>NC_058519.1:532464315-534864315 GCF_904849725.1 Hordeum vulgare subsp. vulgare | reverse complement strand
TTCAAAGATGCCGCGAACGTGGATTCCCATCAGTTCTTCTGCCCAGCCATCCAAAGGGCTTCGCCGAGTCATGGTTTTATTGTCGAGACACCTCTCCACCCGGCGAAAACCCACTTCTGGGTTTTAGAGCAGATCGTCTGCCCATGGACTTCAAACTGCCTGAGAAGCTCACATAAGAGGAAGAGTCGGAGTTTATCCCCATTTTCTCTGACTTAAAGTCTTTGACCAACAACGGGCTCATCGGGATTGATCTATTCCGCTGCTGGATAGAGTGGAACATCCTTTCCTTGAGTTGCCGAGACGGGCTGATGTGTGAATATGATGGTACAGTAGGCCATCCGCAGTGCTTCAATCGCAAACAACTCTCGGAGAGTGAAATTGTAGGAATCATCAAGAAACTAACCGGTGAGACCTTGGAAGAATGTGCCAAGATTGGGCTCAAGGCCTTCTGCCGCTCCAACCCGGTGCCGCCAGTAAGAATCCAAGCCGCATTTCGTTTCTCTATACTTATCAATGCTCTTGGTTTGAAATTCACTTCTATTCACCATAAAGATGATCCATTTTGGCGAAGGGGCCCCAAAGTGACTGCCCAAAAGACCACCAAGCTGCCACCAAAGAAGAAAAAGAAAGCAAGCAAAGGTAAAGCCGCCGCCAAAGATTCATCTGTTGTCGGCGAGTCACGAGTTGACGACGAACACTCAGAGGTAGGACTTCCCCTTCACTCATTACCTGTGTATTCCGACTTATGCTTATACCATGCGTCTTTATGTGTAGGGCGAGGACAACGAGAGCCAAAATGATGCGGTCGAGGTAATTTCTATTTCTTCTGACTCACCTTCTCCTTCTCCTAGACCAGCCAGGCGGATCTATAGAAAAGTGCCCATGTCTCACCCATATGCTTATATGGATCCTGATTTCCTTTTGAAGAAAGCAAGATATACCTCCAAGCGCAAGACCCGTAGTCGCTCTGGCGACTTAATCTCTAGAATGCCTGAGAATACAACCGGTCAGAAATGCACCAGCGAGGTACACTTTTGTTTTATCATACCCTTTCTTGTGTAAAATGTGACTCGCTACTTCTTTAACTTCAAGCCTTTGTTCTATCAGACTTCTCCCCCTACATCTGGCGACTCGGCAATATCAGCTCTCCCGCCGATGATTCGTGTACAAGGGTGAGTCTCTTTGTTAATCCCAATTTTTTCTAAACAATGATATGTGCTTTTAACCTTGGTGCCTTTGTCTTAGAGCACAAGCGAAGAGAAGGAAAATCGGCGACCTATCTTCTGCTCCCAAAACTACTGACGCCTTAGGCACGAGAACCCCTGTCCCAGAGATTGATGAAGAGCAAGCAGCGACTCATGATATTCCTGTGGACGATATTCTCGATGCCCGGGATGACTCGCCCGTAATTTTGAAGGAAAGCACTGATAAGGGTAACCAGCCAAGCCTTCTCAAGGCTACTGAAGATCCAGACGACATCGTGGTCACCGGTACTGGCAATTCCACTCCTCCGGTTGCAGTACTTTCCAAGCATACCTCCAAGGAAACTCGCCCTTCTCCTAATCAATACACAAGTAAATTCAAGCTCCCCCAGTATGAGAAGCTGGAATTCGACCAACTTTGTTCTAGCTTCGCAAGTCATCTGGAAAGGGATTATGAGATGAACAAGGGCTTGATTCATCGTATGAGGGTTAGGCATGAGGTACGCATATTTATGTATTTTCCTTCACCCATTAGCCTTCCAAGGGCCGACTCATCTTTTGAAAGATGAGCCGGGTCTTTGAATATAATTAAAATATTCAACCTGTAGCCCCAAGGGTCGGGTCATCTTTTTGAAAGATGAGCCGGGTGTTGAAAAAAACTTCAACCTGTAGCCCCCAAGGGTCGGGTCATCTTTTGAAAGATGAGTCGGGTCTTGAATTTTTTTCAACCCGTAGCCCCCAAGGGCTGGGTCATCTTTTGAAAGATGAGCCGGGTCTTGAATAAAAAATCTTCAACCTGTAGCCCCCAAGGGCCGGGTCATCTTTTTAAAGATGAGTCGGGTCTTGAAAAAATCTTCAACGTGTAGCCCCCAAGGGCCGGGTCATCTTTTGAAAGATGAGCCGGGTCTTGAGTTTTTTTCAACCTGTAGCCCCCAAGGGCCGGGTCATCTTTTGAAAGATGAGACGGGTCTTGAATATGGCATGATTTTCAAGAAAATCATACATTACCCCCAAGTATCAGGAGTATTGCTTGCAGTAATGCTCAAACTTCTCTCCCCAAATTTGATTTGGAGGAGTCTGTGACCCAGACTGAGTCAGCTGTAGCCGACTTAAAGAAAAATCTACCTGACCAACATGATGCACACTCCGAGTTCGAGAGGAAATACCTCTTAATTCAAGCGGAGCTAGAGAAAATGAAGGCTGACCAGCAAAAACTTGAGAAGAAATCCAAAGCTGACCAAGCCGCCATTCTTAAGCGTGCTGAGCAAGCTGAGGAAAAATTGGAAGCCGCCGAGAAAGAGCTTTCCGGCTTAAAGAAACATATTTCCAACATGACCGTCGCTAGGTTTGGTAAGAGTTAACCCTTGATTGTTGAATAATCAATCTGGTATCAAAAATTATCAAATACTGATGTGTCCTTTGCAGGTGCACGAACCGCCAATCTTCCTGACGACTGCATGTTGAAGTTAAAAGCCATATATACCTTCGCTGAGCAGCTATACACCTGGGGCGTGCTGACGATTAAGGCGGTGATGGGCAGCAAGGAGCCAGTCAGGACCATCAAGCACATGCTCGGCTACCTGTCTACATTGCCTCCTCAGATAGAGAACTGAAAAGGTCAGCCGCTCGGAAAGGAGTTTTGAACACCCTCAGTCGGTGCTTAGCTTATGCCCCGGAGCTCAAACCCGAAGAAATAGCCGCCGGCTACCCCGAGCTGAAGGATGACGGGTCAGAATTCACCGAGGTAGACTACCACCGAGTTATCTTAGAATCTCGCTATGCGGCTACTCAACTGGTAGTCAGCTTAGATTTGAGTAAATACCAAGCCGCCTATGACGAGAAGAAAAAGAAGGTGGGGCCTCCCTCATATGAAACTGCTAGCTTGGTTCCTCGCCGACCCAAGAATCCTTTTGATCTTGATATGGACCTATCTCTCTTCCTTGATGATGAAGACGAGTTCGTTTCCCTGTCCAAGTGTAATTGGAAACTGGGCGACTTACGAATCGAAGGCGGGGAGAGCTCAAGGCAAGGTGACTCGGCGATGGCTTGATTTGTCAACGGATCCTTTCTTCACTGGGGATGACACCCATTTTGGCCAGGCGAGCCATGTAATAGCTTTGTTAGTGTTTGTGGAACAACAATCAGGCAGTAGTACCTTTTGATGGAACCACTGTTATTCCTTGAATCTGTGCATGACTTGCCTTTTGATGGAACCACTGTTAGTCCTTGAATCTACGCATGACTCGCCTGCCATTTTGATAAACCAGGGAATATCATAATTTGACAAACAAGGTTTTTACCTGATGTGTTAGGAAAAACAGAAGCCGACTCAGTGATTGCATGGCAAAGAATAGACCAGCCCTGTGGATTATGGCAAAAAATAGATCAGCCCCTGGGCTATGTCAAAAAATAGATCAGCCTCCGGGTTATGGCAAATAAAAAAAAATGAGTCGGGGCGAGTTATAATCAAAAGCCGACTCAAAGATATTTAAGAAACCTTGTGGTCTTGCCATCCAGAAGTAAAATTTTATCGACTCAATGAGTTCCGATAGGATAAGACGAGTTTGCAAAACTCTAGTGTTACCCTTAGAAAGCTTTTGCAAAAAGCCTTGTTGTTTTAGATCGGCTGATCAGGCGTGAGTCAAGCTTCCGTGAAGCACGTTCAATGAACCAATGGTTTCTCTATTTCCCATGTGTGACTCTGGCCGATACCTTTTATGTTTTAACCTGGGCGAGTTCAGGATCCAAATAACAGATTGACTCGCCCTGAGTACATAGGTGCATGTGGTGACTTGTTCAACACATAGTCCAGTATAACCATTTGTAATGCGGTAATTTTTCGCTAGCCAAGAGGGTATTCAGGATGAACTCAATGAGTGGAAGCCCCCAAGTGACCTATGATTCAGGAAGAAACCAGGCATAGGGTCACAAAAGCGTATACACTCTTACTGCAAAACGACTTGGGGACCAGTAGCCCCCAAGTAAGTCGGCTTAATTCTCAAAACCACATAAGGCGCCTATGTTTGAACCGTGCAATGTGGCAGCGTTGGTCCTCTTTGGCTTTATCAAAGCCTAGTTTTGAAGTAAGTGCAGCATGGCGACTTACGCTCTTTGACTTTGATAGCATCCATGTTTCGGCGACTTATAGAACAATGAAGACTCATGCTTTGAAAAGCTGAAACGGCAAGGGACCCCGAAGTTCGTGGGTGCCGGCTTTATTGCTTTCATAATTCATGGATTACAATTTTCTGAAAATTGGTAAAGAAAAAGTGGGAGCTCATGGATCTAAGTGTAGTAAGCCCGCCGATGGGCTATGTTTCACGGGCGAGTTGTCTCAACCTCTGTAGTTGGCCAATCTGGGCGAAGATCCACCAAGTAGTATGAGCTGTTCCGAAGATTCTTACTGATGACAAACGGTCCTTCCCACGGAGGTGATAGCTTGTGCATACCAGTATGATCTTGAACCAAACGGAGCACTAAGTCGCCTTCCTGGAAAGTCTGGCTCTTGACCCGGCGACTGTGGTAACGTTGCAAGTCTTGTTGGTAAATCGCCGATCGTGATGCGGCTAGGTCCCGTTCCTCCTCCAAGGCGTCTAGCGAGTCTTGTCGCACCAACTCGTTGTCCTGTTCCACGTAGGCGGAGACTCGTGGGGAATCGTGTTTGATGTCACTTGGTAACACCGCTTCTGGTCCGTAGACCAGAAAGAAAGGAGTAAAACGCGTGGAGCGGTTTGGAGTTGTCATGATACTCCATAGTACTGACGGCAACTCCTCCACCCAACATGCTGGAGTGCGTTCCAAAGGTACCATGAGCCGAGGCTTAATCCCCCGCAATATTTCCTGATTCCCCCTCTCCGCTTGTCCGTTCGACTGGGGATGTGCAACCGCAGAAACATCAAGCCGTATATGCTCTCGTGAACAAAACTCTTGCATTGCACATTTGGATAGATTAGTACCATTGTCAGTAATGATACTATGAGGATATCCGAATATGAAAATCAGCTTCTTCAAGAATTTGACGGCCGTATCTGCATCACAACTGCTAACAGGTTCCACCTCCACCCACTTGGTAAACTTGTCAACTGCCACCAATAGGTGAGTCTTTTTGTTCGAAGACATCTTGAAAGGGCCAACCATATCAAGCCCCCAGACTGCGAACGAACAAGTGATAGGTATCATCCGCAATTCCTGAGCCTACACGTGCATCTGGCGTCCAAATTTTTGACAACCATCACATTGGAGAACGATCTCCTCTGCGTCTGCATGAGCCGCCAGCCAATAGAAACCATGTCTGAAGGCCTTAGAAACCAAGGATCGGGACCTAGCATGATGACCGCAGTCGCCCGCGTGAATCTCATTGAGGATCATACATCCTTCTTCAGAAGAGACGCATCTTTGAAACACCCCTGAGATGCTTCGTTTGTGTAACTCGCCATTGTGTATGACCATGGACTTAGACCGATGAACAATTTGGCGAGCTAATAACTCGTCGGCAGGCAACTCGCCTTTGGTGAGATATGCCATGTAAGGAGTCGACCAATCTGGAGTAGCATGAAGAGCCGCCACGATTTGAGACTCGGGGTCCGGTACCGCTAAATCTTCCTCTGAAGGCAGTTTTACCGAGGGGTTATGCAATACATCCAAAAAACATTGGGAGGAACTAGCTTACGTTGTGAACCAAGATGGGAAAGAGCGTCCGCTGCTTCGTTAAGCCGCCGGTCGATGTGATCCACTTGATAACCATTGAAGTGGCCCACTACATCTGACACAGCTCGTCTGTAAGCCGTCATCAAAGGGTCTCGTGAATCCCAGGTGCCAGAAACCTGCTGCGCCACCAGATTTGAATCGCCAAAACACCTGACTCGTGTGAGATTCATCTCTTTGGTGAGTCGCAAACCATGGAGCAAGGCTTCGTATTCTGCTGCATTATTGGTACATGGGAATATGAGCCGAAGGACATAGCAAAACTTGTCACCTTGAGGCGAAGTTATCACCACGCCAGCCCCCGAGCCTTCCAACTGTCTAGACCCGTCGAAATAGATGGTCCAATAAGTAAGATCGGGTCTTTCCTCCGGGATTTGTAACTCGGTCCAATCATTGATGAAATCCACGAGGGCTTGAGACTTAATGGCCGTCCGAGGTGTATACCGCACATGATGAGATCCGAGCTCGATGGCCCACTTAGCAATCCGTCGAGTGGCCTCTCGATTATGTATGATGTCGCCGAGAGGGGCAGAACTGATGACCGTGATCGGGTGTTCGTGGAAGTAATGCTTCAGCTTTCGACTCGCCATGAATACCCCGAAAACCAGCTTTTGCCAATGTGGGTAACGTTGCTTGGAGAGGGTGAGGACCTCGCTGATGAAATACACCGGTCGCTGGACCGGATACTCCTTTCCTTCTTCCTTCTGCTCGACAACTACTGCCACGCTAACTGCCTTCGAATTGGCTGCAATGTACAGGAGCATAGGTTCCTTGTCTGTCAGAGCCGCCAATACTGGCGGGTTAGCTAATTGCCGCTTCAAGGCTTCAAAAGCTTCATTGGCTTCGTCCGTCCATACGGAACGATCAGTTTTCTTGAGCAACTGGTAGAGAGGGATGGCCTTCTCCCCAAGGCGACTTATAAAGCGGCTTAGAGCTGTGATTCGACCCGCCATACGCTGGACCTAGTTAACGTTGGATGGTTTCCCTAGTGAGGTAATTGCCTCAATCTTCTCCGGGTTGGCCTCAATGCCACGCTCCGACACCAAGAAACCCAATAACTTCCCCGCAGGGACACTAAAGACACACTTGGTGGGGTTAAGCCTCATCTGGTAAACACGCAAGTTGTGAAAGGTTTCCTTGAGATCTTCCAAGAGCGACTCTTTTCGGTGAGACCTGACCACGATGTCATCCACATAAGCATGGTCGATATGGCCTATCTGGTTGTGCAACCCATTTTGGATGCAACGCTGGTAAGTCGCCCCCACACTCTTGAGCCCAAACGAATGGGGTTATGAAGGATGTCTTCTCCTGATCCTCCACCGGCATCTTGATCTGATGGTATCCCGAATAAGTGTCCAAGAAACACAGACGTTCACAATCCACCGTCGAGTCAATAATTTGATCAATGCGGGGAAGGGCAAAGGGATCCTTCGGACAGGCTCTGTTGAGGTCAGTGTAGTCGATGCACATGTGGAAAGTGCCGTTCTTCTTGAACACCAGGACCGGGTTAGCCAGACATTCAGGATGGAAAACCTTGATTATGAACCCGGCGGCAAGGAGCCGGGCTACTTCCTCTCCAATCGCCTTACGACACTCTTCATTAAATCTGCGAAGGTACTGTCGAACTGGCTTAACTTTAGGGTCAGTATTAAGATGGTGCTCATCGAATTCTCTCAGTACACCCGGCATGTCAGAAGGTTACCATGCAAAGATGTCCTGATTCTCACGGATGAATTCGATGAGCGCGCTTTCCTATTTGGGGTCGAGACCCGCTCCAATTGTTAACTGCTTGGTGGAGTCACCAGGCGTAAACTCGATAACCTTGGTTCCGTCCATTGGTTTAAACTTGAGGGGCGGCTCGGAATCGATGGTCAGCCTCTTGAGCGGCGTCATGTCCGCCGGGTCAACATTAGATTGGTGAAACTTGAGCTCCTCAGCCATGCAAGCTGATTCAGCATAAGCCACGTCTCCTTCTTCACATTCTTGAGCTATCTTCTTGTCGCCGCTGATGGTAATAGGACCCTTAGGTCCGGGCATCTTGAGTTTGAGATAAACATAGCATGGGCAGGCCATGAATCTGGCGTACGCCGACCGTCCATACAACGCATGATAGGGACTCTTGATTTTGACCACTTCGAACAGGAGGGACTCACTCTTGTAATTTGACTTTGTGCCAAAAGACATGTTAAGCTTAATCCTCCCAATTGGATATGCCGACTTACCGGGGACGATGTCGTGGAAGACCGTGGATGATGGCGTCAGGTCTTTCTCCAAGAGGTTCATCTGCCGGAAAGCGTCGAAATATAAGGTGTTGATGCTGCTGCCTTCGTCCATGAGGACTTTGGAGAGGGTGTGTCGGTGAATACTCACAACATATGCCATAGGTAGGCTAAAGTCGGTGAGAACCGAAGGGACAAAGGAGAGCGCTGGGAACGAGGTTGGTACAAGCATGGAACGCACGATGTACCCAGGTTCAGGGATCTCCATAGAGATAAGACCCCTAGTCCTGCCGGAGTGTTTGATGTGTATGAATGTATTACAATGTCGCTCCTGGAGCTGTATTGTGAGGAGGAAGAGGGGAGCAGCCGTCTCGTCTCTGCCTCTCTCTCTTTGGTTGGTGGGTGTGAAGTGTTGTTCGACCGACCCTCTGCATGGAGGGTGACCGGGGGGTTTTATAGACGAACCCACTCGTCTACAATATAGATAAAGGGTACAAGAGTAGGACCCGGCTGGCAGCCTCGCACGCTGACCAGGGGCCCACGAGAGTCTTGTCTTGTCGCTTGAGGGGCCCGCCGGCTGCATGGTCTCGATTGGGAGTGGGACCCACCGGCTGGCCAATGAAGCTCTCACGTAAGGTTGACGCCGAGCACGCGTTGTACGTCGAGCGTCGTCCAGCGAGATTCATCATGGGCAGGTAGTACGACCACCTCCACTTTTCCCCACGTCGAGTGCAGTAATGGAGTGGGAGTGCGACGGTCCGACACTATGCTAGGTGATGGATCAGAGCCGAGGTAGGTCAGCGGCGTGGCCGCCGACGCTTGTACCTGCCGGACGCCCCGATCCAGTACCTTTGCTGACGCGTAGCTACCTTTAATCGTAAGGTCTTATCCTGACCTACGATCTGATGTGACTTATGATCCCCGTCCGGCTAGCCTGCTTGGCCAGCCGGCTTGGGCACGGCCGCCTCGTTCCTAGCTGGCTGGCTGGACCAGGCCGGCCCAAAAGAGGTAACCGCCTCGACTCTAGCCGGCAGGGGTTGCCTGGCCGGCCAGAGGGATGGCCGCCTCGTGCTCTAGCCGGTAGGCGCAGCCTAGCCGGCCAGAAGACTAGGGCCTTAGGAAACTGTATATGTTCATGTCGTTTGAGCCAGAAATGAAGGAGCAGGCTTGATGACCTACCCCGAGGTTATCCCCCCGACAGTAGTCCCTGAAGCTGGAGAGGCCTGCCGCCTGCGGGCGGGCGGCCTCACCGGCTTGATGATTTGTCTTGGTATATTTGCCGCCATTCGTGATGAGGAGCGCCAGCTCTGAAACCGGCATGTTTCGAAACGACGTCTCGGCTTCGTCGTAGGTCGCCCAGAGACCGCCACGTGTCAGGCCCCTCCTGACGTAATGATGGTGATTACTGGTGACGGGACCGGGCCTGGGCCCTGGGTCCCGCCATGATGCCCCCTCGGCCTCCGTGCGAGAGATCCTCTATGGATTTACTCCACGACGGTTGGGCTAGTGGGGGTCCCGCGCGCACCGGATCCCCTCCCCACGATGCTTCGTGGGGGTTTAAATGGGATGCGGGGGTAAAGAGGAGGCCATTCGCCCCCTTCTTGCCCCGCATCCACGCTCCCTTCCTCCCTGTGCCAAGAGAGAAAGAGCTCGTCTTCTTCGTCGCAAAGCCACTAGCCCCTTCGAGTTTCAGCTGCCCGCAGCCATGGTCGGCGGCTCTTCCTCGAAAAGGTCCTAGTCGCAGAAGGCATTGTCGCAGGGAGCCTGGCTAGGCAGCGAGGTCGGCGAAGAGCACATCGAGGCACTCCGCCATCACCGGCTGCTGCCCCCAGCCTCCCAGGTGCTGGTGCGACTCCCTGGCGCTGAGGCCGCTCCCACACCTACTGTGGGAGAGGTCGTGGTCTTCACCAAGCATTTCTACCGGGGCTTCGGGCTTAAGGCCAGCGGCTTCTTCTCCGAGTGGCTTCGCTTCTTTGGCCTGCAGCCGCATCACCTGGCGCCGAACACCATACTACAGCTATCGGCCTTCGTGATCCTGTGCGAGGGCTTTGCGGGGATCCAGCCCCGCGTCGATCTGTGGTGCAGCTTGTTCTTCTTCAAGCAGGAATCCATCGCCATGGAGAAGTCCGAGGTGGAGAAGCTCAAGGGACCGCGCCCGATGACGTTGTGTGGAGCCGCGCTGGTGCATCACCGCTCGAAGTCGGGCTTCCCCCAGATGCCACTACAGGAATCCATCAAGCAGTGGCAGAAGGGCTTCTTCTACGTGAAGAACGCCGACCCTGCCGAGGACACCCTCAACATGCCCCCGTTCAACATCGACCCGCTGATGAGGTTGAACTACGCGGCGAAGACCCCCATGCCGATTCTCGAGGTGGCACTGATCTGTGCCCACCTCGAGATCTTGGAGAATAGCGGCCTCCTTGGTCGGGACCTACTCACCACTATGGTGACCCGTCGGATCATGCCGTTGCAGAGGCGACCGCATCTGGTCTGCTAGATGAGCGGCCGCCATGATCCCTGCAGGCTGTCCACCAAGAGGTTCACCCCTGGCGCGGTAGCGCGAAGGGTGAACCTGATCTCCACCGCCCGCATGGACGACGATGGGAACAGACGTGGGGGATGACCCCCTTCAACAGGCCCCGTCTGCCTCCAATGGTAAGTAGTCTCTTCGTTCTTTACTGTTCGGCTTGCAACCAACTGTCTCGCTGAGCCGGCGGTTGAATCCTCTGCCGGAGCTGTTCGAGAAGCTGCAGGGATCCCTCCGTCCGCCCGCTCCCGACGTGGACGTGTCCGACGCCTCAGAGATTGAGGACGAGGGCGTGATTGAGTCTCGCTCAGACTCCTCCGCAGGCTCGGAGAACGCCCTGGAGTTGGAAGGGACAGAGCCGTCTGGTGAGTACCCGCGGCCCTCCGTCGCAGACTGGATGTACGACGACGAGACTCCCTCATTCTTCTCTGGTCCAGCCTTCGAGGAGGACTCCGACGGGGTGGAGGAGGTCACCAGCCCGCCGCTGACGCGCGGCCGGCTTCAAAGGGCCGGAGAATCCACCGCCGACAAGGCGGCCGGGAGGAAGGGCAAGGGTGCCACAGCATCCAGGCCGACTCCTAAGCGGCCGGCGTCGGGTCCCCCAGCCGGAGCACGAGCAGGCGGCGCCAAGAAGAGCCGTGGTGCCGGCCGGAGGCAGGTGCCTATGGTTGCGGGGTAAGACTCCCTCCCCCTTTTCTTCGTTTATCTCATGGGAAGCTTTGTTCCTTACGAACTTTGCTCGACAGGGAGGCGGAGGATGTGGAGGAATACACCGCCTCCTCAGCCAAGCGGGCTGGCTGGGCAGCAGCCGATGCTACCCAGAGGGAGCTTGAGACGCAGTCCAAGCGCCGGTGGGATGTGGCCGCGGGGAAGACGACCGTGGACCAGCCTCCCCCCAGCCGGGCCGAGAAGCCGGTGGAGAAGCGTGCGAAGGCTAGACATGACCCCTCTGTGCATGCTCGCGTGGAGGAGCTAGCTAGCGAAGCGGCTTCAAGGCACGCCCCGAGGGCCGAGGGGGCCCAGCCCTCCGAGCCGGATGCCTCGACGCTGGTGGACTTGGAGACGATCCCTGACTCCCCCAGGGACGAAGCGGTGCCCGACATGCAGGAGCTGATCCTAGACGCTGATGACCCACAAGTATAGGGGATCAATCCTAGTCGTTTCGATAAGTAAGAGTGTCGAACCCAACGAGGAGCAGAAGGCTCTGATAAACGGATTTCAGCAAGGTAATAACTGCAAGCACTGAAAGTAGCGGTAACAAGTGATTGCGTAGCGAGGTGAAACGTAGCAAGCAAAAAGTAACAAGTAACAAGTAGTAGAAACGGTGCAGCAAGTGGCCCAATCCCTTTTGTAGCAAGGGACAAGCCTGAAGAAAGTCGTATAGGAGGAAAAGCGCTCTCGAGGACACAAGGGAATTTGTGTCATGCTAGTTTCGTCATGTTCATATGATTCGCGTTCGTTACTTTGATAGTTTGATATGTGGGTGGACCGACGCTTGGGTACTACCCTTACTTGGACAAGGATCCCACTTATGATTAACCTCTCTCGCAAGCATCCGAAACTACAAAAGAAGAATTAAGACCAAGTCTAATCATAGCATTAAACTAGTGGATCCAAATCAGCCCCTCACGAAGCAACGCATAGACTGGGGTTTAAGCTTCTGTCACTCCAGCAACCCATCATCTACTTACTACTTCCCAATGCGTTCCTCTAGGCCCAAATATGGTGAAGTGTTATGTAGTCGACGTTCACATAACACCACTAGAGGAAAAACAACATACATCAAATCAAAATACCGAACAAATATCAAATTCACATGACTATTATCAGCATGACTTATCCCATGTCCTCAGGAACAAAAGTAACTACTCACAAGACATAATCATAATCATGACCAGAGGTGTAATGAATAGCATCAAGGATCTGAACATAAACTCTTCCACCAAGTAATCCAACAATCATCAACTACAAAGAGTAATCAACACTACTAGCAACCTTACAAGTACCAATCCGAGTCACGAGACGAAGATTGATTACAAGAGATGAACTAGGGACTGGAGAGGAGATGGTGCTGATGAAGATGTTGATGAAGATGCCTCCCCTCCGACGAGAGGAGTGTTGGTGATGACGATGGCGACGATTTCCCCCTCCAGGAGGGAAATTTCCTCGGCAGGATCGTCCTGCCGGATCTCTAGATAGGATCTGCTCAAGTTCCGCCCCGTGGCGGCGGCGAAACCACGAAAAATCTCCCGTATGATTTTTTCCAGGTCAGGACACATCATATAGCAAAAGAGGGGGGCTAGTGGGCCCGTGGGCTGCCCACAAGCCTACCCTGCGCCACCAAGGGGGTGGTGGCGGTGGGAAAGCTTGTGGGGCCCTGGTGGCCCCCCTCCGGTAGTTCCTTCGCCCAGTATTTTAATATATTGCAGAAAAAATCCACGTAAATTTACAGGGCGTTTGGAGATGTGCAGAATAGTGGACTAGGATTTGCTCCTTTTCCTGTCCAGAATTCCAGCTGCTTGAATTCTTCGTCTTCAAATAATCCTTGCAAAATAAGAGAGAAAAGGCATAAATATGGTACCACAAGTAATATAACAGCCCAAGAAGCAAAAAATATCAACATGAAAGCATGATGCAAAATGGACGTATCAACTTCCCCAAGCTTAGACCTCGCTTGTCCTCAAGCGAAAACCAAGTTCCATAAACATGTCCACATGTTTGGCGACGAAGTTGTCGAAAAACATAATACGGACATGAGGGCATCATGATCACACATAGAACAACAATACATCATAAAGATTCTTATGGGAAAGTAACAATTCCTTCACAAAGCAAAGCATGAAGCAAAAACTTTACCGACAAGTGCCCAACAATAATCCATAGTCATTGAAGCAATTGCAATTTATCACAACATCAGAAAGAGTCAAATAAGAGCTTGTAAGGCAACTCCACATACTCAATCATCTCTTTTGTTTTCCACAATTGTTACAACTCACGTGGTACTCATGGTGCCAAAGTTTCAGCGGGACACAAAGGAAGATAGGGGCTTATAGTTTTGCCTCCCAACGGTTTACCTCAAGGGTAAAGTCAACAACAATAAAGCATAAGTACTCAACTCCAAGTTGATATATGAATATAAATCTTTCACAAGCATGTGACGGTAGCCAAGACAAAGGCAAAAAGGGTATTGGTGATGATCACCATGACTCTTACAAGGGTAAAAAGTAAAGGTACAAGATAGGCCCTTCGCAGAGGGAAGCAGAGGTTTTCATGCGCTTTTGAGGTTTGGATGCGTGTCCTCTTAGTGCGGACGAACGTCACTTTATATTGCCTCCTGTTATAAAGAACTTTATTATGCAGTCTGTCGCTTTTATGTCTTCCTCATCACAGGTTCGTACAAAGCTTATTTTCCACACACTAATAGATCTTACATATTAGAGAGCAATTTTCATTGCTTGCACCGATGACAACTTACTTGAAGGATCTTATTCAATCCATAGGTAGGTACGGTGGACTCTCATGGCAAAACTGGTTGGAGGTTTATGGATGCACAAGTAGTATCTCTACTTGGTGCGGGAGTTTTGGCTAATATGAGGTGGAAGCAATGGTCACATGCTAAGGGATCTCTAATCATATAACATTGTTTGGAACCAAGCAAACACAATTCATTATGTTTTCTTCCTTGTCCAACATCTAGTCCTAAGCATGTAATAGTTTGGTGAGTGCTCACAATTATAAAAAGGGTCTAAGATGATATATTTATATGTGAAACTCTCTTTCCTTATTACTTCTTATTAATTGCAACAATGACTGAGGTCTATGTTAATTTATTCTCAACAATTTCAATCATCATATGTGTCAGAAGTGAAGTTATCACTTTCCATAAGATCGTCTCATGATCTTTCATGCTATCGTTCTTTTCATACTTTTGATCATGGCACAAAGCAAAGCCCTTGACTAAGACACTCTTTATTATATAGCTCGTAAGCTCGAATACATCGGGGGAGAGACAAAAGCAAAAGATTCAAACTAAAAACTAAAGACTTGTTCCTCTAAAATAAGAAATAAAAACTGAAAAGGAAAGAACTAAAACAAAGGTAAAAGCAAAAGATATAAAGGTGATATGATACTAGGGCAACTCCCCCAAGCTTGGCAGAAGCCAAGGGGATTGCCCATACCAATGCTTAGTTGTCCTCCTTTGGTGGTGATGGTGGTGTTGTTGTCGCCTTTGATTCCGAGAGAGCTATCAACCTTTGATTTATACCTCTGAGATCTGTGACATGGTTTTCCAGCAAAACAACTTCACGAGAAAGAGAAATATTGCGAGCACGAGTTGTTTCGCAAAACCTCAAGACTTCAATCAAGGATGGAGACGGCATGTGTAGGAAGGGTTGGAGAAAGTCTATTCCTTCAACGTCTTCAACGTTGAACATAGGTTGAACTTCCTCCTTTGCTTGGGTTTTCTCCTTACCTTGGTCCCTGGCTTCCGTAACTTCTACTCTTTTCAGATCGGCATCTACTTCCTCATGAACTTGGTGAAGATCATTCTCCCCAACAGATTCCTGAGACATCTTTGCTCTAAATATGCGGCAGACAAAAAGCTCGAAACGAAAACAGAGGAAAACTACGCGATACGGGGGTCAAAACCTTCGGGCGACTATATATTGATTTTTTTCTAGGCCAGAAGGAGTCCTCCGCAAGAAAACGGAGTCCGGGAGGCACACGAGGTGCCCACAAGCTTGCCCACCGTCACCAGGGGGTGGTGGCGGTGTGGGCCCTTGTGGCTTCCTCGTTTGCTCTCCAGACTGCTTTTTATTTTTCTAATTTTCAAAAAATTCCAAAACTGAGGAAATTTCCTATTGGAAAAGTATTGGAGTCCAATTTCATGCCGAAACAGATACATCTTCGTTTTCAAGGTCTGAAACAGGCTGATAAACATCCCTTATGTACTCCTCTGGAGTTATGACATTGATGATATTGGTCTCAACATTTATGGGAGTACCAGAGATGTAATGCTTGATTCTTTGCCCACTTACCACTCTAGGAATATTTCCTTCCGTGTTATTGATTTTGATGGCACCAGAATGATATACTTCCTCGATAACATAGGGACCTTCCCATTTAGAGAGAAGCTTGCCTGCAAAGAATCTCAAACGAGAATTGTATAGCAAGACATAATCACCTACATTGAACTCTCGTTTCTGTATTCATTTGTCGTGCCATCTCCTAACCTTTTCCTTGAACAACATGGCATTCTCATATGCCTGGGCTCTCCATTCATCTAACGAGCTGATATCAAACAACCGCTTGTCACCGGCAAGTTTGAAATCAAAGTTGAGCTCTTTGATTGCCCAATAAGCTTTGTGTTCCAGCTCAAGAGGTAAATGACAGGCCTTACCGTAAACCATTTTATACGGTGACATGCCCATGGGATTCTTATAAGCAGTCCTATAAGCCCATAGTGCATCGTCAAGTTTGCTAGACCAGTTCTTTCGAGATCTATTGACGGTCTTTTGTAAGATCAACTTGATCTCCCTATTACTCAACTCAACTTGACCACTAGACTGAGGATGATAAGGAGATGCAACTCTATGGTTGACATCATACTTAGCTAGCATCTTGCGGAATACACCATGAATGAAGTGTGAACCACCATCAGCCATCAAGTATCTAGGGACTCCAAATCTTGGGAATATGACTTCTTTAAGCATCTTAATAGAGGTGTGGTGATCAGCATTTTTAGTGGGGATAGCTTCTACCCACTTAGTAACGTAATCCACAACAACTAAGATGTGAGTGTACCCATTGGAACTCGGGAAGGGCCCATATAATCAAAGCCCCAGACATCAAATGGTTTAATGACGAGTGAATAGTTCGTAGGCATCTCTTGACGCTTATTGATGTTCCCTATCCTTTGGCATTCGTCACAAGACAAGACAAACTTACGGGCATCCTTGAAGAGAGTGGGCCAATAGAAACCTGATTGCAATACCTTATGGGCAGTTCTATCTCCAGCATGGTGTCCTCCGTAGGCTTCGAAATGACACTTCTGTAGGATCTGTCCCTGTTCATGTTCAGGAACACAACATCTAATAACACCATCTACTCCTTCCTTATAAAGATGAGGATCATCCCAAAAGTAGTGTCTCAAATCAACGAAGAATTTCTTCTTTTGTTGATAGGTGAAACTGGGTGGTATGTATTTGGCTACGATATAGTTTGCATAATCGGCATACAACGATTCACTAAGTGAAGTGCGGATGACATTTAATTGCTCATCAGGAAAGCTGTCATCAATAGGTAGTGGGTCATCAAGGACATTCTCTAGCCTAGACAAGTTATCTGCTACAGGGTTATCAGCACCCTTTCGGTCAACACGTGCAAATCAAATTCCTGTAGCAGGAGAACCCATCTCATCAGCCTAGGCTTAGCGTCCTTCTTCTCCATGAGGTACTTAATAGCAGCATGATCAAAGTGAATAGTGACTTTGGAGTCAACTATGTAAGATCTGAACTTTTCACATGCAAACACGAATGCTAAAAATTCCTACTCCATAGTGGCATAGTTTCTTTGGGCACTGTCTAGAGTTTTACTAGCGTAGTGAATGATATTCAACTTCTTGTCAACTCTTTGTCCTAGAATAGCACCAACAGCATAATCACTAGTGTCGCACATGATTTCAAAGGGCAAGTTCCAGTCAGGTGGTTGAACAATAGGTGCGGGTATCAAAGCCTTCTTAAGTATTTCAAAGGCTTCCTCACGATCCTCATCAAAAACAAAAGGAACATCCTTTTGCAAGAGGTTGGTAAGAGGCATAGAAATCTTAGAGAATTCTTTAATGAACCTTCTATAGAAACCAGCATGACCTAGGAAACTTTGTATACCTCTGAAATCTGTGGGGCAAGGCATTTTCTCAATTGCATCAACCTTAGCCTTATCAACTTCAATGCCTCTTTCAGAGATTTTGTGTCCTAAGACGATACCTTCATTAACCATAAAGAGGCACTTCTCCCAATTTAAGACGAGATTGGTTTCTTCGCATCTCTGTAAGACTCGATCAAGGTTGCTGAGTCAATCATCAAAGGAAGACCCGTAAACGGAGAAGTCATCCATGAAAACCTCGACAATCTTTTCACAAAAGTCAGAGAATATAGCTGTCATACATCTTTGGAAGGTGGCATGTGCATTACATAAGCCAAAAGGCATACGTCTATATGCAAAGGTACCGAAAGGGCAGGTGAAAGTGGTTTTCTCTTGATCAGCTTGTGCAACAGGTATTTGCGAGAAACCTGAATAACCGTCTAGAAAGCAGAAGTGTGTGTGCTTTGATAGCCTTTCTAGCATTTGGTCTATGAACGACAAAGGATAATGATCTTTCCTGGTTGCCCTGTTCAGTTTCCGGAACTCTATCACCATTCTATAGCCGGTAATAAAACTTTGTGGGATTAGTTCATCCTTATCATTAGGAACGACGGTGATACCTCCCTTCTTAGGAACGAAATGTACTGGACTTACCCAATCACTATGAGCAACAAGATAAATGATTCCTGCTTCCAGAAGCTTTAATATTTCTTTTCTAACGACCTCTTTCATCTTAGGATTTAATCTCCTTTGATGATCAGCAACTAGTTTAAAGTCAGGATCGGTTTTAACCTTGTGCTGACATAGAGTAGGACTAATACCCTTAAGATCATCAAGAGTATATCCAATAGCAGCGCGGTGCTTCCTCAGAGTTTTTAGTAACTTCTTCTCTTCACGCTCTGAGAGGAGAGCACTAATAATGACAGGATATATCTCCTTCTCATCAAGATAGGCATACTTAAGAGTATCTGACAACTGTTTAAGCTTGAACACAGGATCACCCTTTTGTGGGGGAGGATCCCCAAGCAGTTCAACCGGCAGATTATTCTTGAGAATAGGATGTTGTTCTAAGACAATTCTATCTATCTCATCTCTCTCCTCCATATGCATATCATTTTCATGCTCAAGCAGATATTGCTCTAAAGGATCCGTAGGAGGTACGGCAATAGAGGCAAGAGCAATGATTTCATCTTTACCAGACGACTCTCTTTCATGGGGTTGTCTTCCAAACTTGGAGAAGTTAAATTCATGAGACACACCCTCGAAACTTACTATGACGGTCTGCTTAATGCAATCAATGTGAGCATTGACAGTGTTAAGAAAGGGACAAAAGCTATCTTGTGCAGTACCAAGGACGAGGAAATCAGTAGGATACTTCGTCTTACCACACAGGACTTCTACGTCTCTCACAATTCCCAGAGGGCATATAGTGTCTCTATTAGCTAGCGTGATAGTGACATCAATGGGTTCTATCTCAGCAGGTGCAATCTCATCTTTGATTTCATCATAGAGAGAATGGGGTATTGCACTAACACTAGCTCCCATATCACATAAACCATGGTAACGGTGATCTCCTATCTTAACAAAAACAACGGACAGGCCAACTACAGGTCCGTGCTTGTCTTTCGTGTGAGGTTTAGCAATTCTAGCAGAGTCATCACAGAATTTAATAACATGCCCTCCTATGTCTTCGGCTAAGAGATCTTTGATAATGGCAACACTAGGTTCAACTCTAATCTCCTCAACGGGTGCAAGTGGTCTAATGTAACCCCTACATATCACAGTTGGAGCTTTAGAATAATCCTTCATTCTAGCAGGGTATGGTGGTTTCTCAGTGTAAGAACAAGGAATAACAGGATCACTAAAAGCTATGATTTTCTCCTCAACTAGATTGGTTTTGGCTATGTTGCTTTCTACAGGAGGATGATATTTAAACCACTTCTCTTTGGGAAGTTCAACATGAGCAGAAAAAGATTCACATAGAGAAGCTACTATCTCAGAGTCAAGTCCATACTTAGCGCTAAAATCTCTAGAAGTGTTTGTCTCAACAAAAGATTTAACGCAATCAAACTGGAAATTCATACCTGAGTCCTTACCATCCTCCAGCTCCCAATCTTCAGAGTTGCGCTTGATTCTCTCCAATAAATTCCATTTGTGATCAATATCCTTCTTCATAAAAGAACAAGCACAAGAAGTGTCAAGCATGGTACGATCTTCATGAGAAAGCCGAGCATAAAAGTTTTGAGTGATGATTTCTCTCGAGAGATCATGATTGGGGCATGAATATAGCATTGATTTAAGCCTCCCCCAAGCTTGAGCTATGCTTTCCACATCACGAGGCCAAAAGTTATAAATAAAGTTCCGATCACGATGTACTAAATGCATAGGGTAGAACTTTTGATGAAATTCCAATTTCAACCGATTGTAGCCCCATGATCCAGCATCATCACATAGCCTATACCATGTCAACGCCTTATCCTTCAAAGATAAAGGAAATACATTCTTATTTACCTCATCCTCGGGCAAACCTGTAAGCTTAAATAAACCACAAACTTCATCTACATAGATTAGATGAAAGTCCGGATGTGAAGATCCATCTCCTGTAAAAGGATTAGCCAGCAGTTTCTCAAGCATACCCAAAGGAATTTCATAAAAGATATTTTCAGTAGGGACCTCAGGTTGAGGAGAAACTCCTCGTGCTTCCATTCGTGGTGAAGATACCCTGAACAAACTCCTCAAAGGAACAGTTTCCATAGTGACAAGTGACAATAAATTTCAGCACAGTATAAAAATGTTTCCTTACCAATTTCCACTTACCAAAGGCACTTCACTCCCTGGCAACGGCGCCAGAAAAGAGTCTTGATGACCCACAAGTATAGGGGATCAATCTTAGTCCTTTCGATAAGTAAGAGTGTCGAACCCAACGAGGAGCAGAAGGCTCTGATAAACGGATTTCAGCAAGGTAATAACTGCAAGCACTGAAAGTAGCGGTAACAAGTGATTGTGTAGCGAGGTGAAACGTAGCAAGCAAAGAGTAACAAGTAACAGGTAGTAGCAACGGTGCAGCAAGTGGCCCAATCCCTTTTGCAGCAAGGGACAAGCCTGAACAAAGTCTTATAGGAGGAAAAACACTCCCGAGGACACACGGGAATTTCTGTCATGCTAGTTTCATCATGTTCATATGATTCGCGTTCGTTACTTTGATAGTTTGATATGTGGGTGGACCGACGCTTGGGTACGGCCCTTAATTGGACAAGCATCCCACTTATGATTAACCTCTCTCGCAAGCATCCGCAACTACAAAAGAAGAATTAAGACAAAGTCTAACCATAGCATTAAACTAGTGGATCCAAATCAGCCCCTCACGAAGCAGCGCATAAACTGGGGTTTAAGCTTCTGTCACTCCAGCAACCCATCATCTACTTACTACTTCCCAATGCCTTCCTCTAGGCCCAAATATAGTGAAGTGTTATGTAGTCGACGTTCACATAACACCACTAGAGGAAAAACAACATACAACATATCAAAATACCGAATGAATATCAAATTCACATGACTATTATCAGCATGACTTATCCCATGTCCTCAGGAACAAAAGTAACTACTCACAAGACATAGTCATAATCATGACCAGAGGTGTAATGAATAGCATCAAGGATCTGAACATAAACTCTTCCACCAAGTAATCCAACAAGCATCAATTACAAAGAGTAATCAACACTACTAGCAACCTTACAAGTACCAATCGGAGTCGCGAGACGAAGATTGATTACAAGAGATGAACTAGAGATTGCAGAGGAAATGGTGCTGATGAAGATGTTGATGAAGATGCCTCCCCTCCGATGAGAGGAGTGTTGGTGATGACGATGGCGACGATTTCCCCCTCCGGGAGGGAAATTTCCCCGGCAGGATCGTCCTACCGGAGCTCTAGATTGGATCTGCTCAAGTTCAGCCCCGTGGCAGCGGCGAAACCACGAAAAAGCTCTTGTATGATTTTTTCTAGGTCAGGACGCATCATATAGAAAAAGAGGGGGGCTAGTGGGCCAGTGGGCTGCCCACAAGCCTGCCCTGCGCCACCAGGGGGGTGGTGGCGGTGGGCAAGCTTGTGGGGCCCTCGTGGCCCCCCTCCGGTAGTTCCTTCGCCCAGTATTTTTAATATATTCCAGAAAAAATCCAAGTAAATTTTCAGGGCATTTGGAGATGTGCAGAATAGTGGACTAGGATTTGCTCCTTTTCCTGTCCAGAATTCCAACTACCTGAATTCTCCCTCTTCAAGTAATCCTTGCAAAATAAGAGAGAAAAGGCATAAATATGGTACCACAAGTAATATTACAGCCCAAGAAGGAATAAATATCAACATGAAAGCATGATGCAAAATGGACGTATCAGACGCGCCGGACGTGGCCCTTGATGCGTCAGGGGTGGCTATGGATGCGCCGGATGCGTCCCATCCTCCTCCCGGTGGGGAGGCGGCAACGACCGTGATTTTGGCAGAGCTGGCTATCGAGCCGGCACCCGGAGCCGGCGCCATCGTCGTTCCCCACCATGTGCCGGCTGCGTCGGGAGCTGGAGGCCGGGTTGGGAACCGGCCCATGAAGACATGGCGGGTGGCCAACTTGGCGCGCGCGCGACTTCCCGCCGGCACTGCGCTCACCGGTGATCCAGAGTTGGTGTCGCTCTTTACCAGCGGCAGGTCCAAGGTGGAGCAGTCGGCCCGCGTGGTGTGCAGCGACATGGAGCGCCTGGAGGCACGCACCAAGGTAAGTGCCTCATCTCCGGTTTGAATTTCTCCTTTTTCCTCATCTTGCGTTAGTGGGGCGCGACAACAGACCCACTGGGTGTAGCCCCCGAGAATCGGGTCGGCCGATCATCGGCCGGGCCGAATCTCTTTGAACTTCTTATCTTGTTGTGCTTCTTTAGTGGGGGCGCGCTAGCGCACCCACTCGGTGTAGCCTTTGAGAATCCGGCTGGTTAGGCTTTAACCAGGCCGAATCTTAATCCTGCTTCTTCTTCGCTTTTTTGGCAGGAGCTTTATGATGCTCGGGTGCAGGCCTATAATGAGCTGTGGACTCAGCATCTTGCAGCTAACAGCCAGATCGCCGAGCTCGAAGTTTGGCTGGGCGAGGTCGCCATGGAGCGGGACGCTCTGCGAGGTGCTGGCGACCGGCTCCAGGAGCAGCTGGCTCTTCTCCAGATGGAGAAGAAGGAGCTCGAGGCGGCCAGCCGGGTCGAGCTAGAGCAGCTGCATGGCACGCTGCAGGAGAAGGAAGCCTCCTACTCTGCCGACGTGGACCGCCTTGCGTCGCTTCATCTCAAGGAGATGACCCTCAAGGACGCCGCCTTGAGGGAGAAGGAGGAGGCCCTTGTCTAGAAGCACTCGCAGCTGGCCAAGGCCTTGGAGTCTGCGGCGACTCTCCAGGAGGAGGTTGCCTGCCTTACTCATGCGAGCAAGGTGCGGGAGCTGGAGGTCCTGGAGAGCGTCCATGAGACCGATGGCGCCTTCCATCGTGAGTCTCTCTCTTTTGTTTTGTTTTGAGCTTTTTGGCCGTCTCCTCTTCTTACTGCGCCCTTGCTTTCTTGCCTTAGGCCTCTTCCCTGCGACCCAGGTCACAGCGGACACTGTCGTCGAGGTGAGCCGTGAGGAGCGTCGTGCGGCTGGGCAGGAGGTAGATACTACCTCCATTTTTTCCAGTGTATCAGCCGCCCCATTTGGTAAATTTGTCAACCGCCACCAACAGATGAGTCTTTTTATTAGAAGACATTTTGAAAGGGCCGACCATGTCAAGCCCCCAGACTGCAAACGGCCAAGTGATTGGTATCATCCGCACTTCCTGAGCCGATACATGCATCTGACGCCCAAACTTTTGGCAGCCATCACATCGGCGAATGATCTCCTCCGCATCTGCGTGAGCTGTCAACCAATAAAACCCGTGTCTGAAAGCTTTAGAAACCAAGGACCGGGATCCAGCATGATGACCAGAGTCGCCCGCATGAATCTCATTGAGGATCATACATCCTTCCTGAGAAGAAAGGCATCTTTGAAATACCCTTGAGGTGCTTCGCTTGTGTAACTCGCCGTTGTGTATGACCATAGATTTTCACCGGTGGACAATCTGGCGAGCCAACAGCTCGTCGGCAGGTAACTCACCTCTGGTGAGATACGCCATGTAGGGAACCGCCCAGTCTGGAGTAGTGTGAAGAGCCGCCACAAGTTGAGATTCGGTGTCTGGTACCGCCAGGTCTTTTTCTGAAGGCAGTTTTACTGAGGGGTTATACAATATATCCAAAAAGACATTAGGAGGAACCAGCTTACGTTGTGAACTGGGGAGGGAAAGAGCGTCCGCTACTTCGTTAAGCCGTCAATCGATGTGATCTAATTGATAGCCACTGAAATGACCCGCCACATCTGACACAGCCCGTCTGTAAGCCGCCATCAAAGGGTCTCGTGAATCCCAGGTGCCAGAAACCTGTTGCGCCACCAGATCGGAATCGCCCAAGCATCTCACTCTTGTGAGGTCCATCTCCTTGGCGAGTCGCAAACCATGAAGCAGAGCTTCGTATTCTGCTGCATTGTTAGTACACGGGAACATGAGTCGGAGGACATAGAAAAACTTGTCACCGTGAGGCGAAGTTATCACCACACCAGCCCCTGAGCCTTCCAGCTGTCTGGACCCGTCAAAATGGATGGTCCAATATGTAAGATCTAGTTTTTCCTTAGGGATTTCTAACTCGGTCCAATCAATGAAGTCCATGAGCGCTTGAGACTTGATAGTTGTCTGAGGCGTATACTGCACCTGATGGCGCCGAGGGGAGCGGAGCTGACGACCATGATCGGGTGTTCCTGAAAGTAATGCTTCAACTTTTGACTCGCCATGAACACCCCGAAAACCAGTTCTTGCCAATGCGGGTAACGTTGCTTGGAGAGGGTAAGGACCTCGTTGATGAAATACACCGGTCTTTGGACGGGGTATTCCTTCCCTTCCTCCTTTCGCTCGACAACTACTGCCACGCTGACTGCTTTGGAATTGGCTGCAATGTACAGGAGCACAGGTTCTTTGTCTGCCGGAGCCGCCAACACCAGCGGGTTAGCCAATTGCTGCTTCAAGGCTTCGAATGCATTGTTAGCCTCATCTGTCTATACGAAACGATCGGTCTTCTTGAGCAGCTGATAGAGAGGGATGGCCTTCTCCCCAAGGCGACTTATGAAATGGCTCAAGGCCGCGATTCGACACGCCATGCGTTGTACTTGGTTAACATTGGCTGGTTTCCCAAGCGAAGTAATCGCTTCAATCTTTTCCGGGTTGGCCTCGATTCCTCGTTCTGACACCAAGAAACCCAATAGCTTCCCTCCCGGGACACCAAACACGCACTTGGTGGGGTTAAGCCTCATCTGGTAAATACGCAGGTTGTCGAATGTTTCTTTGAGATCCTCCAAAAGCGACTCCTTGCGGTGAGACCTGACCACGATATCGTCCACTAAGGCGTGGATGTTACGGCCTATCTGGCTGTGCAAGCAGTTTTGAATGCAGCGCTGGTAAGTCGCCCCCGCACTGTTGAGCCCAAACGACATGGACACATAACAAAAAGCTCCAAACGGGGTTATGAAGGACGTCTTCTCATGATCCGCCACCGCCATTTTTATCTGGTGGTATCCTGAGTAAGCATCCAAGAAGCGCAAACGCTGGCAACCCGCCGTCGAATCTATAATTTGATCAATGCGAGGAAGGGCGAAGGGATCCTTTGGGCAGGCTCTATTGAGGTCCATGTAGTCCATGCACATGCGGAAAGTGCCATTCTTCTTGAGTACCAAGACCGGGTTAGCCAGCCATTCTGGGTGAAAAACCTCGATGATGAACCCGGCGGCAAGGAGCCGGGCCACTTCTTCGCCAATCGCCTTACGACGTTCTTCGTTAAACCTGCGGAGGTACTGCCGTACCGGTTTAACTTTGGGGTCAGTATTGAGATGGTGCTCAGCAAACTCTCTCGGTACACCCGGCATGTCAGAAGGTTTCCATGCAAAGATGTCCCGATTCTCATGGATGAATTCGATGAGCACGCTTTCGTATTTGGGGTCAAGACCCGCCCCAATAGTGAACTGCTTGGTGGAGTCGCCCGGTGTAAAACCGATGACCTTGGTGTCGTCCGCTGGTTTGAACTTGAGGGGCGGCTCAGAATCGATAGTTGGCCTCTTGAGCGGCGTCATGTCTGCCGGGTCGACTTGGGATTGGTGAAATTTAAGCTCCTCGGTCGCGCAAGCTGACTCGGCTATTTTCCTTCTTCGCACTCTTGGGCTATTTTCCTGTCGCCGTGGACGGTGATCGGACCCTTGGGCCTAGGCATATTGATATTGAGAAAGACATAGCACGGGCGGGCCATGAACTTGGCGTAAGCTGGTCATCCAAACAGCGCGTGATAGGGGCTCTTGATCTTGATGACCTCAAACAAGAGAGACTCGCTCCTGTAGTTCGATTCCGTGCCAAAGGCCACATTAAGCTTGACCCGTCCAATGCGGTATGCCCACTTACCAGGCACAATACCATGGAAAATAGTGGATGATGGCATCAGGTCCTTCTCGAGGAGGTTCATCCATCGGAAAGTGTCGAAGTACAAGATGTTGATGTTGCTGCCCCCATCCATAAGGACTTTGAAGAGGGTGTATCCTCCGACTTGGGGAGCCACGACCAGGGCTAAGTCGCCAGGGTTGTCGACTCGGGGTGGATGGTCGTCCCGGCTCCATGTTATGGGTTGCTCTGACCAGTGAAGGTACCGAGGGAGGGCCGACTCAGCTACAAAAGTTATGTGCTTTACCTTGCGGTCCCGCTTATAGGTGTTAGTGGTGAACACGTGGTACTGCCCGTTGTTCAGCTGTTTGGGGTTGTTTTGGAACCCGCCCCGGTCCTCCTGCCGCTAGTGGTCTCCTTGCTGGGGGGGGGGGGTTGTTGGAATATTCTCAGTGGGTGGTATTTCTGGTTATGAACTTGGTATTGAACAACATTGTGCTGCGACCCGCCCTGTGGTCCTTGGTTGGGGAAACCCCCGAATGTGACATGTCGCGACCCGGACGTGTCGGGCTGCTCCTGTCGCTAGCCCTTCTCGCCGACTTGGCTCCTTTTGAGCGCCTCGGCCCAGAACTCTTGCATCACGTAGAAATCCTCCCATGAGTGAGTCGCCGGTCCATCGGCTATGGCGTGTTGCGGGCACGGGCCTTGAAGCATTTCATGGTAGTTCGCGGTTTCTTCCCACTGTAGCCCCGTTTCTTCTGGCACGGGTTTGCGTTGCCAGTATTAGTATTAGCAACAAATTCCATAGGACCTTCCTGTTGCCGCTTCTTGCCATGCCCGCCATGGTGGTTATTGCCCCGGTTCTGGAACTAGGATTGGCCCTTTTGTAACTCGCCCTTGCGGGTAGCTCCAGTTTCATCGTCGCCCACCCCGGGATCCTTGGTGGCATCCAACTCAGCAAATCTGGTAAGGGCGTCCATCAGCTCGCCCATGTCATGTACCTTCTGCTTAAGTCTCCCTAGTTTCAGCACCAGAGGCTCGTAATAACAATTTTTCTCCAGGATCAGCACCGCGTGAGCCGCCGAAATACCTTTCGACGAATGAATGACTTCCGAAACTCGCCGGGTCCAGTGGTGGGCCGACTCATCTGGTTGCTGGATGGATTGATGTAAGTGATGATAGTCATCGGGCGCTTGTAGGTCCCTCTGAAGTTCTTGATGAAATGCTGCTTCAGTTCTGCCCAGGTGTTGATGGAGTTGGGCGACATGTTTTTCAACCAAGTACGTGCCGTCCCTTCGAGCATCATGGTGAAGTATTTCGTGCAGACCGCCTTGCTAACGTCCAGCATATCCTTCGCAAGTTCATAGCTCTCGATCCATGACCCGGGCTTGAGATCCGGCGAGTAGTTGGGAACCTTCCTAGGCCCTTTGAAGTCCTTCGGCATGCGCTCGTTGCGTAAAGCCGGTGTGAGACATGATACTCCAATGTGCTTGCCCCCACCATCTAGGGGCGTGGGTGACAGTGGTATGTAGGCCGGATAGGCTTGACCCACCATGGCCGTTGGCTCCATGTGCTGTGCAGCCCGTGTCACGTCCACAATATCCTGGGCTCGTGTGTCAGGCATCCCAAGCAGATCATGCTGGGGGAGCCGCCGCGGCCCGCTGGTTACAGCGGGGAAATCCTCATGGCGACTTCTGGTGCGAATCACCTGAGGCGTAGAGTGGAGCTGATCAAGGCTATGGGAATATTGTGCGTGCTGAACCACGACCGTTTTCAGCATCTCAATGGCGTTTCTAGCTTCTATCTCGGCCGGGGTGTTTCCGTAAATCGGAAGAGACTCCATGTGGCGGGTTGCAGCTAGCACGTTGTCGACGGGGTCCGAGAAGTGACCCCGCGGTGTATGGAATCGAGGCGTATGAGCGTCCATGGGCTGACCCGGCAGCGGATTGGGTGGCGGAATCATTCCTCCCCTCGGGGCGGCTTGCAGCGGTCGGTCAGGACCCGCCCCGGGGGTGCGCGGGGTGTCAAAGAGGCGAGTTGGGTGTAAGTTGACCGGGATGCACCCACCGTGTCTCCTTTGGTGGACGGCATCAGACGCGCGTTGTTGTATCCCGAGCCGCCAGCCTTCGGTGTTCAGCCGATCGGTCTCAGCGGCGACCGCAACTCGCTGTGTCTCAATCCTGGCGGCTTCTGCCTCCATGTCGCATTGTGCCTTGGCCATTGCCTCCCGCAGTTTGGTTAGCTCGGCATTGACCGACTCTTGATTTTCCCAGGTAACCGGGGTTGCCATAAGGCTGGCTATCTCCGCTGCTAGTTCTATCATGGTCTGCGCTGGAGGCTTGGACGTTCCTCCGGTTTTGTTGTTTCCAGTCGAGTTCAGAGGAGGCTGGGCTGATCCCACCATGTAGATGGCGATTTTTCGGCGAGATCTCTCGAGGACTTCGGGATCCATCGCCAGTGATAGCCCCCCGAGCTGCCCTTCCTCAAGGGGGTGGATCGACACCGTCTCGCCCATGGATGACTCGCCATCGGAATTGGCGGGGGTGATTTCCTGGCCCGCCTCTTCATCTTGCGCGTCGCCTCCCTGTGTAAAGCCGACGAAAACCTAGCGGCTCTTGCTCTGCCGCGTAACGGGGAGGACGTACCTGGCCGGCTCGACGATGTCGGTGGAGATGTCCGGCTCAGGAACAGGCGTGACGGCCATGCCGATGAAGATGTCGATCTTGCTGAAGGGGACTCGGTAGCTAGATTCGACGGAATCGGCCTCCGACTCCCACAATGTGTTGTCGATGTAGTACTTCCCGCAGCGGCTCTTGGTCATGATGCCGACTGCATAGCTTTCTAACCCTGATAGGGCTCCCTTTGAGAACACAACTCCACTGTGCGCTAGCCCCACGGTGGGCGCCAACCGTCGTGGTTTTATCACGGTAGATGTCCTCGTGAAAGGACTTAAAGATGGAGCCATCTCACCTTGGTGGCGACTCAAAGGGCGTGAGCGAAAGCGAGACTCAGATTTACCCAGGTTCGGCCCCTCGTGAGGAGGTAAAAGCCTACGTCCTGCTTTGTGTAGATTAATGGTGGTTTCGATTACAAGGAGGGCGTAACTCGCCTAACCTAGCTCTCGATTCTCTCTAAATCACCTGACCTTTCCCCGGGACTCGCTTTTATATACAGGTCGAGGCCCTAGGGTTTACAAAGTCCTGCCATTCTACTGTTGGTAGCTTTCCTTATCTCTAAGTCGCCGTGTTCCCCACGACCAGGAGCTTCCTGCACGTTTCATCATCCACATGGTCTGTTTGAACCGCCCTACGACTCCTGGGCCACTGGACGCATAACCAAGGGTGAGTCGCCCCTTTGGTGACCAGGCCCACTAAGGGCGGGTTACCCATAGGTAATATCCCCAACAGGATCCATTGCCAACGACAGCCCCCCGAGTTGCTCTTCCTGGAGAGGGTGGATCGAATCTGTCTCACCCATGGATGACTCGCCATCAGAATTGACGGGGGTGATCTCTTGGACCGCCACTTCGTCTTTTACGTCGTTTCCCTGCGTAGAACCGACGAAAGCGTGGCGACTCCTGTCCTGCCGTGTGACGGGGAGGACGTACCTGGCCGGCTCGACGATGTTGGTGGAGGTGTCCGGCTCAGGCATGGGCCTCCCAATCATGCTGATGAAGACGTTGATTTTGCCGAAGGGGACTCGGTAGCCATATTCGACTGAATCGGCCTCCGACTCCCACAGCGAGTTGTCGATGTAATACTTCCCGCGGCGGCTCTTAGTCATGATGTCGACCCCATAGCTTTCTAACCCCGGTAGGGATCCATTCGAGAACTGAACTCCACCGTGTGCTAGCCCCACGGTGGGCGCCAACTGGCGTGGTTTTGTCACGACATATGTCCTCGTGAAAAGACTTAAAGATGGAGCCATCACACCTTGGTGGCGACTCGAAGGGGGTGAGCGACAGCGAGACTTAGATTTACCCAGGTTCGGCCCCTCGTGAGGAGGTAAAAGCCTACGTCCTGCTTTGTGTGGATTAATGGTGGTTTCGATTACAAGGAGGGCGTACTCGCCTGACCTAGCTCTCGATTCTCTCTAACTCGCCTGATCTTTCCCCGGGACTCACCTTTATATACAGGTTTAGGCCCTAGGGTTTATAAAGTCCTGCCATGCTACTCTTTGTGGCTTTCCTTATCTCTAAGTCACCGTGTCTTCCACGATCAGGAGTTTACATGGTAATCCATCATCCGCACGACCTCCTGAACCGCCATCCAGCTTCTGGGCCACGGGACGCGCATTGAATGGTAAGTCGCCCCTTTGGTGACCCGGCCCACTAAGGGTGGGTTATCCGCAGGTAATATCCCCAACACCTTGTGAAGGGGTGCGGCAGCGGCTGGAGGGGGGAGGCGGTGCATGGAGGGGGCGATGTGAGGTCAAGGGAGCGCCTGGAGGGGTGTGGCGGCCCCGTGTGGCGACGCGTGGAGGGGTGCGGCAGCGCTTGGAGGGGGATGCGGTGCCTGGAGGGGTGGGGCGGCGGCTGGAGGGGTGGGGCGGCGCGTGAAGGTCTCCGGCGGGCGGCGGCGGCAAAACAAGAGCGTTGGAGGGAGAGTGGAGGGAGAGGGGGATCGAGGGGGAGTGGATGGAGAGGGGGAGTTAGGAAACTTTTTAGCCGGGTTAACTAAACATTGAAGTAGCACTCGATTAGTACCAGCGCTACTGCTAACTGCTATAGGAGTAGCGCTGGTTTAGTACCAGCGCTACTACTAAGTAGGAGTAGCGCTTGTACCGACCCAGTGCTACTGCTAACTGTCTTTACTTTATTTTCATTATTACTTTCTTTTATTATGTTTCTTTTTATTAATTTTATTTTCTTTTTATCATTTTCCTTTCCTTTTCTGTTTACCTTTGTTTTCTTCTTATTATTTGTTTTTCTCCACATGACGACGGCGTCTCCCTCTCCCCCAATGCGCGAACATCACCGGAACCATGCATGTGGTAAATATCAATTGACTGATAATGGTTACTTAAGTGCGTACACAAAATAGATACAAATATATAAATGTAGGTTTCTGAACAGCTGCGTCAACGACGTTTCACATTGAGCTTCTTCCGTTTCTTGTTCATTGCCGAGTAATTGAGCCCCTCCTTGTGACTTTTCCGGAGCCATGGAGTACAATCTTTCCGCCGCCATGTAGTCTTGATTCTTCTTTTCACATATGCTTCATCGTCATCGTCATCTTCCCTCATCGGGTTGCCGTATTGGTCGTAGTCTTCCTCGTTGGCGACTCCATCCATTCCGATGATGCTCCTTTTGGATCTCACGACAACACGGCTGGGATTGGCCGGGTCGGTTATGAAGAAGCATTGCGTCACATGCTTAGCTTGTACCCATGGCTCATTTTTGGCGACGATGTTAACGTTCACGGGAGTGCTCTTCGCTTCGGGTATAGACATGGTGGTGAAATACTTGTTTTCTCTTAGGACGTCCTTGGCCCATCTGACACGGAACATCATCGCATCGTGCATTCCAGTATAGTCAAGCTCCCAGATCTCTTCGACCCTTCCGTAGAATATTTTAGTTGTGCCGATGGTGCCGGTCACACATTTAATTGTCACCCCGGAGTTCTGGTAATCACTATCCATGTCTTTAGCCTCCGTGTAGAATGTGTACCCATTGGTATCGTAGGACTGATAGGTGGCGAGCTTGGGCGTAGGGCCATGTGCTAAGGCGTGTATGAGCAATCCGTTCGACCTGCCCTCTTCCTGGGGATTTTCAAGAACTTTCTCTTTGAACCAACGCAATAAAGTAGCATTGTGCTCTACAGTAACTTCGTCGTCTTGAGCATCCTCTTATCATAGTAATTCTTTGCGATGCTTTCTTTGTGTCGTGCCACATAATCATCTACCACATCTACGTGTTGTAGCACTACTAAGTTAGCCCTGCCAAAGTCGTTCCGTCGATACAAGTAGTCCACGTGCAATTCCCTCCGACCGTTGTTGTGACCATCTCCTTCGAGCTTCCCATCATGCTTCTTGACGGGCAAACCAACAACAGGGTCTCTGACGCTTATATAATTCTCGCAAAAGGAGACGCACTCATGCGTCAGATACCCCTGGACGATGCTCCCTTCGAGATGGGACTTGTTATGAACGAATCCTTTGATGACCCCATTCATCCTCTCGAATGACATCATGCTATGAAGGAATGTCGTCCCGAAGTCCATGATGTCGTCCATGATGTGGACACACAGATGCACCATGAAGTCAAAGATCGCGGGCGGGAAGTACATCTCAAGCTCACATAGTATGACAATGATCTCTTCCTGTAGCCTTCGGAGCTGCTTCACACTTATGAACTTTCGAGAGATAACGTCGAAGAAGTTGCAGAGCCCAATAAGCGTTTCACGGACGTGCGTGTCCATTATCCCTCTAATGGCAACAAGGAGTATCTACGTCATCATCACGTGACAGTCATGAGACTTCATCCCGCTGAACCTTTTCTTCTTGGGGTCTAGAAATTGGCTTATCTTCCCACGGTAACTGGAACCGACTTTGATTCCCATAAGGCACTTGATGAATTGATCGATCTCCTTCGGACTTAAGGTGAAGCAAGAAGGGGGCAATAATTCTCCTCTTTCTTGTTGACTTTTATGCCCCTTTCCCCCTCCTCTGTCTCGGTCTCCGTCTCCTCCATCAACTTTTTACGGTTGATGTCTTTCCTGATCTTCAAATCTTCCAAGTCTTTCCTTGCCTTCGGCCCATCCTTGGTCTTCTCCTACATGTTCATCAGTGTGCCAAGCAAGCTCTCGCTGACATTCTTCGTGATATGCATTTGATCAAGGCAATGAGGTGTGTCGTGATTGGGCGAGTACTCCAAGTCCCAGAAAACAGACCTCGTTTTCCATACCTTCAACAGCGGCTCTGGCGCCTTTTTGATCTTTCCCGACGCGGGGTATTGTTCCCAGTTTCTCAACAGCTCGTCGATTTCGGCGCCGATCCTCTTACGTGGAGCTCCTCGAATATCAGCCAACCCATTGAATAGATCTCCATGCTTTCTCCATGGGTCATCCTTCTCGAGCCATCTACGATGCCCCATGTACACGATTTTCCCAGACCAGCCATCTTTCGTTGACGTAAGCTGCTGAGACGTTGTATCATCCATGCACCTCGTGCATCCGCAGTATCCGTGGCACACCTGGCTGAGGTGTACCTGACGGAAATTAATATAATGGGGAGAGGAAGAGAGGTAGGACAAAGAGACATGTGAGAGAGGCCATTTATGAAGGAGAGTTATGGTGGAGGGGGAAATTAATGAGGAGAGAAGAGAGGTAGGAGGAAGAGAGAAGAAGAGCAAAAATGGTGTGGAGAGTGTGGAGAGGGGAAAGGAGGGGGAGAGAGGTCAAAGTGGGGGATAGGAGGGGGAGGTGGGGTAAAAGGTGGCACAAGCCGCAACTAGCAGTAGCGCTGCATACCCGAGAGCGCTGCTACTATAATATTAGTAGTAGCGCTGCATACCAGCGAGCGCTACTACTAAGTGGGGCCAACTAGCAGCAGCAGTACTGCAAAATAAAGCGCTACCGCTATACACTTAGCAATAGCGTTGGGTTTTGGGCAACACTGCTACTACAGCTACCGTCGGTGGCACCGTCTGGTCCCACATAGTAGTAGCGCCTTTTTAATAAGCAACTCTACTGCTAAGGTGTTAGTAGTAGCGCTTGACCAGATCAGCACTACTGCTAATTAGCAACAACATTTTCTTTTTTCTAGTGCTACTACTAAGGTCCTGCCTATAAGGTTTTTCCTAGTAGTTCGTCGTGGTGACATCTACATGTGAAGTGGAGTACATAGCTGCTTCGTAAGAAGCACATGAAGGAGTCTGGATGAAGGAGTTCATTACCGACCTAGGAGTGATTCCTAGTGCGTCGGGCCCAATGCCTCTATTCTGTGACAACACTGGAGCTATTGCCATTGCAAAGGAGCCGAGGTTTCACAAGAATACCAAGCACATCAAGCGACGCTTCAACTCCATTCGTGGATACATCCATGATGGAGACATAGATATTTGTAAAGTAAATACGGATCAGAATGTCGCAGATCCGTTGACTAAGCCTCTTCCACGAGCGAAACATGATCAACACCAGAACTCTATGGGTGTTCGATTCATCACAATGTAACTAGATTATTGACTCTAGTACAAGAGGGAGACTGTTGGAAATATTCCCTAGAGGCAATAATAAAGTGGTTATTATTATATTTCCTAGTTCATGCTAATTTTCTAATATTCATGCTATAATTGTATTAACCGGAAACTGTAATACATGTGTGAATATATAGATCACAATATGTCCCTAGTGAGCCTCTAGTTGGCTAGCTCGTTGATCAATAGATGATCATGGTTTCCTGATCATGGACATAGGATGTCATTGATAACGGGATCACATCATTGGGGAATGATGTGATGGACAAGACCAAATCCTAAGCATAGCACTAGATCATGTTGTTTGTCTGCTAAAGCTTTTCTAATGTCAAGTATCATTTCCTTAGACCATGAGATTATCCAACTACCGGATACCCTAGGAGTGCTTTGGGTGTACCAAACGTCACAACGTAACTGGGTGATTATAAAGGTGCACTACAGGTATCTCCGAAAGTGTCTGTTTGGTTGTACGAATCGAGACTGGGTTTTCTCACTCCGTGTGACGGAGAGGTATCTCTGGGCCCACTCAGTAATCCATCATAATATTGATCTCAGTGTGACTAAGGATTTATCCATGGGATGATGTGTTACGAAACGAGTAAACAGACTTGCTGGTAACGAGATTGAACAAGGTATAGGGCTACTAACGATCCAATCTCGGGCAAGTATCGTACCGGTAGACAAAGGGAATTGCATACAGGATTGATTGAATCCCCGACATCGTGTTTCATCCAATGAGATCTACATGGAACATGTGGGAGCCAATATGGATATCTAGACCCCGCTGTTGGTTATTGACCGGAGAGGTGTCTCGGTCATGTGTGCATGCTTCTCGAACCCGTAGGGTCTATACACTTAAGGTTCGATCACGCTAGGGTTATATGGGAATAGTCTACGTGGTTACCGAAGGTTGTTCGGATTCTCGGATGAGATCCCAGACATCACGAGGAGTTTCGGAATGGTACGGAGGTAAAGATTCATATATAGGAAGTGAAGATTTGATCGTCGGAAGTGTTTTGGGCGTAATCGGTAATGTAGCGGGACCACCAGAAGGATTCCGAGGGTCCACCGGGAAGGGCCATCAGCCCCGAAGGGGTATATGGGACAAAAGTTGGATGTGAACCAGCCCATATGTGGGCTGGTGCGCCACCACTAGCAGCCCAAGGTGCAAGAAGAGGGGAGGTGGGCTAACCCTAGGCGTGGTGGGCTTGCCACCCTAGGGCGCCACTTCCTCCACCCTTGGTTGCCGCCCCTTTGCCCATCTAGGGCTGCCCCACCCCTTAGGGTGGGCAACCCAAAGGTGGGCACCCTCCTCCCTCTCCTCCTATATATAGTGGAGGATTTGGGGCTGTTTTGAGACACAATCCTCCTCTTCGTCCTTCGTAGTGCTTGGCAAAGCCCTGTCGAAGTACGAGGCAGCTCCACCGTCACCACGACGTCGTGCTGCCGAAGCTCTCCCTCAATCTCTCCTACCTCCTTGCTAGATCAAGGCGTTGGAAACGTCACTGGGCTACACGTGTGTTGAACACGGAGGCACCGTTGTTTGGTGCATAGATCGGAATCGACCGCGATCTGAATCGCTGTGAGTACGACTCCATAAACCGCGTTCTAGCAACGCTTCCGCTTAGCGATCTTCAAAGGTATGAAGATGCTCTACCCCTATGCTCGTTGATGGTTTATCCATAGATAGATCCTTGTGTGACATAGGATTTTTTTTGGAAACTACTACGTTCCCCAACACCCGGGGCAACTCAGGAGATGTCTATCAGGCCATTGTACGCTTCGCTTATCCGTCGTGTCGTGAGAACGACATTCGCGGCTCCTATCGGGATCGTCGACATGCCGGGCGGCCTTGCTGGACTTGTTTTACCTTTCTCAAGCGTCTTGTGTGAGGGATTCCGAGGATGCTTTGGGCTATCTCGAGATTGAGGTTTTCCAATAGGAACCCGAGGAGATCACTTGTTTTCCCTGATCGAGGTCATTGCGTCGCAACGTGTGGTAGTTTGTGATGGACTAGTTAGAGCACCCCTGCAGGGTTAAATCTTTTGAAAAGCCGTGCCCGCGGTTACGTGGCAACATGGAAACTTTGTTTAACATCCGATTCTCGATAACTTGAAGTAAGCTTAATTAAAATATGCCAACTAAGTGTGTAACCGTGACTGTCTCTTTCTTGAGCTCCTTCTCCGATCGAGGACATGGTGGGGTTATGTCTAACGTAAGTAGGTGTTCAGGATCATTCATTTGATCACCTTTGTTTCACGTCCGTTGTGTGTAGATCATCCCCCTCTTTTATTCTTGTATTCATAAGTTAGCCGCCTCAAATAAATGCTTAGTCGCTCGCTGTAGCCTCACCACTTAACCTTAAATCACCCATTAAGCTTTGCTAGTTTTGATACCTCTCGAAATAAGATTGCTGAGTCCCCTGTGGCTCACAGATTACTACTACACCAGTTGCAGGTACATGTAAAGGATATTAAGACGTGAGCGCGATGATTGTTCATCTAGAGTTTCTTCTTCTTCTTCTTCTTCTTCTTCTTCGATCTAGGATTGGTTCGAGGCCGGCAACTGATACATCCCAAATGTATCTATTATTTCTGCTTGTTCCATGATCTTTTGGGTGACACTGTTATATCTTTTGATGCACTTTTATATCTTTTTACACATATTTGGACTGACCTACTAACTCAGTGCACCCAATGCCAGTTTCTATCTGTTGATGTCTTTTTTGCACGGGCTTTTACCCAATTTTCCGGAGCCCCAAAAATCCCTAGAAAAATATATAAAAATCAGCATGACGGTAGCTTCCAAGTCATCGAAGATGGCCGAGAGGGGAGCTAGGAGCTGCCCTAGCGACCACCCGGCGCGGCCTGGCCCCTGGCCGCGCCCACAGGCCGCCTGGGTGGGCCCCACCTCTTCTGACGCCCTCCTTTGTCCTATATTTACTCCTCCGAGAGGAAATCCTTCCATCATATCTAGAATCGCGAATTTCTCCATCGTTCCACCACGCAGCGTTCCCGAGATCGGGAGCGTTAGGAGACCTCTTCCCGGCACCCTGCCGGAGGGAGGATTGACCTCTGAGAGCTTCTCCACCACCATGGACGCTTCCCGGACATGCCGTGAGTAGTCCTCCTTGGACCATGAGTCCATGACCAGTAGCAATGTGATGTCTTCTCTCCAATCTTGTGCTTCAATGATTAGCCCTTGTGAGCTGCCGTACATGATCAATGCTGTAAGTGCATCTAGTGCCCTTAGTGATTTTGGTTGTTTGAAGACTTATAGGTTAAGTAACTAATGTGTTTATAAGTGTACACATGCTCTATAAGTCGCTGAGGAGTTTGAGTTATACGATGAATATCGACCCCTAAAAATGTATATCTTCGTCTGAAGAAATTGGTCTTACGCTGAAGATTTTGATCGCGAAGAAATTGTGATGAAATTGATATTCCTTATGAAGATACTGAAGTTGAGGAATTCAGTGTGTCCTGAAGAAAATTAGTCCCAAGACTTTGAAGCGTGAAGATTTATTCTTTCTGTTTCATTTTCTTCACTCTTGAGTCATAGGAACACCGTCCTATTAAAGGGGGTCGAGGTAACACTACGGAATGAATTTCCTCATGATGCTCAACCCAAGCCTAATCCTACAAAACCTCAAGTGAGGAATATGAGAGACATGAGGACTCTCACAGTTGAGAGTCCCGACCGTTGCCGTGATTCGCGCCACCTCACCGATCTTATCCACACCAACAGTCATAATATTTAAGGGCATTTATGTTAAATCATATCGGGATGCTCCCATGCTATAAATAGCTGCCCCCACAACCACTAGCGGGTTGGCTGCTCCGCGAGAAACTGACACTAGTCATTTAGAGCAATCCAAATTCCTCAGAGTCTTCGAGAGTAAATCATCAAGTGAGGAAATACCCCAAACACCAAATCACAAACCAAAAACCAAGTGATTGAGCATGACTGAAGAATTTGTTCCTGTGTGAAACTGAAGCCTTTTACCTTTGAGGATTGTGCATCCTCCAGACGGTTAGGCGTCATGTTCTAGAGCAATATAGCGGTCAATTGTGGATCGCCGGGTGACCGAGTTTGTGAGGGTTTGGAAGTCTGCCCTGAGGACTTACCATGAGTATTGGGCGAGGACTATATGTCCTTAGCTCAAGGAGAATACGGTAGGGACTATGTGTCCTTTGGTTTCAATACCAAGCCGCTCCAAACCAGACGTACGACTGTCACAACACTTGGAACTGGGTCATCAACAACTATCTTCATCGTGATATGGGTTCTATTTCTTCAACTCTTTCAATTCCTCGAATATTGTATGTTGAAGAGTGTCATTGTCGCTGTTTGAAGAATTTGCTGAAGACTTTCTCTCAATTTCCTCAACCTCAAATTCTTCATACCAGTTAATCTTCACCTATTTGTTTTGTGCATGCGTACTGTGCAAAATGTTTTTCTTAATCTTCATCCAGAAAACTGCTGTTGTAATCTTTGCACCTCTCATCGTGCGCTGTTTCCGCTGCACGTTATTCATCAGTGAGGAATTTCCTCAGAAGGAATTTCCTCAGCGATGAAATTCTAAAAATTGCCTATTCACCCCCTCTAGTCGATATAACACACTTTCAATTGGTATCAGGGCATAGTACTCCCTTGTTCTGTGTGATTTTGGTTTAACTACCTGGAGTTTTAGTTATGTCAACTGCAAGTATGATCAAGGTTACTACAGGATGTCCTACCTTCGAAGGAAAGGACTTTCCCTATTGGATGACCAAGATGCAGATGCATCTTCAAGATATTGACAACGATCTCTGGTACATTCTGGAACATGGCATTCCCTCCATTGCTGCTACTGTCTCTGTCGCTGATGTGAAGAAATTCAAGCAACTTGATTCTCAAGCAAAGAATATCATCTGTGGCCATCGGAGCAAAGGTCAGTATGGCAGAGTGAGTCCTTTGGGCAAAACAAAGCTTATCCGGGATATGCTGTCCAAAGGTAATGAAGGAATTTCAACTCAGCGTGACTCTCCTGTTGTTGTTCTTCGCACTCTCTTCAATCGCAACAAGAGGCTTGACAATGAAAGCTGCCAAGATACCTTTGATCGCCTCACTGACATCTCAAATGAAATATAAGCACTTGGAACTCGAGACATTACTAACCATGAAGTTATGAAGAAAATGTTAAGATCTTTGGATTCATCATTTGATACACTGGTTCCGATGATTCAAGAAAGAGAAGACTATAAGAGGCTTGATCCTGCTGGTATACTCGAAAGACTCAATACTCATGAATTCCAACATGAAGAAAAGAGAGATCTGTACGGACCAAGCCACTGTAGACCTCGTGCGCTGAAGGCCAAAGCAATTTCCTCATCTGAAGAAGAAGACTCAGATTGCAGCATTGGTGATCCTAAAGAACTTGTACATGAGCTTGCAATGCTCGTGAGGAAATTTCAGAAGTTTACAAGACGTGGCCAGTTTAGTAAATCTTCAAGAAGAGATATGAGGAAATCAAAATCTTCATCTAAGGACTACAAGAAAAGAACCTACCACAAATGTAAGAAATCAGGTCACTATATTGCTGATTGTCCTCGCTGGGTGAAGGAATCAAAGAAGAAGAAATACAAGGTTGAAAGTTATGATGACTCAAAGAAAAAGAAGAAATCTTCAAAATCCTCATCCTCAAAGTCCTCATCGCACAAGAAGACCAGTTTTAGGATGGCTCGGGCACTCATTGGCAAAGAAATGGATTTTGAGGAAGAATCTGAGGAATGTGATGAAGAGGAAGGTTCAGAAGAAGACTCAGAATCTAGTGTGGCAAGTCTTGCACTGGCTACCACATTCGTGAGTAAGTCAATCTTCAACCTTGAAGAAAATGACAATGCTATCTATACCGATGACTATGCTGATGACTTCGCTCCAACCTATTGCTTCATGGCAAAAGGTTCAAAGGTACCGAATGACACTTCCTCCTCTGATTCAAGTGACTGTGAACCTGATGATTATAAAAACCCAGTTATAGTAAACTTGCCAACATTGCAACTAAGCAACAAAGTGCCATTGAAAAGCGTCAAAAACTGCTAGACAGAAGCGATGATCTGTTGAATGATGAAATGAGTCATACACAAATCCTCAATGAAGATGTGAAAAGTCTTCAGACCATATTTGACAGTCTTCAAGATTGTTATGGCACACTCTTGGTTGATCATAAAAACTTTCCTATGAATTTCTTCAAAGGAAACTTGACCTTGAGAAGCTGAAGATTTCTCATGATGATATTCAAATGGAAAATGACTCATAACTTGCTCAACAGATCAGTGCCGCTCAGGTTAAATTCACTCCACCATGTCTCAAATGCATCGAGCGTGAAACTGCCAATTCTTGACCAGAATCATCAAACGCTTTTATTGCTACAATTTCTTCAACTGCTCACGTGGTATCAAATTCCTCACTTGAGGAAACCACAAATGTTACTGTGTAGGGCTGAAGGAATTATATGTGACAAACACATACAAAAGTCTCAAAGGTCATTAAACCCTTTGCGATGTGCTCAAAATGCAGATATTGAACATGAACTCAAGGAAAGAAGGAATTGCCTTTGAATGGAAACTGAATGCGGATGCATCATACTAGAAACCTCAGAAGTATGCCAAAACCTCATGGGTTGCTGCTAAAGGACCTCCTGTTGATGCATCCAATCTAAAAGGCTTTGCATGTGAATTCTCCTATTCCTCAGATGAGTCATTTGACTCCAACTATAAACTGTTCAAAAATCAATCTCGTGAAGTATTTGCTCGATATGTTGGAACTAACTGCATGAATGGACCACCCCTAAGAAAAATCTGGGTCCCCAAAAGTTGGATGTAAAATCATCACGTGAATAGCCTCATGACATCACCTCTGAAGAACCTGAACCCCATATCAAATTCCTGAGGTGGACCAGAGTCTTCAAGAGGATCAAAATCCTCAACTGGTCAAAACTATGCTCGTACTCGTGCTAATGCTTCTGATATTGTAACATCCCAATTTTCCTAACTGGGAGTGTTTTACATTGTAGCTAAGCATCTATGCATATTGCTTGAAATAAATTTTTGCACGTGAATTTTCCTTCGTTTTTGTTTAGCATTTCCATTTTCCCTGGCACGAGAAATGCCCGGAGAAAACTCTCTTGCACGCAAGAGAGAGAGCGGAGGAAAATGACACTCCAAAGTGCGGGCAAATTTCTGAAATATTTGAGCCAAGAAAACCCAAAGTTCTTTTGCAAAAATAGTTGCAAAAAGAAATAAAGCAAATTTGGGAATTTCTGGAAAAAAACATTTTTTAAAAGTTTTTATTTTTGCTTTGGAAAAATGTTATTCGGGTAGAGGATATTTTTCTGAATTTTTTGGTATATAATACCCTATATAAATATTTTGATTTATTTCCTTTTTATCAGCCTTTGTTTTCTGTCTCGGAAAAACTTAGAATTAGGAAACCTTTTGTTTTTTTTAGCCGCCGCGTGGGTGCTAGATAGGCTGGGCCAAGATCCCCACAGTCCTCGGATCCCAGATCCCTTAAGAACCGGGCGACCGACCCTTATTTCCCTCCCCCCTCTCACTGCCCAAGGGCCCCACCGCCCGAGCCAACTCCCGCGGACACCCTTCTCTTTCCTCCCGTTCCTTTCTGCTCCCAAAACAGAGCCCGAGCAGGAACTCGGGATTTCCTCCCTGATCTTCTCCCTCTCCCTTCCTTAACTCTCCCTCTCCCTGGCCTATATAAGTGCACCACCCCGGCGGCCCCCGTTCCCAACCCTCCCTCGCCGAGTCGCCGCCCCGTCCCCTCGCCACTGCCGCCCGCCAGAGCAGCACCTTCTGCCACCCTTCGGCAGCCCTGGGAGCAACCCCCCCCCCGAGCCTCCGTCTCCCCCGAGCGCCTCCCCCCGAGGAGGAGGACTGCCCCGCCGCCGCCGCCCCATCCCCACCGCCCCGGAGCCCCCTCCCCTCCCCTCGCCGGCGACGTGACCTCGCCGGAGTACTGCCCAGCAAGGTAGCCTCCCTCCCCTCTCTGATTTTCTCTTCTTTGATTAGTAGCCCTTAGATCTTCATGCAACGATGTAGATTAGATTCTTAGGTAACCCTTCGGTTTAGTTTAGAAAACCGCGGTTTATTTTTCACTTATGACTTAGCCAGTAGCTTTTGTTAGAGCTCGGCCGTTTGCCCAAAGCATTCCAACCAACGCCCTCCGCAGCCAATAGCAACAGACCACGTGTACCCTCTTTTAGTACTAGTTAGTTTTTTTTATTTTTCTGTCTGTTTGCAAAAACAGAAACTTTCTGTTTTGTTTTGGCCACAACTTTTTATCCCGAAGTCCAATGACAATGATTCTTTTTCCAGTAGCTCACAAATTTCCTGTAGTTTTTAAAAACATATAATTTGTCTATGTTTGAAATTTGAAAATATAAGTTAGAGCAGAATTAGTTTAAACCTTGTTTTGCCTATTCCAGGAGTTTGAAAAATGATTTTGAGTTGCTTCTTTTTGCTAATGTTTCCTAGTGATAAAACCTTACTGTGGTAGAAGTTTCAAAAATTTTAAAGTATTTTTACTGGTGTTTTCAACAGAAACAAGTTTCTGCCATACCGGCGCGTGATAAATTCTTTTGCTTAGGCTTTCGCAAATCCTTACTTGTGATGTTATTTTTACTTGTGGCTTGATTGAAGTGCTTTGTGTTCGTATCGGTAGATCATCCGGAGTGCGAAGCGTGTTACTTAGAAGCGCTTGAGCAAGACAACTATCATCAAGGCAAGTCATTTTGATCATGTTATTTCACCTATGTTTTCGATGCATGGTAGATCACCTTCTTTGCCCAATTGCATGCTTCCTAGGTACTTGGAAACTTTAGCATAAGTTGTAGTATCATGTGGTAGGAACACAACACCCCGATACTTGGCCCCGGGACGACAATTTCTTAATGCTATGCTTGAGTAGACGGGTTATCGGTTGAGTGCATACCACGAGTGATGCGAGGTTGATATAATAATCAAGACCGGACTAAGACAAGATTTTCAAGACCTCGGACGCAATGCAACTCTGGGTGAAGGACGGTTGATCGGCTCCCTGGAGAACCCAGTGGATGCCCGGGATGCTGGAGAGGCCATGTCATCCTGCGGAAAGCTTCACCCAGGCTCGAAGAGACGGACGGAGACTTCAAGACTCAAGGCTTACCTGCACAGCCACGAGTCATTATGGGCTCTGGCTTGGTTGGACAACGCGGCGACTCTGGACAGGCGGTGCTAGAAGATGTAGAAGAACGGTAGGAATGGATGGGCACCGACAGGGATTCAGAGGGACCCGTTGAAAGACCATGTTTTGATCATCCGGTCTTCAAACACCCTGAAGTGCGAGGACAAACCCGGAGGCGTTCAAATCTTATGGGGAACGTGTGCAAAACTCTGCAGAGTGCCCAACCTAATCGATTAGCCGTGTCCATGGTCATGGACAACTTGAGCCAAAGGCATTGAATTTCCCCTGAACTCTCGACACAACTCAATAATGATGTGGGTGTTAACAACTATTCGGGTACGAGAATTGGTTGGCAGAACCATCTCGTTAACAACAAACATTGTAGTAATATTTTGCTTTCAACCCCTTTTGTTGTAGGATAAAACTGGCTTTATGCAAAACTTAGCCCCACCGGCCAAATATGCATGTAGAGATAGTTGATATTTATTTTACTCCTCTCTTTGATGACTTGCCGGCATATTCAATATGCTGACCTACACGGCTGCAACGTATCATGTTGCAGAGTACTTTTCCGACCAGGAGTGAGGCTACGATCTACGCTCAGCGACATGCCCTTGGAGTCGGATGGACTCGTCTACCTGATGCTTCCGCTTAGTCTTCGTTAGATATCTCATGAGTTGGCCTTCAGCCACTTTATTGTAATCCTTTATTGTAATAAAGTACTCTTTATGAGATTTCGATTAATAAAGCTGTGTGATTGCACTCTTGAATATATACATTATGTACTGTGTGTGTACCAGCATGATCTTGGGATGGTACGGAAACACCAGAGGCTTGACTCGTCTTGAGTCTGGTCGCTACAAAAATGGTATTCAGAGCACACGCTGACCTTAGGACGTAACCTCTAGGAATGGAAAAGCCTTAGGAAGAAAACTACTTTCTCTTATGTCTATAAATGTTCTATTTCCTCTTCTGATCATTTCTGACTTCTCTCCGATTTTCCAATGTTTAGATGGCCACCTTCATCCCTGTTAAGTTCACGGAGTTTTGCCAGCCCGACGCCACTATGCCATTCGGAAAGGAGCTGGTACAGATCACCAAGGATTTGAAGATTGCCCTGCCGACTATCACAGGGAAGCCAACTTCGTCTTACCCGGAGGATTCACGCTACAGGATCGAGGTGCACATTCCCGGAAGGACATTCCAGTCGCGCACTGAGCCGATGGATTTCAAGTTCATCGCACCCAACTGGATTCTCGGAAGGGACATGGCGATCCATTGTGCACTCGGACGTATCAAGGAAGAATAAAAAGGCTGCCCTATTTCTCCAAACCTATTCACCGTATCCCGGAGAAACAAAGACGGAGAAATCATCTCAAGCAAGACCAAAGACGCTCTCTTGTCTTATGCTCAGACCTTGGAGAAGTACAGCGGGACGCTGGAGCATCACGTGATCAAGGACGCGAGGAAGATCAAGCAACTGTCACTCCGCGAGCTTGAACTAGAAGAAGCAGCCCGGGAAGCCCACTATGAGCACGAACTGGAGGCGAAGGACTTTATGGAGCGAATCGAGAAGCTGAAGACTCGAGTTGCATACCTGGAGGAGGAACTAGACATGGGCGAGAACCTTCATCCTGAAGGAGACGTAGCCCCCTTGATCAGCAACGACGAGGACTATGAAGAAAGTTCCACCGAAGGACCCGTCACCATGCTTTTCTGAGGAGGACACTTAGACTAGACCACCAAATTTACTTTATCTTTATATGTTTAGGCCGATGTTTAGGATTATCGAATTTTGTATCCTCGTGTGAACCTTTGTGATGATATTGAATAAAAATGTGTGGTGTGATGCTTGTGTGTTGCATTCATATGGGTAGTGTAATTCCTCTTAGACCATTGTTCTATGCTAATCTCACCCCTCCACAAACATCAGATGCCCCCGAGACGCGCCCCTGAGTCCAACTTTCCGCCGGAACTCACCCAGTTGATCCAGCAACAAAACACCTTGATGCAACTGATCATCCAGAACCAGAACAATAACAAAAACCGTCACCCACCCCAGGCCGACAATCTCACCCGTTTCCTGAGGTTGAACCCTCCAACTTTCTCCAGCAGCATTGAGCCCATTGTGGCAGATGATTGGCTCCGCAAGATGGAGCGTGAACTTATCACTGCTGGTTGTACTGAAGCCGAGAAGGTGCGTTTTGCCGCGCATCAACTTGAAGGCCCTGCAGCTGCTTGGTGGGAGAACTACACCACCACTTATCCCATTGCTGGAGTCACTTGGGAGCAATTTAAGCAAGCCTTCCGCACCGCACATGCCTCAGCTGGTGCAATGAATCTGAAGAAGCGTGAGTTTTGCAACTTACGCCAGGGGAATCGCTTTGTGGCCTAGTACGTTGATGAATTCAGCATGCTCAACCGTTATGCACCTGGAGATGTGGCCGATGATGCGGCCAAGCAGGAAAAGTTCTTGGAAGGACTCAATGATGAGCTGAGCATTCAGTTGACGGTAGCCACCTTCAACAACTACCAGGAGCTGGTTGATAAGGCCCTCATCTTGGAGGGGAAACACCAGCAGATGGAGAACCGCAAGCGAAAGTATGGGGTTGGAAAGTTCAACTCCGGCACTCAGCAGAAGCCTCGCTACACCCCCTATTCAGGGAATACCGGGACTGGATCCGGTAAGTTTGGAGGACACGTTCAGCATAACCACCCTGTGCACAACCATGGAGGCCACAACCATGGAGGAAATGGGAACCACCGCAACAACATCAACTTCAAGAATGGCGGTACTGGCACTCAGCAGCATTCAGCTCCAGCTCAGAAGGATCTGACTCACATCACCTGCTTCAAGTGTCAGAAGACGAGACACTATGCCACGGATTGTCCCCAGAACAAGCAGGGAAATGGAAACGGCAACGGCAACTCTGCAGCAAATAAGCCAAATCCTTTTCCTCGAGCTCAGGTGAATCACATTGATGTTGAAGAGGTCTATGATCACCCCGATACTGTGGTTGGTAAGTTTTTGCTAAATTCACATCCAGTATTGGTACTTTTTGATTCTGGTGCAACGCATTCATTCATATCAAGGGTAGTTGTGGAAAAGTATAGTTTGGCAACTAGAACCCTCAGCCAGCCTATTAAGATCAGTTCCCCAGGAGGCATGATGAAAGCCGGGATAGGATGCCATGCTTTGAGTCTCAACATCGGGAACCATAAGTTTCCCACCGACGTCATCGTATTAGAATCCCAGGGATTGGATGTAATCCTAGGCATGGATTGGTTGGCCAAGTATGAAGGGAATATTGATTGTGCCCTTAAGTATATTTTTCTCACCACCCCCGAGCAGAAGCGGATTAAGTACGTGTCTCAACGCCCGACACGGAGTAAGCGAGTAAACTCTCTCACGGGAGTAGTCCAGGAGGAAGTACCGATTGTACAAGAGTACCCAGATGTATTTCCGGAGGAATTGCCGGGCATGCCACCCGATAGAGAGATTGAGTTCTTCATTGAGCTATTACCCGGAACATCCCCGATATCCAAGAGACCTTATCGGATGCCCGCAAATGACTTGATAGAAATCAAGAAGCGAATTAAGGAGTTATTGGACAAAGGGTATATTCGCCCAAGTTCTTCACCTTGGGGAGCCCCAGTGCTCTTGGTTGAAAAGAAGGACAAGTCCTTGAGGATGGTTGTCGATTATCATGCATTGAACGATGTGACCATCAAGAACAAGTACCCCTTGCCGATGATCAATGATCTATTCGATCAGTTAGTTGGAGCTCGCGTATTCTCAAAGATCGATCTTCGATCCGGGTATCATCAGTTGAAAATTCGTGAACAGGATATACCCAAGACAGCCTTCACCACTCGGTACGGCTTGTATGAGTACACGGTCATGTCATTTGGACTGACTAATGCTCCGGCATATTTTATGAATCTGATGAACAAGGTATTTATGGAATACTTGGACAAGTTTGTCGTGGTGTTCATCGATGGCATACTGATATTCTCCAAGAACGAAGAGGAACACAAGGAACATCTGCGTCTAGTTCTGGAGAAGCTTCGAGAGCATAATCTATATGCAAAGTTTAGCAAATGTGAGTTTTGGTTGAAGGAAGTCGGATTTCTCGGACACGTCATCTCATGAGAAGGAATAGCAGTGGACCCTGCCAAGGTCGCAGCAGTCACCGAATGGGTAGCACCCACTTCAGTCAAGGAGATCCGCAGTTTCCTCGGACTTGCCGGATATTACCGGAGGTTCATTGAGAATTTCTCAAAGATTGCCAAGCCCATGACAGAGTTGTTGAACAAAGAATCCAAGTATATTTGGACTGAGGAATGTGAAACCAGTTTTCAAGAGCTGAAGAAACGTCTTGTTGCAGCCCCAATGCTGATATTGCCGAACATTCGGAAGGATTTCCAGGTTTACTGTGACGCTTCTCGTCAAGGACTTGGAGGAGTGCTCATGCAAGAAGGCAAAGTGGTAGCCTATGCATCCAGACAGCTCAGACCTCATGAGTTGAATTATGCCACACATGACTTGGAACTAGCAGCCGTAGTGCACGCTCTCAAGACCTGGAGACATTTCCTGATCGGAAATAGTTGTGATGTTTACACTGATCACAAGAGCCTGAAATATATCTTCACGCAGAAGGAGTTGAACCTCAGACAGAGGCGATGGCTAGAGTTGATCAAGGACTATGACATGAGATTGCATTATTCCAGGCAAGGCAAATGTTGTAGCCGATGCGTTGAGCCGCAAGAGTTATGTGAACACACTCACAGCGGGAGGATTACCCCAGGAGTTAGTCGATGACCTTCGAGAGCTCAAATTGGAAATAATTCCAAGAGGATTTGTTGCCACTCTAGAAATTCAGTCCACCTTGACAGAAAAGATCCGCGAAGCACAGAAATCAGACAAGGAGATAGCTGAGATTAAGTAGAAAATGGAAGACGGGAAAGCTAAAGGTTTTCGTGAGGATGAACACGGAACTTTATGGTTTGAGGATCGCATCTATGTGCCCAATGATCCCGAACTCAGGAAGTTGATACTTCATGAGGCCCATGATTCCCCGTACTCGATACACCCCGGCAACACTAAGATGTATCTGGATCTGAAAGAAAGTTTCTGGTGGACAGGATTGAAGAAAGACATTGCCGAGTACGTAGCTATATGCGATGTTTGTCAGCGAGTAAAAGCCGAGCATCAGAAACCAGCAGGTTTGGTCCAACCTCTGCCAATACCCGAATGGAAATGGGAAAAGCTTGGTATGGACTTCATCACAGGATTACCTCGGACCCGTTCTGGCTATGATTCTATTTGGGTTGTGGTCGATCGTTTGACCAAGGTAGCTCACTTCATTCCAGTGAAGACTACTTACACGAGTGCCAAGCTGGCCAAGATATATATGACGAGGATCGTATGTCTGCACGGAGTACCGAAGAGCATTGTGTCCGATAGAGGGACTCAGTTAAAATAAAAAATTTGGCACCAACTGCATGAAACCTTGGGAACGAGATTGGAGTTCAGTACAGCTTTTCACCCGCATACAGATGGACAGACCGAGAGAGTCAATCAGATTCTGGAGGACATGTTGAGAGCTTGCGCACTAGACTATGGGTCTAGTTGGGATGACAATTTACCTTATGCCGAGTTCTCATACAACAACAGCTACCAAACCAGTCTGAAGATGGCCCCTTTCGAAGCTCTATACGGAAGGAGGTGCAGAACATCCCAATTTTCCTAATTGGGAATGTTTTACATTGTAGCTAAGCATCTATGCATATTGCTTGAAATAAATTTGTGCACGTGAATTTTCCTTCGTTTTTGTTTTGCATTCCCATTTTCCCTCGCACGAGAAATACCTGGAGAAAACTCTCTTGCACGCAAGAGAGAGAGCGGAGGAAAATGACAATCCAAAGTGCGGGCAAATTTCTGAAATATTTGAGCCAAGAAAACCCAAAGTTCTTTTGCAAAAATAGTTGCAAAAAGAAATAAAGCAAATTTGGGAATTTCTGAAAAAAAACATTTTTTAAAAGTTTTATTTTTGCTTTGGAAAAATGTTATTCGGGTAGAGCATATTTTTCTGAATTTTTTGGTATATAATACCCTATATAAATATTTTGATTTATTTCCTTTTTATTAGCCTTTGTTTTCTGTCTCGGAAAAACATAGAATTAGGAAACCTTTTGTTTTTTTTAGCCGCCGCCTGGGCGCTAGATAGGCTGGGCCGAGATCCCCACAGTCCTGGGATCCCAGATCCCTTAAGAACCGGGCGACCAACCCTTATTTCCCTCCCTCCTCTCACTGCCCAAGGGCCCCACCGCCCAAGCCAACTCCCGCGGCCACCCTTCTCCTTCCTCCCCTTCCTTTCTGCTCCCGAAACCGAGCCCGAGCAGGAACTCGGGATTTCCTCCCAGATCTTCTCCCTCTCCCTTCCTTAACTCTCCCTCTCCCTGGCCTATATAAGTGCACCGCCCCGGCCGCCCCTGTTCCCAACCCTCCCTCGCCGAGCTGCCGCCCCGTCCCCTCGCCACTGTCGCCCGCCGGACCAGCACCTTCTGCCACCCTTCGGCAGCCCTGGGAGCACCCCCCCCCGAGCCTCCGTCTCCCCCGAGGAGGAGGACTGCCCCGCCGCCGCCGCCCCATCCCCACCGCCCCGGAGCCCCCTCCCCTCCCCTCGCCGGCAACGTGACCTCGCCGGAGTACTGCCCAGCAAGGTAGCCTCCCTCCCCTCTCTGATTTTCTCTTCTTTGATTAGTAGCCCTTAGATCTTCATGCAACGATGTAGATTAGATTCTTAGGTAACCCTTCGGTTTAGTTTAGAAAACCACGGTTTATTTTTCACTTATGACTTAGCCAATAGCTTTTGTTAGAGCTCGGCCGTTTGCCCAAAGCGTTCCAACAAACGCCCTCCGCAGCCAATAGCAACAGGCCACGTGTACCCTCTTTTAGTACTAGTTAGTTTTCTTTATTTTTCTGTCTGTTTGCAAAAACAGAAACTTTCTGTTTTGTTTTGGCCACAACCTTTTATCCCGAAGTCCAATGACAATGATTCTTTTTCCAGTAGCTCAAAAATTGCCTGTAGTTTTTAAAAACATATAATTGGTCTATGTTTGAAATTTTCAAATATAAGTTAGAGCAGAATTAGTTTAAACCTTGTTTTGCCTATTCCAGGAGTTTGAAAAATGATTTTGAGTTGATTCTTTTTGCTACTGTCTCCTAGTGATAAAATCTTACTGTGGTAGAAGTTTCAAAATTTGTAAAGTATTTTTACTGGTGTTTTCAACAGAAACAAGTTTTTGCCATACCGGCGCGTCATAAATTCTTTTGCCTAGGCTTTCGCAAATCCTTACTTGTGATGTTATTTTTACTTGTGGCTTGATTGAAGTGCTTTGTGTTGGTATCGGTAGATCATCCGGAGTGCGAAGCGTGTTACTTAGAAGCGCTTAAGCAAGACAACTATCATCAAGGCAAGTCATTTTGATCATGTTATTTTACCTATGTTTTCGATGCATGGTAGATCACCTTCCTTGCCCAATTGCATGCTGCCTAGGTACTTGGAAACTTTAGCATAAGTTGTAGTATCATGTGGTAGGAACACAACACCCCGATACTTGGCCCCGGGACGACAATTTCTTAATGCTATGCTTGAGTAGACGGGTTATCGGTTGAGTGTATACCATGAGTGATGCAAGGTTGATATAATAATCAAGACCGGACTAAGACAAGATTTTCAAGACCTCGGACGCAATGCAACTCTGGGTGAAGGACGGTTGATCGGCTCCCTGGAGGACCCAGTGGATGCCCGGGATGCTGGAGAGGCCATGTCATCCTGCGGAAAGCTTCACCCAGGCTCGAAGAGACGGACAGAGACTTCAAGAATCAAGGCTTACCTGCACAACCACAAGTCATTATGGGCTCTGGCTCGGTTGGACAACGCGGTGACTCTGGACAGGCGGTGCTAGCAGATGTAGAAGAACGGTAGGAATGGATGGGCACCGAGAGGGATTCAGAGGGACCTGTTGAAAGACCATGTTTTGATCATCCGGTCTTCAAACACCCTGAAGTGCGAGGACAAACCCGGAGGCGATCAAATCTTGTGCGGAACGTGTGCAAAACTCTGCAGAGTGCCCAACCTAATCGATTAGCCGTGTCCACGGTCATGGACAACTTGAGCCGAAGGCATTGGATTTCCCCTGAACTCTCGACACAACTCAATAATGATGTGGGTGTTAACAACTATTCGGGTACGAGAATTGGTTGGCGGAACCATCTCGTTAACAACAAACATTGTAGTAATATTTTGCTTTCAACCCCTTTTGTTGTAGGATAAAACTGGCTTTATGCAAAACTTAGCCCCACCGGCCAAATATGCATGTAGAGATAGTTGATATTTATTTTACTCCTCTCTTTGATGACTTGCCGGCATATTCAATATGCTGACCTACACGGCTGCAACGTATCATGTTGCAGAGTACTTTTCCGACCAGGAGTGAGGCTATGATCTACGCTCAGCGACATGCCCTTGGAATCGGATGGACTCGTCTACCTGATGCTTTTGCTTAGTCTTCGTTAGATATCTCATGAGTTGGCCTTCAGCCACTTTATTGTAATCCTTTATTGTAATAAAGTACTCTTTATGAGATTTCGATTAATAAAGTTGTGTGATTGCACTCTTGAATATATACATTATGTACTGTGTGTGTACCAGCATGATCTTGGGATGGTACGGAAACACCAGAGGCTTGAATCGTCTTGAGTCGGGTCGCTACAGATATGCAGGGAAAGTACAAGGGATATTAATATGAGCATTATACCTCAAATCATTATGTTCATAAATCTTCAATGAACTTCTTTTCCTATTCATTAGATGTAACATCCCAAATTTTGGAATGTTAATATAATTATTAGATTGATTTTTTATTTCTTTGAATGATTGAAACTTGGGTGAAATTTGAAACTTTTAAAACTTTTGAATGAGAGGGAATAAAACCAGTGAGAGGACATAACATGACTTCTTCAACTATAAAGAATTTGAAAGGTCGATTTGAAAACTAATAAAAGATTTCCTATTTGGGGTTTCATTCTCATATTTGATCCTACTGCTATTTCAAAGTTTAATTGAATTCATATATTAAAAATATGAGAGGAGGAACATGAAACCAGGGGCATTTTGAAAATTATATGAACCCTAAAACTTAGGGGCTCATTTGAAAAATATTTGTAAAAGGAAATAAATCATTTAGGCAATTTTCTGAAAATAATTTTTTCCTGAAGTTTTTATTTTGGCTGTGGAAAAATGTCCATCTTATTGGATTTATTTTTCTGATAATTTTGATATATATTTCTTCTATATTTGGAATTATATGTATTTTCTTTTTTATGTTTTACTTTCATATTCCAATAAAAATGAAACAAATCGCTTTTATTTGAAAATACTTTCAAAATAATATAATTTTATGAAAAATACTTTCTGTTATCTTATTTAATTTTATATTTTCTTTTCTGGTATTTTACTATTTTAGCGTTTTATTTTCGTTAAATTTAATTAGAACTAAAAAACTATTTAGTGATTGTTGTAGTAGAAGACTCCATAGTTTTCTTTGAAGTTTCCTTTGGATTCTTATTTGATCTTTCTTAGTGTTTTTATTGCATTAATTTTTATTTGTTGTTTGTTATATTGATTGCTAGGATGAATGCTAGTATGATTGCTTATACGAATACTATGTTTGATTATATAGATTTCATCGGAGAGTGACAAATAGTTCTATCAAGTTATTTTTGTGTGAGCGATATCTATCTTCAGCAACCCTACCAGGCAAGTTCACATTGATCATATTTTTACCTATGGTTTTACTTCATTAGTTTCAACCTTCTTCTCCCATTTCATGCAAGTAGGTACTTGGAAACTTCGGTTATTGAGTAGTATGCTATGATAGGCACCCCTAAACCCTTGTTACTTTGGCCGGGACGTTATTTTTTGCTATGCTCCTAGTAGACGGGGTTTGGTTGAGTGTTTATCATGAGTGTTGCGAGTAACTTAATAATCAAGACCTGAAGACTCCAAGACTTGCAAGATCTCAGAATGAAATATACCTCTGGGTGAAGGACGGTTCTGATGGGCTCCTTGGAAAAACCAGTGGAGGACCCGGGATGCATGGAGAAGCGCCATGACATCTTGCGAAAAGCTTCACCCAGTATCAAAGAGATGGATGGATATTTCAAGACCCAAGGCTTACTTGCATAGCCACAAGTCATTATGGGCTCTGGCTTTGTTGGACAACGTGGTAACTCTGGACGGGCGGTGCTACGAAATGTAGAAGAACGGTAGGATTGGATGGGCACCGACAGAGGCTCAGAGGAACCCGTTGAAAGTCCACGTTTTGATCATCCGGTTCTCAAACACACTGAAGTGCGAGGACTTCAACGGAGGCAATCAAATCTTGTGGGGAACGTGTGCAAAACTCTGCAGAGTACTCAAACCTAATCAATTAGCCGTGTCCATGGCCATGGACAACTTGAGCCAAAGGAAGTGAAACTATCAGGAACTCTCAACACCATTAATTATTGATGTGGATAATATTGATAACTTGGGTATGAGAAATGGTTGGTGGAACCTTCTCATTAAACAACCAACAATATAGTAAATTTTGCTTTTACTCTCTCTCTCTCTTGTTGTAGGAAAAATTTGTTTATGCAAAACTTAAACTACAGCCCCACCTGCCATATATGCAAATAGTATATATGATATTTTCACCTCTCTCTTTTGTGACTTGCCGGCATATTCAATATGCTGACCTGCACGGCTGCAACGTCTTCTGTTGCAGATACTTTCTTCGACGAGTAAGAATACGATTCAGGGTTACGGTCTGCACTCAACTTGTCGTTGGTGTTTATTGGGACTCCACTCCATTTGACTGTTTCTGCTGAGATTTTGAGGTATATATCAGTTTTACATTATTTACATGTGATTGCACTTTGATATATACATTGAGGTATTGTGTGTGCCAGCATACTGATCCAGGGATGGCACAGATACCTAGAGGCTTGACTCCTTTTGAGTCGGCTTGCTACAGATATGGTATGAGAGCACATGTTGACTGTAGGACGTGGCCCTAGGAAATGGCTTAGAAATAGGAAGACCTTTATAGGAACAACTTTTGTTTTCAGTACTCTCGTACCTCTTCATTCTTTTACTGAACATTCCCTATTTCAAAACTATAGATGGAGAGCTACACTCTGAATGAGAGAGAGCACTACGAAGATGTTCTCGGAGGCCCGTTTCTCATGGAGCTGGTACACATGATGAAGTTGCCGATACCTGAGATAAAGGTGACAAAGAGGAAGTCTGGATTCTCGGGTGTCAGAACTAAAGTTTTTGGACGTAAAGAAGACCCCAAGACTAAAGACATCAACTATGGCGCATTGACCCATGACTGTGATATGGGCATGAACATTGTTGTTCATGATAATATCTCACGTTTGAGCTATCGTCATCGTGTTGAGTTGGGTACTCACTACTTTGGAAGGCTTGGGTGGCAGAAGCCAGATGGATCACACATCATCCTGACAGACGAGCAGAAGGTGAAGTTTTCACCTGTACTGGTGTGTAATCAAGAACTGGAACATTATATGAAGAACCTTCATATGGACCTTCTCTTGGAATTGTTTGAGAATGACGCACTCCATGAGAGTCTCAAGACCGAGAAACTGAAGGTAGACAATGTGAAGAAACATGATCCCGAGATTCACAAGCTTCGTCAAGACTTGAAGAATAGTCAAGGCATGGCACATGCTGGTGATGTTGAAGTCCAGAAGCTCAAGAACCAACTCATGGAACTACAAGGAAGACATCGGAAACTCCGCGTCAATAGGGAATATACTTGAGAATATCAAGCCTGACCAGAAGAAGCCCACTGATGATGAAGACATGTTATGAGCTAGCTTAGTAGTAGTAGTCCCACCATGAGAGAAATAAAGATGAATGTTATTGCATATTGTGTGAAAACATGCACACATCCTCACTCTTAGAGTTTTCAAATGTTTTGTGAAAACATGCACCCATCCTAACTCTTATGCAAAATTGATGACTTAGATGTGCAACACACGAAGAATCGATTTTCTTCAATCAATGAATAATATCACTCTTAGTGTGAGGAAGTTAATGAAGAATCTGGTTCTCACGGCCCTACGACAATTGTACGCGGCGCCTGAAATCATAATTCTTATACTGTGGGTCACGCCACCACCTAACTTTGAAACTCTTCAAGCTGTTTTTCTTCAAAGTTGAAATTCGTCAACCTGACGCTTTGTCACAAAATCCTCAAGATTCTCAAAATCTTCAAAATGTTTGATGATTTTCATTTGCCTATATAGATAGACTAAGATTTCAATGTCCTCAACAACATTCACTTATAGCTTTGTCTTCAATTTGATATTTCATCTAAGTGAATGTGATCGGACCCAACTCCCCTCTATGCTATACTCAACCCAGTCTATTCAATTCTTCATATGCGCTCTACTTGAAACTTGTTTAAAATCCTCACTGTGTCCTTGTTAGCTGAGGATTTTGCAACAAAATCCTCAAATCTTCAAAAATGAATTTTATGCCGTTACGCAGTAACTGAACCCACTTCCCACGCTCAGATAAGCATGATCTCCACCACTTCAATCGTGGGCTCCACGTGTCATGCGGAGACAAACAGGCAAGGGCAGTTCGCTCCAAAAGATTCGCTCAACAGTTTTTCACCTGAGCTATAAATTCGTCCTCTCGTCACCTCTCCGCTCGAGCTCAAACCTAGCGCCACCGCTAGCAATCTCTTCGTCGGTGAGGAACAGCTTCACTGCCTCACCCTCGTCGTCGCTGAACTCATGCCGAAAACGGAATCTCTTCCTCCACCACCGCCATAGCTATCTTCTGATGCCAAGTTAGGGTGCAGAAGATCTGAACCGAAGAGCTTCTCACTTTAGTGCTTCTTTTCTTCGTGTTCTTCGCTCACTGTATTTAAAATATTCTTTTACTACCTCTGTTGATCTACTATTTCACTTCAGATTCGCGAAAACTGTTTTTCCTTAGTGTGACTACATACGGAATACATGCCTACATTAGATTGACGAACGGGAGCTAGTTACTTATCTCTCCGTGTTATAGTTGTTACATGATGAATCGCATCCGTCACACTCATCCATCACTGATCCACTGCCTACGAGTCTTTTACTACTTGTCCTTGCTACGTTACTTTGTCTAGGCTTGTCCCTTGCTACAAAAGGGATTGGGCCACTTTGCTGCTACTGTTGTTACTCTGCTGTTACTACTACTGTTGCTACTGCTGCCACTACTGTTGTTACTTTGCTGTTACTTGTTGCAAGACTTTTTCGACACTGTTGTCGGGAAAGAATAGTTCCTCGCCCACGTGCAACACTGGCGCCATTGATACAACAGTTAGGAATAATCTGCCGTCAACAGTTCTGTTTCTGACACCGTTGCTATCATATTACTTTGCTACTGATACTTTGCTTGCACACACTAATCTTTCAGGTGTGGTTCAATCTGACAAACTCAGCTTCTAATACTTGAGAATATTCTTTCGCTTCCCTTTTGGCGAATCAACAAATCTGGGTCGAATACTCTACCCTCGAAAACTGTTGCGATCCCCTATACTTGAGGGTCATCAAGACATTTTTCTCACGCCATTGCCGGGGAGGGTGACTCAAGAATATTCTCCCGTCAACATGCCATTTTTCTGGCGCCGTTGCTGGGGAGGCACATCTATATTCTCTGAGTCACTTGGGATTGACGTCTGCTGGTCACTATGAGGAATCCGAAGGATCCAAGAACTAAAATCTTGCCTTCCACTACGAGGAGAGGTAAGGAACTACCATCTAGCTCTGCACTCGATTCACCTTCAGTTTTGAGTAAGTTTGCGACATCACCTCCTGCTAGAAATCTTGATATGTTGCCTGTGCTTGATGATGCTACATCTGTTGCCTATGATGCTCTGCTTGATACTATGCCTAATGATGCTATGCTTGATACTGCTTTGCCACTAGGTGCATTCCTTGATGCACAAATTGCTAGAGTTGCTCCTAGATGTGATGATACTTCTGAAATTGCTCATATTATTGAAGTAGAACCTGCTACTATGCCTGAATTACCTGTTATGCCTGAGCGCTATGTAATGGAAGGAGAGATAGCTGAGGACTTTCTTGCGTGTAAGCATAGCTATGATGTTGAGAAACTACTGCTCAAGTGGAAAGAAAAATCTTTGAACGCTAGGATGAAATACGACCCGAAGTTTGCAACTTCGCCTATCTTTGTGACCGATAAGGATTATGAAATCTCTGTCAACCCTGAGTTAATCACTCTGGTCGAATCTGATTCTTGTCACGGTTATGAGTCTGAAACGGTTGTAGCCCATCTTACCAAACTGCACGATATAGCCACCCTATTCACTAGTGAGGAAAAGATCCGCTACTACTATATCCTCAAGCTGTTTCATTTCTCGCTAAAGGATGATGCTAAGACTTGGTTCACTTCTCTTGCTCCTGGATGTGTGCATAGCCCCCAGGATATGGTCTACTACTTCTTCGAAAAATATTTCCCTAACCATAGGAAGCAAGCTGCCTTGCAGGAAATATACAACTTTGCTCAAGCTGGAGAAGAGAGTCTCCCACAAGCTTGGGGGAGGCTCATCCAGCTACTGAATGCTTTGCCTGATCACCCTCTTGAGAAGAATGAAATACTTGATATCTTCTATAATGGACTTACTGATGCTTCCAAATACCACCTAGATAGTTGTGCTGGTTGTGTTTTTAGGGAACGAACCGTAGAACAAGCTGAGATTCTACTGAATAACATCTTGTGCAATGAGAATGCTTGGACTATTCCCAAACCACCTCCTAAGACAACTCCGAAGAAAATAGGTATTCTATTCCTCAGTCCTGAAGATATGCAAGAAGCCAAGAAATCTATGCGAGAGAAAGGCATTAAATCTGAAGATGTAAAAAATCTACCACCTATCAAGGAAATCCATGGTCTTGATAACCCGATACAGGTAGTAGAAGTAAATTCTCCACGTAGGTTTGATGAGAGTGATATTCCTTTTGATAAACCTGCTAGCCTATGCCTGGATGAATTTGATAACTTTGTTGCCAAACAACAAAGTTTCAATGATTATGTTAGCAGACAATTGGAAAAGAATGCTTAGTCATTTAAGTGCTTGCGTGGATAGAAATGTCATTGATCTTAAGCTGCTGAGTAAACATGCCTCTATGGTTACTACTCAGGTAGAACAAGTACTTAAAGCTCAGAATGACTTGCTCAATGAGTTGAATGACAATTCTCTCAGAGTCGTCACTAGAGGCGGTTGAATGACCCAGGAACCTTTGTATCCTGAGGGTCATCCGATAAGAATTGAACAAGATTCTCAAGGAGTTAGCACTGATGCACCTAGTCATCCTAGAAATAAGAAGAAAGATGATAGGAACCTGCACGCTAGCAACCCTGTTGCTGCTACCCCTGAGAGTCCAAATGATGCCTCCGTCTCTGATGCTGAAACACAATCTGGTGATGAACATGAGCCTAATGATAATATCAATAGTGATGTTCATGAATATGCTCAACCTAGCAATGATAAGGATGTGGAGATTGAACATGTTGATCTTGATAACCCACAGCCTAAGACTAAGAGATATGATAAGAATGACTTCACTGCTAGGTAGCATGGTAAAGAAAGGGAACCATGGGTTCAGAAACCCATGCCCTTTCCTCCCAAACCATCCAAGAAAAAGGATGATGAGGATTTTGAGGGCTTCATTGAAATGATCAGACCTGTCTTTCTGCAAATGCGTTTGACAGATATGCTCAAAATGTCTCAGTATGCTAAGTACATGAATAATATTGTGACTAATAAGAGGAGGATACCTGAGGTTGAGATTTCCACCATGCTTGCTAACTATACCTTCAAGGGTGGAACTCCTAAGAAACTAGGTGATCCCGGTGTGCCCACTATACCTTGCTCCATTAAAGGTAACTGCGTTAGAACTGCTTTATGCGACCTTGGAGCTGGTGTTAGTGTTATGCCTCTCTCTCTTTGTCGTAGACTTGAACTGGATAAGTTGACACCCACTGAAATATCTCTGCAAATGGACGACAAATGAACTATTTTCCCTATCGGCATTTGCGAGGATGTGCCTGTTGTGGTTGCTAACGTCACTATCTTAACAGACTTTGTTATCTTGGATATTCCTGAGGACGATGCCGTGGCAGTCATCCTCGGAAGACCCTTTTTAAACACTGCAGGGGCTGTTATAGATTGCAACAAAGGCAATGTCACTTTCCATGTCAACGGTAATGAGAATACGGTGCACTTTCCGAAGAAACAATATCGAGTACATTGCATCAATGCTATCGAAAAAACTTCATCGATACTTATTGGGAGCTTTGAATTCCCTATACCTCATGTCAAGATGAAGTACGATTTGCTTGTTGGGGAGATACATATCCCCATTGAGGTGACCTGGTGACTATTCAAAAAATTCTCTGTTCTCTTTTTGCGATTCAAAAAAGTTGGTCGAGGAGGCTTGATCAACCTCACTGATGGGTTTCTTTCGATGACCATGAGATGGATGAATTGAGGAGTCACAAACCTCTGTTCCAAGCTTTCACCTTCGGTTTCTTAGAAGAAAAATGATAGGTTTAGTTTAGTTTTCCCTGTTTTCTGTTTTAGCGGCCGGTAGAAAAGTACCCCGAAAATAAAAGTTCTCCGAACGTCCTGAAAATCAAGTATGATTTTTTTTGGAATTTTTGAAAAATTCTGAGACAAAGAGCTTGTCTGGGGGCCACACTAGTGGGCCACAAGCACTAGGGGCGCGGGCACCCCCCTAGCCGCGCCACCCAGGCTTGTGGGGCCCACATGCACCCCCTCCAGTCCTTCTTGCTTTTATCTCCTTCTCCTACCTCCAGAAAAAATCGTTTCGCAGCTCAAACCCGTGTTCTTGCTCCTCTTGCTGGGATTTTCGATCTGTTTGCTCAAATCACCATTCTCCGAACTGTTTTGGGGAAATTATTCCTTGGTAAGTGACTCCTCCATTGGTCCAATTAGTATTTGCTCTAGTGCCTTATACTCCGCATATTTTTGCTGTCTTGGTGACCATGTTCTTGAGCTTTGCATGCTGATTTTAGCTGGTCCCAAGTAGTTTTGATGCGTAATATGGCCTCTAGGCAATTGTGGGAGTAGTTGCTACGAGTTTCTTTGAGCCTTATTCACTTTTCCTTAGAGTCACTAAAAATTTCAGAAATTTTCAGAGATAGAAAAGGGAAAACATGAGGAGGTTCTTAAGAGGCTCTTCAAGCCATGACCCCAAGGATGATGGGAGTGAAAAGAAGCCCAAGTATTTGGTCCCTCGAGTCACAGAAGTTCGAGTGTGCGAGTGGCCAAGCGACGTGTTCTTACGCGCCACTGGAATTTATGAGGACTTTTATCACTTGGTGGAGAACGCAGGCCTTATCGCCTTCATTGAAGATAAGTGTCCGCAATACCTCCTCCTCACTAATATCTTCGTACAAAGCTTTAACTTCTACCGAGGAAGAATCCTCCTATGGTTGAGTTTAAACTTTATGATATCCCCCAGCGCATGTCACTCCAGGATTTTTGCAATGTCTGCAAATTACCTTATGTTGGGGATATTTATTAACCTCGTCCACGGGACTTGGAAGCTTTCATTGGTACAATTGCTGTAGGAGAGGAGAGAGGAGTCTCTTGCGCTAGAGTTGCTAGCATTCATTTTCCCGTGCTTTGGTACTTCTCATTATTTGTGGGAAAATGTTTGATTGGCCGTGGGAAAGCTAGGTCACTTAGTTCCCCAGATCTTGCGGTCTTGCACGAAGCCCTTTATAACGATAAAACTTATAGCTTGGGCGCTATAGTAGCTCAACAGTTGAACCTGAACCATTCTAAAGGTGTTGTCTATGGAGGTATCTATGCTACCTGTCTTGCCAGACACTTTGAGATACCCATTAGACTGGAGGAAGAAGAAGAGGTTCTTCTTCCCGAGAGATATCTAGATTACGATAGCATGGTTCGCCATGACTTTCTTGATAGAGATATAAGTAGAAGGATGATTTATAACCTGGTATTTAGTCGGGGTACTCGTGTGACTATTACTTTGCCTGCTCCTTCTTAGTTCAATCTTCATGCAGGCAGGTACATTATTATGCCCTCGGACATCTACGCATATTGGGGCTTAGCCCAACCACAGGTGCCCGTGCCCGAGCCACCAGTCGAGTACCAGACGCCGGTTTATCAGTGGGAGCCAGAGGAGCTCACACAGCAGTGACATCCTTAGTCCACTCCGGAGTACCCCGGAGCTGGTTATTTCCCTCTTTGGGAGTAGACCAACTTAGGCCAAAAGCCTAAGCTTGGGGGAGTACGTGTTTTCACCGACTTTACATTCTTGCTTATGCTTTTACTTTGTTAGCCGGTGTTCACACTTTGCCACTGTATCATCCATGCTAGTTTATTTTCTTTTTCTCGTTTTCTTTTCGTGTGTCTATCTAGTTTGAAAAAAAACAAAAATATTTTATTTTTCTTCTTTTGCTTGTTGAGAGCTTTCCCGTGTAAATAGTTTTCTTTTTCTTTGGGTCAAGGTAGAAGATATTGGTTACAATGTTTAGTGGCTCTTGCATGCATACCTGTTTAGCTTTCAAAGATCCATATTACTTTGTCTTCTCCTTTGTGTTTGCCTGCAGATTCCAGCGTAGTCCAATGCGCGAGCACGCTTATTATTGTTCACATCGTTCGGTCGTGCAAGTGAAAGGCAATAATGACGATATATGATGAAGTGACTGAGCCTGGAAAAGCTGGTATGAACTCAATCTATTTTGTTTTTGTAAATATGACTAGCTCATGATGCCTGCTTCAGCTTTGTTGTGAGAGAAACATGTTTGCAATGACAACTTAGAGATCATAGTTGCTTATGCCATGCTTACTTATCTAGGAGCTTATAATGGTTTGTCATGGATGGCCACATGAATGTTGAGATGACTGTGTTGTACTATGATAGGATGGTATCCTCCTTTGAATGATTCAAGTGGCTTGACTTGGCGCATGTTCATGCATGTAGTTGAAACAAAATCAACATAGCCTCTATGATGTTCATGTTCATGGTGATTTATGTCCAACTCATGCTTGCACTCAATGTTAGTTAATCTCAATGCATTTTGATGACTGTTGTCGCTCTCTAGTTGGTCGCTTCCCAGTCTTTTGCTAGCCTTCACTTGTACTAAGCGGGAATACTGCTTGTGCATCCACCTCCCATAAACCCAAAGTTGTTCCATATGAGTCCACCATACCTACCTATGTGCGGTATCTACTAGCCGTTCCAAGTAAATTTGCATGTGCCACTCTCTAAACCTTCAAGAAATAATTTCTTCTGCATGCCCGAACCGCTCATGTGGTGACAGGGGGCTATTGGTATATTCCATGCTAGGCAAGTTATCCTTGATATGTGTTTATTCACTATCATTCATGAGAAAGGGGCCGGTAATTGGAATTCCCAGTTCGATGCTCAAATCGAAAAGATAATTGCAAACAAAACTCCCCCAAGATTGATGTTGGTATGGAAGGTACCCGAGGATTCGGCTAGCCGTGGAGTGTGATTGATTGGTCATTGCGTTTGGGAACTGCCTATAGCATGTGTAGCATGGAAGATGTTCGGGAACTTCCTATAGCATGTGTAGCGTAGAAGATGTTGAGAACTCTTAGTCATTGCGTTGACAATGAAAGCATGCCACCCAACATTATTATCTCTGTTTTAAAAGCTTGAGCTCTAGGACCTCTGCAAATCAATGCTTCCCTCTGCGAAGGGCCTGTCTATTTATGTTCCTGTCGAGTCATCCTCCTCTTACAAAAGCACCAATTAGAGAGCACCTCTGTCATTTTTATGCTTTGCTTTTAACTGTGTTGAGTGTGACTATGACTAGATCTTCATTGCCTTGAATTACAATGTTTAGTCAGCCCTTGGTCTTTGAAGGTGCTTTGCATTTATGTTTTGCGGTCTCAGAAAGAGCTAACGAGATACCACCTATTCGTACTGCTTCATGTTGTTTTGATTGAAGTGTTGACATATGAGGCTTATTATTATTTGCTCGCTAGTTGATTATGCCATTGATATGAGTTTACCATGAGACCTAGATGTCATTTGCTTATGTGGTTTTCTTGTGATCTTGCTGAAATTCTGGTTGTGAGTTAGACATAGTTGCAACAACAAGATCAAACAGAGTTCGTCAAAGTTTTTCTTTTGTCTCTTTCAGTTTGTCAACTGAATTGCTTGAGGACAAGCAAGGCTTTAAGCTTGGGGGAGTTGATACATCTCCGTCGTATCTACTTTTCCGAACTCTTTTGCCCTTGTTTTGGACTCTAATTTGCATGATTTGAATGAAACTAACCCGGACTGACGCTGTTTTCAGCAGAATTGTCATGGTGTTGTTTTTGTGCAGAACTAAAAGTTCTCGGAATGTACTGAAAATTTACGGAGATTTTTTCTGTAATGAAAGAAAAATACCTGCGCAAAGATCCACCGGAGGGGGCGTGCCAGTGGGCCACAAGCCCACAGGCCGCGGCCACCCCCCTAGGCCGGGCCGTGAGGGCTTGTGGGGCCCACGTGGCACCACCGCCTGCAAACTCAGCTCTATTTATTCCATCTCGCCCGGAAAAAAATCAGATAGAAGGTTTCATCGCGTTTTACAATATGGAGGCGCCGCCACCTCCTGTTCTTCATCTGGAGGGCAGATCTGGAGTCCGTTCGGGGCTCCGGAGAGGGGAAATCGTCGCCATCGTCATCATCAATCTTCCTCCATCGACAATTCCATGATGCTCTTCATCGTTCGTGAGTAATCTCATCGTAGGCTTGTTGGACGGTGATGAGTTGGATGAGATCTATCATGTAATCGAGTTAGTTTTGACGGGGATTGATCCCTAGTGTCCACTATGTTCTAGATTGATGTTGCTACTACTTGGCTATGCTTAATGCTTGTCACTAGGGCCCGAGTGCCATGATTTCAGATCTGAACCTATTATGTTATCGCCAATATATGTGTGTTTTAGATCCTATCTTGCAAGTTGTAGTCACCTACTATGTGTTATGACCCGGCAACCCCAGAGTGACAATAGCCGGAACCACTCCTGGAAATGACCATAGTATGAGGAGTTCATGTATTCACCGCGTGTTAATGCGTTGGTCCGGTTCTTTATTAAAAGGAGAACCTTAATATCCCGTAGTTTCCATTAGGACCCCGCTGCCATGGGAGGGCTGGACAATAGATGTCATGCAAGTTCTTTCCCTAAGCATGTATGACTACATACGGAATACATGCCTACATTAGATTGACGAACGGGAGCTAGTTACTTATCTCTCCGTGTTATAGCTGTTACATGATGAATCACATCCGTCACACTCATCCATCACCAATCCACTGCCTATGAGTCTTTTACTACTGGTCCTTGCTACGTTACTTTGTCTAGGCTTGTCCCTTGCTACAACAGGGATTGGGCCACTTTGCTGCTACTGCTGTCACTACTGCTATTACTTTGATGTTACTTGTTGCAAGACTTTTTCGACACTGTTGTCGGGAAAGAATATTTCCTCGCCCACGTGCAACACTGGCGCCATTGATACAACAGTTAGGAATAGTCTGCCGTCAACAGTTCTGTTTCTGACACCGTTGCTATCATACTACTTTCCTACTGATACTTTGCTTGCAGACACTAATCTTTTAGGTGTGGTTTAATCTGACAAACTCAGCTGCTAATACTTGAGAATATTCTTTCGTTTCCCTTTGGCGAATCAACAAATTTGGGTCGAATACTCTACCCTCGAAAATTGTTACGATCCCCTATACCTGAGGGTCATCAAGCACCACCCAACTGTCCTTGACCGTGGACATGACTATTCGAATAGTTTTACACTCTACAGAGGTACTATGCTAGACCCATGAGATCCGTTGAACTTTTGTGTCATCCACGACTCGCGGTATATATCATACCCGAGGTAAGTACCCGATCAATGCCTTTCCCCTGACGATACTAGACAAAGAGGTCCACTCAATTGGTACCCATCCCACATGTTTTACGTCTTACGAGCACCGACTCTGGACAGTGTAAACCATGCGGGGCCAATGGTGTGCCTGGAAATCATAAAAATGGCATAGTCGTCCTACCTGGCACGACCCCATCATGAGAGTGACCACACATCACTCCCGCTACTAGTAATGTGGCTCTTTGCTAGCACAGACCAGAGTAATCAACATAGCCCCGTCCCATAAGGGGTAACGTGGTCGTACTGGTAAGGTTGGGACGGTCGACACATCATAAATCTAATCCCATTTCCGAAACCATACTCATACAAACACCTGGTGCACCACTTCACCGAAAGTGACCACCTAACTCATCATCACCCTCATGCATTAGTGGCACCCGACGGGTTTTCATAAACTTTGATTTATGTCATCAACATGCTCATGCTAATACTATTCTAATATTACTTGTCAATATGATAATAGCATGATCCTCAAAAGGGGTAGGATCAAGCTCAATGCATGTGCTCCGGAGGAGCCATCGGTAACATCACCTTAGTGATTTACCGACACTTATGATCATATGCCACGGAAATACTTGCTATTTTAACATGCAATTATAAAATATGCTTAGTCACGGTCAAAGGGCTGCTTGCCTTGGTCAGCTAGGTATCCGGGGTCTTCGAGGTCTTCCGCTCCGATTCCTTCGTCACATGGATTTTCTATCGTCGTCAAAAGAATAAATAAGAAATAGCTCACTCAAAAACAGATCACAAAGTCATTTTAAAAATGTTGTTTATTACTAATAAATCTAAGTTGTTATTTTCAAAAATATTTGCCTCTGTTTCCAATGAGGGAACATTTTTAAAATCAACCAAACAAAAGCAAAACTATTCCAATTTAGTCCTTTTTATTATTCTAAAAGAGAATAGTTGCAGAAAAATTTATCCCAAGGTCTTATTAAATACTACATATTTTTAGCAGAATATCAGTGGAAAAATTATATTTTTACACTGATTAAATATTTTTATAAAAATCTTTGAAATTAGATTTTAAAAACAAAAGAAAAATGGGCTAAGTCCCTCGCGTGGCTCGGCCTGGAACTGGGCCGGCCCAAGGCCAGCCGACAGTGTGCCCAGGCGCGCGCGCCGTCAGGTTTGAACCTGACGTGAGGGGCCCTGCGGTCAGCGGCTGCGGGCAGCGCGGGGGAGGGAGCTGGGCCATCGACACGTGGGGCACACCTGTCGGGGTCGTCTCCTACCTCTGGCGAGAGATGAGGAGGAGCACGCCGGCGAGGCTGCCGACGTTCTCAAGCCCCAACGAGGACAGAAATGGGCTCGGCATGACGCCGCCTACCTGCTGGTGGTCGGAACAACGACGGAGAGGCAAGGGTTTGCCAGCGACAAGGAGGCCGCGGCGAAGGAGTTTCGGGAGGTGGTCGAGGAGGTAGCTAGGGGCACGGAAATGCTCGGGGAAGTTGGGGGAAAGCTTCCTGGGGTCGAGGGCATCAGTTTGGTGGGTCACGGAACATAGGAGCCGCCGTGTAGCCGGAGATCGACCGGAGCTCCGAAGCGGAGGGGCCTCGGTCGATCTCGAGAACCGGGGCTCTGCTGGTTTGCTGGGGTGGCTAGGGAGCTGCTAGTAGTTGTGGTGAAGTTGTCTGAGGGGTGCTGGAGCGAAGGGGTGAGCTATAAATAGGCCCGCGACGGTGAGCCGATTCGGGAGCGTCGGTGACTCACCGTGGCATGCATGGGGGTGCAGGGACGAGCTGGGGTCGAAACCACGGTCTCAGGACGTGGTTTTGGACTGCCAGAGCCATCGCAACAGAGGGAGAGAGAGAGAGAGGAGTCGAGCATCCGTGGCCGCGCAACCTTTGCCGATTCTGGTGCACGCGAGCACGCGTCGCACGAGCTCTAGCGCGGGAGAGGAGGGGCCCTAACGGTTGATCGACGCAGAGGGGTTGTCGAAGAAGAGGTTGGACACCTCGGGGGAGGCTAGAACTAGCCTAGAGTGTCGCCCCCACCTCGGTGGCTTCCGGTAGCGCGTCCAGAGCACAGTTTTGGCATGCCACGGCATGCTGGTGTGCTCTGAGGCACTTTGGACATGTCTAGCATGTCTTGGCACTCGCTGGGAGTGAGGCTAGCCGTTTGGATCTCATGGGAGCTTCGTCTGGTCAAGGGAGACAAGGAAAACTGGTGGTGTCAGCTTTGAACTGAAGCTGAGATTGGGGTTTTTGGGATTTCTACTTTGAACTAGTGAGGGGCAAGTTGATTGGGGTTGGGCATTGATACTGGCCACCTAATCTATGAGTTTGGAGCAAGGGGTTGGGCTTAGCTGTGGCTAAGAGGACTTTTTCCTATCTGTCAGAAGGTGCTCGACAGTGGTTTGAGGGGGTTGCACCCCACCACTGGTGCTGCAACTTAACTGGTTTGGGTTTGATGTTAAAACATGGGGTTTCACCAAGTCTGAGCTCCATTGGACAAGTTTAGCTTTGTAAACTTGAAAACACCACTATTTGACCAGATATGTCCCTTCCAAAGAGAGCGTGGGCAACCTAAGTTCCACAAATCCCATTTTTGGTGTGGAACCCTCATTTGAGATATTAGGCACTCCTCCAAACTTTCAGCATCATTGGACAAACTTCGCTATGTAGAGTTGCTCTAACTTCAATCTGGGTAGAAGAGATTTTTGGGTTATTTGGGGTCCTTAATCACCTTGGATCAAAGTGATACTTTATGTGAACACCAAATATGGCTTAGGTATACCACTGGAATTTTCTAGAATTTTATTGAGAACATTTCCTTTGGAAATATTTCAAAAGGTCAAAATAGACAGAAATGGTTTTCAGGTTTTACTCAAATAATTATAATTTAAATAGAGGTTAAAAATCTTGTGTATGGAAAATATATGTCCTTCTGATCATCTCCAAATTAGTCAGATTTTTCTAAGGCAGAAAAGTATTTTTCCATGTAGGAATACCATTTCTGGCCTCAGAAATGGACATGTAAATAAATTAAGAAACAAATTCTAAAAATAATTATTTTGTGGTTTTGGAATACTAAAATAAGTTAAAATCAGATCACCAACTTTGGGTAGAAACCAATCTTGCCATCAAGGGCAAGTAGTGCAACTCAAAGTAGGGGTTTACCCTGATCAGAAACAAGAAGAAGGGTTTGAAAATAATTCAATATTGTGAAATGGGGTTTTATCATCAGATGACCATCACACAAGTCATTCAATGGCAAACATGGCACTCACATCATTAGTTTTGAAAAAGTTTTAACAAGCTCAGATTTTTGCATTACACAGAAAGTGGTAGTAAAAATAGGGTGTGACAATATAGAACCGAGAGGCCACAGGGCTAATTGCTAAGTGGGCAATAGAGCTTGGTCCTCGTCATGTGAAGTATATGCTTCGTACTGCCATCAAGTCTCAGGCACTGATAAATTTCATCAATGATTGGACCGAGTTGCAGATCCCAGAAGACAGGCCCGATAGCACCTATTGGACGATTCATATTAATGGTTCTAGACAATTGGAAGGTTCAGGAGCTGGGGTGGTGTTGTCGTCCCCAAGAGGAGACAAGTTTTGTTATGTTCTACGGCTCATGTTTCCTTGCACAAACAATGCAGCTGAGTATGAAGCTTTACTTCATGGTCTTAGCATAGCTAAAGAGATGAACCTGAGTCGAGTCAGGTGCTTGGGTCACTCAGATTTAGTGGCCCAGCAGGTGTTAGAAACTTGGGACTCCAATGATCCGTTGATGGCGACTTACAGACGTGCAGTAACCGAGGTGGTAGGTTATTTCCATGGCTATGAGGTCGACCATATTGATCGTCGACAGAACAAAGCGGCTAATGCTCTTTCCCGTCTTAGATCACAGCGTAAGCCTGTCCCTCCTAATGTATTCTTGGATGTCTTACATAATCCTTCCGTGAAGTTTCTCTATGAAGTAGACATAGCGGTTCCTGACCCGGAGTCACAGTTGGTGGAGGCTCTCAGGGTAATTCCAGACTGGACGATACCCTACATGGCTTATTTGGCTTGAGGCGAGTTGCCATGTGATGAAGTTTTCGCCAGGTAGATCGTACGACGATGCAAGTGCATGGTTATACATAAAGGCAAGTTGCACAAACAAAGCACTTGTGAGATTTTCCAGCGTTGTGTTTCGCCAGAAGAGGGGCGAGATATTCTCAATGAGATACATGCAGATGATTGTGGACATCACGCCAGGTTACGATCTTTGGTGTCAAAGGCCTTTCATCATGGTTTCTACTGGTTGACGGCTCATACCGATGCAGAAGACATAGTGCGTCGATGTGATGGATGTGAGAAGTTCGGATGTCATACGCACATGCCATCTCAGGAATTGCGCATGATCCCCATTACATGGCATTTTGTAGTTTGGGGGGCTTGACATGGTTGGCCCCTTTAAAAAGTCTTCCGACAAGAAGACACATCTGCTGACAGCGGTTGATAAATTTCCCAAGTGGGTTGAGGCGGAGCCGAGTGGCAACCGCGAAGCAAAAACGATGGTTAAGTTTCTCAGGAAGTTGGTTTTCTGCTTTGGTTACCCTCATAGCATCATAACTTATAACGGTACTAATTTGTCTAAGTGGGCAATGAAGGATTTTTGTCAGCGAGAGCACATCCGGCTTGACGTATCCGTAGTAGCTCATCCAGAATCTAATGGTCAAGTTGAGCGGGCGAACCAAGAGACCTTGCATGGGATCAAGCCCCGGCTCATGGTCCCTCTGCACCGCACTCCGAGTTGTTGGGTTTAAGAACTCCCCTCTGTACTTTGGAGTATCAGAACAACACCTAACATGTCTACTAGTTACACTCCTTTCTGCCTTGTCTATGGGGCATAAGCGGTTCTCCCAAGCGATATGAAGCACGATTCTCCCAGAGTCACCGCATATGTTGAAGCTGATAATGAGCAAGCACGTCAGGATTCTTTGGATGCTCTCAAGGAGAAGCGTGATTTGGCCGCAACACGGTCGGCGATTTACCAAAAAGACATACTTCGTTACCATAGTCGACGTGTCAAAAGCCGGGTCTTCCAAAAGGGTGACTTGGTGCTTCGATTGATTCAAGATCATACGGGTATGCACAAGCTTTCACCCCCTTGGGAAGGGCCTTTCGTTGTCAGCAGGAACCTCCAAAACGGCTCATATTACCTGATTGATTTACGCCGTGACAAGCCGACCCCGGAGGAAGAAACAACCCGCCCCTGGAACATTGCTCACCTGCGGCCCTATTATACTTAGAGCAATTGGCTCCTTATCTATGTACGTACTTAGATCACTGTGTACTCTTTACATTACATCAATGAAGCCGGCGCTCATGAAATTCGGGGTCTCTGCCGTTTCAGCCCATATCTGAGCATGAGTCTTTATTGATTAAAATAAGCCGCCCAAGAGGATGAGTCACCATCGGGGAGGCCATTCCAACATGGGCACTATTGGTACCAAAGACAGTAAGTCACGTTGATGTGACCACTCAAACATTGGTACCAGTAAAAGCCAAAGAGGATCAAATGCCATGTTCCACGGTTCAAACATAGGCACCTATGTATGATCATGAACGATAAAACCCGTCTTACTTGGGGGCTACTAGTTCCCAAGTCGTTTAGTAGTAATAACATTGTCTTCTGGTATCCTATGCCCATTTTTCCTTGATCACAGGTCATTTGGGGGCTTCTGATTCATTGAGTCCCTCCTTACTACCCTCTTGGCTCGCAAAAAATTAACGCATTACTAAATGGTTATACTGGACTGTGTGTTTTGTGACTCGCCAATAAGGCCCGTGTACTCTTGGCGAGTCAATTTAAATATTGGACCCTAAACTTCTAAGGTTAACACATTGAGGTACTTGCGAGACCCAGCATATGGAAAATAGACAAACCATGGGTTCAATGAACCTGCTTTACTGAAGCTTGACCTAAGCCTGATTAGCTAGTCTAAATACATCAAGGTTTTTGCAAAAACCTCCTATGATATGATTAAAGCCTTGCAAGCCTATCTACCCGCCGTGACTCACAGAACCGGCTTGTTTTCCACCTTATATGGTGATTATGCTTTCAAGCAAAGATTCGACGGCAATGTTTAATTCACTCAAGATGGGTGATGTGTTGGAAATATGCCCTAGAGGCATTAATAAAATGGTTATTATCATATTTCCTTGTTCATGATAATCGTCTATTGTTCATGCTATAATTGTATTAACAGGAAATAGTAATACATGTGTGAATAAATAGATCACAATGTGTCCCTAGCAAGCCTCTAGTTGGCTAGCTCGTTAGTCAATAGATGATCATGGTTTCCTGATCATGGGCATTAGATGTCATTGATAACGGGATCACATCATTAGGAGAATGATGTGATGGACAAGACCCAATCCTAAGCATAGCACTAGATCGTATTGTTCGTATGCTAAAGCTTTTCTAATGTCAAGTATCTTTTCCTTCGACCGTGAGATTGTGCAACTCCCGGATACCGTAGGAGTGCTTTGGGTGTATCAAACATCACAACATAACTGGGTGACTATAAAGGTGCACTACGGGTACCTACGAAAGTGTTTGTTGGGTTGGTACGAATCGAGATCGGGATTTGTCACTCCGTCTAACGGAGAGGTATCTCTGGGCCCACTCGGTAGAACATCATCATGAGCTCAATGTGACTAAGGAGTTAGTCACACGATTACGTGCTATGGAACGAGTAAAGAGACTTACCGGTAACGAGATTGAACAAGGTATAGGTATACCGACGATCGAATCTCGGGCAAGTTCTATACCGACAGACAAAGGGAATCGTATACGGGATTGATTGAATCCTTGACATCGTGGTTCATATGATGAGATCATCGTGGAGCAAGTGGGAGCCACCATGGGTATCCAGGCCCCGCTGATGGTTATTGGCCAGAGAGGTGTCTCGGTCATGTATGCCTGTCTCCCGAACACGTAGGGTCTACACACTTAAGGTTGGATGACGCTAGGGTTATAGGGAATTGTTACACGAGGTTACCGAAAGATGTTCGGAGTCCCGGATGAGATCCCAGACGTCACGAGGAGCTCCGGAATGGTCCGGAGGTAAAGATTGATATATAGGACGGATGGTTTCGGATACTGGAAGTGTTTCGGGCATCACCGGTAACGTACCGGGACCACGGGGACCACCGGAGGTGGCCCCGGGGGACCACCGAAGGGGGGCAACGACCCCGGGAGGTAAGGTGGGCCAAGTGGGGGTGGGAACCAGCCCCTAGGTGGGCTGGTGCACCTCCCCACTCAGCCCAATGCGCAGGGGAGAGAAAAGGGGGGCAAACCCTAAGCCAGGTGGGCCTAAGGCCCACCAGATGGTGCGCCACCCCCTCCTCCCCCCTCTGGCCGCCGCACCTCCCATCTGGGGGGGCTGCCGCACCCCCTAGGGTGGGAACCCTAGGGGTGGCACCCCCTCTCCCCTCCCCCTATATATATCGGGCACTTTTGGCCATTCAGAGATAGACCTTTCCCTCTCCCTCGGCGCAGCCCTGCTCTTCTTTCTCCTCCTCTCTGCCGATGCTTGGCGAAGCCCTGCCGGGAGACCTCGTCTCTCCATCGACACCACGCCGGCGTGCTGCTGGAGTTCTTCCCCAACCTTTCCCTCCTCCTTGCTGGATCAAGGTGTGGGAGACGTCACCGGGCTGCACGTGTGTTGAACGCGGAGGTGTCGTAGTTCGGCACTAGATCGGAATCACTGCGAGTACGACTCCATCAACCGCGTTCTAGCAATGCTTCCGCTTAGCGATCTTCAAAGTTATGAAGATGCTCTTACCCCTCTCTCGTTGCTGGTCTCTCCATAGGAAGATCTGAATATGCGTAGGAAAATTTTGAATTTATGCTACGTTACCCTACAGTGGTATCAGAGCCAGGTTTTCTATGCGTAGATTCTATGCACGAGTAGAACACAAAAGTTGTGGGCGATGATTTGTCAATTTTCTTGCCACTACTAGTCTTATTCTTTTCCGGCGGTATTGTGGGATGAAGCGGCCCGGACCGACTTTACACGTACGCTTATGTGAGACTGGTTCCACCGACAGACATGCACACCGTGCATAAAGGTGGCTAGCGGGTGTCTGTCTCTCCTACTCTAGTCGGATTGGATTTGATGAAAAGGGTCCTTTTGAAGGGTAAATAGATTTTGCATATCATCGTTGTGGCTGTCACGTAGGTAAGAAGGCGTTCTTGCTAGAAACCCAAATCAGCCACGTAAAACTTGCAACAACAATTAGAGGACGTCTAACTTGTTTTTGCAGGGTTTGACATGTGATGTGTATGGCCAAAGTTGTGATGTTGCATGTATGATGTATGAGATGATCATGTTATTGTAATAGGTTTCACGACTTGCATGTCGATGAGTATGACAACCGGCAGGAGCCATAGGAGTTGTCTTAATTTATTGTATGAGATGCAACGCCATGTGCTTACTACTTTTACTTCATTGCTAACGGTTAGCTATAGTAGTAGTGATAGTAGTAGTTGGCGTGACGACTTCATGGAGACACGATGATGGAGATCATGATGATGGAGATCATGGTGTCACGCCAGTGACGATGATGATCATGCGATGCCTGAAGATGGAGATCAAAAGAGCAAAGATGATAATGGCCATATCATGTCACTATATGATTGCATTCTGATGTTTATCATGTTTTACATCTTATTACTTAGAATGACGGTAGCATAATAAGATGATCCCTCTTAAAATTTCGAGAATGTATTCCCCTAAGTGTGCACCGTTGCGAAGGTTCGTTGTCTCGAAGCACCACGTGATGATCGGGTGTGATAGATTCTAACGTTCGCATACAACGGGTGTAAGCCAGATTTACACACGCGAAACACCTAGGTTGACTCGATGAGCTTAGCATGTACAGACATGACCTCGAATACAAGAGACCGAAAGGTCGAACATGAGTCGTATGGTTGAATACGATCAGCATGCAGTTGCTCACCATGGTGACTAGTCCGTCTCACGTGATGATCGGACACGGGTTAGTCAACATGGATCATGTATCACTTAGATGACTAGAGGGATGTTGATTTAAGTGGGAGTTCATACTTAATTTGATTAAATAAACTTAATTGTCATGAACTTAGTCTAAAAGTTGTCTTTATAAATATTGTAGATGGCCAACGTCAACCTCAATTTCAACGCATTCCTAGAGAAAAACAAGCTGAAAGATGATGGTAGCAACTATGCGGACTTGGTTCGCAACTTGAAGCTCATCCTTGAAGCAGCTAAAAAGGCTTATGTCCTTGATGCGCCGCTAGGTGACCCTCCCGCTCCCGCAGTAGCCCAGGACATTCTGAACGTCTGGCAAACGCGGAGTGATGACTACTCTCTGGTTAGGTGTGGCATGTTATACAGTTTAGAAACGGGGCTCCAAAGGCGTTTTGAGCAACACGGGGCATATGAGATGTTCCAGGAGCTGAAGCTAGTTTTTCAAGCTCATGCCCGTGTCGAGAGATATGAAGTCTCCGACAAGTTCTTTAGTTGTAAGATGGAGGAGAACAGTTCTGTCAGTGAGCACATACTCAAAATGTGTGGGTTACACGGTCGTCTGACTTCACTTGGAGTCGAACTTCCGGATGATGCTATAATTGACAGAATCCTCCAGTCTCTCCCACCAAGCTAGAAAAACTTTGTGCTTAACTACAACATGCAAGGGATGGAGAAGACCATTCCCGAGTTTTACTCGATGCTCAAATCTGCAGAAGTAGAAATCAAGAAAGAGCATCAAGTGTTGATGGTCAACAAGACCACTAGTTTCAAGAAAGGCAAGGGTAAGAAGAACTTCAAGAAAGACGGCAAGGATGTTGCTGCGCCCGGTAAGCCAGATGCCGGGAAGAAGCAAAAGAATGGACCCAAGCTTGAGACTGAGTGCTTCTATTGCAAGGGAAAAGGTCACTGGAAGCGGAACTGCCCCAAATACTTAGCGGACAAGAAGGCCGGCAACATTAAAGGTATATGTGATATACATGTTATTGATGTGTACCTTACCAGCGCTCGTAGTAGCTCCTGGGTATTTGATACCGGTGATGTTGCTCACATTTGCAACTCAAAGCAGGAACTGCGGAATAAGCGGAGACTGGCCAAGGACGAGGTGACGATGCGCGTCGGGAATGGTTCAAAGGTCGATGTGATTGCCGTCGGCACGCTACCTCTACATCTACCATCGGGATTAGTTTTAAACCTTAATAATTGTTATTTAGTACCATCTTTAAGCATGAACATTGTATCAGGGTCTTGCTTAATGCGAGACGGCTACTCATTTAAGTCAGAGAATAATGGTTGTTCTATTTATATGAGTGATATGTTTTATGGTCATGCTCCGCTGGTGAATGGTTTATTCTTGATGAATCTCGATCGTGATGTTACACATATTCATAGTGTGAGTACCAAAAGATGTAAAGTTGATAATGATAGTCCCACATACTTGTGGCACTGCCGCCTTGGTCATATCGGCGTTAAGCGCATGAAGAAGCTCCATACTGATGGACTATTGGAGTCTCTTGACTTTGAATCATTTGACACATGCGAACCATGCCTCATGGGCAAGATGACTAAGACTCCATTCTTGGGAATAATGGAGAGAGCAACTGACTTATTGGAAATAATACATACTGATGTGTGTGGTCCAATGAACGTTGAAGCTCGCGGTGGTTATCATATTGTTCTTACTCTCACCGATGATTTGAGTAGGTATGGGTATATCTACTTGATGAAGCACAAATCTGAGACGTTTGAAAAGTTCAAGGAATTTCAGAGTGAGGTTGAGAATCAACGTGATAGAAAAATTAAATGTCTACGATCTGATCGTGGAGGAGAATATTTGAGTCACGAGTTTGGCACACACATAAGGAAGTGTGGAATCGTTTCACAACTGACGCCGCGTGGCACACCGCAACACAAGGAGTGTCTGAACGTTGTAATTGCACTTTATTAGATATGGTACGACCTATGATGTCTCTTACTGACTTACCGCTATCATTTTGGGGATACGCATTAGAAACTGCAGCATTCACTTTAAATAGGGCACCGTCTAAATCCGTTGAGACGACACCGTATGAACTATGGTTTGGCAAGAAACCTAAGTTGTCGTTTCTTAAAGTTTGGGGCTGCGATGCTTATGTGAAGAAAATTCAACCAGAAAAGCTCGAACCCAAAGCGCAGAAATGTGTATTCATAGGATACCCTAAGGAAACTATTGGGTATACCTTCTATCTTAGATCCGAAGGTAAAACCTTTGTTGCCAAGAACGGATCCTTTCTAGAGAAAGAGTTTCTCTCGAAAGAAGTAAGTGGGAGGAAGGTAGAACTTGATGAGGTAATTACACCCCCTCTCGAACAGGATACTAGCGCAGCGCGGGAAGTTGTTCCTGTGGCGCCTACACCGACTGAAGAGGAAGTTAATGATGATGATCATGAAGCTTCAGATCAAGTTACTACTGAACCACGAAGGTCCACAAGGGCACGCTCCGCACCAGAGTGGTATGGCAACCCTGTGATGAAAATCATGTTGTTAGACAACGATGAACCTTCGAACTATGAAGAAGCGATGGCGGGCCCGGATTCCAACAAATGGCTTGAGGCTATGAAATCCGAGATAGGATCCATGTATGAGAACAAAGTATGGACTTTGGTGGACTTGCCCGATGACCGGCGAGCCATAGAAAATAAATGGATCTTCAAGAAGAAGACTGATGCAAACGGTAATGTAACCGTTTACAAAGCTCGACTTGTCGCAAAGGGTTTTCGACAAATTCAAGGAGTTGACTACGAAGAGACTTTCTCTCCCGTAGCAAAGCTGAAATCAGTCTGAATCATGTTAGCAATTGCCGCCTTTTATGATTATGAAATTTGGCAAATGGATGTCGAAACAGCGTTCCTTAACAGGAACCTTAAGGAAGAGTTGTATATGATGCAACCAGAAGGTTTTGTCGACCCTAAGGGTGCTAACAAAGTGTGCAAGCTCCAGCGCTCCATCTATGGGCTGGTGCAAGCATCTCGGAGTTGGAACATTCGCTTTAATGAGGTGATTAAAGCATTTGGGTTCATACGGGTTTACGGAGAAGCCTGTGTGTATAAGAAAGTGAGTGGGAGCTCCGTAGCTTTCCTGATATGGAACATTGGACAGCGGTCAAGAAGATCCTTAAGTACCTGAAAAAGACTAAGGAAATGTTTCTCGTTTATGAAGGTGACGAAGAGCTCGTCGTAAAGGGTTACGTCGACACTAGCTTCGACACAGATCCAGATGACTCTAAGTCACAGACCGGATACGTATATGTGTTGAATGGTGGGGCAGTGAGCTGGTGCAGCAGCAAGCAAGAAGTCGTGGCAGCATCTACATGTGGAGCGGAGTACATAGCTGCTTCAGAAGCAGCTCATGAAGGAATTTGGATGAAGGAGCTCATCACCGACCTTGGAGTGGTTCCAAGCGCGTCGGGTCCAATGACACTCTTCTGTGATAACACCGGGGCCATTGCCATAGCCAAGGAGCCCAGGTTTCACCGAAAGACGAAGCACATCAAACGCCGCTACAACTCTATCCAGGACCATGTCCAGAGTGGAGTGATAGATATTTGTAAAGTACACACGGATCTGAATATTGCAGACCCGTTGACTAAACCTCTTCCACGAGCAAAACATGATCAACACCATAATGCTATGGGTGTTCGATACATCACAATGTCACTAGATTATTGACTCTAGTGCAAGTGGGAGACAGTTGGAAATATGCCCTAGAGGCAATAATAAAATGGTTATTATCATATTTCCTTGTTCATGATAATCGTCTATTGTTCATGCTATAATTGTATTAACAGGAAACAGTAATACATGTGTGAATAAATAGATCACAATGTGCCCCTAGCAAGCCTCTAGTTGGCTAGCTCGTTAGTCAATAGATGATCATGGTTTCCTGATCATGGGCATTAGATGTCATTGATAACGGGATCACATCATTAGGAGAATGATGTGATGGACAAGACCCAATCCTAAGCATAGCACTAGATCGTATTGTTCGTATGCTAAAGCTTTTCTAATGTCAAGTATCTTTTCCTTCGACCGTGAGATTGTGCAACTCCCGGATATCGTAGGAGTGCTTTGGGTGTATCAAACGTCACAACGTAACTGAGTGACTATAAAGGTGCACTACGGGTACCTCCGAAAGTGTTTGTTGGGTTGGTACGAATCGAGATCGGGATTTGTCACTCCGTGTGACGGAGAGGTATCTCTGGGCCCACTCGGTAGAACATCATCATGAGTTCAATGTGACTAAGGAGTTAGTCACACGATGACGTGCTACGGAACGAGTAAAGAGACTTACCGGTAACGAGATTGAACAAGGTATTGGTATACCGACGATCGAATCTCGGGCAAGTTCTATACCGACAGACAAAGGGAATCGTATACGGGATTGATTGAATCCTTGACATCGTGGTTCATCCGATGAGATCATCATGGAGCAAGTGGGAGCCCCCATGGGTATCCATACCCCGCTGATGGTTATTGGCCAAAGAGGTGTCTCGGTCATGTATGCCTGTCTCCCGAACCCGTAGGGTCTACACACTTAAGGTTCGATGACGCTAGGGTTATAGGGAATTGTTAAACGAGGTTACCGAAATATGTTCGGAGTCCCGGATGAGATCCTGGACGTCACGAGGAGCTCCGGAATGGTCCGGAGGTAAAGATTGATATATAGGACGGATGGTTTCGGATACCGGAAGTGTTTCGGGCATCACCGGTAATGTACCGGGACCACGGGGACCACCGAAGGGGGGCAACGACCCCGGGAGGTAAGGTGGGCCAAGTGGGGATGGGAACCAGCCCCTAGGTGGGCTGGTGCGCCTCCCCACTCAGCCCCATGCGCAGGGGAGAGAAAAGGGGGGGGGGGGCAAACCCTAAGCCAGGCCCACCAGATGGTGCGCCACCCCCTCCTCCCCCCTTTGGCCGCCGCACCTCCCATCTGGGGGGGCTGCCGCACCCCCTAGGGTGGGAACCCTAGGGGTGGCACCCCCTCTCCCCTCCCCCTATATATATCGGGCACTTTTGGCCATTGAGAGATAGACCTTTCCCTCTCCCTCGGCGCAGCCCTGCTCTTCTTTCTCCTCCTCTCTGCCGGTGCTTGGCGAAGCCCTGCCGGGAGACCTCGTCTCTCCATGGACACCACGCCGTCGTGCTGCTGGAGTTCTTCCCCAACCTCTCCCTCCTCCTTGCTGGATCAAGGTGTGGGAGACGTCACCGGGCTGCACGTGTGTTGAACGCGGAGGTGTCGTAGTTCGGCACTAGATCGGAATCGCTGCGAGTACGACTCCATCAACCGCGTTCTAGCAACGATTCCTCTTAGCGATCTTCAAAGGTATGAAGATGCTCTTACCCCTCTCTCGTTGCTGGTCTCTCCATAGGAAGATCTGAATATGCGTAGGAAAATTTTGAATTTATGCTACGTTACCCTACATGATGATCAAGGAAGAAGCACAATACTTCTTCAAATCGCCAATAGCCAAACCAAGGCGACTTATATTGCAAGGTAGTGCCAGGAAAATTTGACATTAAGGTGCAAATGCAAACGCAGTTTTAAGCATGTTCCAACGCAAGATTACATGGCCCGCCAAGGCCAGAAAATTTCTATGTTAACCCGGCAACAAGATTTCTCCGGGTTCAATCTCCTGTGGAGGCTGAAGCTTCAAAGGGCCGCCACGCCTAAGCCGCCTCCGGCTCACCCTGTGTTGAGGTTTCGGGGTCTTGGATCTGGAAGTTGTCCACATCCCAGGTGCAATTGATTAGGGCGTGAAATTGAGCTTCTTCCGTCGAGATGGTTGACGGGTCAGCTTCAGAGGAAAAAAGAGGCTTACGACGCTGAGGTGTGAAGTCCAAAGACCCGAAACTGGTAATCACCACACGCTTCTCATCATCATCATAAGTCGCGTGATATTTCAGCAGATCAAGGCTTTCAGCAAGGCGGCTTGCCGCAGGGCGAACATCCTTTACGCATTGCACGTAGTCTTCCTGCATGAATTCTGAGCCGTCATCCTTGTATTCAGGGAAGCTGCCTGAAAGTGCGTTATATCGACTAGAGGGGGTGAATAGGCGATTTTTAGAATTTCATCAGTGAGGAAATTACTTGTGAGGAAAGTCCTCAATGATGAATTAAGTGCAGCGAAAATAGCGCAGGATTAGGAGTGCAAAAACAACTAAAGTAGAATACACGATGAAGTTTACGAGATTCGATTTGCACAGTTTGCAAGTACAGAGTATGCAGGTGAAGATTAACTCAAGTGAAGAATTTGAGGTTGAGGAAATTCATAGAAAATCTTCAAACAAATTCTTCAAACACCACATATGAAAGTCTTCAACATACAATTTGAGGAAATGAAAGAGTTGAAGAAATAGAACGCGTAGCTCGATGAAGACAGTTGTTGATGACCCAGTTCCAACTGTTGTGATAGTTGTATGTCTTGTTCGGAGCGGCTTGGTATTGAAACCAAAAGGACACACAGTCCCTACCGTATTCTCCTTGAGAAAAGGATGCACAGTCCTTGCCCAATACTCGTGGTAAGACTTCAGGGCAGACTTCCAACCCCTCACAAACTCGGTCACCCGGCGATCCACAATTGATTGCTGGATGCTCTAGACCATGATGTCGAACCGTCTAGAGGATGCACAGTCCTCAAAGGTAACAGGCTTTGCTTCCACACAAGAACAACTTCTTAAGTGATGCTCAATGACAAGTGTTTGGTTTGGGGTTTGTTGTTTGGGGTATTTCCTCACTTGAAGATTTTCTCTCGAAGACTCTGAGGAATTTGGGTTGCTCTAAATGACAAGTGTCAGTTTCTCTCGGAGCAGCCAACCTGCAAGTGGTTGTGGGGGCGGCTATTTATAGCCTGGGAGCATCCCGAATGATGACATAAATGTCCTTAAATAATGTGACCGTTGGGTGGATAAGATCTGTGAGGTGGCGCTTGGCGCGACAACTGTCAGAACTTTCAACTGTGAAAGTCCTCATGTCTCTCATATTCCTCACTTTGAGGCTTTAGTAGATTTAGGCTTGGGTTGAGCATCATGAGGAAAATCATTCCGTAGTTTTACCTTGACCCCCTTTAATAGTATGTTGTTCCTATGACTCAAGAGTAAATAAAATGAAACAGAAAGAATAAAACTTCACGCTTCAAAGTCTTTAGAGTGTTTTCTTCAAGACACACAGAATTTGTCATCTTCAATATCTTCATGAGGAATATCAATTTCATCGCAATTTCTTCACGATCAAAGTCTTCAAGGAAATACCAAAGTCCTCAACTGAAGACATACATTTTTAGGGGTCGATATTCGTTGTATAACTCATACTACTTAGCGACTTATAGAGCCTGTGTACACTCACAAACATATTAGTCACTTAACCTATAAGTCTTCAAACCACCAAAATAAGTAAGGGGCACTAGATGCACTTACAATCTCCCCCTTTTTGGTGGTTGATGACAATTAGGTTAAGTCTTCAACGGGGATAATAATATGGAATGTAAGTACTGAGTTTGAGGAATTTGAAATCAAGATACAGCGAAACTCCCCCTGAAGATGCGCATATTTTGAGGATTTTTCTTTGAGCACACATGCACATTGATGATTTATATCATGGAGATCTCCCCCTGTATCTTACAATTCATGCATGCATTTGACATATAGTATGAGGAATTGGATATCCATGATGAAAAATGGTGTCTGACGAATTTCAGCATGCTTGCATTAATAAACTGTGAGGAATAAGCATGCGAGGAAAAAAGTCAAAAAGAGTCAGAACACCATCGGGCTTAAGTTACAACTCATTACATCAAAAACTTCAGAAGAACCAAGAGTTTGTAACTTAATAAAGTTTATAAGCCTCATAATGTATCCCGCTTGAAGACTAACTCTCAGATTTCTCCCCCTTTGTCATCAAGTGACGAAAAGGGACAAAACTGAGGACTAACGCCATTGAAGAAATTCACTTCTTTGACGATGTAGAGACGTGAGCATCCTTGGAGACTGGCTTCTTTCTTGGACCAGGTGCAGTGTCTTCTGGTTCTTTATCTGATTCAGGAGTGTGAAATGAAGAAAATGAAATGTCCTCCAAATCAGGAACTGGAATTGGCTTGAATTTATTCTTTGGAGGCCACGACCAGTCAAAGTCTTGAGTAAACTCCAATTCCTCAAGTTCCTCGGGAGTCTTCAGATGAGCCAAGGTGGCCCAAGTGTGATCAAATACCTCATGAAGATAATAGTGATTTTTCTTCACTGCATTTTGATTCTTATTGAGGGTTTTCATAATGGCACCAAACTGGCGTTTCACCCACTTGTGATTGCGACCAACTTTTTGGTGAAGACTGAGAAGAAGCTCTCTGTTTGTCATCACCCTTGGAGCAGTTGGGCTTGGAGGGTCTTGAGTAGCAGTGTCATCATATGAGGAATATGAATCAACCTTGCGAAATTGGCCATCTAGGGGCCGATTTCCTTCATCGATCATAGACTTTCCTTTGCCTTCAACAGGTTCAAAAGATGACTTGATGACTTTGTTCGATGGTAGATATTCAAGGTGATTCTGAAAATCAGCTTATTAGTTGATTCTTGATCTGTTCCTGATGAATCTCATGATCCAAGGCGCATAAATCTTCAACTCATATGGTGACAAAGCATTGTCAGCCAAAGTCCTCAAGACGAAATCATGAAGATTGGATGCCATGAATGACGTTGAACAGAATATTCTTCATGATGCCTACAACGTCTTCTTCATTGTCATTCCCTTTGATAGGTGTGATGGCATAGGACAAGATCCAGTACACGGTTTTGGGCTCATACTTCAAATCTTGCACCAGAAATTGAGTCCTTGGAGGTTGGCCCTTGGTCACAGGCTTCATGAGGACTTCCATGAGCATGTTCGGCAGTTCTCGTTCATCATACATTTTGACTGCATCCTCTGAGGGAATTTATATTGGAAGAGCCCGAAGCAATTCAGTGGCTGGAGCCTTGTAATGCGTATGCTGAGTCATCCAACCCAATACCCATGTGGTGACGTCTTTTGGGTCGCCTGAGATATGCAGTGTGGCATAAAATTGAAGAATTATGTTCATGTTCCAATCACTCATATATGTGCAGAAAGGCAGTAACCCAGCTTCATGAAGAACATTGAGGACTGGTTCATAGCAGTTTCGGTCATGACTAGACGAACGCTTCTCATCATGTCTTGAGCTTGAGATTCTCTCTTTGCCTCTACTCTTGTAGAACTTGTTCAATTTTCTGACCATCAGGCTTATATCTTCATTAGTGACAAGATTGTCCTGTGATGTAGCGGGAGCATCGCTAGAAGCTTTGTAAGCACCACTTGACTTGTTGTGCACCTCATCTTTGTGCTCGAGTGACATTTCATGAGCAACAATCCTACCTATGACTTGAGTTGGCTTGAGATCTTTGTAGTTTGGCATCATTTGTATCAATGTGCACACGGTGTCATACTTTCCATCAAGAGTTCTCATTATCTTCTTGATGAGGAATTTGTCGGTCGTCTCTTCGCTTCCAAAGCCGACAATCTCATTTGTGATGAGAACTAGCCTAGAGTACATTTCAGCGACACCTTCACCATCCTTCATCTTGAACTTGTCAAGCTGACTTTGAAGCACATCCAACTTAGATTCTCTAACAGAATCAATACCTTTGTCCGTTGAAAGAATCAAGCTGACTTTGGAGCACATCCAACTTAGATTCTCTGACAGAATCAATACATTCGTCCGTTGATAGAATCTATACCAACTTAGATTCTCTGACAGAATCAAGCTGACTTTGGAGCATATCGATCAATGTATCCCAAATTTCTTTTGCATTCTCAAGGCGGCTGATTTTGTTGAATTCTTCGGGGCATAGATAATTGAATATGATGTCGTAGGCTTGTGCATTGAGTTCCAACATCTTCACTTCATCCATTGTCGCATCACGATCTGGTTCACGCCCTTCTCCAAAGAAATCACCTTGCACACCAACATGAATAACATCCCATACGGAAGGATTAAAACCAAGAATATGCATTTTCATCTTATACTTCCAACTAGAAAAATTAGTGCCATTGAAGTATGGATCTCTATGGTGATAACTTCCCTCACCAGACGCCATACTCTCCTAGGTTGTGAAACCAATGCTCTAATACAATTTGTAGGATCGAAAGTATGTCTAGAGGGGGAGGGTGATTAGACTACTTGATAAGATAAAAACTTAGCCTTTTCCCAATTTTAGTTGTGGGCCAGTTTTAGCAATTATGGCAAGTCAAGTACACCCTACACTTGCAGTTCTAAGAGTATAGCAGCAGAATGTAAAACATGCAAGTGTAAAGTAAAGGAGTAAGTTAGGGAGATCAAATGCATGAGGTTGACATGGTGATTTTTGGCATGGTTCTGATAGGTGGCGCTATCGTACGCCCATGTTAGTGGAGACTTCAACCTAGAGAGGGTAACAGATGTGAGAGTCCACGGAGGGCTCCACCCACAAGGGGTCCATGAAGAAGCGGCCTTGTCTATTCCACCACGACTTCCGACCACGAAGGACTAGCCTTACTCATGGTAGATCTTCAGAAAGTAGGCGATATCCTTGCCCATACAAACATCTCAGTTCAACTCCACAACACAAAGTAGGAGGCTGCCAACCAACACATAAGCAATCTAGGAGGCATCACCCTCCAAAAGTTAATAGATGTGGTAGAACGATAAACTCCTTGCTCATGTGCTTCTAAAGATAGTCTCCTCAACACACATCACTCTCTCACAGAATAGGCATGGGTAGAAGAGATTGATTTGGTGGAAAGCAGCTTGGGAAGGCTAGAGATCAAGTATCAAATGATTGGATTAGAATATCTTGGTCTCAATACATGAGTAGGTGGTGCTCTCTCAGAAAAATGGATATGTCCATGAAGTGTGTGTTCTGAGTGCTTCTCCCTCGAATGAGAGGTGGTGTAGGGATATATATATAGGCAGTCCCCAAAATGCAACCGTTACACCTAAAGCGACCAACTCGGTGACACCGAAGTCCTGAACTCGGTGGTACCGACTTGCACTGAAGGCAGCAACTTTTGAATCTCGATGGAACCGATATACACAACTCGGTGACACTGAAAAGGTGGCTAACGGTCAGATGACACAACTCGGTGACATCAATACCCAAACTCCAAAATTATGACTTTGTGTACCGAGGCAACAGAAAGTTGGTCACCTCAACTCAGCAACACCGATATAGTTTCAGTTGCACCAATTTGCCGGCCTTGGCTAGAGTTCTGTCTGGGATAAAAATTGGTAGGGCCGGAATGAGAAAGTTGGTGGCACCAATTTTGTATATGAGGCTTTGGACAAAATGGTTATGTGGGAAAATGACCGAGTATTTTTGGTGGCTATCTCTGAGCACTTGAGCAACCAATTCATTTTAATACCTCACCCCCTTTTAATAGTATTGGCTTTCCTATGGACTCAAAAGTGATTTCTCACAAATATAAAATGAAGAGTCTCCTAGCTTGAAGCTTGGGCCAATCTTATTCCTTTTTTGCATCAAGGGGCATCTCCACATAATTCTTTAGCCAATGCATCTTTTGAACTTTTCTGAAATATACTTGGATAAACATATTACTCCAATGATGCATATGTTGTGATCAATTATGAAAACCACCCCAGGGAGCAATTGTGATTTCACATGAAGACTTCCACAGTTGAAAGGTTCCCACCGTTGCTATGTTGCGCGCCAGTTGTCCCCAACCTTATCAACCTAACAGTCATATCATTGGGGCATTAATGTAAATTCATGTCGGGGTTGCTCCCCGACTATAAATATACACCCCCATAACCACTAGTTGGTTGGCTGCTCCGTGAGAGAAAGTGACACGTCATTTGAGAGCAACCCGTTTCTCGAACACTTTGAGAGAAAATCATCACCGAGGAAAAGCCCTAAACACCCAAACCAAAACCCAAAACCCAAAGTGATTGAGCATCAATGAAGATATTGTTCCTGTGTGGAGCTGAGGCTTGTTATCATTGAGGACTATGCATCCTCCAGACGATTAGGCATCATGGTGTAGAGCATCCAGTAGTGAATTATGGATCGCGAGGTGACCAAGTTTGTGAGGGTCTGGAAGTCTGCCGTGAAGACTTACCACAGGTGTTGGGCGAGGACTGTGTATACTTAGCTCAAGAAGAATACGGTAAGGACTTAGTGTCCTGGGATTTTGTGTCCTTTGGTTTAACTACCAAGCCGCTCCAAATGAGACATACGACCGTCCAACCAGTTGGAACTAGGTCATCAAATCATTGTCTTCATCGAGCAACGGGTTCTAATTCCTCAATCCATTCATTTCTTCAATTGTATGTTGACGATTTTGATCTTTACTATTTGAAGAATTTGACTGAAGACTTACGATAATTCCTCACCTCAAATTCTTCACTTAAGTTATTCCTCACCTGCTTATCCTCATCACGCTACATGTGCAACCTGAACGTTTCATTTTACTCTCACGACTAAGCTACATATGTTTTTGCACATCTTTTTGATTACTTTGTCCGCTGCACTCAGTTCATGACTGAGGACTTTCTTCACTAGGAATTTCCTCAGTGACATATTTGTAAAAATCGCCTATTCATTCCCTCTAGTCAATATAATGCACTTTCAGGTACAAACACAAAGTGTGACACCCGTCTCTATAGTGGTGGCTCATAACCAAGGCCATTGTGTGGGCCACGGAAGCCTTGAAGCTTAAGGTCAAGTAGAAGGCCAACTTGTGGATCTGTGCGTGGCAGGCCGGCTCATGGAGGGAGTCATAAGGAATCTCCCTTACTTGAGAAACAAGATGAGTAGGAAGTAGACTAGATCACGGGTTGTATTGCGACCCATACTCTGTTGTAATCTCAGGGCCTCAACTTATATATAAATGGGAGCCCGTGAGGTAGAGGGATCAAGTAAGAAATGCTCGAGGGCTAGGTTAGAGCTTTTCACACCCTTGTAATCGAGATCATCGTCATCAATAACACTCAAGAAGGGCATAAGCTTTTACCTCCTTCGGAGGGGACGAACCTGGGTAAACCCTCATCTCTTGTTACCGATCAACCCCATCCAAGAAACCATCTAGTTGTGATGGCTCCTAGACTTAGTCCCTTTGCTAGGACATCAGTTGTGACAAAACCACAAAAGTTCCCCTTGCATGCACTCTTGGATGCTGGGTCGAGGAACTCCGTGTAGTCCTATAGAGTATATGGACTATGCCCAATAAGTCAACTAGCTACACACCATTTTTCCTGGTCTATGATGCAAAAGCTATATTGCCAAGCGATATTCGTCATGATTCCCCGAGAGTTGCATCTTATGTTGATGCAGATAACGAACAAGCTCGTTACGACACCGTGGATACTTTCGAGGAACAATGTGACCTCGGACCAAGATGGTCAGCCATATACCAGTAAGACCTTCATTGCTATCATAGCCGTTGGATCGGAAGCCCTACCTTCCAGGAGGGTGACTTAGTGCTCCGTCTGATACAAGAACAAACATGTATGCATAAGCTTTCACCTCCTTGGGAAGGGCCCTTCATCGTCTGCAAGACTCTAAACAACATATTCTATTACCTTGTTGATAATAAGTCACGTACGTCTGGAATGGAAAGCATCAGGCCTTGGAATATTTCTCATCTTGGACTTTACTACACTTAAAGACATTATGCTTTTGCTTTGTGTAAATACCATCATCAATGTATATATACATATAGTGATCAATAAAATAAAGCCGACTACTCTAAATTCCGGAGTTAGTTGTTTCATCTCAATAATTGTGTGTTGAGTCTTTATTAATTGATCACTGGTCACTTGGGGGCTCCCGACTCACTGAGTTAACCATTAATATCCCTCTTGACCTGACATGGCCACTATTATACTTGATTAAACCTGCCTGTCAACTTGATGCTACTCCGATAAGATGACCCACCAGTACTCTTCAGAAGTCAATCACACTCATGTCTATCATGGACTGTGTCGACCCGGAGCTTATCAAGGTTAAAACACAGTCATAAGTCTTGTGAGATCCGGCTTTTATAAATCTAGGATAACCTAAAATAGGCTACAGGGCCTACTTCCACTAGAAAGAAAAACCAAGACTCGAGCCTCGAAACCGGTCTTCTGTCGATCCTTGAGAGCCCACTCATTACTTCTGAATGCATTGCATTTTTACAAGTAAAGTTTTTCTATATCTCTGGTTGGATATTTCTTTTACCATGCATGTACCAATTTTCATAAGCCAGATAAACACTCTGTTGTTAGGAACACCGGCTTATCATAACAAAGCACTAGATTATACTTTTAGCCGGATCATACATGCAATCTGGTCATGAGAAGTTAATTATGTTCTAAAAATACCACATCACTCCATGAACCCTTATAAATTGTTGTCTTACACTGAATAAATCACCGCATAAATCAGGCATAAGAAGTATGAATAAGGAATTCAATTAGGACAGTGCTCAAATGACAGATAACAGTACCAGCAATGCCATGTATTGCATTGTTGCCACTAAGGATAAAATCAAGGTTGGTCATCATATTGTTTCATGGTGTACTGTCTACATTATGTCATCATGCTTATTGCAATTCTATGTTTCTTATAAAATCAATACTTCAAGACGCCTATCTAAAATTATACTATAATTGATTATAGTCATAAATGTAAATATTGCAATTTAATCGCTCCAGAACTGTAATTTGTTCACCACACCACACATGCTTCAGAGAGATTCCGCTAATGAACATATGCCTCCCTGGGTCTATTCTCCATTCATGTCATCTTTATTACAATCAATATTCTTTGTTGTACCATTTTACCTTTCTAATAATTATCATTATCACATGTAATTTAATCTTGTAACTAGCATCACAAGAAGCTTGAAAACCTTCTGGACGTCTTGGAAAAACGTTTTGTTTGTGTTGTGTGTACATGTATGAGTGACTATGTTTGGTGGGAGAACTCCTTTTGGGTCAATAAACCTTGGTTCTTTGATCGAGGGAAATACTTATTTCTAGGTTATGTCACCCTTACACTTGGGGATATCTAGCAACTCTTAGAGAGAGCACGGACATGTTTGAATTTTGTTGGTCGTTAGTACATGCGGAAGGGTAGACGAGATTTGACACGACACATCAAGATGATGGTGGCATCGATGACATTGAGTTTATTACTGGCGGTGAATGAACAAATTGATCACGATGCTCTTGACCTTTGGGTCCTCGTCATAGTGCTTGATTTGATGTTCTCCTAGACACGAGGGATGGCCATAGAGGTAGAGGTGTTTGAGGAAAATTGAACAGAAGCAAAAGGAACGAGAGAGGCTCACAGTGATTGTCAGAATTGCGCAATGCCAGCATGGCAGAGGCGGCGGTTCAAGATTGGAATCAAGCACGCTAGCGATAGAGTGGTGGCGCACAAGATGGGGGTCAATAGAGAGGTTGCCACCCTATTTGCACACGGGCTCAAGAGGATCATGTTTGCACGTTTGCTATGTGGGGAAGGTGGGGATCATGGGTGTGCTTGAATCACCCGTCTGAGAAAATAGGCCAAATGTTGTAGGTAGGGTTAACTTGTGGGACCCATGTGGTAGTGTGTGTGAGCAAGATGGTGAAAGAGAGAGGATGTGAGGCTGGTGTGAGTCTTTGGATCAAGAACTAACAATTGTGATTATACCGCAGCTTACAAGTTAGTGATCTGAAGGTGAATGAAGTGGAGGTGATGGTGGTTCCCTCAATGGTGTCCAGACAAATCTATAAGCTAAGAGAATACTTGTGCTAAATTAGTATATACTCAAATATAGCATATTTGACCAAAAATAGTTTTCTCCTTAAATGAGCAAATTTCTTGATTACATATCTTGGCTATGTATTAAAAACTTGCGATTTTTAGCCAAATCATTAAAAATGGATGTAATTTTAGATCATATTTATTGCAAACAAATGGATAAGGGGTGAATTTGATATTTATTGTTCGACTCTTCTCTTTTATATAAGGGGAGTTCATCCCCTCATATATCCCACTCACCCATAGTTATGCAGTAAGACCAACAAATATCTACCTTATGCTCGATCCTTGTAGTTTTCCATTTGTAGTACTAAGTCCTTGTTATCCACTTGAGTATGCCATAGAGGGAGAAGGGGTTAGGTGTCCATTTCATTGAGGACAACAAAGGGAAAAATGCCACATTGTTCAAGCGGAGTCATGGTTTGTTCAAGGGTGCAATTGAGATTTTATTTTATTGAGTAAAGATGAAGGCAAGATGCATACATTTGGGACACCACTAGTCGAAACTATTTTTATGCTATCTTACTCAGAGGCCCATCTATCAAGTCGTTCACCAACTAGGCCACGAACATTAGAATTGCATTATTGTGGAATGAGGTAGTTATGTTGGGCAATGAGAATGTGTTGGATGGTAAGGTAGGAAAATACCCCTCCTAACTTATCAACAAGATCCAAACTAAGAACTTAGGTATTATAGCAAACTATATCATCTTCAAGGAAGACGATCTCAATCTTGAAAATCTCAATAAGCTCTTCGATGAACTCTTGCATGTTTTAGAGGACATTAGGCGTCAGTTACTAAGGGGCCAACATATTGGATTCCAATACATTGGTGGAAGCAAGTAGCGACTGATGTCTAATGTATTCTCAGACATATATAAGAGTTCATTGAAGAGCTTGGTGAGATATTTCAAGATTGGGATTTTCTTCCTTGGAGAAGATATAGTTTGCTACCATACCTGGGTTCTTATTTTGAATTTTCTTGGTATGTTGGAGGGCTAATGTTTCTCTCTCACCCTCCATTGCATTGTAAATTTCCAACGAAGCCACCTCATTCTACAACAATGAAATCCTAGCATATGTTCGCTCGTTGGGTAGTGTCTTGCTAGGTGGACCTTCCAATGGGAAAGCATAACCGATGGGTTTCACAATGGCATCCCAAGTGCATGCATCTTTTCATCCTTCTATGACATAGAGAAAATCCTCATGACTATGAAGACACATAGGTCACTGGCACCCTTGAAAAGAACACGACTCTCCTTGAATAAAGTTGCATTATCTCTTTGTTTTCCATAGTGAAACGATAGTCCAATTGGTTGTGCCTCCATAACATACTCATATGGAAAAGTGGAGTACTTACTACTACCACATGGCAAGCTACAAGCATCTATCGTAAGATAGATATTTACTGGTGTTATTGGCTAACTATGGGCTAGTGGGATACATGAGGAGATGTTTTGTTGCAATTCCTTTCCCATTTTGTTTTGGAGATTGTGTTCGGAAACAGAGAGGGGCAATTTTGTTTGCTACTTCACACCGAGAGAATTAATCCTAGGAGTTTTGAAAATATTTCTATAATCTTTCGAGAAGTTTGCCATAAACTTCACAAAAAGTTTTCCGTGGTGTAGAGTAGATTGATATATCTTCAAGAGTTTGTTATCTAGAAGATTATGTGTTAGAGACGACCCCTAAAAAGAGTACTGATGTGAAGCAATTGGTACGTGGGGCGTGCAAGAATAAATGAGAACAGTCAACAAGAATGAAGACACAATGAATTCACAACATTTGTTTCGTTGTGCATTTTTGCTCCTCAAGTCATAGGACCACCACACTATTAATAGTGGTTTAAGAACTTCAAGACTTGTATCTGTTGTGATGCTTAATAGACACCTATCCTATCAGAGTTGAGAGAAATCTCTTTGTGCTTCGAGACATTTACTTGTTAGCCAAAGATGTTGATCCACTCGGCTGCAAGAGAAATGATTGAACCAAGGAGTCGGCTTACCTTGTCAGCCACAAACGTTGACCTTCTAGGCTGCAGGAGAAATGATTAAAATTGATTTATTCAACCTTTTTATGAAATAATTTTCTGGTTCATGGAATGAAGATCCTGCTGCACACTTGAGTAACTTTGTTGAATTATGTTAGATGCAAAAAAATAAAGATGTTGAGAGTGATATTAGAAATTGAAAGTATTCCCTTTCTCTTTAGGAGGCAGAGATAAAGGGTGGTTATTGTCTTTGTCTACAGACAACATGTATTCCTGACAAAATGCAAATATGCTTTTATTGGAACATATTATCCTCCTGCAAAAATTATTCAATAATTGAGAAACCAAATAATGAAAGATCAGCAACTTGATTAGGAACATGTTTCCCTAGCTTGGAAAATGATGAAAACTATGCTTAAGAATTTCCCTACTAAAGATTTACCTATTTGGATGGTAGTAAAAACTATTAATGCAAGACTAAACTTTATGTGTAGGCGTCTTTTAGACTAAGCTACATGTGGTACCTTTATGTAAATCACACTTTGAGAGGCAACAGATTTACTTGATAACACAAATTCAAATTACTCTAAATGGCATATAGAAAGGGCTCCAATAGGTTAAAAAGCAAATTTTAATGAGGAAATTTCCTCGCTGAATGAAAAGGTTGATATGATTATATCTTTACTTACTACTGAATTAGGATCTATGGATCCAAATTATGTTCGAGTATCTTCTTTCATTGCATAAATAAGGATCATCTCAATTTTAATATATTTCCAGGAATAACTTCAATGACAATGCTTATGGCACTAACTTTGTTAATAATTCAAGGCCTTATCCTATTAATCCTTCTAATTATCTTGATAAAAATATCTCTTATGAATAAAGGTTGCAAGAAATTGAGAAAGCCACTAAATTTTTTATGCATGCTCGATATGAACAAAATCAATCTTTTTCTAAAGAAGTAAAAGAACATCTATGCATTCTTAAGGAGATAAGTAGATAAACTTAAGAGATGAACAAAGAGGTTATGAATTTGCAATTATAATTAATTCAAATTGAAGCTATATTCTGGAGAATGTCCAATAAATTAAAAGACCTTGGTTAACAGGATGACTCCTAAACCTGAGTCACAACTTATTATTTATAATCAAGAAGATCTTAATACTTTAGGTGTTCCGCCTATAGAATCTTTACTTATAAGTGTTAAAAATGATAAATATGATGATAATAATGGGATTGGAGATGTCTTCACTTTAGCTACCAGGTGTCCTATAAGCCCACGTAGTTGTGGGCACGACAATTGTGCATGCCTAGTTCTGGTTGTGACGACGATCACTGCCTAATTGTGTCCATGACCACGGCAGCGCCATGGCTCTCTTCGATGTCATGGATGCCTCCAAGTCCATGTAGGGTACCATGACCCATGCATCAAAGTTGCACAATGTGGTTTGGGTTGCCTCGGCACATAATACTGGGTGTTAACCACAGGTGTTGGCACATGCACGGGAGTGGGCGCGTCCATCTGCTCAGCCTCGACCTCCATCTGCACAACCTCCTCTAGTGCCTTGTCCATATTCGCCCACAAGGGGGGAGAGGGTCCTATTCCTACTCCTCCTCAACAACACAAAAATAGAAGACTACGGGTGCTCATATGGGTGAGCCATAGATGATGTGTTTGTTCTATATTAGAGATGGGAATGGTGCCAAGTAAGGGACAACCGCCATCTTATAGCCAACCATAGGCGAGCTTGCCATTAAGGTGAAGTATATGGATAGGCGACTGGAGGATCGGTAAAAGGCTACAACGAACCGATCTCACACCTTTAGTAACCACAAACTACCACGGCGGGCGACATCCGTCGGTAAAATTCACGTCTTATAGTGAAAATCTCTGACATGGCCTGCTGGCACGCCTTAACACCGGCCACATACACGCCTCCAGGGCGCCTATATACACTCAAACATGTTGCATGCACGGAGCCTTCACAAACACTAACATGTCACATTCTCTTGTTAATCGCCTGAAATAGCTCATGACGGTGCCACTCCAATAATTTATATGACAATAACACTAGTGCAGGCGACTCGTGTATAGAAGGTTTTTACTCCTTTCGGCAACGTAGTTTTAAACCATTGTCTTGCCTCAGTGTGTGATAAATCATTGGTGATCCCACCTCCAATCACACACACACGATGCTGAAAGAGCTCGTCTGCAGCTGGGATAGCCTTCGCAAATAGATATATTGTGGAAATCGTGAGAGATGTTCCAAGCATCCTACATAGTAAACCCCAAAGGCATGTTTATGTTCATATGGTACATCACACATAATTTTATTCATAACACCGTTTGTGATAGGGGTGGTCATCACACACGATAGTTCTAATTCTTTCGTTCGCGTGATTCAATACATCACACACGGTGCCTGGAAGAAACTATTTGGAAAAGGGTTGTCCGTCACACACGATTTTTATGTGGAAACATTTGTGTAAGGTGGCCTAATGCACACAATTGTCAATTGGAAGTCGTGTGTGATTGTTCAGTAATCCAACACACCAACTATCTAGAAACTATGTGTGTTTGTGGAGGTCATCGCCCACTTTATTGTTTGAGAAACCGTCTGCAATAGGAAAACCCAATAAGCAGCCTAATTGCCATATTAATTTTAATCCATTTAGTAATCAAATGGAAATTTCATATCAAGCACACAATATATATCATATTCATATTACGGCAACCAGTATTTGATAATTGAAATGTATCAGAGCACAACATCATATAGATTCAACACTCAGTTACACTTATACCAACTCACGTAGTACATTGGTTCGTAGCCATGCCGAACCTGCAAGAAACACTAAGGGCATAGATCACACACCCACTTATATGTCATCTTTAATTGTTAAAACACTAGACATACTCTACGCTTGTCAAATCTTGAAGGATTTTACTAACAAAAACAACGATAACCACGCTAGTTAAGCCCATACCCTTCATCGGTACCATTCCTCGAGACCATTATCGGCTCTATGATAGCCACGGAGAGGCATAGAAATGGAGGTAGAAGGAGGCTGACAGGAGACCCCTCGTCCACTTGTCAGTAAGGGAGAATACTATTGATTGGGATGCATCTAGCATTTTTGGAAATTTAAATTTGTTTCTTTTACAAATAGCAGGATGTCCCTCGCAAGTACGAGGGCATCATCCTTATTGCCTCATATGGGTGAAGTGTATATATTTATCCTATGTGCACATTTTTATTGACATTTTATTTCATTCATTGCATAATAATTGGTTTTAGTGGTTGATGCATTTCTCGTTTTTTGGATGGGTGTTGATACATTTCTAAAGGCATATCTTCGATTTTCTTTTTCAAATAAATATGTTCTTATGTTTCTAATAAGAAACATAATTATTTGTGATACTTCTTTCAAAATTGTAATGTAATTTGTGTTTCCTTGATTATCCATTTGTTCAGTGTGGTGTCAAGCCGACCGAAACTGACCCCAATGTACGACACCACTACATTTGTTGTCGTGTGCTATGTACCATAGGTATGCAACTCTCGTCTATTTTATAGTGTGAGATTGACTATGTAGAGTAATCCATTTTGGTTTTTATATGACAACCATGCATAATTCTTACTTGTACATATAACTACAACTGTAACAAAACATAAATTAATGATTAGCACACCCTCAAGAATTTGGTTTCATCGCTCGTTTATGTTCTCCTACATTGATGCTAATGCGGGACATAGTTTTAACAATAGTTTGTGTTGTAAAGTCAGACAAATACTTTAATACCACTATATATGTTATATGCATTTATGAATATCCAAATCAAATTTGTTTCGGTGAGTTTTTTCTGGGCACTACTTACAAAATGACCATAGTGGAGAGCTTTTGTCTAGTAAAAATTCATGTTATCGATTTTGTGTCACATGGCCCTATATTGTAGGATTAGATGTTAGCAGAAACTTATTTTGAAGAGTCAAATACACTTCATATTTGTGATTTGTTTACTAATAGATAAAATTACAAAGTGGAAAAAATAATAGTTAGAAATCCATTGACATATGATGATTTCTTTGAATACAAATGAAATGATATATATGCTCTAACAAACCCACATACTACTGGCATAAATATTAGTTAAAGAATCAATATCTATAATGAAATTCACATTGTTTTCTAATTAGAGATTACAAATTTTCTTGTTTCGACAAATATACAGATATTTATATTCATGTACCTTGAAGCATTGAAAAATAACAGTTGTGAAAATAAAAAAAATTCAAATTCATGTGTGCCCATCACGACGGGATTACGGAGGTTGTCACAATTACTTCTTAAGGACATATACATTGGACATGATAGACCACTTCTAGATAATTCCAAAGAATGTATGCTAGTGATACGAAAATTGCATGTCCCGTTTTCACCTTGTCTTAATGTTGACCGGGTTAGCAAAGTGACATCAATTGTGTCGAGTACTTTTTACTTATCACGTCAATCGAAACAATTATATAAAACCACATCTTTTTTGTGATAATACAAAATAAAGCTCTGTTTAATAGTTTTATGTATCCTACTATTCAACAATCTTTACCTGTTAGTATTTTGACACGGACTATGGTTCCCGCGTGTATAAATTTTATAAAAAAATGTTCTTTATTCTAACCATGTATGGAATACAAAGATGAACACTTGAAGATGAAAAATTGTAGCGTCTTCATAACTCAAAAAGTATAGGGGTGGTTGTGGAAGAACACTCTATTTATCATATATACTTTAATTGATAATTCTATTAACAGTGTTCCATGCATCTTTGACGGTCGTCTTTATTTTTCTTCAGAATTTTCTAGCAAAACCGTGTCAATAAAATTCTAGTTGTTCTCCCGATTTCCAATAAACAACCTAGAGCACAATTGAAATATATTTTACCAACTAATAATTACTTATGTTATCAACTCAGCAACATTTTTTAGGATACAAAGGAAATTCCATATAATGTAATATCTCTCATAGGTTGATCCTTCGGGAGAAATTCAATTATACTATACTTATTTTAATTATATTAGTCTTCAAGATTGCACCACCATATATGCTTATGAATAAATTATCTAAAAATCTAATGTACTGGCATCACATTAACTGTCCAAAATTTAGGTGTAGATAGTCATTAAGAATTATCACCTTGGTGATATTTATGTTTTCGCATGTGAAACAAATGGCGCTAGCAGGATGATACCCAAGAGTGTATCACAATCAAACAAAAACTGGTTGTAACTGAGCTTAAACTTATAATATTCTCAAATACTCTTGAGTTGGTATCCTCTATGACATGCAGGCTTCTCATGGTCTTAATTAGTCGGTTTCCCATGACTATCTCTATGCATGGTCTTCTAGGATAACATGACTGATTGAAACCCTGATCATTAAAATATACAAAAAATAAAAAAATAGTGAGACTTTAAGCAATAACATGAGTAGAAAATAATGTACTGTACTAATCACAAAAAGAGTGAGAAACTTTAATCACCTCAGCTGTATTAGAGCCGCTCACGCTGTTTGGATGTAAGAAAAAATTTAGGAACCATTTGGCAGCAGGAGCATCTGCACCTAGATGACGAAGCTGACATTGTTGGACGTTCACTCAACGGCAAAGAAAATGAGGTAGGTGGTGCGATCACAGCGCTATCATCCATCTTCTTTGTCAGCTACAGATTGTTGCAGATCATTAGACGGCATCGGCGCACTGTACTCTAAATGACTGTCGCCTTTTCCTTCTCTCTCTTACACCTTCTTGTGTGGCCGCGGTGAAGGATTAACCTACACGAGCGGGGGAGTGAGGATGGTACGGTTCCTCGCCAATCCCTATCGCTCATGGGTATCAATTGCCTCAAGGCATGGTTGCATATGTTGCCGATATGTAAAAGAACCCAGAGACCATCTTTGTTGCAGGACTGTGGCATACGGCTCATTATGTTATTAAAACATCTCACGTAGTTAAAGTCTCAAATATGTATTAGCAAGAAACAACAACCAATAATTTTCTACTCTGGTCCTGAACCTTGTTGACGTTGGATTCGAAGAAATCTTGGAACCATTAATTGTAAAACCGGTGGAATAAGGAACGGAGAAATAGACGTACCTCCAGGGTTTAGGATTGACCTCAGATCATCTTTGTTGGGCTGCCACAGGTGCGGCGTCACCAGTTGAGCATATGCATACATCCATGTTATGACCCTTCTGTTGCTTCCTATGGAGTTTGAGCCTTCCAAATCTGGCATGGAAATCTAAATTAAAATTAATCCAGAGAAAAGATGACACGCATGAAGAAAGCTTGTGTTGTTTGCAACTCACCATAACCATCAGGTTCAAATAGTGCGTGCACATGCACGTATGTAGGCAACCAACTTATGTAGGCAAGCCGCAACCAACTAATGCTTGGTTGACACATCGTGTGGTAGAGTTGCTGCTCAGGCTAGTACCTGCACGCAGAGTGGGCATGGCCAAGGTTGCCATATGAGATGGTTGACGTCAATACACAGTAGGAACTTGAGGCCAGCAAGAGGAGATTGTCTTTAGAAGGGTGAGCTGCACTGTAACCAATTTGTAAACCTATTTTCCTTTTCCTTGTATTTTTATTATTTGACCGTAGAGGATGAAGGGGTACATGGACATAATAAAGGGTATTGGTGGGTAATTTTCTTTGAACTCTAATGTTAATAGACTATTTCAAAGATCCATTGGTTGTGATTGTTTACTTGCTTTAATGGAAGGCTGGATAATTCTTATTATTTTGGGATTTTCTAGTATGTTTCCCTATTTTGACCCATATTTTTCTTTAAGTATATAATAGATAGATTTTTAATAACTCAGAGAGGATAGTCATCGATACCCCTAGCACCACGGCAGAGGTACCTCATCAAAGGTAGACCAATCAAGAGTACCTTCACCTAAGTTATACCTAATCAAATGAGTTGAATTTTCAACTCAATAATATCTCCTCCGAGAGGTACGACATATATAATGCCACTGTCCACCTTAGAAATCTCGAGGATGAGATTTTCTGAAGGGGTAGGTTTGTAACACCACAAAAATTAGAAATTTTTGATTTTTGTGTTGTTATTAACATTGGGCGCTCTTCCAAACTTCTTCTTATGACCTTTGTGATTAAATTTCACCTCATTCTAGGTAGACATGGATCACATTATATTCAAGACCAAATCTGCTCAAGTCCCAGTCATCTGGAACTCGAAAGTCTACCTTTGTCTGCTACAAAGGACCTCCACTTTATTCTTTGAGCTAGATCACCCCAATTATTTGAAAAGACTCTCCACTACATGTGGACCAAAGGAGTTGCAACTTTTTTACAAAGTCCACTGCAATATTTGTCTTCTAGAAAAAATTCTAGTTTCTACCACATTGGGAAATCAATACACGAAAACTTAGGCGCCTCTTAAAAATGTGAAATTTAGCACATATGATCTTTGTGTCTATAGAATTCTCGGGTTAAAATATTGGAACAATTAGATTAAGGTGAAGTCTTGAATTAATTGACATAACCAATATGAGCTACGTTGTTGTTGTGAAGGAACTACTGTTTTGGTGGCTCTCAAAATTACCAAATTAATTGGGAAGCATCAAGTAGTCACACATGACCCAATTATACCACAAATTATGTCATTCACAACACTGAAGAACAACACTAGTTTCTACTTTCTGACCTAGTTTTCAAGTTGTGAAGGAAGTGCGAGATAGAAGGATCTAATGGGGTTCACATTTTGTAGAGCGGTTGAGCATTGGATGAGAAGTACTATAGACAAGATTTCATAGCTTTGCATAAATTGGTTGACACTTGACATAATACAAACACCTTGCCGACATAATGGATTTCAAGAAGAAGTGCAGCACAGGTGTAACCTGAGACTAAGATAGACACAAACACACACACACACACACACTAGTTGACCTCAAACACACACCCATGACTTGTTTTGGTCCACTTTGGCATCCCAGGTCATGCCAATCTAATGGTGACTGCCCCTAGAGCAAACCATATATGCTCTCTATTGTGCCTTCGTGACTTCCCCCTTGCCCCCACCACGTCCTGAGCCCTTCCGTCGTGTAACACGCACAACCCAGCCCTCACGCAACCTTCTAGAAGGCCAGCCCATGCCTGACTCTATCATAGCTGGCCATCGGCGGTGATCACGATGAGGACAGGACCCCCGTCTCTCCTTCGCCTATAAATACCACACCCCTGGGATCCTCTAAGGGTGTGTTTGGTTGGAGGGATAGACTAGGGTGGTTGTGGGTATCCCCAACCAGGTGGTTGGGGATAGCCCTTTTTTTTGTTTGGTTGTAAGGGTAGGGTTATCCTTTTTTTTGTTTGGTTGGGAGGATGGATCCGGCCGAGCCGGCCACCTCCCGCGCCGGCCGCCCTCCCGCGCCGGCCGCCCCAGAGTGGTTGCCACCGCCCGTCCGTTTTTGACGGTTAGCCACATCCTTTTTTTGAGAATATTCCCAGCATCTGGTTGACTCTGTTTCTCCTTGCCCCAGATCCAAACGCATGACAACCACAGAAAAAAGTGGTTATCCCTGTCCCTGGGAGGATATCCCTCCAACCAAACACACCAAGACTCACACCTCACTTCTCCCCCACAGAACATCACTAGCCGACACCCTCAAGCTATCGCGCCTCGTGTCTTCTTCCACGTCCACCACGGCCATGCCTTGTCCTCGGTTAAATTCAAGCACATTTGCCCTCCTCCGTCTTGAAGAGCTATCCATTAATAGACTCCCCACCTCCTTCAAGCACACACATGGCCTCTCCCGGTGGTTTGCCTCATCAAAAATCTGGATTCATCGGAGCTCACCGCCCATGGAAATAGCACGTCGCTGCGCGCCCCGCCACCCAGGCTGCGTACGAGCGCCCCCCGCGAACGTTTCGCCCTCTCACAACCTTGTCCACACCCTTGCCCTTTACCCCTAGCATACCGGAGGGTCATAATTGCCCGGAGCCTCTGCATATTGCCATGGATGCCATCGTGTCAATGGCCCTTCTCAAGCCATGTGGATCCATCCCTTGGATGCGGTGCTCGCCGGCGATCGCATCCGCAGCCTCACCCGCCCATGGAGCGCACCGCGGCATTAGGCCTTGCTGGAGCCTGAGCCCTCTGTCGTCGGTATTAGGAGAAGCAGAGAAGGAGAAGGAAGAAGGAGGAGAGAGAGGGTCGTGTGGGACACAACTGTCGGCATGATAGGGCCGGTCCGCGTGAGATAAGTTAAGACACCCTCGTTGGTTTACCCGTTTGCATGGAAAAGCGTACTAGCCCATTTTACTCTTTCGTTCAAAGAAAGTGTAGTAGGATAAAATGTGTTTTCCCTTCCAGAAAGCATATTCCCAGAGAAGCCGCCACTGCCCGAGCTGTCAGAGACCCCGTTGGAATTTTATTTACACATATTGGTCTCTCGACATCAAGCACTTCTAACTTTTAGCCCGTAACTCTGATTGAGGCGATTCCAAAGCCCATGACTTCGTTTTTATGAGTCTTTTTTGTTTTTGCTCATAGTAAAGCCTTACTTGTATTTAATATAACTAGACCCCCTCCAAGATCCCGACTACTGACACGCTTTTTCCGGAGGACCACAGTAGCACTTCAAAAAGATTCATTGACCCTAAGGCAACTCAACTCATGATCAAACAACAACCATTGACATTGCTTGACTTTGTTTGTGTATTATTCACTACGGGAATGAGGTAATTTGCTGCTGGTTAAGATCTTTGTCGTCAGCATTTCATCGTGGATGACGGCAAAGAGCATTTTTGCCGTCAGCTGGTCACGGCAAAGAATGACTGACGGCGTAAACATATTTTGCCGTCTATAATAAAATTGCACACTGCAAAATTATTTTGCCGTCTGTAAAAATAAACGGATGACGGAAAAGACATAATTCGCTGTCTGTAATAGAAACTGATGACGGAAAAAAAGAAGCACAACACACGGATCGATCACTCGGATTGATGACGTGGCAAGATTTGAGACACACCAACCTACCCCATCCCACCACGCACGGACGTGGGTGGAAAAATATTTTGCCGTCTGTAAAAATAACGGGATGACGGCAAAGACATATTTTGCCGTTTGTAAAAATAAACGGATGACGACAAAGACATAGTTTGTCGTCTGTAATAGAAACTGATGACGTCAAAGAAGAAGCACAACACACGGATCGATCACGCGGATCGATGATGTGGTAGTATCCACACCACACATCTTCTCGCACCCACCACACCCTCAGTCCCCACCCCACCAACGCACATCCCACCACCCCACGTCTTCATCTCTTCTCTCCCCCACCAGCCACGATCTGCCACCCCCGTGCCCCCACCCCCCGCGTCCACCACCACCCACCCGTACTCTGACGCCCACCACCCCCTTCCTCTAGTGCCCGACCACCCACCCCCTACCTACGATGCACCACCAGCCACCCTCCCGATCTGGTCACCGGCGGCGGCGCCCCTACCCACCTCGCCCACCACCACCCACCCCTGCCTTCGGCACCTAACCACCCCCTCCCTCCGGCGCCTCACCACCCACCCTACCTCCCGCGCCCCACCACCTACCCACTGGATCAGGTCACCGGGGACGACGCCCCCACCCCTCGCGCCCACCACCACCCATCGCGTCAGATCGAGCGACCTGAGACACAAATCCATCGATTCGGCCCCGGATCCGGCGACCTGAGCCACCATGACACTCCCCGATGCCACCGCAGCTCGCCTCTCACGCGACCCCGCTTCCTTCCAGCGCCTTCATCAGCTCGGCCTCGGGGTGGCCAGCCCCGGATCCGGTGAGATCCGTGCGGTGCGGGTGCGGGAGTCGGATGGGGTGCCCGATGAGCTACTGTCCGCCTGCTGGCCCTGCACCCGCAGCCTACTGGCCCCGCACCCGCTGCCTGCTGGCCCTGCACCCGCCGCCTACTGGCCCCGCACCCGCCGCCTGCTGGCCCTGTTCAACGATGTGTTGCGTCCATGCAGTGGAGAAGAACCCAAGGGACCTGATTGATTTTTTATCTTTAGTTCCAGGGTGCTTTATGTAATACGCGAGGACTGCTTTAGGAGTTGTGCTAATGTCAGGGTCCTTCGTGTAAATTTATATCCACTTGTTGGCTGATGTAGTTTCCACGCCCTATTGTGCCATTTTGGTTCAGTGAGCGACGATGGACTATGTATGTCTTATAAAATCCGCTCGTAAAAGATTCTATCTATGCCTTTGACCAGATCTGCACCTGACTGTTGTTTATATATATTTTTTAAAGAAAATTTCTTTGTCGTCTGGTATTGATAACAACTGACGGCAAACCCGTAATCTTTGTTGTCTCGCATTCCGGTTCAGATGACGGCAAAGAGTTAACGCCGTCCGGGTGGTTCTGTTAGGTCTTTTGTCGTCTGCCTCATAATAGCCAATGACAAACCATTTTCACTGACGGCAAATTTTTTGCCGTCTGCGAGAAACAATGCTGACGAAAAAATTACCCTTTGCGGGCACATGGGTTGATGACGTTTTTTGCCGTCATGGGCTGACGGCAAAATTTTTGTCGTATGTAATTCTCTCTTTGCCGTCTGTATCGTCCTAACGGCAAAATGCCCGATTCCTGTAGTGATTTCCTGTGTTTATATATTTACTGTTTCATTTGTCAGTATTACTTTCAGTATTAGTATTACATAGTCCTATTACTTTCAACAAAATTATTACCTTGTTGTTTTATGGTGGTACAACAAGTCGATGCATTACATAGTAGTTTAGAAGTCTTTAGTAGATGCTCATTGTTTACCTTAGGGCGTGTTTGGTTCCCTGTGTAGTTTTAGGCTGCATCGCATGGAGGATGCTGGGTGAGTGTGGCCTGGTTGGACTGATGCAACGATGAGCCGAGATAGTGTTTGGTGAACTTTGCATGGTATGGATGTATGAGGTGACATCCAGATGGTGTAAATGGGCGGCGCCGACGCTTGGATAAGGGCGTCACCGGCGTTTAAGGAGGACGACTGAGGACTATGACGCTTTGACAAGGGCGGCGTCGGCGCTTGAGGAGGATTGTCAGGGACTGCAGAGCTTTCACAAGGGCGGCGGCGGTGACTCCAGATGATGGGATCCGGTCTGGCAGCGCGAGGCGCCGGGATCTAGCGTGTGTCCACGCGAGGCGACAGGAGTCGGTGTGCGGCGGCTTGACGAGGGCGATGGCGCCGCTTGGTAGAGGATGGTGGCGGCGGAGCTTCGTCCAGGATGAATGAGGAGGGCGGCGACGGAAGTCGGTGAAGAACGGCGGTGGAGCTCGATGGAGGAGTAACAAGGACGGCTGGGGCTATGGCAAAAGTTGGGAAAAAGAAGGAAAGAGCGAGGCAACAACCTGCACGTGAGCTACGCATGAAACTTGCATTTTCCTCAGCCTGGCTGATAGGCCTACTTTTGCATCCAATGGGCCATGCTCAAAAGACCATGCAATGTACCAAACATCCAATTTTTGCATGGTGGATGCGAGCCACATGCAGTGCAGGAACCAAACACGCCCTTAATGTTCAAGGGAAACAAACGTAGTTTCTTTAGTAGTAGAGTGGGATACCAATGTTACCGATGGAGGGAACAATAGACTATTTTCGAAATTCAATAATTATTCACTAGCATGTTTGTGTATTATTGTTTCAATGGCACTCATAGACTTTTACCTTGAATCATTTATATCTCAATATTCATATCATGATTATACAAACTAATCAGGGACATGTTAGGTAGCATTCGACATAAAAGAATGTATTTTTATGATTTACGTACTAGAGGAAGAGTAGGAATTAAGCTTGAGGATGTTCATACATCTCCAACGTACCTATAATTTTTTAGGTTTTTCTATTTTCGTTTCCTTTCTTCCTTAGTTCTACTCAATTTTGAACAAGCCGATAAATTATGCTTACTTTTGCCCTCCCCCTACACCACCTGATCACAAAAGGAAAAATGTTGCACTCTCGTCCGATGAAACACTTTGATGGTTACATCCTGACTAGCGGGCCGACCTGATATCCTGTCGCGCACGACAGGCAGGTCGGCGTGTTTACGTTAGCCAAGTGTGCATGTAACCCTTGGACGACCCATTTTCCCCTATCTTTGTGTGCGCCACATAAATAAAAAAGGTGGGCCAAGTGGGCCAAGTGGGGGTGGGAACCAGCCCCTAGGTGGGCTGGTGCGCCTCCCCACTCAGCCCCATGCGCAGGGGAGAGAAAGGGGGGGGGAAACCCTAAGCCAGACCCACCAGATGGTGCGCCACCCCCTCCTCCCCCCTCTGGCCGCCGCACCTCCCATCTGGGGGGGCTGCCGCACCCCCTAGGGTGGGAACCCTAGGGGTGGCACCCCCTCTCCCCTCCCCCTATATATATCGGGCACTTTTGGCCATTGAGAGATAGACCTTTCCCTCTCCCTCGGCGCAGCCCTGCTCTTCTTTCTCCTCCTCTCTGCCGGTGCTTGGCGAAGCCCTGCCGGGAGACCTCGTCTCTCCATGGACACCACGCCGTCGTGCTGCTGGAGTTCTTCCCCAACCTCTCCCTCCTCCTTGCTGGATCAAGGTGTGGGAGACGTCACCGGGCTGCACGTGTGTTGAATGCGGAGGTGTCGTAGTTCGGCACTAGATCGGAATCGCTGCGAGTACGACTCCATCAACCGCGTTCTAGCAACGCTTCCGCTTAGCGATCTTCAAAGGTATGAAGATGCTCTTACCCCTCTCTCGTTGCTGGTCTCTCCATAGGAAGATCTGAATATGCGTAGGAAAATTTTGAATTTATGCTACGTTACCCTACATGATGATCAAGGAAGAAGCACAATACTTCTTCAAATCGCCAATAGCCAAACCAAGGCGACTTATATTGCAAGGTAGTGCCAGGAAAATTTGACATTAAGGTGCAAATGCAAACGCAGTTTTAAGCATGTTCCAACGCAAGATTACATGGCCCGCCAAGGCCAGAAAATTTCTATGTTAACCCGGCAACAAGATTTCTCCGGGTTCAATCTCCTCTGCAGGCTGAAGCTTCAAAGGGCCGCCACGCCTAAGCCGCCTCCAGCTCACCCTGTGTTGAGCTTTCGGGGTCTTGGATCTGGAAGTTGTCCACATCCCAGGTGCAATTGATTAGGGCGTGAAATTCAGCTTCTTCCGTCAAGATGGTTGACGGGTCAGCTTCAGAGGCAAAAAGAGGCTTACGACGCTGAGGTGTGAAGTCCAAAGACCCGAAACTGGTAATCACCACACGCTTCTCATCATCATCATAAGTTGCATGATATTTCAGCAGATCAAGGCTTTCAGCAAGGCAGCTTGCCGCAGGGCGAACATCCTTTACGCATTGCACGTAGTCTTCCTGCATGAATTCTGAGCCGTCATCCTTGTATTCAGGGAAGCCGCCTGAAAGTGCGTTATATCGACTAGAGGGGGTGAATAGGCGATTTTTAGAATTTCATCAGTGAGGAAATTACTTGTGAGGAAAGTCCTCAATGATGAATTAAGTGCAGCGAAAATAGCGCAGGATTAGGAGTGCAAAAACAACTAAAGTAGAATACACGATGAAGTTTACGAGATTCGATTTGCACAGTTTGCAAGTACAGAGTATGCAGGTGAAGATTAACTCAAGTGAAGAATTTGAGGTTGAGGAAATTCATAGAAAATCTTCAAACAAATTCTTCAAACACCACATATGAAAGTCTTCAACATACAATTTGAGGAAATGAAAGAGTTGAAGAAATAGAACGCGTAGCTCGATGAAGACAGTTGTTGATGACCCAGTTCCAACTGTTGTGATAGTTGTATGTCTGGTTCGGAGCGGCTTGGTATTGAAACCAAAAGGACACACAGTCCCTACCGTATTCTCCTTGAGAAAAGGATGCACAGTCCTCGCCCAATACTCGTGGTAAGACTTCAGGGCGGACTTCCAACCCCTCACAAACTCGGTCACCCGGCGATCCACAATTGATTGCTGGATGCTCTAGATCATGATGCCTAACCGTCTAGAGGATGCACAGTCCTCAAAGGTAACAGGCTTTGCTTCCACACAAGAACAACTTCTTAAGTGATGCTCAATGACAAGTGTTTGGTTTGGGGTTTGTTGTTTGGGGTATTTCCTCACTTGAAGATTTTCTCTCGAAGACTCTGAGGAATTTGGGTTGCTCTAAATGACAAGTGTCAGTTTCTCTCGGAGCAGCCAACCTGCAAGTGGTTGTGGGGGCGGCTATTTATAGCCTGGGAGCATCCCGAATGATGACATAAATGTCCTTAAATAATGTGACCGTTGGGTGGATAAGATCTGTGAGGTGGCGTGTGGCGCGACAACTGTCAGAACTTTCAACTGTGAAAGTCCTCATGTCTCTCATATTCCTCACTTTGAGGCTTTAGTAGATTTAGGCTTGGGTTGAGCATCATGAGGAAAATCATTCCGTAGTTTTACCTCGACCCCCTTTAATAGTATGTTGTTCCTATGACTCAATAGTAAATAAAATGAAACATAAAGAATAAACCTTCACGCTTCAAAGTCTTTAGAGTGTTTTCTTCAAGACACATAGAATTTGTCATCTTCAATATCTTCATGAGGAATATCAATTTCATCGCAATTTCTTCACGATCAAAGTCTTCAAGGAAATACCAAAGTCCTCAACTGAAGACATACATTTTTAGGGGTCGATATTCATTGTATAACTCATACTACTTAGCGACTTATAGAGCCTGTGTACACTCACAAACATATTAGTCACTTAACCTATAAGTCTTCAAACCACCAAAATAAGTAAGGGGCACTAGATGCACTTACAATCTCCCCCTTTTTGGTGGTTGATGACAATTAGGTTAAGTCTTCAACGGGGATAATAATATGGAATGTAAGTACTGAGTTTGAGGAATTTGAAATCAAGATACAGCGAAACTCCCCCTGAAGATGCGCATATTTTGAGGATTTTTCTTTGAGCACACATGCACATTGATGATTTATATCATGGAGATCTCCCCCTGTATCTTACAATTCATGCATGCATTTGACATATAGTATGAGGAATTGGATATCCATGGTGAAAAATGGTGTCTCACGAATTTCAGCATGCTTGCATTAATAAACTATGAGGAATAAGCATGCGAGGAAAAAAGTCAAAAAGAGTCAGAACACCATCGGGCTTAAGTTACAACTCATTACATCAAAAACTTCAGAAGAACCAAGAGTTTGTAACTTAATAAAGTTTATAAGCCTCATAATGTATCCCGCTTGAAGACTAACTCTCAGATTTCACCCCCTTTGTCATCAAGTGACGAAAAGGGACAAAACTGAGGACTAACGCCATTGAAGAAATTCACTTCTTTGACGATGTAGAGACGTGAGCATCCTTGGAGACTGGCTTCTTTCTTGGACCAGGTGCAGTGTCTTCTGGTTCTTTATCTGATTCAGGAGTGTGAAATGAAGAAAATGAAATGTCCTCCAAATCAGGAACTGGAATTGGCTTGAATTTATTCTTTGGAGGCCACGACCAGTCAAAGTCTTGAGTAAACTCCACTTCCTCAAGTTCCTCGGGAGTCTTCAGATGAGCCAAGGTGGCCCAAGTGTGATCAAATACCTCATGAAGATAATAGTGATTTTTCTTCACTGCATTTTGATTCTTATTGAGGGTTTTCATAATGGCACCAAACTGGCGTTTCACTCACTTGTGATTGCGATCGACTTTTTGATGAAGACTGAGAAGAAGCTCTCTGTTTGTCATCACCCTTGGAGCAGTTGGGCTTGGAGGGTCTTGAGTAGCAGTGTCATCATATGAGGAATATGAATCAACCTTGCGAAATTGGCCATCTAGGGGCCGATTTCCTTCATCGATCATAGACTTTCCTTTGCCTTCAACAGGTTCAAAAGATGACTTGATGACTTTGTTCGATGGCAGATATCCAAGGTGATTCTGAAAATCAGCTTATTAGTTGATTCTTGATCTGTTCCTGATGAATCTCATGATCCAAGGCGCATAAATCTTCAAATCATATGGTGACAAAGCATTGTCAGCCAAAGTCCTCAAGACGAAATCATGAAGATTCATAGGGATGCCATGAATGACGTTGAACAGAATATTCTTCATGATGCCTACAACGTCTTCTTCATTGTCATTCCCTTTGATAGGTGTGATGGCATAGGACAAGATCCAGTACACGGTTTTGGGCTCATACTTCAAATCTTGCACCAGAAATGGATCATGATTAAATTTCACCTCATTCTAGGTAGACATGGATCACATTATATTCAAGACCAAATCTGCTCAAGTCCCAGTCATCTGGAACTCGAAAGTCTACCTTTGTCTGCTACAAAGGACCTCCACTTTACTCTTTGAGCTAGATCACCCCAATTATTTGAAAAGACTCTCCACTACATGTGGACCAAAGGAGTTGCAACTTTTTTACAAAGTCCACTGCAATATTTGTCTTCTAGAAAAAATTCTAGTTTCTACCACATTGGGAAATCAATACACGAAAACTTAGGCGCCTCTTAAAAATGTGAAATTTAGCACATATGATCTTTGTGTCTATAGAATTCTCGGGTTAAAATATTAGAACAATTAGATTAAGGTGAAGTCTTGAATTAATTGACATAACCAATATGAGCTACGTTGTTGTTGTGAAGGAACTACTGTTTTGGTGGCTCTCAAAATTACCAAATTAATTGGGAAGCATCAAGTAGTCACACATGACCCAATTATACCACAAATTATGTCATTCACAACACTGAAGAACAACACTAGTTTCTACTTTCTGACCTAGTTTTCAAGTTGTGAAGGAAGTGCGAGATAGAAGGATCTAACGGGGTTCACATTTTGTAGAGCGGTTGAGCATTGGATGAGAAGTACTATAGACAAGATTTCATAGCTTTGCATAAATTGGTTGACACTTGACATAATACAAACACCTTGCCGACATAATGGATTTCAAGAAGAAGTGCAGCACAGGTGTAACCTGAGACTAAGATAGACACAAACACACACACACACATTAGTTGACCTCAAACACACACCCATGACTTGTTTTGGTCCACTTTGGCATCCCAGGTCATGCCAATCTAATGGTGACTGCCCCTAGAGCAAACCATATATGCTCTCTATTGTGCCTTCGTGACTTCCCCCTTGCCCCCACCACGTCCCGAGCCCTTCCGTCGTGTAACACGCACAACCCAGCCGTCACGCAACCTTCTAGAAGGCCAGCCCATGCCTGACTCTATCATAGCTGGCCATCGGCGGTGATCACGATGAGGACAGGACCCCCGTCTCTCCTTCGCCTATAAATACCACACCCCCGGGATCCTCTAAGGGTGTGTTTGGTTGGAGGGATAGACTAGGGTGGTTGTGGGTATCCCCAACCAGGTGGTTGGGGATAGCCCTTTTTTTTGTTTGGTTGTAAGGGTAGGGTTATCCATTTTTTTGTTTGGTTGGGAGGATGGATCCGATGAAACCTTTTGATGGTTACATCCTGACTAGCGGGCCGACCTGATATCCTGTCGCGCACGACAGGCAGGTCGGCGTGTTTACGTTAGCCGAGTGTGCATGTAACCCTTGGACGACCCATTTTCCCCTATCTTTGTGTGCGCCACATAAATAAAAAAGAGGTGAATTCAAACGTAATACAAATTATACATTAAAACGGCGGGAAACCGCCCACCAAATTTCACATTAACATTAATTAAATATAAGAAAACCTTAATTAAGGGATCACTGTCCCGTGGTGCCATGGGCGTCCTCGTCGTTTGATCCAGGACCAGTCGGTCCACTAGCTCTAGCTCTGGGCCTGCCCATGGAAAGGCTGCCTCCCATGCAAGGGTTGCATCGCGTGCGAGTTGTGCCATCGACGGGCCTTGTCGTGGTTTTGTCATGGCAGATGTCCTCGTGAAAGGAATTAATGGTGAAGCCACTTCAACTATGTGGGGACTCAAAGGGGTTGATCGGGAACGGGAGACGAGTTTACCCAGGTATGGCCCCTCAGATTGAGGTAAAAGCCTACATCCTGCTATGTGTATATTGTTGTGGAAATCGATTACAAGGGGTGCGAATTAGCCTGACCTAGCTCTTGATTTATGTTAACTTAATCCTACCAGCCCTAGAGACTCGCCTTTATATACAGGTCGAGACTCTAGGTTTTACAAGAGTCCGGGTCACGCTACGATTCATGACCTGGTATGTCTCTAACTCGCCTTGCTCCTTAAGCAAGAAAACTCCTAGCGACCCTTCTTTTGCATGGGCCGTGAGTCGCCCTCTTCTTGTCTTGGGCTACGACCGACTCTTGTTGTAAACGCCTTGTGCCTTCTGCTTCCTAACTCAGGGCCCGTCTTGAGATGTTGAGCCGCCATCGTCTTGACCCGGACCCTTAGGGCGGGTCTCATGGCGGGATAATATCCCTAACATTAGGCCCCAGATTGACTTGAACTTGTTCGCGTCAATAAACCTCTCACATTCTTGGCGGCTCAAACACAATCCCAACTTGTCTTCAACGGAGACCTTACCGGCTTATAAACTTCTCCTTATTTTCTGTTGTGGAAACTAATGACGTCAGCTATCCCGAAATTTTAGGAATCTTCATGACGTCATTCCGACGGCTTATTTGGTCTATCTGTTTAGCCTCACAATCGAGGCGCCATCAATTCCAAGATTTATGGCGTCCCCTAGATTCCCGCGCCTGCCGTTTCCATTTCCCTCCCAGCCTTTAAATACCGACAAGGGGGATCTCTTTTTACTTTTATCCTAGCTCCTCTTCGTCTTCTACCTAGAGATTTCAGTCTGCGACGCGCCGCCGCTGCACCTCCCACCGACGAGCACTCCGGTATGAGGGTTTCATCACCGCACATCTTCTGCTTCGAGTTGCCGAACTCCTACCACCTCCATCGACGCCATGAGGTAAGGTTTCATTTCCTGTAGTAGATCTGCTTTAGGTTACCCACCCTAGCTCACCGGAGTTCTTAGGGTTCGTCCCGCCGCCATTGATGGCACAGATCTATTCGACCTTGATACGTCCATTTTGCATCATGTTTTCATGTTGATATTTATCGCTTCTTTGGCTGTTATTTCACTTCACGGTACAATTCTTATGTCTTTTCTCTCTTATTTTGCAAAGTTTACATGAAGAGGGAGAATGCCGGCAACTGGAATTCTGTCCTGAAAGTGGAGCAAAGTTGAGATACCTACTCTGCGCAACTCCAAACGCCGTAAAAATCAACGGAGATTTTTTCCAGATTTATCAAAAATACTGGGCCAAAGAAGTGCCGGAGGGGCACCAGGGGGCGCCCACAAGCGTGCACTGCGCGGCCACCCCCCAGGTCGCGCCATGAGGGCTTGTGGGCAGCTCACTGGCCCACTTGCTCCCCTCTTTTGCTATATGGGGGTTTCGTCTAGGAAAAAATCAAGGAGGAGCTTTTTTGTGGTTTCGCCGCCGCCACGAGGCAGAACTTGAGCAGAACTAATCTAGAGCTCCGGCAGGACGATCCTGCCGGGGAAACTTTTCTCCCAGAGGGGGACATCTTCGCCATCGTCATCACCAACACTCCTCTCATCGGAGGGGACTCATCACCATCAACATCTTCATCAGCACCATCTCATCTCCAAACCCTAGTTCATCACTTGTAACCAATCTCCGTCTCGCCACTCCGATTGGTACTTGTAAGGTTGCTAGTAGTGTTGATTACTCTTTGTAGTTGATGCTACTTAGATTACTTGGTGGAAGAGTTTATGTTCAGATCCTTGATGCTACTCATTACCTCTCTGGTCATGAATATGATTATGCTTTGTGAGTAGTTACTTTTGTTCCTCAGGACATGGGATAAGTCATGCTAATAGTAGTCATGTGAATTTGGTGTTCGTTCGGTAATTTGATATGTTGTATGTTGTTTTTCCTCTAGTGGTGTTATGTGAACGTCTACTACATAACACTTCACCATTATTTGGGCCTAGAGGAAGGCATTGGGAAGTAGTAAGTAGATGATGGGTTGCTAGAGTGACAGAAGCTTAAACCCTAGTTTATGCGTTACTTCGTAAGGGGCTGATTTGGATCCACTAGTTTAATGCTATGGTTAGACTTTGTCTTAATTCTCCTTTCGTAGTTGCGAATGCTTGTGAGAGGGGTTAATCATAAGTAGGATGCTTGTCCAAGTAAGGGTAGTACCCAAGCGCCGGTCCACCCACATATCAAACTATCAAAGTAACGAACGCGAATCATATGAACATGATGAAAACTAGCATGACAGAAATTCCCGTGTGTCCTCGGGAGCGTTTTTCCTCCTACAAGACTTTGTCCAGGCTTGTCCCTTGCTACAAAAGGGATTGGGCCACTTTGCTGCATCGTTGCTAATTTTGTTACTTGTTGCTTGCTACGAATCATCTCACCACACAATCACTTGTTACCGACAATTTCAGTGCTTGTAGATTTTTCCTTGCTGAAAACCACTTGTTAGATCCTTCTGCTCCTCGTTGGGTTCGACACTCTTACTTATCTAAAGGACTACGATTGATCCCCTATACTTGTGGGAAATCAAGACTATTTTCTAGCGGCGTTGCTGGGGAGTAAAGCGCCTTTGGTAAGTGGAACTTGGTAAAGAAACATTCATATAGTGTGCTGAAATTTATTGTCACTTGTCACTATGGATACTAATCCTTTGAGGGGCTTGTTCGGGGTATCTTCACCTCGAACGGAAGCACAGAGGGTTGCTCCTCAACCTGCTGCACCTACTGAAAATATTTTCTTTGAATTTCCTTCGGGTATGCTTGAGAAACTGCTTGCTAATCCTTTTACAGGAGATGGAACATCACATCCAGACTTGCATCTAATCTATGTAGATGAGGTTTGTGGTTTATTTAAGCTTGCAGGTGTGCCCAAGGATGAGGTCAAGAAGAAGGTCCTTCCTTTATCTTTGAAGGATAAGGCGTTGATATGGTATAGGCTATGTGATGATACTGGATCATGGGACTATAATCGGTTGAAATTGGAATTTCATCAAAAGTTTTATCCTATGCATTTAGTACATCGTGATCGGAATTATATTTATAATTTTTGGCCTCGTGACAGAGAAAGCATCGCTCAAGCTTGGGGGAGGCTTAAATCAATGCTATATCCATGCCCCAATCATGAGCTCTCGAGAGAAATTATCATTCAGAACTTCTATGCTCGGCTTTCTCATGATGATCGCACCATGCTTAACACTTCTTGTACCGGTTCTTTTATGAAGAGAGATGTTGACTTCAAATGGAATTTATTGGAGATAATTAAACGCAACTATGAAGATTGGGAGCTTGAAGAAGGTAAGGAGTCAGGTATGAATTTCACTTTTGATTGCGTTAAATCCTTTGTCGAGACAAATACTTTTTGTGACTTTAGCGCTACGTATGGACTTGACTCTGAGATAGTAGCTTCATTGTGTGAATCCTTTGCTGCCCATATTGATCTCCCCAAAGAGAAGTGGTTTAAATATCATCCTCCTTTAGAAGTCAATGTAGTTAAACCCACTCCAGTTGAAGATAAAGTCATTGCCTATAATGAGCCTATGGTTCCCAGTGCTTACGTTGAGAAAACACGCTTCCCTGTTAGGATAAAGGATCATTCCAAAGCTTCAATTGTGATACGTAGAGGCTATATTAGAACACCAACACCCCCTGAGAAAATTAGAGTTGAACCTAGAATTGCTATTATCAAAGATCTTCTGTCTAAAGAAGTTGAGGGACATAATATTCACTTATGTGAAGATGCTGCTAGAATTGCTAAACCTCACATTAGAGACAAACATAGGCCTGATGTTGGCATGCCTGTGGTTTCTGTTAAGATAGGAGATCATTGTTATCATGTGACGTGGGTGCTAGTGTTAGTGCAATACCTCAATCCTTATACGATGAAATCAAAGATGAGATTGCACCTGTTGAGATAGAGCCTATTGATGTCACTATTCAGCTCGCCAATAGAGATACTATCTGCCCTGTGGGAATTGTTAGGCATGTTGAAGTCTTGTGTGGTAAAACAAAGTATCCTGCTGATTTCCTCGTTCTTGCTACAGCTCAAGATAGATTTTGTCCCATCATATTTGGCAGATCCTTCCTCAATACCGTCAATGCTCATATTGATTGTGAGAAGCAAACTCTCACTGTTGGCTTTGAAGGTGTGTCACATGAGTTCAATTTCTCTAAGTTTGGTAGACAACCTCATGAAAAGGAGTTTCCTAGTAAGGATGAAACTATTGCCTTAGCTTCTATTGCCGTGCCTCCTACTGATCCCTTAGAGCAATACTTGTTTGAGCATGAAAATGATATGCACATGGATGAAAGGGATGAAGTAGATAGAGTTGTCTTAGAACAATATCCTATCCTTAAGAATAACTTGCCTGTTGAACTGCTTGGGGATCCACCCCCACCAAAGGGCGATCCTGTGTTCGAGCTTAAAGAGTTGCCTGACACTCTGAAGTATGCCTATCTTGATGAAAAGGAGATATATCCTGTCATTATTAGTGCTAGCCTCTCAGGGCATGAAGAAAAGAAATTACTAAAAACTCTCAGGAAGCACCGTGCTGCTATCGGATATACTCTTGATGATCTTAAGGGCATTAGTCCCACTCTATGCCAGGACAAGATCAAAACTGATCCAGATTTCAAACCAGTTGCTGATCATCAAAGGAGATTGAATCCTAATATGAAAGTAGTAGTAAGAAAAGAAATACTAAAGCTCCTGGAAGCGGGTATTATCTATCCTGTTGCTCATAGCGATTGGGTGAGTCCGGTGCATTGCATTCCTAAGAAGGGATGCATTACCGTTGTCCCTAATGATAAGGATGAGTTGATCCCACAGAGGATTATTACTGGCTATAAGATGGTGATTGATTTTAGGAAGTTGAATAAGGCCACCAGGAAAGATCATTACCCTCTGCCTTTTATCGATCAAATGCTCGCAAGACTATCCAAACACACACACTTCTGCTTTCTAGAGGGTTATTCTGGTTTCTCCCAAATACCAGTTGCACAATCTGATCAGGAGAAAACCACTTTCACCTGTCCTTTCGGTACCTTTGCTTATAGACGTATGCCTTTTGGCTTATGCAATGCACCTGTCACTTTTCAAAGATGTATGATGGCTATATTCTCTGACTTTTGTGAAAATATTGTCGAGGTTTTCATGGATGACTTCTCCGTTTACGGGTCTTCCTTTGATGATTGCCTCAACAACCTTGATCGAGTCTTGTAGAGATGTAAAGACACCAATCTTGTCTTGAATTGGGAGAAGTGCCACTTTATGGTTAATGAAGGCATCGTCTTAGGACATAAAATTTCTGAAAGAGGCATTGAAGTCGATAAGGCTAAGGTTGATGCTATCGAGAAAATGCCATACCCCACAGATATCAAAGGTATAAGAAGTTTCCTTGGTCATGCTGGTTTCTATAGAAGGTTCATTAAAGACTTCTCTAAGATTTCTAGGCCTCTTACCAATCTCTTGCAAAAGGATATTCCCTTTGTTTTTGACGATGATTGTGAGGAAGCCTTCGAAATACTTAAGAGGGCTTTGATAACTACACCTATTGTTCAACCACCTGATTGGAACTTACCTTTTGAGATCATGCGTGATGCTAGTGACTATGCTGTTGGTGCCGTTCTTGGGCAAAGAGTTGACAAGAAGTTGAATGTTATTCACTATGCTAGTAAAACTCTAGACAGTGCCCAAAGAAACTATGCTACTACGGAGAAGGAATTTTTAGCAGTCGTGTTTGCATGTAAAAAGTTCAGGTCTTATATAGTTGATTCCAAAGTCACTATTCACACTGATCATGCTGCTATTAAGTACCTCATGGAGAAGAAGGACGCTAAACCTAGACTTATCAGATGGGTTCTCTTGCTACAAGAATTTGATTTGCACGTTGTCGACAAAAAGGGTGCTGATAACCCTGTAGCAGATAACTTGTCTAGGTTGGAGAACGTTCTTGATGACCCACAACCTATTGATGATAGCTTTCCCGGTGAACAACTGAATGTCATCAATGCTTCACGTAGTGCACCGTGGTATGCTGATTATGCAAACTATATCGTTGCCAAATACATACCACCTAGTTTCACGTACCAGCAAAAGAAGAAATTCTTCTTTGACTTGAGACATTACTTTTGGGATGATCCTCACCTTTATAAGGAAGGAGTAGATTGTGTTATTAGACGTTGTGTACCTGAACATGAACAGGGACATATCCTACAGAAGTGTCACTCCGAGGCCTACGAAGGACACCATGCGGGAGATAGAAATGCACACAAGGTATTGCAATCAAGTTTCTATTGGCCCACTCTCTTCAAGGATGCTCGTAAGTTTGTCTTGTCTTGTGACGAATGTCAAAGAATAGGTAATATTAGCAAACGTCAGGAAATGCCTATGAACTATTCACTTGTCATTGAACCATTTGATGTCTGGGGCTTTGATTATATGGGACCTTTTCCAAAATCCAACGGGTATACGCATATCTTAGTTGTTGTTGATTACGTCACTAAGTGGGTAGAAGCTATCCCCACTAGTAGTGCTGATCACAACACCTCTATCAAGATGCTGAAAGAAGTTATCTTCCCTAGATTTGGAGTCCCTAGATATCTAATGACCGACGGTGGTTCACACTTCATTCATGGTGCTTTCCGTAAAACGCTTGCAAAGTATGATGTCAACCATAGAATTGCGTCTCCCTATCACTCTCAGTCCAGTGGTCAAGTAGAGCTGAGCAACAGAGAGATTAAACTAATTCTGCAAAAGACTGTTAACAGCTCTAGAAAGAATTGGTCTAAGAAGCTCGATGATGCACTATGGGCTTATAGAACTGCCTATGAGAATCCCATGGGCATGTCTCCGTACAAAATGGTGTACGGTAAAACATGTTATTTACCTCTTGAGCTAGAGCATAAAGCTTATTGGGCAATCAAAGAGCTCAACTTTGATTTCAAACTTGTCGGTGAGAAGAGGTTATTTGATATTAGCTCGCTTGATGAGTGGAGAACTCAGGCATATGAGAATGCCAAGTTGTTCAAAGAGAAGGTTAAGAGGTGGCATGATAAGAGGATACAAAAGCGTGAGTTCAATGTGATTATGTCTTGCTATATAACTCTCGATTAAGATTCTTTGCAGGCAACCTTCTATCTAAATGGGAAGGTCCCTATATTGTTGACGAAGTATATTGTTCCGGTGCTATCAAGATCAACAACACGGAAGGTAATTGTCCGAGAGTGGTAAATGGGCAGAGAATCAAGCATTATATCTCAGGTACTCCCATAAATGTGGAAAGCAATATCATCAATACCATAACCCCGGAGGAATACCTAAGGGATGTTTATCAGCCTGTTTCAGACTCCGAAAACGAAGAGGTATGTGATTCGGTAAGAAAACAGAGTCCAAACCTTTTCCAATAGGAAATTTTCTCCGTTTTGGAATATTTGAAAAAATACAAAAATTGGAAGTAGTCCGGAAAGTGCGCAAGGAGGCGACAAGCCTGCACGATGCGGGCCCACCCCCTGGCCGCGCCGTGAGGGCTTGTGGCCACCTCGTGCGCCTCCCGGACTCCATTTTTGTGCAGGGGACTCCTTCTGGTGTGGAAAAAATCATTATATATACTTCCGTTTGGTCTGACCCCTGCATCACGTAGATTTCCTTTGTTTTTTGTTTCGAGCTTGTTTGTGTTGCAGATCTAGATCGCCATGACTTCCCCAAAAGCTTCGAAGGACAAGATCTTCGAGAAGGTGATCAATCCCTACCTCGCGGGAGTGCTACAACACCCTCAATCTATCGAGATGCGTGAGGGGATGTTGCACATCCGTGATGTTGAGGGGCCTAAGAAGACCAGAAGCATAGAGACGAGGCTCGAAGCAATGGAGCAACAAGTCTTCAAGTGCCAAGGGATGGTGGAGCGTTGACTCAACGCCAACCACATGATGATCACGAAGTTCATTAGCAAGCACATGATTGATGCCAATGACATTGGGAAGCATCTCTCCAGGCTCTATGACAAGATTGATCAACTTCAGGGCCAGATCTATGACCTGCAGAACCAAAATTGTGAGTATGAGTATAGATTTAAATCAATATGGTTGGCTGCATATTTGAGGATTCCGGAGACTCGTTCATCTTTCCATGATGGAGCACCTATACCTTGGAAGACGGAGGATCAAGCCCATGTTGCAACAACTCCACCATCACCGCCAAAGGAAGACAACTGAGCATTGGTATGGGCAATCCCCTTGGCTTGTGCCAAGCTTGGGGGAGTTGCCCCGGTATCGTATCACCATCACATCTTTTGCCTTTACCTTTGTTTTAGTTTTCCTTTTCAGTTTTCTCTTTTTCTAGTAGAGTAAAAGTCTTAGTGTTTTAGTCTTGAGTTTTGCTTTGAGTTACCCGTGATGTATTCTTGCTCGTGAGCCATATAATAAAGAGTGTCTTAGTTGAAGGGCTTTGCCTCTTGCCATGATCAAAAGAGTGAGAATAGAACAAAACCATTAAAGATCATATAATGATCTTATGGGAAGTGATGGCTTCACATATAAAAAGAATGAGGATTGAAACTTGTTGAGGGTAGGAAAACGTAGACCTCGGTCATTATTGCAATTAATAGGAAGTGATAAGGAAGGAGAGGTTCACATATAAATATATTATCTCTGACACCATCTATGATTGTGAATACTCACTAAACTATTACATGCCTAGAAGTAGATGTTGGACAAGGAAGACAACATAATGAATTGTGTTTGCGTGGCTTCGAAAAGTGTTATATGATTAGAGATCCCTTTGGATGTGACGACTGCTTCCACCTCACAATAGCCAAACCTCCCGCGCTAAGTAGAGATACTACTTGTGCATCCATAAACCTTCAAACCAGTTTTTCCATGAGTGTCCACCATACCTACCTATGGATTGAATAAGATCCCTCAAGTAAGTTGTCATCGGTGCAAGCAATAAAAATTGCTCTCTAATATGTATGATCTATTAGTGTGTGGAAAATAAGCTTTGTACGAACCTGTGATGAGGAAGACATAAAAGTGATAGACTGCATAATAAAGTTCTTTATCACAGGGGGCAATATAAAGTGACATTCGTCCGCACTAAGAGGACACACATCCAAACCTCAAAAGCGCATGACAACCTCTGCTTCCCTCTGCGAAGGGCCTATCTTGTACCTTTACTTTTTGCCCTTGAAAGAGTCATGGTGATCCTCACCAATTCCTTATTCCGCCTTTATCTTGGCTACCATCACATGCTTGGGAAAGATCTATATTCATATGTCAACTTGGAGGTAGGCATTCATGAATTATTATTGTTGAAATTACCCTTGAGGTAAGCATTTGGGAGGCAAAACTGTAAGCCCCTATCTTTCTCTGTGTCCAGTTGAAACTTTGATCTCATGAGTACCACGTGAGTTGTAGCAATTGTAGAGAACGAAAGAATGATTGAGTATGTGGATTTGCTTTACAAGCTCTTATTTGACTCTTTGTGATGTTGTGATAAATTGCAATTGCTTCAATGACTAAAGGCTATCGGTTGTTACTTCTCGGTAAGGTTCTTGATCCATGCTTTACTTTGTGAAGGAATTATCACTTTAGCATGAGAGATTATATGTTGGTATTGCTGTTCTGATCATGATCATGATGCATGCATGTTCGTATCTTGTTTTGTTCACACCTCCCTCCCTAAACATGTGGACATATTTATTGAGCCAGGCTTTCGCTTGAGGACAAGCGAGGTCTAAGCTTGGGGGAGTTGATACGTCCATTTTGCATCATGTTTTCATGTTGATATTTATCGCTTCTTTGGCTGTTATTTCACTTCACGGTACAATTCTTATGCCTTTCTCTCTTATTTTGCAAGGTTTACATCAAGAGGGAGAATGCCGGCAACTGGAATTCTGGCCTGAAAGTGCAGCAAAGTTGAGATACCTATTCTATGCAACTCCAAACGCCGTAAAAATCAACGGAGATTTTTTTCCCAATTTATCAAAAATACTGGGCCGAAGAAGTGCCGAAGGGGCACCAGGGGGTTCCCACAAGCCTGCACGGCGCGACCACCCCCTAGGTCGCGCCATGAGGGCTTGTGGGCAGCCCACTGGCCCACTTGCTCCCCTCTTTTGCTATATGGAGGGTTTTGTCCAGGAAACAATCAAGGATGAGCTTTTTCATGGTTTCGCCGCTGCCATGAGGCGGAACTTGAGCACAACCAATCTAGAGCTCCGGCAGGACGATCCTGCCGGGGAAACTTCCCTCCCAGAGGGGTAAATCGTCGCCATCGTCATCACCAACACTCCTCTCATCGGAGGGGATTCATCACCATTAACATCTTCATCAGCACCATCTCATCTCCGAACCCTAGTTCATCACTTGTAACCAATCTCCATCTCGCGACTTCGATTGGTACTTGTAAGGTTGCAAGTAGTGTTGATTACTCTTTGTAGTTGATGCTAGTTACATTACTTGGTGGAAGAGTTTATGTTCAGATCCTTGATGCTAATCATTAGCTCTCTGGTCATGAATATGATTATGCTTTGTGAGTAGTTACTTTTGTTCCTGAGGACATGGGATAAGTCATGCTAATAGTAGTCATGTGAATTTGGTGTTCGTTCGATAATTTGATATGTTGTATGTTGTTTTTCCTCTAGTGGTGTTATGTGAACGTCGACTACATAACACTTCACCATTATTTGGGGCTAGAGGAAGGCATTGGGAGGTAGTAAGTAGATGATGGGTTGCTAGAGTGACATAAGCTTAAACCCTAGTTTATGCGTTACTTCGTAAGGGGCTGATTTGGATCCACTAGTTTAATGCTATGGTTAGACTTTGTCTTAATTCTTCTTTCGTAGTTGCGGATGCTTGCGAGAGGGGTTAATCATAAGTGGGATGCTTGTCCAAGTAAGGACAGTACCCAAGCACCGGTCCACCCACATACCAAACTATCAAAGTAACGAACGCGAATCATATGAACATGATGAAAACTAGCATGACAGAAATTCCCGTGTGTCCTCGGGAGCGTTTTTCCTCCTATAAGACTTTGTCCAGGCTTGTCCCTTGCTACAAAAGGGATTGGGCCACTTTGCTGCACCGTTGCTACTTTTGTTACTTGTTGCTTGCTACGAATCATCTCACCACTGAATCACTTGTTACCGACAATTTTAGTGCTTGCAGATTTTTCCTTGCTGCAAACCACTTGTGAGATCCTTCTGCTCCTCGTTGGGTTCGACACTCTTACTTATCGAAAGGACTACGATTGATCCCCTATACTTGTGGGTCATCAGACCTCTTTAGCAAAAACACCCTCTGTCGATACGTTGCGGGATGGAGATGAATCTTCCCGCATAGACTTCACGGGTATTTTTGCGGGAACCTCGCTTACATTAGCTGTTACTGCCCCCCATATTTCAATGCTATCTAGATCCATTAAATCTTTCTTTTTTTGTACCGTTGATAGATCCATCTTTCTATATGCTTTGGTAGAAAACTTTTATCCAACACTTAGCAGAATCCAATATTGGAGTTCCCTTGTAAACCAGTATTATTCTCTCACAAGCTGGTTTGAAAATTTTGTAACTCGACGTCTTCGTGAGCCGCCTTGTATTCAGGCGACTCAAGTATCATAAACTTCTTTATTGCCTATTTGTTGAACTCCTGATTTTTTCTCAATGATTTTCACTTGCTAGAATAACCCGCCAATCATACTTATGCAGATCGCTCCTTCCTGAATTTGTGAGTCATGTCGAGACCATTAAAATGCGACTGGGTACCCTTGGAAATTAGCGATGCTGCCTTGCAACGATTCGTGTCGGCAGAGACCTTGTCTCCTAAGGAGATAATTGGATGGAGAGCCGTGATCTCTACTACGCAACCTTCTCCTTGTAGACGTTCTTGGGTCCAAGTGCAGAGCTTTGTAGGACAGTAGCTATTTTCCCTCAAGTGGGTGTCCTAAGGTTTATTAATCCGTGGGAGGAATAGGATGAAGATGGTCTCTCTCAAGCAACCCTGCAACCAAATAACAAAGAGTCTCTTGTGTCCCCAACACACCCAATGCAATGGTAAGTTGTGCAGGTGCACTAGTTCGGTGAAGAGATGGTGATACAAGTGCAATATGGATAGTAGATATAGGTTTTTTTAATATGAAACTACAAAAACAGCAAGGTAACTAATAGTAAAAGTGAGCACGAACAGTATTTCAATGCTTGGAAACAAGGCCTAGGGATCATACTTTCACTAGTGAAGTTCTCTCAACAATGATAACATAATTGGATCATATAACTAGCCCTCAACTTGCAAGAAAGAATCACTCCAAAGTCACTAATAGAGGAGAACAAATAAAGAGATTATTGTTGGGTACGAATCTACCAAAAAGTTATTATTTCTGATCGATCTATTCAAGAGTCTGTAGTAAAATAACACGAAGCTATTCTTTCCGTTCAATCTATCCTAGAGTTCATACTAGAATAACACCTTAAGACACATATCAACCAAGACCCTAATGTCACCTATATACTCCATTGCCACCTCAAGTATCCGTAGGCATGATTATACGATATGCATCACACAATCTCAAAATCATCTATTCAACCAACACATAGAACTTCAAAGAGTGCCCCGAAGTTGCTACCGGAGAGTCAAAACGTGTGCCAACCCATATGCATAGGTTCCCAATGTGACGAAACCCGCAAGTTGATCACCAAAACATACATCAAGTACTCACATGAATATCCCATTGTCACCACAGATAGACACGTGCAAGACATACATCAAGTGTTCTTAAAGACTCAATCCGATAAGATAACTCCAAAGGGAAAACTTAATTCATTACAAGAAGGGAGAGGGGGAAGAACATCATAGGATCCAACTATAGTAGCAAAGCCCGCGGTACATCGAGATCATGACATCTCAAGAACACGAGAGAGAGAGAGATCAAAGACATAGCTACTGGTACATACCCTCAGCCCCGAGGGAGAACTACTCCCTCCTCGTCATGGAGATCGCCGGGATGATGAAGATGGCCACCGGAGATGGATTCCCCCTCCGGCAGGGTGCCGGAATGGGGTCCCGATTGGTTTTTGGTGGCTACAGAGGCTTGCGGAGGCGGAACTCCTGATCTAGGTTTCTTTTTGGGGGTTTCTGTATTTGTAGGAATTTATGGCGGTGGAATTATGTCGGTTGGGCCCACGAAGAGGTCACAAGCCTACTAGGCGCGGCCTAGGGGGGCGCCTCCTGGGCTTGTGACTCCCTCGTGGATCGTATGGCCTTCTTCCAAAGCTTCGGGGGTCTCTTTTGGTCCAAAAAAATCATCACGAAAGTTTTATTCCATTTGGACTCCATTTGATATTCTTTTGTGAAAAAGGTCAAAAACTCGGAAAAAACAGAAACTGGCACTAGGCACTGAGTTAATATGTTAGTCCCAAAAATGATATAAAATGGCATATTCATGCATATAAAACATTTAAAGTTGATAATATAATAGCATGGAACGATCAAAAATTATAGATATGTTGGAGACGTATCAAGCATCCCCAAGCTTAATTCCTGCTCGTCCTCGAGTAGGTAAATGATAAAAATAGAATTTTTGATGTGGAATACTACCTAACATATATTTTGGCATGAATATTCAGATCCATATGATTCAAAGAAAAAAGTTTAATATTGACATAAGAACAATAATACTTCAAGCATACTAACAAAGCAATCATGTCTTTTCAAAATAACATGGCCAAAGAGAGTTATCCCTACAATATCATATAGTCTGGCTATGCTCCATCTTCCCCACACAACGTATTTAAATCATGCACAACCCCGATATTAGTCAAGCAATTGTTTTCACACTTTTACTTTCTCAAACCTTTTCAACTCTACCGCAATACATGAGCGTGAGCCATGGATATAGCACTATAGGTGAAATAGAATATGGTGGAGGTTGTGAGGCAAAAAGGAGGAGATGGTCACATCAACTAGGCGCATCAACGGGCTATGGAGATGCCCATCAATAGATATCAATGTGAGTGAGTAGGTATTGCCATGCAAGAGATGCACAAGAGCTATAAGTTTATGAAAGCTCAAAAAGAAACTAAATGGGTGTGCATCCAACTCGCTTGCTCACGAAGACCTATGGCAATTGAGGAAGCCCATCATTGGAATATACAAGCCAAGTTTTATAATGAAATTCCCACTAGTATATGAAAGTGACAATATATGAGACTCTCTGTCATGAAGACCATGGTGCTACTTTGAAGCACAAGTGTGGTAAAGTATAGTAGCATTGTCCCTTCTCTCTTTTTCTCTCTTTTTTTGTTTGGGCACTTTGGCCTCTTTTTTTCATTCATTTTTTTGTGGGCTCTTTGGCCTCTTTTGTTTTATTTTTATAGTCCGGAGTCTCATCCCAAGTAGTGAGGGAATCATAGCTTCCTTCCTTTCCTCACATGGGACAATGCTCTAATAATGATGATCATCACACTTTTATTTACTTACAACTCGATTCTTAGAACAAAAGTTATGACTCTATATGAATGCCTCCGGCACTGTACCGGGATGTGCAATGAATCATGAGTGACATGTATGAAAGATATGAATGGTGGCTTTGCCACAAATACGATGTCAACTACATGGTCATGCAAAGCAATATGACAATGATGATGCGTGTCATAATAAACGGAACGGTGGAAGTTGCATGGCAATATATCTTGGAATGGATATGGAAATGCCATGATGGGTAGGTATGGTGGCTGTTTTGAGGAAGGATATATGGTGGGTGTAATACACCGGCAAAAGTTGCGCGGTACTAGAGAGGCTAGCAATGGTGGAAGGGTGAGTGTGGGTATAATCCATGGACTCAACATTAGTCATAAAGAACTCACATACTTATTGCAAAAGTTTTATTAGGAATCGAAACAAAGTATTAGACGCATGCTCCTAGGGGAAGGGTTGGTAGGAGTTAACCATCGCGCGATCCCGACCTCCACACAAAGGATGACACTCAATAAATAAATCATGCTCCGATTTCATCACATAATGGTTCACCATACGTGCATGCTACGGGAATCACAAACTCTAACACAAGTATTTCTATCAATCCCCGATTACTCACTAGCATGACTCTAATATCACCATCCTTATATCTCAAAACTATGTGCAAAGAATCAAACTTCTCATAGTACTCGATGGACTCTATATGGAAGTTTTTATTGTATCCCTCATCGATGGCCATCATATTAGGACTAGATTCATAAACTAAGCAAATTACCATGCTGTTTAAGACTCTCAGAATAATATAAGTGAAGCATGAGAGTAAAAGAAAAACTACTCCAAAAGATATAAGTGAAGCTCAATAAGTAGTGAATAATTATTTGGCTATGTGAAGACTCTCCCATCTAATAATTTCAGATCCTAAGTACCTTATTCAAACGAAATAAAATGACACTTCAAGGATAGCACGAATCGTGTGAAGAAGTAAAAAATTTAGGTTCAACCGATACTAACCGATAATTGTTGAAGAACAAAGGTGGGATGCCAACCGGGGCATCCCCAAGATTAGGTGCTTGAGACTTCTCGAAATATGTATTGAGGGTGCCTTGGGCATCCCCAAGCTTGAGCTTTTGTGTCTCCTTAGTTCCTCTCATATGATGGTTTCCGAAATCTTAAAAACTTCATCCACACAAAACTCAACAAGAACTCGTGAGATAGGTTAGTATAAATCAATGCAAAACTTTATCATCCTCTACTGTAGAAAATCACTAAAATTATTATTTGACATTGAGTACTAAATGCCTCTGCATATTTAAAACTCCCATCCTCAAATGGAATCATTAAAAAAGCAAACATATGCAAACAATGCAAACAAAACAACAATCTGCCTAAACAGAATAGTCTGTAAATAATGCAACAATATCCATACTTAATTAACTCCAAAACATCTGAAACAATTCCACGCTGTAGAGAATTTATAAGAGCACACTGTGTCGAAATTTCAAGTTATTCTGACATACAGAAAATTCTAGGGAATTTTTGCACTACAAGCAAACTTTCTGTTTTGGAACAGCAACTCCTAAACTTGCAAATTAAGCATGGTAAAGGCTATCCTTGACTTTTTTATTGAACTAAAAGCTATAAAACATAATTAATACAGTAGCTTAATCATGTGAACACTTAAAAACAGTAAGGATACATATTGGGTTGTCTCCCAACAAGCACTTTTCTTTAATGCCTTTCAAGCTAGGCATGATGATTTCAATGATGCTCACATAAAAGATAAGGATTGAAACATAATGGAAGCATCATGGAGCATATGACTAGCACATTTAAGTCTAACCCACTTCCTATGCATAGGGATTTTGTGATCAAACAATTTATTGGGGCAAGAATCAACTAGCATAGGAAGGTAAAACAAGCATAGCTTCAAGATTTGTAACATATAGAGAGGAAACTTGATATTATTGCAATATGTAGAAGCATATGTTCCTCTGTCATAATAATTTTCAGTAGCATCATGAATGAATTCAACAATATAACCAACATCTAAAGCAATCTTTCATGATCTACAAGCATAGAAATTTTACTACTCTCCACAATAGCAAATTTATTCTCATGATTAATAGTGGGAGTATCGTAAAAGACTTGAGCACTACAAATTGTGTCCACATTAAAAGAGTGATGTTCAGTGAAAGGATACTCAAGAGTATGACAAGTTTTATCATCCCTCTTCTTTATAGCATAAGTATCATCACAATAATCATCATAAATAGGGGGCATGCTTTCATCATAATAAATTTGATCATTCAAAGTGGGGGAACTAAAAAGATCATCTTCATCAAACATAGCATCCCCAAGCTTGTGGCTTTGCATATCATTAGCTTCATGGGTATTCAAAGAATTCATACTAACAACATTGCAATCATGCTCATCATACACATATTTTATGCCAAGCATTCTATGTAATTCTTATTCTAGCACTTGAGCACAATTTTCCTTCCCATCATTTTCACAAATACATTAAAAGATGAAGACTATGAGGCAACCTTAATTCCATTTCTTGTAGTTTTCTTTTATAGACAAACTAGTGAAAAAAAAAGAAACTAAAAGATTTGATTACAAGATCTAAAGATATACCTTCAAACGCTAAGCTCCCCGGCAACGGCGCCAGAAAAGAGCTTGATGTCTACTACGCAACCTTCACCTTGTAGACGTTGTTGGGCCTCCAAGTGCAGAGCTTTGTAGGACAGTAGCAATTTTCCCTCAAGTGGGTGACCTAAGGTTTATCAATCCGTGGGAGGCGTAGGATGAAGATGGTCTCTCTCAAGCAACCCTGCAACCAAATAACAAAGAGTCTCTTGTGTCCCCAAAACACCCAATACAATGGTAAGTTGTGTAGGTGCACTAGTTCGGTGAAGAGATGGTGATACAAGTGCAATATGGATATGAGATATAGGTTTTTGTAATCCGAAACTACAAAACAACAAGGTAACTAATAGTAAAAGTGAGCACGAACAGTATTGCAATGCTTGGAAACAAGGCCTAGGGTTCATACTTTCACTAGTGAAGTTCTCTCAACAATGATAACCAAATTGGATCATATAACTAGCCCTCAACATGCAACAAAGAGTCACTCCAAAGTCACTAATAGCGGAGAACAAACGAAGAGATTAGTGTCGGGTATGAATCCACCACAAAGTTATTCTTTCTGATCGATCTATTCAAGAGTTCGTAGTAAAATAACACGAAGCTATATTTTCAGTTCAATCTATCCTAGAGTTCATACTAGAATAACACCTTAAGCCACATATCAACCAAGACCCTAATGTCACCTAGATACTCCATTATCACCTCAAGTATCCGTGGGCATGATTATACGATATGCATCACACAATCTCAAAATCATCTATTCAACCAACACATAGAACTTCAAAGAGTGCCCCGAAGTTTCTACCAGAGATTCAAAGCGTGTGCCAACCCATATGCACAGGTTCCCAATGTCACGAAACCCGCGAGTTGATCACCAAGACATACATCAAGTACTCACATGAATATCCCATTGTCACCACAGATAGACACATGCAAGACATACATCAAGTGTTCTTAAAGACTTAATCCGATAAGATAACTCCAAAGGGAAAACTCAATTCATTACAAGAAGGGAGAGGGGGAAGAACATCATAGGATCGAGCTATAGTAGCAAAGCCCACGGTACATCGAGATCATGACATCTCAAGAACACGAGAGAGAGAGATCAAACACATAGCTACTGGTACATACCCTCATCCCCGAGGGAGAACTACTCCCTCCTCGTCATGGAGATCGTCGGGATGATGAAGATGGCCACCGGAGATGGATTCCCCCTCCGGCAGGGTGCTGGAACGGGCTCCCGATAGGTATTTGGTGGCTACAGAGGCTTGCGGCAGCGGAACTCCCGATCTAGGTTTCTTTTGGGGGGTTTATGTATTTATAGGAATTTATGGCGGTGGAATTACGTCGGTTGGGCCCACGAGGAGGTCATAAGTCTGCTAGGCGTGGCCTAGGGGGGGGGCCGCGCCTCCTGGGCTTGTGACTCCCTCGTGGCTCCTCTGGCCTTCTTCCAAAGCTTCGGGGGTCTCTTTTGGTCCAAAAAATAATCGTGAAAGTTTTATTCCATTTGGACTCCGTTTGATATTCTTTTCTGAAAAAGGTCAAAAACTCACAAAGACAGAAACTGGCACTAGACACCTAAAAATGATACAAAATGCCATATTCATTCATATAAAACATCCAAAGTTGATAATATAATAGCATGGAACGATAAAAAATTATAGATACGTTGGAGACGTATCAAGCCGCTGCTGGAGAAGTGCGACCTCAACGCGCCGAAGGAGAGGTCGTGGTTTTCGCTCATCATTTAGAACGAGCCTTCTCTCCTCCTAGCTCAAAATTGTTTCTGGATGCTGTCACCTTTTACAACCTTCACCCCCAAGATCTAGGTCCCAATTCAATCAGTAACTTATGTCAGTTTCAAGTCTTTTGTGAGGCATACCTTGGAATAGAACCCATCGTTCCCCTATTTAGGGAGTTCTTCCAATTAAACCGCCAGATAGAATGGGATGACGGCCCCAACTTAGAACTCGGTGGAGTCACAATCCAGAGGCGGCGTGAGATCAGTTTTCCTGCTGCCACCTTACCCAATCACCCAAAGGCTAGGGGAAAACCTGGTTTTATTGGAAAAATACCGCACCGGCTAAAGAAAGTACTGTGTCGGGTTTTAGAGAAGAGCGTCTTCCGATGGATTTCTAGCTCCCCGGCTCACTCACTCTGGAGGAACAAGCCGCCCACACCTTTGTTTGGGAAAAACTGAGAGCTCTGAATGCCAATGGCTTGACTAGAGTTGACTTAATACGATGCTAGGTGGAATGGCGTATTATGCCCTTAAGCTGCCGAGATGGACTGATGTGTCATTACAATGCTGACTTAAACAATGCTCAATGCTTCACCAAGGTAATGCTTGACCCTAAAGAAGTTAATAGCCTTGTGAACAAATTATGTGGTGAGCTCAAAGAAGCATGTTCCAAAATTGGTTTGAAACCATTTTGTGACATGAATCCTGCTCCTAAGGTAAATAAATCCAGCCATCACCCACCTTATTTGGTATTCCCCTTGTTCTTTGTAGGACTAACTTCCTCTGTTGTAGAAAAACTGCCCTTCTCGAAGCATAGGCCAGTGCCACCTGTAAAAAAGGTCAAGACTCTTGCGAAGAAGAAGAAGAAAGCCAAGACAAGTGCAGGAGAGTCGTCTATTGTGGGTGAGTCACAAAATATTGAGGAATTGCCTGAGGTAAATGTCTAGACCGTCCCTTTGTTGTGTCACATGCTATTCTAATCACTTAATTTATTTTTAGGGAGATGATATGGAAAGTGATGCTGAAGATGCTGAGGTAATTTCAATATCTTGTGACTCAAATATTTCCTTGGAAAGACCTCAAAGGCGGGTTTGTAGGAAAGTCCCTATGAATCATCAAGATGCTCATTTGGATCCTAACTTCCTTTTGAAGAAGGCTCTGTATACTCCAAAACGCCACACCCGCAGCTCCTCAGGTGATCTTATGGTGGGTGTGCCTGAGAAAACACCCGGCCGCAAATGCCACATTGAGGTGCCTTGTTTTCCCTTAACAAGTATACTGTCAATTTGAGATTTTTCCACTGTAATAGGTGTCTCCTCCTTCGTCTAGCGATTCAGCATCCTCAAAATTGCCACCCCTTGTTCGTCTCGCAGGGTATGTTACTATTTGTTTTATCAGCACTTGCTTCAATACTTCACAATTCATTCACATGTCATTATATAGACCTTAACCTTTCATTTTCTAGAGCTGAAGCGAAGAAACGGAAAATCGGCGGGTCAGCTCCAAACATTGAAACGCCTGAAGTGGAAGAAACAAATGCATGTATCCATGACACTCTGGCTGAACCAGCTGGAACTTATACTGAACCTCCAGAAAGCACTGCCATGGATAATATCGCTGATATTCAAGCCAATCCACGAGAAACTGATGATGTGACCATGGATCTGAGTCAGAAATGAAATCTCAACCCGCCAAGCCCCCTGAAGTCATCAAAAGACGCCATGTTCGAAGAAGATGTTGTTCTCATTACTGGGACGGGTCACACGACGGCTGTCCGTCATGTGTTGGCTATGCATACTGTCGGAGACGTCTCAACCAAAATAGCCAAAGGGAAAGCTGCACTTGAGCTTTCCAGTATCGAGAAGCTAAACTTTCAAGACCTGCATGCGGGATATCTAAACCGCCTTTCCATGAGCCGGGAACTTGAAGCTCGCCTAGTAAACATGATGTAGAAAAGATACAAGGTATGGTGTTGTGTCATAAATTACCCCATATGTACCTCTCTAGCACCAAGGGCCAGGTCATCTTCTCGAAGATGACCCGGGTCTTGTTTAATAATTTTGAAAACTTCAACCTATAGCCCCCAAGGACCGGGTCATCTTCTTGAAGATGAGTCGGGTCTTGTTTAATATTCTCGAAAACTTCAACCAATAGACCCCAAGGGCCGTCTCATGTTCATGAAGATGAGTCGGGTCTTTTTTAATATTCTTGAAAACTTCAACCTGTAGCCCCCAAGGGCCGGGTCATCTTCTTGAAGAAGAGTCGGGTCTTGTTTAATAATCTTGAAAACTTCAACTTGTAGCCCCCAAGGGCCGGGTCATCTTCTTGAAGATGAGCCGGGTCTTGTTTAATATTCTTGAAAACTTCAACCTGTAGCCCACAAGGGCCGAGTCATCTTCTTGAAGATGAGTCGAGTCTTGTTTAATAACTTTAAGAAAACAAGTACATTAGCCCCCAAGTGTCAAGTGTATTGTTTGCAATCTTCTTGAGACTTGATGTCAATAGATCAATTCGACCAAGTAGCAACAAGGTAACTGATCCATCCTGCTTGATTTTGTAGGAGACTATAAGTCAAGGTGACACATTCTTAAGTGGGATGGAAAAAAGTTTGGTACGTCAACAAGGTGCTAGGGCCATGGTGGAAGAACAACTTAGAGCCACTTTGGCAGAACTTGAAAAAGCCAAGGCAGAGCACCTACTATACAAAGAGTCAACTGAAGCTGAGAAAACCGCCCTGGTGAAACATGCTAAAAACACCGAGGGTCAGCTGAAACAAATCACAGAAGAATTAACTGGTCTTCATCGACACATCTCCAATATGACCAGTGCTATCTCTGGTAAGTCCTTGAAATAGTGCGTATTATAATCATCGTAAAGGACCCAAGGTGCCAGGCGAATTATGTTTCATTTGCTCCTTGTAGTCCCTCGATCCGTCAACCTTTAGGATGAATCTGTGCTAAAGCTAAAGGCGATATATACCCTGACAGAACAACCCTATGCTGTCGGCTTACTCACCGTCAAAGCTGTATGGGGTCACAAAGACCCGGTGAAATATATCAGGGACATGCTGATGCGGGTGATCATAGCTATGAGCCGGTGTCTAGCCTATGCTCTGGAGCTCAAGCTGGATGAAATAGCCGGCGGGTTTCATGAGTATAAGGATGACGGCTCAGAGTTCACACAAGAAGACTAGGCCTAGTGCGTAAAGGATGTTTGTCCTACGGCAAGTCGGCTTGCCGACAGTCTTGACGTGTCAAAGTATCACGCGGATTAAGATGATGAATATAAGCATATGGCGACTCCCAGTTTTGCAGCAATGGATTTTACTCCTCAGCGCCGTAAGCATCCTTTTGCCTCTGCTTCTAACCCGTCAACCATCTTGACAGAGGAAGCTAAATTTCATGATTTAATCAATTGCACCTGGAATGTGGACAACTTCCACATCCAAGACCTCGAAAACTCAGCACAGGGTGACCCGGAGGCGGCTTAGATGTGGCGACCCTCGGAACTTCAACCTGAAGAAAAGACTAAACCCATAGGAAACTTGCCACCGGGTTAATATAGAAAAACTTTTGGCCTTTACGAGCCATGAAATTTGCTTTCGAGCATACTTAAACTTCTTATATATTTGCATGAATAGGGATGCCAAACTTTCCTGGCGTTGCCTTGTAACATAAGTCCCCGTTTTGAGCTATCGGTGGTTAGGAAGTATTTTGTCCTTCTCTTCCATGAAAGGAAAAACCTTTAACATCACCCAATTTGTATGAGTCAGCACAGCTGTCGGATCTGTGCATGAAAATATAACACCATGTAAGGTATAAAAATAAGCCGGCTCTGTGAGTCACGATGGGTAGACGGGCTTGCAACGCTCTAGTCGTACCCTAAGAGGTTTTTGCAAAAACCTTTATGTTTTTAGACTGGCTGATCGTGATCAAGTCAAACTTCAGTGAAGCACGTTCAGTGAACCCATGGTTTTTCCATTTTCCATATGTTGGCTCTCGCAAGCACCTCAATTTTTAACTTTGGAAGTTCAGGGTCCAATATTGGATTGACTCACCAAGAGTACACGGGGCATATGGGCGAGTCGCAAAACATACAGTCTGGTATAACCATTGTAATGCATTAATTTTTCGCTAGCCAAGAGGGTAATAAAGGTGGGACTCAATGAGTCAAAAGCCCCCAAGTGACCTATGATCAAGGAAAAATGGGCATTGGATAGCATAAGACAATGCTGTTACTACTGAACGACCTGGGGACTAGTAGCCCCCAAGTAAGCCGGTTTTTATCATTCATGACCATACATTGGAGCATATGTTTGAACCGTACATCATGGCACTTGATCCTCTTTGGCTTACTAGTATCCATGTTTGAACGATCACAATAGGGTGACTTGCTCTCTTTGATACTAATAGTGTCCATGTTTGGATGGCCTCCTTGGCGGTGACTCATCCTCTTGGGCGGTTTATTAAATCAATAAAGACTCATGCTCAAAATATAGGCTGAAACGGCACAGACCCCGAATTTCGTGGGCGCCGGCTTTATTGATGTGATGTAAAGAGTACAAATACCAAACTATGTAGATGGATAAGGAGCCAATGGCTCTTAAGTGTAGTAAGGCCATAGATGAGCAATGTTCCATGGGCGGGTTGCCTCTTCCTCCCAGGTTGGCTTGTCAGGACGTAGATCAATCAAGTAATAAGAGCCGTTGCAAAGGTTCCTGCTGATCTTGCATCAGTCAAAGCACCAAGTCGCCCTCGTGGAAGACCCGACTCTTGACTCGTCAATTGTGGTAAGGACGCAAGTCTTGTTGGTAGATAGCCGATCGTGCTGCAGCTAAATCATGCTCGTCCTCGAGAGCATCCTAAGAATTCTAACTTGCTTGCTCATTATTGGCTTCTACATATGAGGAGAATCTGGGAGAATCGTGCCTTATATCACATGGGAAAACCGCTTGAGCCCCATAGACAAAGAAAAAGAAGTGTAACTTGTAGGTCTATTTGGTGTTGTTCTGATACTCCAAAGTACAGAAGGAAGCTCTTCGACAAAACAACCCGGAGGGCACTTCAGAGGAACCATCAGCCGGGGCTTGATCCCACGCAAGATTTCCTGGTTAGCCCGCTCAGCTTGACGATTGGACTGTGGATGAGCTACTGTGGATACATCAAGCCGGATGTGTTCTTGCTAACAGAACTCCTTCATTTCCCCTTTAGAAAAATTAGTACCATTATCAGTAATGATGTTGTGGGGATAACCAAAGCGGAAAATCAACTTCTTGAGGAACTTGACTGTCATCTCTGCTTCGCAATTGCTGACCGGCTCTGCTGCAACCCACTTGGTAAACTTATCAACCGCCACCAATAGATGGGTCTTTTTGTCAGAAGACATTTTAAATGGGCCAACCATATCAAGCCCCCAAACTGCAACAGGCCATGTAATTGGGATCATGCGCAACTCATGAGCCGACACATGTGCTTGACGTCCAAACTTCCGACATCCATCACATCGGCACACTATATCCTCTGCGTCGGCGTGAGCCGTCAGCCGTCTTCCGAAATCTGCAACTCGGTCCAATCGTTGATGAAGTCTACCAGAGCATGCGACTTGATGGCTATGTGAGACATATACTACACATGATGAGGACCAAGCTCTATTGCACATTTAGCAATCCGCCCAGTGGCTTCTCGGTTCTGTATAATGTCCCCGATTGGCGCAGAACTGACCATAGTAATTGGGTGCTCTAGGAAGTAGTGCTTCAACTTCCGTCTTGCCATGAAAATCCCAAAGACTAGCTTCTGCCAATGTGGATATCGCTGTTTGGACAGGGTCAATACTTCACTGATGAAATACACTGGCCGCTCAACAGGATATTATTTGCCTTCTTCCTTGCGTTCAACAACCACCGCCACACTTAGTGCCTTAGAGTTGGCGGAAATGTACAAGAGCATTGGCTCCTTGTCAGCCGGAGCTGCCAGCACGGGCGGATCAGCAAGTTGCTTCTTAAGGGCCTCGAAGGCCTCATTAGCTGCATCGGTCTAGACGAAGTGATCTGTTTTTCTCAGCAACTGATAAAGAGGGATAGGCTTCTCACCAAGGTGACTTATGAAACGACTCAGTGCTGCAATACGACCCGCCATAAGCTGGACCTGACTAATGTTAGCCGGCTTCCCAAGCGAAGTTATCGCCTTGATCTTGTCTGGGTTAGCTTCTATGCCATGCTCGGACACCAGGAATCCCAGCAATTTTCCCGTAGGAACCCCAAACACACACTTGGTCGGGTTAACCTTCATGTGATACACCCGGAGGTTGTCAAATGTCTCCTTGAGGTCGCCTAGTAGTGTCTCCTTCTTCTATGACTTCACCATGATGTCATCAACATAAGCATGGATGTTACGTCCAATCTGGCTGTGAAACAATTCTGAATGCAACGCTGGTAAGTCGCCCCCACGCTCTTGAGCCCAAAAGGCATGGAAACATATCAAGAAGCACCAAAGGGGGTGATAAAGGCCGTCTTCTCCTGATCCTCCTTGGCCATCTTGATCTGATGATAACCAGAGTACACATCCAGGAAGCCCAAACGCTCACAACCCGTCGTAGATTCAATGATTTGATCGATATGGGGAAGGGCAAAAGGATCCTTCGGACAAGCTTTGTTGAGGTTTGTATAGTCAATGCACATGTGAAAAGTGTCATTCTTCTTGAGAACTAAGACCGGGTTAGCCAACCACTCTGGGTGAAAAACCTCGACGATGAACCCGACGGCCAAGAGCCGGGCGACTTCTTCTCCAATTGCCTTACACCTCTCCTCATTAAAATGACGAAGGTAATGATGGACTGCTTCATCTTGGGATCCCCATTTATATGGTGCTCAGTGAATTCTCTCGGTACTCCAGGCATGTCAAAAGGTTTCCATGCAAAGATGTCCCAATTCTCACGGATGAATTCGATGAGTGCGCTTTCCTATTTGGGATCTAATCCCGTCCCAATAGTAAAGTGCTTGGAAGAGTCGCCAGGGATGAAATCAACTTGCCTGGTATCATCTGCCTGTTTAAACTTAAGGGGCGTCTCAGAATCAACCGTTGGCTTCTTGAGCGGTCTCATGTGAGCTGGATCCACATTGGCCTTGTGGAACTTCAACTCCTCGGCAACGCATGCCGACTCAGCATATGCGGCGCCTCCTTCTTCACACTCCTGAGCTATCTTTCGACCCACATTGACTGTGATGGTGCCCTTGAGACCTGTCATTTTAAGCTTAAGGTACACATAACAAGGTCGAGCCATGAAGCAAGCATAAGCCGGCCGCCCAAACAAAGCATGATAAGGACTTTTAATTTTGACCACCTCAAACATAACTGACTCACTCCTATAATTGGACTCATCACCGAAAGCGATATCCAACTTGATCCGCCCAACAGGATATGCCGACTTGCCCACAACAATGCCATGGAAAACCGTGGTTGAGGGCATCAAATCCTTCTCATCAAAGTTCATCCGTCGGTAGGTGTCAAAGTACAGGATGTTGATACTGCTACCTCCATCCACAAGGACCTTAGAGAGCGTGTATCCCCCATCCCGAGGCGCCACCACCAATGCCAAGTCGCCAAGGTTATCAATCTGAGGCAGGTGGTCAGCTCTACTCCACATGACAGGCTGTTTAGACCAGTTTAAGTATCTGGGAACTGCCAGCTCAGCCATATTGATGGCCCTCTACTTTACCTTCTTATCCATCTTACAGGTGCTAGTGGTGAAGACACGATATTTCCCGCCATTCAACTACTTAGGATTGCTGTGGAAACCGCCTTGGTAGTTTGGCCGCTGGAAACTGCCCTGGTCATTATATTGTTGACTGCCTTGGCCAGATTACTGTCCACCACTATTATGTGAGCCACCTTGCCCTTGAGGACCTAGATTAGGAAAGTCACTGAACGAGCCTCCTCATGACCCACCCAGGCCAAATTGACCCCATTGGACACCATTGTTACCTCCTTGGTGATCCTGGGATGCCTGGAGGCGAAATTCCTGCATCACAAAATAGTTTTCCCAAGAGTGAGTAGACGGGGCATCAGGAGTACTATGCTTAGGGAAAGGTCCCGTGAACAGCTCTTCATAATTGCGTGGCTTCTTTACGCTAAAGCCCCAGTCCTATCATGTTCCGACGCTGGTTCCGAGGTCCAGCATTGGTGTTAGCAACAAAATCAGACGCGCCATCTTGTTGCCTTTTCGTCATCAGAGCCGGCATCCTTCGTACCGTCTGACTCATCATACCTGGTGAGGGTGTCCATCAACTCGCCCATATCCCGCAACTTTCGCTTGAGGCGACCAACCTTCAACACCACGGGCTGAAAATGACAGTTCTTCTCCAAGATTAGCACGACATGAGCAGCCGCAATGTCATCTGAAGAGTGGATGATCTCCGCGACCCGCCTTCTCCAATGATGAGCTAATTCATCCGTCCGCTGAACACAATGTTGTAGATCTACAATGGTCATCGGATGCTTGTAGGTTCCTCGATAGTTTTTGATGAAGCACTCCTTGAGTTACACCCAAGTGTTAATGGAGTTTGGGGGTAGATTCTTCAACCACGTGCGAGCCGGCCCTTCCAACATCATGGTGAAATACTTGGCGCAGGTTGCGTCACTAACATCAAGCATGTACATAACCAGCTCACAGCTCTCACCTCACGCCCCTGGCTCAAGATCGGGTGTATAGTTGGGTACCTTACGAGGGTCGTTAAAGTCTCTAGGCATGCGCTCATTGCATAGAGCAAAATATGGGCACGGGACACCTACATTCCTTCCTCCTTGCCCACTTTATCCAGGAGCCAATTGGGTATATGGTGGAACTCCCAGTCCCGCCAATGTCGCCGCTCCTTCTGCCTTTGCCTGCCGTGCGGCTCGTGCAGCATTGGCAAGTACCTGAGCATTTGATGCTGGCGGCTCTGGTGGATTGATATGAGGTTGGTGTCGACGACCATCGCTGGAAACCGTCGGAGGATCATCTGGGTGACTCTTCATGTGGCTTGCCTGCGGCGTAGAGTGCACACGATCACGACTATAGGAAAACTGCGCCTGCTCGACTACCGCCGTTTTTAACATCTCAATGGCGTTCCTTGCCTCCAATTGCAACGCGGTATTCCCACGAATAGGAAGAGACTCCAAATGGTGGGTCGCAGCCAACACATTATCCACCGGGTTAGAGAAGTGACCTTCAGGCGTTTGGAAGTGCTGGGCCGCCTCTGGGTTCAACGGGGATTGCATTGGCTGCTGGACAATCTCAACCTGCGGATCGCCCTGGCAAGGTGGGTCATTGTCCGCGCCGAGCATATGCGGGCTGCTGAACAGGCGATGCCTTCTCTGAGAGATAACGTCCGAGACGGCTCACTGGCGTTCAAGTTGCCACGCCTCCAACTTCAAACGCTCCACCTCTTCGTCGATCTGAGCCTGCTGATCCGCCATCCAGGTCTTCTCCACATCGATCTAGGGTTGTATCTGAGCCATCTCTTCATGAAGTTTGGCCAATTCAGCATTAACTCCCTCTTCGTTATTGGCCATTACGGCTACTTCCATGATATTTGACAGCACAACCATCAGATCTGACATGGTCTGGGCTGGCGTCTTCCTAGATCCGCTGGCCCCATTCGTAGTTGCTGCGTTTCGCTGGTTCTGAGCCGTCGCGTCCCACGCCATATAGATGGCGACTTGGCAGGGCGGATGCTGTGGTCCTTCAAAGATCGCTGCCACATGGAGACCACCCAGCCTTCCCTCGTAGAGAAGGCATATCGAGTCGGTATCTCCGATTGATGACTCGCCATCAGAATTGACACGGGTATCTCCACGAGCTTCTGGCTCATCCGGGAGGCTAGCCCCCTGTGTGAAGCCGATGAAGCCGCGATGTCGTCCATCCCGAGACGTGGTGGGTTGGGCGAGCTGAGTAGGCTCGATGATGTCGGTGTAGGTGTCCGGCTCGGGAACCGGTGTTCCGATCTTGCCGATGAAGACGTGGATCTTGCCGAAGGGGACCCAGTATCCTGATTCGATTGAACCGGCCTCGGGAAAACAACTTGAATTGTCGATGTAACACTTTCCTCGACGACTCTTGGTCATGAGGCCGACCGCGTAGCTCCCGAACCCTGGAAGGGCTCCCTTCGAGAACTCAACTCCACCGTGCTCTATTCCCATGGTGGGCGCCAAGTGTCATGTTTTTGTCACGGCAGATGTCCTCGTGAAAGGACTTTGTGGTGAATCCATCACAACTCTGTGGCGACTCAAAGGGGTTGATCGGGAATGGGAGACGAGTTTACCCAGGTTCGGCCCCTCAGATTGAGGTAAAAGCCTATGTCCTTCTAAGTGTATATTGTTGTGGAAATCGATTAGGGGCGCGGATTCGCGTGACCTAGCTCTCGATCGATGTTAATTTAATCCTACCAGACCTAGAGACTCGCCTTTATATACAGGTCGAGACTCTAGGTTTTACAAGAGTGTGGGTCGCGCTACGATTCGTGACCTGGTATGTCTCTAACTCGCCTTGCTCCTTAAGCATGGAAACTCCTGGCGACCATTCTCTTGCATGGGCCATGAGTCACCCTCTTCTTTTCTTGGGCCACATCCAGCTCTTGTTGTAAACGCCTTGTGCCTTCTGCTTCCTAACTTAGGGCCCGTCGTGAGTATGAGATATTGAGCCGCCATCGTCTTGACCTAGACCCCTAGGGTGGGTATTATGGCGGGATAATATCCCCAACATGCCTCCTTCACCCCGGGCACGGAGCTCTGCCTCCTCCTTCAAGCGCTCCTCCTCCTCCTCTTGGGCCAGGCGGGCATGATGCTCCTCATCCTCATCTAACTCCTGCATGAGGCGCTCGGCCTCCTCATAGTTTGTCGCTAGGTGGCGCTGCCTGCATTGCTTGAGGTACATGGTCTCCTGCGCCGGCATAGCCTCGAGCCACAAGAGGGGCTCACTCACCCACTCGCGCATGCGACACTCCTACCCATATGTCTCCTCTGTTGGCTAGCGCAATAAGAATAGCTCGATCTTAGGTGCGGGTAACCTTGATGGCGAGGGACGGGATGCAGCTGCCGGCAGCAAATAGGGTGAGGTCCTCCACCATCCTTGCCTGGTAGTCTGCCTCCTTCGCCTCCACCTTGCATTGCTTCTCCTTGATGGAGGTTTCGAGCATGAGTAACAACGTTGCCTTGACGCCGGGGGGTTGACAGAAGGTTGGTGTGTTGCTCCTGGACGTCGAGGCAACGTTGTTGCTCATGCTCGAAAGAAAACCACCTCCCCCAGTTGAGAGAGCCCAGAGTGTGTGCCTCCATCCGATGTTGCTCCGACGTAATGAGCTCCAGGCGCCTACGCACCTCCTCGGCTTGTGCCTGCTGCGACCACGCCATAGCCAACACTGGGATCCGCTATGGATCTGTATGCCAATCATGCAGCATCATGACATCCGGGTATGAAATCGACTCCTTGTACACTCATTTGATGCACACATGGTGCACCAGAATGTGCATGATCTGCTACACAAGGGGGAGGGGTAGGCGCATGAGGTGGTGGAGGAGGAAGCGCGTGCGAGGAAGATGTGTCGAGGGTGAGCTTCCCCTTGCCCTTGCCGGGTCCATTAAGGAAACCCATGGATAGGGTTTGGTAGTCGCCGATGAGGTAGCACGCAGGGTGCGGGTGGGGGCGAGATGTGGACAGGCAGTGCTAGTGGATGATGCTACCCCCCCCCCCCGCATGAGTGGATTAAAAATGGACGGTCCCTTGTAGCTTTGAGGCACTCACGTGTGGGTCCGTGGTATATAGCCGCGTTGAATGCGACCACGTTGGTAGTTGGCTGGCAGACATGTGGGTCCACTACAAACACCGAAGGGGCGCGTGTGTGATAACCCACAAGTATAGGGGATCAATTGTAGCCTTTCTCGATAAGTAAGAGTGTCGAACCCAACGAGGAGCTAAAGGTAGGACAAATATTCCCTCAAGTTCTATTGACCACCGATACAACTCTACGCACACTTTACGTTCGCTTTACCTAGAACAAGTATGAAACTAGAAGTACTTTGTAGGAGTGATAGGATAGGCTTGCAAGAAAGCAATGAACACGTAAATAAAACTAGGGGCTGGTTAGATAAAGAAACAACTACGAGTGTCTAACGAGTGTGGAAAAGTGGTGGTAGGAGTTGCGGAATTGTCCCTAAGCAATTGACTACGTTACTAGATCGATAGCAAGTATTATGTGGGAGAGGCCTCTGCTAGCATGTCATCCCTTACTTGGAATTCTATGCACTTATGATTGGAACTATTAGCAAGCGTCCACAACTACTAACGTTCATTAAGGTAATACCCAACCATAGCAATAAGATATATTGGTCCCCCTTCAATCCCATATGCATCAATTTCTATGCTAGGTTTGACGATTCTGTCACTCTAGCCTGCCAATACATAGTCCTATCAACATACAACTAACCCTATGGTGTGATCCACACGCGCGATCATATGATGGGAACCAAAGGACAACAACATAACCATAAGCAAATTAAACCAATCATAGCAATTCATCAATCAACGATAGGATAACGATAATCTACTCAGACATCATAGGATAACAACACATCATTTGTTAATAATATGTAGCATAAAGCACCATGTTCAACTAGAGGGTACAGCGGGTTGCGGGAGAGTGAACCGCTGAATATAGATGTGGGAAGATGATGGAGATGTTGGTGAAGATGATAGAGGTGTTGGTGTAGATCGCCATCACACGATGATGTCCCGGGCGGCGTTCCAGCGCCGCCGGGAGAGAGGGGGAGAGAGCCCCCTCCTTCTTCTTCTTCCTTGACCTCCTCCCTAGATGGGAGAAGGGTTTCCCCTCTGGTCCATGGTCTCCATGGAGGCGGAGGGGCGAGAGCCCCTTTGAGATTGGATCTCTCTCTGTGTGTCCTTCTGTTTGTGCGCTCCTAGATTATGTGTTTCACCGTTTCTTAAATTCCCGGAGATCCATAACTCCAATTGGGCTGAAATTTAACACGATTTTCTTCCAGATATTGTCGTTATTGCGGTGAAAGAAGGGCTCCAACCGCCTAATGGAGTGGCCACAAGCCCGCCTGCCGCGGGCCCACCCCCTGGTCGTGGCGACAGGGCTTGTGGGCACTCCGTGCATCGCCTAGCGTTGATTCTTCTTCCCAAAAATCATAAATATTCCAAAAAAAATCCCGTAAGTTTTTATTACGTTTGGACTTCGTTTGGTATGGATATTTTGCGAAACAAAAAATATGCAACAAACGGGAACTGGCACTGGGCACTTGATCAATATGTTAGTCCCAAAAATAGTATAAAAAGTTGCCAAAAGTATATGAAAGTTGTAGAATATTGGCATGAAGCAATCAAAAATTATAGATATGAAGGAGACGTATCAGTGTGCATGGCATGGTTGACCAAATATGGATCATGAGCATGTGTTTGTGGGAAACAAATATGGGTGATTGTCTATAGGCACTAGCGATTCTACTCAATTGGCTTCAACAGGTTGTAGCCTACCCTCAAAAATTGCCATGCAAAAGAACACCACCAATGATTAGCACACTAGTAGTTAGGTGCAACACATGAAATGGCTTCCCACATCAAAAAATTAGTATCCTTGAAGTTGAGTCTGCCATGCATGTACGTCCTAGATTCAGGCTTCATGTAGTGGTACAACAGGTGGTCAAGCAGGAGCAGAAAATGTTAAAAAAAAATTATGTTGAAAAATCTACAGTGTGAGCTTGCCATTCTTTTCTTGGCCATGATTGCCTATTGTGCAAATGTAGGGTCCATGCCCAACATGGGGTCGTTTGGACAAACTATTCCATGGTTAAGCCTAAAGCCCTCAAAACCCTCTCAAAACCCCTCAAACACCTCTCAAAACCCCGCACTATCAGGGTCAGTTTATATCAGGCACTAGGGTTTGCCGATCAGAGAGATGATACCTTGTTGGCTGGATGCGGGCGGGGTGTTCCCGTAACGCCCCGGACACACCTGTCGGCGGTCGTTACTCCTGGCGGGATCTAGACTGGCCCCACATATCAATACTAATCTTTTCTGCGCACTTTGTCCTCACTCATGCGCACCTGGGATCAACTTCCTGGTCGGTCGGCCATCCTAGAACTACTCCAAGCTGACACGCTTAACCTGGGAGTTCTCTTCGAATGGGCTCCCGGAAAAGAAGAAATTCCTTATTGATATGAGTAGTCTATCATCTCTAATAAGCCAGGCTATCACATACACCACCACTCAGAGGAACGATGTCCTCGTCGGGCCACTACGCACTTTGTCCTCGCTCATGTGCACGTGGGATCAACTTCCCGGTCGGTCAGCCATCCTAGAACTACTCCAAGCTAACACGCTTAACTTGGGAGTTCTGTTCGAAAGGGCTCCCAGAAAAGAAGAAATTCCTTATTGATATGAGTAGTGTATCATCCCTAATAAGCCAGGCTATCACATACACCACCACTCAGAGGAACCGACGTCCTCGTCGGGCCACAGGAGCGTTCCCTCTTCGCACATACGTCTGTGCATCCAGTCGAGTACATGTGACATGTCGTGTGCCACGATGGGTCACAAACGTCATGAACAACATGATCGCACACCTGTCCGCAAACATCCATGTAACCGTGAGGGTCGGCTCTGATACCAACTTGTAACGCCCCAAACACACGCACCGGCGGTCGTTACTCCTGGCGGGATCTAAACTGGCCCCACATATCAATACTAGTCTTTTCTGCGCACTTTGTCCTCACTCATGCGCCCCGGGATCAACTTCCCGGTCAGTCACCCATCCTAGAACTACTCCAAGCTGAGCATGCTTAACCTAGGAGTTCTGTTTGAATGGGCTCCCGGAAATGAAGAAATTCCTTATTGATATGAGTAGTCTATTATCCCTATTAAGCCTGGCTATCACAGTTCCGTGGCTGCGGACATGATGGCCCACATGGCAACGAGGGAACAGGGACACGCGACAGCGGACATGGGTCGCGTGCTTGGCACATTCAATCGAGGCGGGACGCTGATCGGACTGATGGGTCGTCGTACAAAGACCAACGAGTCAGCTTGGTATGCATAGGCGCATCTGCCCGACGCAGTTATGTCGCATTAGGGCAATTACTGCACCCCCAGGTTACAACTATGTCGCACCAGGGCAATTAGTGCACCCTCGGGCCGCAGCTTTACCAATCGCCATGCCTAGGTTGCATGAGGAAAATGCATTCAAACGCCAAAAAATCACACACATAGGGCTCCCGTGGGCAATTAGTACCATTATTAGCGGCTACTCCGATGAACGCATTCGAATGGGTGCACCGCATCACGGCTATTTAGACTCATGTGTCGGTCCAGTAGAACCAGGGTACCACGGCCCATCTACTGTTGGCCCAAACGGTGTGTGAAAAAGGCCTAGTGTGGCAGGTGACCCACTAGAGGACCATGACAAGCACCCCGAGAGTCCACGATGGTCTCCCCCGCGAGGCTGCCCCCCACCACGCGAAGCCTTCTACGTGGAGAGGCCGCACGATGCTGATCATACGGTCATGTGTCTGCCACATGGGAGATGTAGCAGGGCGACAAGGGATGCAGGGATGGCGCTAGCGGGCGCATACAGAATAATATTCCCCTTTCGTGATCAAAGGGCAGCGAGCAGCTATCCATCCTAGAGAGGAGTCCCGAGACTTACCTATTTTGTGCATGGAGACCATCTTGACATTAGTCACGAGGCTGAACGTCACCAGATTTCCCACGAGCGCGTAACGGACGGTGCCTTTGCAGGACAAAGACCAACTTTGTGAGGAAGGACTTAACGCTTGTCCCCCTTGGAATTACCACCCGTTGGTTGCCCTTTTCCCGCCAACGTTTTGGGAAGATAGGCCCAAGGGAAGGACAAGAGGGACAAACGGCCAACGTAGAGAGGGGCCGAATGATCTATCTCCCATTTCCCCCCTCAGAAGAGTCTCCTTCTTCCTCACAACTTGTAACACCGCTACACGAAGGAGATAAATCAATCCACAAAGCATGAGTAGGGTTTTACACCACAATGTGGCCTGAACCTGGGTAAACTCTAGTGTTCTTCTCATGCCATGTGTGCATAGATTCATCTTCCCTGAGAAGTAGATTGCGCTCAGCTCCCCAGTTTTCGAACCGGGTTTTTGAGAGGTTTCCCCGTAGGCCCAAAATCAATCTCCGACATTTGTTGTGCCAGGTAGGGGAGCTTCTTGCGCATGTTCTTCCTCAATCTCACTCGGCATCAGCATGGCCATGCCGCATCAAAAAAGGTATGATTGTAGGTCTCAGATGGCTCACACTGAGCCTATCATCAACCACAACCATCGCAAACGCGCTCCTGCCACAGTCGAGCCTGTGGTGGGAGAGGCGCGGGCTTCCTCCGGCCACCCTTCGGTAGAGGTGAACACTCCGGCAGCATGCACCACCATCAAGTCCTCGCATGGTTGCAGCGACCAACCGGCTTTGCGGGCTGCGCTCCTCATGGTGTTGGAACTACCGCGCTACCACTCAGGTCGGCTATGATGTGTGGCTGGCATGCATCACCGAGCTAGTAAACACCGCTGGCAATGCCCCGGCTCTCACCCACTCCCTGCCACCTCCTACGTCGCAGGGTGCCACGGCAGAGTATAGTATCCCTCCTCCACCTAGGCCTCCAGGCCAGGACGACGGGCGACACCCCTACGCGTGTGTGCTAGAGCCTTCCCATGGAGTGTATTTTCCTCCTCATGCAAACCCCAGCTTTCATATCATCCTACGCACGGAGCCTGACACGCGCATGCTCCTAGAGAGGCAGCGTGAATGCCAGCACCGAACCCTCCAGAACATCATTGCCACCGGGCGCCACATTGAAAGCACAACTTCTCCTTAGGTGGTTTTGGTAATTAACAACAACATATATTTCATTGGACTAATGATTCTACCAAGTATATTTCAGGAAAAGTTCAATGAATGCATCGAAAAAGGATTTTGAGGAGACCCCTTGATGCAAGGAACATTTATTCGCAACAAGCTTCAAGACTCTACATTTTGCATTTTGTGAAAATCGCATTTGAGTCCATAGGAAAGCCAATACTATTAAAAGGGGATGAGGTATCTATGATGATCTAATTGGTCAAGTGCTTAGAATTAGCCATCAAAAACCCTCATAAATTCTACCACAAAAATATTATGTCCAAACCCTAGAGTCATAATTCAGTGCCACCAAGTTTCCAAATTCGGCCCTACCGAGTTTTACCCTAGACAGAATCCAAAGCCAACCCTAACTTCTCGGTGCCACCAAGTTTGATTTCGGTGCAATTGAAAACAATGACCAACTGTCGGTGCACTAAAGACTGGGGTCTCTAGTGCCCCAGACTTGTGCATGGGCGCGAAGAGCCCCTGACGGTAGGGCGCGGAAGGATCCAGACAAGACTTAGCCCCAAGGCATCCAAGCCCCCGGCAAGCCTGTCTTGCCGGGAAGACACCCAAGGCCATGTCCGTCTAATGGACGTGATGACCGCACCTAGCGCAAGGCCCCGACGAGCCTCCCTCACCGGGAAGACAGCCAAGGCCCGAGGAAAGCTTCCTTGCCGGGACGAAGCACCAAGGCCCCGGCAAGCACCCTTGCCGAGATGATGTGGCAGCACACCAGAGGGCAATCGCCCTAGCCACAGTGCCACCCCCCCCCCCCCCCCCCCGCGATTTCCAGCGCATTCCACACGCGCCAGCAGGGCGTCCAGGTGTCGAAACACCTGGATACATGTCTTCACCAGCACATAGCTGACATGGACAAGATGTGCATTTAATACACTTGACAGCGGTAGATGGATAAGCGCCGCTGTAGGTTCACTATAACATCTCGTGAACCTACCATTGAGCACTGTAGGTGACCCCTTCACCTATAAAGGAGGCCCTTAGCTTATTTTACAAGGGGTTAGACTCTTTGGACATTGGCCAGAAGACGGTTACTATCACTGTAAACGAACAACAAAAGAACGCTTAATACGATCAGACGAGCAGGACGTAGGGTTTTACTCGTAAGCGTCCCAAACCTGGATAAAAAGTCTTGCCTAGTGTTGATCGTTAGGTTTGCTCTTGACGTAGTTCTTCCCGCCCTATGAACACAAGGGTATCGTGTTGATCCCCATAGGTGTCGACCTAGCATCACCGACACCAACCTACTGATGTGTATTTTCTTATAATCGGAATTCCCAATTTTTGCAAACCGGCACCAACAATTTTGGGTAACTGCCTAGGCCAGCCAAATCGGACCCACCGAGATTTATATATCGGCCTCACTAAAACGCTAAAAGTTGCCGCATTTTGCACTAATCAGTGCAACAAAGTTTTTGCTTCGATTTCACCAAGTTGGCCAATAATGTTGTAAGGGTTGGATTTTTGGAGATGCCTATATGTACCCGTCCACCTACGTCTCATTCAAAGAGGCAACACTCAAAGCAAGCCAACACTCGCCCCATCCTTTTTCTGAGAGAGAACCACCTACTCATGTGTTGAGATCAAGATATTCCACTCCAACCATATGAGTCTTGATTTCTAGCCTCCCCAAGTTGCTTTCCACCCAATCAATCTCTTCTAGCAAGCCAAATCTATGAGAGAGTGATTGAGTGTTGAGGAGACTATGTTTTGAAGCACAAGAGCAAGTAATTCATCATATATACCACAACTATTTCCTTTTGGAGTTCGTGTCTCCTAGATTGGTTAGGTGTCGCTTGGTTGCCTCCTACTTCGTGTGAAGTTGAACCAAGAAACTTGTAAGGGTAAGGAGATCACCTACTTCATGAATATCTATCCCGAGTGAGGCTAGTCCTTCATGGACATAAGCCATGATGGTATAGCCAAGGTTGCCCTCCATGGACTCTCACGGTTGTTACCCTCTATGGGTTGAAGTATCCATCAACGTGGACGTACGATAGCACTACCTATTAGAACCATGCTAAAAGTCTTGGTGTCATCTTTGCATTTGATCTTCCTATCCCTACCCTCTACTTACACATGCATGCCTTTACTTTCCGCTGGTATACTCTTCGACTTTGCATGTGTAGGTGTGCTTGACATGGTATAATTTCTAGAACTTGCCAACTGTTAAAATTGGGCAATGACTAAGTTTTTATTTGGTCAAGTAGTCTAAACACCGCCCTCTAGACATACTTCAAATCCTACAAGTGGTATTAGAGCACTGTTCTCCGTTGCATTGGTTTCACAACCTAGGAGAGTATGTTGTCTAGTGAGGGAAATTATCATCGTGGAGGTCCATATTTTGATGGTACAAACTTTGCTAGTTGGAAGCACAAAACGAAAATGCATATTCTTGTTAATGGCCCTGTCATTTGGGTTGTTGTTCATGTTGGATTGCAAGGTTAATTCTTAGGTGGTGGAAATAAACCGGACCGCGAAGCGACCGCAGAAGAATTGAAGATGTTGCAATACAAGACTCAAGAACGCGACATTCTATTCACCTGCCTATGCCCTCGAGAGTTCAACAAGATTATCCATCTTGAGAATGCAAAGGAAATTTGGGATACTTTGGTTGATATGCACGAAGGTACCAAATCCGTGAGGAAACCTAAGTTGGATGTGCAACAAAGTCAACTTGACTAGTTCAAGATGAAGGATGGTGAAGGAGTCGCTGAAATGTACTCTAGGCTTGCTCTGATCACAAATAATATTGCCGAATTAGGAGGCCAAGAAATGACCGACAAATTCATCATAAAGAAGATGCTTAGAGCCTTGGATGGAAGATACGACACCATGTGCACATTAATCCAAATGATGCCAAACTACAAGGATCTCAAGCCAACTGAAGTCATTGGAAGGATTGTTACTCATGAAATGTCACTCAAGGACAAAGATGAGTTGCACAACAAGTCAAGCGATGCTTACAAAGCTTCAAGTTACGCTCCTGCTACTTCAAATGACAACCTCATTACCAATTAAGAGATCTGCCTCATGGTCAGAAAAATTAACAAGTTCTACAAGAGTAGAGGCAAAGAGAGAAGCTCCAACTCATGATATGAAGAGAAGCGTTCATCTAGCCGTCACCGAAATTGTTACAATTGTGGAAGGCCCGGACACTACTACAATGAGTGCACGTCTCCCCACAAGAGAAGAGAAGAGTCACCTAGTAGAAGAAACTCAAGAGATGAGTCACCTCGAAGAGAGAGAAGGAGTATAGAAGATCGCTATGAATGAAGACCCTCATGGAGAAGCAAGGAATCAGAGATGAAGGACAAGTAAACCAAGATGTACACAAGAAGTAGACATCAAGCTCATGTTTGTGAATGGGTATCCGGCTTCGCATCCACCAACCAATCCAAGAGAAGCTACCACTCCAACTCTGACTATATTCAAGATGAAGGTGTTGTCAGACTAGCACTCGTATCCTCCAATTCCTATGACATATTTGATTCACCAAATGAAGAAAGTGGAAATTGCTTCATGGCTAAATGCCCCATGGTATCACACCGCAAATACATTGACTTTAATAGTGATGAGGATGACTTATTAGGAGATGATGACTTGCTCTTTGATAAAACTACACTACTAGGAAAGAGCTTATACACAGAATCTTAGCAGTAGAGCGTGTTAAAACAAAGCAATACTACTAAATAACAGTAGCGCATGGCAAACAAGCCTGCTACTACAAACCAAATAGTAGTAGCACGCTCAAATAAAACGCGCTGCTACTATGACTGTTTTAACCATTGCTGCCAGGCTTGTCATAGTAGTAGCGCTTTACTTAGAACCGCGCTACTAGTAAGTTTTACAGCATCAACGCGTTTTTAAATAAAGCGCTATAGCCACTTGGCTATAGCGATTGCTGGGTAAGAGCGCTAATTCTAAGCTTGACTTGCCCCCGCACGTGGGCGTCCCTCCCCCAATTCCCCATTCTTCCTCGCCACCCCTGCTCCAACTTCTCTGTCGCCGCCCCTGCTCCCGCGTCGCCCTCAACCTCTCCCTCCATCGCCGTCACCGGAGTCGGCACCGGAGCTGTGCACCATCGCCACCACCGGAGCCCCGCGCCCCCAGAGCCACCCTCGTTTGCTCCTCGACGCCCCTTCCTCCCTCGCCGTCACCGCCTCGCCGCCACTAGAGCTGCCCTCTGCGCCACCATCTCCCCTGAGCCACCCTTAACGTCCCTGCTTCTCGGTAAGCCCCACCCCTCCTCTCTAGGTGAATATTGTGCTCAATTGCTAGATAAAGATGACATTTAGAAGATATCAACCTGTGAAGTTTGTAAGTTTCTCACTTGTGAACTTTAGAAGATGGCAACTTGTGAACTTTAGAAGATGACAACTTTTGGTAATTAGGACATGATAACGTGTGACATGTCTACTTACTACTTTTGGGAGTTGAACTTGCGCTATGACCATTGCTTTTGGGAAGTGGATCTTTTGATGTATAGTGAAACACTTCAATGTAACTTGGCTGGAACTTGTGATATGGCTAGAACTGTTAGTTTGTGACATTGTTCTTGAAAACATCATTTTGCGACTTTATGAATGATGGTTGAAACTTGCATGCATCTATCTTATTTTGTATCTTTATACTAATTGGGGTTGCTTATTTTTACGCTGATGGGATTAATACAAAATGCTCCAATATATTTTTTATTGTTATTGTTGTTGTAATCAAATCTTCTTACATTTATTAGAGCATGCTATATATGCGATTTTTGCTAAGTAATCTCACCACTCTAGCACTAAGGTGATTCTAACCATGTGTGGTAGGAAACCAAACACTAGGTGAAAATGGTTCGATTTGTCTAGAACCTATGTTTATTTAGGAAGACCCAATGAATTAACTTCGGTGAACACTAGTTCCATCCCTAGTTATGAACCTTTTTGGATTGAGTTTGAGAGAGCATGAGATTTGTGTATATTTTCTTGAAGTGTCAAACACTAGGAGATGCAAATTTGAAGTGGTCATGTTATATGCAAATTTCTCAATAGTGCTTGCTCATGTTTATCTACTGTTGTAGTTGCTCATGTACATGTTCTGAAGTGGTCCTGTTATATGCAACATTGAAGTGCTTTGATTGTGGCCAAGTGGCCTTTTGTTGTTTCCAAGGAATGAAGCCTAGTGGCCTATGCTTTGCCGGAATGTTGATTCATTTCCGTTCCAGCAAATTTCAGGTGCTCGATTTGTCCACTTTTTTTTAGCAAAGGTCATGCCGAAATTTTTCGTGAATTTCGGCATGACTTGTGATACAAACTTTAGCCCCGATTCTCCCATGCTCTTTACTTGGACTCGTCGAAGAACATGAATAAAAAGGATTACACCCACATCAAGTATGTTCTCGACAGTGCTATCTTTTTCTATGGCCTACGAGGTGGAGAGATCACGACCAAGAGGACAAGGAACCGCCTGCCCGCCTTCGCCCATAAGACCAACTTCTGCTGCATCCAGCAACCGAGTGGTAATCTTAGTGATGGATTCTATGTCACCTACATCCGGCCATGCCCTTATTCTGCAATGGGCAAAGAACCTAGGAGATATCTCGGATCGCCGACTTTGAGCTGAGTTCTATCATATCCAGCGTGAACTTGCCCAAATAATCATGAAGGAGGTCGTCAAAAAAATAGGGATGTTCTACGAAGAAGGGCAAACGTCGCGGGAAGACGTCCGAACACGCGTATCGGCTGAGCATCTCAACCTGAAGCCTTTCACTGCGCTCGGGGACTATCTCCCTCACTTGGATGGATGGCACGACATGTTGGAGTGATTGACGATATATTTCAAAGTGTCTGTTTAGTCCATACTTTCTCTATGACGAAACTTTGAGTTATGCACGATGAAACTTTATTTGTGATGTAATTAAACCGTCCTCCTCAACTAGCGAAGATCACTCTAGTTAGTGCATTTTGGGTACTATGAACTTTGTTACTTATGCTTACGAGATGTTGCTTCTATTTTTGCCAAGTCTGTCTCTTTCTCTTTCTCAACTATATATGTTGCATATTATCGACTCATGTGACGATGCAGGTACATAGATCATCGATGGAGAAGAAGTGCTACGCCGCGAGTATACGAAGAGTGACCGGAGTGTCAGGCCCATGTGTACCTGTTTCCGAGCAAGAGCCAGAGAGGGTTAGATAGCAGAGCCGAAGAAGAAAGTAGTTAGTTTATGTTCACGCTAGTACGAGAGAGGGATACGAACCGGTGCCTCAAGAAATACTACATTATGTATGATGAGACATGCCATGTAATTTGTATGGCTATATCATGATTATGATGTGACGACATGATTTGTGTTGGATGGTATGATGAGATTATTATATGTATGAAAATCATATCATAAACTGGCAATATGCTCATCATAGAATACCATATAAAATCTGTACAAAAACATCGCAAACGTAGAAAAAAAGATATGTGAAAATATAGTAGTAGCGCTCTTTGGCGCCGAAAATAAAAAACACTACTGCTATGCCACTTAGCACTAGCCCTGGTAAGCACAACGTACTACTAGTAGCTATAGCACTAGCGCGGGCAAAAGCGCACTACTGATAAGCGTTAGCTGTAGCGCCATGTCAGTAGCACGGTACCACGCTCTACTGGTAGCCCTAAAAACCGCGCTACTGCTAGGCTTTTCCCAAGTAGTGCTAGTGAAATTAGTAAAAATGAACTTGATAATAATCATGCTAGTCAAGATAAGTCATGTGATAATGATAAAAGGAGATTGATCATCTAACTAAGGAACTAAACAATCTTAAGTTAGCTCATGAATCTACCCAAGAAGATCATAGAGAGCTTCTAAGAACTCATGAGAAGTTACGCTTTGAGAAGCAAAATTTAGAGCAAGAACATGAGTTTCTTAAAGCTATCAATGACAATCTTTGAAAGAAGATTTATTCTTATCTAGCCAAATGATTAATCATGTCTACTATTGTTCCACAAGTTAAATCTAAGAAAACTAGTAACAAAGTCAAGAAAGGTTCTTCATCTAGTGGCAACAATAAACATGCTAAATCCAACCATGTTGCTTCTAGTAGTTATATTGATTCCACCAATGTTTCTTTTAACCAAGTTACACTTGAGCAAGAAAACAATTTATTGAAAGGAATTATAGATAAAGGTGTCTACAAGATTCTTTTCGAAAGTAAGCAATTTGATGAGATTGCACGAAAGCAAGGATGGCACCATAATAACCAAGGCATTGGCTATTTCAATGCCAATGGAGTTGAATGGAAAGAAGGTCAATACCCCAAGACAAAGTTTATTCCCCAAAAGGATAAGTATGATTCCTCTCTCCACAAGGGAACAAATTCTCAAGATGACCTTCCACCACAAGACAACAAGCTCAAGGGCGAGGACAATATTCAAGAAGAGATTGACTCATTTGAAGAAGAATCCCAAGCCATGGTCAAGTGGGATCCCAAGGACACTACTAGTTCTACTTTATCTAGTGCTACCTCAACTCCAAGGATCCCCATCAAGTTTATATGGGTCCCCAAGAATAAAAACTAGAGAAGTTCTTGAGGGGTAACTCCGCCAAAAAAATTATGTCACATTCATTATTGGAAAGAACTAATGAATCAACTCCAACCTTACGTAATAGTTCAAGGAGTCACACATTTCCTCAAAGGTAAGCAAGGGACATGGTAACTAATGTATCAATGGACATCATCTTACATGTGGTTCATTCCATGTCGATAGATATAATTGTATTTGTTCCTTGTGTGGGACTAACCAATGTAGGTGAGGAGAGTACGAAACAACAAGGATAGATCCAAACTCAATATGATCTTCATCAACTATGAGCATCCACTACTACAACACCTACATGAGCTCTGCCGCATTGACTTCCCGGGACCATTGCTTCAGATGCCTATGGGAGGAGTGCAAATATGCACCTCTATCAATGCACATCACAACTACAACCTTCTAGACCTCTTGGACATGAGATCCCTCTTCATCCTCATCATCATCTGGTTCTTCACCATCAGACGACTTGTCTCGGCCCCGAGCAGGTTTCTCCTTCTGCTACTTTGCCTTGTCATGTTGTCCTCCATGTTTTTTCTTGTCGGATCCACTGGCACCACCGTAACCCTTCTCCTTGTCGCGCCTTTCGTACTCTTGCTTCTGCTTCTCAGCAAGCTGCTCTACTTGGCGGCATCCAATGATATCGTGGCCCATGGTGAGGTGGACCTTGAAGTATGGCTTGACTCTCCTCTCCCTTGTTGCGGCCTCGTCATCTTTGGAGCAGGCGGCAACATCCTTATTGGACCCCTTGGACTTGGTATTCTTGTCGGCGTTGGGTTTGCTGATGCTTTCAGCAACCATAACTGCCTTACCATCTCGCTTCCGGTTGCGCTTCCGCCCCTTATTCATGGAGGCAAGCATGTTTTTACCTTCATCAGAGTTGACCTGAGCGCGAGCGTCTTCCCTCGGGAGCCTTCTGCCCTCCTCGACCCATGCACACTTGTCATCCAGGGCGTATAGCTCGGCGACATCCCGCACCTTCTTGATGCTCATATCCTAGTGCATCCGACGATTGCGTATGTTCGTGTGGAACGCAGCAATCACCGTGGAGGGGTGGATGTCTGGGATGTTGTGATGCACGCGGTTGAACCTCTGGATATACTTGCGATGGGTTTTGTCGTATGTTTGGGGGATCACGTGCAAATTACTGGGCTGCCCCCTGGAGCTTGTGTCCCCCGTGGTATGGAACAACGAACTGGTTGCATAGGCCCGCCCAGGAGGAGATGGATTCCTCCAAAAAATTCATCTGCCACATCCTCACATTGGGCTTGAGTGCTAACGTGAAGTAGTTGGCAACTATCTTCTTGTTGTGTCCCCGACAGCCTGCACCACAATGGTGTAGATGCCTAGGAACTTCGACGGGCTAATCTTTTTGTCATACTGGTGTGATAACACTAGCTTGAAGTCTCAGCTAGAGGGCCGGTGGACTTGTCGGATCTCACGGGTGAACGCCAGACAACCAACCTCATAAGGCAGGCCACCGGGAACCCCCTCTGCAGGCTCGTAGATGGCTGGGTCTACACAGCCATCCTATCAATGACGTGTCTCCAGTCGCCTCTCGATGGTGGTGCACGCATCCTCCTTGCACATGTCCTTCAAGACTTCACGCTGATCTTTTTTCAACCGTGGGTCTATCAAGTCATAGGACACCTCGCCCTGCACGTCGTTCCAACGATATGTTTGTTGTTGTTGCGTGGGTGATTGCATTGTAGGTTCTCCGCGTGCGTCATGACCGATGGCGGGCCTAGTCTGAATCTCCTAACGCATGAGCAAATGCTCTACGGCATCCGGCGGGTCAAGGTTCGTGAAGCTCAATAGGCTCTGGATAGTTGCCATCCATTCCTCCATCCTCTCTGGCGTGGGCGGGAAGTTCAGCAGTAGCTCGGCCTGCGCCAGAGCTTCCTCCGTGTTCTTGGGCATGGAGCAGTGCGAGGCATGGGTGGCTCCCTTACTCGTGGAAATACTAGAAGGAGTGTTCTCCCGCGTTGTTGCCTGATGTACATTCTCGCTAGGGGGTTAACGACGAGGTTGGCCCTGCATGTCCTGAGGGTGGTACGCATGGGTCTTGTCCGCATGTTGGTCGGGGTCGCCTCCCCAAGGTGTTGATTGCAGTTGTCTTATGAAGCACATTATGTAGGCGTCATTACATTCGCCGTGGTGTTAGACGTGGCGCCCATTCTCATCGTTGTTGCGTCGTGGCCCTCAACCACCATGAGTGTGTCCTGGGACACAACGACAGTTGGGTCTGAATCGCGGCTCACGGAGCTGCGTGCGGTGTTCGGGCTACTCTCACCAGCTCGATGGGCAAGATGTTCGCCTCCGCCACCGTCGTCCGTCACGCTTCACCCATTAATTGCTTGCACATCATGTCATGAATATTGATGACATGACGTGTCGTGGTTTTGTCACGGCAGATGTCCTTGTGAAAGGACTTAGTGTTGGAGCCATCGCACCTTGGTGGCGACTCAAAGGGGTTGAACGGGAACGAGACAGGGATTTACCCAGGTTCGGCCCCTCGTGAGGAGGTAAAAGCCTACGTCCTGCTTTGTGTTGTATTGCTAGAGTTTCGATTACAAGGAGGGCGTAACTCGCCTTACCTAGTACTCGATGATTTCTAACCTGCCCTCTTCTTCCCTGGGACTCACCTTTATATACAGGTCGAGTCCCTAGGGTTTACAAGGGTCCTTTCCTTTATACAAATCGTGACCCTTACAATCTCTAAGTCGCCATCTTTCCAAAGCTTGGAGACCTTCTCTATTATGGACTCTTTCCAGAAGTCGTAAACCGCCATACAACTTTCTGTCTTACCAGGCCAAGGCCCGAACCACATTTTAGATGAATCGCGAGCATTAGTGACCCGGCCCAACTAGGGCGGGTTATCAACAGATAATATCCCCAACATTAGGCCCCATATTGACTTGAATTTCCTTCACGCCAATATCCTTACTCAATTAAGGGCGATTCATCTTCACTCCTCTTATGCATCATGCACTTAAACCGCCATATGTTGCGGAAAAACTTGAGTCGCCAAACCATTTCTTGTTGGCACCTCCTTATCCCTTGAATCCCGAAAAGGATAATGACGTAATCCCCAACGGATCCTTCGATATTGTTATCCCAAAAATTTGGGGCGCCATCATGGCGAATCTTTATCTTTTGGTAGTTCCCGCTCGTGGCGCCTCGATCCTAGCACCCGACCTGATAAATAGGCGGGAGGAAGGGACTGGGTGCATTTCACCTACCTGTCTTGTCGCCCTTCTCTTCCCCACTATCACAGCGAAAACCCTCATCGCCTCCCGAGAGCTCCGCGGCCACCCGAAGACCTCGTCGCCATCCGAAAGCTTCGGTGCCGCCCGAAGGCTTCGTCGCCGCCGAGCGCCTCGTCGTGGCCGAGCAGTTCGTCGCCGTCGACCGTCTCGCCGCCGTCGAGCACCTTGTCGCCGTTGAACACCTCGTCGCCACCTGAGGTTTTCGCATCCGTCCGAGACCTTCATCATCGTCCGCGCAACACTCGCGGCGAACCCTTCTTCGGACGTGTCCAGCTGTATCCATTAGGTTAGCTTTCTGCCATTTAAGAGCAGTTCCAAGTTTCTTTTCGAAGTTCATCCCTACTGCATTCTTGGTGCCTCCCGAATGGCTTTATTTGTTCCTGATTAGTTGGCGGCGATGATAACAAGCACAACGATGTCTTTCATACCTTTATTTCTTCGGCCCTTACTTGCATACTTAGAGTAGGGCTTCACCAAATCAATAATGCTGTCCCCACCTTAGTCGCAGGTTGTTATATCCAGTCATTTTCCGCATTCATTTCCGTCTGCCCGGTAGATCCATAATCTATCGCTTGTCAAGTGAAATCTGTTTGTAGTCTCATACTTCACCATTTTGACAAATACCACTGATGCTCTGAAACACCGCTCCCTTAAGTAGCAAGAGTTTCATAAGTCGCCCTCGCAACCTGACCCGGACCTTCGTTGGCGGATCAAAAAACTCCCTCAGCCATCAGGCAAATTATTTGGCGAGTCAAACAAACTTTTTTCACCATTTTCAGTAGATGCTTGGCATGTCAATTCACCCGTAATTTTATCCCTTTGTAGCATGGACACTGTTTTCAAAAGTGACTGGCTCCCAACCAAGGTTAACGATGCTATACTCAATGACTATGTAAAAACGGGAAATCTGGACCCTCAAGAGGTTATTGGTTGGCGCACCGGGTTAGGAGAAGAAGTCCCTAATCCCAAGGAAGGGGAGATAGTTGTTTTTGTTGAACACCTTGAGCGGGGCTTTAAGCCGCCTGGATCGAAATTCCTGAGAGACGCCATGAGTTTTATGAATGTCTGCCTCAAAGATCTAGGGCCCAACTCGATAAGCAATCTATGCCAGTTCCAGGTGTTTTGTGAGGCTTACTTGCGGATGGAACCCTTAGTTCCCTTATTCTGGTACTTCTTCCACTTGAATCACCAAACAGAATTTCACAATGGCCCCAGCCTAGAGCTTGGTGGTGTCAATGTTCAGCGCCGCAGGGATACCTCATTTCCGTCACTCGCCATGCCAAGCCATCCCAAAGGCTAGGGCGAGTCTTGGTTCTACTGCCAGGAGACTTCGCCTGAAGGAGAGAACAAGCTTCTGGGTTATAGGGAAGATCGCCTTCCAACAAATTTCAAACTCCCAGACAAGCTCACCAAAGAGGAAGAGTCAGACTTTATCCCAGTATTGTCCGAGTTAAGATGTTTGACAAACAACGGCCTTACCGGAGTTGACTTGATCCGCTGCTGGGTCGAATGGCGTATCCTCCCTTTAAGTCGCCGGGACGGGTTAATGTGTGAATTCGACGGCACCCTAGATCATCCTCAGTGCTACTTCCACACGGCTCTGACAGAAAATGATATTGTAACCATCATCAAGAAGCTGACCGGCGAACCCGTGACAAAATGCGGCCAAATAGGTCTTAAACCTTTCTGCAAGATTAACCCGACACCAAAGGTAAATAACTTAACCCGCCTTTTGTTTTTTATTCCTTACGTCTTACTTGAACTATGACCTCTTATAAGATATGCCATTTCAGAAAGGTGATAAATTTTGGTCCAAGAGGCCAAAAAAGTCAGCCATGAAGCAAGCTAGGCCGCCTCCAAAGAAGAAATCTAAGGGCAAGGGCAAAGCTACTGTTACCGAGCCATCTGAAGCCGATGAATCCCAAGTCGGCGACGCACCTTCACGGGTAAAAAAATCCATCCTCTTTTAACTCACCATCCATTACTGATAATTTTGTGTTTACACCTGTGTATCTCTTGCGTAAAATGAAGACAACGAAAGTCAGGAAGATTCTGTAGAGGTAATTTATGTTTCCTCCGACTCATCTCCTTCTCCTCCTAAGACGACCAAGCGAATTTGTGGGAAAGTTCCCTTCTCACACCCAAATGCTTGTTTGGATCCAAATTTTCTTCTGAAGAAAGCACAACACGGCTCAAATCGGAAAACTCGAAGTCATTCTGGCGACCTGGTGTCTGGTTTACCAACAAGAAACAAGAAAAGGCAAAATGAGGTATCTTTTAATAACACTTCTTCAGGTCCTTCTGGATCGCATTTGTAACTCGCTCATATCTTCGAAGTATAATTTTTTGCAGAGTTCTCCTCCTACATCCGGCGACTCAGTGATGTCGGCACTTTCACCGATGATCCGTGTCCCTAGGTAAACCTTTGATAATATTTACTTTTAATCTGATGGTGATAATTTCCATTCCTTTAAACACACCCCCTTCTCCTTTTAGGGCACAGGCGAAGAAAAGGAAACTTGGCGGGTTAGCTCCCATTACAACTTCGGAGCCTATCGAAAAGTCGGCGCCGATCCAGGATAACCCGGACCAAGACAAACGTGAAGATCAAGTGGATCTCCCCAGCTCGCCCAAGGAAACCATGGAAGCGCCTAACCCGCCAAGTCCATTGACAACAGCAGAAGACCCGGATGCTGTAGTTATCACCGGTACTCGCTTCTCTAAACCGGCCACAACGGTTTTGTCGAAGCATGTATCATCATCAGCTCAACCTGTTTTTGAGCATGAACTTTCCAAGGCTAAACTCTCCCAAATGAGAATCTTGAATTCAAAGAACTTTGCTCTGGCTTTGCAAGTCGCCTGGAGGCGAGTTATGACATGGAGAAGAGCCTGCTTCGAATGCTGAAGAACAAACATGAGGGACGTTTTGTTGTACACTGTATTATCGTCATTAACTCCCAAGGGCCGGGTCATCAGTAAAAAGATGAGCCGGATCTTGATGATTGAAAAACTTTCGACCTGTGACCCCCAAGGGCCGGGTCATCAGAACAAATATGAGCCGGGTCTTGATGATTGAAAAACTTTCGACCTGTAACCCCCAAGGGCCGGGTCATCAGTAAAAAGATGAGCCGGGTCTTGATGATTGAAAAACTTTCGACCTATAATCCCCAAGGGCCGGGTCATCAGAAAAGAGATGAGCCGGGTCTTGATGATTGAAAAACTTTCGACCTGTAACCCCCAAGGGTCAGGTCATCAGTAAAAAGATTAGCCGGGGTTTGATACTGTATAATTTTGTCTAAAAAATTATACATTAGACCCCAAGTGTCAGGGATGTTGCTTGCAATAATTCTAAGAATTGCCCCTTAACTATATATTTGAACAGGAATCTCTTATCCAAACTGAATCAGCACTTGGCGACTTGAAGAAAAGTTTAATCGATCGGCAGGATGACCGGGCAAAATCAGAAGAGAACTATCAACTGATCTTATCTGAGATGGAGAAGCTAAAAGCCGACTTAAAAGGGCTCAAGCTGATCAAAGCGAGCAGAAAAAGCTGAAGCCAAGTTGGATACTGTGCAACAAGAGCTCTCCGGCTTAAAGCGACATATCTCAAACATGGCGCAACCTGTCTTTGGTAAGAACCAACTCTTGACCTTTGTAAACAAATAGCTTTGTATAAATCGCTGACTATCATTACCTCTTATACAGGTCCGAGAGCCGCCAACCTTCAGGATGATTGCGTCCTGATGCTGAAGGCGATTTACGCGTTGACGAAGCAGCTATATACCAGGAGTGTGCTGACCGTGATAGCAGTGATGGGCGCCAAGGAAACTATAACATCAATAAAGAAGATGCTTGGCTTCTTAGCTACTCTTCCTCCTCAAATTGGCAAGTTAACTTGGTCAGCCGCCCGGAAAGGAGCACTGACTACACTGAGTTGGTGCTTAGCCTATGCTCCAGAAGTAAGCCCAGAAGAAGTAGCGGCGGGCTTTCATCAGCTGAAGGATGATGGGTCAGAATTTGCTGAAGAGGACTACCATCGTGTTGTTAAAGACTCCCGTTTGGCGGCGACTCAGCTTGCTGCAAGCTTGGATTTATCAAAATACCAAGCCGCCTACGACAACAAAAACAAGAAGGTTAACCCGCCAACCTTTGTGATGACCAGCTTAACTCCGCGTCGACCCAAGAATCATTTTGACTTGGAGGCGGATTTCTCATCAGTGTTGAACGATGAAGATGAGTTCACCGCGTTATCCAGGTGTAACTGGGTACTGGGCGACTTACAAATTGAAGTCGGCCAAAGCTCGCAGCAGGCTGATCCAAGGGCATCAGCAGAATTACACTTCATAGATTTGGCCATGAGAGCCATGTAATAAGTCTCTTTAGGAATCAAACTGCTTCTGTGATATCTCGAAAAATCCTTATTTCGCCCTTAAGGCGTTTTGAAATGCTTGATCCACCGCTTGAGGCATTATTATGATACTTGACCCGCCATTGAGGCGTTCTCATGATGCCTGATCCGCCATGATTAGAGTAATTTTGATCATCAACCTGTTTCAAGCTTAAAAACATATATCAAACCATCTCAATGAGTTATGGGTGATAACAAATAGCAAGCGCCCCAAAATATTTTCAAGCGTGTCAGAAAAAAGTATGAAAAACCTTGTGGTAGTGCCAGGGAGGTAAAAAATAGCAATTTCGTCGGCTCATCAGGTCACGACAGGACAGGGCGAGTTAAACTAACTCAAGCGCCACCCAAGGAGACTTTTGAATCAAAAGCTCAAGTATTTTGACCGGCTGATCAGGCACAAGTCAAGCTTCAGTGAAGCGGGTTCAATGAACCAATGGTTTCTCTATTTTCCATGCGAGGCGCTTGCCAGTACCAGACATGTTTTAACCAAGGCAAGTTCAGGGTCCATGAGCGGAATAACTCGCCAAGAGTTCATGGGTCCATATGGCGATTCGGCCAACACACAGTCCAGTATAACCATTTGTAATGCGGTAATTTTTCGCAGGCCAAATGGGTGGTAAGGCTGATCTCAGTGAGAGGAAGCCCCCAAGTGACCTATGATTAAGGGAAAGACCGTCATAGGATTGTAGAAGCGTATACGCTATTACCACAAAACGACTTGGGAACACACTGTCCTCAAGTAAGTCGGTCTAATCCACAGAATCATATAAGGCGCCTATGTTTGAATCGCGCACTTGTGGCGACTTCGATCCTCTTTGGCTTATCGATACCTAGTTTTGTAATAGGCGCATCGTGGCGACTTAACTCTTTGGTATGGATAGCGTCCATATTTGGGCGACTTGTTGATGAAAGAATAAAGATCCATACCTTTCAATAAGATGAATTAGCAGGAAAGCCCCCAAGTCGGGAGGTGTTTAATTTTATTGCCTTATAAGAAATGAAAAACTTACAAAACGTAGAGCTTAATAGCTCAAGTGTAATAAGGCCGCAAATGGGCAATATTCCAGGGGCGAGTCGACTCAGCCTCCGTGGTTGGCCGATCAGGCCGTAGATCCACCAGATAGTAAGACCCGTTGCGAAGGTTTTTGCTGACGACGAACGGTCCTTGCCATGGTGGTGATAACTTATGCATGCCAATGCGATCTACTATCAGCCGAAGCACTAAGTCGCCTTCCTGAAAGGTTCGGCTCTTGTCCCGGCGGCTGTGATAACGCCGTAAGTCCTGCTGATAAATGGCCGATCGGGCTGCAGCCAAATCACGCGCTTCCTCTAAGGCGTCCAAAGAATCTTGACGCGCCAGTTCGTTGTCCTGTTCCACATAAGCGGCGACTCTAGGCGAGTCATGCCTTATGTCAGTGGGAAGAACGGCTTCTGCTCCATAGACCAGAAAGGAAGGGGTAAAACCCGTAGACCGGTTCGGGGTGGTCCGGATGCTCCAAAACACCGAAGGCAACTCCTCAACCCAACACCCCGGGGTTCGTTACAAGGGAACCATGAGTCGGGGCTTGATTCCCCGCAAAACTTCCTGATTCGCCCGCTCCGCCTGTCCATTAGATTGGGGGTGAGCAACCGCAGAAACATCAAGCCGGATATGCTCACGACGGCAAAATTCCTCCATCGCCCCTTGAGACAGATTAGTGCCATTATCAGTAATGATACTGTGCGCATATCCGAACCGGAAGATCAATTTTTTTAGAATTTGACCGTTGTCTCCGCATCGCAAGCTCCAACAGGCTCTGCCTCAACCCACTTGGTGAACTTATCAACCGCCACCAGTAGATGGGTTTTCTTGTTGGATGACATCTTAAAGGGGCCAACCATGTCTAACCCCCAGACCACGAAAGGCCAAGTGATGGGTATCATCCTTAATTCTTGAGCCGGCACATGAGCCTGTCGCCCATAACGCTGGCATCCATCGCATCGACGAACTATTTCCTCTGCATCTGCATGGGCCTTCAACCAAAAGAAACCATGACGGAACGCCTTTGAAACCAAGGAACGTGACCCGGCGTGATGCCCACAATCTCCAGAATGAATGTCATTTAGAATTATGCACCCTTCTTCGGAGGAAACACATCTTTGAAAAACCCCGGAAGTGCTTCGCTTATATAGTTCGCCATTGATGATCAGCATGGATTTACTTTGCCGAATGATTTGGCGAGCCAACACTTCATCCGTAGGTAATTCGCCTCGGGCGAGACAGGCCAGATACGGAAGAACCCAATCCGGCGTAACATGAAGAGCCGCCACGAACTGGGACTGAGGATCTGGTATCGCCAACTCCTCCTCTGAAGGCAAACTTACGGAAGGATTATGCAATGTATCCAAAAAAACATTGGGGGGAATCGGCTTTCGCTGGGAACCGAGACGTGAAAGGGCATCAGCTGCCTCGTTAAGGCGCCGGTCAATGTGATCAACCTGATAGCCGTGGAAATGACCCGCCACATCGGACACAACCCTCCTGTAAGCCTGTTGGAAATATGCCCTAGAGGCAATAATAAATTAGTTATTATTATATTTCTTAGTTCATGATAATCGTTTATTATCCATGCTATAATTGTATTGATTGGAAACGCAATACTTGTGTGGATACATAGACAAAACACTGTCCCTAGTAAGCCTCTAGTTGACTAGCTCGTTGATCAAAGATGGTCAAGGTTTCCTGGCCATAGGCAAGTGTTGTCACTTGATAACTGGATCACGTCATTAGGAGAATCACGTGATGGACTAGACCCAAACTAATAGACGTAGCATGTTGATCGTGTCATTTTGTTGCTACTGTTTTCTGCGTGTCAAGTATTTATTCCTATGACCATGAGATCATATAACTCACTGACACCGGAGGAATGCTTTGTGTGTATCAAACGTCGCAACGTAACTGGGTGACTATAAAGATGCTCTACAGGTATCTCCGAAGGTGTTAGTTGAGTTAGTATGGATCAAGACTGGGATTTGTCACTCCGTGTGACGGAGAGGTATCTCGGGGCCCACTCGGTAATACAGCATCACACATAAGCCTTGCAAGCAATGTAACTTAGTGTAAGTTGCGAGATCTTGTATTACGGAACGAGTAAAGAGACTTGCCGGTAAACGAGATTGAAATAGGTATGCGGATACTGACGATCGAATCTCGGGCAAGTAACATACCGAAGGACAAAGGGAATGACATACGGGATTATACGAATCCTTGGCAGTGAGGTTCAAACGATAAGATCTTCGTAGAATATGTAGGATCCAATATGGGCATCCAGGTCCCGCTATTGGATATTGACCGAGGAGTCTCTCGGGTCATGTCTACATAGTTCTCGAACCCGCAGGGTCTGCACACTTAAGGTTCGACGTTGTTTTATGCGTATTTGAGTTATATGGTTGGTTACCGAATGTTGTTCGGAGTCCCGGATGAGATCACGGACGTCACGAGGGTTTCCGGAATGGTCCGGAAACGAAGATTGATATATAGGATGACCTCATTTGATTACCGGAAGGTTTTCGGAGTTACCGGGAATGTACCGGGAATGACGAATGGGTTCCGGGAGTTCACCGGGGGGGGCAACCCACCCCGGGGAAGCCCATAGGCTTTGGGGAGACACACCAGCCCTTAGTGGGCTGTGGGACTGCCCCAAGTGGGCCTATGCGCCAAGAAAAAGAAATCAAAGGAAAAGAAAAAAAAGAGAGGGAGGAAGTGGGAAGGGAGGGGGACTCCTCCCACCAAACCAAGTCCAACTCGGTTTGGGGGGGGAGTCCTCCCCCCCCCTTGGCTCGGCCGACCCCTTGGGAGTCCCTTGGACCCCAAGGCAAGGTCCCCCTCCCTCCTCCTATATATATGGGGCTTTTAGGGCAGATTTGAGACGACTTTCTCACGGCTGCCCGACCACATACCTCCATAGTTTTTCCTCTAGATCGCGTTTCTGCGGAGCTCGGGCGGAGCCCTGCTGAGACGAGATCATCACCAACCTCCGGAGCGCCGTCACGCTGCCGGAGAACTCTTCTACCTCTCCGTCTCTCTTGCTGGATCAAGAAGGCCGAGATCATCGTCGAGCTGTACGTGTGCTGAACGCGGAGGTGCCGTCCGTTCGGTACTAGATCGTGGGACTGATCGTGGGATTGTTCGCGGGGCGGATCGAGGGACGTGAGGACGTTCCACTACATCAACCGCGTTCTCTAACGCTTCTGCTATTCGATCTACAAGGGTACGTAGATCACTCATCCCCTCTCGTAGATGGACGTCACCATGATAGGTCTTCGTGCGCGTAGGAAATTTTTTGTTTCCCATGCGACGTTCCCCAACAAAGCCGCCATCACGGGGTCCCGAGAATCCCAAGTGCCTGAAACTTGCTGAGCCACCAGATCAGAGTCACCAAAACATCTGACCCGCGTAAGGTTCATCTCCTTAGCGAGTCGCAAGCCATGAAGTAAAGCTTAGTATTCCGCAGCATTGTTGGTACATGGAAACATGAGTCGGAGGATGTAACAGAATTTGTCTCCTTGAGGGGATACCAGCACCACGCCAGCCCCCGAGCCTTCCAATTGTCTAGATCCGTCAAAATAAATAGTCTAGTATGTAAGATCCGGCCGGTCTTCTCGGACGTGGTGTGTCCCAAGTTCAATCACCCACTTGGCAATCCGCCTCGTCGCCTCCCGATTCTGGATGATGTCCCCGAGGGGAGCGGAACTAACCACCGTGATGGGATGCTCTTGAAAATAATGTTTAAGCTTCCGGCTTGCCATAAACACCCCATACACTAATTTCTGCCAGTGTGGGTATCGCTGCTTTGAAAGAGTTAGACCTCGCTGATAAAATACACCGGGCGCAGCACAGGGTATTCCTTTCCTTCCTCCTTCCTTTCAACGACCACCGCCACACTCACCGCTTTGGAGTTTGTCGCAATATATAAAAGCATGGGCTCTTTCTCAGTCGGGGCGGCCAAGACCGGCGGATTGACCAGTTGCCGTTTTAAGGCTTCGAAAGCTTCATCGGCTTCATCTGTTCAAACAAAATGGTCAGATTTCTTTAGCAATTGATAAAGGGGAATAGCCTTTTCTCCCAGGCGGCTTATGAAGCGAATTAAGGCCGCAATGCGACCCCCCATCCGTTGGACTTGATTAACATTCGCTGGCTTCCCAAGAGAGGTAACCGCTTCAATCTTGTCCGGTTTAGCTTTGATGCCGTGCTCAGACACCAGGAAGCCCAACAACTTCCCTGCAGGAACACCAAAGACACACTTGGTGGGATTCAGCTTCATCTGATATACCCGTAGAATATCAAAAGTTTCCTTGAGATCTTCCAATAGCGTTTCCTTTCGGTGGGTTTTAACCACAATGTCATCGACATAGGCATGGACGTTGCGTCCGATTTGGCCACAGAGGCAATTTTGGATGCAGCGCTGATAAGTCACCCCTGCACTCTTGAGCCCGAATGGCATGGTCACATAGCAAAAAGCCCCAAAGGGGGTTATAAAAGCTGTTTTCTCCTGATCCTCCACGGCCATCTTGATTTGGTGATATCCAGAATAGGCGTCCAAGAAGCACAAACGTTCGCATCCCGCCACTGAGTCAATGATTTGGTCGATGCGGGGAAGAGCGAAAGGATCCTTTGGACAAGCTCTGTTAAGGTCCGTGTAATCAATGCACATACGGAAGGTACCATTCTTCTTGAGCACCAAGACCGGGCTAGCCAACCATTTGGGGTGAAAAACCTCTACGATGAATCCCGCGGCCAAGAGACGGGCAACCTCCTCCCCGATTCCCTTGCGTCATTCCTCATTGAACCTACGAAGATATTGCTGGATAGGTTTTGCCTTTGGGTCAACATTAAGATGGTGCTTAGCGAATTCTCTCGGCACACCAGGCATGTCAGAAGGTTTCCATGCGAAGATGTCCTGATTCTCACGGATGAATTCGATGAGCACGCTTTCCTATTTGGGATCGAGGCCCGTCCCAATAGTGAACTGCTTGGTTGAGTCGCGAGGGACGAAATCCACCGTTTTAGTGTCATCTGCTGGCTTGAACTTGAGGGGCGGCTCAGCATCTGTCGTTGGCTTTTTTAGGGGCGACATATCAGCCGGATCAACATTGGCCTGGTGGTATTTGAGCTCCTCCGCAGCACAAGCGACTTCTGCATAAGCCGCATCCCCTTCTTCAATTCTCTTGCAGTCCTCCTATCACCATCAACAGTGATGGGTCCCTTAGGGCCAGACATCTTGAGTTTAAGGTAAACATAGCATGGGCGAGCCATGAACCGGGGTAAGTCGGCCGCCCAAACAACGCATGATAGGGGCTTTTTAACTTGACCACCTCAAACATTAGCGACTCACTCCTGTAATTAGATGTTGTTCCAAATGCAACTGTGAGCCTGACTCGGCCTATTGGGTACGCCGATTTGCCTGGGACGATTCCGTGGAACACCGTGGTTGAAGGCATCAAATCTTTCTCCAACAGGTTCATCCTTTGGAAAGTGTCGAAGTACAAAATGTTGATGCTGCTGCCACCATCCATCAGTACCTTCGATAGGGTATATCCCCCAACTTGGGGAGCCACGACCAACGCTAAGTCGCCGGGATTGTCAACTCTTGGCGGGTGATCCTCCCTACTCCATGATATGATCTGCTCGGACCAGTGGAGGTATCTAGGGAGTGCTAGCTCAGACACACTGTACGCTCGGTGACTTACCTTTTTATCACGCCTGCAAGCATTGGTGGTGAAAACGTGGTACTGCCCATTGCTTAACTGCTTGGGATTGCTGCGGAAGCCGCCATTATCATCCTGCCCCTGCGAAGCCCCCTGTGGGGGTGGTTGCTGAAAAACTCCAGGCGGGTTATACCGTCGCTGGTGATGCATCGGGTACTGGCCGCTACGTGTCTGCGAGCCACCTTGAGCCCCAGGCTCGGGAAAACCGCCGAAGGGGTTCTGGCGTTGATTGGGTGCACCGAATTGTTCATGCCGTTGGCCCGGATCACCGCTTTGCCCTTTTTTGATCGCCTCCGCCCGAAACTCTCCCATCACGTAACAGTCCTCCTAGGAATGAGTCGCCGGTCCGTCTGCCATGGCTTGGTGTGGGCAGGGGCCCTTGAGTAACTTTTTATAGTTGCGTGGCTTTTTTCCACTGTAACCCCTACTTTTCTTCTGGCGCTGGTTGCCGTTATTGGTGTTGGTGTTGGCGACTAACTCCGAAGACTCTTCCTGCTGCCTTCTCTTGCTATTCGCTCCCTGATTATGGCGGGCGCGTCCCTGGAACCGGGTATGATTTTTGGATTACTCGCCCTTTCTTGGCGAGTTAGTTTTACCACCATCCTCACCGGGATCTTTGGTGTCGTTTGCCTCAGCATACCTAGTGAGGGTGTCCATTAGCTCCCCTATGTCTTGGACCTTTCGCTTGAGTCACCCCAACTTCTACACCAAAGGCTCGTAGTGGCAATTTTGCTGGAGGATCAGCACAGCCTGAGCCGCCGTAATACCGTCTGGCGAGTGAATGACTTCCGCGACCCGCCGCGACCAGTGGTGGGCCGATTCATCCGGGCGTTGGACGCAATGCTCAGATCGACTATTGTCGTCGGACGCTTGCAGGTTCCTCGGAAGTTTTTGATTAAACGCTCTTTCAATACAGCCCAAGTATGGTGGATTTGGGAGGCAAGTTCTTTAACCAAGTACGCACCGTCCCTTCGAGCATCATTGTGAAGTATCTGGCACAAACTGCTTCGCTTACATCGAGCATGTCCATGGCGATTTCATAACTCTCGACCCACGACGCCGGCTCAAGGTCTGGAGTGTAGTTAGGCACCTTTCTTGGCCCTTTAAAGTCCTTGGGCATTCGCTCGTTGCGAAGGGCGGGGGCCAAGCACGGCACCCCCACTTGTCTGCCGTTCCCAACAAGAGGCGCTGGGGCGACTTGGATGTCCGGGTGATCCCGACCTCGCGTGTCTCGATGGTCAGGCGAGTTGTCCTCGGGGAAGAGCCGCGGTCCGCTGGTTATAGCGGGCTGGTCCTCTGGCCGACTCCTGGTGCGGCATGCCTGGGGAGTGGAGTGCAGCCTATCTAGGCTGTCTGAGAACTAGGCGTTTTGAACCACCGCCGTCTTCAACATCTCAATGGCGTTCCTTGCCTCTATCTCGGCAGGAGTATTGCCGTGAATCAGAAGGGATTCCAAATGGCGAGTTGCGGCAAGGACGTTGTCCACCGGGTTGGAAAAGTGACCTTGAGATGTCTGGAATCAGGGAACGCGATCCATAACTGGCTGAAACGGCGGGTTTGGTGGCTGGCCCGGCCCTCCCCCCGGGGCGGCTCCCGCCACGAGAGTTCGCGGAGTGTTGAACAGGCGGGTCGGGTTGAGATCAGGGGGCAGACAACCCTGGTGCCTCTGCGGATGGACGGCGTCAGACGCGCGCTGGTGCCTTTCGAGCCGCCAGTTATCGGTATTCAAGCGAGCTATCTCAGCGGTAATTTGAGCTTGTCGGGTCTCGATCCTGGCGGACTCCACCTCGGCATCCCGCTGAGCCTTTGCCACCCCTTCTCTTAGCTTCGTCAATTCCGTGTTTACCGCCTCCTGGTTTTCCGGTGTGATGGGGGTCGCCATGAGCCTTGTTATTTCCGCTACTAACTCCACCAAAATCGCGGCCGGGCTTCTAGACGTCTCGCCAGTTCCAACTCCGCCTGCCGGGTTTGGCGAGGGTTGAGTCGCCCCTGCCATGTAAACGGTGATCTGACGACGAGTACGGTCAAGAACTTAGGGGTCCATGGCCAGTGACAAGCCCCCAAGGCAGCCCCCGTGCAGAGATTGGATTGAATCTGAATCGCCCATGGATGATTCGTCATCGGTGTTGACTGGCGTGGTTTCCTGGGTCGCTGAGTGTTCTGGCTCCTCAGATCCGTGCATGAATCCAACAAAGACCGGGCGGGTTAGGTTTGGCGTCACGACCGGGCGGCCGTACCTGGCCGGCTCGACGATGTCGGAGGAGGTGTCCGACTCAGGCGCGGGCGATCCAATCATGCCGATGAACACGCTGATCTTGCCGAAGGGGACCATGTAACCAGATTCGATCAAATCCGCCTCGGGCCTCCATAGCGAGTTGTTGATGTAGTACTTCCCATGGCGGCTCCGAGTCATGAGCCCCGTCGCGTAGCTCCCAAACCCTAGTAGGGCTCCCTTTGAGAACTCAACTCCACCATGCGTAGGCCCCACGGTGGGCGCCAACTGTCGTGGTTTTGTCACGGTAGATGTCCTCGTGAAAGGACTTAGTGTTGGAGCCATCGCACCTTGGTGGCGACTCAAAGGGGTTGAACGGGAACGAGACAGAGATTTACCCAGGTTCGGCCCCTCGTGAGGAGGTAAAAGCCTACGTCCTGCTTTGTGTTGTATTGATAGAGTTTCGATTACAAGGAGGGCGTAACTCGCCTGACCTAGTACTCGATGATTTCTAACCTGCCCTCTTCTTCCCTGGGACTCACCTTTATATATAGGTCGAGTCCCTAGGGTTTACAAGGGTCCTTTCCTTTATACAAATCGTGACCCTTACGATCTCTAAGTCGCCATCTTTCCAAAGCTTGGAGACCTTCTCTATTATGGACTCTTTCCGGAAGTCGTAAACCGCCATACAACTTTCGGTCTTACCAGGCCAAGGCCCGAACCATATTTTAGATGAATCGCCAGCTTTGGTGACCCGGCCCAACTAGGGCGGGTTATCAACAGATAATATCCCGAACATGACGTGCAAGCAATTAATGGGCATGAAAGCACAATTGCTCCCTAGGGTGGTTTTGATAACTGATCACAACATATGCATCATTGGACTAATATGTTTTGCAAGTATATTTCAGAAAAAGTTCAAAAGATTCTATGGCTTAAGGTTTATTTGAAGATGCCCCTAGATGCAAGAAAGGAATAATATTGCCTCAAGCTTCAAGATAGAAGACTCTTCATTTCATATTTGTGAGAAATCACTTTTGAGTCCATAGGAAAGCCAATACCATTAAAAGGGGATGAGGTAGTAAAATGAACTGATTGCTCAAATGCTCAAAGTTAGCCACCAAAACACTCAGTCATTTTTCCCACATATCCACTCTGTCAAGATCCACATACACAAATTCGGTGTCACCAACATTTCCATATCGTACCCATCGAGTTTGACCTCAAACAGAAACCCTAGGCATTCCCACCAAATCGGTGCAACCGAAACGAAGTCGGTGCTACCGAGTTCAGTGTGACCAACATTCTGTTGCCAAGATACACAAAATCGAAGTTTTCGAGATTGAGTATGGGTACCACCGAGTTTGGCCATCTAACCGTTAGTCACCTTTTTCGTGCCACCGAGTTTCATATATGGGTCCCACCGAGATTCAAATGTTAACACCTTTAGTGCTAATCGGAACCACCGAATTTACTATTTTGTGTGTAACAGTTGGATTTTGACTACTGCCTATATATACCCCTTTACCCACCTCTCATTTATGGGAGACGCACTCATAAAACACACTTCATTGCCAGATCCATTTTCTGAGAGAGAATCACCTACTCATGTGTTGAGACCAAGATATTCCAATCCTATCATTTGAAACTCGACCTCTAGCCTCCCCAAACTGCTTTCCACCAAATCAACCTCTCCTACCCATGCATGTTCTATGAGAGAGTGATTTGTGTTGAGGAGACTATCTTTAGAAGCACAAGAACAAGGAGTTCATTGATCTACCACATCTATTACCTTTTGGAGGGTGGTACCTCCTAGATTGGTTAGGTGTCGCTTGGGAGCCTCCTACTTCGTGTTGTGGAGTTGAACCAAGATGTTTGTAAGGGCAAGGACATCACCTACTTTGTGAAGATCTACCATGAGTAATGCTAGTCCTCCGTGGACGGAATCCATGGTGGGATTGACAAGGCTTCTTCTTTGTGGACCCTCCATGGGTGGAGCCCTCCATGGACTCTCGCAGCCGTTACCCTCCGTGGGTTGAAGTCTCCACTAACATGGATATACGATAGCGCCACCTATCGGAACCATGCCAAAAATCGCCGTGTCAACCTCATGTGTTTGATCTCCCTACCTTACCGTGAGTAAGGCAAAAAAATTATCTTCTCAAGTAGTCTAATCACCCCCCTCTAGACATAATTTCGATCCTACAAGTGGTATCAGAGCTTTGGTCTCCATTTCATTGGTTTAACAACCTAGGAGAATATGACATCTAGTGAGGGAAATTATCATTGTAGAGGTCCATATTTTGATGGCACTAATTTTGCTAGTTGGGACTCCTCCCAAAGGAACAAGCTCACAGGATGGCGTTCTACCACAAGACCACAAAGTCAAGGGAGAGCTTCAAGATGACATTGCCCTATTTGAAGAAGAACCCCAAGCCAAGGTCAAGTGGATTCCCAAGGACACTACTAGCTCTACCTCAACAAGTGCTACGACAACTCCATGGATTCCCATCAATTTGATGTGGATCCCCAAGAGGAAGAACTAGGGAAGTTCTTGAGCGATGCCTCGGCTAATGAAATTCACACTTATACATTTTGGCAAGAACTATTTGCAATCAATCTCACCAATTGCATTAGTTCATGGAGTCACACATTCCATCAAAGGTAAGCAAGGAACAAGCTAATTAATGCATCTTTCAACATCATCCCATTTCTGTTTCACTCCATGTCCATAGATATTCTTGCATATGTTCCTCGTGCTTTGGGACTAAACCATGTAGGTGAGAAGAGTATGAAAACAACAAGGATTGCTCCCAACTCACGATGATCTTCATCAACATTGAGCATCCACTAGTACTTCACCTACTTGAAGTCTTCTATGACAAAACCCAAGGTTAGTTGATCCCTCTTAGTGGGGATGTCACATGAAGGGGGAGATTTACTCAAATACTTGAGTATAAGCATCTCCTAAGGATATGAACACATTAATGCTTATGTAAAAGTGGTAATCCCACTTGTGCTTAACGATGAATATGACCTATGATTAAGTAATCTTACTTGGCTCCGATGTCAATATACTCATATATGGATGACTTTGTCATCTCCCTAGTGCTTGATAGCTGCTAGGATGTTTGTGCATGTTCACCATGTATTTATCTATCATTCTTATTGTGTGTGGATGTTGGTCTACATGTGTTTGATCATTTGAGGACATCCAATTGTTGCCATTTGGTTGTTGATTTATCTTTTGTTGGATGGACAAAAATGCCTAGGAACCATCTTTAGCTATCTATGTTATCTCATCTCAAGTTCTATTTATGCTTCATCACAAAACTTGAACAAGCACTTGTCGATCCCTCTGTGTGAAGGTGCACTCGGAGTTTTGTATCTTCAATGGCTGATCTCCAAAACCTGTCTTTGAATGAACTTGGTGAAACCAATTTCACAAACTCGGCTCCACCGAATTCCAGAGTTGATCTAGGTTTTCCATCTTGATACCGCCGGAATCACACACTCGGTTCCACCGAGTTTCCCTGTCAACTAACAGTAGAGGAACTCGGTGCCACCGATTTCGCAATTTTGGTGACACCGACAACGAATGTGTATATATTCCAGCGGACCGAATCTTTGATTTCACTTCGTCAAAAGCCGTTTCATCCCAAAACCCCATGCTTCCTCTTGACCCCTGGTCGTCGCCCTTTAGTCCCCGTGCGTCTCCATCGCTGGATTTGGTAATTGATCCCTAGGGTTGTTTTGATATTTTATCACAACATATGCATCATTGGACTAATATGTTTTCAAACTATATTTTAGAAAAATTTCAAAAGATGCTATGGCTTAAGGTTTATGTGGATATGCCCTGGATGCAAGAAAGGAATAATATTGTCTCAAGTTTCAAGCTAGAAGGCTCTTCATTTTATATTTGTGATAAATCACTTTTGAGTCCATAGGAAAGCCAATACCATTAAAAGGGGATGAGGTAGTAAAATGAACTGATTGCTCAAATGCTCAAAGTTAGACACCACAACACTCAGTCATTTTTCCCACATATCCACTCTGTCAAGATCCGCATACACAAATTTGGTGTCACCAACATTTCCATATCGGACCCACCAAGTTTGACCTCAAACAGAAACCCTAGCCATTCCCACCAAATTGGTGCAACACAAACCAAGTCGGTGCTACCTAGTTCAGTGTGACCAACATTCTGTTGCCAAGATACACAAAATCTGAATTTCCGAGTTTGAGTATCAGTGCCATCGAGTTTTGCCATCTGACCGTTAGTCACCTTTTCGATGCCACTGAGTTTCATATATCGTTCTCACCGAGATACAAAGTTCACACCTTTAGTGCTAATCGGTACCACCGAGTTTCCAACTTCAGTGTCATCAAATTTGCCCTTTTGTGTGTGACGGTTGGATCTTGTGTGTTGCCTTATATACCCCTTCACCCACCTCTCATTCGTGGGAGAAGCACTCAGAACACACACTTCATTGCTAGATCCATTTTCTGAGAGAGAACCACCTACTCATGTGTTGATACCAAGATATTCCAATCCAACCATTTGAAACTTGCTCTATAGCCTCCCCAGATAGGTTTCCACCAAATCAATCTCTCCTACACATGCCTATTCTATGAGATAGTGATTTTGTGTTGAGGATACTATATTTAGAAGCACAAGAGCAAGGAGTTCATTAATCTTCCACATCTATTATCTTTTGTAGGGTGGTGCCTCCTAGATTGGTTTGGTGTCGCCATGGAGCCTCCTACTTCGTGTTGTGGAGTTGAACCAAGATGTTTGTAAGGGCAAGCAGATCGCCTACTTCGTGAAGATCTACCGTGGGTAAGGCTAGTCCTATGTGGACGGAAGCCATGGTGGAATAGACAAGGATCCTTCTTCGTGGACCCCTTGTGCGTTGAGCCCTCCATGGAGTCTCGTAGTCGTTACCGTTCATGGGTTGAAGTCTCCACTAACATGGACGTACGATAGCACCACCTATAGGAACTATGCAAAAATTGTTGTGTCAACCTCTTTGCGTTTGATCTCTTAAACTCTACTCCCTGACATGTGCAAAGTCTTTACTTTTCCACTACCATATATGTTGACTAGCATGTGTAAGGTGTACTAGACTTGTTAGAACTACTGAATTTCCGCCTTCCTTGAAATTGGGTTAAGCTAGAAATTTTATCTTGACAAGTAGTCTATTCACCTCCCTCTAGACACATCTTCTATCGATCCCATAGCTACCACTAATTGAATTGGAAAGAAAAAATGAAAAGAGGCGAGAAACATTTTTAGATTTTATAATGTTTTCCAAACACACAACAAGAAATAAAAAAACTAACATGGATATACAATGAAATAGGATAAACACTCACAATTTATATGAAGTGTGTGAGCATGAATGTAATGTCGGTGGGAAATATGTATTCACCCAAGCTTAGGATTTTGCCTCGCTTGGTAATCACCACTGGTAGAGACCATCGGGTCCAGGAAAGTGCTCCTGCGCTGGCACCTGAGTGTCCCAATCCAGTGCTTCGGCCTCCGTAGCAACTAACTTGTTATGGGATGCAAATATGTCCTCTGGCACGATGGTGTACCCGTTCTAGGCATGGAATTTAAACAAGGAGGGTGCATGTAACATAAAAATATTGCGAGTAATCTTTCTATATACTATATTATAATTAATTCCTTGAGGTATATCAGTTGCATGAGTGAAATGATATTCTATGATATATTGGTGGTCGAGGTACATCAGTGGGGCGTATAGCCACTTAAAAATACTTAGCCACGCGTGTTGCATAAATACTACCATGGATAATCTCTTTGCTTTGATTAAGATGCAAACGGCACGCGACAATAGATCCTAGGTTGTAGGTATTATCACTATAAAGTGTGCATCGCAAAACACCCAGAGTTGGGATGTTGAGGCCACAACCGTGCTTCATAGCAGTTATGCATTTTCCTACAAACAAAGCAAAATAATGTATACAAGGAAAATGAAAACTAGTAGCCCTCGCATTTGATACGCCTCTAGTTTCCCCCATGGTTAAGGTGAGGAGGAAACCCTCAAAACCCTCAGGCTTAGGCTTGCGTATCTCCCCATCAAAGGGAAGCAATCATATTTCGCAAAATCTATGGAAATGCAATTCATAGGTTGTGGCATACAAGTGAAAACACATTGTGGGAGCATCGGGCGTGTTTATGAAATGAAAGTTATGAACAAAGGAGTTAGTACGGAGATAGTACTGATCACACTTATCTGCGAGGAAGTTGGTCAGCCTCACTTTTGCAACAAACTTCATGAATTATTCATAAAAACCGACTTCACTTATGAAGGTCGTATGTGGCCATTCACAAGGCCTAACCTCAGTGTTGCGAACGATCTTGATGTCGCTATCCTGAGTCCTCCCCGCAACTCCCTTGGGACTCCGGCTCGAAGAGCCCTTCCTTGAGGAACATCTCCTTAAGAATTTCATTTTCCTACACACAATCTATGAAATTTTTGGACCACCAAAATACGCCAGTAAAACTTTATGAGGGAGATAGCAACTACTCATATGGGCACTTCGGATATATATCAAGCATTCTTTCTACTTGGAACTTAAATATTTTAACATGCAAGCTCATTTTTTGAAGCACCAAGTGCAGCAATTTATGCCAAATATAAAACACTAAGACAAAAACTAATTGGAGAGATGGAGGAGTCATATACCAAGGATGAATTTCTTCGAAACAGTTTCGGAAAAGGGTTTTCGAGCAAAGCAATCGAAAATTTCAGTTTCTCGAGGAAGAACATGGGAGACATGGAGCTAGGAAAAAATTTCTGGAGGTCGGAGATGATGTTAGCCAAAGGGATAAGGCAGGGGGGCTGTGGGGCCCCACAAGCTATCATGGCGCGGTCAGGGGCGTGCCCAGTTAGCTTATGGCCCATAGGTGCGTCTCCTTAATTTTATATTTACACGAAAAAGTTCATTTATTCTAGAAAAAACATTTAAAGTTTTACGACATTCTGAGACTTTTGTTTTTGGGGCATTTTTCTATAGTACGGAAAACTCAGAAAACCAGGTAATCATGGAGTTTTATTTTTCCATATCTAAAAGATCAAACAATAAACTTGAGATAAAGAGACTTGTGAATACTCAATTCATCAATCACATGTATTTCGAAAAGGATCCATTAATAAGGTTGATCAAGTCTTATTAACAATCGCTTTTGGTAAACATGAAACCGAAGAATTTTGGTATATCACTAGGTTACCTCAATGAAAATTTGCATATCCCCTTGAATAAGATTATTGTATTTATTTTTCTTGGCATTAGGTAGAGGGATGGTAAAATCTCCAATGATGACCATGGGAATAGGATCAATGAAATTAATATTGTTAACCAGAGTTTGCTTCTTCGGAAAATGTAACATATGTTGCTTGCCATTAACATGAAAAGTGACCTTGCTTCTGTTGCAATCAATAACATCCCCTGCAGTACTTAGAAAAGGTCTACCAAGGATGATCAACATGTTGTCTCTCTCGGGCATATCAAGAATAACAAAGTCTGTTAAGATAGTACAATTTTCCACCACAACGGCGACGTCCTCGCAAATTCCAATAGGTAAAGCGGTTGATTTATCCGCTATTTGCAAGGATATGTCAGTGGGTGTAATCTTATGCAATTCAAGTCTTTTATAAAGGGAGAAATGCATAACACTAACACCAGCTCGCAAATCACATAAAGCAGTTTTAATATAATTTCTTTTAATGGCGCAAGGTGTTGTGAGTATACCCGGGTCTCCCAACTTCTTAGGTATTCCACCGTCAAGAGAGTAATTAGCAAGCATAGTAGCAATTTCAGTTTCACGCATCTTTCTTATATTGGTGATAATATCCTTCATGTACTTAGCATAAATAGGCATTTTCAATATATCAGTCAAACGAGTGCGAAAAAAGATAAGTCTAATCCTTTTAGCAAAGCGTTCAAAATCTTCATTGTCCCTAATTTTAGATGACTTTTGAGGGAATGGCATGGGTTTTTAACCCATGGCTCTCAAACCCTTCCATGTTTTCTAGCAACAAAGTCTCTTTGATCATAACGTTTATTTTTAGGAGGTGGGTTTTCAAGAACCTCGGCAGGTTCTATCGCAACATCATTAGATGGTTCCTTATTAGTACTTGGTGGATATTCTACATCAACATCATTATTACGATTAATATTATCATTATGTGTTGGAAATATGCCCTAGAGGCAATAATAAATTAGTTATTATTATATTTCTTTGTTCGTGATAATCGTTTATTATCCAAGCTATAATTGTATTGATTGGAAACACAAATACATGTGTGGATACATAGACAAAACACTCTCCCTAGTAAGCCTCTAGTTGACTAGCTCGTTGATCAAAGACGGTCAAGGTTCCCTAACCATAGACAAGTGTTGTCACTTGATAACGGGATCACATCATTAGGAGAATCAGGTGATGGACAAGACCCAAACTATGAACGTAGCATATCGATCGTGTCGTTTTACTGCTATAGTTTTCTGCGTGTCAAGTATTTGTTCCTATGACCATGAGATCATATAACTCACTCGCACCGGAGGAACGCCTTGTGTGTATCAAACGTCACAACGTAACTGGGTGACTATAAAAGTGCTCTACAGGTATCTCCTAAGGTGTCCATTGAGTTAGTATGGATCAAGACTAGGATTTGTCACTCCGTGTGACGGAGAGGTATCTCAGGGCCCACTCGGTAATACAACATCACACACAAGCCTTGCAAGCAATGTGACTAAGTGTAAGTCACGGGATCTTGTATTACGGAACGAGTAAAGAGACTTGCTTGTAATGAGATTGAAATTGGTATGCGGATTCCGATGATCAAATCTCGGGGAAGTAACATACCGAAGGACAAGGGGAATGACATACGTGATTATATGAATCCTTGACACCGAGGTTCAACCGATAAGATCTTTGGAGAATATGCAGGATCCAATATGGGCATCCAGGTCCCGCTATTGGATATTGACCGAGGAGTGTCTCTGGTCATGTCTACATAGTTCTCGAACCCGCAGGGTCTGCACACTTAAGGTTCGGTGACGTTTCGGTATAGTTGAGTTATAGGTGTTGGTAACCGAAAGTTGTTCGAAGTCCCAGATGAGATCCAGGACGTCATGAGGAGCTCCGGAATGGTCCGGAGGTAAATATTGATATATAGGAAGTCCTGTTTTGGTGAACGGAAAAGTTTTAGGCTCATCGGTAGTGTACCGGGAGTGCCGGGAGGGGTGCCGGGGACCATCAGGAGGGGTGTCACGCCCCAAGGGGTCTCATGGGCTATGGGAAGAGATAAACCAGCCCCTAGTGGGATGGAATAAGTTCCCACTAAGGCCCATAAGGTTTGAGAAGGAAAAAACACAAGGTGGAAAGAGTTTCCAAGTGGGAAGGTGGAATCCTACTCCAAGTAGGATTGGAGTAGGACTCCTCCACCTCCAGTTTCAGCCAAACCTTGAGGGTTTGAGGCTGCCTCCTCCCCTCCCTCCCTCCTATATATACAAGAGGTATGGAGGGTTTTTGAGACACAACTTTGCCATGTGTTACTCGACCCTATACCACGCAGTTTTTCCTCTAGATCGTATTTCTCCGAAGCTTAGGCGAAGCCCTGCCGGAGTAGATCATCACCACCACCGGCGCGTTGTCACGCTGCCGGAGAACTCTTCTACCTCTCCGCCCCCTCTTGCTGGATCAAGAATGTGGAGATCGTCATCGAGCTGTACGTCTGCTGAACGCGGAGGTGACGTCCGTTTGGCACTAGATCGGAATGGATCATGAGACGGATCGCAAGACGGTTCGTGCAACGGATCGCGAGACGGTTCGTGGGACGAATCATGGGACGGATCGTGGGACGGATCGCGGGACGGTTCGTGGGACAGTTCGTGGGGCGGTTCAATGGACATGAAGACGTTCCACTACATCAACCGCGTTTCTTAATGCTTCCTGCTGTGTGATCTACAAGGGTACGTAGATCCAAATCTCCTCTCGTAGATGGACATCACCATGATAGGTCTTCGTGCATGCTACTACAACAAAAGACCTTCCAACGGCACCAGAAACACGTGCTGACGGGAGACTGTTCTTGTCTTGATTCTCCTCAGCAACGGCACCAGGAATCCTTCTGCTACGGCTACGCCTTTAGGGACTTCCTTGGCAAATATGCAAAGGATTTCCCCGTGGCCTTGGAGCCTTGCATTGGTGTTCCCTCGAAGCGGAAAGGGTGATGTAGCATAGTGGTGGTAAGTATTTCCCTCAGATTTGAGAACCAAGGTATCGATCCAGTGGAGGAGTATCACAAGTGCATGCACAAACACAAAGAACCTGCTCCCAACGCTATGAAGGGGTTGTCAATCCCTTATAGATTTTTCGCAAAGTGAGAACTGAAAGCAACAAAGTAACAAAGAAAAGTAAAAGCAGAGGTGTAAACGATAGATGTGAATAGACCCCGGGGCCGTAGTGTTTACTAGTGGCTTCTCTCATGAAAGCAAGTAGACGGTGGGTGAAAAAATTACTGTCGAGCAATTGATAGAACCGCGCAAAGTCGTGACGTCATCTATGGCAATGATTATATCTATAGGCATCACGTCCAAAACAAGTAGACCGATACTTTCCGCATTTACTACTATTACTCCACACATCCACCGCTATCCAGCATGCATCTAGTGTATTAAGTCCAAAAGAATAGAGTAACGCCTTAAGCAAGATGACATGATGTAGATGGACAATCTCATATCAACGACAGAGCCCACCTTGTTACCCTTGATGGCAACTACTTAATGTGTGCCTTGCTGCCCCTACTGTCACTGGGAAAGGTCACCACATGGTAGAACCCAAAACCAAGCACTTCTCCCATTGCAAGAATCATAGATCTAGTTGGCCAAACAAAACCCAAGACTCGGAGAGACTTACAAGGATATCAAATCATGCATATAAGAAATCAGCAAAGAATCAAATATATATCATAGATAATCTGATCACAAATCCACAATTCATCGGATCTCAACAAACACACTGCCAAAGAAGATTACATCGGATAGATCTCCATGAAGATCATGGAGAACTTTGTATTGAAGATCCAAGAGAGAGAAGAAGCCAGCTAGCTACTAACTATGGACCCGTAGGTCTGAAGTGAACTACTCACGAGTCATTGGAGGGGCGATGATGATGATGAAGAAGCCCTCCAACTCCAAAGTCCCCTTCATCAGGGCGCCGGGAAGGGTCTCCAGATGAGATCTCGCGGAAACGGAAGCTTGTGGCGGCGGAAAAGTACTTTCGAGGCTCCCCTGATTTTTTCTGATTTTTAGGGAATATATAGGCGCAAGATCTAGGCCACAAGCCTGCCCACCGCCGCCTCCCCCCTGGTGGCGGAGTGGGGGATTGTGGGCTCCCTGTAGCCCTCCTGGCTTTGCCCACAGGACCCCTGATCTTCTTCCGTTTGGGAAAAAAATCATTTCCGGGATTTTATTCCGTTTGGACTCCGTTCCAAAATCAGATCTGAAAAGAGCCAAAAACACAGGAAAAACAGGAACTGGCACTTGGCACTGAATTAATAAGTTAGTCCCAAAAAAGATATAAAAGGTACATAAAACATCCAAAGATGACAAGATAACAGCATGAAACCATCAAAAATTATGGATACGTTTGAGACGTATCAGTGCGCGTAGGAAAATTTTTGTTTCCCATGCGACGTTCACCAACAGTGGCATCATGACCTAGGTTCATGCATAGATGTAATCTCGAGTAGAACACAGAGGGTTTTGTGGACGGTGATGTTCGATTTGCTGCCCTCCTTAGTCTTTTATCAATTCGGCGGTATTGTTGGATTGAACCGGCCCGGACCGACATTATTCGTACGCTTACGAAAGACTGGTTTCATCGCTTGACATGCAACCTCGTTGCATAAAGATGACTGGCGGGTGTCTGTTTCTTCAACTTTAGTTGAATTGGTTTTGACCGAGGTGGTCCTTGGGGAGGTTAAATAGCAATTTGCACATCTCCGTTATGGTTTTTGCGTAAGTAAGATGCGATCTACTAGATACCCATTGCAACCACGTAAAACATGCAAAAACAATTAGAGGACGTCTAACTTGTTTTTGCAGGGTATGCTTGTGATATGATATGGCCAATGACGTTATATGATATATTGGATGTATGAGATGGTCATGTTGTAATAGTTAATATCGACTAGCACGTCGATGGTACAGCAACCGGCAGGAGCCATAGGGTTGTCTTTAAACTAACATTTGTCCTTGCAGATGGGTTTACTATATTGCTAGGACGTAGCTTTAGTAGTAATAGCATGAGTAGCACAACCACCCAGATGGCGACACGTAGATGGAGATCATGGTGCGGCGCCGGTGACAAGAAGATTGTGCCGGTGCTTTGGTGATGGAGATCAAGAAGCACATGATGATGGCCATATCATGTCACTTATGAATTGCATGTGATGTTAATCCTTTTATGCAACTTATTTTGCTTAGAACGACGGTAGCATTATGAGGTGATCTCTCACTAAAATTTCAAGATGAAATTGTGTTCTCCCCGACTGTGCACCGTTGCTATAGTTCGTCGTTTCGAGACACCACGTGATGATCGGGTGTGATAGACCCAACGTTCACATACAACGGGTGCAAAGCAGTTGCACACGCGGAACACTCGGGTTAAACTTGATGAGCCTAGCATGTGCAGACATGGCCTCGGAACACATGAGACTGAAAGGTCGAGCATGAATCATATAGTTGATATGATTAGCATAGAGATGCTTACCACTGAAACTATTCTCGACTCACGTGATGATCGGACTTGAGATAGTGGAGGATGATATACCACTCAAATGACTAGAGAGATGTACTTTTTGAGTGGGAGTTCTTAAGTAATATGATTATTTGAACTAGTTATCGTGAACATAGTCTAATGGTCTTTGCGAATTACGATGTAGCTTGTGCTATAGCTCTAATGTTTTTATATGTTCCTAGAGAAAATTTAGTTGAAAGTTGATAGTAGCAACTTTGCGAACTGAGTCCGTAAAACTGAGGATTGTCCTCATTGCTGCGCAGAAGACTTATGTCCTTAATGCACCTCTCGGTGTGCTGCACCTCGGGCGTCGTCTATGGATGTTGCGAACATTTAACATACACTTCTTTGATGACTACATGATAGTTCGGTGCGCAATACTTAATGGCTTAGAAGCAAGGCGCCGAAGACGTTTTGAAAACATCGCTGAAGATAGGAGATGTTCAAAGAGATGAAATTGAGATTTCATGCTCATGCCCTTGTTGAGAGGTATAAGACCCCCGACAAGATTCTTTGCCTACAAAGTAAAGGAGAAAACCTCAAATCGATGAGCATGTTCTCAGATTGTCTGAGTACAACAATTGCTTGAATCAAGTGGGAGTTAATCTTCCAGATGAGATAGTGATGGTTCTATAAAGTCACTGCCACTAAGCTGCTAGAGCTTCGTGATGAATTGTAAACAAATCAAGGATATATATGATGATTCTTGAGTGATTCACAATGTTTGACGCTGCGAAAGTAGAAATCAAGAAGCAGCATCAATCGTTGATGGTTAGTAAAACCACTAGTTTCATGAAGGGTAAGGGCTAGAAGGGATACTTCATGAAACGACAAATCAGTTGCTCCTCTAATGAATAAACCCAAAATTGAACCCAAACCCGAGACTAAGTGCTTCTGTTATGAGGGGAACGGTCACTGAGGCGGAGCTACCCCAGATACTTGGTAGATAAGATGGCTGGCAAAGTCGACAGAAGTATATTTGATATACATGATATTGATGTGTACTTTACTAGTACTCCTAGTAGCACGAGGGTATTGGATACCGATTCGGTTGCTAAAGTGATTAGTAACTCAAAATGAAAGCTACGGTATAAACGGAGACTAGCTAAAGGCCAGGTGACGATACGTGTTGGAAGTGTTTCCAAGGTTGATGTGATCAAACATCGCACGCTCCCTCTATCATCGGGATTGGTGGTAAAACCTAAATAATTGCTATTTGGTGTTTGCATTGAGCATGAACATGATTGGATCGTGTTTATTGCAATACGATTATACATTTAAAGAGAATAATAGTTATTCTATTTGCTTGAATAATTACCCTCAATGGGTTATTGAATCTCGATCGTAGTGTTACACATATTCATAATATTGGTGCCAAAAGATATAAAGTAGTAATGATAGTACCACTTAGTTGTGGCATTGCCACTTGAGTCATGTTGGTATAAATTGCATGAAGAAGGTCCATGCCGATGGATCTTTGTACTCACTCATTTTTGAAACGTTTGAGACATGCAAGACCATACATGTTGGTATAAAACGCATGAAGAAACTCCATACGGATGGATCGTTTGTACTCACTTCATTTTGAATCACCTGAGACATGCAGATCATGCTACATGAAACAAGAGAGTAACTTGTTGGGAGTAATACATTTTTGATGTGTGCAGTCCAATGAGCGCTGAGGCACGCAGTGGATATCGTAATGTTCTCACTTCACTGACGATTTGAGTAGATACAAGAGTATTTACTTGATGAATCACAAGTCTGAAATATTGAAAAGTTCAAAGTTATTTCAGAGTGAAGATCATCGTGACAAGAGGATAAATTGTCTACGATATGATCATAGAGATGAATATCTGAGTTGCGAGTTTTTGGTACACAGTTAAGACAATGTGGAAATTGTTTCGCAGTTCATGCCACCTGGAAGACCATAGTGTGATGATGTGTCCGAGCGTCATAGCTACGCCCTATTTTGATATGGCACATACTATGATATCTCTTACCGAATTACCACTATCATTTATGGGTTATGCATTAGAGACAACCGCATTCACTTTAAATAGGGCACCACGTATTTCCGTTGAGATGACACATTAAATATTATGGTTTGGAGAAACTTAAGCTGTCGTTTCTTAAAAGTTTGGGGCTGCGACGCTTATGTGAAAAAGTTTCAGTCTGATAAGCTCGAACCCAAAGAGGATAAAATGCATCTTCATAGGATATCCAAAACAGTTGGATACATCTCCTATCTCAGATCCGGAAGCAAAGTGTTTGTTTCTAGAAACGGATCCTTTCTCAAGAAAAGGTTTCTCTTGAAAGAATTGAGTGGGAGAGTGGTGGAACTTCATGAGGTTATTGAACCGTCACTTCAACCAGTATGTAGCAGGGCGTAGGAAGTTGTTCCTGTGGCGCCTACACCAATTGAAGTGGAAGCTGATGATAGTGATCATTAGAGCTTCGGATCAAGTTACTACAAATCTCGTAGGTCGACAAAGGTCGCGTACTACTATAGAGTGGTACGATAACCCTGTCTTGGAGGTCATGTTGTTAGGCAGCAATGAACCTACGAGGCCATGAAGTACGAGAGAGGATCCATGTATAAAACAAAGTGTAGACTTTGGAAGAACTACTTGATAGTAGTAAGACTATTAAGTAAAGATGGATCTTTAAAAGGAAGACAGACGATGATGGTGATAAGTCACTATTAAGAAAAGCTCGACTTGTCGCAAAGATATTTCCGACAAGATCAAATAGTTGACTATGATGAGACTTTCTCACTCGTAGCGATGCTAAAAGTCTGTTAGAATTATGTTAGTAGTTGCTGCATTATTTATGAAATATTGCACATAGGATGTCAAAACATTGTTTCCTCGACGGTTTCCTTGAGGAAAGATTGTATGTGATACAACCAGAAGGTTTTGTCGATCCTAAAGATACTAACAAGTATGCAATCTCCAGCGATCCTTTCATGGACTGGTGCAAGTATCTCGGATTTGGAATATACGCTTTGATGAGATGATCAAAGCTTTTGGGTTTGTACAAGGTTTATGAGAAACTTGTATTTCCAAAGAAGTGAGTGGGAGCACTATAAAATTTCTGATAAGTATATGTGGTTGACATATTGTTTATCGGAAGTAATGTAGAATTTCTGTAAAGCATAAAGGTTGTTTGAAAGGGGTTTTTGGAAGGAAGACGTGGATAGAGCTATTTGAACATTGAGCATCAAGATCTATAGAGATAGATAAAAAATGCTTAATAGAACTTTCAAATGAAATGCATACCTTGACAAAGTTTTTGAAGGAGTTCAAAATAGATCAGCATAGAAGGAGTTCTTGGCTGTATTGTAAGGTGTGAATATGAGTAAGACTCAAAAGCCCGACCACGACAGAAGAAAGAGAAAGGACGAAGGTCGTCCCCTATGCCTTAGCCGTACACTCTACAGTATGCCATGTTGTGCACCGCACCTGATATGTGCCTTGCCACAAGTCTGTTAAGAGGTACAGAGAGTGATCTAGGATTGAATCACTGAACAGCGGTCAAAGTTATCCTTAGTAACTAATGGACTAAGGAATTTTTCTTGATTATGGAGGTGGTTAAAGAGTTCGTCGTAAAGGGTTACGTCGATGCAAGCTTTGACACTAATCCGAATAACTATGAGTAGTGAAACGGATTCGTATAGTAGAGTAGATATTTGGAGAATTTCCGAATAACACGTAGTAGGAGCATCTATAAGATGGCATAAAGATTTGTAAAGGACACACAGATCTGAAAGTTTTAGAACCGTTGACTAAAACCTCTCTCACGAGCAAGACGTGATCAGACCCCAGAACTATATGGGTGTTGGATTCGTTGAAATCACATGGTGATGTGAACTAGATTATTGACTATAGTGCAAGTGGGAGACTATTGGAAATATGCCCTAGAGGCAATAATAAATTAGTTATTATTATATTTCTTTGTTCATGATAATCGTTTATTATCCAAGCTATAATTGTATTGATTGGAAACACAAATACATGTGTGGATACATAGAGAAAACACTCTCCCTAGTAAGACTCTAGTTGACTAGCTCGTTGATCAAAGACGGTCAAGGTTCCCTAACCATAGAGAAGTGTTGTCACTTGATAACGGGATCACATCATTAGGAGAATCAGGTGATGGACAAGACCCAAACTATGAACGTAGCATATCGATCGTGTCGTTTTACTGCTATAGTTTTCTGCGTGTCAAGTATTTGTTCCTATGACCATGAGATCATATAACTCACTCGCACCGGAGGAACGCCTTGTGTGTATCAAACGTCACAACGTAACTGGGTGACTATAAAAGTGCTCTACAGGTATCTCCTAAGGTGTCCATTGAGTTAGTATGGATCAAGACTGGGATTTGTCACTCCGTGTGACGGAGAGGTATCTCCGGGCCCACTCGGTAATACAACATCACACACAAGCCTTGCAAGCAATGTGACTAAGTGTAAGTCACGGGATCTTGTATTACGGAACGAGTAAAGGGACTTGCTGGTAATGAGATTGAAATTGGTATGCGGATTCCGATGATTAAATCTCGGGCAAGTAACATACCGAAGGACAAGGGGAATGACATACGTGATTATATGAATCCTTGACACCGTGGTTCAACCAATAATATCTTCGGATAATATGTAGGATCCAATATGGGCATCCAGGTCCCGCTATTGGATATTGACCAAGGAGTGTCTCGGGTCATGTCTACACAGTTCTCGAACTCGCAGGGTCTGCACACTTAAGGTTCGGAGACGTTTCGGTATAGTTGAGTTATAGGTGTTGGTAACCTAAAGTAAAGATTGATATATAGGAAGTCCTGTTTTGGTCACCGGAAAAGTTTCGGGCTCATCGGTAGTGTACCAGGAGTGCCTGGAGGGGTGTCGGAGACCATCGGGAGGGGTGTCACGCCCCAAGGGGTCTCATGGGCTATGGGAAGAGATAAACCAGCCCCTAGTTTGCTGGAATAAGTTCCCACTAAGGCCCATAAGGTTTGAGAAGGAAAAAACAGAAGGTGGAAAGAGTTTCCAAGTGGGAAGGTGGAATCCTACTCCAAGTAGGATTGGAGTAGGACTCCTCCACCTCCAATTTCGGCCAAACCTTGAGGGTTTGAGGCTGCCTCCTCCCCTCCCTCCCTCCTATATATACTAGAGGTATTGAGGGTTTTTGAGACACAACTTTGCCACGTGTTGCTCGACCCTATACCACGCCGTTTTTCCTCTAGATCGTATTTCTGCGGAGCTTAGGGGAAGCGCTGCCGGAGTAGATCATCACCACCACCGGCGCGCCATCACGCTGCTGGAGAACTCTTCTACCTCTCCGCCCCCTCTTGCTGGATCAAGAAGGTGGTGATCGTCGTCGAGCTGTACGTGTGCTGAGCGCGGAGGTGCCGTTCGTTCGGCACTAGATCGGAACGGATCCTGAGACGGATCGCAAGACGGTTCGTGCAACGGATCGCGAGACGGTTCGTGGGACGGATCACGGGACGGATCGTGGGACGGATCGCAGGACGGTTCGTGGGACGGTTCGCGGGGTGGTTCGAGGGACGTGAAGACGTTCTACCACATCAACCGCGTTTCTTAACGCTTCCTGCTGTGCGATCTACAAGGGTACGTAGATCCAAATCTCCTCTCGTAGATGGACATCACCATGATAGGTCTTTGTGCGCGTAGGAAATTTTTTGTTTTCCTTGCGACGTTCACCAACATTATGTACATTTTCACTACCATATTGTGTCTCAGCATCAAAAATAGAAACATCATTATGGTTCTCGGCAGGTTTTTCAATATCAGGTTCACTAGGGCCATGCCAAGTCCGGTCATTTTTCTTTTTCTTTTTATTCTTAATGGGACCAGGAGTATCATCATTAATTCTATGAGAATCCTGGTCTATTCTTTTAGGATGACCTTCAGGATAAAGAGGTTCCTGAGTCATTCTACCTCCTCTAGTCATTACTCTAATAACATGATCATTAATATTGTTCATCTCCACCATCAACTCATTTTGTGACTTAGCTACTTGATCTGGTTAGGTGTGAACCATAGAAGCATGTTTACCTAGACCTTTCACATTATTAGCAATTTTAAACATGAAGTCACTTAAGCATTCTATCATCATGGCATTCTTATTTAATTGATTATTAACATAGTTATTAAATTGTTCTTGTTTAACAATGTAGTTGTCAAATTCATCCATGCACTAATTGGGAGTCTTAGCATAAGGTATACCATTTTTCAGTAAAGGAACGGAGAGTCTTTACCTCTACTACCTTTGTTGGGGTATCAAGTCGATGTATTTCTTCAATCGGTGGTAATTTCTCGACATCCTCAATTTTAATACATTTCTCCTTCATAGATCTTTTTTGCTTCTCGCATATCTTCAAGGTTGACAATAGAATACCTCTGTTCTTTTGGATAGGTTCGGGTGGTGGTTCAGGGAGTGTCCAATCATCGACATTTTGCAATATATTATTTAGTAACTCTTATACTTGTGCAACCGTTATTTTCGTGAAAACACAACCAGCACAACTATCTAGGAAGTCCCTAGAAGCATCAGTTAGTCCATTATAAAAGATATCAAGAATTTATTTTTCTTAAGAGGACAATCACGCAGAGCTCTAAGTAGATTGAGAAGCCTCCCCCAAGCTTGAGGGAGGTTCTCTTCTTCAATTTGCATAAAGTTAAATATATCATGTAAGGCAGCTTGTTTCTTATGGGCAGGAAAATATTTGTCGAAGAAGTAATAAAGAATTTCTTGTGGACTATGCATACAACCACGAGCAAGAGAAAGAAACCATTACCTGGCCTCGCCTTTCAGCGAGAAAAGAAAAAGCTTCAAGATATAATAGTACCGTATCTTTTCATCATTGGTGAACAAGACAACAATATCATTCAGTTTCTTAAGGTGTTCAACTAGAGTTTCATTTTCATAACCATGAAAAGGACCAGACTCTACTATTGGAATTAATTCAGGGTCTATAGGAAATTCATAGCCCTTATCAGTGACAACTATAGGAGAAGCAACAAATTTAGGATCATGTCTCATTTTCTCCATCGCAGATTTTTCTTTTACTTTGGATAGTAACTTTTTCAAATCATCTCTATCGTTGCAAGCAAGAAAGTCCCTAGCTACCTCACAATCCATAACATAATCTTCACGCATGTAAGGTAATTCATATCTGTTAGGTGGACGAGGTGTAATAGGTAATTGAATATCTTCACCAGTTTCACCATTTTCAAGTTCACTAGCTCTAGCAATATGAGCATCAAGTAGCATCATCAAGTTCATGTGACATATGAGGATGATCAACAGGTGGTGGTGTAACAAGCTGATTCAAAATAGTAGGTCAATCAAAAGAACAGCTAGATGGTAGTTCCTTACCTCCTCTTGTCCGAGAGGGGATGATCTTAGTTCGATTATCTTTCAGACTCTTCATAGTGGCAAATGGATATCCTCAATTCAACATAATAAATAGATCTATGCTCCTCGATAACGGGACCAGAAAATGGTGTTGATAACCCACAAGTATAGGGGATTGCGACATTCTTCACACGTAGTATTTTACCCTAATTTATTGATTCAATACGAGGGGAGCAAAAGAATATTTATTGTCCATAACAATTGAGTTGTCAATTCAACCACACCTGGGATGTATCTCTGCAGCAAGGATTTAGTAGCACAACATATGATAGTGGTAACAATAACAGTGATACCGGCAATTTTTGTAACAGTAGCAACGATAGTAATAGTAGCAATTGAGTAGAAGGTGTGACAGTAGTACCAACAGTAGTAACTTAGCAAGATTCAATATATGTAAAATGCAGGCACGTGAATCAATGATGGATAATGATTTATATGCATTGATCATGTAACAGTTACACACTAGGGCAACATAGAACAAGGTCCAATACATAAATATAATGTAGGCATGTATTTCGTATATAGTCATACGTGCTTGCGATCAAAAACTTGAATTACATATTTTGTCCTATCCTCCCATGGCAATAGGGTCCAATTGGAAACATTAAGGCCTCCTTTTAATAGACAACCGGAACAAAGCATTAGCACATGGTGAATACATGAACTCCTCAAACTAAGACAATCACCGGAAAGAATCCCAATTATTGACACCTAGGGGTATGCGGATCAAGACACATAATAGGTAACTACAACTTGCAAGATAGGATCCAAATCACTCTCATATTCATGAAAACATAATAATTTTAGATCTAAAATCATGGCACTCTGTCCCTAGTGACAAGCATTAAGCATAGCAAAGTCATAAAAACATCAATTTCAGAACATAGTGGACACTATGGATCAAGCCCTATCAAACTTAACTCGACTACATGATCAATCTCATCCAATCCCACCGATGTCCAGCAAGCCTACAAAGCAATTACTCACTCTTCATGGTGAGAATCATGGTGCTCTTGATGAAGAAGTGATGGCGATGACGACGACGACAAATCGCCCTCTTGAGAGCCCAAAACGGGCTCCAGATCATCCCTCTGGAGGAAAAACAGGAGGTGGTGGCGGCTCCGTCTTGTGAAACACGATGAAAACTTCTCTGTGATTTTTTATTTGAAGATTACATTTCATAGGACTGGAATTGGGGTCGGAGGAGCCACGTGGGACCCATAAGAAATCCGGTAGGTCTTCGCTCCATAAATCCTTACAAATGCCAAAAATAATTCGCAAAAAGTGTCGGTCGATTCCGAGAACTTCTATTTCTATACAAAAATAATACCAAGTTCTGCTGAAAACAACGTGAGTCCGGGTTAGTCTCATTCAAATCATGTGAATCAGAGGTCAAAACCAGAGCAAAAGTGCTTGGAGAAGTAGATACATTGGAGACACATCAGTGGCATAGGGTGCGGTGAAACCACATGCATATGGCTCCCCAAACATATGTGATTGTTCACGCATGGTGGGAAACTCGCAGAGCGCATGCACAGAGATGCGAGAAGAGTGTGTCGCATCCGTCTCAACCGTGAGAAACATCGTGCGTAGAGCAGTTTGCCATCTTGTGTAGAGAACTAATGTTATAAAATGCTAACATTTTTTATTACTAATCATTTGTGTAATTATCATTTATTCCTCCGTTGTCCCATCTTATCACCACGTTATGTGATGTCTACGATGCAACTTTATTCTTGTAGAAGTTGTTATCCAAGTGCAGAGTTTTGTAGGACAAGAGCAATTTTTTCTCAAGTGGCTAACCTAAGGCATATCAATCCGTGGGAAGTGTAGGATGCAAACAACCCTATAATCAAATACAAGAAATCTTTTGTTTCCCCAACACACCCAATACAATGGAAAATTGTATAGGTGCACTAGTTGGGCAAAGATATGGTGATACAAGTGTATTATGGATAGTCGATATAGTTTTTTGCAATATAAAAATATCAAAACAGCAAGGTGAGACGTGGCAAACAGTGAGCAAGATGTTATATAAATTCTTGGAAATAAGGCCTAGGGTTCATACTTTCACTAGGGCAACCTCTCAACAATGCTAACATAATAGAATCATATGATCATCCCTCAACGTGCAACAAAGAATCACTCCAAAGTTCATATCTACTGAAGAACACAAGATGAAATTGTTATAGGTAGTAGAACCACCTCAAAGTTATTGTTTCCAAGCAATCTATTGGGATATTCCTGTAGGTGTCACGAACAGATCTAGAGTTTGTAGTAAAATAACACATATGATACATATCAATCAACCCTAATGTCACCTAGATACTCCAATGTCACCTCAAGTACTCGTGGGTTAATTATTCGACATGCATCAAACAATTTCAGATTCATCATATTCAATCCAAAACAAAGTACTTCAAAGAGTACCCCCAAGATTTCTACTAGAGAAAGTAAGGCAAGAACGTGTATTAACCCCTATGCATATACTACCCCATTATAACCACGGGAATTCACAAGTTGAGTACCAAAACATATATCAAGTGAATCAATAGAACACCCCATTGTCACCACGGGTATCCATATGCAAGCCATACATCAAGTGATCTTAAATCCAATATGCAATCCAACATAACAAAATCTCAAAAGGAAAGATTCAATTCATCACATCAAGATAGCAAGGGACGAACACTATATGATCCAACTATATTAACAAAGCCCGTGATACGTGAAGATCGTGAGACCTCAAGAACACGAAAGAGAGAGATCAAACACATAGCTATTGGTACATACCCTCAGCCCTAAGGATGAACTACTCCCTCCTCATTATGGACAACATTGAGATGATGAAGATGGCCTCCAGTGATGATTACCCCCTCTGGCAGGGTGCTCGAATAGGGCTCGGATGAGCTTTCTTTGGTACAAAGGCTTACAGTGGCATAGAGGAAGCTCTAGGCTAACATTCGGGGGTTTATGGATTCATAGGAATTTTCAGCGTTGGAATCACGTCAACCGGAGCCACGTGGCCCCCATGAGCTAACAATCACGCCTAGGCGGTGGGCGCGCCCTGTAGGCTTGTGGCCCACACGTGGCTCCCCTCTGGTGCTTCTTCGCTCTAGTATTTCTTATTTTCTCTAGAAAAATCATAAAAAGTTTTGCACGATTCCGAGAACTTTTATTTTTCGCACAAAAAACAACACCACGACAATTCTGCATAAAACAACGTCAGTCCGGTTTAGTTCTAACTATATCATATAAAGTGCACAAAAACCATATAAAAGTATTGTACACATAGGCAAATACGGCATGAATACTTCATAAATTATCGTTCTATTGGAGACGTATCATTACCGCCCGAGGAAATGGTGATTTTTTCTTGAGGTAGGAGGAGGCAATGGGATGATGCACCAAGTGGTGGGGTCCTTGTGGGACGTGGAAGCCTACTAGGCACGCCGTGTGAACTCGTGGCTCACAGGTGCACCCCCTCGGGTGCGTCAAGTGCCAATTTTTTTTTTTATTAAGAAAAAATACTAAATTTTCACACCATTCTGAGAACGTTTATGTTTGGGACATTTTTATTGCACGAATAATTAAAAAATATAGAAAATCATAGTATTCTACTTTATTAAAAATAAAATTAAACTATGGGTACATTAGGTTGTGCTTACTAAATTTATCGTTCCCACGCCCCTTAGAAAGAATGCATTAGTAAGGTTGATCAAGTCTTATTAACAAATCATTTCTAAATAACATGAAATCGAGAAATCTTCGGATAACACGAGGTTACCTCGATGGGGATATGCATTTCCCCAACAATAATAATTTCATATCTCTTTTTGCTAGTAGGAAGAGTAAATTTGGATTCTCCAATAGAAATTGTCTCAATTGGTTTAATTGCGTTGATATTATTCACTGAACTTTGTTTCCTAGAGAAATATATCGTATGTTGGTTACCATTAACGTGAAAAGTAACCTTGCTTTTGTTGCAATCAATAACGGCTCCTATAATATTCAAAACGGTCTACCAAGAATAATCAACATGTTGTCGTCCTCGGGCATATCAAGAATAACAAAATCCATTAAGATAGTAACATTTGCATGCACAATAGGAACACATTCACAAATGCCAATAGGTATAGGAGTGGATTTAGCAGCCATTTGCAAAGATATTTCAGTAGGTGTCATTTTATGCAAATCCAATCTTCTATATAAAGAGAAAGGAATAACACTAACATTTGTGCCTGAATCACATAAACCAGTTTTGACATAGTTTATGTTAATGGAGCAAAGTATAGTAAGTATTCTTGGATGTCCTAATTTCTTAGGTACTCAACCCTTACAAGAATAATTTGCAAGCATGGTGAAAATTTCAGTTTTAGGTATCTTCCTTTATTAGTGACAATACATTTCATGTATTTGGCATAAGGAGGCATTATCAAAATACTTTTCAAACATGTTCATAAAAAGATGGGTCTAAGCACTTCAGTAAAGAGCTCAAAGTCTTCCTCATCCTTAATTTTAGAAGATTTTCTAGGAAAAGACATCGGTTTTTTAACCCATGGCTCTTTCTCTACCATGTTTTCTCGCAATGAAGTCTCTTTCTTATTCTTAGGAGGTGGGTTATCAAGATCAACAAGTTCTATTTCTACATCATTATCAAGTTATTTATTATTCTCTGCGTTAGCATCACCATGAACTTCATCATTGCCATTAAAATTATCATTATTGCTAGGTGGATGTTCACTACCATATTGTGTTTCACCATCACAATTCGAAACATCGTTATGGTTCTTAGAAGGATTTTCTAAAATTTTCACTAGAGGAGCAAAGTCATATCATGTTTCGATTTCTATTTCTTCTTAAATGGACTAGATGCATCATTCTTAATCTTTTGAGAATCTGGCTCACTTCTTTTGGGATGACCTTCAAGATATAGAGGATCCTGAGTCATTCTACCTCCTCTAGTCACAACTCTAACAACACGCTCATTCATATTATCATTCATTTCATTAAGCATATCATTTTGTGACTTAGAGACTTTTCATATATGAGTATGAACCATGGATGAATGTTTACTTAAACCCATAATATCATTAGCAATCCAAAACATCAAGTCACTCAAACGTTCAATCATCATGACATTTTGTTTCAATTCATTCTTAACATACATATTGCAGCTTTGTTGTTTTGACAATGTAATTATCAAATTCATCCGTGCAGTTACTAACAAATTTATTATAAGTTATATCACCCTCATCCAATCTATGAAGAGAATTTACCTTTACTACCTGTGTCGGAATATCGAGTCCATGTATTTCTTCAATAGGTGGTAAATTCTTAGCATCTTTAGATTTAATACCCTTTTCCTTCATAGATTTTGTAGCTTCTTGCATATCTTATCGATTGAAGAATAGAATACCTCTATTATTTCGAATACTTCTACAAAATTAAATATTTCTTGTAAGGCAACTTGTTTCTTATGAGTCGGAAAATATTTTGTAGAAAAGTTATATGTCATATCCTGGCGACTATGCACACAACCATGAGTAAGAGTTTTTAACCATTTCTTAGCATCACGCTTTAACGAGAAAGGAAAAAACTTAAGAACATAGTAGTAGTGGATTTTATTCTCATGGGCAAGTAGGGTGGCAATATCATGTAATTTGGTAAGGGGTGCCACAGTTGTTTCAGTTTCATAACCATGAAAAGTACCAAATTCTACCAAAGTAATTATCTCTGGATTAATAGAGAATTCGTAGTATTTATTAGTGACGAAGATAGGTGAAGTAGCAAACTTAGGATCATATTGCATTCTCTCTATAAAAAATAAATCTTTGAGTTTACTTAGAAATTTATTAAGATCACATCTATCATTACAAGCAAGTAAGTCTCTAGCAAAGTTCACATCCATAAGATAACCATGAGGTATCTCAGACATTTCCACTCTAGTAGTAAAGCTAGAAATAATAGGTGAGTCATAGTTTTCATCAGTTTCAACATTTTCAGATTGTTTAGATCTAACAATATGAGCATCAAGAAATTAACTTAGCAATACAGTTTTGGTTTTATTAGAATCATCATGAGTTCCATCTATAACATAAGTAGTATCATCAATTACTTTCGACATATGAGAGTGAATAGCACATGGAGGACGCAAGCTTATTTAAAACAAAAGGTGAATCAAGTGCGGAGCTAGATGGCAGTTTTTTTACCTCCCATCTTCTTAGAGGGTACTAGTAACAAGCAATATGTGGTCCTATCCTCGCGGAAACTTGAAAGTCTCAACAAGGATAGAAGCACATATCACAGACACTTTAATAAGGTGTATATCATCACAAATACATGTATTGAAGAGAACATGACACAAGATAAAGGCTTACACTTGCCACAAGCTACAACATGAATATATCAACACATAAATATATAGCAATCATCATACAGAAGAGCAGGATCCGACTACAGATAAAACAAATAAGAGAAGACGGCGTTCACCCTGCTAATCCCAGGTTGCCGACCCGGAACCCATCATATGATCGTCGAGGAAGAAGAATAAGAAGAAGAAGAAGAAGGAGAACTCTAAATAGAACAAGCATCACTCTCACGTCAAAGCATCATGTTACCTGTAGCTACACATGTTGTTGTAGTAATCTGTAAGACACTAGGACTCATCAAAATCATTACCAAGGGCATCAAGAGTAGCAAAGCTCAATATGGGTGAGAAATGGTTAAGTGGTGAGGTTGCAACAAGCACTAAGCATTTATATCTCGCTAGCTCACGTGTACAAGAATAACAAGAGTGATCTCCGCATAAACAAACATGAACTAGTAATGGTCAAGAAGTGATCCTAAACTCCTACTAACAAGTCAATCATAACCCCGTCATGTTCACTACTTGTTTCAAACCTCACAAGAAGATTCGATTATGGTTACACATAAGGTTGGTGTATTTTAATTACATTTGGTGTCCAGTTCTCTACAACGATATATTCTAAATTTCCAAGTTGCCACATAACCACAAGCAAGACCTTTCAATTTTTTTAACCCTGTATGGGTTGTTCCAAGTAGTCCCTCATAAATTCCACATGCATTCGATGGGAAAACCTTCAACCATGATAACATGATGCTTATAGTATGGAATCATGCTGGACAAGCCACTCGTGAAAGGTAAAACTAAACCAGCAAGACCCCCCGACATGTCGACAAACCCAATAAGAGCCGTGTATCGTGTTCTCGGGACACGAACAGATGGGACATCCTATGAGCTAAACCATACCATGAGTTTCCCCGTGATGGCCCTGTAGCCTGCCCAGTTTGGACCATCACCATCAGCACTGGCCCACCTATTATATTGAATTAAAATCCACGGGTTCATGACGCCCTATGCATTAATAAAGGTGTTCAGTATTATTATGTTGGGCAAAGTTTAGTACCAATGTTGGACCTTGCTGGAGGAGTTTTATGCTCAAACAAATGATCAGCGGAGCCCCATAATACCCTACATGTGTTAGAAGCGCTCATCGAGGAACATAACACCGCTATAATGGAAAGTAGGGCGGCATGAGTGGAACAAAACACCAGGAAAAAGACTCGGCCTTCCACCTTTTACCAAGTTTATATATTTATTAATTAAATAATCAAGATAGTGTGATATCCCATGATATCCATGTCCAACATGGAACAAACAGCACCTGCAACTAGCAATACTATAAGAGCGGCACAGAAAATTGTAACATAGCTAAACAATGGTTTTTTAGGAAGGTAGAGGTTAGAGGCTTATCATGGCATATTTTGAAGGCTTGGCAAACTAGTGGTAGCTAGTGAGACATGCCGATAGGAATGAGACAACTAGCATAGCAAAGATAGTGGTAATATCCAAGGTAATGATCATCTTTCCTAAAATCTCGCGTGAAAGAAGCTTCAATCATAAAGAAGACAAACGGGGTATACTAAAATGAATCCTCACACTCTGAAATGCTTTTGGAACTCTAGTGAGAAGAGGCAAATCCGGAAAGAAGCTACTACACACAGCGAACACCACAACATATCATGATATGATGCACAATCAAATAGGATGCATGTCCATTCAAATATGCATAACATGGCAAACACAACAATCAAATACTACACATTAAGTGAAGTTCAATACCAACAAGTTGCATATTGACGAAACTCCACATTAAAATTATTTAGTTCACCCTCTTTTAGGTACTTGACAAGTTTAAATGTTATTTATCCTGGTAAGAGGTGAAGCATAAATAAACTATCTATCTAGGCATTTTAAATGAGTCCGGAAACAGCATAGAGCATTTCCGAAACCCCATATGCAAATTTCGAATTTGGTGAGGATCTGTCTAAAACATTTTTTATTAAAGAGTAAAAAATTTGTACCATGTGATTTTACTCGTCATTCAAGGTGATTTACATATATACATCATTCAAATTGGAGCTATGGCCTAAAAGATATGACCAACACAAGATTAATATGTCATGAACGCAAAATGCATGTAAACCACAACCACACCATTTTAAGCATGGATGCATCATAATATTACGAAACTACATAAAACTCTAGGCAAGTTTCATGTATTAAATGTTCAAAATGGGGCCATGGTTCAACAACTACAATCAACTCAAATTTTAGTTATAATAGTTGCCTACGTGAGAGCAACAAACTTGATGCTATAGGATGCTAACATGGAAGAAAATGATATTAGCTTAAAGTCGAGTTAGCATGCTACAGTACCCATCAAAGGTGCAGGTTCATATGCAGCAACATTAATTTACTATGATTTATTCAAAATGCAACTTGTTGTTAAGTTTTAGGGACTTCATAAAAATCTGGAGCTTGCAAAACAGTTACATCATGATGTTGTCTTGGGACGCATAAAACAGTAGATAAATTAATTATAATGTTTATAAAATTGATATGTAAAGCAAATAGACATGGCAATCTTCAAATAACTCCGTTGGCACAAATTAACTGGCTTCATTGTTTGTTTAATATGATTTTTGCAAAATGGAACTTATCGTTAATAGCAAAACAATTTTAACATGATGGTCACTTTAGGGAAACAAATGTGCATACTATACATGTTTGACATGGCAAGCAATTCCATTTAAAGATATATCACATTAGAGAGACCAAATAACATGAAGGAATTATATGCATATGACTGATGGATTATATGCACTCATCCTCGCAAGTTTGAAAGTTATAGCAGTTTTCACATATTAGTTCAAGATACACTTTTGCAATGAAGAAGATTACAACATCTAGACGAACCATAATATGCATGAAAAGGCAACCATCATGTAGAGCACCTCGGTTAGATAAATTTACATATAAATATTGTTCACAATATATGGAAATGCACAAAATTACAGCCCTCTCAACATGCTAATCTGACGAAAATCACAGAGAGAAAAGGACTTCGTGGATTTTTGGACCTTGGGAAAGAATGAACAACGGGGAGTGGGGATGGAGTCTTGCAAGGCGACGTTCTGATGGTGGGTCCAGACGGATCTCGGATGGGGTCGTCCCAATGGCGGAGGCAGGCAGTCGCAAGGTCATGCATGATAGCGAGGAACCGACGGAGGCACGATCCGGCTTGCGTCGGTGGTAGGGCAGTGATGGGCGAGAGCCGTGCGGCAAGGCAGCGGCACGAGGCGGCCTGCATCGGCAGCGGGGCAGCAATGGATGGGAGTCGGGCGGCAAGGCGGCGACGGGGTTGCTTTGGTTAGGCGGGTCATGACCGGTGTGCTCTGGTGGCCGGCCGATGCGAGGCGAGCTCGAGGCGGCAGCGTGGGGTCACCGGCTAGGTGGAGGCGTGGTGACGTTGGGGCGAGGTAGAAGTCGGGCGGCGGCAGTGACCTGGGTCGGGGCAGTCTGGATCTGGTCTTGGCGGGATGGGTGTGGCTAGGTGGCGACTTCGCTGTGGAGGGGCATGGAAAACAAGGCATGCGGCTATAGTTGCTAGATTTGAACAACTGGGGTGTCTATTTATAGCAGGGAAGGCTAGGGGTGAGTTTTTTTTGGGCATTTCCGAACCTCCAATCGTGATCGGACAGTCCATTCGGAGGGGTAGGCTAGGTGCGATGTGGTGGGATGTGTAGATATGTTTGGACTCAGGTAAGAGGGAGGTTTTGGCAGCCCGGCGACAATGGGAACTCCGAAAAATGTCTGACATTTAACCAACTATAGTGTCACAAATGTTTAATGGTTGGGGTATCAAACAAACAAAAAATTAAACAAAATCTGGCAAGTGGTCTACCCACAATATATTAAGACCGCTCGCCAAATTTCAACCCATTTTGAAATGTTTAATTCCCACTGTCAAATTAATATTTAGAGATGTCGCAAGCACGTACGAGTGAGTTGGTCTCAAAACAGTCAACGGCGAGAACAGGTGAACTGGCAACTAGGATGCAAATTTTTGGAAATAACGGCAATGGATTACCGATGTAATGTGAATGATTCTATGATGCATGCTACAATAAAATAAATAGCACAATAAGATTCCAAATAACTGGAAGGCATCTGGAACGTCGGTCTCGCCTGTTACAGTGCAATACCGGTTCTGGAGTCCTTGAGTTTATTCCTAGCGACCAAAACATATCCCAAGAAAAATCTATAAATATAGTTATGCTCCCAGGCAACGGCACCAGAAAAATGTCTTGATAACCCACAAGTATAGGAACGGTAGTTTGATAATTTTGATAGTTTCAGTAGTAGTAGCAATAGTAACACTAACAGCAACAGTAGTAGTTTGTGATGTTTGTAACATCAACAACAGTAGTAGTAACTTATCAAATATAAATATGAGAAAAACTTTGGCATTGGATCAGCGATGGATAATAATGTCGGATGAAATTCATCATATGACAGTCACAACCTAGAGTGATACACAATAGCTCCAATTCATCAATGTAATGTAGGCATGTATTTCGTATATAGTCATACATTCTTATGATATGAACCTATATAAAATCTTTTGTCCTACTCTCCCATGAAAGCTATAGTAAGACCTCCTTTTAATATATAACTCGAACAAAGCATTAATACATGAACTCCTCATACTATGGTCATCACTATAGCTAATCCAAACTTTTCTCACTTTGGGGTCTACGAATCATAACACATAATAAGCGCATATAACTTGCAATATATGATCTAAAACAATCTCATATTAATAGAAACAAAATAGGTTTGAACCTGAAATCATGGCACTCGGGCCCTAATGACAAGCATTAAGCTTAAGAAAGTCATAGCAACATCAATCTCAGAACATACTGGATAATAGGGATGAAGACCTAACAAATTGATTCATTTATATGACAAATCTTATCCAACTCCAACACTGTCTAGCAAGATTATGAAGGAATTACTCACTCCCGGTGGTGAGCATCATGGATTTGCTGGTGGAGAAGGGTTGATGATGACTAATTCCCCTCTCCGGAACCCCAAACGGACTCGAAGTCAGCCCTCCCGGGGAAGAACAGGAGGTGGCAGCGGCTCCGTCTCATAAAACTCCATGAGAGTTTCTCCTTGGTTTTTTTATTTGCAAGATGGTACTTATGGAGTTGGAATTATGTGAGCTGGAGATCCTAGGATCCCACGAGCCTACATGGCGCGCCCCGGGGGGTAGGCGTGCCACGCAAGATCCTCGCTCCATGGTGGCCCCCGTCCGGTAGTTCTCTTCACTAATATTTTTTATATGTTCCAAAATTAATATCCATAAATTTTCAACTCAATCCAAGAACTTTTATTTCTGCACAAAAACAACACCATGGTAGTTCTGTTGAAAACAGCGTCAGTCCGGGTTAGTCCCATTCAAATCATTCAAATTAGAGTTCAAAACAAGAGCAAACGTGTTTGGAAAAGTAGATACGTTGGGACATACCACGGACGCGTTGCTCCGACTATATTTCTGATGCACGAAATTGTGTGTCTAGTGGTGATGATCCATGATCCATCTCCATAGAATGTTCCTAGTTGTATTACGCGTAGGAAAAGTTTTGTATTGCAGCCGATGCACCTAGCATAGCCCAACAAGAGACTAGAGATACCTTATTCCTACACACCATCACCACCATCGCCTCATCGACATCACTAGGGAAACAAAAATCTAAGAAAAATGAAATGAGATGGACGGGTCCCCACTCTACTTGTCGTCGATGAGGCCATCAGACATGAAAGAGGTGTGGGTACCAAGGTGGTGACGTGTAATGAAGTTGTAGTGGCGGTGGCTAGGGTTGGGAGGAAAAGTCACGGGTGTGTAATGTGATGCCGATGGCAGCATTCTCTTTGGGTTTCTTTATTCAAAAATAATAATATTTATATACCTACAAATAAAGAAAACAAATATTCTTGATCCTTCAAGCCATTTAGCATAAAAACCCCACATGTTTCTCTTAATCAACCCGTAGTCTATCTTTAGTTTAATTCATGTATTTAAACCCTATTATTTTTGGAAATCAACCAACACGCTAGGTATAAGTCAGAATTTCACTTTTGCAAGAAACCCACTTATATATGATTTTTTTGAATGGTTTAAAACTTTATTCCTCATATAATAGTCATCTTGTTTACAAGGAGGTGGGAAATAAAGTCCGGGACTGAAGAATCCCAAGAACCAAAAGACCTAGCCCTAAAGCTTTGTTTGGCTAACTCGGGAGCTAGCTGGTTTGCGTATCTAAAGCAATGCACAAAAGAAAGTTTAGAAATTTGATGTATAATTGCTTGCACTCTGCAATAACAACACTATGAGGCCCCATACAATTGTCCAAGAGCTATATGGATTCCACCACAAAAGAACAATCAGATTCGACCTCCGCTTTAGTGCATCCAATGCTAGATAGGACATAAATGCCATTTCTGATAGAAAGAAGATCAACGGCATCAGCATCATGAATATGTGGTATGAACCAGTTGGCTGCAACAATAACATCGCCCTTATCATCTCGTATCACAGCTCCACTTGCTCTTGAAAGTCTATCCGCATGAAATGATGCATCAACATTCACCTTCACCATGCCACAAGTCATTTTCTTCCACATATGATCTCCCAGCTTCATGGGCTGCTTAGAGCTAAGTGGCGTCATGTAATTGGTTTCTAACACTCTAATGGACACGACTGTCTTCTTTGGTGTTTGTGCGGACACCCCTTTCACAATCTGTCATCGCTACCATCACAAGAACCAAGGTGCAACAGATACAAGTTCTATTGTAGGAATGCCACCACTTATTGTTTCTAGCTTGAGAAGAATTTTCCATCGGTACAGAGCTGGATCCGTCCTTAGTAATTGCCTTCCGTATTATATCTGTTAGACCCAGTTGCGATGATACCTTCCAAATTTCTCGACTGTTGAAGAGTGTACGTTGGATATCTTCCATTCCAACTTTGCAGCGAGGGCATTGGGAAAAAGCGGAATATGTCATGCAGCCAATACCCAAAAACATGACCAGACTCCTGGTAAATCGTTCCATGTGAGGTGTTTCACCTTACGAGGGACTTTAAGTTTCCAAGCCTCTTTCCATATGCTATTGACATGGGTATTTCCTTATCCATCAGACCAAGGGAGCCTGGCGCCAAACTGGTGATCAAGTTCCTTATAGTAAGCTGATCGAACAGAAAAGGCCCCCAATCTCGTGTAGTTCCAAGCCACAAAGTCCTCCTCTAGATTACTACTAAGTGGAATTTGCAAGATCCGTTGCGCATCAATAGCCGAGAAGAAATCCCATAGAAGATCTTCATCCCACCCGCCCGTGTAAGGGTTTATCAATTCCTCCACTTTAGATAACATTAATAGCCCCTTTGGCGTAATCACTTATCATGTGGCACCAGTCGGTATCGAGGGGTCGGGCCAAATATCAATATGAGAACCAGATCCCACTCTCCATATGCACCCTCTAATAAAAGCCTGAATACCCACCACTATGCTCTTCCATGTAAAGGAAGACCCCTTATTTGGGCCAGCTTTGAACAAATTTCCATCTAGATAATACTTTGTTGTGACAATTTGCGCACACAAAGAGAGTCTGGGTTATGCAGAAGACGCCAACACTGTTTTGCTAACATAGCATGATTAATACTATGAAGGTCTCTAAATCCCAATCCCTCTTCTTCGGTATACAGAACTTACACCACGCAAACCAATGCATTTTCTTATGGTCATCAATGTCTCCCCACCAATGTCCAGAAATATCATCTGTGATTACCTTGCAAATTCCTTTTGGCATGTTAATATAGGCATGACATACAAAGGAATGGCTTGAGCAACTAATTTTACCAAGATTTCTTTACCTTGCATTGACAGGTTTTTTCCTTCCATCCCTTCAATCTCTGGCAAACTCTGTCTATGAGATATTGGAAGAAATCTAATTTTACCAAGATTTCTTTATCTAGCATTGACAGGTTTTTCTCATGCAATCTGATCAATAGTTAAAATTCTGCAAGAGTACTCTCTTTACTAGATACTTGTGTTAGGGCTTAAGAAAATATTAGATTTTGCATTACTTACAATATGTCCGAAACTCACGCAATAAGTGTCCAACACCCTTCTCAACATGTTTACATTGTGCTCATATGATTTCATCAAGATCAAATAATAATCCGCGAAAAGGAGGTGCGAGATAGAGGGTGCATTCCGGCAAACATGGTCTCCCTCGAGGCCCCCAACTTCCTCCTAATGTGCTAGTTGGCTTGATAAACCTTCCGAACAAAGCAAAAATAAATAGGGGGACGAGGGACCCCCCTGTCTGAGCCCCCGCATGTGAGAAAATTATTGTCTTAGTGTTATTGAACCTTACCCTGTAAGTAATCGATGAAACACAATCTATTATCAACTTGATCCATAGCTCATGCAACTCCATCTTCTGCATCACTTTCTCCAAAAATCCCCACTCAATGCAGTCATATTCCTTATTCTTATCTAGTTTCACAGCATAATAACCATTAGACCCATGGGTCCTTTTCTTTATTGCATGAAAACATTTGTACGCAACAAGAACATATCAGTAATGATCCTATTAGGTACAAAAGCACTCTGGGTGGGTGAGATTACCTCTGGCAAGACTATGTTATGCCTATTTGTAAGCATATTACACATTATCTTATAGACAACATTGCAAAGGGAGATCGGCCTATATTGTGTGATTAACTCTGGATTTTCTACTTTGGGTATACGTACAACATTCGCTCAATTCCATCAATCCGGGATCTTCTTTTTATTTATAGAATCAAGAACCTCATGTGCGAGATCATTCCCCAATATGCCAGAATCACGTGAAGAAGATCACATGAAATCCATCCGGACCTAGGGCTTCCATGTCACCAATTTAAAATAGTGCCTTCCTAACATCCTCTCTTGGGAAATCTGGTGTCAGTAAGTCATTCATATCACTAGAAATTACAGGCTTTATGCAGTTCGACAAACCTGGGTCAATATCGCGTGCATTAGCCGTAAACATAATTCCAAAGTAATCTCTGGTAAGGGGCCAAGGTCTTCGTTCCCTTCAATCCAGTCACCCACTGATATGTGGGTTAATCAACACGCAGTACATATCAAATGCTTCTTAAAAATATCAATATCTTTTAAATCCTAGCTTAGAATTTAATATGTCATATATGAAATTTGATTAAAAAATAATGTAGAACCTGAATATGATGTTACTTACATGTTAATCATTTTTAAAAATATATTTAGAGTGCCGATCTGAATTGAAAATATCCACCTCGGCAAAACTATGATGGGAGTCAAAAAACACATCTATAGCTACACATGCACGCCTTGCCAAAACCTCACAGAAAAAATATTCACCATCTTATGTCCATAGAGAAACGACATAGAATTGACACGTTGAAACGTGTTATAATTGTCTGAGCGTTGATACCACCGTCGGCAAGGAGGATCCATAGGATAAATGGTAACACAAATAGAATACCACAAGTTGAAATAAAGGACGTGGACCTATTAAAGTCCGAGTCATGGCTATTGAGTTAGGGCGCTGTGATATATTTTCACCTGTTATAATGCACAGGCTATTTTGCTATAATACTGACGCGGGGATGACCCTGGGGTAGGCTAATTTGAGCGCTTCTCCCATCCTCCTTCAAAAACAAACTTGGGACAACCTTTTTCCCACAAAGGGTCGGTTGCCCCCGCCCGGCTGCGCAACCGAGCCGGCTCTAGGCAAGGCCGCTCTCCATCTGGCTTGACTGCGTCCTGCCAGCCTGTGGGTCACCTCTAGTCATATCACCCTGCAAACGCGCCGGGGGCACATCATCAAAGACATGGCTACAGTGGCTCAGGTAACGCTGACCTAAGTGCGTGTGGCTACAGTGGTGGCAGTCGTACCACTGACCCTTGTCGATTGCGATCGTTCGAGGCGGCCCAGTGGCAGCACGCCCGTCATCTACTCCATTACCTGCCCCGGTGTGGCTACAGTGCAGCCGGCAGTACTGCAAGACGACGCTACACAGTGCGGTGCACGCTACTGCGTATCAAGCACGCACCAATGACAACGACTGGCGGACGGGTCCCTGCTCCTGGCGGGACCCTACAGCCGGCGGGCCCCTACAAACGACAAGACTACTTCACAGGCGCCCCCCTTGGCTAGCTAGATAGGCTTCCAGCCAGGTCCCCATGGTACCCTTTATGTTTATTGTAAGCCAGGGGCTGGACTATAAAAGCCCCTGGTACCTCCCCATGCAAGGGGTCGGTCGATCATGTTTGCATACACCCATACAGAGAGGCAGAAGCCTACCAGCTTTTTCATCCTCCTCCATCACAGAGCTCAAGGAGCACCATTGTAATCCCATCCGGTTCATCAACCAAACTAGATGGACTAGGGGTGTTTCCTCCCATGGAGGGCCACGAACCTGGGTACATCGTGCGTCTTGAGAAGCTTCTCCCTAATCACGTTATCGAAGCCTGCCGGTGTCCTTACGACCCCAACCACTCTTCATAAGCTACCCCATGGCATCTGTCATGATAAAACGACGAAAGTTGGCGCCCACTCTGGGTCCGTCTACAGCGCCGGGCGGAGTCACACTTCGGGTGGGACCACTCGGCAACTCTCGTGGAAGCATCGCGTCTGAACAAATCAACACGCCCGTGGAGGTGGCCTTCCCGGAAGCTTCTACGACGTTGAACCCTCGCTCCACTTGCTCCGCAGGCCTCGCCACCGATTCTTCTGACGAGTCATACCATAGCCATGCCTCATTCGACATCGACGACCTCTGCGTGCTCTTCAACAAGCTGCGGCTCGACGATGCACCAACGTTCGATGAATATCCCGGTGAGGTGCTTGACTATACCGATCCATCGCCATTTGCAGGGGCGGCCATGTCGAGTGGTGCCGGCAAACTCCGCATGCTCGCGGAGATAATGGCCACCAGCTTCTCCACGAGCTCCGGTCGCGCTAGGGTGTAGGAGGATGCAGCTGCCACTTCGTCTCACGCCAGGGGCGACGTCCATGCAGCCTCCACCGCGGCTCGTCCCGGTCCCTCCGACCATCTCCGCTCCACTCTTCAGGGGCTAAGAACTCCCATCGCTCCAACGACCAACCCGGCCACAGTCACGACTGAGCTGGAGACAGCTCGCGACCAGCATCTCGTGAAGCCCATCTCCCTCTTGTCTGCCCGACGCTAGATGGAGTCCATGCAACACGAGTACAACTCTGCCCATGATCTCACCCCGGCTGGCAACAAGCCCAGCCGCTGCGGTGAGGTTCGTAGCCGCGGTCCTAGGCGGCAGGCTTCCCACCTACAACACCCCCGCGACCAAGATGAGGGCCGCCCAAGTGGCCTTCGAGGATTTCGCCACAATGGAGTGCAAGGAGCATGCGCAGCAGGAAAAGCACATCCAAGACCCCATCGTCGCTGCCAACTTGTAACAGGCTCGCCTCTATCCGACCCTTTTTGATTCTGAGTCTCCTCACCTCAAGGACGAGGACCAATGGGCCGCCAGCAGTCGCCAGCAGGCCCAACACTCTTCCTCCCCCCGCTGCTCCGGTCAGCGTGCCGACGAGAGTCATGGTAGGTGCTCCCGACGTAGGGTCGAGCAGCCGACAGTCTCTAGCTGGTGCAACGAGGTCCATAAGGGACGCGACCGATTTGCTCGTGCCTGCACCCCACCTCCACGGCAGGAGCGGGCACGCTCGCCGGCTCCATATGTCTGGGCCGAGCTCATGGCCCGGCTCGGACCGTGCATCCCCTAAATTGAGAACGACGCCGGCCTTCGTCTCGACCAGCTGGCCCAATCCGCCCTCCTTAAGAAGGAGGCCACAATTGGTCTGGCGTGCTTCGGCCCCCGGATCCATGAAGATCCATTTCCCACCACCTTCACGCTTCCCTGAGACACTCCAAAGTACAACAACACGGCCAAGCCGGCAGATTGGCTGATCGACTACACCACCGCAGTCGGCATCGCAAGGGTAAACGAGCGTGTCATGTTATGCCATGTCCCCCTCGTGTTGATTGGCTCGGCCTGGACTTGGCTTAACAACCTGCCAGCCAACAACCGGGAAGGCCGCCCCACCACCGGCTGCCCCATGGCCGGCTGCCGATAGCCGGGGACAGCAGAACAACAATCGGAAGTCTGACCAACCGGATCCCCGGTACGGAAGCAAGCAAGTCGTTACCACCAAGGAAGAGCCACCGGCTGCCCAGGACGCCAGCCAACGCCAGCGAGCCGACACACTTGGTAGCCCAAGCTCACCTTCAAGAAGATGTTGGACGCACCTTGTAAGATGCACTCAAGAGCAAAGCCGGCTACGCACACACTCTAGCTATGCAGCTTCTCCCAGTGACAGGCCCGGTGTGACGGAAGGCTCCTCCACCTCCGGCTAGTAGTACTTGGCCGGTGAGGGCCTTCCAGTTCCTCCACCTCCGCCTACGCACACGCTCCAGCTATTCAACTTCACCCAGCAACCGACCAGGTGGTCGTAGAAGCCGATCACCTGGAGCCGGGCAAACCACCCGACCGTGATGCCAAAACCTCACAGTTATGCCCTCCTCCTCGACCCTGCTACCTCTTGAGCTTGCGTTGGTTTTCCCTTGAAGAGGAAAGGGTGATGCAGAGAAGTAGATAAGTATTTCCCTCAGTTTTTTGAGAACCAAGGTATCAATTTAGTAGTAGGAACAAGCAAGGCTCCACTTGTAGCACCTACACAAATAATCAAACACTTGCACCCAACGCTGTAAAGGGGTTGTCAATCCCTTCAGAGTTATTTGCAAGGGTAAGATCTAATAGAGATGTATATAAAATATTGCGGAAACAAAAGTAAATAAATTGCAGGAACATATTTTTGGTTTATAGATCTGAAAATATAATATGGAAAGTAGACTCGGGGGTCATAGGTTTCACTAGAGGCTTCTCTCATAAAGGAAACTAATACGGTGGGTGAACAAATTACTTTCGACCAATTGATAGAAAATCAAATAATTACGAAGATATCCAAGGCAATGATTATGCATATAGGCATCACGTCCGTGTCAAATAGACCAAAACGATTCTGCATCTACTACAATTACTCCACGCATTGACCGACTCCTTCCTGCATCTAGAGTAAAATATTCATGAAGAACATAGTAACACATTAAGTAAGATGACATGATGTAGAGGGATAAACTCAAGCAATATGATGAAAACCACATCTTTTTATCCTCGATGGCAACAATACAATACGTTCCTCGCTACCCCTACTATGTCACTTGGTGAGGACACCGCCAGATTGAACCCAAAGCTAAGCACTTTTCCCACTCAAAGAATTACCAATCTAGTTGGCCAAACCAAACAAATAATTCGAGGAGACTTGCAAAGATATGAAATCATGCATATAAGAATTCAGAAGAGACTCAAATAATATTCATGGATAATCTGAACATAAACTCACAATTCATTGGATCTCGATAAACACACCGCAGAAGAGTATTACATCGGATAGATCTCCATGAAGATCATGAAGAACATGGTATTGAAGATCAAAGAGAGAGAAGAAGCCATCTAGCTACTAGCTATGCACCCATAGGTCTGTGATGAATTACTCACACATCATCGGAGGGGAAATGGAGTTGATGTAGATGTCCTCCATGATCAATTACCTCTCCGGCAGATTACCGGAAAAGGCTCCCAAATTAGATCTCTCGGGAACAGAGGCTCCCGACAGTGTAAAAGTATTTTCGTGGCTCTTTTTGGCGATATGGGAATATTTGGGAATTTATAGGCCGAAGAATATGGTTAGGAGACCTGCAGGGGGGCATACAAGCCAGGGTGTGGCCACCCCCCAGGTCGCGCCCTCCAGGCTTGTGGCCTCCTGACAGTTCCCGTGCCCACTACTCCAAGTCTACTGCGTGTCTTCTGGTCCAAGACAAATCTTTCCGGAGATTTTATTCCGTTTGGACTCCGTCTAATATTCGTTATCTACAATACTCAAAAAATGTGAAAAAAACAAAAACTGACACTAGGCTTTAGATTAATAGGTTAGACCCAAAAATAATATAAAATAGCATATAAAACATCCAAAACATATAATATAATAGCATGGAACAATAAAAAAATTATAGATACATTGGAGATGTATCAAGCATCCCCAAGCTTAATTCATGCTCGTCCTCGAGTAGGTAAATGATAAAAACAGAAATTTTGATGTGGAATGCTACCTAACATATTTATCCATGTAATATTCTCTATTGTGGCATGAATATTCAGATCCATAAGACTCAAAACAAAAGTCTAATATTCACATAAACATAATAATACTTCAAGCATACTAATAAGGTAATTGCTTCATTTTGAAATAGCATGGTCTTAGAAAGTTATCCCTACAAACTCATATGGTCTGGCTATGCTCCATCTTCACCACACAAAGTATCTAAATCATGCACAACCCCGATGAAAATCAAGCAATTGTTGCAAAAAATTTATGTTCTCAAACCTTTTCAAATCTCATGCAAAACATGAGCGTGAGCCTTGGATATAACACTATAAGTGGAATAGAGTGTGGTGGAGGTTGCAAAACAAAGAGGAGAAGATAATCTCACATCAACTAGGCATATCAATGGGCTATGGAGATGTCCATCAATAGATATTAATATGAGTGAGTAGTGATTGCCATGCAACAAATGCACTAGAGCTTTAAGTGTATGAAAGCTCAAAAATAAAACTAAGTGGTTGTGCAAAAGATGTAATTCAACTAGTTATATGAAAGTGACAAAATAGGAGACTCTCTATGAAGAACATGGTGCTACTTTGAAGCATAAGTGTGGAAAAAGATAGTAGTATTGTTCGTTCTCTCTTTCTCTCATTTTTTTCTTCTTTTTTCTCCTTTTTTTGTTTTTTCTTTTTGGTGGGCTTCTTTGGCCTCTTTTATTTTCCACGGGCTTCGTTGGCCTCTTTTATTTTTTTGTAAACTCCGGATACTCATCCCAACTTGTGAGGGAATCATAGCTTCCATCAACCTTTTCTCACACGAGACAATGCTCTAATAATGAAAATCATCACACTTTTATTTACTTCCAACTCAGAGATTACAACACGATAGCTAGAACAAAGTATGACTCTATAAGCAATATGGAAGTGATGGTGCGTGTCATAAAAATGGAATGGTGGTGTTGCATTGCAATATATCTCGGAATGGCTATGACAATGCCATAATAGGTAGGTATGGTGGCTGCTTTGAGGAAAATATATGGTGGCTATTTTGAGGAAGGTGGGTTTAATGTACCAGCGAAAGTTGTGCGGTGCTAGAGAGGCTAGCAAAGGTGGAAGGATGAGAGTGCATATAATCCATGAACTCAACATTGGTCATAAAGAACTCACATACTTATTGCAAAGCCTATTAATTATTGAAGCAAAGTATTAAACGCATGTTCCTAGGGGAAGGGTTGGTAGGAGTTAACCATGGCGCGATCCCGACCTCCACACAAAGGTTGACAATCATTAAACAAGTCATGCTACGACTTCATCACATAACGGTTCACCATACGTGCATGCTACAGGAATCACAAGCTTTAACACAAGTATTTTTTCTAATTCACAATTAGTTACTAGCATGATTCTCATATTACCATCTTTACATATCAAAACTATCACTACAGGAATCAGCTTCTTTGCCGTCTGCCATCACAGACGGCAAAGCCACTATCCCGGACGGCAAAGACCTTTGCCGTCTGCCACCTGTCGGCAAATTTTCTGCGTAAGCCTACGACGGCATAGGACATTCTTTGCCGTCAGCCCCCCCAAAGTGGACGGCAAAGGTCTTTGCCGTCTGCTTTCCTGAGGAGCAGTCGGCAAAGAGCTTGAGACGGCAGCCGAGAGGCGTTGCCTCCGTTAGGGGTTAACGGAGGCTCTTTGCCGTCTGCCTGCTGGTCAGTCTTTGCCGTCTGCCCTGTTGAACATCTTTGCCGTCTGCCGTGTCCTCCCCTCCCCCTCTCTCCACTCCTGCTCCTCCTCTGTGCCCTCTTCTTTGTCGTCTGCCTGCTGGTCAGTCTTTGCCGTCTGCCCTGTTGAACATCTTTGCCGTCTGCCGTGTCCTCCCCTCCCCCTCTGTCCACTCCTGCCCCTGATCTGTGCCCTCTTCTTTGCCGTCTGCCCCCCCCTGCAGGCAGACGGCAAAGAGCCTATATGGCCAGCTGCTACTGCCCAGGAAGCACAACTGGGTGCCATGTGGCACCTTTGCCGTCTGTTGGCTGATGGCAAAGGCCTTTGCCATCAGCTGGCAGACGGCAAAGAGCCCATATTGTCACTGTTTTGTTTATTTTATGTTATTTCACAGCAATAATATATATAATTCATAGCACATATATGATATATAGTTCAAAACACATATATGATATACATATAAAGTTCACCAGTGTCATTTGTTCATCAATGGACATCCATATATCGAAAGAACCAACATATACAAAGTTTCATCCATATATATATACATATAGTTCCACATATATTTTTCATCAACACATAAAAGAACCAACACATTGTTCATCAACTCAAATAAAAAAAGAAACTAAAGCACTCCAACGCCAGCTTCCATGCATGTAGTACATCCAATCTGCAAAATGGGAATAAGAAAGTAAGTAGAAGAAGAACAACAACATATATATGACAAATAAGCTAAATTGAAGAAGAAAGAGAAGAAGCAATAAGAGAACAAGGAGAAGAAAAACAAGAAGGAGGAGGAGGAGGAGGAGGAGGGGAAGGGGAAGGAGAAGGAGAAGGAGGAGGAGAAGAAGAAAAAAGAAGAGAAGAAGAAGGAGAAGAAGGAGGAGAAGAAGGAGAGAAGAAGAAGGAGGTGAAGGAGGGCTCCTTCTCCTTCTCCTTCTTCTTCTCCTCCTTCCTTCTCCTTCTCTTCTTCTCCTCCTCCTCCTTCTTCTTCTCCTCCTCCTCCTTCTTCTTCTCCTTCTCCTTCTTTCTTTTCATTTTGAGCTTATTATGGTAGAAGAAGAAGAAAGAGGAGGAGAAGAAGAAGAAAGAGGAGGAAGAGGAGAAGAAGAAGAAATCAAGAAGAAGGAGGAGGAGGAGGAGGAGGAGGAGGAGAAGGAGGAGGAGGAGAAGGATAGAAGGTCCTTGGCCTTCTCCTCCTCCTCCTCCTCCTCCTCCTCCTCCCTCCTCCTCCTCCTCCTCCTCCTCCTCCTCCTCCTCCTCCTTCTTCTCTTCTTCTTCATCTCTTCTTCTTCTTTCTTTTCATTTTGAGCTTATTATGGTAGAAGAAGAAGAAGAAAGAGGAGGAGAAGAAGAAGAAAGAGGAGGAAGAGGAGAAGAAGAAGAAATCAAGGAGGAGGAGGAGGAGAAGGCCAGGGGCCTTCTCCTCCTCCTCCTCCTCCTCCTCCTCCTCCTCCTTCTTCTCTTCTTCTTCATCTCTTCTTCTTCTTTCTTTTCATTTTGCCTATTTCATCTCCTCTTCTCCTCTTGTTGGAGCTAAATTACCTAATTATGTCTTTTTTGAGCTAAATATTCCAATTATGTCATTTTAGAGGAAAACAAGCTAAGTATATAATATTCATGAGCTAACCAAGGTTCTTATGCCATTTTGAGCTTATTATGGTATTTTAGAGCTAAATGGGCTAACTATGTCATTGTTGGGTTAATTAAAGCAAGGATAATATGAAAGAGGAGAAGAAAGAGGAGGAGGAGGAGAAGAAGAAGAAATGAAGAAGGAGGAGGAGGAGGAGAAGGAGGAGAAGGTCCTTGGCCTCCTCCTCCTCCTCCTCCTCCTCCTCCTTCTCCTTCTTCTCTTCTTCTTCATCTCTTCTTCTTCTTTCTTTTCATTTTGAGCTTATTATGGTAGAAGAAGAAGAAGAAAGAGGAGGAGAAGAAGAAGAAAGAGGAGGAAGAGGAGAAGAAGAAGAAATCAAGAAGGAGGAGGAGGAGGAGGAGGAGGAGAAGGCCAGGGGCCTTCTCCTCCTCCTCCTCCTCCTCCTCCTCCTCCTTCTCTTCTTCTTCATCTCTTCTTCTTCTTTCTTTTCATTTTGCCTATTTCTTCTCCTCTTCTCCTCTTGTTGGAGCTAAATTACCTAATTATGTCTTTTTTGAGCTAAATATTCCAATTATGTCATTTTAGAGGAAAACAAGCTAAGTATATAATATTCATGAGCTAACCAAGGTTCTTATGCCATTTTGAGCTTATTATGGTATTTTGGAGCTAAATGGGCTAACTATGTCATTGTTGGGTTAATTAAAGCAAGGATAATATGAAAGAGGAGAAGAAAGAGGAGGAGGAGGACCAGAAGAAGAAATGAAGAAGGAGGAGGAGGAGGAGAAGGAGGAGGAGGAGGAGAAGGAGGAGGAGGAGAAGGAGGAGAAGGTCCTTGGCCTCCTCCTCCTCCTCCTCCTCCTCCTCCTTCTCCTTCTTCTCTTCTTCTTCATCTCTTCTTCTTCTTTCTTTTCATTTTGAGCTTATTATGGTAGAAGAAGAAGAAGAAAGAGGAGGAGAAGAAGAAGAAAGAGGAGGAAGAGGAGAATAAGAAGAAATCAAGAAGGAGGAGGAGGAGGAGGAGGAGGAGGAGAAGGCCAGGGGCCTTCTCCTCCTCCTCCTCCTCCTCCTCCTCCTCCTCCTTCTTCTCTTCTTCTTCATCTCTTCTTCTTCTTTCTTTTCATTTTGCCTATTTCATCTCCTCTTCTCCTCTTGTTGGAGCTAAATTACCTAATTATGTCTTTTTTGAGCTAAATATTCCAATTATGTCATTTTAGAGGAAAACAAGCTAAGTATATAATATTCATGAGCTAACCAAGGTTCTTATGCCATTTTGAGCTTATTATGGTATTTTGGAGCTAAATGGGCTAACTATGTCATTGTTGGGTTAATTAAAGCAAGGATAATATGAAAGAGGAGAAGAAAGAGGAGGAGGAGGAGAAGAAGAAGAAATGAAGAAGAAGGAGGAGGAGGAGGAGAAGGAGGAGGAGGAGAAGGAGGAGAAGGTCCTTGGCCCCCTCCTCCTCCTCCTCCTCCTCCTCCTCCTTCTTCTCTTCTTCTTCTTCTTCTTTCTTTTCATTTTTTCTATTTCTTCTCCTCTTGTTGGAGCTAAATTACCTAATTATGTCTTCTTGGAGCTAAATTGGCTAATTATCTCATTTTAGAGGAAAACAAGCTAAGTTTGGAGGAGAAACTTACCGTAGTGGTCATCAAGGAGGAGAAGCACCACGGTTGCTCGCGCCGGCTTCGTTTGGAGACGGTTGCCCTGGAGAAGGGTTGTGCGATGCCGCTCGGGAGTTATTCTACAGAAAAGATATTTTGCAATGTCTCAGTTAGCATGATAACACTCAATTATTAATACTAGTTTATAATGAAACTCACCGTGCCAATCGAAGAGAAGACGGGCATCGGCGGAGGGACTTGACCGCTCTTCTCGCACAGACCCTGAAGAGTGGGTCGTATTAGTTAGTATTGAAACAGACATTACACACATGATTTGGCTAATGTGAAAAAAAACATACCACAAAAAGCTCGTACAGGGCCCGTTGACCCGCCTCATTCCGGGCCCTCTCCTCCTCAAGCATTCGTGCCGTGCTTTGGTCCCTCTCATCAAGAGCAGCCTGAAGAGTAGCCTGGCTTGCCAATCTCTCTTTCTCAAGAGCAGCCTGGTTTGCCGCTCTCTCTTTCTGAAGAGCAGCCTGAAAAACCTTTCCTCGTTACCACAGTAATGATCTATGGTGACACACATAATGAAATGGATGAAAGTGTTCTTAGTCCGTACAACTAACCTCGATGGCAAGTTCGACTGGCCGTGGACGACGCGTTATCTCAGGACAGTTGCTCGACTGGCGCGCCTTGATCTCCGGAAGAGTGAGTGGACAACGTATTATCCCATCTCCAATGGCTATCGAGCCATGGGGCCTCCCGCCACCAGATATCATCACCAGCTCTGGATCCAAAGGTTCCTGGCTAGGGTTAAAGTCATCCCCTTTCGTAGCCTTCCCCGCGTCCCTGTATGCCACGAGCTTATGGTGGGATGATATGTTGGTGAAGTTACTGGGATCATCCAGGTCAGACTCAGAGAATGCCTTCGCCTTCTTGTACAAGGCAGTATGGGCCATGCCATAAAGGTCGTACAAGTGTGGCATCTCAGTCTTATTGTGATGCGCCTAAAAGAGAGGAACAAAATATTAGCATCAAGAATGAATTGCATGAATCATGAAGCAAATCACATACCCAGTTTCGTCCAAACTGAAGTAAGTTGGCGCTGCCTTGATGGTGTGGCACACCAACCATTTGGCTACGCCGATCCTTCGCATTATCGTGGATGGCTCGCCAGCTGCCTGTGCACCACTCATTAACCAACGCCTCCCAACAATCCATCTTATCCGCACACCATCTCGGGGGCACCTGTAAGTTATTAGAAAGAATTTTCAGCGCTACGCCTATGAATGAAATCAAGAAAACTACGTAGAAGGACTTAAGAATAGGTAATTACCTTCATGTATTGCTCCTTCTTTAGAAACTTTCCGCGGCAATCCTTCTTCTGCTTCTTCATACCACGCGTGGCGTAGTAATCTCGAATAGCCTGCGGCCGAGCCTCGTGGCGCAAGTTCTGTAGTAACCGCCTACACTCGACCTCGAGAACCCTGGCCGCCTCCTCCTCATATCCATCCTCACACCTATAGAAGGTCTGCAATCAAACGTGAAAACAGTCCTATGCTCGGGTGAATGAGCTGGTGGTGGTGGCGAGGACGGCTCAACAGTCCTCCTGGATCTTCCGCGGCCACCACCTCTCCCTGTACCCTTCCCCTTCTTCCCTACCCGACCAGCACCTCTCCCAGCGGGCAATGCCGCCGACGAAGAAGAACCCATGGCTGGTGTCGAAAGACTGTCTGCCAAGGCTCTACAGAGAGATAGGGGTGGAATGGAAGTACCACCCCTCGTGCGGGGCGCTTGGGAAGAACCCGTCGAGCAATCTGGACCCGCGCCCACCATCTTTCAACACCTGCCATGATAAAGATTAAAAGAAATTAGTACAACATAAAAAAATTGAATGACTGACATGAATAATAATATGTACATGAATAATAAAGATTAAAATATATATAATTTAAGTTGTGAATCTTACAAACTAATAATCATCATCAATAAATGCATCATCATCATCACTATCACGCATGTCTTCATGAATGACGTGCTCATCGGGTTCAACGGCGTGAAGTTGTGAAAGGCCTTCCGTTAATCGTTGAAGCATTGACAGGTCATCCGCATCAGTAACCTCTACGAGTTCCAGGTCTTCTGGTTCCGGCTCAGGGCTGGAGTCGGATTCATTGTCGCTGTCTACTTCCATGTTCTTGGATGAAGCACGGCGGTTCTTGAAACGTTTCTTGGAAAGACGTGTTTCTTGGAAGAATTCTCCATCATATGTGTCTGGGTTAATGTGAGGTTCATAATCCTGTTCATTTGGGAGAGGTGGTCTGACATGTGGCGGCACTTCATAAACAACATACCAACCTTCCAGATTCTTATCCGTTTGGCATGCCCACGGTAGGTAGAAAACTTGGGTCGCGTGTTGAGCCGTAATATAGACATCGGGAACATCTAAATGGGTGTTTGGATTGATTTCGACTAGTCCTATATGTTCATGAGTCCTTCTAGTCTCCTTCGGCTGGAACCAATAACATTTGAAGACTACGACATTCGGTGGGTTTTCACCATAGAATTGAAGTTCATAAATTGCTTCAACTCTTCCATAATACTCAATAACACCTTCGCCGATAGCAGAGACACCACAATTTGTAGATTTCCGGTCGGGCATAGATAGCTCTTTGCCAAAGGTACGAAAGAGATACCCGTTGATGCTGTATTTCTCAAATGAACGGACCTTATAGTCAAAACCATTAGCGACTTGTCTCAATTCGGCGTCCATAGACTCTGAATTAGCCTACAAGTTTAATACGAAACGGTTGTTGCATTAGCCGCAAGTTAGACCAAGAATGAAATGGTCCATTATTGATAATTACCGTTTGTTTGAACCAAGAGATGAAACCGGGATAGCCGCCTCCTGTCTTTGACAGAAGCTCATACTCTTCGACGGAATCATTTTCGATCACCGCTCCATCCGAGAATTTGACGACGTAACGGCTGTTTGAAATATCCGGGAATAAGAGCAGTTCAAATGAATTAGAAGTTACGGGAAAATGTGCCGAGAACTCACTCGATGTACGGCCGCACTTCTGTTAGGTTGTTGAAGATATACAACGAAATGTTCCGCCATTCTTCGATATCCAACGTTATTGGTTTCGAAGCACCGGCTGGTGCGAGCTTCCCTTTGAATAGGCTGAGGTTGGACCCACCTTTTTAGGGTCTCCATCATTGTGCCGAAGCTTCGGATTATGCAAATGATGACTTTTGGCTTCGTAGTGTGCTGTCACAAAGTTTGCCACCTCCTCAGTAATGAATGCCTCAGCCATCGATGCTTCAATTCTACGCTTATTTTTACATTTAGCTCGAAGGGTCTTCTGCATCCTCTCAGTTGCATAGCACCAACGATCTTGCACGGGCCCACCCAATCTTGCCTCGGTCGGTAGATGTAAAATCAAATGCTGCATTGGATTAAAGAAGCCCGGTGGAAAGATCTTCTCTAACTTGCACAACAACTCCGGTGCAAACTCCTCCATGTCTTCTACCACGCCAGGCGACAATTCTTTCGCACAAAGAACACGGAAGAAATAGCTCAGCTCCGCCAGTACTAGCCATTCATCCTCAGGAATAAAGCCACGTAACATCACCGGCATTACCCGCTCTAGCCATATGTGCCAATCATGACTCTTGAGACCAAAGATTTTTAATTTTTCAAGACTCGCTCCCATATTTAGATTCGCTGCATACCCATCGGGGAACATCAAGTGCATTTTGACCCACAAGATAATTTCCCTCATAGCTGGCCTTCCAAGATTGAACCAGGCCTTTGGCTTCGACCACTTCTGCTTTCCTTTGCCTTCTCGCATGTTTTGTAACGGTCTATGACATAGTGTCTCTTGATCGACTCTAGCCTTAATATTATCCTTTGTCTTCCCATCTATGTCGAACAATGTACCAAAAATAGCCTCTCCGATATTCTTTTCAGTGTGCATCATGTCGATATTGTGTGGAAGAAGGAGGTCTTTGAAGTAAGGCAGATCCCAGAAGCATGGCTTGTGAGTCCAGGCATGTTTTGAATTATACCCCTTGAAATACCCTGGACGCTCTGGATCAGGCTCGAGGGCGTTTAACTGATCCAGGATCTGTTGGCCTGTGAACGCATGTGGTGCCAAGTTTTTGACAACTTTACCTTTGGTAAAGTTCTTCTTGTCTTTTCTGAACTGATGGTCAGGATCCAGGAACTGTCTATGCAAGTCAAAGCAAGAATACTTCCGACCCTCCTGCAACCAATGAAACTGAAGAGCTGCCTTGCATTGGGGGCACGGGAACCTTCCATGCACACACCATCCAGAGAATAGCGCATACGCTGGCAAGTCATGCATAGAGTACATGTACCACACATGCATTTTGAAGTTTTCTTTTCTAGCGGCATCGTATGTCTTGACCACATTTTCCCAAGCTTCTTCCAATTCATCCTTAAGAGGTTGCAGGTACACATTCATATTCTTCCCCGGATAATTGGGCCCTGGAATTATCAGCGTCAGAAATATGTTCTTTCTTTGCATAATCTGCCCGGGGGGGAGATTCAGTGGAATGAAAAATACAGGCCAACAACTGTATTGGGTTGCCGTCATGCCGAAGGGATTAAAACCATCCGTGGCGGCGCAGACTCGAGGATTCCTTGGATCTGCCACTTTATCCTGATGCAATCCATCGAAATGTTTCCACGCTTCCCCATCCGATGTGTGTACCATCATCTTATTCCCATCCGCATCTAGTTCGGTTCTTTTGCCCAATTTGTGCCATGTCATCTGTCTGGCTGTCTCTTCGACCATGAAAAGACGTTGAAGTCTTGGTACGATTGGCATATACCGAAGAACACTAACTGCGATTTTGGTCTGCCTCTTCTCACCCATACCGTTGTCTACCACAAGATACCTGCAAGACTCGCAATTGGGACAATAGTCCAAGTGTGCATACTCCTTCCTAAATAAGACACATCCTTTCTCACATGCATCTATCTTCTCATAGGGCATCTTAAGTACACGAAGTATTTTGTCCGACTGGTACAGGTTTGCAGGCATGACATGGCCTTTGGGTAGGAAACGTCCAAATAGTGTCATCATCGCGTCGTAGCATTCTCTTCCCAAGTTGAACTGAGCCTTCAGAGCCATTACTTGTGCAATTGCATCCAGCTGACAGAGCTCAGTGTGCTCATGGAGAGGACGTTTTGAAGACTCCAACATTTCATAAAAGGCCTTTGCAGATTCCTCCATCTCATCTTCCGAATCCCGAGCATCATCAAAGTCTTGCACCATGTCTTCGATCCCAGTACCATGCTCATCCGTGCGACGACGGACCACCTCAGCTCTTGTGCGTTGTATAGACTCACCATGAAATGTCCACACCGTATAATTAGGCTTAAAACCCCTCCTCTGCAGGTGTTTAATCATTACAGCCTCTGTCGTCTTTTTATAGTTGTCGCATCCAGGACAGGGGCAATAGTTTCTTTCCTGGCCATTTGCGAATGCGGCTTTCACAAATTCCTTTGTTTTTAAAAACCATTCTTTCGTCATCTCTTTCTGACTAGGGTGACCGGTATACATCCACGCACGATCACTCATCTTGCGTAGCTACTAAAGACAGAAGAAATATATTTATATATAATTCATCATCTATATTCATCGGTTAATCAGGTTCGCCATTTTTATTACGTCCAGGCAACCTACACGCTAATAGGTAAAGATAGGTCCTAATCCCACCCGAGTATGTGTAGACTGGGTTCGTTTTCCCATGCTCTGTTCCGGATCCAACGCAAAATTTCGGCAGCACCTCCCCGCTGTTCTCCTGATACACGTCTCCGCAATAAACAGAGAGGATGTGCATCCGGAGAACAACAGGGAGGCACTGACGAAATTCCGCATCGGATCCAGAGCACAGCATACGGGAAAATGAACCCAGTCTACACATACTCGGGCTGTCCATGGATAATGTTGGACAATTCGAAAGGATGACGGTTATAAATATGCAAAGACATGCATATTTATAGATGTCGCCCTTTCGAATGGGAGACGCATACTGGTCACGCATACTCATGATTGAAGAAACCTATAGCTAGCAAGTTTCATCGGCACGAAGACCGGGACAGAGCAAATTAAGGGGGTAGGAGGAGAAGTCATTTGTGCTCACCAACAAACGCAAGGGCGGAGCTCGTCCAACGCACGTGGAGGTCGTCGAACAACTGCACATTGAAATTCACCCGATCAACACAAATATGATGTTTTTATAATTAACATAACTATATGACCTAACTCATAACTATGTGGGTCAGTGTCATCGGGGGTCGAAGGTCACTGGCGTCGGGGATTGGGGTCTTCTCGGTCAACAAGAGGCCGAAGAGGTGTCGGGGCTCGGGGGTTGGGGGTCAGTGGCGTCGGGGGTCGGGGTAGGGGGTCGGGGGTCGAGGGTGAGTGTTTTCGGGGGTCGGGGCTCGGGGGTCGAGGGTCAGTGGCGTCGGGCGTCGGGGGTCGGGGGTCAGTGGCGTCGGGGGTCGGGGTAGGGGGTCGGGGGTCGAGGGTGAGTGTTGTCGGGGGTCGGGGGTCGGGGGTCGAGGTTACCTATAAAACTTTCTAGGTTACCTATAAAACTTTCTAGGTTACCTATAAAACTTTCCAGGTTACCTATACTACTTTATAAAACTTTCCAGGTTCCATAAAAAAATATTTCATGCCGGGGTGTCGTCGAGATGTCGTGTCGGGGCGTCGTGTCGGGGTTTCGGGGCATCGTGTCGGGTGTCAGGGGTGTCGTCGAGATGTCGTGTCGGGGCGTCGTGTCGGGGTTTCGGGGCATCGTGACGGGTGTCAGGGGTGTCGTCGAGATGTCGTGTCGATGCGACAACTACTATTGCGAGCTGTTGTAATATCCTCGGTGTTGAAGTGGAATATCACCGGTGCCTGAAGGGGGTGGTCCCAACAGTAATGTTTCTGCACCGACCTGCATGGGGGTGGTTGCAGCAGCATCGTTGTTGCAGCACGTGAGCTCGATGGCATCGTAGCCATGGCAGGTGCGTGACAAGCTCACCGTCGTTCCCCAACGTTGTGGCTAGTGCAAGCATAGGCGGCGACCGGAGGGCTCTACACGGGCAACTACTAACCTAACAACTAACCTAAGTAACTTAACCTCAGAACCTAATAAAAATTAACCTAAATAAATTAACCTAAGTAACTTAACTAAATTAACCTAAAACAACTTAAAGTAAGAACCTGATAGCAACAAGAACCTAATAACAATAACCTAACTAAATTAACCTAAGTAACTTAACTTAACTAAATTACACTTAGCAAAGAGGCAAAGAGAGAAAAGGAGGATCGGAGGACTTACAAGGGGCTAGGGGAGACGTCAGCGACGAGGTGGAGCAGGGGCACGGTGGAGCAGGGGCAGGAGAGGAGGGGGGAGTGGTGGAGTAGGGGCACGGTGGAGCAGGGGCACGGAGAGGAGGGGGAGTGGTGGTGCAGGGGCACGGAGAGGAGGGGGGAGTGGTGGAGCAGGGGCACGGAGAGGGAGGGGGAGTGATGGAGCAGGGGCACGGAGAGGAGGGGGAGTGGGGGAGCAGGGGGTCGCAGGGAGGAGGAGGGGCGAGCTCCGGCGACGGCTCGGGGAGAGCTCCGGCGGCGGGTCGCGGGGAGAGCTCCGGCGGTGGGTCGCGGGGAGGAGGGAGGAGGGGGTCGCAGGGAGGAGGAGGGGCGAGCTCCGGCGGCGGGTCGCCGGGAGGAGGGAGCAGGGGGTCGCAGGGAGGAGGAGGGGCGAGCTCCGGCGGCGGGTCACGGGGAGAGCTCCGACGGCGGGTCGCGGGGAGGAGGGAGGACGGGGTTGCAGGGAGGAGGAGGGGCGAGCTCCGGCGGCGGGTCGCGGGGATGAGGGAGGAGGGAGGACGAGCTCCGGCGACGGCGCGGGGAGAGAGAGGGGCTGGTGAACCGTTATGGGGGAGAGAGAGGGGCTGGTTGACGACGTTAGGTCTATTTTCCTCTTTGTCGTCCGCCCCCGACGGCAAAGTGGAAATAGGCTGACGGCAAAGAGGTGGACCGTTATGGATAAGAGGGCAGTGTGGGGTGGGTTCTTTGCCGTCTGCCTGCGTATTCTTTGCCGTCAGCTGGCGGACGGCAAAGAGCTGGGGGTTCTTTGCCGTCTGCCTGCGTATGCTTTGCCGTCAGCTGGCAGACGGCAAAGAGCTGGCAGAAGGCAAATAGTACCTTTGCCATCAGCCTTCTCTTTGCCGTCTGGTTTCTGGTAGCTGATGGCAAAGAGGCTCTTTGCCATCAGCCAGCAGACGGCAAAGAAGCAGCAGACGGCAAAATCTCTGATTCTAGTAGTGTATATGCAAGGAATCAAACTTCTCTCATATTCAATGCACTTAATATGAAAGTTTTTATTATATCCCTCTTGGATGCCTACTATATTAGGACTAAATTCATAACCTAAACCAATTACCATGTTGTTTAAAGAACTCTCAAAATAATATAAGTGAGGTACAAGAGTTTAATAATTTCTATAAAATAAAACACTATCGTGCTCTAAAAGTTATAAGTGAAGTACTAGAGCAACATTACATAACTCAAAAGATATAAGTGAAGCATAAAGAGTATTCTAATAAATTCAAGATTCAGTGTGTGTCTCTCTCTCAAAATATGTGTGCAGCAAGCATGATTGTGGCAAACTAAAAAGTAAAGACTCATATCATACAAGACGCTCCAAGCAAAACACATGTCATGTGGTGAATAAAAATATAGTCTCAAGTAAAGTTACCGATGGATTGAAGACGAAAGAGGGGATGCCTTCCAGGGCATCCCCAAGCTTAGGCTCTTTGGTATCCTTGAACATGACTTGGGCAGCCTTAGGCATCTCCAAGCTTAGGCTCTTACCCGAAACTTGAAAACTTCACAACACAAAACTTAACAGAAAACTCATGAGATCCGTTCGTATAAGACAAATAAATCACCACTTTACGTATTGTTGTAAACTCATTCTTTATTTATATTGATATAATATTTACTGTATTCCAACTTCTCCAATGTTAATACCCCCGATACAACCCATAGATTCATCAAAATAAGCAAACAACACAAAGAAAACAAAATCTGTCAAAACAGAATAGTCTGTAGAAATCTATTTTCTTAGAATACTTATGTAACTCAAAAAATTCTGAATAATTTTGAAAATCTGGGCAATTTAAAAAAAATATTGTGTAAAAAATTCAGATTAAAAGCATGTTCTAGTGAATTTATAAAATTCCTGGACTGAGAGCGAAAGTTTGTGTTTTTCAGCAAAATCAACTTGCAAACACCATAGACCATCCCAAAGGTCTTACTTGGCACAAACACTAAATAAAACAAGAAAACACAATTATTACAGAGGTAATAATGTGTGCATCACTCAAAAACATAAACAAAAGCAAAAGCAAAACAAATAAAATTGGGTTGCCTCCCAACAAGCCCTATTGTTTAACGCCCCTAGCTAGGCATAGTGCAATAGATCAAGGTATTGTCATCTTTGGTATGCAATACATATGTAGATCTCATAAATAGATTCATAAGGTAATCTTATTTTCTTAAGGGATAAAATCAAGCAATATCATAAAAAACCCATCTTTTTATCCTCGGAGGCAGCAATATAGTACGTGCCTCGCTACCCCTACTATGTCACTAGGTGAGGACACCGCAAGATTGAACCCAAAACTAAGCACTTATCCCATTGCAAGAATTACCAATCTAGTTGGCCAAACCAAACAAATAATTTGAAGAGACTTACAAAGATATTAAATCATGCATATAGTAATTCAGAAGAGACTCAAATAATATTCATGGATAATCTGAACATAAACTGACAATTCATCGAATCTCGACAAACACACCGCAAAAGAGTATTACATCGGATAGATCTCCATGAAGATCATGAAGAACATGGTATTGAAGATCAAAAAGAGAGAAGAAGAGATCTAGCTACTAGCTATGGAGCCGTAGGTCTGCGGTGAACTACTCAGACAACATCGGAGGGGCAATGGAGTTGATGTAGATGCCCTCCATGATCAATGCCATCAACGGCAGATTACTTGAAAAGACTCCCAGATTGGATCTCTTGGGAACAGAGGCTCCCGACAGCATAAAAGTATTTTCGTGGCTCTTTTTGGCGATACGGGAATATTTGGGAATTTATAGGTCGAAGAATAGGGTTAGGAGACCTGTAGGGGGCCAACAAGCCAGGGGGCACGACCACCCCCAGGGCGCGCCCTACAGGCTTGTGGCCTCCCGGCAGTTGCCCTTGGCCCTTACTCCAAGTCTGTTGCGTGTCTTTTGGTCCAAGAAAAATCTTTCCGGAGATTTTATTCCATTTGGACTCCGTTTAGTATTACTTATCTGCAGTACTCAAAAACGTGGAAAAAATAGAAACTAGCACTAGGCTCTAGATTAATAGGTTAGTCCCAAAAATAATATAAAACAGCATATAAATGCATATGAAACATCCAAAATAGATAATATAATAGCATGGAACAATCAAAAATTATAGATACGTTGGAGACGTATTAGACCCCACCACCGCCTTCAGAAGGCTTACCTGCCGGTTCTCGTGGGTACTGGTGGACGGCGGCAGCAGCATCAACATCCTCTACTGCGACACACTGCTCAAGATGGGTCTGAGGGAAAAAGACCTATAGCCGACCTGGATGATGTTCCATGGCATCCTGTCGGGGTAGTCCTGCTCCCCCATTGGCAAGATCCAGCTCGACGTCCTCTTCAGTGGCAAGGCCCACTTCCGTGCGAGCTAATATGGTTCGAGGTGGTGGACCTCGACATCCCCTACCATGCACTCCTGGGAAGGTCGACGCTCGTCAAATTCATGGCGATCCCCTACTACGCCTACCTCAAGATTAAGATGTCGATCGAGTGTGCGCACAACAGTAGCCGGCTGGTCGAGGTGCTGGTGATCGCGGAGGAGAAATGCCAGCTCGACCGGTTTGTGGCCGAGGCCACCGAGCAGCCATTCGTGCTGACTCCCCCATCCCAGACGGCTAGCGAGGCAACGTTCCAGCCATCCAAAGATACCAAAGAGGTGCCGCTCGACCCGGCTAACCCCAAGAAGTGCATCACCATCAGCATCACTGACAATAGCAAATAGGAAGGCGATCTCGTCGACATCCTCTGAGAGAATCGGGACCTCTTTGCATGGTCTCCCAAGGACATGTCGGGTTTACCATGGAAGTACGCCAAGCACAAGCTTCATGTGCGGCCAGATGCGAAGTTGGTCAAGCAACCCCTGCGTCGTTTCTCTGAGGAGAAGAGGCATACTATAGGAGAAGAGATTTCCCTGCTGCTCCCATCCAGCTTCATCATGGAAGTTTTCCACCCGTATTAGTCGGCCAACCCAATCCTAGTGTTGAATAAGAACAAATCCTCGTGCATGTTGATCAACTACACCAGCCTGAATAAGGCATGTCCAAAGGATCCATTCACCCTACACTCGATCAATCAAGTGATCGACTACACGACCGGATGCGATTTGTTGTCCTTCCTAGACGCGTATTCTGGCTACCTCCAGATCACCATGTCGTTTAGCTTCAAGAACGCAGGCGCCACCTTCCAGCGCTGCATGCAGAAGTGCCTCCTGCCACATATCAGTAGGAACGTGCACGTCTACATCAGTGACATCATCATCAAATCCAAGAAACACTTCAGCCTCGTCGACAATCTATGGGAGAGCTTCGCAAACCTGAGAGAGTAAAAGGTCCAGCTCAACCCAGAGAAGTGTGTCTTCAGGGTGCCAGCCTGCCAGCTCCTAGGTTTCTTCGTGTCTGCGTGCGACATCGAAGCAAACCCGAAGAAGATCAAGGCCATCGAGCGCATGCACAAGCCAACGAGGCTCCGCAACGTCCAGAAGTTTGCCCGCTACCTGGCCTCGCTCAGCCAGTTCATGAATCGCTTTGGCGAGAAGGCGTTCCCTCTCTACCAGCTCAAGAAGAAGATGGCCAAGTTCGAATGGACCGACCAAGTGGATGAAGCATTCCGCGACCTCAAATGTGCCCTCTCCAGCCCGCCCGTCTTGGCCGCGTCGGCTAAAAAGGAGCCCATGCTCGCGTACATCACGGCAACCACACGAGTGGTCAATGTCTTTCTGGTGGTGGAACGGCCTGAGGAGGGCTAATCGTTGCCGGCTCAGCGGCCCGTCTACTATGTGAGCGAGGTCATTTGCACCTCCAAGAAGAACTACCCCCACTACGAGAAGATGTTCTACAACATATACTTCGCCGCCAAAAAGCCGAAGAAATACTTCTAGGAGAATGCCATCACTGTGGTGAGCACGGCTCTGCTTTCTGAAATCATGGGCAACCGAGATGGCACTAGCCGGATCGCCAAGTGGACCATAGCCATGGCCGACCATGACATCTAGTATGAGCTGCGCATGACCATTAAGTCCCAGACGATGGCCGACTTCCTTGTCGACTGGGCCGAGACCCAGTTTGTGCCGCCCCCTCCGGACTCCACGCACTCGCGCATGCACTTCGACGGCTCCAAGATGTGAACCGGTTTGGTAGCCGGCATTGTCCTATCATCCCCGAAAGGGGATCAGCTCAAGTATGCTCTCCAAATCCACTTCACTGCCTCTAACAACATGGTCGAGTGCGAGGCGCTCGTCCCTGGCCTCCGGCTCGCCAAGGAAATTGGCATCTGGTGAATCCTCTGCTTCGGCGACTCGGATCTCGTGGTGCAGTAGGTCTTTGACGAATGGGACGCTAGGGACGCCAACATGGCCAGCTACCGCTTCCTTGTCCAACAGCTCACCGGTTCCTTCGAGGGCTGTCAGTTCCACCATGTCCCCCGAGCGGATAGCGAGGTGGTGGATGCACTAGCAAAAATCGGCTTAGCCCATCAGGCGCTCCCAGTCGGCGTCTCGCTCGAGCAGTTGCACAAACTGTTAATCAAGCCGTCTCTGAAGTCAGCGTCCATCTTCGTGCCCGCGGATCCCTCCGGTTCCTCCTCACGCTTGGGGCATCCGCCGACTCTACCCACATTGCTGGCTCCAGCCGGGCCAGAGGCGGTCGGATCCGAGCCCACATCCCTCATGATGGTAGAGGGCATATCTGCCTCTACCATGGTCCCACGGGCTGACGGCTCCGCCTCGGGGACGCAGATGGGGGAACCCAAGGCCTCCGACTCCTGTCTCGGCCCCGGTTCCTCTTCTTGAGCCGACGCCTGCTCCCGTCTCGGCCCCGACTTGGGACCAGCCCATCTTCGCCTACCTCATGCACGACGAGCTCCCTCCAGACGAGGTTGAGGCTTGATATATCAACGTCGGTCTACCGCATACGCCATCGTCAACTGCGAGCTGGTTTACCGCAGCGCAACCGGCTTTTTTCAATGTTGCACCGAGTCAGAGAAAGGTCCGCAAATCCTCCAAGACATCCACCAGGGCGAGTACGGGCATTACGCTACCTCGAGGACCCTGGTGGCGAAGGCCTTTCGCCACGGGTTATACTAGCCAACACCCATAGAAGAAGCAAAGTACCTCGTCGATTAGTGCGAGGGGTGCGAGCGTTTCAGCATGCAGAGCAATTTGCCGGCTATGGCCCTCAAGACCAGCCCCCTATCATAGCCTTTCGTCGTCTCGGGGCTCAACACGGTGGGACCATTCAAGACCGCTCGAGGCGGCATGACGCACCTCCTGGTGGGTGCCAACAAGTTCACGAAGTGGATCGAGGCCAGACCCATCAAGAAGTTGGACGGCCCCATGACCGTCTGATTTATCAAAGACATCACCGTCCGCCACGATGTTCCCCACAACATCATCACCAACAACAACACTAATTTTGCCAAAGGCGTGATACGTCTCCAACGTATCTATAATTTTTGTTGGTTCCATGCTATTATCTTGTCAAACTTTGGATGTTTTGTATGCCTAACTTATTAACTCAGTGCCAAGTGCCAGTTCCTGTTTTTTCCGTGTTTTTGACCCTTTTCAAAGGAGAATATTTAACCGAGTCCAAACAGAATAAAACCTCCGAAAAGATTTTTTCCGAAACAGAAGATACGCGGGGAACTTGAGAACCATGGCAAAGGACCCTGGGGGAGGTCACAAGCCCCCTAGGCGTGGCCTGGGGGGCGTGCCTAGCAGGCTTGTGGGCCCCCTAGGAGTGGCCTGGGGGTGCGCCTAGCAGGCTTGTGGGCCCCCTGTGGCTCCTCTGCCCTAGTTCTTCCACCTATAAATCTCCGAAATATCCAAAGTCACGGGAGAGAGCCACGAAAATATTTTTCCGCCAACACAAGCGTCTATCTCCGCAAGATCCCATCTGGGGCACATTCTGGTGCCTTGCCGGAGGGGGGATTCAGACACGGAGGGCTTCTTCATCAACACCATTGCCTCTCCGTTGATGCGTGAGTAGTTCACCATAGACCTTCGGGTCCATAGCTAGTAGCTATATGGCTTCTTCTCTCTCTTGGATCTTCAATGCAAAGTTCTCCATGATCTTCATGGAGATCTATCCGATGTAATCTTCTTTTGCGGTGTGTTTGTCGAGATCCGATGAATTGTGGATTTATGATTAGATTATCTATGAATCTTATTTGAGTTTCTTCCGATCTCTTATATGCATGATTTCATATCCTTGTAATTCTCTTCGAGTTGTGGGTTTTGTTTGGCCAACTTGATCTATGATTATTGCAATGGGAGAAGTGCTTGGTTTTGGATTCATACCGTGCGGTGACCTCACCCGGTGACAGAATGGGTAGCGAGGCACGCATCGTGTTGTTGCCATCAAGGGTAAAAAGATGGGGTTTATATCTATTGCATGAATTTATCCCTCTACATCATGTCATCTTGCTCAAGGCGTTACTCTGTTTGGCATGAACTCAATACACTAGATGCATGCTGGATAGCGGTCGATGTGCGGAGTAATAGTAGTAGATGCAGAAAGTATCGGTCTACTTGTTTCGGACGTGATGCCTATATGTATGATCATTGCCTTAGATATCATCATGACTTTGCGCGATTCTATCAATTGCTCGACAGTAATTCGTTCACCCACCGTAACATTTTCTATCATGAGAGAAGCATCTTGTGAACACTATGGCCCCCGGGTCTACTTCACATTATATTTTCAGCTCCACACTTTTGCTTTTTTGCACTTTCCGCCTTCATATCTCACCTTGCAATCAATCGTGAAGGGATTGACAACCCCTTTGTAGCGTTGGGTGCAAGTTTGCTATTTTTGCGTAGGTACTTTAGGAACTTGGCTTGATACTCCTACTGGATTGATACCTTGGTTCTCAAACTGAGAGAAATACTTACTCCTACTGTGCCGCATCACCATTTCCTCTTCAAGGGAAAAACCAACGCAAGCTCAAGAGGTAGCAAGAAGAATTTCTGGCGCTGTTGCCGGGGAGCATCAAGTGAAGCTTATCCAAGTAACCGTCGCAAACTAATCTCTTGCATTTACTTTTTTTGCCTCTCGTTTTGCTCTCCCCCACTTCTGAAAAACAAAAATTTACAAAACTATTTGCCTTTTTTTCGTTTGCCCTTTTCTTTTGCTTGCTCTCTGTTCGCTTGTGTGCTTGTCTGTTTGCTGAAGTCACCATGACTGAAAACACCTAACTTTGTGACTTCTCGAATACTAATAATAATGATTTTATTAGTACTCCGATTGCTCCCGCCACTAGTGCGGAATCATATGAAATCAATGTTGCTTTGTTGAATCTTGTTATGAAAGAGCAATTCTCCAGCCTTCCTAGTGAAGATGTCGCATCCCATCTTAATACCTTCATTGAGTTATGCGATATGCAAAAGAAGAAGGATGTGGATAATGATGTGATTAAATTGAAGCTATTTCCGTTCTCATTGCGAGATCGAGCAAAAACTTGGTTTTCATCTTTGCCCAAAAATAGTATTGATTCTTGGAACAAGTGCAAAGATGCTTATATATCCAAGTATTTTCCACCGGCTAAGATTATCTGTCTCCGTAATGATATCATGAATTTTAAGCAACTAGATCATGAACATGTTGCACAATCTTGGGAGAGAATGAAATTGATGATTAGAAATTGTCCCGCTCATTGCTTGAGTCTTTTGATGATTTTACAAATGTTCTATGCTGGTTTGAATTTTGCTTCTAGAAATATCTTGAACTCCGCCTTCGGTGGAACTTTCATGGATATCACATTAGGAGAAGCCACAAAACTCCTAGACAATATCATGACAAACTATTCTCAATGGCACACTGAAAGGTCACCTACTAGTAAAAAAGTACACGCTATAGAAGAAATTAACTCACTGAGTGCTAAGATGGATGAGTTAATGAAATTGTTTGCTAGTAAAGGTGCTCCTTTAGATCCAAATGATATGCCCTTGTCTTCCTTGATTGAGAGTAGCAATGAAAGCTTGGATGTTAATTTTGTTGGTAGGAATAATTTTGGCAACAACAATGCTTTTAGTGGAAACTATATTCCTAGGCCTTTTCCTAGTAATCCCTCTAATAACTTTGGCAACTCCTACAACAATGCTCATGGAAATTACAACAAATAGCCTCTGATATAGAGAGTAATATTAAAGAGTTTATCAACTCGCAAAAGATTTTCAATGCATCCATAGAAGAAAAACTACTCAAAATAGATGATTTTGCTAGGAGCGTTGATAGAATGTCTCTGGATATTGATGCTTTGAAAGTTAGATGTGCTCCTCCCAAGATCAATATGGATGAAACTTTGAAAGCTATGCGTGTTTCCATGAATGATATTAAAGAAAGAACCGCCCAAATTCGTTCTAGACATGAATGGCTTAAAAAGGCGTGTTCTCGTGATGAGAATCACGAAGATATTAAAGTGCTTGGTGTGACTCCCATTGAATACTTGTTTTTAGTGTCAAACCTAATGATGATGGGGCTGGATGTGAATCCACTTTGGTTGAAAAACTCCCCAATGATTCGGAGTCCATCTATCTTGATGCTAAAAGCATTGAAAGTGGAGTAGAGGATATCAAAACTTTGAGTAGTAATGAAACTACTACTGTGGATTTCATGGAATTCAATTATGATTGTTGCTCTTTGATTGAATGTATTTCCTTGATGCAATCTATGCTAAACTCTCCACACGCTTATAGCCAAAACAAGGCCATTACCGATCATATCGTCGATGCTATGATCAAATATCTTGAAGAGAAACTTGAATTGGAAGTTTCTATTACTAGAAAACTTCATGATAAGTGGGAACCTACTATCAAAATCAAAATCAAAAACTTTGAATGCCATGCTTTGTGTGATTTGGGTGCTAGCGTTTCCGCAATTCCAAAGTCTTTATGTGATGTTCTAGGCTTCAATGAGATTGATGAGTGCTCTCTTAATTTGCATCTTGCGGATTCTACTGTTAAGAAACCCATGGGAAGGATCAATGATGTTCTTATTATTGCAAATAGGAACTATGTACCCGTGGATTTCATTGTGCTTGATGTTGATTGCAATCCGACATGTCCCATCATTCTTGGTAGACCTTTCCTAAGGACTATTGGTGGTGTCATCGATATGAAGGGAATATTAGATTTCAATTTCCATTAAATAAGGGCATGGAACATTTTCCTAGAAGGAAAATAAGATTTCCTTATGAATCCATGATGAGGGCTACTTATGGTTTCAGCACCAAAGACGACGATACATGATTCTATCGCCTTATGCCTAGCTAAGGGCGTTAAACAATAGCGCTTGTTGGGAGGCAACCCAATGAATTTATCTTTGCCTTTTGATTTCTGTTTTGTTGCGTCCACACCATCATAATTCTGTTATGATTGTGTTTTTTGTGTTTATTTTTGTGTTTGAGCCAAGTAAAACCTTTATGACTAGTTTTGGTGATGGTTGTTTGATCATGCTGGAAAAAGACAGAAACTTTTCGCTCATGAAATTATTTTTCATTTTTATCCAGAAAGAGATTTTGAGTTGATTATTTTTGCTTCTGGTTGATATGTGAATCGCCCAAATTTTCGTAATTGTTCACACATTTTGAGACACCATAAGTATACGAAGTATACAGATTGCTACACACTAGTCTGTTTTTGACAGATTCTGTTTGTGTTGTGTTGATTGCTTATTTTGATGAAACTATGGATAGTATCGGGGGGTACTAGCCATGGAAAAGTGAGAATACAGTAATCTAACACCAATATAAATATAAATCAAGTTTGCTACAGTACTGAAAGAGGTGGTAGTTTGTTTTCTTGTGCTAATGAAATCACCAGTTTCTGTTCAAGTTTTGTGTTGTGAAGTTTTCAAGTTTTGGGTGATGTTCTCATGGACAAAGGGATAAAGAGTGGAAATAGCTCAAGCTTGGGCATCCCAAGACAAATTCAAGGACACCAAGAAGCCTAAGCTTGGGGATGCCCCGGGAAGGCATCCCCTCTTTCGTCTTCAATCCATCGGTAACATTACTTGGAGCTATGTTTTTATTCACCACATGATATGTGTTTTGCTTGGAGCGTCGTGTATTATAGGAGTCTTTTCTTTTTGTTGTGTCACAATCATCCTTGCTGCACACCTTCTGAGAGATACATGCACTCATCATGAATTTGCTAGAATACTCATTGAGCTTCGCTTATATCTTTTGAGTTAGGCAATTCAGCTCACATGTGCTTCACTTATATCTTTTGAGCTAGATAACTTTGCTCTAAGTGCTTCACTTAGATCTTTTAGAGCATGGCGGTGTCATATTTTGGAGAAATAGGAAATCTCGATTTTCACTTATATATTTTAGAGAGTGCTCTCTCTGAGTAACTTGGTAGTTGGCTTGTGCTATGAAAGTAGTCCTAAAGATGATAGGCGTCCAAAGAGGATACAATAAAACTTCCATATTCATGTGAATTGATTAGTAAAGAGAAGTTTGATTCCTCTCAATTAGTTTTGATACATGGATTTGGTAATATTAGGAATCATGTTAGTAGGGTGTTGTGAATCTAGAAATACTTGTGTTGAAGTTAGTGATTCCCGTAACATGCGCGTATTGTGAACCGCTATGTTACGAAGTCGGAGCATAATTGATTTATTGATTTTCATCCTTTGTGTTGCGTTGGGGATCGTGCGATGGTTAACACCTACCAACCCTTCCCCTAGGAATATGCGTTTTGCACGTTGTTTCGATTACTAATAAAAACTTTCGCAATAAGTATATGAGTTCTTCATGACTAATGTGAGTCCATGGTATAGATGCACTTTCACCTTCCACCATTTCTAGCCTCTCTAGTGACGTGCAACTTTCGCGGGTACACAAAACCACCATAGACCTTCCTCAAAACAGCCACCATACCTACCTATCATGGCCTTTTCATAGCCATTCCGAGATATATTGCCAGCCAACTCCCACCGTTCCGTCTCATGAATTGTGCCGTCACTTTCATATTGCCATTGCATGATCGTAAGATAGCTAGCGAGTCATACGCTAAGCTAGATCGTTGCACATCCCGGTACACTGCCAGCGACATTTCTTATAAGAGTCATCATCATTCTAAGCACTGAGCTGTGAGTAAATGAAAGTGTGATGATCATCATTATTAGAGCATTGTCCCATGGGAGGAAATAAAAAAAAGAGGCCAAAGTTGCCCACAAAAAAAATGGAAATAGGCCAAAGAGCCCAAACAAAAAAAAGAGAAAAAGAGAGAAGGGGCAATGCTACTATCTTTTTCCACACTTGTGCTTCATAATATTACCATGTTCTTCATGATTAAGAGTCTCTTGTTTTGTCACCACCATATACTAGTGGGAATCTTCATTATGTAACTTGGCTTGTATATTCCAATGATGGGCTTCCTCAAAATTTCCCTAGGTCTTCGTGAGCAAGCAAGTTGGATGCACACCCGCTAGTTCTCCTTTTGAGCTTTCACATACTTATAGCTCTAAGTGCATCCATTGCATGGTAATCCCTACTCTTTCACTATCACACCCTGTTTTTGCTATCACTTGTCTTTATTGTAAATTCTGAGCTTGTTAAAACTTTTTCAAAACTAATATTGTGAGTGCCATGATTGAAATTGTACGCTTGTATGCTTGATCATGTGAGGTTTTAAAACCCTAAATTCCTTTTTCGTATTTTACTGATTTCTAAAAACCTTTGTTAACCAAAGTAAAACCACCTTGAGATTGCACTGCATGTCTTTGACAACAAGTAGTGCTACTACTCGTATTTGATAATCTGATTTTTACCTATCTTTATATTTCAAAACCACAAAAATAATTATTTTTGTGAGTATTTTCCTAATTAAATAACCTGTCCAGTTCTAAAGTCAAAATGGGTATTCGAACAGGGAAAAATACCTTTTTGCTTTGGAAAAATCAAATTAAATTTAGAGATGATCAGAAGGACATATATTTTCCATACATAGGATTTTAAACCCCATTTTATATTATATTTATTGATTAAAACTGCAAAACCTATTTCTGTGTGTTTTGGCATTTTGAGATAGTTCCAAAGGAAATATTTTCAATAAATTCCTAGAAAATTCCAGTGATGTCCCTAAGCCTTGTTTGGTGTCCACATAAAGTTTCACCTTGATCAAAGGTGGATAAGGACCCCAAATAACCCAAAAACCATGTCTGTCCAGAATCAAGTTAGAGCAACTCTACATAGAAAAGTTTGTCCAATGAGGCTAAAACTTTACAGGAGTGCCTAATACCTCAAATGAGGGTTCTACACCAAAAATGGGATTTGTGGGACTTAGTTTCCCCACACTCCCTTTGGAAGGAACAAATCTGGTCATATTGGAGTGATTTCAAGTTTACAAAGCTAAACTTGTCCATTAGAGCTCAAATTTGGTGGAACTCCATGGTTTATCACCAAAACCAAACCTGTTAAGTCTCAACACCAGTGGTGGGGTGCAACCCCGTGTGACCACTGTTGAACACCTTCTGGCAGATAGGAGAAAGCCACCTTAGCCACAGCTAAACCAAACTCCTTTGCTTCAAACTCTTAGATTAAGCAGCCAGCACCTGTATCTAACCCCAGTCAACTGCCCCCTCACTGGTTGAAAGTGGAAAGGCCAAAAACCACAATTTAGACCTCAGTTCATGACTGACAGCACTAGTAGTTCTTGCCTCCTTTGACCAGCCGAAGCTCCCACTAAAACCGAACGGCTAGCCACACCCCCAGCAAGTGCCAGGACATGCTAGACACTTCCAAAGTGCCTCAGAGCGCACCAGCATGCCGTGGCATGCCAAAATTGCGCTCTGGGCGCGCTACAGGGAGTCACCAAGGTGGGGGCGATGCCCTCGGCCAGTTCCAGCCTCCCCCGAGATGTCCAACCTCCTCCCCAACAGCCCCTCTGCGTCGGGCAAGCCTCAGGGCCCCTCCTCTCTCGCGCTAGAGGTCGCGCGACGCGTGCCCGCGTGCTCCAGATTCGGCCAAGCTTGCGCGGCCACGAATGCACAACTCTCCAATCTCTCTCTCTCTCTGCAGCAGACGGTTCGGGCGATCCAATACCACATCCTCAGACCGTAGTTTCAACCCCAACGTCTCTCTGCACCCCCATGCACGCCACGGTGAGTCACCAACGCTCCCGAGTCTGCTCACCGTCGCGGGCCTATAAATAGCCCTCCCCCTCGCTCCAGCACCCCTCGGATAGCTTAGCCGCAGCCACTAGCACCCCCTAGCCACCTCAGCGAACTAGTAGAGCCACAGTGCTCGAGATCCACCGAGGCCCCTCCGCCTCAGAGCTCCAGTCGATCTCCGGCTACACGACGGCTCCTGCGCCCCTCGACCCACCAATCTGACCCCCTTGACCCTAGGAAGCTTTCCCCTAACTCGTCCGAGCTTTTCCATGTCTCTAGCCATACCCTCGACCACCTCCCAAAACCCCTCCGCCACGGCCTCCTCGTTGCCGGTGAACCCCTGCCTCTCCGTCGTCGTTTCGACCACCAGCAGGTAGGCGACGGTCTGGCGAACACATTCCCGTGCTCATTGGAGCTTGAGCACGTCGGCAACCACGTCGGCGTGCTCCTCCTCCTCTCTGACTGGAGGTAGGAGACGACCCCGACAGGTGTGCCCCACATGTCGGTGGATCAGCCTCCTCCCCCGCGCTGGCCTCGACCACTGATCGCAGGGCCCCACGCGTCAAGTTCAAACCTGACGGCTCGCGCGCCTGGGCAGGCCGTCGGCTGGCCATAGGCCAGCCCAGCTCTAGGCCGAGCTAAGCGAGTAGCTGGCTTGTTTTTCTTTTATTTTTAAACCTGGATTTCTAAGATTTTTATAAAAACATTTAACTAGTATAAATATATATTTCTTCCACTTTTATTCTTTTAAAAATGTGTAGTATTTAATGATATGCTTAGATGAATTTTTCCAGCAACTAATCTATTTTACAATATTAAAATGGGCTAAAATGGAATAGTTTTGCTTCTGCTTGGTTGTTTTTAAAAATATTCCTTCAAGGAAAATTTAGGCAAGTATTTTTAAAATGATATCTTAGATTTATCAGAAATAGGGGCATTTTTAAAATGACTTTGTGGATTGTTTCTGTGTGAGCTATTTCTTATTTATTGTTTTATCGATGATAGAAAACCCGTGTGACGAGGGAATCGGAGCGGGAGACCTCGAAGACCCCGGATACTTAGCTGACCAAGGCAAGTAGCCCTTTGACCATGACTAAGCATATGTCACTTTGCATGTTATAATAGCAAGTATTCCCGTTGCACATGATTATAAGTACCGGTAATCATTTGATATGATTTTACCGAAGGCTCCTCCGGAGTATTTTGCATTGAGCTTGACTCTACCTCTTAGGGTCATGCTAATACCATGTTGACAAGTAAAGGTAGCAGTAGTACTATCATGAGAAAGATGTTGTCACAAAGCAAGAGTTTATGAAAACCCCGTCGGGTGCCACTAATGCCCGAGGGTGATGATGAGTTAGGTGGTCACTTTTGGTGAAGTGATGCACCCGGTATTTGTGTGAGTAAGGTTTCGGAAATGGGATTTGATTTATGATGTGTCGACCATCCCAACCTTACTAGTACAACCACGTTACCCCTTATGGGACGGGGCTATGTTAATTACTCTGGTCGGTGCTAGAAAAGAGCCACATTACTAGTGGCGGGAGTGATATCTGGTCACTCTTGTGATGGGGTCGTGCCGGGTAGGACGACTATGCCATTTTTATGAGTTCCAGTCACACCGTTGGTCCACGCATGGTCGGTACTGTCCAGAGTTGGTGCTCGTAATACGTACGACATGTGGGCTCGGTACCAATCGAGTGGACCTCTTTGTCTACTATCGTCAAGGGAAAGGCATTGATCGGGTACTTACCTCGGGTATGTGATATACCGCGAGTCGTGGATGACACGGAAGTTTCCCGCATCTCGTGGGTCCAGCGTACTACCTCTGCATAGTGTAAACTATTCGATTAGCCGTGTCCACAGTCAAGGATAATTGGGTAATCCCTCTTAAACTACGTCCTGATATTTCCGCATAAACCAAGTGCGCGTAGCGTGAGTATGTGTGTGTGGTGATGAGAAAAGTGTTGCTATGATAGCAATGCGATGACCAAGTTTGGTGACTTGGCATATAGGGTGAACTCGGATGGTTCAGCCCTCAACAGATATGTTGATATTTGTAACCTGTTCTTCAAGAGTAATTATTTAAATTGATGCATAAACAATGATCGTTCCACCCCGATGAGTTATACTAGACATGCATGATATTGTTATCCTTCACTTTCATTGTTCATATCATGGGCTGTTTGCGAGTAAATTCAAAGTACTCATTGGCTTGCCACTGGTTATGTTATTGACCAGACATGGAAGGACCGGAGTTTGGAGATGAGTACGTCTTCGGCGACACCCCTACAAACTAGGACGCTTCCGAGTCAGAATGCGTGTCGGTGTAGGCTTGATGGCATGGGCACCCGCTTAGCCCTTGTTTTCCGCTATTAGTGTACTCGTGTGATTTTTCCTTAGGCCCTGTCTTGTGAACTTGACCTTTCGGTCATGTGTTGTAATAATCGGTATTCGGATGTAAGACTCTTTATTCAGTATCTGTGTTCGGTAAGCATTGATCTCTAGGATCACTGAGCACGGCGATTCTCAACTAGTAAGTCGGGGTCCCCGCATTCACATTGATATCTATTGATGGGCATCTCCATAGCCCTTTGATCGCCGAGTCGATGTGACCATCTCCTCCTTTTTGCCTCACAACCTCCACGACACTCTATTCCACCTATAGTGTTATATCCGTGGCTCACGCTCATGTATTGCGTCAGAGTTGAAAAAGGTTTGAGAAAGTAAGAGTGCGAAAACAATTACTTGGCCAATACCGGGGTTGTGCATGATTTAAATTCGTTGTGTGGGGATGATGGAGCATAGCCACACTATATGATTTTGTAGGGATAACTTTCTTTGGCTTTGTTATTTCGAAAGTTCATGATTACCTTGCTAGTTTGCTTGAAGTATTATTGTTTTCATGTCAATAGCAAACTATTGTTTTGAATCTTACAAATCTGAACATTCATGTCACATGAAAGAAGTTACAAAGGACAAATATGCTAGGTAGCATTCCACATCAAAAATTCATTCTTTATCACTTCCCTACTCGAGGACGAGCGGGAGTTAAGCTTGGGGATACTTGATACGTCTCTAATGTATCTATAATTTTTGTTGGTTCCATGCCATTATCTTGTCAAACTTTGGATGTTTTGTATGCCTTTTATATTTTTTTGGGACTAACTTATTAATTCAGTGCCAAGTGCCAGTTCCTGTTTTTTCCGTGTTTTTGAACCTTTTCAGAAGAGAATATTAAACGGAGTCAAAATGGAATAAAACCTCCGAAAAGATTTTTTCCGGAACAGAAGATACGCGGGGAACTTGAGAACCAAGGCAAAGGACCCTGGGGGAGGTCACAAGCCCCCTAGGCGCGGCCTGGGGGGCACGCCTAGCAGGCTTGTGGGCCCCCTGTGGCTCCTCTGCCCTACTTCTTTCGCCTATAAATCTCCGAAAAATCCAAAATCATGGGAGAGAGCCACGAAAATACTTTTCCGCCGCCGCAAGCGTCTGTCTCCGCAAGATCCCATCTGGGGCATGTTCTGGTGCCCTACCGGAGGGGGTATTTGGACACAGAGGGCTTCTTCATCAACACCATTGCCTCTCCGATGATGCGTGAGTAGTTCACCATAGACCTTCGGGTCCATAGCTAGTAGCTGACTGGCACTCTCTGGCAATAGCTAGACGAATGTTGATTCTGTGACAACAAACCTTCCCTTGCAACGGCACCAGAAGAATGCTGCTAGCACTCCCCGGCAACGAAACTAGAAGAATGTTGTTGATGGCCCACCAGCGCGTGTGTTCGCAGCAGTTTTCGAGGGTAGAGTATTCAACCCAAATTTGTTGATCACCAAACAGGAGGTGAGAGAATACTCTCGAGTATTAGCGGCTGAATGTGTCAGATTCAACCACACCTCAAAGACTAGTATCTACAAGCAAAGTAGTAACAGAAAAGTAGCAAGTAACGGCAGTGGCAAGGAACAACAGTAGTGACAACAATAGCAAGTAGCAATAGTAGCAAGCGAAAGTAGTAGCAACAGTAGCAGGAGAGCAAGACAAGTAACAACAGCAGTAGGACAAACTCGTAGGCAATGGATCGGTGATTTGTTTGGATGATATTCATCATGCAACAGTTATAACACGGAGAGATATGTGGCTAGCTCCCGCTCATCAATGTGATGTAGGCATGCATTCCGTATGTCGTCATACGTGCTTAGGGAAAAGAACTTGCATGACATCTATTGTCCATCCCTCCCGTGGCAGCGGGGTCCAAAAGGAAACTACGAGATATTAGGGTTCTCCTTTTAATAAAGAACCGGACCAACGCATTACCACTTGGTGAACACATGAACTCCTCAAACTATGTTCATCACCGGGAGTGATTCCGGTTATTGTCACTCCGGGGTTGCCGGATCATAACACATAGTAGGTAACTACAACTTGCAAGATCGGATCTAAAACACACATATATTGGTGACAACATAATAATTTCAGATCTGAAATCATGGCACTCTGGCCTAGTGACAAGCATTAAGCATGGCAAAGTAGTAGCAACATCAACCTCAGAACATAGTGGATACTAGGGATCAATCCCCGTAAAAACTAACTCGATTACATGATAGATCTCATCCTACTCATCACCGCCCAGCGAGCCTACGAATAGATTACTCACGAATGATGAAGAGCTTCATGGAATTGGAGAGGGAAGAAGATTGATGATGACGATGGTGACGATTTCCCCTCTCCGGAGCCCAAAACGGACTCCAGATCTGCCCTCCAGATGAAGAACAGGTTGTGGCGGCGCCTCCGTATAGCAAACACGACGAAATCTTCTCTTCTTATTTTTTCTAGGACGAAAGTGAACTTATAGAGCTGAGATTGGGGGCGGCAGAGCCATGTGGGCCCCACAAGCTTGACCACCGCCACTAGGGGGGTGGCGGTGGTAGGGCTTGTGGCCCACTAGCCCACCCCCTCAGGTGGATCTTTGCGTAGGTATTTTTCGTATTTTCCAAAAATGTACCCCGTAAATTTTCAGGACGTTCTGAGAACTTTGATTTGTGCAAAAAAATTACACCAAGGCAATTTTGCTGAAAACAGCGTCAGTCCAGGTTAGTTCCATTCAAATCATGCAAATTAGAGTCCAAAACAAGGGCAAAAGAGTATGGAAAAGTAGATACGATGGAGACGTATCAACTCCCCCATGCTTAAAACCTTGCTTGTCCTCAAGCAACTAAGTTGACAAACTGAGAGAGAAAGAAAAACTTTGACAAACTCTGTTTGATCTTCTTATTGCAATTATGTCTAACTCATAACCAGAATTTCAGCAAGATCACAAGTTAACCACATAAGCAAGTGACACAAAGGTCTCACCGTAAACAAATATCAATGGCATAATCAGCTAACGAGCAAATAATAATGAGTTTCAAATACCAACACTTCAATCAAAACAATCATGAAGCAATATGAATAGGTGGTATCTCACTAGCTCTTTCTGAGACCGCAAAACATAAATGCAGAGCACTTTCAAAGATCAAGGGCCGACTAAACATTGTAATTCATAGCAACGAAGATCCAGTCATAGTCATACTCAATATTAATCAAAAGCAAAGCAGAAAAATGACAGAGGTGCTCTCTAATTGGTGCTTATAGAAGAGGAGGATGACTCGACAGGAAAATAAATAGACATGCCCTTCGCAGAGGGAAGCATTGATTTGCAGAGGTGCCAGAGCTCAAGCTTTGAAAACAGAGATAGTAATTTTGGGTGGCATGCTTTCATTGTCAACGCAATGACCAAGAGTTCTCAGTATCTTCCATGCTACTCATGCTATAGGCGGTTCCCAAACAGAAAAGTAAAGTTTTAACTTGTTGGAAATATGCCCTAGAGGCAATAATAAAATGGTTATTATCATATTTCCTTGTTCATGATAATCGTCTATTGTTCATGCTATAATTGTATTAACAGGAAATAGTAATACATGTGTGAATAAATAGATCACAATGTGTCCCTAGCAAGCCTCTAGTTGGCTAGCTCGTTAGTCAATAGATGATCATGGTTTCCTGATCATGGGCATTAGATGTCATTGATAACAGGATCACATCATTGGGAGAATGATGTGATGGACAATACCCAATCCTAAGCATAGCACTAGATCGTATTTTTCGTATGCTAAAGCTTTTCTAATGTCAAGTATCTTTTCCTTCGACCATGAGATTGTGCAACTCCCGGATACCGTAGGAGTGCTTTGGGTGTATCAAACGTCACAACGTAACTGGGTGACTATAAAGGTGCACTACGGGTACCTCCGAAAGTGTTTGTTGGGTTGGTACAAATCGAGATCGGGATTTGTCACTCCGTGTGACGGAGAGGTATCTCTGGGCCCACTCGGTAGAACATCATCATGAGCTCAATGTGACTAAGGAGTTAGTCACACGATGACGTGCTACGGAACGAGTAAAGAGACTTACCGGTAATGAGATTGAACAAGGTATAGGTATACCGAGGATCGAATCTCGGGCAAGTTCTATACCGACACACAAATGGAATCGTATACGGGATTAATTGAATCCTTGACATCGTGGTTCATCCGATGAGATCATCGTGGAGCAAGCGGGAGCCACCATGGGTATCTAGACCCTGCTGATGGTTATTGGCCGGAGAGGCGTCTCGGTCATGTCTGCCTGTCTCCCAAACCCGTAGGGTCTACACACTTAAGGTTCGATGACGCTAGGGTTATAGGGAATTGTTGTACGAGGTGACCGAAAGTTGTTCAGAGTCCCGGATGAGATCCCAGACGTCACGAGGAGCTCCGGAATGGTCCGGAGGTAAAGATTGATATATAGTACGGATGGTTTTGGATACCGGAAGTGTTTCGGGCATCACCGGTAACGTACCGGGACCACCGGGACCACCGGAGGTGGCCCCGGGGGTCCACCGAAGGGGGGCAACGACCCCGGGAGGTAAGGTGGGCCAAGTGGGGAAGGGAACCAGCCCCTAGGTGGGCTGGTGTGCCTCCCCACTCAGCCCAATGCGTGGGGGAGAGAAAAGGTGGGGGGGCAAACCCTAAGCTAGGTGGGCCTAAGGTCCACCACGTGGTGCGCCACCCCCTCCCCACCCTAGCCGCGCCCCCCTTTCCCATCTGGTGGCCGCCGGCCCCTAGGGAGGGAACCCTAGGGGTGGTGCAGCCGCTCCCCCTCCTCCTATAAATAGAGAGGGGTTTTGGCCCTTGGGAGACAGACTTCTCCCTCTCCCTCGGCGCAGCCCTGCCCTTCTTTCTCCTCCACTCTGCCGGTGCTTGGCGAAGACCTGCCGGGAGACCTCGTCTCTCCATCGACAACACGGCGTCGTGCTGCTGGAGTTCTTCCCCAACCTCTCCCTCCTCCTTGCTTTATCAAGGTTTGGGAGACATCACCGGGCTGCACGTGTGTTGAACGCGGAGGTGCCGTAGTTCGGCACTGGATCGGAATCACACCGCGATCCGAATCGCTGCAAGTACGACTCCATCAACCGCGTTCTAGTAACGCTTCCGCTTAGCGATCTTCAAAGGTATGAAGATGATCTTACCCCTCTCTCGTAGCTGGTCTCTCCATGGGAAGATTTGAATATGCGTAGGAAAATTTTGAATTTATGCTACGTTACCCAACAGTGGCATCCGAGCCAGGTTTTCTATGCGTAGATTCTATGCACGAGTAGAACACAAAAGTTGTGGGTGATGATGTGTCAATTTGCTTGCCGCTACTAGTCTTATTCTTTTTCGGCGGTACTGTCGGATGAAGCGGCCCGGACCGACTTTACACGTACGCTTACGTGAGACTGGTTCCACCGTCACACATGCACACCGTGCATAATGGTGCCTAGTGGGTGTCTGTCTCTCCTACTCTAGTCGGATTGGATTTGATGAAAAGGGTCCTTATGAAGGGTAAATAGCTTTGGCATATCATCGTTGTGGCTGTCACGTAGGTAAGAAGGCGTTCTTGCTAGAAACCCAAATCAGCCACGTAAAACTTGCAACAACAATTAGAGGACGTCTAACTTGTTTTTGCAGGGTTTGACATGTGATGTGATATGGCCAAAGTTGTGATGTTGCATGTATGATGTATGATATGATCATGTTATTGTAATAGGTTTCACGACTTGCATGTCTATGAGTATGACAACCGGCAGGAGCCATAGGAGTTGTCTTAATTTATTCTATGAGATGCAACGCCATGTGCTTACTACTTTTACTTCATTGCTAACGGTTAGCTATAGTAGTAGTGATAGTAGTAGTTGGCGTGACGACTTCACGGAGACACGATGATGGAGATCATGATGATGGAGATCATGGTGTCACGCCGGTGACGATGATGATCATGCGATGCCCGAAGATGGAGATCGAAAGGGCGAAGATGATAATGGCCATATCATGTCACTATATGATTGCATTGTGATGTTTATCATGTTTTACATCTTATTGCTTAGAACGACGGTAGCATAATAAGATGATCCCTCTTAAAATCTGGAGAACGTATTCCCCTAAGTGTGCACCATTGCGAAGGTTCTTTGTCTCGAAGCACCACGTGATGATCGGGTGTGATAGATTCTAACGTTCGCATACAACGGGTGTAAGCCAGATTTACACACGCGAAACACCTAGGTTGACTCGACGAGCTTAGCATGTACAGACATGACCTCGAATACAAGAGACCGAAAGGTCGAACATGAGTCGTATGGTTGAATACGATCAGCATGAAGTTGCTCACCATGGTGACTAGTCCGTCTCACGTGATGATCGGACACGGGTTAGTCAACATGGATCATGTATCACTTAGATGACTAGAGGGATGTCGATTTAAGTGGGAGTTCATACTTAATTTGATTAAATGAACATAATTGTCATGAACTTGGTCTAAAAGTTGTCTTTATAAATATTGTACATGGCCAACGTCAACCTCAATTTCAACGCATTCCTAGAGAAAAACAAGCTGAAAGATGATTGTAGCAACTAAGCAGACTGGGTTCGCAACTTGAAGCTCATCCTTGAAGCAGCTAAAAAGGCTTATGTCCTTGATGCGCCGCTAGGTGACCCTCCCGCTCCCGCAGCAGCCCAGGACATTCTGAACGTCTGGCAAACGCAGAGTGATGACTACTCTATAGTTAGGTGTGGAATGTTATACAATTTAGAAATGGGGCTCCAAAGGCGTTTTGAGCAACACGGAGCATATGAGATGTTCCAGGAGCTGAAGCTAGTTTTTCAAGCTCATGCCCGTGTCGAGAGATATGAAGTCTCCGACAAGTTCTTTAGCTGTAAGATGGAGGAGAACAGTTCTGTCAGTGAGCACATACTCAAAATGTCTGGGTTACACGATCGTCTGACTTCACTTGGAGTCGAACTTCCGGATGATGCTATAATCGACAGAATCCTCTAGTCTCTCCCACCAAGATACAAAGGCTTTGTGCTTAACTACAACATGCAAGGGATGGAAAAGACCATTCCCAAGTTGTACTCGATGCTCAAGTCTGCAGAAGTAGAAATCAAGAAAGAGCATCAAGTGTTGATGGTCAACAAGACCACTAGTTTCAAGAAAGGCAAGGGTAAGAAGAACTTCAAGAAAGATGGCAAAACTGTTGCCGCGCCCGGTAAGCCAGATGCCGGGAAGAAGAAAAAGAATGGACCCAAGCCTGAGACTGAGTGCTTCTATTGCAAGGGAAAAGGTCACTGGAAGCGGAACTGCCCCAAATACTTAGCGGACAAGAAGGCCGACAACGTTAAAGGTATATGTGATATACATGTTATTGATGTGTACCTTACCAGCGCTCGTAGTAGCTCCTGGGTATTTGATACCGGTGCTGTTGCTCACATTTGCAACTCAAAGCAGGAACTGCGGAATAAGCGGAAACTGGCCAAGGACGAGGTGACGATGCGCGTGGGGAATGGTTCCAAAGTCGATGTGATCGCCGTCGGCACGCTACCTCTACATCTACCGTCGGGATTAGTTTTAAACCTTAATAATTGTTATTTAGTATCAGCTTTGAGCATGAATATTGTATTAGGGTCTTGCTTAATGCGAGACGGCTACTCATTTAAGTCAGAGAATAATGGTTGTTCTATTTATATGAGTTATATGTTTTATGGTCATGCTCCGCTGGTGAATGGTTTATTCTTGATGAATCTCGATCGTGATGTTACGCATATTCATAGTGTGAGTACCAAAAGATGTAAAGTTGATAATGATAGTCCCACATACTTGTGGCACTGCTGCCTTGCTCATATCGGCGTTAAGCGCATGAAGAAGCTCCATACTGATGGACTATTAGAGTCTCTTGACTCTGAATCATTTGACACATGCGAACCGTGCCTCATGGGCAAGATGACTAAGACTCCATTCTCAGGACTAATCGAGAGAGCAACTGACTTATTGGAAATAATACATACTGATGTGTGTGGTCCAATGAACGTTGAAGCTCGCGGTGGCTATCGTTATGTTCTCACTCTCACCGATGATTTGAGTAGGTATGGGTATATCTACTTAATGAAGCACAAATCTGAGACGTTTGAAAAGTTCAAGGAATTTCAGAGTGAGGTTGAGAATCAACGTGACATAAAAATTAAATGTCTGCGATCTGATCGTGGAGGAGAATATTTGAGTCACGAGTTTGGCACACACCTAAGGAAGTGTGGAATCGTTTCACAACTGACGCCGCCTGGCACACTACAACGCAACGGAGTGTCTGAATGTTGTAATCGCACTTTATTAGATATGGTACGATCTATGATGTCTCTTACCGACCTACCGCTATCATTTTGGGGATACACATTAGAAACTGCAGCATTCACTTTAAATAGGGCACCGTCTAAATCCGTTGAGACGACACCGTATGAACTATGGTTTGCCAAGAAACCTAAGTTGTCGTTTCTTAAAGTTTGGGGCTGCGATGCTTATGTGAAGAAACTTCAACCAGAAAATCTCGAACCCAAAGCGGAGAAATGCGTATTCAAAGGATACCCTAAGGAAACTATTGGGTATACCTTCTATCTTAGATCCGAAGGTAAGACCTTTGTTGCCAAGAACGGATCCTTTCTAGAGAAAGAGTTTCTCTCGAAAGAAGTAAGTGGGAGGAAGGTAGAACTTGATGAGGTAATTACACCCCCTCTCGAATAGGATAGTAGCGCAGAGCGGGAAGTTGTTCCTGTGGCGCCTACACCAACTCAAGAGGAAGTTAATGATGATGATCATGAAGCTTCGGATCATGTTACTACTGAACCGCGAAGGTCCACAAGGGCACGCTCCGCACCAGAGTGGTACGGCAACCCTGTGATGGAAATCATGCTGTTAGACAACGGTGAACCTTCGAACTATGAAGAAGCAATGGCGGGCCCAGATTCCAACAAATGGCTTGAGGCTATGAAATCTGAGATAGGATCCATGTATAAGAACAAAGTATGGACTTTGGTGGACTTGCCCGATGACCAGCGAGCCATAGAAATTAAATGGATCTTCAAGAAGAAGACTGATGCAAACGGTAATGTAACCGTTTACAAAGCTCGACTTGTCGCAAAGGGTTTTCAACAAATTCAAGGAGTTGACTACGAAGAGACTTTCTCTCCCGTAGCGAAGCTGAAATCAGTCCGAATCATGTTAGGAATTGCCGCCTTTTATGATTATGAAATTTGGCAAATGGACGTCAAAACAGCATTCCTTAATGGGAACCTTAAGGAAGAGTTGTATATGATGCAACCAGAAGGTGTTGTCGACCCTAAGGGTGCTAAAAAAGTGTGCAAGCTCCAGCGCTCCATCTATGGGCTGGTGCAAGCATCTCGGAGTTGGAACATTCGCTTTAATGAGGTGATTAAAGCGTTTGGGTTCATACAGGTTTACGGAGAAGCCTGTCTGTACAAGAAAGTGAGTGGGAGCTCTGTAGCTTTCCTCATACTGTATGTGGATGACATATTATTGATGGGGAATAATATAGAGATGTTGGAGAGCATAAAGGCCTATTTGAACAAAAGATTTTCAATGAAGGACCTTGGAGAAGCTGCATACATATTAGGCATCAAGATCTATAGAGATAGATCAAGACGCCTCATAGGTCTTTCACAAAGTACATACCTTGACAAGATATTGAAGAAGTTCAATATGGAAAACTCAAAGAAAGGGTTCTTGCGAGTTTTGCAAGGTGTGAGATTGAGTAAGACTCAGTCGCCGACCACGGCAGCAGATAGAGAGAAGATGAGTTCTGTCCCCTACGCATCAGCCGTGGGCTCTCTAATGTATGCCATGTTGTGCACCAGACCTGATATAAACCTTGCCATAAGCTTGGTAGGGAGGTACCAAAGTAATCCCGGTATGGAACACTGGACATCGGTCAAGAATATCCTTAAGTACCTGAAAATGACTAAGGAAATGTTTCTCGTTTATGGAGGTGACGAAGAGCTCGTCGTAAAGGGTTACGTCGACGCTAGCTTTGACACAGATCCGGATGACTCTAAGTCACAAACCGGATACGTATATGTGTTGAATGGTGGGGCAGTGAGCTGGTGCAGCAGCAAGCAAGAAGTCGTGGCAGCATCTACATGTGAAGCGGAGTACATAGCTGCTTCAGAAGCAGCTCATGAAGGAATTTGGATGAAGGAGCTCATCACTGACCTTGGAGTGGTTCCAAGCGCGTCGGGTCCAATGACACTCTTCTATGATAACACTGGGGCCATTGCCATAGCCAAGGAGCCCAGGTTTCACCGGAAGACGATGCACATCAAACGCCGCTACAACTCCATCCAGGACCATGTCCAGAGTGGAGTGATAGATATTTGTAAAGTACACACGGATCTGAATATTGCAGACCCGTTGACTAAACCTCTTCCACGAGCAAAACATGATCAACACCATAATGCTATGGGTGTTCGACACATCACAATGTAACTATATTATTGACTCTAGTTCAAGTGGGAAACTGTTGAAAATATTCCCGAGAGGCAATAATAAAATGGTTATTATCATATTTCCTTGTTCATGATAATCCTCTATTGTTCATGCTATAATTGTATTAACAGGAAACAGTAATACATGTGTGAATAAATAGATCACAATGTGTCCCTAGCAAGCCTCTAGTTGGCTAGCTCGTTAGTCAATAGATGATCATGGTTTCTTGATCATGGGCATTAGATGTCATTGATAACAGGATCACATCATTGGGAGAATGATGTGATGGACAAGACCCAATCCTAAGCATAGCACTAGATCGTATTGTTCGTATGCTAAAGCTTTTCTAATGTCAAGTATCTTTTCCTTCGACCGTGAGATTGTGCAACTCCCGGATACCGTAGGAGTGCATTGGGTGTATCAAACGTCACAACGTAACTGGGTGACTATAAAGGTGCACTACGGGTACCTGCGAAAGTGTCTGTTGGGTTGGTACGAATCGAGATCGGGATTTGTCACTCCGTGTGACGGAGAGGTATCTCTGGGCCCACTCAGTAGAACATCATCATGAGCTCAATGTGACTAAGGAGTTAGTCACACGATGACGTGCTACGGAACGAGTAAAGAGACTTACCGGTAACGAGATTGAACAAGGTATAGGTATACCGAGGATCGAATCTCGGGCAAGTTCTATACCGACAGACAAAGGGAATAGTAATCGATTAATTGAATCCTTGACATCGTGGTTCATCCGATGAGATCATCGTGGAGCAAGTGGGAGCCACCATGGGTATCCAGACCCCGCTGATGGTTATTGGCCGGAGAGGCGTCTCGGTCATGTCTGCCTGTCTCCCGAACCCGTAGGGTCTACACACTTAAGGTTCGATGACGCCAGGGTTATAGGGAATTGTTGTACGAGGTTACCGAAAGTTGTTCGGAGTCTCGGATGAGATCCCGGACATCACGAGGAGCTCCGGAATGGTCCGGAGGTAAATATTGATATATAGGACGGATGGTTTCGGATATCGGAAGTGTTTCGGGCATCACCGGTAACGTACCGGGACCACCGGGACCACCGGAGGTGGCCCCGGGGGTCCACCGAAGGGGGGCAACGACCCCGGGAGGTAAGGTGGGCCAAGTGGGGAAGGGAACCAGCCCCTAGGTGGGCTGGTGCGCCTCCCCACTCAGCCCAATGCGTGGGGGAGAGAAAAGGGGGGTGGGCAAACCCTAAGCCAGGTGGGCCTAAGGCCCACCAGGTGGTGCGCCACCCCCTCCCCACCCTAGCCGCCGCCCCCTTTCCGATCTGGTGGCCGCCGGCCCCTAGGGAGGGAACCCTAGGGGTGGCGCAGCGCCTCCCCCTCCTCCTATAAATAGAGAGGGGTTTTGGCCCTTGGGAGACAGACTTCTCCCTCTCCCTCGGCGCAGCCCTGCCCTTCTTTCTCCTCCTCTCTACCGGTGCTTGGCGAAGCCCTCCCGGGAGACCTCGTCTCTCCATCGACACCACGTCGTCGTGCTGCTGGAGTTCTTCCCCAACCTCTCCCTCCTCCTTGCTGGACCAAGGTGCGGGAGACATCACCGGGCTCCACGTGTGTTGAACGCGGAGGTGCCATAGTTCGGCACTGGATCGGAATCACACCGCGATCCGAATCACTGCGAGTACGACTCCATCAACCGCGTTCTAGTAACGCTTCCGCTTAGCGGTCTTCAAAGGTATGAAGATGCTCTTACCCCTCTCTCGTTGCTGGTCTCTCCATGGGAAGATCTGAATATGCGTAGGTAAATTTTGAATTTATGCTACGTTACCCAACCTAACTCCCCCACCACCAATCAATCACACTCCACGGCTAGCCGAATCCTCGGGTACCGTCCATACTAACATCAATCCGTGGGGAGTCTTGTTTTACAGTTATGTTTTCGATTTAAGCATGGGACTGGGTATTCCAATTACCGGCCCCTTTCTCGTGAATGACAGTGAATAAACACATGTCGAGGATAACACTCCTATCATGAAAGATACCAATAGCCCCTTGTCACCACATGAGCGGTCCGGGCATGCAAAACAGATTATTTCTTGAAGGTTTAGAGAATGGCACATGCAAATTTACTTGGAACGGCAGGTAGATACCGCAAATAGGTAGGTATGGTGGACTCTCATGGAAAAACTTTTGGGTTTATGGAAGTGGATGCACAAGCAGTAATCCGCTTAGTACAAGTGAAAGCTAGCAAAAGACTAGGAAGCGACCAACTAGAGAGCGACAACAGTCATCAAGATGCAATGAGTTTGACTAACATTGAATGCAAGCATGAACAGGATATAAATCACCATGAACACGAACATCATAGTGGCTATGTTGATTTTGTTTCAACTACATGCATGAACATGCGCCAAGTCAAGCCACCTGAATCATTCAAAGAAGAATACCATCCTATCATACTACATCATAGTCATCTCAAAATCTATGTTGGCATTCAAAACAAACCATTATAAGCTCTCAACTAAATAAGCATGGCATCAGAAACTATGATCTCTAAGTTGTCATTGCAAACATGGTTCTCTCATAGCAAAGCTGAATCTGGGTCGACAAGCTAGTCATATTTACAAAAACAAAATAGATAGAGTTCATACCAGCTTTTCAGTCTCAGTCACTTCATCATATATCATCATTATTGCCTTTCATTTGCACGACCGAACGATGAGAACAATAATAAGAGTGCTCGTGCATTGGACTAAGCTGAATCTGCAGGCAAACACAAAGGAGAAGACAAGGTAATATGGCTCTTTGAAAGCTAAACAGGTATGCACGCAAGAACCACTAAACATTGTAACCAATATCTTCTACCTTGACCCAAAGAAAAAGAAAACTATTTACACGAGAAAGCTCCCAACAAGCAAAAGAAGAAAGAAAAATCTTTTTGGGTTTTCTCAAAAGGACACAAAACAAGAAAACAAGAAAACAAAAATAAACTAGCATGGAGAATACAGTGGCAAAGTGTAAACACCGGCTAACAAAGTGAAAGCATAAGCATGAATGTAAAGTCGGTGAGAACACGTACTCCCCCAAGCTTAGGCTTTTGGCCTAGCTTAGTATACTCCCATGGATGGTCCTAGTGAAACCCAAAATAATAATGGGTGTTATACGGGAGAGCTGCAGCCACTGCCTGAATAGCTGCCTCGCGAAGTCGAGCAGCCGTCGCCTCCCTCTCATACTCCTCTGCCTCTCCTATGGTTATGTAGTATCTTCGTTTTACCTGAAAGTCAAAGAAAGTAGGAGCAGGAAGGGTAATATGGAAAACACGCTGCCGGTTAAATATCAAGCGGTATAAGAGGGATCCATGATCTCTCTCAAGGAACTGGTAGCGTGTTAGAGCGACACGATCAAGGTAGGCTGTACGGAGAGGAGGGTCTTCTGAACGGATGGATATTCCAAGAAAATTTGCTAAGCGTGTAGCATAAACTCCACCAAAGAAATCCCCCTCACTAGCATTTTTATTCAGCCTCCTTGCTATTATAGCTCCCGTATTGAAGCTCGGTCACCTATTACTGCGCTCTTAAGGATACTAAGGTCAGAAGCGCATAGGTGACAATGTACACCCTTGCCGTTAATGCACCTACCTATGAAGAGGGCAAAGTAGTGCAAGGCAGGGAAATGGATGCTTCCTATGGTGGCCTGCGTGATATCTCTGGTTTCTCCAACAGTTATACTAGAGATAAAGTCTCTGACCGAAGACTTAGAAGGATCATTAGTACTACCCCCATCAGGTATCTTGCAAATCCTATTGAAATCCACCAAATCCATGGCGCAGGATTTATCGTACATATCAAACAGTATGGATGAGTCACGGCCAACTGAAAATTTAAATCTATGCATGAAAGAGGCAGTGAGCATAGCATATTGTTCACATTTATCTGAGAGGAATTCTTCTAACCCGGCATTGCGGACAAGTGTATCAAACTCATCCTTGAAACCTGCTTCGATCATAAACTCATCGGAAGGCCATTCACATGGTTGCACCGGTGCGTCCCTTAGTTGAAAAGGTTCGGGCTCCCGAAAAGAAAGACGGGAACCCTTCTTACTTGAGGAACCACCATGAAACTTCCTCCTGAACATAATTTCCTTTTGCTGAAAATTTTGAAGTTCAAGAAAAAAGTGAATGAAGACCAACCATACCTTGTAGCAACTACTCCTACTAGTGCCTAGAGACCGTATCACGCGCTAAAACTACTTGGGACCAGCTAAAATCAACCTTTCTAGCTCAAGAACAGGGTCACCAAGGTAGCAAGAATACGCGAAAGATAAAGCACTAGAGAAAAAACTAATTGGACCAATGGAGAAGTCACTTACCAAGGAGTAATTTCCCCAAAACGGTTCAGAGAATGGTTCTTTGAGCAAGGAGATCGAAAATCACCGCCAAATGAGCAAGAACACGGGTTTGAGCTGCGAAACAATTTTTTCTGGAGGTGGAAGAAGAGGCTGGGAACTAGAATGAGTGGAGGGGGTCCCTGTGGGCCCCACAAGCTTGCCCTCCGCAACCAGGGGGTGGCTGTGGCAGGGCTTGTGGCCCACTGATCTGGCCCCCAGGCCAGCTCTCAGGCCTAGTAATTTTAAAAAATTCGAGAAAAAATCATACTAAATTTTCAGGACCATCGGAGAACTTTTATTTTTGAGGTATTTTTGAGGTATTTTTCTCCGGGACGCTAAAACAGATACAGGAAAAACTAAACTAAATCCATCATTTTTCTTCTAAGCAACAAAAAATGAAATCTCAAAACAGATGTATGTAACTCTTTGATTCATCCATTTCATGGTCATTGAAAGAAATCCGTCAGTAGGGTTGATCAAGTCCTCATGACAAAACCTTCTCGAATGTCAAGAGAGAACAGAGAATTTTCGAATAGCCACTAAGTCACCTCAATGGGGATATGTATCTCCCCAACAAGCAAATCATACATCATCTTGACACGAGGAATAGGGCATTCAAAGCTCCCAATAAGAATCGATGAAGTCTTTTCGATAGCATTGATGCAATGTACTTGATATCGTTTCTTCGGAAAGTGCACTGTGTGCTCATTACCGTTGACATGGAAACTGACATTGCCTTTGTTGCAATCTATAACAGCCCCTACAGTGTTTAAAAAGTGTCTTCCAAGGATGACAACCATGGCATCGTCCTCGGCAATATCCAAAATAACAAAGTCTGTTAAGATAGTGGTGTTAGCAACCACAACCGGCACATCCTCGCAAATACCGATGGGGAAAGTAGTTGATTTGTCGGCCATTTGCAGAGAAATTTCAGTGGGTGTCAACTTATCCAATTCAAGTCTTCGATAAAGAGAGAGTGGCATAACACTAACACCGGCTCCAAGGTCACATAAGGCAGTTCATACGTAGTTTCCTTTAATGGAACAAGGTATAGTGGGCACTCCGAGATCACCAAGTTTCTTAGGAGTTCCACCTTTGAAAGTGTAACTGCCAAGCATGGTGGAGATCTCAAGATCTGGTATCTTCCATTTATTAGTCACGATATGTTTCATGTAGTTGGCATACGGAGACATTTTGAGCATATCAGTTAACCGCATCTGCAGAAAGATGGGTCTTATCATCTCAACGAAGCGCTCAAAATCCCCATCATCCTTTTTCTTGGATGGCTTAGGAGGAAAGGGCATAGATCTCTAAACCCATGGCTCCCTTTCTTTACCATGCTTCCTAGCAGTGAAGTCATTCTTATCGTATCTCTTAGGTTGTGGGTTATCAGGATTAACCATAGCTTCAATATCCACATCCTCATCATTGCTAGGTTGAGCATTGTTATGAACATCATTGTCCATTTTGTCACCAGGTTCATGTTCATCACCAGATTGTGTTTCTGCATCAGACGCAGAAATATCATTAGGTTCTTCAGGTGTGACAGTATTTGGTGAACTGACATGTAAGTTTCTATCATCCTTCTTCTTCTCCTTAGGATGACTGGTGTATCAGCATTGATTCCTTGAGAATCTTGATCAATTCTCTTAGGATGACCTTCAGGATACAAAGGTTCATGAGTCATTTTGCCTCCTCTAGTAATGACTCTGACAGAGTTGTCAGTTAATTCATTGAGCAGGTCATTCTGAGCTTTAAGTACTTGTTCTACCTGAGTAGTAATCATAGAGGCATGTTTACTCAGAAGCTTCAGATCATTGACATTTCTGTCTACACAAGCACTTAAATGGCTAAGCATACGAGTACTTTGTTCCAAATGTCTGCTAACATAATCATTGAAACTCTGTTGTTTGGCAACAAAGTTTTCAAATTCATCAAAGCATAGGCTAGCAGGTTTGTCAAAAGTAATATCACTCTCATCAAACCTACGCAGAGAATTCACTTCTACTACTTGTATCGGGTTATCGAGACCATGGATCTCTTTGATAGGTTGTAGATTTTTGACATCTTCAGATCTAATGCCTTTCTCTTGCATAGATTTCTTTGCTTCTTGCATATCTTCGGGACTGAGGAATAGAATACCTCTTTTCTTAGGAGTTGGCTTAGGAGGTGGTTCGGGAATAGTCCAAGCATTATCGTTGATCAAGATGTTATTCAGTAGAGTCTCAGCTTGTTCTATAGTCCGTTCCCTAAAAACACAACCGGTACAACTATCTAGGTGGTTTCTAGAGGCATCGGTAAGTCCGTTATAGAGGATATCAAGTATCTCGTTCTTCATAAGAGGGTGATCAGGCAAAGCATTCTGTAGCTGGACGAGCCTCCCCAAGCTTGTGGAAGGCTCTCTTCTTGGAGTTGAGCAAAGTTGTATATTTCCTGCAAGGCAGCTTGCTTCTTATGGGCACGGAAATATTTCTCACAGAAGTAATAGACCATATCCTGGGGACTACTCACACATCTAGGAGCAAGGGAGGTGAACCAGGCTTTAGTGTCATCCTTTAGAGAGAAAGGAAACAGCTTAAGGATATAGTAGTGGCGGATCTTCTCTTCATTACTGAAAAGGGTGGCTATATCGTGTAGTTTGGCAAGATGGGCTACGACCGTCTCAGACTCATAACCGTGAAAAGGATCAGATTGGACTAGAGAGATTATCTCAGGATCGACAGAAAATTCATAATCCTTATCGGTGATAAAGATAGGTGAAGTGGCAAACTTCGGGTCGTATTTCATCCTAGCTTTCATGGATTTTTCCTTCCACTTGAGAAGTAATTTCTCAGCGTCATAGGCATCCTTACACGCAAGAAAATCCTCAGCTATCTCCCCTCCATAACGTAACCCTCAGGTATATCAGGCAATTCATATCTAGGAGAGCTAGATCTAACAGGAGCAAAAGCAGGTTCTATCTCAATAGTATCGGCAGTTTCAGAAGCATTACGAGCATTGGCAATAACTCTACCAATATGAGCATCAAGGAATACCCCTAGTGGAATATCAGGAAAAGTAGTATCTCTAGCAGTATCAAGCATAGCATCATCAGGAAAAATAGCATCTCCAGCATCATCAGGCAAAGCAGTATCAAGCATAACATCTCTAGCAGTATCAAGCATAGTATCTCTGGCAGTATCAGGCAAAGCAGTATCAAGCATAGCATCTCTAGCAATATCAGGCAAAGCAGTATCAGGCATAGTATCAAGCATAGCATCTCTAGCAGTAGCATCATAAGCATCATCAAGCACACTCGACATATCAAGATTTCTAGCAGGAGGTGATGTCGCAAACTTACTCATAACTGAAGGTGAATCAAGTGCAGAGCTAGATGGCAATTCCTTACCTCCCCTCGCAGTTGAGGGCAAGACTTTGGTTTTTGGATCCTTCAGATTCTTCATAGTGATCAGCAGATATAAATCCCAAGTGACTCAGAGAATATAGCAATACCTCCCCGGCAACGGCGGCAGAAAAATGCTGACTGGAACTCTTTGGCAATAGCTAGACGAATGCTGATTCTGTGACAAGAAACCTTCCCTTGCAACGGCACCGGAAGAATGCTGCTAGCACTCCCCGGCAACGAAACTAGAAGAATGTTGTTGATGGCCCACCAGCGCGTGGGTTCACAACAGTTTTCAAGGGTGGAGTATTCGACCCAAATTTGTTGATCGCCAAACAGGAGGTGAGAGAATACTCTCGAGTATTAGCACCTGAATGTGTCAGATTCAACCACACCTGAAAGATTAGTATCTGCAAGCAAAGTAGTAATAACAAAGTAGCGAGTAACGGCAGTGGCAAGAAACAGCAGTAGTGACAGCAGTAGCAAGTAGCAACAGTAGCAAGCGACAGTAGTAGCAACATTAGCAGCAGAGCAAGACAAGTAACAGCAGCAGTAGGACAAACTCGTAGGCAATGGGTCAGTGATTTGTTTGGATGATATTCATCATGCAACAGTTATAACACGAAGAGATATGTGGCTAGCTCCCGGTCGTCAATGTGATGTAGGCATGCATTCCGTGTGTCGTCATACGTGCTTAGGGAAAAGAACTTGCATGACATCTATTGTCCATCCCTCCCGTGGCAGCGGGGTCCAAAAGGAAACTACGGGATATTAAGGTTCTCCTTTTAATAAAGAACCGGAACAACGCATTAGCACTTGGTGAACACATGAACTCCTCAAACTATGGTCATCACCGGGAGTGGTTCCGGTTATTGTCACTCCGGGGTTGTTGGATCATAACACATAGTAGGTAACTACAACTTGCAAGATCGGATCTAAAACACACATATATTCGTGACAACATAATAATTTCAGATCTGAAATCATGGCACTCGGGCCCTAGTGACAAGCATTAAGCTTGGCAAAGTAGTAGCAACATAAATCTCAGAACATATTGGATACTAGGGATCAATCCCCATCAAATCTAACTCGATTACATGATAGATCTCATCCTACTCATCACCGCCCAGCGAGCCTACGAATAGATTACTCACGAATGACGAAGAGCTTCATGGAATTGGAGAGGGAAGAAGGTTGCTGATGACGATGGCGACGATTTCCCCTCTTCGGAGCCCAAAACGGACTCCAGATCTGCCCTCCAGATGAAGAACAGGTTCTGGCGGCACCTCCATATCGGAAACGCGACGAAATCTTCTCATCTAATTTTTTCTGGGACGAAAGTGAACTTATAGAGCTGAGATTAGGGGCGGCAGAGCCACGTGGGCCCCACAAGCTTGCCCACCGCCACGAGGGGGTGGCGGTGGCAGGGCTTGTGGCCCACTGGCCCACCCCCTCATGTGGATCTTTGCGCAGGTATTTTTCATATTTTCCAAAAATGTTCCTCGTAAATTTTCAGGACGTTCTGAGAACTTTGATTTCTGCACAAAAATAACACCAAGGCAATTCTGCTTAAAACAGCGTCAGTCCAGGTTAGTTCCATTCAAATCATGCAAATTAGAGTCCAAAACAAGGGCAAAAGAGTTTGGAAAAGTAGATACGATGGAGACGTATCAGTAGCTAGATGGCTTCTTCTCTCTCTTGGATCTTCAATACAAAGTTCTCCATGATCATCATGGAGATCTATCCGATGTAATATTCTTTTGCGGTGTGTTTGTCGAGATCCGATGAATTGTGGATTTATGATGAGATTATCTATGAATCTTATTTGAGTTTCTTCTGATCTCTTGTATGCATGATTTCATATCCTTGTAATTCTCTTCGAGTTGTGGGTTTTGTTTGGCCAACTTGATCTATGATTCTTGCAATGGGAGAAGTGCTTGGTTTTGGGTTCATACCGTGCAGTGACCTCACCCACTGACAGAAGGGGTAGCGAGGCACGCATCATGTTGTTGCCATCAAGGGTAAAAATATGGGGTTTATATCTATTGCATGAATTTATCCCTCTACATGATGTCATCTTGCTTAAGGCGTTACTCTGTTTGTCATGAACTAAATACACTAGATGCATGCTGGATAGCGGTCGATGTGTGGAGTATTAGTAGTAGATGTTGAAAGTATCGGTCTACTTGTCTCGGATGTGATGCCTATATGTATGATCATTGCCTTAGATATCGTCATGACTTTGCGCGGTTCTATCAATTGCTCGACAGTAATTCGTTCACCCACCGTAATTTTTCCTATCATGAGAGAAGCCTCTAGTAAACACTATGGCCCCCGGGTCTACTTCACATTATATTTTCAGCTCCACACTTTTACTTTGTTGCACTTTGCGCCTTCAGATCTCACCTTGCAATCAATCGTGAAGGGATTGACAACCCCTTTGTAGCGTTGGGTGCAAGTTTGCTGTTTTTGTGCAGGTACTTTAGGAACTTGGCTTGATACTCCTACTGGATTGATACCTTGGTTATCAAACTGAGGGAAATACTTACTTCTACTGTGATGCGTCACCCTTTCCTCTTCAAGGGAAAAACCAACGCAAGCTCAAGAGGTAGCAAGGCACGATGGCACTTTTCTGCCCCAAGGAAGGCATCCGGCTCGACCTCGCGTCGATGGTTCACTCGTAGTCTAATGGCTAAGCAGAAAGCGCAAATGGCTTGATCATAGCTGGCATCAATCTGCAGCTCGTGAAACCACTCGTTTGGTCAGCCGGTTGCTGGATCGAAGAAATATCGGCTATCCTATGGAACCTCCGCACCATGCCCAACTAGTCAACCGGCCTCACACCATTCTTCCTCGTGTATGGGTCCGAGGCGGTCATCCCCATGGATATCGAGTTCGACTCGCCTCGTGTCACCTTGTACATGGAGGCGGACGAAAAAAAGCAAGATAAGATGGTGTCGACCTGCTTGAGGAAGCGCGCGATCTAGCCTTGAGCAGGACAATCTTCTACCAACAGAATCTCCAGCACTACTACACCAAGTGGATGAGGCCCCTTTCCTTCCGCGAAGGGGAGCTGGTGCTTAGGCAAATATAGCGAACTGTCGGCCAGCAGAAGCTATCCTCATCATCAGCAAGGCGCTGCACAACAACGCGTACTACCTGATAGACGCCCAGAAGCGATAAAAGCGCAAGAGATACACCTTCGGCGAGGAGTCAAAGCGTCCATGAAACACGGCGCTCCTTCACCCGTTCTACTAAATGTAGCGGATGTCCTACCCTTTTGGGCTGAATGCAGCGAAAGAAAGAACTAGTGTACGTATGTATCCCATACCCTTTTGGGCTTAATGAATGCAGTGGATGTCCTAAGACGACACTTGGGGCATACCTTTGCGATTCTGTCAAAAATATGTTGTTTCTTGAGCGAGCTCCCCGGTCCGGCTCCTCGGACCCGGGGGCTCACTGGCTGGCCCAAGCCTTCTCTCTTCGAAGCCGGTCAAGTAGTGTGGGCTGAGCGAAAACCCTTACCACCCCGTATAGCTACAGACCGGCTCCCGGCTGTCTGGCTAGAGAGACTCTGGGACGGAAAGCTTGCCGCACCCAAACGCCGACAGCAAAGGTGTAGATAGCTCGGGCTAGTCGAAACTCTCACGGTTATTTCTAGCCGGCCTCTGCCTTACTCGTCTTAGTCTAAGTGTTCTTGCTCCTCCAAAAATCCACATACACCCCCCCCCTGCCGCCAAAAAAGGCAGATACCTCATCCCAGTCACAGACCGGCTCTCGGCTTTCCGACTGGCGGGGTAGAAACCGGAGAGGGCAAGGCTTTGGGTAGCCGGATACTAAAAGAACACAAGGCTGGGAACGAGTCGACACACACAAAATTTCTCGAACAATCTTCGAAGCATGCATATAATACAAAAAGCATAAAAGGCCCACGACCATGAGTTCATTACATCACACCCCTAGTGGGTGGAACTGCGAACTAACTAATGCAAGAAAAAGGAAAAAGAATCCTAGTCGGTGGTGGCTCCATCCTTCACTCCGGCGTCTCCCATGGCGGTCCAGGGGGACACTCCGTACTTGGCCCCAGTGCACCCCGCAGCAGCCGAGGTGGACGCCCCAGCTCTAGTCCCGGCGCCTCCCACGTTGCCTTCGCGCCCATGTCCCCCTCCGACAAGAGGTTTTCATAGGCGTCGTCGCTAGAGTCAACGCCCTCGAATTCCGACTTGCCGGTGCTACCTTCTGGGTAATAAAGGGCTAGCCGGTATCGGGCCTTCGGGACTATCCTCCCGTCGGCTTCCCACTCCGGGACGTATTCGTCCCATGGGACAAACAATGCAAGATCGCTGGCCCACACAAGCAGCTCGTCCTCGACTACCGCCAGTTCCACATCCATGGCGGAGCGCTGGGAAGCAAGCAGGCCAGGTCCAAGTCCGAGTATCATGACTTGGCAACTCAGAGAGCCAGGTACGCACCGGCTCGCCCGCCGAGCCGCGCCAGACGCTCACCCGTGCGCTTCCAGCCTCCAGCTACTGCGACAGCTGGCTCATGGACTCCGGCTCCACCACATCCTGCCAGAGGGTGTGGACCACTGCCATCCTGGCCTTCTGGAGCCGATCCATGGCCCGCAGTAGCTCGTTGAGACAAGCCTTGGTAGCAATCCCCACCTCGTCCATGGTACAGGCGGCAAACACATTGATATGGACGCCCAACGACCGCTGCTCCTCGCGGTGGGCCATTACGGTCGCCTCCGCCTCATCCTGCGTCCCCGAAAAGATACCTTTGGAAGGAGGACGAGCGCGGGATGTCATGAAAGAAAATAAGGGGGCCAAGCCTAAGACGGCACAAGAATAAGAAGTCGAGACAAGGAAAACTTACTAGAGAGGAGCGTGTCCACCTCATGCGCCTCCTCCTGCAGCTCTTGCTCCTGCGTCGCCCACGGTTTGGACTGGCGGGTGTGCTCGTCCTATGCAACCCGTGCCGCCTCGACCGCCTCCGCTAGCTGGTCGTCCTTGGACTTTAGGGCCTCTTGTGGGCCACTTCCCGCTGCTCCATCTCTACGCGATGAGCCGCATCCCACTGTTCCAGCGCCACGCGTTGAACCGCGTCCTGCTGCTCCAGTTCCACGTGTTGGGCCACCTCGCGATCCTTCCTCTCTACCTGGAGAAGATCCGCCTCATGGCGCAACCGGACGCACTCCTCTTATCGTGGTTTTCTCACGATAGATGTCCTCGTGAAAGGACTTGGTGATGAGGCCATCGCAACTATGTGGTGACTCAAAGGGGTTGATCGGGAATGAGAGACGAGTTTACCCAGGTTCGGCCCCTCCGATGGTGGTAAAATCCTACGTCCTTCTTTGTGTATATTGATGATGATATCTATTACAAGGGATCAAATTCGCTTGACCTAGCTATCAATAGATTGTAACTTAACTTTATTGAGCTCAGGGGCTCGCCTTTCTATACAGGTCAAGACCCAAGGTTTTACAAGAGTCTGGGTCGTGTTATGATTCGTGACCGGATATGTCTCTTACTTGCCTTGCCTCCTAGGCAAGGAAACTCACGGAAACTCTCCACCTCATGGGCCATCAGTCACCTTCTTCACGTCTTGGGCCGCCTAAGTAAGCCGCCTTGTAACTTTGTTCCAAGAACGCCAAGGCCCATCTTGAGTGTAGTCTTTAAGCCACAACTTTATGACCTGACACTGTAGGGCAGGTTATACCTCGGGGTTATATCCCCAACATTAGGCCCAATTTGATTTGAATTTATTCGCATCAATATCTTCTACCTTGATCTTGGCGGCTTATCTTCAGCTCGTACCTTTGTCTTCTCTGAGTTACAAAATGTCGGCTTATGATACCCTGATGATCTTTGTAATTCCTTGCTTTGCTCATCGATGACATCACTTGCCAAAATCTAGGGTTTTAGAGACGTCATCATAACAGCCTTTATGTATATGTATTTGGCCCAAAAATTGAGGCGTCCCTGGCTCCAAAATTTATTGCGCCTCCTTGATTCCCGTGTCGATCGGTCACACTTCCACTTTTTGCCCTTTAAATATTTGCGAGGGGCCCCTTCATTTTTCGTTGCCTCCGCACTTCTTCTTCTTACTCGAGGACACCCTGTTCATTGCGTCATCGTCGCCGTTCTTCCGTCGTCAGCCGACTGCTATCAGGGCCGTGATGCTCCCCAAACGTCATCAGGGTGCAGCGAATCGTCTCAGTCGTTGCCTACAACCACCAGGTAAGTTCCTCTACCTTCTCTTAGATCTGCATTAGTTCATCACAATTCATGGGACTTCATCGGAGTTCCTCGTGTGCTTCATCGCCATTGTTATTCTATGTGCATTCCGATGAACCTCTCTCACAGGAATATAGGGGTAGAAGTAGTTGTTCCATCTCTCACATAATACTCTTTAGATCCCTCTGAAATCTGTAGATTAGATCACCATTATTTCCATCCCTTGCTGTTAGGGCTACTAAATAACTTACTTTTCGACCCATTTTGTAGATCCGTAATTGTAAACAATTTGGTAGGAACTTGTTTGTTCCACACTTAGCAGGAAAACCCAGAAATCTTTGATGGTTGTAAGTCGCCTTATGTTCCACCGGCTCATCAGTATGACAGTAACCCGCCAGCATCGTAAATTGCTTTACTTTATATGGTAACCCATACCAGGGCGGCTCACATGCTACAATTTACCATGTCACCTTAGACTAAAGCCACCAGAACATCTTTATCCGATTATACCACTTATCAAACAATTCGCCTTTCCTTTAATAACACGCCAAATATGCTTTTGCAGATCCCTTCTCTTGGATAAGCCACCATGACGAAACATGTCTCATGTGATTGGGCGCCTTCACAAGTTACCGAAGCTATGCTCCTAGATTATGTGGAGTTTGGGGCTCTCCCACCTAAAGAGAAGATTGCTTGGTGACCCGCCTTTGGACAAAACTGATCACAACCCGGCGAAGGAGAAGTAGTGATTTTTATTGATCATCTTGAACGGGGTTTTTCTCCTTCCGGGTCAAAATTCTTTCGAGGCGTCTTGCCTTTTGAAAATCTTCACCCTCAAGACCTAGCTCCCAATTCCATGACCAACCTGTGCCAGTTCCAAGTGTTTTTTGAGGTGTATATGGAAATGGAGCCTACTGTCCTTTTTTCAGAGAGTTCTATTTATCTAAACTGCCAAACAGAATGTGCTCGCGGGCCCAGCTTAGAACTTGGCAGGGTCACAATTCAAAGGTGAAGGGACTATGGTTTTCCTGACGCTATCCTCCCTAGTCACCCTAAAGGATGGACCAAGACTTGGTTCTATTGTAAGAACACAACCCTTGCTAATGAGAATCCCCTGCGGGGTTTCAGAGAAGAACGCCTTCCTTTAAAGTTTCATCTGCCTGGTCCTCCTTCTCTAGAAAAACGTGCTCAAATCGGCTTCATGTGGCCAAAACTAAGAGCTTTGATGGCCGACCCGCTTCTAGTTGACCTGGAAGATCTTGCCCCTGAGTCAGCATGGCGCCTTAATGTGTGAGTATGATGGCGATTTGAACAATGCACAACGCCACAACAACATCACCATTGATCCAAGTGATGTAAACAGGATTGTGAAGAAGTTGTTGGGAGAAAAACAAGAAGTTTGCAATAAAACTGATCTGAGACCCTTCTATACAGAGAACCTGGCTCCCAAGGTAATAATCCTTGACATCTTTCACTTTGCTTATAAAATTCTTCATCTTTCAAACTTGCTACGTTTTTGTCAATACCTGTGCACGCGAACTCTTCATTTTGGAAGAGGAAGCAGCAGAAAGTTCTCGCAAAGAAACCTAAAGTCACCACGAGCAAGAAAAAGGGCAAGGCGCCGGTAGAAGAATCGTCAATCATGGACGAGTCACATGCCATTGATGAGCAATCTGAGGTAGAAACTTTCACCCCTTTTAACTGTACAACAACAACAAAGCCTTTAGTCCCAAACAATTTGGGGTAGGCTAGAGGTGAAACTCATAAGATCTCGCGACCAACTCATGGTTCTGGCACATGGATAGCAAGCTTCCGCGCACCCCTGTCCATGGCTAGTTCTTTGGTGATGCTCCAATCCTTCAGATCTCTCTTTACGGACTCTTCCCATGTCAAGTTCGGTTTACCCCAGCCTCTTTTGACATTATCCGCATGCTTTAGCCGTCCGCTGTGCACTGGGGCTTCTCGAGGCCTGCGGTGAATATGCCCAAACCATTTCAGACGATGTTGGACAAGCTTCTCTTCAATTGGCGCTACCCCAACTCTATCTCATATATCATCATTCCGGATCCGGTCCTTCCTTGTGTGGCCACACATCCATCCCAACATGCGCATCTCCGCCATACCTAGCTATTGCACATGTCGCCTTTTAGTCGCCCAACACTCAGCGCCATACAACATTGTTGGTCAAACCACCGTCCTATAGAACTTTCCTTTTGGCTTTTGTGGCACCCTCTTGTCACAAAGAATGCCAGAAGCTTGGCGCCACTTCAGCCATACGGCTTTAATTCGATGGTTCACATCTTCATCGATATCTCCATCCTTCTGCAACGTTGACCCCAAATATCGGAAGGTATCCTTCTGGGGGCCCTTTTTAACTGTCCTTTAATTAAATTTGCTAACATCCCTCCAGTCTCAGGATGATGAAGCAGCAAGCCAGGATGAAGATATTGAGGTAACTTCTATTTCTTCCGACTCACATCTCTCGTTTCCAAGGCCACCAAGGTGGATCATTAGAAAAGTTTGTTTGTCTCACCTGGAGGCTTGTTTGGATCCCGATTTCCTTTTAAAGAAAACTCTGTATGCGTCAAGGCGCCAGACACGAAGCATATCGGGTGACCTTTTGAAAGGTTTTCCTGATAAGTCGACCGCCCAAAAACGTCCAAATGAGGTGATTTATAATGCAACCATTTCTTTAGCCAACAGTTGGCCTTATCTAACAACCTTTTGATCCTTCTGTTTCAACATAACAGGATTCACCACCTTCATCAGGTGACTCGGCCACTACAAAGCTTCCACCCTTGGTTATTAATAAAGGTTAACTTATTTCCTTTGCATCCAATATTGCGTATTAAATTTTTGTCCTTGCATATTTCTTAACATGATGTCTTTGGTTATAGGGCCCAAGCCAAGAAAAGGAGAGTAGGCGGTTCATCTGCCAATCCTGGCACCTGTGAGCAAGAGAATCAAAAGCTTACTGCTCCTCAAACTCATGTTGCGTCCTCTTAAGCTCATCAAGGCACCCATGGTGAAACACTCCAACATGCTGACCCGACGAGTACTGATAAAATGGCCATTGGAACTGACCTGGAAGTGAGTCCTAACCGCGCAGTCCTATGAAAACAACTGAAGACAGTGCTTCTCATGACGAGGAGGTCATCATTACTGGGATAGGTTACACAGCTCCTGCTTCCACCGTGCTGGCCAAGCAGACCGCCAAAGATGAGGCGCCATTCCTTGAAAAATTGAAGGCTAAACTTGAAGTTCCCAATCTTGAAAATCTTAGTTTTGAATAATTGCATTCTGGATACTTGAGCTGCCTCTCCACAAGCCAGATATGGAAGCGAGCCTGGTTGGCATGATGAAGAGAAGATGTGAGGTATGCTTAACTTTATCTTGTATTCCATGTATCCTTACGTCGCCCCCAAGGGCTGACTTATCTTCTTGAAGATGAGTCGGGTCATTGATGATATGAAAATTGTGATGAATCAGCTTGTAGCCGCCAAGGACCGGGTCATTATGAAAATAATGAGTCGATACTTATTATGCTTAAATGAAAAAGCTCCACTTGTAGCCCCAAAAAGGCCGAGTATTTCCTGAAATCGCCAGGTCTTTTAATTTGCAGACAAATAGTGTATATCCATCTTGTAAAGTTAGAACTAGTAGCCCCCAAGTGCCGAGTCATCTTCTTGAAGATGAGTCGGGTCTTCTTGTATTATATGCTTGTAAAAACTGACATCCATTAGCCCCCAAGTGTCAAGTATATTGCTTGTAATATTCTTGAGACTTGTAACAATCTTATTTACAGCCCTCAAGTGTCATTATGCATCTTGCTCGCGGCCTAGGTTTGACTTATGTCCATCTGGTAATTTTGTTGTGCAGGAAGCTTCAAATGTGGCCGAGTCAAGTTTGACTGATTTGAGGAAAAATCTGGTACTGCAGCAAGACGCCCGAGCTAATGGTGCTGAAAAGCTAAGGGTCTCCTTGGAAGAGCTGGAAGAAACCAAAGCCAATTTCAAGGTGTACAAGGAATCTTCCGAGGCTGAAAGAGTTACCCTGATTAAACGTGCGGAGGACGCCGAAGGCTAGTTAAAGCATGTTACCGAAGAGCTGACTGGTCTAAAACGGCACATTGCTGAGATGACCGAAGCTGTCTTTGGTAAGTATTGTTTGATGACCTTGTGATAACTTTTATAAGCAATACCTTGTATAAAATGACCCGCCAAGCGACTTACGTGCTTGAACTATTTGCAGGCGGCCGAACTCATAATCTCCAAGACAACAGCGTAATGAAGTTGAAAGCTCTTTACACCTTAACTGGGCAGTTGTTTGCTGGGTGCCTGTTTACTCTCAAGGCTGTTATGGCGGGTAAAGACCCGGGCAAGTTCATCAAAGACATGTTGGGGCGCCTGTGAACGATTCCTAAGTTGATTGAAGACTTCTAGAGATCAGCCGCTCGCAAGGGTGCAATAGCTGCTCTGAGCCGGGCCTTGGCTTACTCACCAGAACTTAACCCTGACGAGATGACAGGAGGTTTTCCACAGCTAAAATATGATGGCTCGAATTTCACACAAGAGGACTACGCCCACTACGTGAAAGCGTCTCGAGTGTTGGCGAGTAGTTTGGTTGTAGAGGCGGATTTGAAGACATATAGGGCGGCTTATGATGACAACAACCCTCGAGTTCGTGTGCCCACTTTTGAGTCGATGAATCTGACTCCTCAACATCGTAAGCACATCTTTGCCCCTGATGTTGACCCGTCCCCCATCTTGCATGAAGAAGCTGAATTACACGCCTTAATCCATTGAAACTGGGACATGGACAACCTTCAAATCCAGGAACCTGAAGACGCAACGCAGGATGACCTGGAGGCGCCCTAAGCACGAAGTCGGCTCGGGGCTAACCAGATGAAGTTAACCCGTATAAAATAATAGCCGGGTCATGTGGATAGCTTTTGATAATTTTTGGTCCAAGACGCTGGGCTCTATGTAACCTTGTAATAGCCTAAAATTGAAAATTTTGCTTGTGTCATGCCTTCATGCATGTTTTAAGCCTGTGTATCCCATCTTAAGTTGTGAATGGATTCTTATATGGATCAAGCATCGATACTTCTTTTATATATTTGCTTTGGAGACCGTACATCCATCATAGGACTAGAGATGCATAACTCGCCATCATAGGACTAGAGTTGCATAACCCGGACACTCTGTGTGAGCCGGTAATAGACATTTGGATCATCCCTGAAAAAGTTAAGGAAAATACCACATGGCGGCAATGTGTCACCTTGAATAAGCTGGCTCAGTGAGACTCGACAGGGAGACCGACTTTGAAGGCTCGAGTCTTACCATTAATTGGGCGGGTGTAATATCCCATAGGAAGTATGATAAGTCGGCTCAATGAGACTCGGCTAGGAGACTGACTGATCAGGCTCAAGTCTTGCTTCAGTGAAGCGGGTACGTTAACCCATGGTTTATCCTTTTTCCGTAAGCCGATTCCATGCGATGCAGCTCGATGTTTTAACCTTGACAAGTTCAGGGTCCACAATGGATTGACTAGTCAAGAGTACACAGGGTCATTAAATGCGAGTCGCACAAGCAAACAGTTAGGTCTAACCATCATATAGCGTTAATTTTTCTCGGACCAAGAGGGTGACAAAGCTAGACTCAGTGAGTTGGAAGCCCCCAAGTGACCCCATGATCAGGAAAAATCTCAGCCTAGGATTATAGGAGACAATGCTACTACTGCAAAACATCTGGGGTTCAAATAAAGTTGACTTGATTCCATTGATCACAATTGGCGCCTATGTTTGAACCATGCATCATGGCGACTGGTCCTCTTTGGCTTTATGGTACCCATGTTTGAACGGTCGCATCCTGGCGGCTTGTCCTCTTGGGCGACTTAGGTTCATAATAAAGACTCAAGCTCGTTGTATAGGCTGAAACAACAAAGACCCCGAGTTCCGATGGTGCCGGCTTTATGAAAGAACAATTGATACCTAAGGTGGTTTTGATAATTGATCACAACATATGCATCATTGGACTAATGATATTATCCTAGTATATTTCAGAAAATTTAAAATACGCATTGGCTAAAGGTTTATGTGCGGAAGCCCCTTGGTGAAAGAAAGGAATAAGATTGGCTCAAGCTTCAAGCAAGAAGACTCTTCATTTTATATTTGTCAGAAATAACTTTTGAATCCATAGGAAAGCCAATACTATTAAAAGGGGGTGAGGTATTAATATGAACTGGTTGCTCATGTGCTCATAGATAGCCACCAAAAATACTTAGTCATTTTTCCCACATAACACTTCTATCCAAAGCCACATATCCAAAATCGGTGCCACCAAGTTTTCAGATTTGGCCCTTCCGATTTTCAACCCAGACAGAACCCTAGCCAAGCCTACCAGTGCGGTCAACTGATTCTGCATTGGTGCCACCGAGTTTAGGTGACCATCTTTCTCTTGCCTCCGTAGACAAAATCGGAATTTCTGAGTTTTGGTATCGGTGCCATAGAGTTGGGCCATCTGACCAATATCCACCTTTTCGGTTCTACCGAGTTGTGTATATTGGTCTCACCAAGATTCAAAAGTTGCTTCCATTTGTGCAAGTCGGTACCACCAAGTTTATGACTTCGGTTGAAAGCACATATGCTCCCTTGGTGGTTTTGATAATTCATAACTACATGCATTTTCTCTTGGACTAACACTTTCACCTAGTATATTTCAGGAATAGTCCACAGAGAGCTTTGGCTAAAGGATTATGTGGAGATGCCCCTGGATGCAAGAAAAGGAATAAGATTGGCTGAAGCTTCAAACAAGAAGACTCTTCATTTTATATTTGTGAGAAGTCACTTTTGAGTCCATAGGAAAGCCAAACTATGAAAAGTGGGTGAGGTATAAAAATGAACTAGTTTCTCAAGTGCTTAGAGATAGCCACCAAAAATACTGAGTCATTTTTCCCACATAACCATTATGTCCAAAACCATACACTCAAATTCGATGCCACCAAGTTTTCAGATTCGGCACCACCAAGTTTCATCTCAAACAGAACCCTAGCCAAACCCACCAAATCGGTGCAGCCAAACCCATGTCGGCGCTACCGAGTTTAGATGAAGAACTTTCTGTTGCCTCGGTACACAAAATCGTAATTTCGAAGTTTGAGTATCGGTGTCACCGAGTTGTGTCATTTGACTGTTAGCCACCTTTTCAGTGCCACCATGTTGTGTATATCGGTTTCACCGAGATTCAAAAGTTGTTGCCTTTAGTGCAAGTCGGTACCACCGAGTTGATGACTTTGGTGTCACCGACTCTGTCACTTTAGGTGTAATGGTTGGATTTTGGGGCAGCCTATATATACCACTCCACCTACCTCTTATTCGTAGAGGAAGCACTCAGAACACACACTGTATTGCTAGATCCATTTTTTTAGAGAGCCACCTACTCATGTATTGAGACCAAGATATTCCAATCCTACCATTTGTAACTTGATCTCTAGCCTCCTCAAGTTGCTTTCCACCAAATCAATCTGTCCTACCCATGCCCATTCAGTGAGAGAGTGATTTTGTGTTGAGGAGACTATCTTCAGAAGCACAAGAGCAAGGAGTTCATCGTTCTACCACATATATTACCTTTTGGAGGATGGTGTCTCCTAGATTCGTTAGATGTCGCTTGGGAGCCTCCTACTTCGTGTTGTCGAGTTGAACCAAGATGTTTGTAAGGGCAAGGAGATAGCCTACTTCGTGAAGATCTACCGTGAGTGAGGTTGGTCCTGTGTGGATAGAAGCCGTGGTGGGATAGACAAGGGCTCTTCTTCGTGGGCTCTCGTAGTCGTTACCCTCCGTGGGTTGAAGTCTCCACTAACATGGATGTACGATGGCGCCACCTATCAGAACCATGCAAAAAATCAGCGTGTAAACCTTTTTGCATTTGATCTCCTAAACTCTACTCCTTTACATTTGCAAAGTATTTACTTTTCTGCTGCCATATATTTTGACTAGCATGTGTAGGGTGTACTAGACTTGTTAGAATTGCCAAAATCTGCCAACCATAAAATTGGGAAAAGGCAAGGATTTTAATCTTGACAAGAAGTCTATTCACCCCCCTCTAGACACGCCTTCGAACGATCCTACAATTGGTATCAGAGCAGGGTCTCCAAAACCTTGGTTAAATCACTGTTGGAGGAAGATGAATGTGACTAGTTCCGGGAATTTTAGTTGTATACAACCTATTCCTGATGGGGAGTATTTTAGTCAATGGAAAGATGAAACGCTTGATATATTTGATGAGTTTCATTTATGCAAGTATGTTTACTATCCCTTTGCACCTCCCATTGATCCCATACATCCTTCTCATGATGATGAAATTGATATGCTTGGTAATCTTAACACTGTTAATCTAATCATTAGAGGACTACCAAGAAATTTTCTTAATAAAATGCAAAACATTGAGTGTGCTAATACCGTGTGGAAAGACTTAGAGAAAAGATATCCAAATTATTCCTTAAAAAATCTTGATATTATTTTCCACAAATGCATTGCCTTTCACAAAATGAAGCAAACCAATCCTAATTTTGATAAATGTCTAGTTGAGCTTCGTGACCTCATGTGTGCTAAAGTAGATGTCATTACTATTATCAATATCATCGTTGAAGCCATTCGCATGCATAAATATGAACATTGTCATAGTCAAAATTATGATGAAACTCTTGTTTCTTATGAGGGAACTTCATCCGATGTTGATTATGTGGAGCATGGATACTATGATTAAGATGAGGAGTTTGACATTGAGTATGAGAAGACCACGAGGAACCTTAGTATTATGGCGAACCTTAGAGACTACATGGTCGTTGGAAAGGAGTGGGTTCTCGAGAGTGGATGCACCAGTCACATGACCGGAGATAAAGACATGTTCCATGAGATTACACCAAATCGTGGACCTCGGAGGTATGTGACCTTTGGAGATAACTCCAAGTGTAAGGTACTTGGTCTTGGTAAGGTGGTCGTATCTCATGACAATTCCATTCAAAATGTCATGCTTGTTGAATCCCTTGGCTACAATCTTCTTTCCGTATCTAGACTAGCAGACTTTGGTTTCAATGTGCTGTTTACGAAAGTTGACTGCCGAGTGTTTCGTAGAGACAACCATAACATTGTCTTTACTGGTTTCCGTAGAGGTGATCTATACATTGTCAATTTCTCTAAGAAAACCAAACCACGTACATGTCTTATTGCTAAATCTTCTAAAGGTTGGTTATGGCATAGAAGGTTAGGACATGTAGCTATGTGTAATCTTGACAAACTTATCAAAGGTGATCATATTCTTGGTGTTAAATATGTTATCTTTGACAAAGATTGACTTTGTAGTGCTTGTCAAGCAGGAAAGCAAGTTGGTGGAAGTCATCCCGTGAAGAACATCATGACTACAAGAAGACCACTCGAGCTGCTTCACATTGATTTGTTTGGTCCCAATTCTTACAAGAGCCTCGATAAAAAATTTATGGTTTAGTCATTCTTGATGCTTTTTCCAGATTTGCGTGGGTATTCCTTCTTGATGATAAGTCATAGGTACAAAAGATCTTCAAGAACTTCACTCGGAAAGCTCAAAATCAGTTCGAAGTGAAGATAAAGAAAGTTTGAAGCGATAACGGAATGGATTTCAAGAACACTAATGTGGATACTTTTCTTGACAAAGAAGGTATCTCACTAGAGTTCTCAACGACATACGCACCTCAACAAAATGTAGTTGTTGAGAGGAAGAACCGGACTTTCATAGATATGGCAAGAATGATGCTTGACAAATATGAGACTCCAAGACACTTTTGGGCAGAAGCCATGGAAACAGCTTGCCATGACATAAACCGACTCTATCTACAGAAGCTTCTTGGTAGAACGGCATACAAGTTACTCACTGGTAACAACCCCAAGTTGGATAATTTCGAGTATTCGGCTCTAAGTGCTATATTCTTGATAATCATTGTCACTCTAAATTTGCTCCTAAATCTTTTGAAGGTTTCCTACTCGGTTACGGATCTAACTCTCGCACTTACCGTGTCTACAACAACTTCAGTCGAAAAGTTGAATAAACGGTAGATGTGAAGTTTGATGAGACTAGTGGTTCGCAAGTCGAACAATTGCCAAATGATGTAGGAGATAAGGAACCTTCAGAAGCCACCAAAGATTTATCTATTGGAAATATTTGTCCCATGGAGGTGAAGGAAAGTACTTCATCAATTCAAGTGGAAGCTCCTACTTCGCGTCAAGGCAAACCACAAAACGACATGGAGGCATCCACAAGCAGTATGCAACATGGTGAAGAAGAGGAAGAAGTACAACATGATGATCCATCTCAACCTTCCTCACCACCACCTCAAGGAGATGATGACGTCAATGACAACGTGCAAGATGATGATGATGATGATGATGAAGCTCCACCATCCAACAAAGAGAAGCTGTCAAGAGTTAGAGCAAGAGTGGACAGAGATCATTTATTGAATCAAATCTATGGTGCATAAAAATAGGGAGAATCACTCGCTCTAAATCTTGCTTAGCTAACTTTTGTGAGCATTATTCTTTCATCTCTAGTATTGAGCCTTTGAAGGTTGAAGAGGCCCTTCAAGACCCGGATTGGGTGAATGCCATGCACGAAGAGCGACACAACTTCGAGAGGAACCAAGTGTGTACACTTGTTGAGAAGCCTGAAGGCGAGAAAAACATCATTGGTACAATATGGGTGTTTCGGAACAAGCAAGATGAAGATGGACAAGTTGTACGCAACATGGTGTGTATTGTAGCCAAGGATACACGCAAGTCTAAGGTATGGACTACGGTGAGACTTATGCACCTGTTGCTAGACTTGAAGGCATTCACATTCTTCTCGCTTATGCCAATCACCATGATATAACTCTTTACCAAATGGATATAAAAAGTGCTTTTCCTAACAAAGAAATTGAGGACGAAGTTTGTGTTAAACAACCTCCAGGATTTGTGAAGCCTAAGAAACCTAATCATGTTTACAAACTTCGTAAAGCTTTATATGAACATAAACAAGCCCCTAGAGCTTGGTACCAATGCCTAACAAAGTTTCTCACTGAAAAGGGTTTTGAGATTGGAAAAATTGAAGCAACCTTATTCACTAAAAGAGTTAATGGAGAACTATTCGTATGCAAAATATATGTGGATGATATTATCTTTGGTTCTACTAACCCACATTTTAGTGAAAAGTTTGGAAAGTTAATGTGAGAGAATTATGAGATGTCCATGATGTGTGAGCTGAAATTCTTCCTTGGATTGCAAATCAAACAATCGAGAGAATGTATGTTTATCTCTCAAACCAAGTAAACCAAAGACTTAATCAGGAAGTTCAACATGCAAGAATGCAAAGGTATGAGAACCCGCATGCCTACTAGTGGACATCTTGACCTCACTAAGGAGGAAAAAACCAGTTGATCAAAAGGTTTATCGATCAATGAGTGGTTCATTCTATATTTATGTGCCTCCCATCCAGACATCATGTTGAGTGTTTGCATGTGTGCCCGATATCAAACAGCACCTAAAGAGTGTCATCTATTGGCTGTGAAAAGAATAGTGAGATGCCTCATACATACACCAAACTTTGGCATATGGTATCCCAAGGGATCTTCTTTTAATCTTGTTGTCTATTCCGACTCGGACTATGCCGGAGACAAGATTGATATAAAATCCACCTCCGGTGCATGTCAATTTCTTGGGAGATCTCTTGTGTCTTAGTCATCCAAGAAACTAAAATCCCTATCTTTATATACTGCTGAAGTTAAATATATAGCCATTAGATCATGTTGTGCGCAATTACTTTGGATGACTCAAACTCTTAAGGATTATGGCATTCATGTTAGAAAAGTTACATTGTTATGTGACAAAGTAAGTGCTATTAAAATTGCATATAATCTTGTGCAACATTCTCAAACAATACACATTCAGGTGCGACATCATTTCATTCGTGACCAATATTGGTAAAGGAGATATCGATCTCAAGCATGTTCGTACGGACAAACAATTAGCTGATATGTTTACCAAACCACCTAATGAGAAAGTGTTTTGTCATTTGAGGACTGAGTTGAACATCATTGATGCTTGAAAATTGAGCTAAAGTCACTCAGATGCATGCAAGAACATGAGCTTGATCGACTATTCCTAAATGCTATTGATTTGACACAATATTATATCTTGTAGAACTATGCTCCCTTGTATTGCATCTAATCTTCTGTACGTACTTGGAAGAACGACATTCCACAAGATTGTCAACAACTCGCATCAAAAGCATTCATGACATGGCCAAGTATCAACAATCCTTTCTTCGGAGATGGAGGAAGAAGACAGCTAAATCATATCCTTGAATATTCTATGATATTTAAATTCACTCATATCATTTGGATATTTTTATGTTCTTCCTTGCATAACTAACCATTGTAGGTGAAAAGTGAACCAAGACAACAGGGATAGCTCCCAACTCAAGATGATCTTTATCAACTTTGAGCATCCAAAACAAGTTCACCTACATGCCATGTCATCAACATCATTCAAACGTATGTACTCATATCCTTGATAAAGGTTTACACAAACTCATGAGGTAAAGCAACTCAAGTGATATGAAGACATTAAAATGCGTAATCGAAAAACGGTAACCCCATTTTGCGTTTAACAATGAATATGACCTATGATCAAGCAATCTTGCTTGACTCCTCACAAATACTCTAATATAGGTGACCTAGTCACCGCCCCACATCCAGATGGGGATTCTTGTATGGTTCACATCTAGCAACTCAAATCTTCTTGGAACCATTCAACTCTCATCTATATGTATGTATACTTTTGGTGCTATCTTTTGTTTACTCTTATTTTCTTTCTCATTTGGAATTTTCTGTCTATTTTCAATTAAGGAGTTGATTTTCAATTCAACTCGGTCTCACCGATCTAGGAAACTCGGTCCAACGGATTTCTCCCAGAGGCCTGGTTGTCATTCTCGGTTCTATCAAACCATATTGCCTCGGTGACTCCGACATTATCACTATCTTAGTGTTTCCGATATCTTCTGGATTTTTTTGCCTTAGGAGGAGAAAGATTATCAATGATCCCATGTTTCATTGCCTTCTAAGATCTTACTGAAAATTTTGGAAAACAAAATCCATTTTAGCATTATTTTTCGAGGGGAGAAAACTTCTCTAGGGGGAGAAAACCTCAGTGATCCCATACAATATAAGAGGGAGAATCATCTAGGATCCCAAACATAGGGGGAGATAGTTCGGGGAACTCTTATCCATATTAAGGGGGAGAACATTCAATGAACCCTTACCTACTATCAAAGGGGGAGCAATGTCAAATTCAAGGAACCCTTATCAAAGAGAGAAGTATCCAGGATCCATTTCCCTAAATGAGCCCTTACCCTCGAACCTTTTTGGCAATTAATGCCAAAGGGGGAGAAATATCAAAGCTTCCAATGAACCTATTTATAGGGGAGAAATATCACCAGTAATCTTACATAAAGAGGGAGAAATATCTATAGGAGTAGATATATGTTCCTAAAGGAAATTTTACCTAAGGGGAGATATATAAAACCTTACACATTAAGGGCGAGAGAGATAAAATTGTTTCAGATATTATTGTTATTCTATTATTATCTTTTGTTTGAACTTGTCTTACCCTACCTTCTTCCAACATCTACATGATATGATTCAGGAGGAGAGGTAATTCCTACATATCCATTCTTCGGGGAGAATGTTCTTAATTATCTTGGGGACATATCTATCATCAAATCCTACTTTCAATATGTCTTTAATATCTTGGTACTTTTGAAGCTCTTTGCATATTTACAATAGAGTACTCTTGTGTTATCTAACACTTGTTTTCCCAAGTGTACTCCTACTGCTAAGACGCTTAAGAACCTCAAGGTAAATTTATGAATCATATCCTTGTTCATGATGATCTTTTGTCTCTTGCACATATTGTTTGCAAGAGTGAGTCTTGAACAAGGAAGTTCTTCATACATATATGTTTGATGCATATAGCCAAGACTTATATGACTTGTCTTGTGCTTCTACCATTTGTGTGCCCATGCAGTCCAAAGCAACTATCCTTTAAAAGGGATTACACACATTTAGGGGAAACTTGTACTAGTCATGTATCTTTCAAAGCTGTCATATTCTAATGCTTGTCTGTATTTGAATCTTTGTTTGTATGTTGTCATCAATTAACAAAAAGGGGGATATTGAAAGCACATATGCTCCCTTGGTGGTTTTGATGATTTAGGTCAGCATACATTGTTTCTTGGACTAACACTTTTACCTATTATATTTCAGGAATATTCCATAGAGAGCTTTGTCAAAAGGCTTATGTGGAGATACCCCTTGATGCAAGAAAGGAATAAGGTTGGCTCAAGCTTCAAGCTCGAAGACTCCTCATTTTATATTTGTGAGAAATCACTTTTGAGTCCATAGGAAAGCCAATACTATTAAAAGGGGGTGATGTATTGAAATGAACTGGTTGCTCAAGTGCTTAGAGATAGCCCCCAAAAATACTCCGTCATTTTCCCACATAACCATTTTGTCCAAAACCATACACTCAAATTCGGTGCCACCAAGTTTTCATATTAGGAACCACCGAGTTTCATGTCAGATAGAACCCTAGCCAAACCCATCAAATCGGTGAAACCGAAGTAATGTCGGTGCTAACGAGTTTAGGTGACCAACTTTCTATTGCCTCGGTACACAAAATCAGAATTTCCGAGTTTGAGTATCGGTGTCACTGAGTTGTGTCATCTGACCGTTAGCCACCTTTTTGGTGCCACAAAGTTCTGTATATCGGTTTCACCGAGATTCAAAAGTTGATGACTTTAGTGCAAGTCGGTAACACCAAGTTGATGACTTCGGTGTCACCGAGTTGGCCACTTTAGGTGCAACTGTTGGATTTTGGGGAAAACCTATATTCAGCGCTCCACCTACCCCTCATTTGTAGAAGAAGCACTCAGAACACACACTTCATTTCCAGTTGAGACCAAGATATTCCAATCCAACCATTTGAAACTTGATCTCTAGCATCCTCAAGTTTCTTTCCACCAAATCAATCTCTCCTACCCATGCCTATTCTATGAGAGAGTGATTTTGTGTTGAGTAGACTATCTTTATAAGCACAAGAGCAAGGAGTTCATCGCTCTACCACATATATTACCTTTTGGAGGGTGATGCCTCCTAGATTGGTTAGGTGTCGCTTGGGAGCCTCCTATTTCATGTTGTGGAGTTGAACCAAGATGTTTGTAAGAGCAAGGTGATCACCTACTTTGTAAAGATCTACCGTGAGTGAGGCTAGTCCTATGTGGACGGAAGTCGTGGTGGAATAGACAAGGCGGCTTCTTCAAGGACCCCTTGTGGGTGGAGCCCTCCGTGGACTCTCGCAGCTGTCACCGTCTGTGGATTGAAGTCTCCACTAACATGGACATACGATAGCGCCACCTATCGAAACCATGCCAAAAATCACCGTGTCAACCTCTTTGTGTTTGATCTCCTAAACATGTGCAAAGTATTTACTTTTCCGCTACCATATATGTTGACTAGCATGTGTAGGATGTACTAGACTTGTTAGAATTGCTAAAATCTGCCAACCATAAAATTGGGAAAAGGCAATGATTTTAATGTTGACAAGTAGTCTATTCACGCTCCCCCCTCAAGACACACCTTCTAACGATCCTACATCAATGTCACTGAGTTGGTCACTTTAGGTAACGGTTGGATTTTGGGTGCTGCTTATATACACCCCTCGACCTACCCCTCTTTCGCAGAGGAAGCACTCAGAACCCACACTTCATTGCGAGAACCATTTTTTTTTAGAGAGCCACCTACTCATGTGTTGAGATTAAGATATTCCAATCCATCCATTTGAAACTATATCTCTAGCCTCCCCAAGTTGCTTTCCATCAAATCAATATCTCCTACCCATGCCTATTCTGTGAGAAAGTGATTTAGTGTTGAGGAGACTATCTTTGAAGCACAAGTGCAAGGAGTTCATCATTCTACCACATCTATTACCTTTTGGAGGGTGGTGCCTCCTAGGTTGGTTAGGTGTCGCTTGGGAGCCTCCTACTTCATGTTGTGGAGTTGAACCAAGATGTTTGGAAGGGCAAGGAGATAGATTACTTCATGAACATCTACAGTGAGTGAGGATAGTCGTGTGTGGACAAAAGCCGTGGTGGAATAGACAAGGCCACTTCATCGTGGACCCCTTGTGGGTGGAGCCCTCCGTGGACTCTCGCAGTTGTTACCCTCCGTGGGTTGAAGTCTCCACTAACATGGACGTACGATGGCACCACCCATCGAACCATGCCAAAAATAGCGGTGTCAACCTCTTGTGTTTGATCTCCCTACCTTACTCCCTTTACTTTACACTTGCATGTTTTACATTTAGCTTCTATATTCTTAGATGTGTACGTGTAGGGTGTACTTGACTTGCCACAATTGCTAAAACTTGTCCGTGACTAAAATTGGGAAAAGGCTAAGTTTTATTTGGTCAAGTAGTCTAATCACCCCCCTCAAGACATACTTTCAATCCTACAATTGGTATCAGAGCTTTGGTCTCCATTGCATTGGTTTCATAACCTAGGAGAGTATGGCGTCTCGTGAGGGAAGTTATCACCGTAGAGGTCCATACTTCGATGGCACTAATTTTGCTAGTTGGAAGCATAAAATGAAAATGCATCTTCTTGGTTATATTCATGTCATTTGGGGCATTGTTCGTGTTGTTGCGCAAGGTGATTTCTTGAGAGAAGGGACTGAACCAGATCGTGATGCGACATCAGAAGAACTGAAGATGTTACAATTCAATGCACAAGCCTGCGATATCATTTTCAACTGCCTATGTCCCGAAGAATTCAAAAATATTATCCGCCTTGAGAATGCAAAATAAATTTGGGATAGTTTGGTTGAGATGCACGAAGGTACTAATTCTGTCAGAGAATCTAAGTTGGATGTGCTTCAAAGTTAACTTGACAAGTTCAAGATGAAGGATGGTGAAGGGATCGCTGAAATGTACTCCAGGCTATCTCTCATCACAAATGAGATTGCTGGCTTGGGAAGCAAAGAGATGACCAACAAATTCATCATCAAGAAGATACTTAGAGCTCTAGATGGAAAGTATGACATTGATTGCACATTGATCCAAATGATGCCAAACTACAAACATCTCAAGCCAACAGAAGTCATTGGTACGGTTGTTGCTCATGAGATGTCACTAAACGACAAAGATGAGCTGCACAATAATTCATGCAGTGCTTACAAAGCTTCAAGTGATGCTCCCGCTACATCAAAGGACAACATTGTGGCCAACGAAGAGATAAACCTCATGGTAAGAAAATTAAACAAGTTCTACAAGAGTAGAGGCAAAAATAAAAGCTCAAGCTCAAGACATGATGAGAAGCGTTCGTCAGTCGTCACCGAGACTGCTAGAAATGTGAGAAGCCCGGACACTACTCCAATGAGTTCTCGGCTCCGTACAAACAAAGAGAAGAGTCACCTCGAAGACGAAGCTCAAGAGATGAGTCACCTCGCAGAGAGAGAAGAAGTAGAGAAGATTGTTATGAATGAAGACACTCACGGAGATACAAGGAATCGGAGAAGAAGGACAAATACACCAAGAGTAGCTCTAGAAGAAGACATCAAGCTCATGTTTGTGAATGGGTTTCTGGCTCCGAGTCTGACAACCAATCTGAGAGAAGATACCACTCCAACTCTGACTATAGTCAAGATGAAGGTGTTGCCAGCATTGCACTCGTTTCCTCCAACTCCTATGACTTATTTAAATCACCAAATGAGGGGTTTGAAAATTACTTCATGGCTAAATGCCCCAAGGTATCACACCCCGAATATCTTGATTTTGATAGCGAGAACATGACTTGCTTCTTGATAAGACTAGTGTTAATGCTTAAAATGAACTTGCTAACTTTCATGCTAGTCAAGAGAAATGGAATGATGATGATAAGGAAGAGATTGAACGACTAACTAAATAATTAAACACTCTTAAGTTAGCTCATGAAACTACTCTAGAAGATCATATAGAGCTTGCAAGAACTCATGAGAAGCTACGCTTCGAGAAGCTCAACTTGGAGCAAGAGCATGAGTTCCTAAAAGCAATCAATCGTGATCTTCGAAATAGGAGTTCTTATCTAGCCAAACGATTACTCTTGTCTACTTTTGTTCCACAAGTTAAACCTCAGAACACTAGTAACAAAGGTAAGAAAGGTTCCTCATCTAGTAACAACAATGCTAAAGTTAAATCTAATGATGTTGTTTCTAGTAGCAATCTTGATTCCACTAATGATTCTCTTAGCCAAGTTACACTTGAGAAAGAAAATGATTTATTGAAAGGGATTATAGAGAGAGGTGTATTCAGGAGTCTTGTCGGAAGTAAGAAATTTGAGGAAAATGTGCGCAAGCAAGGAGGACATCGAAAGAAACAAAGTGTTGGTTACTTCAACAATAACGGAGATGTTTGGGAAGAAGGTCCATATCCCATTCCCAAGTTTGTTCCTCAAAAGGAGAAGTATGATCCTACTCCTCCCAAGGAAACAAGCTCACAAGATGGTCTTCTACCACAAGACAACAAGGGCAAAGGAAAGCTTCAAGAGCACATTGACTCATTCGAAGAAGAGCCCCAAGCCAAGGTTGAGTGGATTCCCAAAGACACTACTAGCTAGTACTACCTCATCTAGTGCTATCACAACTCCAAGGATTCCCATAAAATTTATGTGGGTCCCCAAGAGGAAGAACTAGAAAGTTCTTGAGGGGTGACTCTGCCAATGAAATTCACTCTTAATCATTTTGGCAAGAACTATATGAAATCAACCTCAACCATATGCAGTGAAGTTCAAGGAGTCACACATTCCCTCAAAGGTAAGCAATGGACAAGGTAATTAATGAATATTTGGACATCATCCCACATGTGCTTCACTCCATGTCCATAGATAGCCTGGCATGTGTTCCTTGTGTTTGGGACTAACCCATGTAGGTGAGAAGAGTAAGAAACAACAAGGATTGCTCCCAACTCAAGATGACCTTCATCAACATTGAGCATCCACCGCTACTTCACCTACTTGACCTCTTCAACAACAGAACCCAAGGTTAGTTTATCCCTCCTAAGGGGGATGTCATATAAAGGGGGAGCTTTACTCTAAGTCTTGAGTATAAGCATATTCTAAGGATATGAACACATTAATGCTTTATGTAAAAGTGGTAACCCCACTTGTGCTTAATCGATGAGTATGACCTATGATCAAGTGTTCTTACTTGACTTCTATGTCAATATACTCATATATAGATGACTTCATCATTGCCAATGTGATTGATAGATGCTAGGATGTTTGTGCATGTTCACTTTGTTTTACCCATCATCTTATTATGCGAGCATGTTGGTCTGCATATTTTTCTCATTCGAGGACAACCAATTGTTGTTATTTGGCTTTTCGATTTATCTTTTGCCAATTGATGGACAAGAATGCCTAGGAGCCTCCTCTAGCTATCTATGCTTTCTCGTCTCAAGTTCTATTCATGCTTTATCACAAAACTTGAACAAGCACTTCTCGATCCCTCTGTGTGAAGGAGCACTTGGAGTTCTGTATTGACAAAGGCTACATTCCAAACCCCTTTGAGAATCTTGGTGAAACCAACCCCAAAATCTCGATTCCACCTAATTGCCAAAGCTGACTAGTGTTTTCCATCTCGGTACCACCGATATCATAATCTCGGTTACACCGAGTTTCCTTGTCAACTGACAATAGAGGAACTTGGTGACACCGAAATCGTAATATCGGTGACAACGACAGTCATGGGTATAAAGTCTGGCGGACCGAGCGTTTTGAAAATGCCTCTTCAAACACCTCGACCCAAACCGTAATCTATCGCACCTGCACCCATGGTCGTCGCCTTTGCATCCCCGAGCATGTCCGCTATTGGGATTCGCCTCCGTTGGCAGATTCTTCGCCGTCGTCGCCACCCTAGTCAGACCGTCACCAAGCTAGGGTATGACTCCGTCTTTCTCTTGTGCTCCATTGCTCTAATTCATGCGAATTAGAAATTTTTATCCATAGTCCACCATGTGCAAACCCTCCTCTCCATCAGAAATTCTCGTAGGTCAGCGAACGAAAAAATAATTAGGTTTAGCCGTCCACAGAACACATCTCGGTGAAACCGAATTGCAAAATTCTGTTCCACTGATTTTGAGTCTAGGTTTCCTGAGAATGGACTCGGTGAGACCGAGTGATCATTTTTGGTTCCATCAAAGTGATTGCCAATTCTTTGTGAAGAACTTCATCTGTCTTGGTGAATCCCAAAATTTTGACTCAGCGCTATGGAAATTTGTTCTGCAGAAAGCTAAAACTAAGGATTTCATTGTGCAAATTTTTGAAAACCTTCTGTGTTTTGTGATGCTCAATCCTTCTGTTCTTCTATATCTATTTTACACGGCTGATCGTCAGCTGGTTTGTTGGTTGTTAGTCTGCTTTGACTGCCAGGATCACAGGTTCTGATTATAGCTAGAACAATTTCAAAGAGGACAGTGTTGAGATGGATTCAGAAACAATACCTGAGAGGAAACCTTCTGACCGAGGTACCCCGAGCTCCCATGGCTAGCCCAAGGAAGCTACAAGGTCAAGAAAGAATGTTAATTCTGATGAAGAAGATTCTGACTTTGTGCCAAAGGAAACTGTTGTTCCTCAAAAATAGAAGGATAAGGCTCTTGTCAAGAAGAGTGTCAGGAAAGAGTATGCAAAGCCTGCTGATCTTAGAGCCCTGAATCTGCAATACAAGGGATGACACTTTCCCTTAACAACCCTCCTAAGAAGGCTGGTCTGTAGAGAGCCTGGAAGAGGGTGATTCATGTTATTGGGAGACGAATCTCAATGTATGAGGACCTAGATTCTGCTGGTGAAGAAGAAGAGATCCCAACTGACGCTCCTCCTCCTCAGAAGAAGAAGTAGCTCATGGCTGATGCCATGCCCAGGAAATCTGCTCCAAAGCCTTTTACTAAAGCTAAGAAGGTTGTAGCTTCCAAAAGGACTACAAAGGACATTCCTGTAGCTACCGAGGAGAAATGCCCTACTTCCAGTGCCTTTGCTACAGAGGAAGATGAGAATGCACCGATTCTCATGAAGCTCGGATGTCACTTGCCACTCCATAATGCTACTCACCTAGTAGCACAATACATGAAGAAAAGTAAAGATACAGGGCTGAGGAAGTGCAGAGCAATTGATCCATATGCTATCAGGAGAATGAGTGTCATTGATCCTAGATTCCACAATAAGGAACAACAAGATTTTTATGAGACTATCCTGTTTGACAAAAGTCCTGGTGTTAGTGACATGATATATGTTGCATGGGTTTTCATCAAAGCCAATGAAGATTTCTTTCCCCATGTGCAAGAAAATTTCAGTTCAATGGATATTGAACAATTTGTTGGGAGAGAGATGACCCCATGGAATGATGAACTTATTATGCAATTTTATTCAGTAGTTCATTTCTATGTTGATGGCTCTATTGTCTAGATGACTGATGGTCACAGGTATGAAGCCAGAATTGATGAGTGGGCCACTATCATTGGTGCCCCACACCAGAAAGAAGATGATCTGGATGTCCACTCTGAGATGAAGATGAACCACAAATCCATGGCCAATATGTATAAGCTAATTCCTCACAAGTTCCTGGCAACACACAAGCTTCGCTTTGTCTATTCCTTGCAAGCTGGAATACCCACTACCAATACCATTATGAGATACACCTTGATGCCTAAGTCAGGTGATGATCAGATGATTAGAGACAATTCCATTAACATGATGCACCATCTAGACAGCCACACTCTCTTTAAGGTGATGGATTTTATAGTAGAGACTATCAGGAGGACTGTAGCAGACCAAAAGAGATCTTGTGGATATGCCTCGTAAATTCAGATGCTTATCAATGCCAAACATGGCAAGCATGCATATCTGCTTGATCATCCGCATTTTCCCCTTCAGACTGAATTTGAAGATAATGAAGTTGTTATGGATGACAATGATCCTAGCTTAGCCGCGGCTAGAGAGGAAGCAGAGGCAGCAGCAACAGAGGCTACTAGGAATGTGCCACCACTAGTTCCACAGCTCAGAACTCAAGCTGAGCAAATGTCATTTCTAGTGAGTTCTATTCAAGGTATGGAGAAGTACATCTCAGATATTATGCTCAACCAAAGGAGCTTAGAGAGGATCATGGAAACTAAATTCCATGATTTGGACATCAAAGTGACACAGATATCTACTAGTGTTGATCAGCTCAAGCATGAAGTTGAGGGTGTGAGGACTCCGAGTTCAACTAGTGATGATGAACAGTCGCCTCCTCGCACTACCAGTGAGTTCAGTACCAAGCCCCGGTCAGCATCTATGCCAGTGTTGGAAGCAAGACCAACTTCATCAGCTCAGGCATCTGCTCCTTCAGCTTCAGCCCCAGCTCCAGCACCTCGAGTATCGACTCCTCCAGCACCAGTACATTCTGCTGAAGCCTTCGCCGACCCTGTTCTATCTACTCCATCATCGAGTGCCACAGGAGATAGGGCCCAAATAGATGATTAGCTCTATACTTTTGAACTTTTTGGTAACTTGTTACCAAGGGGGAGAAATGTATAGCTCTTAGGGCTTCGAGTGAGAGAGATTTGACTTTATTTGCTCGTTTGGTCATTTCGTTTGGTTTTTCCAAAACCTTTTCTTGTTTGGATAACTTTATGCAGTTACATGTGTTTGATCATACGCTTTGCTTGATTGGTGCTACTACATTTTCATCTTTGAGGTATTCACATGATGATTATTGACTTATTCTTTTGCTACAATGTGCATTACTATTCATTCATATGATGTATGCGCACCACCAAGATGTATGTGACATGAAAGAGTGACCCATGATCCTAATCGATTGTGCATTTGCATTCAAATGCAAATTTTAAATAATGCACAAATTTAGGGGGGTCTCTTGCTTTTCACATACTTCTCAAAGCGTCGATGCTAATCATTGATTATATCTTCTGTTGAAGCTTTGATCTATATGTTGTCATCAATTACCAAATAGGGGAAGATTGAAAGCACAATTGCTCCCTAAGGTGGTTTTGATAATTGATCACAACATATGCATCATTGGACAAATGATCTTATCCTAGTATATTTGAAAAAAGTTCAAAGATGCATTGGCTAAATGTTTATGTGGAGAAGCCCCTTGGTGTAAGAAAGGAATAACATTGGCTCAAGCTTCAAGCAAGAAGACTCTTCATTTTATATTTGTGAGAAATCACTATTGAGTCCATAGGAAAGCCAATACTATTAAAAGGAGGTGAGGTATTAAAATAAACTGGTTGCTCAAGTGCTCAGAGATAGCCAAAAAATACTCACTCATTTTTGCCACATAACACTTCTGTCCAGAGCCACATATCCAAAATCGGTGCTACCAAGTTTTCAGATTTGGCTCTACCGATTTTCAACCTAGACAGAACCATAGCCAAACCTACCACTTTTGGACAACCGATTCTGCATCGGTGCTACCGAGTTCAGGTGAACAACTTTCTATTGCCTCGATACACAAAATCGGAATTTTTGAGTTTTGGTATCGGTGTCACCGAGTTGGTCCATGTGACCATTAGCCACCTTTTCGGTTCCACCGAGTTGTGTATATCGGTCTCACCGAGAATCAAAAGTTGCTCCCTTTTATGCAAGTCAGTACCATCGAGTTTATGACTTCGGTGTCACCGAGTTGGTCACTTTAGTTGTAACGGTTGGATTTTGGGTGTTGCCTATATATACCCCTCCACCTACCTCTCATTTGCACAGGAAGCACTCAGAACACACACTTCATTGCCAGAACCATTTTTCTGAGAGTGATCTACCTACTCATGTGTTGAGATCAAGATATTCCAATCCATCCATTTGAAACTTGATCTCTAGCCTCCCCAAGTTACTTTCCACCAATTCAAGCTCTCCTACCCATTTCTATTATTTGAGAGAGTGTTTAGTGTTGAGGAGACTGACTTTGAAGCACAAGAGTAAGGAGTTCATCGTTCTACCACATCTATTAACTTTTGTAGGGTCGTACCTCATAGATTGGTTAGGTGTCGCGTGGGAGCATCCTACTTCATGTTGTGGAGTTAAACCAAGATGTTTGTAAGGGCAAGGAGATCGCCTACTTTGTGAAGATCTACCGTGAGTGAGGCTAGTCCTCTATGGACGGAAGCCGTGGTGGAATAGAAAAGTCCGCTTCTTCATGGACCCCTTGTGGGTGGAGCCCTCCGTGGACTCTCGCAGCCGTTACCCTCCGTGGGTTGAAGTCTCCACTAGCATGGACATACGTTAACGCCACCTATCGGAACCATGCCAAAAATCATCGTGTCAACCTCTTGTGTTTGATATCCCTACCTTACTCCCTTCACTTTACACTTGCATGTTTTCCATTCCACTGCTATATTCTTAGATGTGCATGTTGAGGGTGTACATGACTCGCCATAATTGCTAAAACATGCCCGCAACTAAAATTGGGAAAAGGTTAAGTTTTTATTGGTCAAGTAGTCTAATCACCCCCCCCCCTCTAGACATACTTTCGATCCTACACTTTAATGTATTTATAAAAGGGTATGTACAAAAGTTGGGGAAGGTACATAAGTGAGGAGCCAATGGCTCTAAGTATAATAAGGCCGAAGGTGAGCTATGTTCCATGGTGAGGTTATCTCCTCTCTATAGGTGTATTTATCTGGTCGAAGGTCTATGAGGTAATAGGAGCCATTGTTGAGGCGTTTGATGATGACGAAAAGACCCTCCCGGGGTGGTGAAAGCTTGTGCATGTGTGTGTGATCTTGTATCAATCGAAGCAATAAGTCGACCTCCTGAAAGGTCTGGCTCTTAACTCTGCGACTATAATAGCGACATAGGTCTTGTTGATATATAGCTGATCTTGCCGCTGCTTCCGAATTGCTGATAGGTTGTTCCTCAGCCCACTTGGTAAACTTGTCAGTCGCCACCAATAGGTGATTCTCCTTATGAGAGGACATCTTGAATGGACCAACCATGTCAAGGCCCCAAACAGCGAACGACCATGTGAGAGGGCTCATACACAATTCCTGAGCCGACACATGGGCTTGTCGAGCGAACTTTGAAATCCATCGCACTTGCACACTGTATTCTCCGCATCTGCATGAGCTGTTAACCAGTAAAATCCATGACGGAAAGACTTTGCCACCAAAGATCGTGAGACAGCATGATTCCAACAGTCGCGAGCATGGATCTCATTGAGAATTTCCCGTCATTCCTTGGGAGAAACACAACGTTGAAAAAGGCCGCTAATACTTCTCTTGTGCAACTCGCCCTTATGAATAGTCATAAACTTGCACCGTCGTATTATCTGACGGGCAATGACTTCCTCAGCCGGGATCTCTCCTCAAGCTAGGTAAGTGATGTCAACTATTATTCTCCTTTGCAACGGCACCAGAAGAATGTTGTTAGCACTCTCCGGCAATCGAAACTAGAAGAATGTTGTTGACGCCCACCAGCCCGTGGGATCGTAGCAGTTTTCGAGGGTAGAGTATTCGACCCAAATTGGTTGATTCGCACGACGGGAGGTGAGAGAATACTCTCAAGTATTAGCAGCTGAATTTATCACATTCAACCACACCTGAAAGATTAGTATCTGCAAGCAAAGTAGTAACAGCAAAGTAGTGAGTAACGGCAGTTTAACGAGCAATAGCAGCGGCAAGGAAAAGCAGTAGTGACAGCAGTAGCAAGTAGCAACAGTAGCAAGCGACAGTAGTAGCAACAGTAGCAGCAGAGCAACACAAGTCACTACAAGAAATATGCTCATACATGACGTTTTCTAAGACGTCGTTGATGAATTCTTCATAAATCTCTGGCGATTTCATCCGAGATCATCGTAAACCGTTTGAGGGGATCAAATCTACATATAAATTACGATGATGGGAGTCAAAAACGTCGTAACCGCATAAGATGAGATCGTCATAACTTTTACGATGATTGTAAAAATGTCGTAACATGTTCTAACTATGTTGACATGTCCCTCGTGGGTCCATTCTATCCCACCTGATCCTAGTTTGTCAAGGAACCTACTATTCTGTCATTCCGAAAATTCTCAAAAAATTCTCATAAATACTTTGGACCATATATTTCTCAAATATGTGAAAACCCTCCCTTCCATAGTTCAAAAATAATTCAAAAATATTCATTTTCCTATTCTATTCAGAATCGCACTTTGTGAAGGAAGTGCTATTTCTATTTCTTTGATTACCCTCATATTGTTTGAGCACTCTTTCCTATCCAAATCATTGCCTCATGAAAACTATCGTAATGATTTGCCTAGTAAATCTTTCTCAGCAAATTTCCAAAGTTTGTGTTCAGCTAACAGCTTTGTGAAGGAAGTACTAGATAGGAATATCTTGATGAGTTGAATTTTTTCCACATCATCTATGTGCCCAAAACATAGCTCTCCATAAAAGTTTAGCCACATCTAACAATACATGTGAGCTCATCATCCAATCTTTGTTTTTGGTAATATTTTCATTTTGTGAAGCAACTATGTTTTATATTGCTTTATAGTTGATGAAAATTTACCACGGGATGACACTAACCATATAACCTCACTCCACCAAATTTTAGCTCATTTAATTCAGCCAGTTTTTCTCAATATTTTTCCGAATATTCTGTTCAGTAGAGAGCATTGTGAAGGAAGTACAATTTTTGTTTATCCAAATTTTATGAAATTTTTACAGTACCTTAATGTGCCCAAATTATCGTCCTCCTCCAAATTTAAGCTCAATCCAATCATCTATGTGAGGCCAGTTTCAATTACAATTTTCTGTCCAGATTGGCACATTGTGAAGGAAGTGTCACTTTGGCATGTCCAAATGGTATACTTTTTATACAGTGCCTTCATATGCCCAAATTAACATTATACACCAAATTTAGGCTCAATCCATTCATTCATTTGATCCTAGCTTCAACTTCCATATTTCTGCACAATGTGTTACTTTGCAAAGCAAGTGCCACCTAGATTCATCCATTTGAGATAAAAATTTGCCAACAGAGTCTCCTTAGTAGATGATCATCCTCAGCCAAAATTTAGGCCCATTGTCTATGTGAATTACCCGCACCGCTAATCAAACACTTGGCTGCTAATTCATGTTTGTGCTTAGTTCAGTCTCCTCGTGAGATTCTTCTATTGTATTATTCTTGCTAACACCTATCGAGGGATTGTCCAACCCATGAGACATGCCTATTCCACCTAGAACGTCAGGCGGTGACCATGCGACTCGCATGCAAGTTCACGCGCTCTGGAGTTGGGGCCCTCGACCACCATCCAAACCTCGACGTCACGGCACCACACCATGTATTTCTGATTAAATAGATACTTATATACCTATAAATGATTTTTGGGAAAAATAAAGAGCAAACTATAATGCAGCTGCAGTTCAAATTTAACCCGCTTCCATCTGAATCGACATAAATTTGTCTTTTTCACGAGAGGTGGATAAAATCTTTTAACACCCAACCATTTTGTCAATTGTATATTAAATATGGACTAGTATTTTATAAAAATGATTTGATACAATTTTCAAACAAATATATGGTTGATCCTTCACAAAAAAACTCATTTTGGTCACTTGAAAAATGAAAAATGAATTTTTCATACAAGGAAAATGAAAACTTCCTTAATCAACATTGTTTGCCATTCCAATATGCACCCTTGTGCATAATATTATATCATTTCAACAAACTATGTCATGAATGTGGCCATAAGATTGATCATTTAGCTTGAAAGCCATGAATCTTCACACATGATAGCCCATTTCTAAGAACACTTATTTAAAATAATGGTCGTATTACTAGTTTATTATTTTTCCTGGTAACTTTGTCACATATAATGACACAATGCAATGGTTTTCCATTTTTTGAATTTGTTTTGAATTTTTCATGGTCATTTCAAAACGTGGTCAAAACAGCGGGTATGACCGTTCATACCTAGTGGTTGAATCTTGGAAATGTTTTGATGTTTCTATGATTAAATAGATACTTGTGTACCTAGAAATTGTTTTTAGGAAAAATATAGAGCAAACTATAATGTAGCTGCAGTTCAAATTTGACCTGCTTTCAACTAATTCAACGAATTTTTTTCTTTTTTACGAGAGGTCGATAAAAGCCTTTAACACCCAACCATTTGGTCGACTGTACATTAAATATGTCCTAGTATGTTAGAAAAATGATTTGGTCCAATTTTGCTACAAATATATGGTAGGGCATTCACAAAAAAACTCATTTTGGTCACTTGAAAAATGGAAAATGAATTTTTCATACAAGGAAAATGAAAAATTCCTTAATCAACATTGTTTGCCATTCCAATATGCACGCTTGTGCATAATATTATATCATTTCAACAAACTATGTCATGAATGTGGCCATAAGATTGATCATTTGGCTTGAAAACCATGAATCTTCACACATGATATCCCATTTCTAAGAATACTTATTTGAAATAATTGTCGTATTACTACTTTATTATTTTTCCTGGTAACTTTGTCACATATAATGACACAATGCAATGATTTTCCATTTTTTGAATTTTTTTTGAATTTTTCATGGTCATTTCAAAACGCGGTCAAAACAGCGGGTATGGCCGTTCATACCTAGTGGTTGAATCTTGGAAATGTTTTGATGTTTCTATGATTAAATAGATACTTGTGTACCTAGAAATTGTTTTTAGGAAAATATAGAGCAAATTGTAATGTAGCTGCAGTTCAAATTTGACCTGCTTTCAACTAATTCAACGAAAATTTGTCTTTTCTACGAGAGGTCGATTAAAGCCTTTAACACCCAACCATTTGGTCAACAGTAAATTAAATATGTCCTAGTATGTTAGAAAAATGATTTGGTCAAATTTTGCTACAAATATATGGTAGGTCATTCACAAAAAAACTCATTTTGGGCACTTGAAAAATGAAAAATGAATTTTTCATACAAGGAAAATGAAAACTTCCTTAATCAACATTGTTTGCCATTCCAATATGCACCCTTGTGCACAATATTAGATCTTTTGAACAAACTATGCCATGAATGTGGCCATAAGATTGATCATTTGGCTTGAAAGCCATGAATCTTCTCACATGATAGCTCATTTTTCAGAATACTTTTTAAAAATAATTGTCGTATTACAAGTTTGTTATTTCAAGGGTCGCCTATTCGTCCCAAATAAAAAGGAAAATCTCAGGATGACTGGAAAGGTTATGAAAGAAGCGCACGACACACCATTGTCTATTCACCCGGAAAGGTGATGGAAATGGGACCATGTTAAAATGGATTTCATCACTCGTTTTCCCAAATCTCACAGAGGTAATGATGTCGGATATTATCCAACATGTCGAAGATCAAGTCTGCATTATTCATGAGAATCTGAAGGCTGTTCAGAACAATTTGATTTTTAGATTTAAAAATAAAACAAAGCGGGAATAATTATCGAATGCGAAGATTAAGATATCGGGGGTGATATGAAAATTCCCAAATAGATTATAATTATAAATTGAACATTTTAAAGTTGGTTAAAATTCTATATATTTAAAATAGAAATAATAAAAGAAATAATAATAATGATAACTAATAAAGAATAATAGAAAAAAAGTATTTAAAAAAAAGACCCCCTGGCCCAACTGGGCCAAGTGGCCCAGCTGGCCATCAACCGCCCGAGCCCGTAACCACCCTCGGGTATATAGCCCTCCACGGGGCTAACCCTAACCGACCCAAGCACCCTCCCCACTCCCCTGGCCGCCGCCACCCATCCCACACAGCGCACCCGCTCGCCCCACCTACCCCTCGGCCTCTCCCTCCCCCAGATCGACCGACCCCCCCCCCTCGTTCCCTCTCTCCCACCGACACCCAGCCCCACGCGGTCCCTCCTCTCGCCTCTCACCCACCCACCCAACGCCCCGCCTCCCTCCGATCCGATCTGCGCGACGGACCCGCTGCGGGTGGGCTCCATGGTGGACTTCCCGGGCTTCGAGGTGCACCCGGTGGACCTCCCGGACGCGGCGGAGATGCCCCAGCATGCGGACGCGGGCAAGCGGCTGCGCGGTGCGGAGATCCGGTTCCGCGGCGAGGTGCAGGGCCCTGAGAGCGTCGCCTTCGATGTGCGTGGCCGCGGGCCGTACACGGGCGTCGCCGACGGCCGGCTCCTCGTCTGGGACGGCGCGCGCTGGGCCTACTTCGTGCACGCCTCGCCACCACCTCCCCATATCATATTCTGAACTTTTACTGTACTTTGACACATACACTTGCATCTTTTGCCGACGAGCAGATCATGAAATGGAGTTTTTCTTCATAATGCTAAGTTTCTGTATACTGAAAAATTTTGGTAACTGAAGGACCCTCTAATTTTTGTGGAAAAGGAACTAACCCTTGCAATTTTTGTGATTGCACTCATGCGACGTATGTATGGATAAACCAAAGGATCCCGCGTTTGGATGTGGACATCAGGTGCAGAAAATATCCCCTTGCTTTCCTCTGAACATTTATTCATAATTCTTGTTGTATATACAAATAACTAACACGTTTAATTCAGACTTGCTATGACTGCAGGAAAAAATTGGTGCGCTGCCCTATGTGCCAGCAGCACATAACCACCAGGATCAGGCTATAGTGATTGAAAGCTGACCACCTGATGCTTTTGAAGCATGTGGTGTGCCAATACGGAAGGAGCTCGGTGGAAAATGTTCAGAATTCTGCAAAAAATTTACTTGTTGTCCATAAATTTTAGCGTCCTTAATGTGGTTGGGGTGTCTTTGATTAGCCAGTGATTTAAGGCCCTGTTGGAATGCAGCATTTATTCTCCATTTCCCACAAGGGAAATGTGGATTGAACCATTTCGGTAAAATTTCTATGTTCCTGAAGGGCTCTTAATTACTGCAGTGAAGAATGTTCTGTGGAAAATAGTGTACATATTGCTTTCCTTTCTTTCTCTTGTAAATAAAATGAACAGTCGAGAAAATTCAGGATGTACCAATTAGGAAGACATTTGCATTGTATATTAATTAAAACCTGTTATAATTGCTGAATATTCAGTTTTGTATCCATTGGGCTCGCCGGGTTTCAGCACCGACCGGGTGCCTCCCAACACCACCACCAGCCGCGGCGCCACCGACCCATCCTCCTACTCGGACGATGATGGCGAGGCGAAGGTCGACCCCAATGTGCACCCCGAGGACGACGGCACCACCGTTATCCTCGATGAGGAGGAAGACGACGGGGAAGACCTCTTAAACGACGACTACCTCAAGTAAGCGGGACACGTCCCAACTAGAGATTTTCCGGATCTGCTGTTACATGGGACAATGTTTAGATAGATGTTTCTAGTACTTGACAAGTTTAGCCCGTTGGATCTGCTAATAAATTGGTTATTCAACGACTTCGGGGGTTCGAGATTCTAGGAATTCCGGCCTAGATTTACTTCATAAATAGGCAGATTTGTGCCACTCGGATACAAGGGAATTTACAACACTTCGCCGGATTGTGCCTTTTGTGTTACCATGAATGTTTTGTTAGTCGTGGACTTTCCAATGTAGAAATGTCTGCCAACTTTCTTCCCCTAACTGAATATGAATATTAAAACATGTTGTTTGTGCTCGGTATTTGGTTGGGTATATTTCAGTTTACCAAATTCAGTACCTGATATGTCCTGTTCCTTTTGATGAATTAGTTGTCCGAAAAGGATTTGTTGATCAGTTTTCTGCTGTCCAGATGAATAGTATTTGTGCAGTCACCTACACAAATTAATTGTTCCTTTCTGTTGTCCTACAATTTTGCTAATGTGTTTTTTACTTTCTAGATTGGCTAGTGTTTTGGAAACTGTGACTGTTCAGTAATGTGTTTTTTACTTTCTGGATTGGCTAGTCCTGACGCTAAATTCAGGTTTATTTTTTGTCTTAGAAGCACCTCATGTGTTTGTGTAGTTGTATAGTCTAGTGTTGTCAGCTCTTTACTTATGTCTTATTGGTAGAGTAGGGCATTTTTACTTATTTGCATGTAATAAAAATCAATAAAGAATGTTGATATTTTTGCTTAACTCTATTTGCCTTCTTTGGATTAAAATTATAGCACGAACCAGTCTTTGAGATGGTTTTTGCATTCAACTTGTCCATACATATCTTAGCACTGAACTGAATTTTGTTTCGATAGTGGTATTTGGGATGCCATGAGGTATCTGATGCTTGGTCTGCTTTCATGCCTTGTTTCTCGTTAGATTGGCATACATCGAGAAGGAAACGGGTTTTTGCGACACTGGCTGCTCTCATACAAGGAGCTTCCTTTTACTATACCCCCGTTTACACATATCAACTATATTGTTCTTTCTGTAGCTGGTTTCTGTGGTTGATTCCTCAGGGATGATCAACACTTATTAGGTGTCTCATCATACAGTATATTATTAAACTGTGCATATTCGGCATCTGAAGTTATGTTTTTGTATCTCTACTTATTCTAAATGTCGAGTAAGCAGCACAGTCTATCGTGGATGCTGTATAGTTGTCTTGTCTTAAATAAATAGAAACTCCTACACCATTTTTTGTTTGCTGTGAGAACTGATGATATCATATCCATACCACGTTTCTGCACTTACTGTGATGATCAATTGCTTTTTTCCTTGGATTATATGGACCTAAGGATACTTTCCCCAAATTATCGACTATGACTATACAATGCGCAAATGTAATCCCATCAGGATTCCAAGCCAGAAATCTGATCCATCTTTTATGTTTTACTATTATCTTCTGGTTAATATTTTGAGTGCTAGTCAGGTTTCCTTTCTCCAATCTGGCTAAAGAATTACCCCAGTTGACACCAGAAATCAACTCAGCATCAAGCTCTATCTAAATCAATGATGCTCTTTGGTAGTCCCTTTTTCATGTTTTCATTTGATTCAATCTAAAACTTCTGAAGGTATAAATTAGAGTCTCTGGTGCACTTATTGATAGCGTAATTTAGTGATGTATGTTGCCGAAAGGATTTTTTGGGCTAATATTCTTACACCCTGGTTTGCACTTGGTTATCACAGTAATGTGGAGTAACTTGTTTTGTATTATCTTACATGTCTGCTAATTATTGTGTCATTGACTCCTGCTTGTGTCAGTGCTTAAATTCCTCCTGTAAAGCGAAAATACCATAAAGATATTGAGTTTGCTTGTCTGCATTTCCTTTGTCCGGAATTTCGTGGAACAATCTTAGATAGTTTGAAATTTAATTTTCAGTTTCTATGACCTGTTTAGGTTGGACTAATTATACTCCAGAATTTACATCTCAGGATTTTTAACATCATCTTCACGATGAAAAAAATATTTTTATTTCTAATATTTTTTATATTTGTTTCCTTTTGATTGATGCATGTGCACTGTAATGTTTTTGTAGGTTGACAAGTTGTCGCATCTCGAGCATGCCTCATAGGAGAGCGGAATGAAGTCCACTGTACTGTTGGGACATTGTACTTTTTTGCAATTTTGTTCGTTCTTGCTATATTCCTGTGTAAGGAAATGTATTCATGAGATGATGTATTGTGATATGTAAACCTGGGATATGTATTTTGTGATGTTATATGATGGATGATTTTAATTCGACTTGCAGTTTTCTTGATTTGAATATGAAATAGTGTTGGATTTAATACTGGATAAATAATTGGGTTGAAAAGGCCCAACAAATAGAAACGAATCCAAAAGTTGCTGAATTCAAAAATGAAAAAGGGCCAAAACTGAAACTGGACCAAATGTATTTAGGCTCTAAAAGGCTAGGGCCGAAATTATGATGATATAAAAAAATTCAAAAAAATACTAGAAGTGGTTGTAAATAGGCTAAGGCCCAAAAAGAAGCCCAATAAGAAAAATCCCAAAAAATTAAAACCAGCCCATGTGATCAATTGAAATGGGTTGGGCTGATTTCAACCATGACGTTTTGATTTCGTCGTAATTTGTCCACGTAGGACTGCCACATAGGACTGAGTTTGATTGCCAACGACGATTTAGGATTGTCATAAAGGTTACGACAATCCAGGAATCGTCGTAAAAGTTACGATGATTTTAATCAAAAGGTCGTTGTTGTTCATTTGTGATGCTCCATTTTCGACGCTTGGTTTTTCGTCGTGAGATCTTCGTAAATTAAAAACCGTGACGATGTAGCGACGAAAAAATAGCGTCGTGTATTAGCATATTCCTTGTAGTGAGTAACAACAGTAGTAGAGCAAGACAAGTAACAGCAGTAGCAACAGTAGTAGCAGCAGTAGGACAAACTCGTACGCAATGGGTCGGTGATTTGTTTGGATGATATTCATCATGCAACAGTTATAACACGGAGAGATATGTGGCTAGCTCCCGTTCGTCAATGTGATGTAGGCATGCATTCCGTGTGTCATCATACATTCTTAGGGAAAAGAACTTGCATGGCATCTATTGTACATCCCTCCCGTGGAAGCGGGGTCCAAAAGGAAACTACGGGATATTAAGGTTCTCCTTTTAATAAAGAACCAGACCAACGCATTAGCACTTGGTGAACACATGAACTCCTCAAACTATGGTCATCACCGGGAGTAGTTCCGGTTAATGTCACTCCGGGGTTGCCGGATCATAACACATAGTAGGTAACTACAACTTGCAAGATCGGATCTAAAACACACATATATTGGTGACAACATAATAATTTCAGATCTGAAATCATGGCACTCGGGCCCTAGTGACAAGCATTAAGCATGGCAAAGTAGTAGCAACATCAATCTCAGAACATAGTGGATACTAGGGATCAATCCCCATCAAACCTAACTCGATTACATGATAGATCTCATCCTACTCATCACCGCCCAGCGAGCCTACGAATAGATTACTCACGAACGACAAAGAGCTTCATGGAATTGGAGAGGAAAGAAGGTTGATGATGACGATGGTAACCATTTCCCTTCTCCGGAGCCCAAGATGGACTCCAGATCTTCCCTCCAGATGAAGAACAGGTGGTGGCGGCGCCTCCCTATCGTAAACGCGACGAAAACTTCTCTTTATATTTTTTTTGGGACGAAAGGGGACTTATAGACCTGAGGTTGGGGGTGGTAGAGTCGTGTGGGCCCCACAAGCCTGCCCACCGCCACGAGGGGGGTGGTGGCGGAGCCAGGGCTTGTGGCCCACTGGCCCACCCCCTCAGGTGGAACTTGGCGTAGATATTTTTTATATTTTCCAAAACTGCTCCCCGTAAATTTTCAGGACGTTTGGAGAATTTTGATTTCTGCACAAAAATAACACCAAGGCAATTCGGCTGAAAACAGCGTTAGTCCAGGTTAGTTCCATTCAAATCATGCAAATTAGAGTCCAAAACAAGGGCAAAAGAGTTTGGAAAAGTAGATACGATGGAGACGTATCAGTAAGCCAAGTATGGTATTGTCTAGTCAGGAATTGCTCAGAGAGCCGCCACCAGCTGTTATTCCGGGTGAGGGATGGCTATATCCTCCTTAGATGGTAATTTCACATAGGGGTTGTGGAGGACGTCCAAAACCACATTGGGGGGAGCTGGCATGCGTTGAGATCCGAGTCGTGACAATGCGTCAGCTGCCTCACTATGCCGGGGATCAATGTGGTCAACCTGGTAGACATGGAAGTGACCCGCCACTTTGGTTACTACACGTCCATAAGCCGCCATCAGGGGGTCCTTTGAGTCCCTAGTGCGAGAGACCAGTTGAGCCACCAAATATGAGTCGCCCAAGCATCTGCCCCGGCTAAGGTTCATCTCCTTAACTATCCTAAGCCCATGTAAGAGAGCTTCATACTCACCTGCATTGTTAGTACAGGGGAACATGAGCTGTAAAACATAACAGAATTTGTCACCTTGTGGAGAGGATAACACTACACCAGCCCCGGAGCCTTCCAATTACGTGGAGCCATCAAAATGTATAGTCTAGTACATGTTATCTGGCCTATCTTCCGGGATTTGAAGTTCAGTCCAATCGTTGATTAAATCCACCATTGCTTGGGACTTGATGGCCGTACAAGGCGTGTACTTCATGTGGTAGGGACCAAGCTCAATTGACCACTTAGAAATTCGACCTCTGGCTTCATGGTTTTGTATGATGTCCCCAAGTGACGCTAAACTGCCACGGTGATCGGATGTTCCTGAAAGTAGTACTTCATATTCTGGGTTTCCATAAAAATTCCAAATACCACCTTTTTCCAATGAGGGTATCGCTGTTTGTACAAGGTCAACACTTCGTTGACGAAATACACTAGCCGTTGAATCAGATACTCTTTTTGCTGCTTCCTTGCATTCAATGTCAACTGCAACACTCGCTGCTTTAGAATTAGCAGCAATGCAGAGGAGCATGGGCTCTTTGTCGGTCGGGCCGGATAAAACGGGCGGCTCGGCCAACTTCTACTTGAGGGCTTCGAAGGCTTCATGAGCTGCGTCAGTCCAACCGAAGTTATCCGTCTTTTTGAGCAATTGATAAAGAGGAATTTCCTTCATCGTGGCGGCTTATGAACCGGCTTAACACCATGATGCGTCTCACCATACGCTGGACCTGGTTGATATTGGTCGGCTTACCTAGCAATGTTATTGCGTTGATCTTATCCGGGTTAGCTTCAATGCCTCGCTCACACACCAGGAAACCCAGTTACTTGCATGCAGGAACACCAAAAACACATTTGGCCGGGTTAAGCTTCATCTGGTAAACTCGAAGATGTTCAAACGTCTCCTTGATATCCTCCAAGAGCATTTCCTTCTAGTGAGGCTGCATCACGATATCATCAACATAGGTGTGACCATTGTGCCCAATCCGATGGTGCAAGCAATTCTGGATACAACATTGATAATTCACCCCCGCGCTCTTAAGTCCAAAAGGCATAGAGACATAGTAGAAAGCGCCAAAAGGGGTTATGAAAGCCGTCTTCTCCTGATCCTCCTTAGCCATCTTGATTTGGTGGTAACCTGAGAATGCGTCTAGGAAACACATGCGCTCAAAACCCGCCATAGAGTCAATAATTTGATCGATAAAGGGAAGAGAAAAGGGATCCTTTGGACAGGCTTTGTTGAGATCAGTGTAATCAATACACATACAAAACATGTTGTTCTTCTTCAAAACAAGCATCGGGTTAGCCAGCCACTCAGGATGAAAAACTTCAACAATAAACCCGGTAGCCAGGAGCTGGGCGACTTCTTCCCCAATGGCTTTGCGCCTCTCCTCGTTAAAACAATGGAGGTATTTCCGCACTAGTTTCATCTTTGGATCCACCTTAAGTTGGTGCTTAGCAAATTCTCTAGGCACTTCGGACATGTCAGAAGGTTTCCATGTGAAGATTTCCTAATTCTCATGGATGAATTCGATGAGCACCCTTTCCTATTTGGGATCCAGGCCTGTCCCAATAGTCAACTCCTTAGAAGAGTCGCCTAGGGTGAAATTGACTTGCTTCGTATTGTCAGCTGACTAGAACTGGAGAGGCAGCTCAGACTCAGTGGTGTGTTTCTTGAGGGGTTCATGTCTGCCAGGTCAACATTGGCCGCATAGAACTTCAACTCCTCAGCTACGCACACCAACTCTGCATAAGCCGCATCCCCTTCCTTGCACTCCTGAGCTATCTTTCGGCTTTCATTGACAATAATGGTACCCATGGAGACCCGACATTTTGAGTTTCGGGTAAACATAGGATGGTCGAGCCATAAAGCGAGTGTAAGTCGGTCGTCCAAAAAGGGCATGAAAAGAACACTTGACCTTGACCACCTCAAACATCAAGGCTTCGCATCTGTAGTTGAATTCATCACCAAAACGACACTTAACTTGACCCGTCCAACCGGGTATGCTGATTTCCATTGTTGAGGAAATCGTTAACTAGTAGCTACTCGCTTGGCTAGCAAGTAGGGGATTAATAGGCTAACCGGCAAGTTAATCGGCCATTTAATCAGTTAATCAAGAGATTTATCAATTAATCGGCTACTCGGTGACCCAACGAGTAGGGATTAATCGGCAACTTAACTGGTTAATCGGGCGAATTCTTGAACAGGTCTGATTTCCCACGAACGATGCCATGAAAGACCATTGTTGACGGCAACAGGTCGCCCTTAGAAAGGTTCATCCGCCGAAAGGTGTCATAGTACAAGATATTGATGGTGCTTCCCCCATCCATGAGAACCTTCGTGAGGATGTATCCACAACCTGAGGCGCCACCACCAAAGCGAGACCACCGGGGTTATCGACCTAGGAAGGGTGATCGTCCCTACTCCAAGTGATTGTTTGTTCGGACTAATTGAGATACCTGGGAACCGCCGGCTCAACCACATTGATGGCTATCTGTTTGAGTTTGTTGTCCCGCCTGGAGGTGCTGGTGGTGAAGATGTGATACTGACCACTATTCAACTGCTTAGGGTTGCTATGAAACCCACCCTTACCATTATGTTGTTGATTATTCTGACCAGAGTGTTGTCCATTGCCATCGCTTGAGCCGCCCTATCCTTGAAATCCACTCTGAAACCTGCCATACGAGCTCCCATGTGACCCGGCAGGACCAGGCTGGCCCGGGTGTCCACCACCGTTGCCTCCTTGATGGTCCCTAAAGGCATGGAGACGAAATTCCTGCATAACATAGCAATTTTCCCCAGAATGAGTAGGCGGGGTATGTGGGGTACTATGCTTGGGACAAGGTGCATTGAGCATCTCCTCGTAATTGCACGGTTTCTTCCATTGTAACCTCCTCCAGAACGAGTGTTCCGATGCTGGTTTCTAAGCCAGTATTGGTGTTGGCTATGAAGAGTGACCCGCCATCCTACTGCCTCCGCTTTCCTTGACCTCGCGAGTTCACATTGTGTCAAGGGTTTTTATAATGACCCTTGGCACCGTCGCCTTTCTTGTTCTTACTGGCTTTGTACTCATCTGAGCCGGCACCCTTCGTGCCATCTCACTCGGCATACCTGGTGAGAATGTCCATTAACTCGCCGATCTCCTCACCTTTCGCTTCAAATGGCCAAGCTTCAAGACCTACGGCTGAAAGTGGCAATTCTTCTCCAAAATCAGGATGGCCTGAGTGGCTCTGATGCCATCTGATGAGTGAATGATTTAAGCAACCCAACATGTCCAGTGGTGCACCGAATCGTCAGAAAGTTTAATGCAATGTTGTAGATCCGCAATCGTCATTGGCCGTTCGCAAGTCCCGTGAAAATTCCTGATAAATCGTTCCTTCACCTCTGCCCAAGTGTTGATGGAATTGGGCGGCAAGTTTTTCAACCATGTCTGAGCCGGCCCTTCCAGCATCATCGTAAGGTACTTGGCACACACGTGACACCGCATCGCTGGCATCAAGCATGTCCATAGCAAGCTCGTAACTCTCGATCCATGCTGACGGCTCAAGATCTGTTGTATAATTGGGCACCTTGCGAAGGACCTTGAAGTCCTTGGGCATGCGTTCATAGCGGAGAGCCAGATATAAGCGTGGGACCCCGACGGTCCTTCCGCTTGACCCGCCAGCCATGGGCAGCGGCTGGGGGTGGGCCGGATTCACCTGACCCGTCAATCCTGCTGTTGCTTCTGCTTTGCTTGACGGGCGGCTCGGGCCATGTTCATAAGTGGTTGGGCATTTGATAGCGCATGCCGGGTTGCGTCGACCTGAGGCTGCTGTCAGCGACCGCTGCTGGAAACTGCTGGAGACTCCTCATGATGGCTCTTGCTACGGCTGGCATATGGCATGGAGTGCACCCCGTCATGACTCTAAGAAAATTGCGCTTGTTGCATCACTGCGGTTTTCACCATCTCGATGGCATTCCTAGTTTCGACCTCGACCGGGGTGTTTCCATGGATGGCTCTAGGTTATGCGTGGCAGCTAGCATATTATCAACAGGGTTGGAGAAGTGGCCATGTGGTGTTTGGAACCGCTGAGTTGGCGACCATGCCGGTGGAGGCTGAGCCGGCTCAATCTGTCGATCTGTGTGTCAAGGGGGGTCCCGCTCTGCCTCCGGCGTGTGTGGGCTGGTGAATAAGCGAGACGGCTCAAGATCTACCGGAAGCCGAGTCCGATGACTCCTCTGGTGTACCGTGTCAGAAGCATTTCAGCGACGCTCCAACTGACAAGGCTCGGCCTTCAAGCGTTGTGACTCATTATTGATTCAAGCCTGCAGTTCTGTCATCTGGGCGCTCTCGACGTAAATCTCTCGATATACTTTAGCCATTGACTCACGTAGCTTTATCAGTTCTGCACTGATCTCCTCATGATTTTCCACAGTGAACGGGCTGCTATGAGTTTCGCTATTTCCCCCTTTAGATCCATCATGGCTTGAGCTGGCGTCTTGCCTGACCCGCTAGTTCCATTTGCGGTGGCTGTTCCTGGTAGGTCCTGAGCCGCCGAGGCTCCCACCATGTAGATGGTGACCTACCAGGGCATCTCTCGAGACTCCTCAGAGATTTCTATCTCAGGAAAGCCCCAAGTCTCCCATGATAGAGGGGGCAGATTGATCCCATGACCCGCATGGAAGACTCGCCATCGAAGTTAACAGGAGTATCTGCGCCAGCCGCCGGCTCATCCGGGAGGTCGATCCCTTGTGTGAAGCCGACGAAGACGTGTCGCTGACCGGCTTGACGCTGGCCGGGTCGGGCATGCCGAGCCAGCTCGAGGATGTCGGTGCAGGTGTCCGGCTCGGGTACTGATGCACTGACTTTGTAGATGTAGCACTTTTCGTGGTGGCTCTTGGTCATCAAACCAACCATGTATCTCCCGAACCCTGGAAGGGCTCCCTTTGAGAACTCAACTCCACTGCGCGAGAGCCCCACGATGGGCACCAGCTGTCGTGGTTTTTTCATGACAGATGTCCTCATGAAAGGACTTAGTGATGAGTCCATCGCAACTATGTGGCGAATCAAAGGGGTTGATCGGGAACAAGAGACGAGTTTACCCAGGTTCGGCCCCTCCGATGGAGGTAAAATCCTACGTCCTGCTTTGTGTATATTGATGATGATACCGATTACAAAGGAGCGGATTTGCTTGACCTAGATATCGATAGATTGTAACTTAACTTTATTGACCTCACGGGCTCGCCTTTATATACAGGTCAAGACCCAAGGTTCTACAAGAGTCTGGGTCATGCTATGATTCATGACCTGATATGTTTGTAACTCGCCTTGCCTCCTAGGCAAGGAAACTCCCGGCGACTCTCCACCTCATGTGCCATCAGTCGCCTTCTTCATGTCTTGGGCCACCTGGCATCTTACTGTGTAAGCCACCTTGTAACTCTGTTCCAAGAACACCAAGGCCCATATTGAGTGTAGTATTTAAGCCGCCACTTTATGACCCGGCCGAGTAGGGCGGGTTATACCTCGGGGTTATATCCGCAACCCTGTTGAAGGAGATCCCGCTGCTGGCTGCCTTGGTTCAGCCGGCTCTAGAGATCGGCCGATTGGCGCTCAGCCTCTCGGTACCGACCCAGCAGTTTGTTGTAAGCGACCACCCGACGATCATGGTGGGCGTGAAAAGAACGAAGGAAAGGGTTTGCTGCAGGTAAGACTCGAACTGGCTGATTCCCAGTTGACCCGACTCTCGGGGGCTATACCCAGTGGGTGCGCTCGCATGCCCCCATTGAAGAAAAAAATTCAGAAGAGAAAGAATGGGGGGGAATGCTTACCCCGACGGCTAGCTCAAGGTGGAGCAACCGCTCCCATGTTGCCTGGGACGCCTCCAGCGCCTGGTCACGGCACTCGGTGAATTCCTCAATAAGCGTGGGTACCCAACCTCCTGGTAAGCGAGAAACCCTTCCACGAGGGTTCACGCTGGCTACGACCCAGCTCTCCAGCGGTCGGGCCCCGGCGATGGCGCCGGCTCCAGCTGCAGCCGGGTCATGCACCGACACAAAGATGGTCCCGGCTCCTGAAGACACACTCCTAGCCGGCTCATTCGATGAGTCGGCCTCATGGGGGTCCTTCATGGCGGGAGCCTCAATCTCCGAGGCCCCGTCTCCCGCCTTCGCGGCAGGATCACTAGCAGCGTCCACCTTGTCGCGCGGAGCCTCCGTCCCCAGCAGCGGGACCTCGACCTCCAGCGCAGCCTTGGGCCCCACCGGCACGACTTCAGGAACCTCTGGCATGACCTCGGGCCCATCCGTCACCTTGTCGTCATCCATTGCACTCGCATCTGCACGCACCACTTCATCGGCCCACGCGTCCGCCTCCAGTCGTCGTGCGGGGTCATGCCTCCCCTTGGACTGTTTTTCCCTGGCCGGCAGATCCGGAACCGAACCGTCCGGCTGCAGCACTCGACCCTCTAGCACCGGGCGAGACCCTCCAGCAGCCATCTTCTGGGCCCCTCCTACCACGGACAGCGCTTCTGCTCGATCAGCGCTTTCTGTGCCGACTCCAGCTCGGCCCACGCGACGTGCGCCTTCTCGGTACTCCCTCGAGCCTCCGTCGTCGCCGTCCGACTTGATTTCCCCAAGGTGATCGAGGCCTTGCTCGTCGCATCCCGATGAACGTAAGCTATGAAGAAGAAAACAAGAACAAAAGGGAACATGCCGGGTGAAGGAGTTACCCAGCACTGACGGGGACCGACCGCCTGGAAGGTCCCACCAACGTGATCTGCTGCTTCTTTCCGTCACCTCCACAGCCACGAGCCGGAGTCCCGTTGGCTGCTCGCTTGGGAGCCAGGCGAGAGCTAGCTGGCAGCTTGCCCTGCCTCCTTGCATCCGCCTCATTTTCAGCGAAGCCACGGCCGTCTCGGTGAAGCCATATCCTCGGCACGTTGGCGTCATCCTCCAAGGCCTCCGGGTCCTCCACGGCGGCTACATCGCGTGAATCTGGCGACTCAGCATCATCATCAGAGCAACCCAGTAGGACAGACTTAATAAACTCACCAGCCGAATAGGACTCCTCCGACTCCCCTGCGTCGCCTCTTGACGTTTTGCCTCCAGCACAGGCCGACTCCCTCGACTCCACCTTGTCGGCGTCCTCGATTTCCTCAGGATCTGACTCTGGCAAGTCATCTCCCAGTTTGTCGTAAATATGCAACCTAGGAAACAATTGTCACCGCAACCGGCCTCCGGCGTTACACACGAAAGAATGACGTGAGTAACAAAAAGGAGGAAAGCTAATTCGCCACTCACCTCTGGATCCGGATGCTTCTTGTCGTAGGGGTTGTCGGATTTCGGGCTCCGCAAAACCCTAAAGATTTGAACTCAGGGGCGCGCACAGAGGTCACTCAACAGATTCGATTATCTCGACTCCTCACCCGATGGGTAAGGCTAGGAACTCATGCGATGGTGAGGGAGACCAGAAACACGGTAGTTTACCCAGGTTCGGGCCGCTGTGAAGGATTAAACCCTACTCCTGCTTTTGGTGGATTGCCTCTCGTGGATGTGGTGAATGAACTAGTATAGTGCTCTCGAGCCTCCAGAGGCCAAGTGGCTAGGTGTATTGTTTTTCCGTTGGAATGAACCTCCCCCCTCTCAAGTATCCTACCCTCTCTATTTATAGTGGAGGACCGGGTCCTCTTCCATCATAGTTTTCGCGGTAAGCGATCCCACAGCGGCCAATTTTGAAGGGGAACAGGGGAACATGCTCCCCTGCCCAAACATGGTCTTCGCCTGCAAAGTAACTATCCGCGCTGCAGATACGGGCCCGTGGGTGATGTTTTCCCTACTGGCGTGCGGCGGCGGCTTAGCTGCACTAGAAGGGAAATATTTGGAAGATATCTTTGGGACCGTTGTACGCTCCCACCTCCTTTGCACCAAAGGGGAAACTGCCCCGCCCTGGCATCTGCTGCTTGCATGTCCTTTCCTGGCATCACCCTTGACTCCTGAGGCCCGGCCTTGCCTCGGAATATCCGCCGCTTCGGAGGGGTCCTAAGGAGGCCCCCTACGGGTCTTGACGTTGCTCCTCCTCGTGAGGCTTGGCCCCTCACGAGGGCCATGTCGAGCCTGCCGATGCTTGGTCGATGGGGTGGGCCAGCCCTGTGCCGCAGACAGGCGAGTCTGGGTAACCCCATTCCTAGAATGCCGACAGTAGCCCTGGGGCCCAAGGCGCGCCTGGGCTGGCTTCCCGATGAAGCCTTGGAAGCAACCCGAAGCATCGTGGGACCTAAATGTATGCGGGTCAGGTTCCACGCGCGTCGCGCCATCCAGTGGCAGCACTCCTATTCCCGAGGCGCCCACAGGGATGCGTGGTTAAATTGATGTGACGCATGGGCGCAGCACCGGCCATCATTGCTCCTTGGGGGCGACGCTTGTACACATGCCACGCGGGCGTGTCCCCTCGCGAATTGCGTGGGCCCGTGGATGTGAAGGGGCACCAGCCTTCTCTTGGCTGCCTATTTAACCCGACGAAGGTGATAAGGCTTGCGTCACCCAGTCTTCATCGCCTCCCACCTTGAGCCCTCCGCTCACTCAGGATGGCATCGATGAGGAGATTCTCTGCTGTCAATAAGGGGAAGGCCTCTGTTGAAGGTCTTGCTTCTCCACACACCAAGAGGGGGCGAGGCCGCCCTCATAAGTATGCGGCAGCACCGACAGTTGCCTTCGGTGGGCGTGGTCGTGGTTCCGCCCGCCCGGGGATCTCCATCAGTGGCAATGGCGGGACATCGGCTGGAGTGGGTGCCTGTAGCGGCCGGAGTGGGAGGTCGGGGGAGGCTCCTCTCGACCGATACGGTGATGGAGTTCATGACATGGGTGGAGAGGTCGGATATCGCTTGGCTCGAGATTCCGAACTTCTTTGTGAAGGCGCTTCCGACCGGCGGGACTCGGGGCCTCTGGTTGCAGGCCGACGCCTGCTGTGGCGGGGCATCCTGGGTGGAGGTTGAGGTCACCCCCGAAGGTTACGTGTATATGAACCGCAGGTGGCAGGCCTTTGCCCGCGCCCGAGGCCTGAAGGGGAGGCGCTACCTCCTCTTCAAGTACGATGGGAAGGCGACACTCTTTGTCAAGATCTTCAGGGTCGAGGGCGATCGCCTGGGTTGCTGTCCGAAGGATGCCGGCCGTGGCAGTCCCGTAGACGAGCCCGTCTCCGATGGCGGGCGTCGATCCCCCAGCGGCGACGATACCTCCTCCCGAAGGAGCCCGAGCGACAACAGCTGCAACGAGCCGCCTCGCCGCCGTGCCCGAGCCTCGGGGAGGAGCCCCCAAGTGCTACGCCGCATGTCGGTTCCTGCAGCGCCTGTGAAGGAGGAGGAGGACACGGACTGAGTGTCGGCGTGCGGGTGCTGGGCATCAGCGGTGGCGACCCTCCTCCGGGGTCTCCATCGCTAGTTGTCTCCTCCTTGCTTTTTGATCCTGCATCCATAGAAACAGGGATAGGCCCTTCGGGCGTGTAATGGATTTGGGCGGTCGCCTTCTTTTGTTAGTGATGTTGCTTCTCTGATGGTTTAGATACTTAGCTTGGTACGTTTGCGGGAAACTCCTTTGTTGTGACGCATGAATGTGGTGCTCGGGGGTGGGGGGAGTTGGCCAGTTGGTCTTTTCCTTGCTGCAGATGAAGTGGGTCGATGCTCTATATTAGCTGGTCCCGGTCCCGCACATCTCCCTGCAGCCATGGGGTGCGGCCCGTTACCAAGGTCGTTCCTCACGGGGCAAAACCCTCGCACCAGGGTGCCAGGTGGCTTTCTGATCGATAAGGCTCCTGAGGCACTGTGCTCATGAGTCCCCTTAGACATTCAAGCGGCTGTACGTCAAGAGGTCCGAGTCCGGCACATTTCCCTGCCGCGAGGTGATACGTCCATTTTGCATCATGTTTTCACGTTGATATTTATCGCTTCTTGGGCTGTTATTTCACTTCACGGTACAATTCTTATGCCTTTTCTCTCTTATTTTGCAAGGTTTACATGAAGAGGGAGAATGCCGACAACTGGAATTCTGGCCTGAAAGTGGAGCAAAGTTGAGATACCTATTCTGCGCAACTCCAAACGCCGTAAAAACAACGAGGATTTTTTTCCAGATTTATAAAATTACTAGGCCGAAGAAGCGCCAGAGTGGCGCCAGGGGTTGGCCACAAGCCTGCATGGCGCGGCCACCCCCCAGGCCGCGCCATGAGGGCTTGTGGGAAACCTGCTGGCCCACTTGCCCCCTCTTCTGCTATATGAAGGGTTCCGTCTGGAAAAAAATCAAGGAGGAGCTTTTTCATGGATTCGCCGCCGCCACGAGGCGGAACTGGAGCAGAACCAATCTAGAGCTCCGGCAGGACGATCCTGCCGGGGAAACTTCCCTCCCGGAGGGGGAAATCATTGCCATCGTCATCACCAACACTCCTCTCATCGGAGGGGATTCCTCACCATCAACATCTTCATCAGCACCATCTCATCTCCAAACCCTAGTTCATCTCTTGTAACCAATCTCCGTCTCTCGACTCTGATTGGTACTTGTAAGGTTGCTAGTAGTGTTAATTACTCTTTGTAGTTGATGCTAGTTGGATTGTTTGATGTTCAGATCCTTGATGCTACTCATTACCTCTCTGGTCATGAATATGATTATGCTTTGTGAGTAGTTACTTTTGTTCCTGAGGACATGGGATAAGTCATGCTAATAGTAGTCATGTGAATTTGGTATTCGTTCGGTAATTTGATATGTTGTATGTTGTTTTTCCTCTAGTGGTGTTATGTGAACGTCGACTACATAACACTTCACCATTATTTGGTCCTAGAGGAAGGCATTGGGTAGTAGTTACTAGATGATGGGTTGCTAGAGTGACAGAAGCTTAAACCCTAGTTTATGTGTTACTTCGTAAGGGGCTGATTTGGATCCACTAGTTTAATGCTATGGTTAGACTTTGTCTTAATTCTTCTTTCATAGTTGCGGATGCTTGCGAGAGGGGTTAATCATAAGTGGTATGCTTTTCCAAGTAAGGGCAGTACCCAAGCGCCGGTCCACCCACATATAAAACTATCAAAGTAACAAATGCGAATCATATGAACATGATGAAAACTAGCATGACAGAAATTCTCCTGTGTCCTCGGGAGCGTTTTTCCTCCTATAAGACTTTGTCCAGGCTTGTCCCTTGCTACAAAAGGAATTGGGACACTTTGCTGCACCGTTGCTACTTTTTTTACTTGTTGCTCGCTACGAATCATCTCACCACACAATCACTTGTTACCGACAATTTTAGTGCATGCAGATTTTACCTTGCTGAAAACCACTTGTCAGATCCTTCTGCTCCTCGTTGGGTTCGACACTCTTTCTTATTGAAAGGACTACGATTGATCCCCTATACTTGTGGGTCATCAAGACTCTTTTCTGGCGCCGTTGCCGGGGAGTGAAGCGCCTTTGGTAAGTGGAACTTGGTAAGGAAACATTCATATAGTGTGCTGAAATTTGTTGTCACTTGTCACTATGGATACTAATCCTTTGAAGGGCTTGTTCGGGGTATCTTCACCTCGAACGGCAGCACAAAGAGTTTCTCCTCAACCTGCTGCACCTATTGAAAATATTTTCTTTGAATTTCCTTCGGGTATACTTGAGAAACTGCTGGCTAATCCTTTTACAGGAGATGGAACATCACATCCAGACTTGCATGTAATCTATGTAGATGAAGTTTGTGGTTTATTTAAGCTTGCAGGTTTTCCCGAGGATGAAGTCAAGAGGAAGGTATTTCCTTTATATTTGAAGGATAAGGCGTTGACATGGTATAGGCTATGTGATGATACTGGATCATGGGACTACAATCGGTTGAAATTGGAATTTCATCAAAAGTTTTATCCTATGCATTTAGTACATCGTGATCGGAATTATATTTATAATTTTTGGCCTCGTGATAGAGAAATCATCGCTCAAGCTCGGGGGAGGCTTAAGTCAGTGTTATATTCATGCCCCAATCATGAGCTCTCGAGAGAAATTATCATTCAGAACTTCTATGCTCGGCTTTCTCATATGATCGCACCATGCTTGACACTTCTTGTACCGGTTCTTTTATGAAGAGAGATATTGACTTCAAATGGAATTTATTGGAGAGAATTAAATGCAACTCTGAAGATTGGGAGCTTGAATAAGGTAAGGAGTCAAGTATGAATTTCACGTTTGATTGCATTAAATCCTTTGTTGAGACAAATACTTTTTGTGACTTTAGCACTAAGTATGGACTTGACTCTCAGATAGTAGCTTCATTGTGTGAATCCTTTGCTACTCATATTGATCTCCCCAAAGAGAAGTGGTTTAAATATCATCCTCTAGAAGACAATGTAGTTAAACCCACTCCAGTTAAAGAGAAAGTCATTGCCTATAATGATCCTGTGGTTCCCAGTGCTTACATTGAGAAACCACCTTTCCCTGTTAGGATGAAGGATCATTCTAAAGCTTCAACTGTGATACGTAGAGGCTATATTAGAACACCTACACCCCCTGAGCAAATTAGAGTTCAACCTTGCGTTTCTATTATCAAAGATCTTCTGTCCGACGATGTTGAGGGACATAATATTCACTTATGTGAAGATGCTGCTAGAATTGCTAAACCTCGCGCTAGAGACAAACATATGCATGTTGTTGGCATGCCTGTGGTTTCTGTTAAGATAGGAGATCATTGTTATCATGGTTTATGTGGCATGGGTGCTAGTGTTAGTGCAATACCTCAATCCTTATACGGTGAAATCAAAGATGAGATTGCACATGTTGAGATAGAGCCTATTGATTTCACTATTTAGCTTGCCAATAGAGATACTATCTGCCCTATGGGAATTGTTAGGGATGTTGAAGTCTTGTGTGGTAAAACGAAATATCCTGCTGATTTCCTCGTTCTTGCTACTGCACAAGATAGCTTTTGTCCCATCATATTTGGTAGACCTTTTCTCAATACCGTCAATGCTCATATTGATTGTGAGAAGCAAACTGTCACTGTTGGCTTTGAAGGTGTGTCACATGAGTTCAATTTCTCCAAGTTTGGTAGACAACCTCATGAAAAGGAGATGCCTAGTAAGGATGAAACTATTGCCTTAGCTTCTATTGCTGTGCCTCCTACTGATCCCTTAGAGAAGTACTTGCTTGAGCATGAAAATGATATGCATATGGATGAAAGGGATGAAATAGATAGAGTTGTCTTAGAACAATATCCTATCCTTAAGAATAACTTGCCTGTTGAACTGCTTGGGGCTCGACCTCCACCAAAGGGTGATCCTGTGTTCGAGCTTAAACAGTTGCGTAATACTCTTAAGTATGCCTATCTTGATGAAAAAAGAGATATATCATGTTATTATTAGTGCTAGCCTCTCAGAGCATGAAGAAAAGAAGTTACTAAAAACTCTGAGGAAGCACCGTGCTGCTATTGGATATACTCTTGATGATCTTAAGGGCATTAGTCCCACTCTATGCTAGCACAAGATTAAAACTGATCCTGATTTCAAACCAGTTGTTGATCATCAAAGGAGATTGAATCCTAGGATGAAAGAAGTAGTAAGAAAAGAAATACTAAAGCTCCTGGAAGCAGGTATTATCTATCATGTTGCTCATAGCGATTGGGTGAGTCCGGTGCATTGCGTTCCTAAGAAGGGAGGCATTACCGTTGTCCCTAATGATAAGGATGAATTGATCCCACAGAGGATTATTACTGGCTATAATATGGTGATTGATTTTAGGAAATTGAATAAGGCCACTAGGAAAGATCATTACCCTTTGCCTTTTACCAGCCAAATGCTAGAAAGACTGTCTAAACACACACACTTCTGCTTTCTAGACGGTTATTCTGGTTTCTCCCAAATACCAGTTGCACAATTTGATCAGGAGAAAACCACTTTCACCTGCCCTTTCGGTACCTTTGCTTATAGACGTATGCCTTTTGGCTTGTGTAATGCACCTGCCACCTTTCAAAGATATATGATGGCTATATTCTCTGACTTTTGTGAAAAGATTGTTGAGGTTTTCATGGATGACTTTTCCGTTTACGGGTCTTCCTTTGATGATTGCCTCAACAACCTTGACCGAGTCTTACAGAGATGTAAAGACACCAATCTTGTCTTGAAGTGGGAGAAGTGCCACTTTATGGTTAATGAAGGCATCGTATTAGGGTATAAAATTTCTGAAAGAGGTATTGAAGTCGATAAGGATAAGGTTGATGCAATCGACAAAATGCCATACCCCACAGATATCAAAGGTATAAGAAGTTTCCTTGGTCATGTTGGTTTCTATAGAAGGTTCATTAAAGACTTCTCTAATATTTCTAGGCCTCTTACCAATCTCTTGCAAAAGGATATTCCTTTTGTTTTTGACGATGATTGTGAGGAACCCTTCGAAATACTTAAGAGGGCTTTGATAACTGCACCTATTGTTCAACCACCTGATTGGAACTTACCTTTTGAGATCATGTGTGATGCTAGTGATTATGCTGTTGGTGCTATTCTAGGGCAAAGAGTCGATAAGAAGTTGAATGTTATTCACTATGCTAGTAAAACTCTAGACAGTGCCCAGAGAAACTATGCTACTACGGAGAAGGAGTTTTTAGCACTCGTGTTTGCATGTGAAAAGTTCAGGTCTTACATAGTCGATTCCAAAGTCACTATTCACACTGATCATGCTGCTATTAAGTACCTCATGGAGAAGAAGGACGCTAAACCTAGACTTATCAGATGGGTTCTCTTGCTACAAGAATTTGATTTGCACGTTGTCGATAGAAATGGTGCTGATAACCCAGTAGGAGATAACTTGTCTAGGTTGGAGAACGTTCTTGATGACCCACAACCTATTGATGATAGCTTTCCCGGGGAGCAACTGAATGTCATCAATGCTTCACATAGTGCCCCGTGGTATGCTGATTATGCAAACTATATCGTTGCCAAATACATACCACCTAGTTTCACGTACCAGCAAAAGAAGAAATTCTTCTTTGACTTGAGACACTACTTTTGGGATGATCCTCACCTTTATAAGGAAGGAGTAGATGGTGTTATTAGACGTTGTGTACCTGAACATGAACATGGATAGATCCTACAGAAGTGTCACTCCGAGGCATACGAAGGACACCATGCGGGAGATAGAACTGCACACAAGGTATTGCAATCAGGTTTCTATTGGCCCACTCTCTTCAAGGATGCCCGTAAGTTTGTCTTGTCTTGTGACGAATGTCACAGAATAGGCAATATCGGTAAACGTCAGGAAATGCCTATGAACTATTCACTTGTCACTGAACCATTTGATGTCTAGGGCTTTCATTATATGGGACCTTTTCCAAAATCCAACGAGTATACTCATATCCTAGTTGCTGTTGATTACGTCACTAAGTGGGTAGAAGCTATCCCCACTAGTAGTGCCGATCACAACACCTCTATCAAGATGCTTAAATAAGTTATTTTCCCTAGATTTGGAGTCCCTAGATATCTAACGATCGACGGTGGTTCACATTTCATTCATGGTGATTTCCGTAAAACGCTTGCTAAGTACGATGTCAACCATAAAATTGCGTCTCCCTACCACCCTTAGTCCAATGGTCAAGTATAGCTAAGCAATAGAGAGATTAAACTAATTATGCAAAAGACTGTCAACAGGTCTAGGAAGAATTGGTCTAAGAAGCTCGACGATGCACTGTGGGCTTATAGAACTGCCTATAAGAATCCCATGGGCATGTCTCCGTACAAAATGGTGTACGGTAAAGCATGTCATTTACCTCTTGAGCTAGAGCGTAAAGCTTATTGGGCAATCAAAGAGCTCAACTTTGATTTCAAACTTGTCGGTGAGAAGAGGTTATTTGATATTAGCTCGCTTTATGAATGGAGAACTCAGGCATATGAGAATGCCAAGTTGTTCAAGGAAAAGGTTAAGAGGTGGCATGATAAGAGGATACAAAAGTGTGAGTTCAACGTAGGTGATTATCTCTTGCTATATAACTCTCGTTTAAGATTCTTTGCAGGCAAGCATCTCTCTAAATGGGAAGGTCCCTATGTTGTTGAGGAAGTATATCGTTCCGGTGCTATCAAGATCAACAACACGAAAGGTAATTGTCCGAGAGTTGTAAATGGGCAGAGAATCAAGCATTATATCTCAGGTACTCCCATAAATGTTGAAAGCAATATCATCAATACCATAACTTTGGAAGAATACCTAAGGGGTATTTATCAGCCTGTTTCAGACTCCGAAAACGAAGAGGTATGTGATTCGGTAAGAAAACAGAGTCCAAAACTTTTCCAGTAGGAAATTTTCTCTGTTTTGGAATATTTGAAAAAATACAAAAATTGGAAGTAGTCCGGAAAGTGCGAGAGGAGGCGACAAGCCTGCACGGCGCGGGCCCACCCCCTGGCCGCGCCGTGAGGGCTTGTGGCCACCTCATGCGCCTCCTGGACTCCGTTTTCGTGCATGGTACTCCTTCTGGTCTAGAAAATTATAATATATACTCCCGCTTGGTCTGACCCCTACATCACTTAGATTTCTTCTGTTTTTCGTTTCGAGCCTGTTTCTGTTGCAGATCTAGATCGCTGTGACTTCCCCAAAAGCTCCGAAGGACAAGATCTTCGAGAAGGTCATCAATCCCTACCTCACGGGAGTGCTGCAACACCCTCAATCTATCGATATGCGTGAGGGGATGTTGCACATCCGTGATGTTGAGGGGCCTAAGAAGATCGGAAGCATGGAGACGAGGCTCGAAGCAATGGAGCAACAAGTCTTCAAGTGCCAAGGGATGGTGGAGCGTGGACTCAACGCCAACCACATGATGATCACGGAGTTCACCAACAAGCGCAGGATTGATGCCAATGACATTGGGAAGCACCTCTCCAGGCTCTATGACAGGATTGATCAACTCCAGGCGCAAACCTATGACCTGCAGAACCAAAACTGTGAGTATGAGTATAGATTTAAATCAATACGGTTAGCTGCATATTTGAGGATTTCGGAGACTCGTTCATCTTTCCATGATGGAGCACCTATGCCTTGGAAGACGGAGGATCAAACCCAGATTGCAACAACTCCTCCACCATCACCACCAAAGGAAGACAACTGAGCATGGGTATGGGAAATCTCCTTGGCTTGTGCCAAGCTTGGGGAGTTTCCCCGGTATCGTATCACCATCACATCTTTTTCCTTTACCTTTGTTTTAGTTTTCCTTTTCAGTTCTCTTTCTCTAGTAGATTAAAAGTCTTAGTGTTTTAGTATTGAGTTTTGCTTTGTGTCGCCCCCGATGTATTCGAGCTCGTGAGCCATATAATAAAGAATGTCTTAGTTGAAGGGCTTTGCCTCTTGCCATGATCCAAAGAATGAGAATAGAACAAAAGCATGAAAGATCATGTAATGATCTTATGGGAAGTGATGGCTTCACATACAAAAAGAATGAGGATTGAAACTTGTTGAGGGTAGGCAAACGTAAACCTTGGTCATGGTTGCAATTAATAGGAAGTGATAAAGAAGGAGAGGTTCACATATAAATATATCATCTCTGACACCATCTATGATTGTGAACACTCACTAAACTATTGCATGCCTAGAAGTAGATGTTGGACAAGGAAGACAACATGATGAATTGTGTTTGCTTGGTTCCGAACAATGTTATATGATTAGAGATCCCTTAGCATGTGACGATTGCTTCCACCTCACATTAGCCAAACCTCCCGCACTAAGTAGAGATACTACTTGTGCATCCATAAACCTTCAAACCAGTTTTGCCATGAGTGTCCACCATACCCACCTATGGATTGAATAAGATCCCTCAAGTAAGTTGTCATCCGTGCAAGCAATAAAAATTTCTCTCTAATATGTATGATCTATTAGTGTGTGGAAAATAAGATTTGTACAAACCTATGATGAGGAAGACATAAAAGCGACAGACTGCATAATAAAGTTCTTCATCACAGGAGGCAATATAAAGTGACGTTCCTCCGCACTAAGAGGACACGCATCCAAACCTCAAAAGCGCATGACAACCTCTGCTTCCCTCTGCGAAGGGCCTATCTTATACCTTTACTTTTTGCCCTCGAAAGAGTCATGGTGATCTTCACCAATTCCTTATTTCGCCTTTATCTTGGCTAACGTCATATGCTTGGGAAAGATCTATATTCATATGTCAACTTGGAAGTAAGTATTCATGAGTTATTATTGTTGACATTACCCTTGAGGTAAGCAGTTGGGAGGCAAAAAACGGTAAGCCCCTATCTTTCTCTGTGTCCAGCTGAAACTTTGATCTCATGAGTACCACGTGCGTTGTAGCAATTGTAGAGAACGAAAGAATGATTGAGTATGTGGATTTGCTTTACAAGCTGTTGTTTGACTCTTTCTCATGTTGTGATAAATTGCAATTGCTTCAATGACTAAAGGCTATCGGCTGTTACTTCTCGGTAAGGTTTTGATCCATGCTTTACTTTGTGAAGGAATTATCACTTTAGCATGAGAGATTATATGTTGGTATTGCTGTTCTAATCATGATCATGATGCATGCATGTTTGTATCTTGTTTTGTCGACACCTCTCTCCATAAACATGTGGACATATTTATTGAGTTAGGTTTTCACTTGAGGACACGCGAGGACTAAGCTTGGGGGAGTTGATACGTCCATTTTGCATCATGTTTTCACATTGATATTTATCGCTTCTTGGGATGTTATTTCACTTCACGGTACAATTATTATGCCTTTTCTCTCTTATTTTCCAAGGTTTACATGAAGAGGGAGAAGGCCGGCAACTGGAATTCTGGCCTGAAAGTGGAGCAAAGTTGAGATACCTATTCTGCGCAACTCCAAACACCATAAAAATCAACGAGGTTTTATTTCCGGATTTATAAAAAATACTGGGCTGAAGAAGCGCCAGAGGGGCGCCAGGGGTTGGCCACAAGACTGCACGGCGCGGCCACCCCCCCCCCCCAGGCCGCGCCATGAGGTCTTGTGGGCAACATGTTGGCCCACTTGCCCCCCTCTTCTGCTATATGAAGGGTTCCGTATCGAAAAAATCAAGGAGGATCTTTTTCGTGGATTCGCCGCCGCCACGAGGCGGAACTTGAGCAGAACCAATCTAGAGCTCCGGCACGACGATCCTGTCGGGGAAACTTCCCTCCCGGAGGGGGAAATCATCGCCATCGTCATCACCAACACTCCTCTCATCGGAGGAGACTCATCACCATCTACATCTTCATCAGCACCATCTCATCTCCAAACCCTAGTTCATCTCTTGTAACCAATCTCAGTGTCGCGACTCCGATTGGTACTTGTAAGGTTGCTAGTAGTGTTAATTACTCTTTGTAGTTGATGTTAGTTGGATTGTTTGGTGGAAGAGTTTATGTTCAGATCCATGATGCTACTCATTACCTCTCTGGTCATGAATATGATTATGCTTTGTGAGTAGTTACTTTTGTTCCTGAGGACATGGGATAAGTCATGCTAATAGTAGTCATGTGAATTTGGTATTCGTTCGAGAATTTGATATGGTGTATGTTGTTTTTCCTCTAGTGGTGTTATGTGAACGTCGACTACATAACACTTCACCATTATTTGGGCCTAGAGGAAGGCATTGGGAAGTAGTAAGTAGATGATGGGTTGCTAGAGTGACAGAAGCTTAAACCCTAGTTTATGCATTACTTCATAAGGGGCTGATTTGGATCCACTAGTTTAATGCTATGGTTAGACTTTGTCTTAATTCTTCTTTCGTAGTTGCGGATGCTTGCGAGAGGGGTTAATCATAAGTGGGATGATTGTCCAAGTAAGGGCAGTACCCAAGCGCCGGTCCACCCACATATCAAACTATCAAAGTAACGAACGCGAATCATATGAACATGATGAAAACTAGCATGACAGAAATTCCCGTGTGTCCTCGGGAGCGTTTTTCCTCCTATAAGACTTTGTCCAGGCTTGTCCCTTTCTACAAAAGGGTTTGGGCCACTTTTCTTCACCGTTGCTCGTTTTGTTACTTGTTGCTTGCTACCAATCATCTCACCATACAATCACTTGTTACCGACAATTTCAGTGCCTAAGATTTTACCTTGCTGAAAACCACTTGTCAGATCCTTCTCCTCCTCGTTGGGTTCGACACTCTTACTTATCGAAAGGACTACGATTGATCCCCTATACTTGTGGGTCATCACGAGGCGCGACTTTTCAAGGTCGCCCCACGTGGAACAAGGCCCTGGCACCCGAGTACCAGGTGGCTTTGTGACCGGTAAGGTTCCTGAGGCGCGATGCTCAGGAAGCTCTGCGTCGGCTGGTCCCAGTCCTGCACATTTCCCCGCCATCGTGAGGCGCAACGCGTTACCAAGGTGGTTCCTCACGGGGCCAGGCCCCGGCACCGGGGTGCCAGGTGGCTTTGTGACCGGTAAGGCTCCTGAGGCCTTATGCTCAGGATCCCCCTTACGCGCTCAAACTGTCCCAAGATAAACAGCTATTGTGAGGAAAGACCAAATGTTGTCCCTCTCCAGGACGGTGCGCCGAGCCGCGAATAGACCTCTTGAGAGGGTGCCAGTTGGCATGAGTCTGCCACTGGTAAGTGAGTACCACACGTGGATTCAGGTGCCAAGGCCTTGGCGAGGTGCCGGCACCATGCCCTGATGACCCACAAGTATAGGGGATCAATCGTAGTCCTTTCGATAAGTAAGTGTGTCAAACCCAATGAGGAGGAGAAGGCTCTGATAAACGGTTTTCAGCAAGGTAATAACTGCAAGCACTGAAAATAGCGGTAACGAGTAATGGTGTAGTGAGGTGAAACGTAGCAAGAGAAAAGTGACAAGTAACAAGTAGTAGCAACGGTGCAGCAAGTGGCCCAATCTCTTTTGTAGAAAGGGACAAGCCTGAACAAAGTCTTATAAAAGAAAAAACGCTCCCGAGGACACACGGGAATTTCTGTCATGCTAGTTTCATCATGTTCATATGATTCGCGTTCGTTACTTTGATAGTTTGATATGTGGGTGGACCGGCGCTTGGGTACTGCCCTTACTTGGACAAGAATCCCACTTATGATTAACCCCTTGATACGTCTCTGTCGTATCTATAATTTTTGATTGTTTCATGCCAATATTCTACAACTTTCATATACTTTTGGCAACTTTTTATACTATTTTTGGGACTAACATATTGATCCAGTGCCCAGTGCCAGTTCCTGTTTCTTGCATGTTTTTTGTTTCGCAGAATATCCATACTAAAAGAAGTCCAAACGTAATAAAAACTTACGGGGATTTTTTTGGAATATTTATGATTTTTCGAAAGAAGAATCAACGCCACGCGATGCACGAAGTGCCCACAAGCCATGTCGCCACGGCCAGGGGGTGGGCCCGCGGCAGGCAGGCTTGTGGACACTCCTTAAGGAGGTTGGAGCCCTTCTTTCGCCGCAAGAAACATAATATCCGGAAGAAAATTGTGTTAAAATTTCAGCCCAATCGGAGTTACGGATCTCCGGGAATTTAAGAAACGGTGAAACGCAGAATCTGGAAGCGCAGAAACAGAAGGACACAAAGAGAGAGATCCAATCTCGGAGGGGCTCTCGCCCCTCCGCCGCCATGGAGACCATGGACCAGAGGGGAAACCCTTCTCCCATCTAGGGAGGGGGTCAAGGAAGAAGAAGAAGGAGGGGGGCTCTCTCCCCCTCTCTCCCGGCGGCGTCGGAACGCCGCCCGGGACACCATCGTGTGACGGCGATCTACACCAACACCTCCGTCATCTTCACCAACATCTCCATCATATTCCCCCATCAATATTCAGCAGTTCACTCTCCCGCAACCTGCTGTACCCTCTACTTGAACATGGCACTTTATGCTACATATTATTATCCAATGATGTGTTGCTATCCTATGATGTCTGAGTAGATTATCGTTGTCCTATCGGTGATTGATGAATTGCTATGATTGGTTTAATTTGCTTGTGGTTATGTTGCTGTCCTTTGGTGCCCATCATATGATCGTGCACGTGGATCACACCATAGGGTTAGTTGTATGTTGATAGGACTATGTATTGGCAGGCTAGAGTGACAGAAGCTTCAAACCTAGCATAGAAATTGATGCATATGGGATTGAAGGGGGACCAATATATCTTATCTCTATGGTTGGGTTTTAGTAGTTGCGCACGCTTGCTAATAGTTCCAATCATAAGTGCATAGAATTCCAAGTAAGGGACGACATGCTAGCAGAGGCCTGATGTCAGCTGTGCTTCCCTGGCAACGGCGCCAGAAATGCTTCTGCTACTGTAACAAAAGACCTTCCAACGGCGCCAGAAATAGGAGTGTTGCTTGACACTCCTCCGCAACGGCACCAGGAATACTTCAGCTGCGGCTACGCCTTAAGGGACTTCCTAGGCAAGTATGCAAAGGATTTCCCCCGTGGCCTTGGAGCCTTGTGTTGGTGTTCCCTCGAAGCGGAAAGGGTGATGTAGCACAGCGGTGGTAAGTATTTCCCTCAGTTTGAGAACCAAGGTATCAATCCAGTGGAGGAGTATCTCAAGATCCTGCACAAACACAAAAGCTTGCTCCCAACGCTATGAAGGGGTTGTCAATCCCTTATAGATTGTTCGCCAAGTGAGAACTGAAAGCAACAAAGTAACAAAGCAAAGTAAAAGCGTAGGTGTAAACGATGGATGTGAATAGACCCGGGGGCCGTAGTGTTTACTAGTGGCTTCTCTCATGAAAGCAAGTAGACGGTGGGTGAACAAATTACTGTCGAGCAATTGATAGAACCGTGCAAAGTCATGACGATATCTATGGCAATGATTATATCTATAGGCATCACGTCCAAAACAAGTAGACCGATACTTTCTGCATCTACTACTATTACTCCACACGTCGACCGCTATCCAGCATGCATCTAGTGTATTAAGTCCAAAAGAACAGAGTAACGCCTTAAGCAAGATGACATGATGTAGTGGGATAATCTCAAACCAATGATGAAAACCCCATCTTTTTACCCTTGATGGCAACTAATTGACGTGTGCCTTGTCGCCCCTACTGTCACTGGGAAAGGTCACCACATGGTAGAACCCAAAACCACGGACTTCTCCCATTGCAAGAATCATAGATCTAGTTGGCCAAACATAACCCAAGACTCAGAGAGACTTACAAGGATATCAAATCATGCATATAAGAAATCAGCAAAGACTCAAATATATATCATAGATAATCTGATCACAAATCCACAATTCATCGGATCTTGACAAACACACCGCCAAAGAAGATTACATCCGATAGATCTACATGAAGATCATGGAGAACTTTGTATTGAAGATCCAAGAGAGAGAAGAAGCCATCTAGCTACTAACTATGGACCCGTAGATCTGAAGTGAACAACTCACGAGTCATTGGAGGGGCGATGATGATGATGAAGAAGCCCTCCAACTCCAAAGTCCCCTCCGTCTGGGCGCCGGGAAGGGTCTCCAGATGAGATCTCACGGAAACGGAAGCTTGCGGCGGCGGAAAAGTATTTTCGAGGCTCCCCTGATTTTTTGCTGAATTTTTGGGAATATATAGGCCAAGGATCTAGGTCAGGGGGCGGCCAGGGGGGCCACAAGCCCTGACACCGCCGCCTCCCCCCTGGTGGCAGAGTGGGAGCTTGTGGGTTCCCTAGAGCCCACCTGGCTTGGCCCAGAGGCCCCCTGATCTTCTTCCATTCGGGAAAACATCATTTCGGGGTTTTTATTCGTTTGGACTCCGTTCCAAAATCAGATCTGAAAAGAGTCAAAAACACAGAAAAAACAGGAACTGGCACTTGGCACTGAATTAATAAGTTAGTCCCAAAAAAGATATAAAAGATACATAAAACATCCAAAGATGACAAGATAACATCATGAAACCATCAAAAATTATAGATACGTTTGAGACGTATCAAGCATCCCCAAGCTTAACTCCTGCTCGTCCTCGAGTAGGGAAGTGATAAAGAATGAATTTTTGATGCTTTCATGCTACCTAGCATAGATGTCCTTTGTAATTCCTCTTGTGTGACATGAATGTTCAGATCCATTAGATTCAAAACAATAGTTTGCTATTGACGTGGAAACAATAATAATTCAAGCAAACTAGCAAGGTAATCATGAACTTTCAAAATAACAATGCCAAAAGAAAGTTATCCCTACAAAAGCATATAGTCTGGCTATGCTCTATCATCATTGCACAACGAATTTAAATCATGCACAAACCCGGTATTGGCCAAGTAATTGTTTCACACCTTTACTTTCTCAAACCTTTTCAACTCTCACGCAATACATGAGCATGAGCCATGGTTATAGCACTATAGATGGTGTGGAATGTGGTGGAGGTTGCAAGACAAAAAGGAGAAGATAGTCACATTAACTAGGCATATCAATGAGCTATGGAGATGCTCATCAATAGATGTCAATGTGAATGAGTAGGGATTGCATACAAATTATGCACTACAGCTACGAGTAAGTGAAAGCTCTTATAGAAAACTAGTGGGTGTGCATCCAACTTTCTTGCTCACGAAGACCTAAGGCAGTTTTGAGGAAGCCTATCATTGCAATATACAAACCAAGTCATATAATGAAATTTCCCACTAGTTATATGGTGGTGACAAAACGAGAGACTCTCAATCATGAAGATCATGGTGCTTAATATGCACAAGTGTGGAAAAAGTGGTAGCATTGTCCCTTCTCTCTTTTTCTCTCATTTGTTTTTAATTTTTTTAATTTGTTTTTTTGGTGGGCTCTTTGGCCTCTTTTTTTTATTTTGGTGGGCTTATTTGGCCTCTTTTATTTCCTCACATGGGACAATTCTCCATTAATGATGATCATCACACTTTCAACTCCAAACTTAGAGCAACGATGACTCTATATGGAATGCCTTCGGTAGTGTACCGTGGCAATGATCTAGCATGGCATAGACATTAATGGAAACATCATGCTAGCTATCTTACGATCATGTAATGGCAATGTAGACGTGGTGGCACATGTCATGGTTGTAGTTGCATGGCAATATATCTCGGAATGACTTTGAAAAGCCATAGTAGGTAGGTATGGTGGCTATTTTGAGGGAGGCTAATGGTGGGTTTTGTGCAGCGGTGAAAGTTGCACGGCACTAAGAAGATAGTGATGGTGGAAGGTGAAAGTGCATCTAAATCATGGACTCAACATTAGTCATGAAGAACTCATATACTTGTTGCAAAAGTTTTATTAGTAATCAAAACAAAGCATTCAACGCATACTCCTAGGGGAAAGGTTGGTAGGTATAAACCATCGTGCGATCCCGACCGCCACGCAAAGGATGACAATCAATATTCTAATCATGCTCAGATTTCATCACATAGCGGTTCACCATACGTGCATGCTACGGGAATCACTAACTTCAACACAAGTATTTCTAGATCCACAACACCTTACTAGCGTGACTTCAATATTACCATAACCACAACTCAAAACTAATTGAGATTAATCAAACTTCGCTAACTATTCAATGCACATGAAGGTGGAAGTTTTCGTATCCCCTTGGATAACTACCCCTTTTGAGACTACTTTCAAAGCATAGATCAACTACCAAGCCACGCACCGTTGTGCTCTAAAAGATATAAATGAAGGACATAGAGAAAAAACAACTAGCTCAAAAGATATAAGTGAAGCACATGTGAGCTAAATTGTCTACGAAAGGATATAAGTGAAGCTCGACAAAATCACGGTGAGTGCATGTCTCTCTATCTAGGTGTGCAGCAAGGATTATTGTGACACAAAAAAATAAAAGACCCCTACGATACAAGACGGTCCAAGCAAAAACACATAACATGTGGTGAATAAAAATATAGCCCCAAGTAACGTTACCGATAGATTGAAGACGAGAGAGGGGATGCCTTCCCGGGGCATCCCCGAGATTAGGCTTTTACGGCATCCTTGAATCTCTTGGGGTGCCTTGGGAATCCCCAAGCTTGAGGTCTTGCCACTCTTTATCTTTTTGCCCATAAGAACTTCACCCAAAACTTGAAAACTTCACAACACGAAACTTAAACAGAAACTCGTGATAAAATTAGTATGAGAAAGCAAACCACCACTTCCTTAGATACTGTAGAAAACTTAAATTCTACTTGTGCTGATGTTGGGTTACTGTATTTTCAATCTTCCATGGCTAATACCCCCCGATACTATCCATAGTTTCATCAAAATAAGCAACCAACACAACAAAAACAGAATCCGTTAACAGCAGACCAGTCTGTAGCAATCTGTATATTTCGTATACCTCTATACTTAAAAAATTCTGAAAAATTACGAAAGTCTGAAGAATTTGCGTAGCAATCAGCAGCAAAAAGAATCAACTCAAAAGATCTTACAGAATAAAAAAAATTATTTTCGTGAGCAGAAAGTTTCTGTCTTTTCCAGCATGACCAAACGATCATCCCCAAGACTAATCATAACGGTTTTGCTTGGCACAAACGCAAAAAGAAACACAAAAAACACAATCATAACAGAATTATGAAAGTGTGGAAAACACAAAACAGAAAGAAAAAGGATAGATTCGTTGAGTTGCCTCCCAACAAGCGCTTTTGTTTAACGCCCTTAGCTAGGCAAAAGGTGATGGAATCACGTATAGTCATCTTTGGTGCTCAAACCATAAGTAGCGCTTATCATAGATTCATAAGGCAATCTTATTTTCTTTCTAGGAAAGTGCTCCATGCCCTTCTTTAAAGGAAATTGAAATCTAATATTCCCTTCCTTCATATCGATGATAGCACCAATAGTCCTTAGGAAATGTCTACCAAGAATAATGGGACATGAAGGATTGCAATCTATGTCAAGTAAAATGAAATCCACAGGTACATAGTTCTTATTTGCGACAATAAGAAAATCATCAATCCTTCCCATGGGTTTCTTGACAGTAGAATCCGCAAGAAGCAAATTAAGAGAACACTCTTCAATCTCATGAAAACCAAGAATATCACATAAAGACTTTGGAATCGCGGAAACACTAGCACCCAAATCACACAAAGCATTGCACTCATAGTTTTTGATCTTGATTTTGATAGTAGGTTCCCACTCATCATGAAGTTTTCAAGGTATAGAGACTTCTAGTTCGAGCTTCTCTTGAAGAGATTTCATCATGGCATCTACGATATGCGCGGTAAAGGCTTTGATTTGGCTATAAGCATGTGGAGAGTTTGTAATGGATTGCATCAAAGAAATGCATTCAAACAAGGAGCAATTATCATAATTGAATTCCTTGAAATCCAAAGTGGGGGTTTCGTTACTACCCAAAATTTTGACTTCTTCCACTCCACTCTCCACACCTTTATCATCAAGATAGGTGGACTCCGAATCATTGGGGCGTTTTTAAACCAAAGTGGATTCATATCCAGCCCCTCCATAAATAGGTTTGACACGCGAAAACAAAGATTCAAGAGGAGACACACCAAGAACTTTAAGATCTTCGTGATTTGCATCACTAGAACGCACCCTTTTAAACCATTCATGCCTAGCGCGAATGTGGGCGGTTCTTTCTTTGCTCTCATTCATGGAGACACGCATAGCTTTCAAAGTTTCATCCAAGTTGACCTTGGGAGGAGCGCATCTAACTTTCAAAGCATCAATATCACAAGACATCCTATCAACACTCTTAGCCAAATCGTCAATTTTGAGTAGTTTTTCCTCTATGGACGCATTGAAAATCTTTTGAGAGTTGATGAACTCTTTGATATTACTCTCTAAATCAGAGGGTAATTTGTGGTGATTTCCATAAGTGTTGCCGTAGGAATCACCATAATTGTTAGAGGAGTTACTAGGAAAAGGCTTAGGAACATAGTTTCCTCTAAAAGCATTATTGTTGCCAAAATTGTTCCTACCAACATAATTCACGTCCAAACTAGCGTTGCTACTCTCAATCAAAGAAGATAGTGGCATTTCATTAGGATCTACGGTAGCGTTTCTACTAGCAACCAAATTCATCAACTTGTCCATCTTAGCACTAAGCGAGCTAATCTCTTTTATAGCGTGCACCTTTTTGCTAGGAGGCGACCTTTCAGTGTGCTACTGAGAGTAGTTGGTCATGATATTCTCTAGCAGTTTTGTAGCGTCTCCTAACGTGATTTCCATGAACGTTCCACCTGAGGCGGAGTCCAAGATATTACGAGAAGCGAAATTCAAGCCAGCGTAAAAGATTTGTATAATCATCCACAAACTCAAGCCATGAGCGGGACAATTTATAATCATAAGCTTCATCCTCTCCCAAGATTGTGCAACGTGTTCATGATCAAGTTGCTTGAAATTCATGATATCGTTATGTAAGGAGATGATCTTAGCCGGCGGAAAATACTTGGATATGTAAGCATCTTTGCACTTATCCCAAGAATCGATACTATTTTTAGGCAAAGAAGAAAACCAAGTTTTTGCGCGATCTCGCAACAAGGAAGGAAAAAGTTTCAACTTAATCACGTCATTATCCACATCTCTTTTATTTTGCATATCACAAAGCTCAATGAAGGTATTGAGATGGGATGCGGCATCTTCACTAGGAAGGCCAGAGAATTGCTCTTTCATAACAAGATTCAGCAAAGCTGCGTTGATTTCAGACGATTCCGCACTAGTGGCGGGAGCAATCGGAGTACTAATAAAATCATTATTATTAGTGCTCGAGAAGTCGCAAAGTTTGGTGTTTTCAGCCATGATGACTTCAACAAACAAACAAGCACACAAGCAAGCAAGAAAACTGGCAGAGGGAAACGGCAAAGGCAAAAGAAAACGGCGAAGGAGAAACGCAAATGAAAACGGCAAATGTGAAGTGGGGGAGAGGAAAACGAGAGGCAACTGGCAACAAAAGTAAATGCAAAATAAGAGTTTGTGAGACCTACTTGGATAGATCTTGATTTCTCCTCCCCGGCAACGGCGCCAGAAATACTTCTGATGGCAGCTGTGCTTCCCTCGCAACGGCGCCAGAAATGCTTCTGTTACTGCAACAAAAGACCTTCCAACGGCACCAGAAATAGGAGTGTTGCTTGACACTCCTCAGCAACGGCACCAGGAATCCTTCAGCTGCGGCTACACCTTAAGGGACTTCCTAGGCAAGTATGCAAAGGATTTCCCCCGTGGCCTTGGAGCCTTGCGTTGGTGTTCCCTCGAAGCGGAAAGGGTGATGTAGCACAGCGGCGGTAAGTATTTCCCTCAGTTTGAGAACCAAGGTATCAATCCAGTGGAGGAGTATCTCAAGATCCTGCACAAACACAAAAGCTTGCTCCCAACGCTATGAAGGGGTTTTCAATCCCTTATAGATTGTTCTCCAAGTGAGAACTGAAAGGAACAAATTAACAAAGCAAAGTAAAAGCGTAGGTGTAAACGATGGATGTGAATAGACCCGGGGGCCGTAGTGTTTACTAGTGGCTTCTCTCATGAAAGCAAGTAGATGGTGGGTGAACAAATTAGTGTCGAGCAATTGATAGAACCGTGCAAAGTCGTGACGATATCAATGGCAATGATTATATCTATAGGCATCACGTCCAAAACAAGTAGACCGATACTTTCTGCATCTACTACTATTACTCCACACGTCGACCGCTATCCAGCATGCATCTAGTGTATTAAGTCCATAAGAACAGAGTAACGCTTTAAGCAAGATGACAAGATGTAGAGGAATAATCTCAAACCAATGATGAAAACCCCATCTTTTTACCCTTGATGGCAACTACTTGATGTGTGCCTTGCTTCCCCTACTATCACTGGGAAAGGTCACCACATGGTAGAACCCAAAACAAAGCACTTCTCCCATTGCAAGAATAATAGATCTAGTTGGCCAAACAAAACTCAAGTCTCAGAGAGACTTACAAGGGTATCAAATCATGCATATAACAAATCAGCAAAGACTCAAATATATATCATAGATAATCTGATCACAAATCCACAATTCATCGAATCTCGACAAACACACCGCCCAAGAAGATTACATCAGATAGATCTCCATGAAGATCATGGAGAACTTTGTATTGAAGATCCAAGAGAGAGAAGAAGCCATCTAGCTACTAACTACGGACCCGTAGGTCTAAAGTGAACTACTCACGAGTCATTGGAGGGGCGATGATGATGATGAACAAGCCCTCCAACTCCAAAGTCCCCTCCGGCAGGGCGCTGGGAAGGGTCTCCAGATGAGATCTCGCAGAAACGGAAGCTTGCGGCAGCGGAAAATTATTTTCGAGGCTCCCCTAATTTTTTGCTGAATTTTTGGGAATATATAGGCCAAGGATCTAGGTCAGGGGCGGCCAGGGAGGCCACAAGCCCTGACACCGCCGCCTCCCCCCTGGTGGCTGAGTGGGAGCTTGTGGGCTCCCCGGAGCCCACCTGGCTTGGCCCAGAGGCCCCCTGATCTTCTTCCGTCTGGGAAAAAATCATTTCGGGGCTTTTATTCCGTTTGGACTCCGTTCCAAAATCAGATCTGAAAAGAGTCAAAAACATAGAAAAAATAGGAACTAGCACTTGGCACTGAATTAATAAGTTAGTCCCATAAAAGATATAAAAGATACATAGAACATCCAAAGATGACAAGATAACAACATGAAACCATCAAAAATTATAGATACGTTTGAGACGTATCAAGGCCTCTCCCACATAATACTTGCTATCGATCTAGTAACGTAGTCAATTGCTTAGGGACAATTCCGCAACTCCTACCACCACTTTTCCACACTCGTTAGACACTCGTAGTTGTTTATTTATCTAACCAGCCCCTAGTTTTATTTACGTGTTCTTTACTTTCTTCCAAGCCTATCCCTTCACTCCTACAAAGTACGTCTAGTTTCATACTTGTTCTAGGTAAAGCGAACGTAAAGTGTGCGTAGAGTTGCATCAATGGTCGATAGAACTTGAGGGAATATTTATCCTACCTTTAGATCCTCGTTGGGTTCGACACTCTTACTTATCGAGAAAGGCTACAATTGATCCCCTATACTTGTGGGTTATCAAGACCTTTTTCTGGCGCCGTTGCCGGCGAGAGATAGCGTGGGGTGAATATCCTCGTGTGTGCTTGTTTGCGTTATCACTAAGTAGATTTATTTGTTGTTCTAAGTTGTTCTCTATCTTTAGTTATGGATATGTAACCCGAAATACCAAAAAAATTAGGTGTACTTGCTACTCATGGAGATGGGGAACCTCCTAAAACCCTCGAGGCTCGTTATGTGGAAAATATTATGCACTTCTTTAATAATCCTGAGAAAGCCCCATTCAATTATATAATGGGATACACGTTGGATCAATGTGAATACTTTAGGGATTATCGCTTGACTCAAAAAGGGAAACTTTTATGGGATCAAATCCATTTGTTGAAATGGTATGCTTGGGAACTATGCCAGAGATATGGTGTTACTTGTGGCTCTAGGATGAAGGATCCACACCTTCCCTTTTCTTGTGAATTTAATGATCATAGAACCTTGGCTTCTTATGCTAATGGTATATATGATTACTATGATGTGGATCAAATAGAAGAGTTTGTTGCTTTTATGGGTGCTTATGAAATTGAGGCTCTGTTTAAAAGGTGTGATGATAATGACGATGCTCCTTACCGATCTGAAAATTTGGCTATGCTTCGTTATTGTTATACTAATTATGAATATAATGCCCATATTGAACGAATTAAGGAGAAATCCTATGCTTCCCAAGAAGAGACTATTATTTTGCAGGAAACTATGGAAGAAGAAAATGCTGAAATTGTGAGCTCATTAGATGAAAAAGATGAAGAGGAGAGCGAAGAACAAAAGGAGGAAGCGCGGACTAGCTACCCATGTCCACCTTCTAATGAGAGTAACTCTTCTACTCATACATTATTTAATTTCCCTTCGTTCTTACCGAAGGATGAATGCTATGATCCCTTGGATTCGTTTGAAATATCCCTTTTTGATGAACTTGATGCTTGCTATGCTTGTGGCCATGATGCCAATATGAATGATGCTTATGAAGATGAGCTAGCTATAGTTCCTTATGTTACACATGATGATTTTGATGAATATAATATGCATGTGCTTGCTGCTCCTACTTGGAATTATTATGAGAGAGGAACTACATCTCCACCTCTCTATGTTTCCAATACGATAATATTGCAAGAAACTGCTTATGCTATGTATTGGCCTTTACTTGACGTGCCTGAATTGTTCTTTTATGACATGCCAATGCATAGGAAGGGAGTTAGACTTCGTCATTGCATGATATATGTTACCTTGTGCTCACTACTAAATTTCAAATCGTTGCTAATTAAAATTGACTTTATTATACCTTGGGATCTGGGTGGATCCATTACTTGAGCACTTTATGCCTAGCTTAATGGCTTTAAAGAAAGCGCTGCCTGGGAGACAACCTGGAAGTTTTAGAGAGTCATTTATTTCTGTTGAGTGATTTTATTTAGTTTAAAAACAAAACAAAATTATAGAGGGGAACTTAAAACTTTTTCAAAAAGAGAAGCGATTGAAAGGTGATGCATTGCGGAAGTGAGGGTCGACCTTGAACACTTGTGTTCATGCTCATGGAAACAATGTAGAATTTTTCAAGGAAGTTTCTCACAAAAATAATTATCCCCTTTTACAATTCCTTTGTGTTTTTAAAAATAATGTGCCAAGTAAAGCCTTTACGATTAGTTTGGGTGATAGTTGTTTGATCACGCTGAGAAAAGACAGAAACTGTCTGCTCACGAAATTAATTTCCATTTTTATTATGGAAGAGATTTTGAGTTGATTCTTTTTGCTGCTGATTGATATGAAAATTTTCCAGACGTTCGTAATTTTTCAGATATTTTGAGATAACAAAGGTATACGGAATATACAGATTGCTACAGACTGTTCTGTTTTGACAGACTCTGTTTTCTATGCATTGTTCTCTTATTTTGATGAATCTATGGGTAGTATCGGTGGGTATGAACCATGGTGTAGTTGGATTATAGTAGATATAATGCTAATATGAATTTAGAACAAGTTCACAACAGTACTTGAAGTGGTGATTTATTTTATTATACTAACGGATCTCACGAAGTTTTGTTGAGTTTTGTGTGATTGAAGTTTTCAAGTTATGATGGATGAAGGAATAAGGAGAGGCAAGAGCCTAAGCTTCGGGATGCCCGAGGCACCCCAAGGTAATATTCAAGGGAGACTCGAGCGTCTAAGCTTGGGGATGTCCCGGAAGGCATCCCCTCTTTCGTCTACAATCTATCGGTAATTTTACTCAGAGCTATATTTTAATTCGTCACATGATATGTGCAAATGCTTGGAGCGTCTTTTGTGTTTATTTTTCCTTTTTCTTTTATGCACCATGCTGGTATGAGATAGTCCTTGGTTGGCTTTATAGAATGCTTCTTGTGCTTCACTTATATCTTTTGAAGTTTGGATTGCCTGTTTTCCTACACATAGAAAACCGCCATTTGTAGAATGCTCTTTTGCTTCACTTATATTTGTTAGAGCGGGGCATATCTTTTGTAGAAAGAATTAAACTCTCATGCTTCACTTATACCTATTTAGAGAGTTATCAGGAGTTGGCCATTCACATGGTTAGTCATAAAATCCTACATAAAACTTGTAGATCACTGAATATGATATGTTTGATTCCTTGCAATAGTTTTGCGACATGAATATGTGATATTAGAGTCATGCTAGTGAGTAATTGTGTATTCGTAGAAATACTTGTGTTAAGGTTTGTGATTCCCGTAGCATGCACGTATGGTGAACCATTATGTGATGAAGTCGGAGCATGACTTATTTATTGATTGTCATCCTTTGTGTGGAGGTCGGGATCGCGCGATGGTTAACTCCTACCAACCTTTCCCCTAGGAGCATGCGTGTAGTACCTTGTTTCGATGACTAATAGACGTCTGCAATAAGTATGTGAGTTCTTTATGACTAATGTTGAGTCCATGGATTATACGCACTCTCACCCTTCCACCATTGCTAGCCTCTCTAGTACCGCGCAACTTTCACCACTGCATTACACCCACCATATAGCCTTCCTCAAAACATCCACCATACCTACCTATTATGGCATTTTCATAGCCGTTCCGAGATATATTGCGATGCAACTACCACCGTTCCGTCTCATGACATGTGCCACCACTTCCATATTGCCATTGCATGATCGTAAGATAGCTAGCATGATGTTTCCATGGCTTGTCCGTTTTTTTTGATGTCATTGCTATGCTAGATCATTGTCACGGTACACTACTGAAGGCATTTCATCTAGAGTCATCATTGCTCTAAGTATTGAGTTGTAAGTGTGATGATCATTATTAATAGAGCATTGTCCCATGTGAGGAAATAAAAGAGGCTAGCGAAGCCCATTTACAAAAAAGAGGCCAAAGATGCCCACCAAAAAAATAAAAATAAAAAGAGGCCAAAGATGCCCACCAAAAAAATAAAAATAAAAAGAGGCCAAGAGCCCACACAAAAAATGAGAGAAAAGAGAGAAGGGACAATTGCTACTATCCTCTTTCCACACTTGTGCTTCAAATAGCACTATGATCTTCATGACAGAGAATCTCCTATGTTGTCACTTCCATATAGTAGTGGGAAATTTTCATTATATAACTTGGCTTGTATATTCCAATGATGGGCTTCCTCAAAATTGCCCTAGGTCTTCGTGAGCAAGCAAGTTGGGTGCACACCCACTAGTTTCTTTTGTGAGCTTTCATACACTTATAAGCTCTAGTGCATCCGTTGCGTGGCAATCCCTACTCACTCACATTGATATCTATTGATGGGCATCTCCATAGCCCGTTGATACGCCTAGTTGATGTGAGACTATCTCCTCCTTTTTTGTCTTCACCACGACCACCATATTCTATTCCGCCTGTAATGCTATGTCCATGGCTCACGCTCATGTATTGCGTGAAAGTTGAAAAAGTTTGAGAACACTAAAGTATGAAACAATTGCTTGGCTAAAACCGGGGTTGTGCATGATTTAAATACGTTGTGTGGGGAAGATGGAGCATAGCCAGACTAAATGATTTTGTAGGGATAACTTTCTTTGGCCATGATATTTTGAGAAGACATGATTGCTTTGTTAGTATGCTTGAAATATTATTGTCTTTATGTCAAATATAGACTATTGCTTCGAATCACTCGTGTTTTAGTATTCATGCCATGATTAGATTATATGATCAAGATTATGCTAGGTAGCATTCCACATCAAAAATTATCTTTTTTATCATTTACCTACTCGAGGACGAGCAGGAATCAAGCTTTGGATGCTGATACGTCTCTGTCGTATCTATAATTTTGATTGTTTCATGCCAATATTCTACAACTTTCATATACTTTTGGCAACTTTTTATACTATTTTTGGGACTAACATATTGATCCAGTGCCCAGTGCCAGTTCCTGTTTGTTGCATGTTTTTTGTTTCGCAGAATATCCATACCAAACGAAGTCCAAATGTAATAAAAACTTACGGGGATTTTTTTGGAATATTTATGATTTTTGGGAAGAAGAATCAACGCGAGGCGATGCACGGAGTGCCCACAAGCCGTGTCGCCGCGGCCAGGGGTGGGCCCGCGGCTGGCAGGCTTGTGGCCACTCCTTAAGGCGGTTGGAGCCCTTCTTTCGCCGCCAGAATTATAATATCCGGAAGAAAATCGTGTTAAAATTTCAGCACAATCAGAGTTAGGGATCTCCGGGAGTTTAAGAAACGGTGAAACACAGAATCTGGGAGCGCGGAAACAGAAAGACACAAAGAGAGAGATCCAATCTCGGAGGGGATCTCGCCCCTCCGCCGCCATGGAGACCATGACCAGAGGGGAAACCCTTCTCCCATCTAGGGAGGAGGTCAAGGAAGAAGAAGAAGGAGGGGGGCTCTCTGCCCCTCTCTCTCTGCGGTGCCGGAACGCCGCCCGAGACATCATCGTGTGAGGGCGATCTACACCAACACCTTCATCATCTTCACCAACATCTCCATCATCTTCCCCCATCTATATTCAGCGGTTCACTCTCCTGCAATCCGATGTACCCTCTACTTGAACATGGTGCTTTATGCTAAATATTATTATCCAATGATGTGTTGCTATCCTACGATGTCTGAGTAGATTATCGTTGTCCTATCGGTGATTGATGAATTGCTATGATTGGTTTAATTTGCTTGTGGTTATGTTGCTGTCCTTTGGTGCCCATCATATGATCGCGCGTGCGGATCACACCATAGGGTTAGTAGTATGTTGATAGGACTATGTATTGGCAGGCTAGAGTGACAGAAGCTTCAAACCTAGCATAGAAATTGATGCATATGGGATTGAAGGGGGACCAATATATCTTATTACTATGGTTGGGTTTTACCTTAATGAACGTTAGTAGTTACGGACGCTTGATAATAGTTCCAATCATAAGTGCATAGAATTCCAAGTAAGGGATGACATGCTAGCAGAGGCCTCTCCCACATAATACTTGCTATCGATCTAGTAACGTAGTTAATTGCTTAGGCACAATTCTGCAACTCCTACCACCACTTTTCCACACTCGTTAGACACTGGTAGTTATTTCTTTATCTAACCAGCCCCTAGTTTTATTTACGTGTTCTTTTTTTTCTTCCAAGCCTAGCCCTTCACTCCTACAAAGTACTTCTAGTTTCATACTTGTTCTAGGTAAAGCGAACGTAAAGTGTGTGTAGAGATGTATCGGTGGTCGATAGAACTTGAGGGAATATTTATCCTACCTTTAGTTTCTTTGGGTTCGACACTCTTACTTATCGAGAAAGTCTACAATTGATCCCCTATACTTGTGGGTTATCAAGACCCCTCTCGCAAGCATCCGCAACTACGAAAGAAGAATTAAGACAACGTCTAACCATAACATTAAACTAGTGGATCCAAATCAGCCCCTTACGACGCAACGCATGGACTCGGGTTTAAGCTTCTGTCACTCCAGCAACCCATCATCTAATTACTACTCCCCAATGACTTCCTCTAGGCTCAAATATGGTGAAGTGTTATGTAGTCGACGTTCACATAAGACCAATAGAGCAAAAACAACATACAGCATATCAAAATACCGAACGAATACCAAATTCACATGACTATTATTAGCATGACTTATCCCATGTCCTCAGGAACAAAGTTAACTACTCACAAAGCATAATCATAATCATGATCAGAGGTGTAATGAATAGTATCAAGGATCTGAACATAAACTCTTCCACCAGGTAATCCAACTAGCATCAACTACAAAGAGTAATCAACACTACTAGCAACCTTACAAGTACCAATCGGAGTCGCGAGACGGAGATTGGTTACAAGAGATGAATTAGAATTTGGAGAGGAGATGGTGCTGATTAAGATGTTGATGGAGATGCCTCCCCTCCGACGAGAGGAGTGTTGGTGATGACGATGGCGACGATTTCCCCCTTCGGGAGGGAAGTTTCCCCGACAGGATCCTCCTGCCGGAGCTCTAGATTGGATCTGCTCAAATTCCGCCTCGTGGCGGCGGAGAATCCATGAAAAAAGCTCCATGTGATTATTTTTCGGACGAACCCCTTCATATAGCAAAAGAGGGGGGCCGGTGGGCCACCAGGGTGCCCACAAGCCCTATTGCCGCGGCAAGGGGGGTAGGCCGCGGCAACTAGGCTTGTGGGCCCCTGGTTGGTCCCCTCTGACACTTCTTTCGCCCAGTATTTTTTATAAATTCCAAAAAAATCCACGTTGATTTTCAGGGCATTTGGAGTTGCGCAGAATAGAGGACTCAGACTTGCTCCTTTTCCAGTCCAGAATTCCAGCTGCCGGTATGCTCCCTATTCAAATAAACCTTGCAAAATAAGAGAGAAAAGGCATAAGTAAGGTTCCACAAAGTAATATAACAGTCCATAAAGCGATAAATATCAACATGAAAGCATGATGCAAAATGAACGTAGCATGCCCCCGTCCCCTACTCGCGGGGTACGAGCAGGTGAGGGCAGAAGGATGCATGACTGAGAAGAAGAGAGCGTGATGCGAACAGTTGCACGGAAAATAGGTTTTTACAGAAAGCTTCATTTGGAAAGGCCCCAAGTTTTGATTTCATAAATACTAGTAAATTCAAGTCAAAAAATCAAACGCAAGCCGCGTCCGGCACCTAATCTATTATCTGCCTCCTTCGCCCCCCACCGCTGAGCATAGGGCTTCCACTAGGCATGGGGTGGACTCTTCCGCATCCTCAGGGGGGCTGGGCGTATATAGCCTCGACTCGTTATTACGTGAGAGTGTCACAATGGGGGTCTATCTGGGAGGTCGCGAGGATTCTTTGGCCTCGCGAGTGTCCCTACCCCCGGGGCATTAGGCGCCTGATTCCGGAAGTCATTGCTGGACTGTGTTGATTTCCTCCGTCTTCCCCACTAGGCGTGGGATGGACCCCTTCCACGTCCTCGGGGGGCCCTGGGCGCATACAGCCTTGGCTCGTTATTACGTTAGAGTGTCATGGGGTGAAGTAGGTTCCGGAAGAACTGAAGGACGATGCAGGGTCGATGCAGAGGCGGCGCAGAGGCATTGCAGGGGCGGTGCTGAGTCGTCATGGGTAGAACTTGCGGAGGTGTTGGATGTTCCACGCATTCTGGATGGGAACTCTATCTTGAGTCTCCAGATGCACGGAGCCTGGCCTGGAGACGTGGACGACCTTGAATGGGCCTTCCTACATGGGCGAAAGCTTATGCAAGCCTTCCCTGGATTGGACCCGCCTCAGGACGAGATTGCTGACTTTGAGGGTTCTGGAGCGGATGTTGCGGAAGTGGTAGCGCCACAAGGCCTGCTGGTACCTCGCGGCTCGAAGAGACGCCCGACGGCGTGCCTCCTCTCCAAGCACGAGGTCCGTCCCCGCGCAGCCTCCTGACGCTCCTCATTGAACGCCAAGACCCGAGGGGAGCGGTGCTTGATCTCATGGGGAAGAACCACCTCTGCTCCTTAGGCGAGGAAGAACGGGGTTTCGCCGATGGGTTTGGTTGCAGTGGTGCGAATTGACCATAGTAGAGACGGGAGCTCATCGACCCATCCCCATCCGCAAGCTTCGAGCTTCTTCTTGAATCTCCTCACTTTGAGGCCCCGCAGGACCTCTGCATTGGCGCCCTCTGCTTGTCCGTTCCTCCGCGGGTGGGCCACCGGTGCGTAGCATATTTGCGTACTGAGGTTAGCACAGTAAATCTTGAAGAGCTGACTGCTGAACTGTGAACTGTTATCAGTGATGATGCGGTTGGGGACGCCGAAGCGGCTCACGAGGCCCTTGATGAACTTGACGGTGGACCCGGCCGGGATGGTGGACACGGGCTCCACCTCCGCCCACTTGGTGCATTTTTTGATGCCGACGTAGAGGTAGCAGAAACCCTCCGCGACCCGCGGGAAGGGCACCAATATGTCCAGCCCCCAGACCGCAAAGGCCTAAGAGAGCGGGATGGTCTAGAGGCCCTGCGTGGGTTGGTGGATCTGCTTGGCGTGGAGCTGGCAGGCCTCGCAAGATTGACTAGCTCGGTGGCATCGTCCAAAGCCGTAGGCCCGTAAAAGCCTGACCTAAACGTGTTACCTGCAAGAGTGCGTGAGGAGTATTGATGTTCGTAGTCCCCTTCATGGATGTCGCCAGTAGCTCGTGCCCCTGCTCCCTGAAAATGCACCACAGCGCGACGTCGTTCGAGCGCCTGCGGTACAAGGCATCGTCTCAAACACAGTAAGTTGAGGCTTGTCGCATGACACGTTCCGCATCCTCTTCCTTCTCCGGCAATGTGTCGTGGAGCAGGTATACCCTGAGTTCCTGTATCCAATCTTCGTCTGGAGCTTCCAGGGCCAGGAGCAGTCGAGCCCCCGAGAGCGGTGCTGGGGAAGCTCCTCTCCGCGTGGTGCGGGGTCCTCAGCTGATGGCGTCGCGGAAGGCTTGAAGAGTTGCTCCTAAAAAACGCCCGTCTCCTGAGCCTCGCGATGCGAAGCTCTTTTGGTGATGTCGTCCGCCTCCTTGTTTTCGTTTTGCGAGATGTGCTACAGCTCCAGGCCCTGAAAACGTTTCTCAATCTTACATACCTCCTGCAGATACACCTCCATAATTTCATCCCTGGGTGTGTACTCCTTGTTCGAGAAGTTGACTAGAAGCTAAGAGTCGGCCATCACAGTGAGGCGCTGGACCCCCAAGGTCGTCGCTGCCTTGAGGCCGGCGATGAGGAACTCGTACTCCGCTATGTTGTTGGAGACCTTCTCCCCGTTGGAAGCAGAGCTGCACGGCGTAGCAAAGCCTGTCACCCATCGGGGAAGTGAGGGGGACACCAACCCCCACTCCCATTCGCGTGAAGGCTCCGTCGAAGTGCATCGTCCATCCCTTGGGCGCCTCAGCTCTGGGGGCAAGGGATTGGCTCCCTTCCAGCCCCCGGTCCGGTGCGTCCGTCCATTCCGCCACGAAGTCGGCCAGGGCAGCTCCCTTGATGACCCTGGTCGTGTTGAATTCGATGTTGAAGGCCTGCAGCTCGATGTTCCACTCAGCAACTCTTCCTGCTGCGTTTGGGTTTTGCAGGATCTTCTCCAAGGGGTGTCCATGGAAGTAGTTATGCAGTTTGTGCAAGGCGACGAGGAGTGCTAGAAGGAGTTTCTGATGCATGGGGTAGCGCGAGCGAGCGTCCCGCAGTACCGTGTTGACGAAGTACACTGGGTGCTCGACGAGGATGCGTCCGCCCGGGCCATCGCGCTCCTTGGTGGCTTTAGGAGGTCGGGGCGTTTCGTCGTCCGAAGGAAAAGCCGGGGCCTTGGGAGGACAAGGGTCATCATGACATGATTCTCAAGTCTGGGCCTATGGTCCCTCTGCTTGCGGGGGAGTCACAGCTTGTGGGTCGTGCGGGCCCTCAGGAGCGTCGGGTGAGTGTCTGCTCGGGCTTCCCAAAGTAGCGCCCTTGCCGGCTTGCTCCTCCCTTACTGCCACCAACGCGGCGCTGGTCGAGTGTGGGGTGGTAGCGAGGTACAGTAGCAGGGGTTCCCGAGGGTGAGGCGCCACAATGACCGGCGGGCTCGTGAGGTAACTCTTGAGCTCGTCAAAGGCAGCGTCGGCGTCCGGGGTCCACTCAAAGGGCCCCTTCCTTTTCATGATTTTGAAGAAGGGAGGGCCCGCTCACCAAGTTTGGAGATGAAATGACCCAAGGAGGTGACACACCCCGCCAACTTCTGCATTTCCATGAGGATTGTGGGCGCGCTCATCTTGTTTATGGCATTTACCTTTACTGGTTAGCCTCGATCCCCCGGTGCAATACCAGGAAACCGAGTAACTTGCCTGATGGGACTCCGAAGACACACTTCTCGGCGTTGGGCTTCAGGTTCACCTCCTGCAGGCTGGCGACGGTCTCCTCCAGATCCTCCACCAGGGTCTTTTCTTACCTTGAATTGACCATGATGTCGACGACGTAGGCCTCTACGTTTCTCCCGAGCTGCTGCCCCAAGGCAATATGCATCAACCGCTAGAAGGTTGCCCCAGCGTTTTGCAGCTCGAATGGCATACACTCGTAGTAGTATACCCCACACGGGGAGAGGAAGGTTGTGTTCTCGATGTCCCACTGCCATCTTGATCTGGTGGTAGCCTCGGAATGTATCCAAGAAGCATAGGAGGTCGCATTCTGCGGTGGAGTCCACGATCTGGTCGATTCGTGGTAGCGGAAACGGGTCCTGGGGGCAATCCTTGTTGAGGTTCGTGAAGTCAACGCACATGCGCTCCTTCCCACACTTCTACGGGACAACCACCGTGTTGGCTACCCATTTTGGGTAGCGCAGCTCCCTTATGACCCCTGTTTCCTTGAGCTTGCGCACCTCTTGAGCGATGAATGCATGCTTCTTCGGGGCTTGCCCCCTTGCCTTCTTCTTCAACAGACACATGTTCGGGCACACCATGAGGTGGTGCTCGATGACATCCCTCGGAACCCCCAGAAGGTCGCAGGCGCTCTAGGCGAATGTGCTCTTGTTCGCCCTGAGGAAATTCACCAATGCCTTCTCTTGGTCTTGGGGGAGATTCATGCCGATGGTGAAGGCGGGGGCGAGGCTACCTTCGTCCACCGGAACTTGCTTCGTCTCCGTCCGGTCCTGGGAAAACAACTGCTTCTTCTTCACAGGCGCGATGTCGTGGACGTTTCATGGGTCCTCCGCGGCGCGCGCCTTGCCCCTGGAGTCGGCACGTGCTGCGGTTGCGGCCTTATGAGATAGCCCGAGCACTTGTGAGGCGTCCTTGATGTCTCCCATGATGGTAAGCATGTCGCCGCTCCCTGACATCTTGACGACGTTGTAGCCCAGGTGCGTCTCCGCCATGAACTGCGCGAGGGGGGGTAGCCGAGTATAGCGTTCTACGGAAGGTGGATGTCAGCGGCGTCGAAGTCGATCTTCTCGATGCAGAAGTTGGAGCAGGTGCCGAACGTGACAGGGAGACGGATCCGTCTGACGGGAACGACGGACCCCGCCACAACCCCAGAAAAGGGCTTCGAGGGCGCGAGCTTCTCTCGGGGTAACCGCAGCGTGTTGATGGCCTCCACTGAGATGACGTTGAGGCCTGCGCCGCCATCTATGAGGGTCTTGGAGATAGCCATGCCGGAGATGGTTGGCATGCACAACATGGGAAGCACCCTGGTAGTCGTCGTGGTTTAGGGTGGTCGTCGGGGCCGAAGGTGATGTCGACCTGTGGCCACACACGACGTTCCGGGGGCTCAGGCCTTAGGCAAGCCGTCCCCCCGCGATGTAGGAAACGCTTGACGTGGCGGCCGGAGGGTGGCACCTGTGATCCACCGAGAATGCACGCGGCCGCAGGGATGGCTTGCTTGCTCGGACGTCGTCCACCGCTGCGGACCGGCGGTTGTTGATGGTAGCACTTTCCATGGTGTTGCAGAGTTGAGATTTGGTTCCTGTTGTTGGCGTGGAGGCTCCGAAAAGCGCCCCCTACCTGGCGCACCAAATGTCGAATTTTGGGCTCCGCAAAACCCTAAGGATTCGAACTCAGGGGCGCGCACGGAGGTCACTCAACAGATTCGATTCTCTCGGCTCGTCACTCGATGGGTAAGGCTAGGAACTCATGCGATGCTGAGGGAGACCAGAATCACGGTAGTATACCCAGGTTCAGGCCGCTGTGAAGCGTAAAACCCTACTCCTACTTTTGGTGAATTGCCTCTCACGGATGTGGTGGATGAACTAGTACAGTGCTCTCAAGCCTCCGGAGGCCAAGTGGCTAGGTGTATTGTTTTTCCGTTGGAATGAACCCCCCCCCTCTACCATCTCTATTTATAGCGGAGGCTCGGGTCCTCTTCCCTCATGGTTTCTGTGGGAAGGGATCCCATAGTGGCCAATTTTGAAGGGGAACACGGTAACATGCTCCACTGCCCAAAGGTGGTCTTCGCCTGCAAAGTAACTGTCAGCGCTGCAGAGACGGGCCCGTGGTTGACGTTTGCCCTACTAGCGGCCTGCGGCGGCTTTGCTGCACCAGAAGGGAAACCTTTGGAAGATGCCATTGGGACCCCTGTACGCTCCCACCTCCTTTGCACCAAAGGGGAAACTGCCTCGCCCTGCCATCTGTTGCTCGCCTGTCCTTTCCTGGCGTCACCCTTGAATCGTGAGGCCCGGCCTTGCGTCGGAATATCCACCGCTCCGGAGGGGTCCTGAGGAGGCCCCCTGCGGGTCTTGACGCTCCTCCTCCTCGTAAAGCTTGGCCCCTCACGAGGGCCTTGTCGAGCCTACCGATGCTTGGTCGATGGGGTGGGCCAGCCCTAGGCCGCAGAGAGGCGAGTCTGGGTACCCCCGTTCCCAGAACACCGACAAGGGCCTTGCCTCATCACCACTCCTCTTCGTCCATCTGGGTGTTGGAGATCAGGTTCACCCGCCTCGCCAGGTGGTGTGGCCTCAGCTATTTCGTAGAGAGCTGACACGGGTCGCGTTGGGTACCCATGTGACAGATGAGGTGCGGGCGGTGCTGCAGCGGATGAACCCAACGCACCACCATGGTGGCGAGGAGGTCCATGCCCCGAGAGGCCTTCCTCATTGGCCAACTGTGTCAGCCGGGTGCGGATCTGGTCCACCTCGTCGATCAGATATGGTAGGGCAGACTTCGAGTTCTGCATAGCGCCCCGAGATGTGTTGAGGAAGTCGGGCAGGTTGACGAGGTCATGGGCCGGACCGACGTTCTTCACATAGAAGAACATGTCGGCGTTGTGGGAATAGGGGTACCCAGACCTGCCTGCGTGTGGCCTAGGGCTGGCCCACTTCATCGACCTAAGACCAACGGGCCCGGTGCCAATCAAGACAAGGCCCTCGCGAGGGGCCAAGCCTCACGAGGAGGAGCAACATCAAGACCAGCAGGGGGCCTCCTTAGGACCCCTCTAGAGAGGTGGATATTTCGAGACGAGGCCTAGCCTCAGGAGTCAAGGCTGACGTAGAGGAAGGACAGGCGAGCAGCAGACATCAGGCGGTGCAGTTTTCCCTTTGGTGCAAAGAGAGAAAAGGCGGACGTTGTTTCCAAAGGTGTCTCCCAAAGGGTGCCCTTATGGTACCACAAGACCATGGCCACCCGCCGGCAGGACGGACGTCATCCCTGCGCCCACCCTTGCAACGCTGGCAGCTACTTTGGAGGTGGAGACCGCTTTTGACAGGGAAAACATGTTCCCCTGTCCCCCTTCAAAGTTGGCCATTGTGGGATCCCTTCCCGCCGAAATGATGAGGGAAGAGGACCCGGGCCTCCACTATAAATATATAGGGTAGGATACTTCGTAGAGGGGTCGGTCAATTCATTCTCACCCTAGAGCAACACACAAAGCCACCCAACCTCCGGAGGCTCGAGAGCACTATACTAGTTCATCCACCAACCTCCGCGAGAGGCAATCCACAAAAAGCAGGAGTAGGGTTTTACGCTTCGCAGCGGCCCGAACCTGGGTAAACTTTTGTGTTCTATGTCCCCCCCCCCATCGAGTGAGTCCTTCGTCGTTTCCATCGAGTAGCGAGCTAGGCGAGGCTGAGCGGGGAGAGATCTTCGTACACGCCCCTATGTTCGAATCCTTAGGGTTTTGCGGAGCCCGAAATCCGACATTTGGCGCGCCAGGTAGGGGGAGTGTGAAGGTCTTCTCTGAGCTTCCTTGTTCCGAGGCCCGTTGCTCCAAATGGTCGGCGACCAGCCAACTTCTTCAGGCCTTGTTGAGCTAGTCTCCGACCACCACATCACCGCGGCTGGAAGCGCGCATGCCAGCGTCATGGTACCAGGTGGCTCGTACCAGGTCGTCAACACCGTCTCCACCGTGGCGGCCACCCGTGCCACCCAGGCGCATGGTGGCTGGATGGCGACCCAGGCACTCGCAGTGCACCGCATCAACTTGGGGGACTGATGTCAGCTGTGCTTCCCTGGCAACGGTGCCAGAAATGCTTCTGCTACAGCAACAAAAGACCTTCCAACGGCGCTAGAAATAGGAGTGTTGCTTGACACTCCTCAGCAACGGCACCAGGAATCCTTCAGCTGCGGCTACTCCTTAAGGGACTTCCTAGGCAAGTATGCAAAGGATTTCCCCCGTGGCCTTGGAGCATTGTGTTGGTGTTCCATCGAAGCAGAAAGGGTGATATAGCACAGCGGTGGTAAATATTTCCCTCAGTATGAGAACCAAGGTATCAATCCAGTGGAGGAGTATTACAAGATCCTGCACAAACACAAAAGCTTCCTCCCAACGCTATGAAGGGGTTGTCAATCCCTTATAGGTTGTTCGCCAAGTGAGAACTGAAAGCAACAAAGTAACAAAGCAAAGTAAAAGCGTAGGTGTAAACGGTGGATGTGAATAGACCCGGGGGCCGTAGTGTTTACTAGTGGCTTCTCTCATGAAAGCAAGTAGACGGTGGGTGAACAAATTACTGTCGAGCAATTGATAAAACCGTGCAAAGTCATGACGATATCTATGGCAATGATTATATCAATAGGCATCACCTCCAAAACAAGTAGACCGATACTTTCTGCATCAACTACTATTACTCCACACGTCGACCGCTATCCAACATGCATCTAGTGTATTAAGTCCAAAAGAACAGAGTAACACCTTAAGCAAGATGACATGATGTAGAGGGATAATCTCAAACCAATGATGATAACCTCATCTTTTTACCCTTGATGGCAACTACTTGATGTGTGCCTTGTCGCCCCTACTGTCACTGGGAAAGGTCACCACATGCTAGAACCCAAAACCAAGCACTTCTCCCATCGCAAGAATCGTAGATCTAGTTGGCCAAACAAAACCCAAGACTCAGAGAGACTTACAAGGATATCAAATCATGCATATAAGAAATCAGCAAAGACTCAAATATATATCATAGATAATCTGATCATAAATCCACAATTCATCGGATCTTGACAAACACACCGCCAAAGAAGATTACATCGGATAGATCTACATGAAGATCATGGAGAACTTTGTATTGAAGATCCAAGAGAGAGAAGAAGCCATCTAGCTACTAACTATGGACCCGTAGATCTGAAGTGAACAACTCACGAGTCATTGGAGGGGCGATGATGATGATGAAGAAGCCCTCCAACTCCAAAGTTCCCTCCGGCAGGGCGCCGGGAAGGGTCTCCAGATCTCGCGGAAACGGAAGCTTGCGGCGGCGGAAAAGTATTTTTGAGGCTCCCCTGATTTTTTGCTGAATTTTTGGGAATATATAGGCCAAGGATCTAGGTCAGGGGGCGGCCAGGGAGGCCACAAGCCCTGACACCGCCGCCTCCCCCCTGGTGGCAGAGTGGGAGCTTGTGGGCTCCCTGGAGCCCACCTGGCTTGGCCCAGAGGCCCCCTGATCTTCTTCCATTCGGGAAAACATCATTTCGGGGTTTTTATTCCGTTTGGACTCCGTTCCAAAATCAGATCTGAAAAGAGTCAAAAACACAGAAAAACAGGAACTGGCACTTGGCACTGAATTAATAAGTTAGTCCCAAAAAAGATATAAAAGATACATAAAACATCCAAAGATAACATCATGAAACCATCAAAATTATAGATACGTTTGAGACGTATCAAGCATCCCCAAGCTTAACTCCTGCTCGTCCTTGAGTAGGGAAGTGATAAAGAATGAATTTTTGATGCTTTCATGCTACCTAGCATAGATGTCCTTTGTAATTCCTCTTGTGTGACATGAATGTTCAGATCCATTAGATTCAAGACAATAGTTTGCTATTGACGTGGAAACAATAATAATTCAAGCAAACTAGCAAGGTAATCATGAACTTTCAAAATAACAATGCCAAAAGAAAGTTATCCCTACAAAAGCATATAGTCTGGCTATGCTCTATCATCATTGCACAACGAATTTAAATCATGCACAAACCCGGTATTGGCCAAGTAATTGTTTCACACCTTTACTTTCTCAAACCTTTTCAACTCTCACGCAATACATGAGCGTGAGCCATGGTTATAACACTATAGATGGTGTGGAATGTGGTGGAGGTTGCAAGACAAAAAAGGAGAAGATAGTCACATTAACTAGGCATATCAATGAGCTATGGAGATGTTCATCAATAGATGTCAATGTGAATGAGTAGGGATTGCATACAAATTATGCACTACAGCTACGAGTAAGTGAAAGCTCTTATAGAAAACTAGTGGGTGTGCATCCAACTTTCTTGCTCACGAAGACCTAAGGCAGTTTCGAGGAAGCCTATCATTGCAATATACAAGCCAAGTCATATAATGAAATTTCCCACTAGCTATATGGTGGTGACAAAACGAGAGACTCTCAATCATGAAGATCATGGTGCTTAATATGCACAAGTGTGGAAAAAGTGGTAGCATTGTCCCTTCTCTCTTTTTCTCTCATTTGTTTTTAATTTTTTTAATTTGTTTTTTTGGTGGGCTCTTTGGCCTCTTTTTTTTATTTTGGTGGGCTTATTTGGCCTCTTTTATTTCCTCACATGGTACAATTCTCCATTAATGATGATCATCACACTTTCAACTCCAAACTTAGAGCAACGATGACTCTATATGGAATGCCTTCGGTAGTGTACCGTGGCAATGATCTAGCATGGCATAGACTTTAATGGAAACATCATGCTAGCTATCTTACGATTATGTAATGGCAATGTAGACGTGGTGGCACATGTCATGGTGGTAGTTGCATGGAAATATATCTCAGAATGACTTTGACAAAGCCATAGTAGCTAGGTATGGTGGCTGTTTTGAGGGAAGCCAATGGTGGGTTTTGTCCACAGGCGAAAGTTGCACGACACTAAGAAGATAGTGACGGTGGAAGGTGAAAGTGCATCTAAACCATGGACTCAACATTAGTCATGAAGAACACATATACTTGTTGCAAAAGTTTTATTAGTAATCGAAACAATGCATTCAACGCATACTCCTAGGGGAAGGGTTGGTAAGTATAAACCATCGCGCGATCCCGACGGCCACGCAAAGGATGACAATCAATATACTAATCATGCTCATATTTCATCACATAGCGGTTCACCATACGTGCATGCTACGGGAATCACTAACTTCAACACAAGTATTTCTAGATCCACAACACCTTACTAGCATGACTTCAGTATTACCATGACCACAACTCAAAACTAATTGAGATGAATCAAACTTCGCTAACTATTCAATGCACATGAAGGTGGAAGTTTTCGTATCCCCTTGGATAACTACCCCTTTTGAGACTACTTTAAAAGCATATATCAACTACCAAGCCACGCACCGTTGTGCTCTAAAAGATATAAGTGAAGCACATAGAGCAAAATCAACTAGCTCAAAAGATATAAGTGAAGCACATGTGAGCTGAATTGTCTACCAAAGGATATAAGTGAAGCTCGACAAAATCACGGTGAGTGCATGTCTCTCTCTCTAGGTGTGTAGCAAGGATGATTGTGACACAACAAAAATTAAAGACTCCTACGATACAAGACGCTCCAAGCAAAAACACATAACATGTGGTGAATAAAAATATAGCCCCAAGTAACGTTACCGATGGATTGAAGACGAGAGAGGGGATGCCTTCCCGTGGCATCCCCAAGCTTAGGATTTTACGGCATCCTTGAATCTCTTGTGGTGACTTGGACATCCCCAAGCTTGAGCTTTGGCCACTCTTTATCTTTTTGTCCATAAGAACTTCACTCAAAACTTGAAAACTTCACAACACGAAACTTAAACAGAAACTCGTGATAACATTAGTATGAGAAAGCAAACCACCACTTCCTTAGGTACTATACAAAACTTAAATTCTACTTGCGCTGATGTTGGGTTTCTGTATTTTCAATCTTCCTTGGCTAATACCCCCCGATACTATCCATAGTTTCATCAAAATTGGCAACCAACACAACAAAAATAGAATCTGTTAACAGCAGACCAGTCTGTAGCAATCTGTATATTTCGTATACCTCTGGTACTTCAAAAATATTGAAAAATTACGACAGTCTGAAGAATTTGCGTAGAATCAGAAGAAAAAATAATCAACTCAAAAGCTCTTACAGAAAAAAATGAAAATTCTTGTCGTGAGCAGAAAGTTTCTGTCTTTTCCACCATGACCAAACGATCATCCCCAAGACTAATCATAACGGTTTTGCTTGTCACAAACGCAAAAAGAAACACAAAAAACACAATCATAACAGAATTATGATAGTGTGGAAAACACAAAACAGAAAGAAAAGGATGGATTCGTTGGGTTTCCTCCCAACAAGCGCTTTTGTTTAACGCCCTTAGCTAGGCAAAAGGTGATGGAATCACGTATAGTCATATTTGGTGCTCAAACCATAAGTAGCGTGATCATTTATCATCTTAAGATCTTCATCTTTATTGGATGACTCACCACTAGCTTTAGGAACAAATACAGGCCTGACGGTCTTTTTGAGAGTAAGATTTGGAGTGTTTTATACAGCGGCAAAAGCGGAACCCAACTTGGTTATGACATCTTCTAATTTGCCAATTCTAGAAGAATCATTGACTATAAGTTCCTTCTCCTTCCAATTTTACAGAAAGTTTCCCACTTTGGATCCGTACTGAGTAATTTGATTGTGGATCTTTCTATCCAAACCCTCAATAAGTTCAACTGTGGCAATTTTGTTTTCAATAGCGTCAAGCCTTTGCATCACGTGTTCCAAGGTCAAGATAGTTCCATTAACCATGAGCCGGGGTGAGCCTACCAAATTCATGATAGCTCTATAGGAGTCAACAGTATGGCTCCCCAAAAAGTTCCCGCCTACAATGGTATCAAGGATATACCTGTTCCAAGGAGAAATCCCAACATAGAAACTGCGAAGGAGGATGGTAGTGGATTGCTTACGAGTAGATCTACTTTGAGCATTGCAAATCCTGTACCAAGCGTCCTTCAAATTTTCTTCCTCATTCTGCCTGAAATTGAGAACTTCATTCCCAGGAGTATCGTTTGGAGTGGTGGGTCTAGCCATTGATGGACTATCTCACACACAAACGAGCAGGAAGAGAGAGCGAAACGGGCGAAAGAAAACGGCAAAGGAGAAAGGCAAATGAAAACGGCAAATGTGAAGTGGGGGAGAGGAAAACGAGAGACAACTGGCAACAAAAGTAAATGCAAGAGAAGAGTTTGTGAGACCTACTTGGATAGATCTTGATTTCTCCTCCCCAACAACGGCGCCAGGAATACTTCTGATGTCAGCTGTGCTTCCCTGGCAACGGCGCCAGAAATGCTTCTGCTACTGCAACAAAAGACCTTCCAACGGCGCCAGAAATAGGAGTGTTGCTTGACACTCCTCAGCAACGGCACCAGGAATCCTTCAGCTGCGGCTATGCCTTAAGGGACTTCCTAGGCAAGTATGCAAAGGATTTCCCCCGTGGCCTTGGAACCTTGCATTGGTGTTCCCTCGAAGCGGAAAGGGTGATGTAGCACAGCGGTGGTAAGTATTTCCCTCAATTTGAGAACCAAGGTATCAATCCAGTGGAGGAGTATTACGAGATCCTACACAAACACAAAAGCTTGATCCCAATGCTATGAAGGGGTTGTCAATCCCTTATAGATTGTTCGCCAAGTGAGAACTGAAAGCAACAAAGTAACAAAGCAAAGTAAAAGCGTAGGTCTAAACGATGGATGTGAATAGACCCGGGGGTCGTAGTGTTTACTAGTGGCTTCTCTCATGGAAGCAAGTAGACGGTGGGTGAACAAATTACTGTCGAGCAATTTATAGAACCGCGCAAAGTCGTGACGATATCTATGGCAATGATTATATCTATAGGCATCACGTCCAAAACAAGTAGACCGATACTTTCTGCATCTATTACTATTACTCCACACGTCGACCGCTATCGAGCATGCATCTAGTGTATTAAGTCCAAAAGAATAGAGTAACGCCTTAAGCAAGATGACATGTTGTAGAGGGATAATCTCAAACCAATGATGAAAACCTCATCTTTTTACCCTTGATGGCAACTACTTGATGTGTGCCTTGCTGCCCCTACTGTCACTGGGAAAGGTCACTACATGGTAGAACCCAAAACCAAGCACTTCTCCCATTGCAAGAATCATAGATCTAGTTGGCCAAACAAAACCCAAGACTCGGAGAGACTTACAAGGATATCAAATCATGCATATAAGAAATCAGCAAAGACTCAAATATATATCATAGATAATCTGATCACAAATCCACAATTCATCAGATCTCGACAAACACACCGCAAAGAAGATTGCATCGAATAGATCTCCATGAAGATCATGGAGAACTTTGTATTGAAGATCCAAGAGAGAGAAGAAGCCATCTAGCTACTAACTATGGACCCATAGGTTTGAAGTGAACTACTCACGGGTCATTGGAGGGGCGATGATGATGATGAAGAAGCCCTCCAACTCCAAAGTCCCCTCCCGCACGGCGCCGGGAAGGGTCTCCAGATGAGATCTCACGGAAACGGAAGCTTGCGGCGGCGGAAAAGTATTTTCGAGGCTCCCCCGATTTTTTGCTGAACTTTTGGGAATATATAGGCCAAGGATCTAGGTCAGGGGGCGGCCAGGCAGGCCACAAGCCCTAACACCGCCGCCTCCCCCCTGGTGGCGGAGTGGGAGCTTGTGGGCTCCGTGGAGCTCACCTGGCTTGGCCCAGAGGCCCCCTGATCTTCTTCCGTTCAGGGAAAAATCATTTCGGGGCTTTTATTCCGTTTGGACTCCGTTCCAAAATCAGATCTGAAAAGAGTCAAAAACACATAAAAAACAGGAAATGGCACTTGGCACAGAATTAATAAGTTAGTCCCAAAAAAAGATATGAAAGATACATAAAACATCCAAAGATGACTGAATTAATAAGTTAGTCCCAAAAAAAGATATAAAAGATACATAAAACATCCAAAGATGACAAGATAACAGCATGAAACCATCAAAAATTATAGATACGTTTGAGACGTATCACGGACCTCGGCGCACACGACGCATTGCAGATGGCTAGAAACATGCTCCACCAACGACCGACGCCAGGGGGCTTTGACAGCTGGGCGGACCACATCATGGAGCTGGTCGCCATCGCCCAGAAGACCATCCAACCCAGAGCTTCTACAAGGCCACACGCGTGAGGCGTCGGGGGCTCGCACTGTGTGCCGGTCCCCGAGCCTGCAAGCATCGGGGCCCTACTCGCGTCGGGCAGGGCCGAGAGGGATGCGCTTCACGCTGCCCTCCTCCTTCTCCAGACCCCAGCGACCGGCCCCGAGGCACACCACACCGACAACCACCAAGGGCACGAGGATAACGGCGGGACTACCGATGCACACACTGGTGCGCATCACCAAGACCATGCCGCCGCTCGACATACCGAGGCGGCTAGACAAGAGTGCTCCCTTTGGCATAGCCGACAGAGGGCGAAGGCGATGGCGCGGGCGGACTACGACAACGGAGGCATGCCGGGGCACCAAGGAGGGAATCAACACCAAGCGGTGCTAGGGCCAGCCAACGGTGGCAAAAGGAACAAGCAACTTCGCACGGAGGCCTTTCGCAGGAAGAACTCCGAGCAATACTGTCGGGGACATCCCCCTCCGCCACTAAGGGGGACCTCCATCGCCGCACTGCTGAGCGGCTTCGGGGGACGGGCGAGCGCCTACATAGAGCCCTACGTGCCAGAGTATGCGGCATCACCTGACCCTCCCGACGAGGAAGAGCTCCAGGCGTCCCCCCCGGTTGCATAAGCTCCTCTGGAGTAAGGAACGCTTCGGGGGCCCTCCTTGAGCCGGGCCCAAGAGGCGCGGGTAGGGAGGCGCCCTCGAGCCACGGGATGTGGTGCCAGTCGCCTTCCCTGCGGAAGAACTATGAAGGGCCGAATCCCAGGCCTCACGAGGATGAGTCGAGTGCAGAACAAGACGCAAGAGCCGAGAATCGCCCGCAGCAACCACGACATAGGCGATGGCCTCGCGAGGCGCTCTTCAGGTGCAAGGCAGCCATTCGAGGTAATATTTTTGATTTACTGCCTTAGGAAGTGTCTGCTGACCGCAGGGACTTCGAGTAATTAGGGCATGCTTCCGCCTGTCGTATCGTTTGTGCAATCTTTTATAGTTTCTACTGTATCTTTGGGTGACCTGACACACTGCCTTGCTTGCATATTTGGCGATCTACCTCCCTCGCTTGGTGGCTCTGGCCGGTACGCATCGCCCCACCACGGGGATTGAAGAGGCCCCCGCGACTCCCCAAGACCACAATCGACAGAATAAAATCAAAGTCGCTTGAGCGTCAAAAGGGGGCTCCTGAGCATCGTGTCTCAGGGGCCTTACCGGTCACAAGGCCACCTGCCTCCTTTGATATCATCCTCAGTGATCCGGTCGTTATCAGGGGTGGCATGGACTAACCCCGTAGCTACATCCGTTCACTCTGTCCCACGCGACAATGGTTAGGAAATGTGCAGGACTGGATCCTAGCAACGCAGAGTCGCTTGAACATCAAAAGGGGGTTCCTGAGCATCGCACCTCAGGGCCCTTACTGGTCACAAGGCCACCTACCGCCTTTGATATCATCCTCGGTGATCCGGTCGTTATCAGGGGTGGCAGGGCCTGACCCTGTAGCTACATCCATTCAATCAGTCCCACGTGACGGCGGGTAGGAAATGTGTGGGACTGGATCCTAGCGATGTAGAGCCGCTCGAATATTAAATGGGGCTCCTGAGCATCGCGCCTCACGAGCCTTACCGGTCACAAAGCCACTTGACCCCCTGGTGCCGTCCAGGCTTGGTCGGTATTGGGGGATGTCGGGGCCTTGCCTCATGAGGCGCCTCATGACAGCAGGGAAATGTGCGGGACTGGGACGTGTCAACGTAGAGCCATAAAAGCCCTTAACTGGCCTCCGGGGAAGGAGCACGCAGGACCTGCATCAAACCGTTGCACCTCTGCATCGTCCTTCAATCCTTCCGGAACCAACTTCATCCCGTGACACTCTCACGTAATAACGAGCCGAGGCTGTATACGCCGAGGACCCCCCGAGGACGCGGAAGCGGTCCACCCCACGCCTACTAGAAGTACTATGCTCCGCATTGGGTACACATGGAGGAGATCAACACAGTCCACCAATGACTTCTGGAATCAGCCGCCTATGCCTCGGGGGTAGGGACACTCGTGAGGCCAAAGCGTCCTCGCGACCTCCCATATACACCCCCACCGTGACACTCTCACGTATTAACGAGCCGAGGCTGTATATGCCCACGGCCCCCCGAGGACGTGGAAGGGGTCCACTCCACGCCTAGTGGCAGCCCTACGCTCCGTGCTCGGGAGAAGACGGAGGCAATCAGCACGGTCCACCAATGACCATGCTCGCAACTGGCAAGGAAACACATATAGTCCGCTAATGACTATGCCAACCTGAGTGCCGGACGCGGTGTTTGCTTGCTTTTCTTGGATTTTGAACTATCTTCTGCCGAGTTTAAACTGGCCGATTTCAAAAGTTGGTTTTTCCAGTGTCAATGCCCCATGTTTGAAAAACAAAATGGGGGGAAACTTTATGTGGTGTTTCTTATTTCATTGCCTTTGAAACCTCCCATCTGGAGGACGTGTTTGGAGATAACCGCTCAGCTCCGCCTCTAGGAGTCAAGGAGCATTAAAACTAGGACTTGCCACCTCCGGGGCGAACGTTTTTCAGTAGTCAACCCTCGCTTGGGGGTACGGACCGAAACTTGATACCACCACAAAGAATCTCGGGAGGCCTCAGGGCCCCCTGGGGCGATGACCAAAGGAACGAAGTGCGGAATCGCTCGAGCGCCACAAAGGGGGCTCCTGGGCATGCCTCGGGAGCCTTACCGGCTGTAATGCCACCCGCCACTGTTGGCGCCGTTCGGGAGCCCCGGACGACGTCAAGAGTGGCGGGGGCCCGCCCTGTGAAGCGCGAGCCTAACGGCGGTGGGGAGATGTACGGGGCCGGGGCCTGACGATGCACAGTGGCTTGAGTGTCAAGGGGGTTCCTGAGCAGCGTGCCTCAGGAGCCTTACTGGTCACAAAGGCACTCGGCCCCCAGGGCGCCGGGGCTTTGCCCCGTGAGGAGCAACCTTGGTAACAAGTTGCGCCTCACGGCGGTAGGGAAATGTGCAGGGCCGGGACCTGCAGACATAGAGTGCCGAAAGGGTCTTCACCTCGTCCCACCTACGAAACAGGACCTGGACAGGAGGGACTACGCAAGGGACCAACACAAACCCACGAGCTAAGTGCCCCGCAGGCCCAGACCGGGACCCTCTCGTTTTACGACAAACTAATGATGAATAAAAAACATGCGCACTAACGAAGGGATGCAGGCCCTAAGGATTCGACTGGAGCGAAGAACACGTACCCCGAGTGGTTTTGTCATGACATATTTCCTCGTGCAAGGACTTAGGTGTGAGGCCATCGCAACCATGTGGCGTCTTGATAGGGGTTGGTCGGAATTTAGAGACGCGGATTTACCCAGGTTCGGCCCCTCCAATGGAGGTAAAATCCTACGTCCTTCTTGTGTTTCATTGATGAAGATGATGGTCTCGATTACAAGGGTGCACACTCGCCACCTCTAATCTTGTGGGTGTCTAATCTGTCTATCTCTAATTGCTCGGCCTTGTCATGGCTCAATCTAACTTGTCTTAACTTGTCCCTCTTGGGGCGCCTTACCCCTCCTTATATACGTGGAAGGGGTAGGTTTACATGTAGAGTTCTAATAGGAGTAGGAATAGGACTAGTCTCTTTTGAATCCTTATCCGGGTCTTGTTTTGTGAAGGAGTCTTTCCTCTTCTTGGGCCTTCTCTTGTAAGCCGGCCCTCTTGGCCTCTCTATAAGCCGCCTTATGCTAGGGTGTACGCCGGGCCTTGGGCCTCCATCGTTTGTGTGAGTCGCCTGCATCGTCAAGTCCCAACCAGGTCATACTTCAAGCCGTGTTACATCGCGGGGTATATCCCCGGCATTAGCCCCCAGGTTAGCTTGAATTTATTCAAGGTAAGCTCCTGAAATAAGAATAATAAATAAGTCAAGGGGCCAGCATTCTCCACTGGCCGGCTTGATTTACCGAAGTGGCTCCTTTGAAAATCCGGGTTTCTTTTGCATATTAACAAGCCGTCTTCACAATCATTTCGTAGGTACGTGTCCTTTGCAATAAAATATATATGCCATTGAGTCGGCCTCCAATGCTTTAGCTTGTTGTAAATTTGGGGAATAAGATATCCACATAATGTTGAACCGGCTTCTCTTGCTTTGGCGGGTTATGATTGATAATGGCGGGTCATGATTGTTGGTAACACCCCGTTAAACAACTGAACTCCAATTGACTTGATCCATGTAATGCTAAACCAGTCTTTCAATGCTTCAATTAGATAAAAATATGTTGAGCCAGTCTTGCTCATAATTGACATATTGAAAGTGTTCTTCAATTTTTTGATATATCCATATTACCTGTAGCCCCCAAGCTCCAAGTTTAGCAGCTCATGATGACTTGGAGATTTGCAATAATATCTTTAACCATGTAGCCCCCAAGTGTCGGGTTGTCTTGCCTGCAGCAGCCTGGGACTTGTAATCATCTTATACTTATAAAACTTCAGCTGGTGTAGCCCCCAAGAGTCGGCTCATCAATGTGTGATGGGTTGGGTCTTCAACTTGAAGCTCATGATCCATGAAACAACTGAGTACTGTAGCCCCCAAGTGTCAGGTTGTCTTGCCTGCAGCAACCTGGGACTTTAGAAATTTTGATCTGAATAGTGTAGTCCCCAAGTTCCGGGTTGATTGCTTGCGGCGACTCGGGACTTCCACGTTCTTCTCGTTTGAAAATAAAACATCATATGATGTAGCCCCCAAGGGTCGGGTCATTATACAATAATGAGCAGGGACTTTGTATTTCTCACTATGTAAACTTGAGTGGCAATGTGTAGCCCCCAAGGGCCGGGTCACTATAAAAATGATGAGCAGGTTTGATACGTCTCAAACGTATCTATAATTTTTGATGGTTTCATGCTGTTATCTTGCCATCTTTGGATGTTTTATGTACCTTTTATATCTTTTTTGGGACTAACTTATTAATTCAGTGCCAAGTGCCAGTTCCTGTTTTTTATGTGTTTTTGGCTCTTTTCAGATCTGATTTTGGAACGGAGTCCAAACGGAATAAAATCCCCAAAATAAATTTTTCCCGAACGGAAGAAGATCAGGGGGCTTGAGGGCCAAGCCAGGAGGGCTACAGGGGGCCCACAAGCCCCCCATCCGCCACAAGGGGGGCGGCGGCCAATAGGCTTGTGGCCTCCCTGGCGCCCCCCTGACCTAGCTCCTTCCCCTATATATTCCCTAAAATACAGAAAAAAATCAAGAGATCCACGAAAATACTTTTCTGCCACCGCAAGCTTCCGTTTCCACGAGATCTCATCTGGAGACCCTTCACGGTGCCCTGCCGCAGGGGACTTTGGAGTTGGAGGGCTTCTACATCAACATCATCGCCCCTCCAATGACTCGTGAGTAGTTCACTTCAGACCAACGGGTTCGTAGTTAGTAGCTAGATGGCTTCTTCTCTCTCTTGAATCTTCAATACAAAGTTCTCCATGATCTTCATGGAGATCTATCCGATGTAATCATCTTTGGCGGTGTGTTTGTCGAGATCCGATGAATTGTGGATTTGTGATCAGATTATCTATGATATATATTTGAGTCTTTGCTGATTTCTTATATGCATGATTTGATATCCTTGTAAGTCTCTCCGAGTCTTGGGTTTTGTTTGGCCAACTAGATCTATGATTCTTGCAATGGGAGAAGTGCTTGGTTTTGGGTTATTACCGTGTGGTGACCTTTCCCAGTGACAGTAGGGGCAGCAAGGCACACATCGTGTAGTTGCCATCAAGGGTAACAAGGTGGGCTTTGTCGTAGATATGAGATTGTCCATCTACATCATGTCATCTTGCTTAAGGCGTTACTCTGTTCTTTTGGACTTAATACACTAGATGCATGCTGGATAGCGGTCGACGTGTGGAGTAATAGTAGTAGATGCAGAAATTATCGGTCTACTTGTTTTGGACGTGATGCATATAGATATAATCATTGCCATAGATGACGTCACGACTTTACGTGGTTCTATCAATTGCTCGACAGTAATTTTTTCACCCACCGTCTACTTGCTTTCATGAGAGAAGCCACTAGTAAACACTACGGCCCCTGGGTCTATTCACATCTATCGTTTCCACTTTCACTTTTACTTTGCTTTGTTACTTTGTTGCTTTCAGTTCTCACTTGGCGAACAATCTATAAGGGATTGACAACCCCTTCATAGCGTTGGGAGCAAGCTTTTTGTGTTTGTGCACGCACTTGAGATACTCTTTCACTGGATCGATACCCTGGTTCTCAAACTGAGGGAAATACTTACCACTGCTGCGCTACATCAGCCTTTCTGCTTCGAGGGAACACTAACGCAAGGCTCCAAGTCCACGGGGGAAATCCTTTGCATATTTGCCTAGGAAGTCCCTTAAGGCGTAGCTGTAGCAGAAGGATTCCTGGTGTCGTAGCACGTTTCTGGCGCCGTTGGAAAGTCTTTTGTTGCAGTAGCAGAAGTATTTCTGGCATCGTTGCCGGGGAAGGAGAGATCTATCCAAGTAGGTCTCACAAACTCATCTCTTGCATTTACCTTTTTGCCAGTTGCCTCTCGTTTTCCTCTCCCCCACTTCACATTTTCCGTTTTCATTTGCCTTTCTCCTTTGCCGTTTTCTTTTGCCTTTTGCCTTTTTGTAGTTTTCCTTTGCCGGTTTTCTTGCTTGCTTGTGTGCTTGTTTGTTTGTTGAAGTCATCATGGCTGAAAACACCAAACTTTGCGACTTCTCGAGTACCAATAATAATGATTTTATTAGTACTCCGATTGCTCCCGCCACTAGTGCGGAATCGTATGAAATCAACGCAACTTTGCTGAATCTTGTTATGAAAGAGCAATTATCTGGCCTTCCTAGTGAAGATGCTGCATCCCATCTCAATACCTTCATTGAGCTTTGTGATATGCAAAAGAAAAGAGATGTGGATAATGACGTGATTAAGTTGAAACTTTTTCCTTCCTCGTTGCGAGATCGCGCAAAAACTTGGTTTTCTTCTTTGCCTAAAAATAGTATGGATTCTTGGGATGAGTGCAAAGATGCTTACATATCCAAGTATTTTCCGCCGGCTAAGATCATCTCCTTACGTAACAATATCATGAATTTCAAGCAACTTGATCATGAACACGTTGCACAATCTTGGGAGAGGATGAAGCTTATGATTAGAAATTGTCCCGCTCATGGCTTGAGTTTGTGGATGATATACAAATCTTTTATGCTGGCTTGAATTTTGCTTCTCGCAACATCTTGGACTCCGCCTCAGGTGGAAAGTTCATGGAAATCACGTTAGGAGACGCTACTAAACTCCTAGACAATATCATGACCAACTACTCTCAATGGCACACTGAAAGGTCGCCTGCTAGCAAAAAGGTACACGCTATAGAAGAAATTAACTCGCTTAGTGCTAAGATGGACGAGTTGATGAATTTGGTTGCTAGTAGAAACGCTACTGTAGATCCTAATGACATGCCACTATCTTCTTTGATTGAGAGTAGCAACGCTAGTTTGGACGTGAATTTTGTTGGTAGGAACAATTTTGGCAACGACAATGCTTTTAGAGGAAACTATGTTCCTAGTCCTTTTCCTAGTAACTCCTCTAACAATTATGGCAATTCCTAGGTCTTTTGTTGCAGTAGCAAGGTTCTTCCTTCAATCCATACTTGAATAAAAATCGACCTGTAGCCCCGAGGGCCGACTTATCTCCTTGAAATAGTCGGGTCTATTGATGATGTGATGATTTGAAAGAGCAGTTTGCATTAGCCCCGAAGTGTCATGATGCATGCTTGCGGCGACATGGGACTTTCATAATTTGATATAATCTTGATTTGAATAATGTATCTCCCAAGTGTCGGGTTGCATGCGTGCAACGACTTGGGACTATTCCTTCCATTGTAGAATAAAATCATATCCACTCTCATGATGTCTTTGTGATGAAAGAAATCCTTGGCCGTGGTTGCAATGTAACCCGACAAATATATGGTTAAGATATCCATAAGTGGTGCAGTTTACTACAGAGCACAAGTTGAAGAAATCCAAGAGCCAGTCAATTAGATGACCCGGCATTATATGTGATAGGGCGGATCTTCGAAAATAATCAATTCTTCCAAGCTAGCTTAAAAACCCCAATCAATTGACCTTGGTTATGATAAACCATGATAAAAATCCAGCTGTATTGGCTATCAAAGATTTATTTACTCCTGCAAAAAAATTATGCTTTGACCCGGTTTGAAGACCGGCATGATATGTATGCATGATGCATGATGCACTGCAATATGATGCATGTATGTGATAGAATAATGCTGGCAACACCATAGTATGGCATCAAGTTATTTCAAATAAGTCGGCTCAGTGAGTCTCGGCGGGTAGGACGAGCTCGTAAGGCTCTAGTGGTACCCAAAAGAGTTAAGTCGACTTAGTGAGTCACGGCGGTCGGCTCAATGAGTCACGGCAGGGTAGGACGAGCTTGCAAGGCTCTAGTGCTACCCTAAAGAGGCTTTTGCAACAGCCTTTGTTGTTTAGACTAGCGGGTCACGCACAAGTCAAGCTTCAGTGAAGCCATGGTTTGTCTATTTTCCATATGCTGGCTCTCGCAAGCACCCTTCATGTTTTAACTTTGGAGAGTTCAGGGTCCAAACTGGATTGACTCGCCAAGAGTACATGGGACCATAGGGCGAGTCGTCAAACATACAGTATAGTATAACCATTGTAATGCGTTAATTTTTCGCTAGCCAAGAGGTTATTCAGGCTGAACTCGGTGAGTAGAAGCCCCCAGGTGACGTATGATCAGGGAAAAGTCGAGCATAGGATTGCAGAAGCTTACGCGCTTACTGCAAAACGACTTGGGTATTAGTACCCCCAAGTAAGCCGACTTAATTCTCAAGATCATAATAGGCGCCCATGTTTGAACCGTGCAACATGGCAACCTTGGTCCTCTTTGGGTTACCAGTACCCATGTTTGAACAAGTGCATCGTGGCGACTAATCCTCTTTGATATTGATAGCGTCCATGCTTGAACGGCTTTTAAATCATCCGCCAATAAGGTCGGGCACCCATGTTTGGGCGGTCGCATCATGGCGACTTGTTTTCTTCGGCGACTTTTAAATCTTCTCGTCAATGAGGTAGTAGCCCTCGAGACTGGCTTAATTTATCTGTAACGACCCGGGGTTCTTGAATTATTCATCCCAGTTGAGCCTGAAGAGCCATGTCCATGTAGCCCCCGAGTCTTAAGTCGACTCAAGGAGGCGGCTTGAGAGTCTCCATACTTGATTCTGGCATAAAACGACATAAGGTTTATGGTTGAACGATGGATTTATCCAAACTGTAGATGACGTAGTGAGCTGATGATCTTGGTGACGCTCATCGCATGTCTTTGGCAAGTATCATGGCCAAATTGAGTATATATGCCTTTTAACACATGCTTTATTCTTAGGTAGTCCGGCTCTCGTGACTCCTCCAGGGCCACTTTCCTTTTCTTTTGCTGTTTACTTTGAATTACCGGCTCAATGATGGCCGACTCAATTTGTAGCTTTCACCAGGGATGTTTCCTTCGATATGTTGATGGAGAACAGAACGTCGGGACGGCGTCTTGCACGCGTTTCCTGGGTGGCTCGTATAAGCGAGCACTGCACCGATATGTTGATGTCGTCCGGACCGCGAGGGCGGCGTCCTGCATTTATTTGTTGGGCAGCTCGTACAGGCGAGCACTGCATCAGCGTGTTGATATAAACCGGGCCATGGGGGCGGCGACTTGCGTCTGTCTCTTGGGTGGCTCGTACAGGCGAGCACTGCACCGGTGGTTGATTTAAACCGGACCATGGGGGCGGCAACTTGCGTCCGTCTCTTGGGCGGCTCATACAGGTGAGTACTTCACCGGTGGTTGATTTAAACCGAACCATGGGGGAGGCGACTTGCGTCCGTCTCTTGGGCGGCTCAACAGGCGAGCACTGCACCGGCGGGTTGAGTTGAATGCGAGAGTTGTCTGGCGATTTGGCCTGGACTCGAGAATCGGTCGCGGCGTTGTAAGACGCCTTGGTTGCGCGGACGTGAGAGTTTGCCATGTCATTGTAAGCTTTCTTGGTTACACGAACGTCAAAGTTGTCCACTTCATTTGTAAGCTGGTGTGAATGGCAAGTCGGTCGCGTCGAGTTGATGTAGATTGTACCTCGGAGGCGGCGGCTTGCACGCTTCCGTTGGAAAAATGTGGCGCGGATGGACGCGGGTGCATGATAATATTGGCGCGAGCTCCATATCCGAGGATTAATTGCCCTGCATAAAAATTATTACAGGCCAAAGTAATTGTTCTCGAAGATTTTTAATATGTGTATAAAAATAGGCAGAACAAATATCACCTGGGATTTTTGTTGGATGTACATGGATGATGTATAGCCCTTGCCATCTTCTTCGATGTGTCGATATAGACCGGATCATACAGCGTGGCTTTCCTGTTGATACGGACTTGCATCCCAACTGGTCATAATACAGTTTAAGCATCAATTCATCGTCAAGTGCATGCACGCATGTCTGCATGGCGACCCATTTGCCACCGGCTAGAGAGTTTCGGGGACGTTTCGTCCCAGCGTCACAAGATGCGCTCGCACATGTGTCCTGATCACCGTCCGAACATTTTAATCCAACAGTAAAAAGGCCCATCCACCTAGGAGGCGGACATTTGATCTGTGGGGACATATGTCACTAGCGTGTCCAATGGCTTTGTGCTCTGTACGTGATAATTCACAAGTATATGGGATCGCAATAGTTCTCGAGGGTAGAGTATTCAACCCAAATTTATAGATTTGACACAAGGGGAGCCAAAGAATATTTGCACGTATTAGCAGTTGAGTTGTCAATTCAACCACACTTGGAAATTTAGTATTTGTGGCATTGTGATCAATAGCACAGTAATATGATAGTTTTAATAGTAGTGGTAACAGTAAAAGCAGTAATGGTAATACTAGCAGCAGTAATAGTAAAAGTGATAGCAAATTGGTAGCTGTTGTAACAATAGTAGCAATAGTAGTAACTTAACAAGCACAATATGTGGAAAACTCGTAGGCACTCGATCAGTGATATTGCTAGATATATTCATGATATAACAGTCACATCCTAGGGCGACACAGAACTAGCTCCCGTTCATCGTTATAATGTAGGCATGTATTCCGTAAATTGTCATATGTGCTTATGGAAAAGAACTTGCATGGTATATTTTGTCCTAACCTCCCGTGGCAGCAGGGTCCATAAGGAAACTAAGGGATATTAAGGAATCCTTTTAATAGAGAACCGGAACAAAGCATTAACACATATTTAATACATGAACTCCTCATACTACGGTAATCATCGAAAAGAATCCCAATTGTTGTCACTTTGGCGTATGCGGATCCTAACACGTACTAGGTGCATATAACTTGCAAGATCGGATCAGGAACATAGATATAATGGTGAAAACATAAACAGTTCAGATCTGAAATCATGGCACTCGGGTCATAGTGACAAGTATTAAGCATTACAAAGTCATAGCAACATCTATCCCCGAACATAGTGGATACTAGGGATCAATATCTAACAAAACTAGCTCGATTACATGATGAATCTCATCCAGCTCTTCACCAACCAGCAAGCCTACGAAGGGATTTCACACTCCCGGTGGAGAGCATCATGGAATTGGCGATGGAGGAGGGTTGGTTATGACAAAGACCAGAGATTCCCCTCTCCGGGGCCCCAAAGGACTCCAGATTAGGCATCCCCATGAAGAACAGGAGATAGTGGAGGCTCCGTATCGTGAAACACAATGAAACTTCCTCTCTAATTTTTTCTCCGAAATTAGGAATTTATAGCGCTGGAATTAGGGTCAGCGGAGCCACGTGGGCCCCACTAGACACCAGGGTGCGTCGGGGGGGCCTAGCGCGCCCTAATGTTTAGTGGGCTGATGTGGTACCCCCTCCGGTGGATCTTGGTTCCAATATTTTTTATATATTCGAGAAAAAATCACCAAAAAGTTTCCTTCCATTCCGAGAACTTTCATTTCTACACAAAGACAACACCATGGTACTTCTGCTGAAAACAGTGTCAGTCTGGGTTATTTTCATTCAAATCATGCAAATTAGAGTCCAAAACAAGAGCAATAGCATTAGGAAAAGTAGATACGATGGAGGCGTATCAACTCCCCCAAGCTTAACACATAGCTTGTCCTTAAGCAATTCAATTGACAAACTAAAAGTGATAAAGAAAAACTTTTACGAAGCATTTTCTCTTGTTTACATATACATTCTTAGAGAGCACTCAAGTTTTCAGCATAAATTATGACTGATCATATTGACAATAACCCTTAGAAACTATACTAGCTCATATCTATGTCATAATCAACTAGCGAGCAATAATAAGATATCTCAAACATAAACACTTTGTCAAAATGATCATGATATAATACGACAATAGTGGTATCTCGCTAGCCCTTTCTAACACCGAAAAACATATATGCACGACAACTCCGAAGTTCAGGCAGTGGCTAGACATTGTAATTCATGGTAAAAGAGATCCAGTCATGCTGCAAACAACGATTAACTAGACACAAAGCACGAGGATGACATCAGTGCTCTCGGGTTTGGTGCTTATTTGAGAAGGTGATGAATCAAAGTAAAAATAAAATAACATGGAAGTAAATAGAAAGTCCCTTCGCAGAGGGAAGCGAGGATTTGCACAGGTGCCAGAGCTCCTAGTGAAAGTAAGAGATAAATTATTTTTGGGAGGTGCACCCTTCCTATCAACGTTACGACCAAGAGTTATCGAAATCTTCCATGCTAAACAAATTAGTGGCGGTTCGCGAGCGGTAAAAGTAATGGTTTACTCTCCCTCCACCAATCAAAGACACTCCACGGCTAGCCGAATTCATGGGTCCCGTCCATACCAACAACAATCTAGGGGTTTTGTTTAACTATTTGTGATTTATAATTCGGGATTGGGAGTCCCTTTTTACCATGCCCTCTCGTGAAAGGATGACTGAATAAACACTCATCATGAGAATAACCCTCTTAGAATGGAAGATACCGATAGCCCTTTGTCGCTCCATGAGCGGTCCAGGCACACAAACCAGAAGTTCATTTGGAATATTAGAGGTGGCACGTGCAAATTTACTTGGAACGGCAGGGTAGTGGATTCATCTCGAATAACTTTCTTTCAAGGATTTTGATGCACAAGCAGTATTCTCGCTTAGTACACGTGAAGGCTAGCAAATTTGTTGGGAAGCGACCAGCTAAAGAGCTAAGACGGTCATGAGCATGATTTATGAATAATCATCGTTGCATACTAGCATGAGTAGGATATAAAAACCATGAACACAAATATCGTGGAGGCTATGTTCGTTTTGATTCAAGTGCATGCGTGCTCATGTGCCAAGTCAAGCCACTCGGACATTTAGAGGAGGATACCATATCATCATACTACATCACAACCATTTTAATGCATGTCGGCATGCAAGATAAATCATTATCCACTCCTAGCTACTTAAGCATGGCATGAACAACTATAATATCTAATTACAATTGCAAACATATTTGATCATAATACGCTAAACCATGGATACTATGCTAAATATATTTACAAAAACAAAAGCAACTTGAGTTCATACCCGCTTTTCTCTGCCACGGTCACTTCATCAAATATAATCATAATTGCCTTTCAGTTGCATGATCAAATGATGTGAAAATAATAATAGTGCAAGACTACCATGGACTAAGCTGAAATCTGCAAAAATTTATTTAGGAGGAGAAGACAAAGTAGTAGGGGCTCTTCATTAGATCAATAATAATGCATATGAGAGCCACTCAATATTCTTATTGTGGTCTTCTCCTTGGGTAAAACTCAAAGAAGGGGAAAATAAATTCAAAGAAATACACTAAAATATTTTTGGAGATTTTAGTTTTTCAAGAAAAAAGCAAATTAAAGAAGGAAAACATAAACGAGAAAAACTATTTACACGTGAAAGCTCCCAACAAGCAAAAGAAGAAAATAGAAATGTTTTTGGGTTTTTACTTAATACTACAACTAAATTATGCTAGAAAGAAAAACCGAAAAGAAGTGAGAAATACTTTCATATTTTCTGTAAGTTTTTCAAACACACAACAAGGCAAGAAAATAAATCTACCATGGAGAATACAGTGCAAGAGTGTGAACACTGATAACTAGAATATGTAAGCATGAATGTAAAGTTGGTGGAAACACGTACTCCCCCAAGCTTAGGCTTTTGGCCTAGCTTATTAATCACCACCGTAGTAGTCGTCCGCCTCAGTTTGAAGTGTTTGAGTGCCGGCACCAGAGAATCCCACTCCTGGGGCTCCTGCTCAGCCACCACTTGGGGGTTCCGATAGGCAATACTGTCCTCGGGCATGATCATGTATCCGTTCCTGGACATAGAATCAAACAAAGTAGGTGCAGGTAATGGGATAATATCTCAGGTACCTCACTGAAGACTAAGTTATACGGGAGGTTACCCAAAGAATCATCATTTTCAATAAAATGGTGATCAATTATAGACTAGTGATCTAGATAACCTTGTGGTAGAAGATAGTCATCATGACAAAAAGGGATGTTAAAGTGTTTCACTAAGCGAGTGTCATAAATACCATCGTGGATTTTACCCTTAGATTTGTTATTGTGTAAACGTCGAGAAATAAGAGCTCCCAAATTAAAGGTGTGATCATTATGGAGTGCTCGGCGCAAAATGGCAATATCAGGTGCGCTAAGGATACTACCCTTATCCCTAGCAGTTAAACACTTCATGATAAATAAAGAAAAGTAGTGCACTGAACGAAACTGCAAGCTCGGGGATGTGGCTTTCGACACGCCTCTCGTCTCACGACTATTAAGGTGAGCAGGAAATCCTCAAACTCAACTGGTTTGGGATCTCTTAACTCCCCGTGAGAGGGAATTAAACATATCTCACAGAATTCAGTAAGTGGTATTTGGCGGGATTCAACATATAAATTAAACCACACTAAAGGTGGATCATGCTTATTTAGAAGATAGAAATTTTGAACAAAGGAATTGGTGAGGGTATGGTATTGGTCACACTCATCTGCGATGAAATTGGTCAACCCATCATTTGCCACGAATTGCACAAACTCATGGTGAAATCTGTCTTGTTCCATGAAAGGAGTGTGTGCCCATTCGCACGGCCGGACCTCTATCAATCGCTGCCTGGTGAGCCTAGCAACACACGATTCACCTAGAACCCCCTTGACATTCTTCCTGGATGAACTCCTCCTAAAGAGGTTCATTTTCCCAAGAACAAATTTCAAGGAGCGATCACCCAAAACTGTTTCGGAAATGGAGTTTCAAGCAAAGAGATCGAAATCCACGGGTTTGAGAGCAAGAACGCGATAAATAGAACTACAAGGATTTTTTTCTGGAGGTGAGTGATGAAGTGGGATGAAGGGATAAGTGAGGGGACACCCGAGGGGCCCACTGGACACCTCGACGCACCAGGGGGGCCTGCCGTGCCGTGGTGTCTAGTGGCCACCTGGGACACCCCCCCCCCTCCGGTGTTTTCAGTGCCAGAAATTCTCAAATATTCAGAAAAAATCGTGTAAAATTTAAGATCATTTGGAGAACTTTTATTTTTGGGCACTTTTTATTGCACGGGAAAATTACAAAACAGGATAATCATGAATTTTATTATAATTAACTAAAAATAACAAGGGAAATAAAGTGGGTAGATAAAGTTGTGCCTACTCCATTCATCGACCTCATGCTTCTTGAAAATGATTCATTAACAAGGTTGATCAAGTCATATTAACAACCACTTCCAATTAGCATGAATCCGGATAATTTTTGTAAAACACTATGTTACCTCAATGGGTATGTGCATATCCCCAAAAATAAGTATCTCATATTTATTTTTGACAGTAGGTAAAGGTAGTTTAAAAGTTTCATTGATGGTAGTCGAAGAATTTTCAATAACATTAACACCATTCACTTGAAATTGATTCCTCGGAAATGCACCATATGTTCTTTACCATTGAAAAAAATGACCTTGCTTTTCTTGCAATCAATAACAGCCCCTACAGTATTCAAGAAAGGTCTACCAAGGATAATTGACATGTTGTCATCCTCGGGCATATCAAGTATAACAAAGTTTGTTAGATGGTAACATTAGCGACAAAAACGGGCACGTCCTCACAAATACCGATAGGTATTTCAGTTGATTTGTCAGCCATTTGTAATGAAATTTGAGTAGGTGTGAGTTTATTCAATTCATGTCTTTTGTATAAAGAGAAAGGCATAACATTAACACGAGCGTCTAGATCACAAAGTAGTTTTCACAAAATTATGTTTGATGGAACATGGTATAGTTGGTATTCCTTGATCTCCTAATATTTTAGGTACTCTGTCCTTAAAAGTGTAATTAGCAAGCATGGTAGAGGTTCCAGCTTCAGGTATTTTTCTTTTTTTAGTGATGATTTCTTTCATGTACTTAGCATAAGGGGCCATCTTTAAAAGATTAGTTAAGTGAGTACGCAAAAAGACTGGCCTAAGAATTTCACCAAAGCGTTCAAATTCCTCATCATCTTTTTTCTTAGTTGGTTTAGGTGGATAAAAGCATGGGTTTTTGGATCCATGGCTCTCTTTCCTTGCCATGTTTTCTAGCAATAAAATTGCTTTTATCATAACATGTGTTCTTAGGTTGTGGGTTATAAAGATCAACAACACGTTCTAGCTCAACATCATTATCTGGTTCTTTATCATTGTCAGGTCAAGCATCTACATGAGCATCATCATTATCATTTTCATTATCACTAGGTGAATGCTCACTACCAGATTGAGTTTCACCATCACACCTAGAGATATTATTAGCATTAGCAGAAGGTTCTTCCACTTCAGGTTCACTAGAAGTATGCAAGGTCCTATCATTTTTCTTTTTCTTTTTCTTCCTAGAAGGACTAGGTGCATAAACATTAATTCCTTGTGAATCTTGTTCAGTTCTTTTAGGATAACCTTCTAGATATAGTGGATCTTGAGTCATTGTTCCTCCTCTAGTCATTACTCTAACAACATGATCATTCATATGATTATTCATTTCATGAAGTAGCTCTTTGAGATTTAGCAACTTGTTCTAATTGGGTTTGCACCACAGAAGAATGTTTTCCTACACCTCTTACACCATTGGTGATTCTAAATAACAAGTCACATAAGCGAGCAATCATATCAGAGTTTTCTTTCATTTATTTCATGACATAGGAATTGAAATGATCTTTCTTCATAATATAATTATCAAACTCATATAAGCATTGACTAGGATGTTTATTGTAAGGGATGTCACCTTCATAAAACTCTAAAAGAGAATTTACCTCCACCACGTGTGGTGGTGTTTTGAGACCATCGATTTCTTTGATAGGTGGTAACTTCTTAACATCTTCAACTTTAATGGTCTTTTCCTTCATACATTTCTTTGCCTCTTGCATAGTTTCACGACTAAGGAATAAGATACCTCTCTTCTTTTGAGGAGGCTTAGGTCGTGGTTTAGGAAGTGTCCATTCATCATCATTCTTCAATATATTAGTCAATAATTACTCAGCTTGTTTGACACTCCGTTCCCTGAAAACACAACCAGCACAACTATCTAGGTGGTCCCTAGAAGCATCGGTTGGTCCATTATAAAATATATCAAGTATTTCATTTTTATTAAGAGGATGATGAGTCAAAGCATTAAGTAATTGGAGCATCCTCCCCAAGCTTGTGGCCGACTCTCTTCTTCAATTTGCACAAAGTTAAATATTTCCTGTAAGGCAACTTGTTTCTTATGAGCAGGAATATTTTTCAGAGAAGTAGTAAATCATATCCTAGGGACTACGTACACAACCAGGAGCAAGAGTATTGTACCAAATCTTAGCGTCACCCTTTAATGAGAACGGAAATGATTTGAGGATATAGTAGTCGCGAATTTTCTCATCATTAGTAAATAGGGTGGCTATAGCTTAGTGAGATGTGCCATAAGAGTTTCATTTCCATAGCCATGAAAAGGATCTGATTCAATCAGTGTAATAATCTCTGGGTCGACAGAGAATTCATAATCCTTATCAGTAACAAATATAGGTGAATTAGCAAACTTAGGATCATATTTCATTCTAGCATTAATGGGTTTTTCCTTCAACTTGCACAGTAATTTCTTAAGATCTTCTATATCCTCACAAGCAAGAAAGTATCTAGCAGTTTCTTCATCCATAACATAACCTTCAGGTATTTCAGGCATTTCAGCTCTAGGATAGTCATGTCTAAAAGGTATTTCAATATTTTTAGTACCAAGGACTTCATAAGTTTCAATAGTATCATCAATTTTAGCATGCTCAATTTCTTTAGCTCTAGCAAGTTGTTCATCAAGAAATTCACCCAGTGGCACGGTGTCATCAAACAAGGTACAACCATCATCATAAGCATCATTCATAGCAGAGGTAGCATCATCAATAACTTGCGACATATCAGGATTAATAGCATGTGGTGGTGGTGTTGCAAGTCTATTCAAAACAGAGGGTGAACCAAGTGTAGAGCTATATGTTACTTCCTTACCTTCCCTCGTCTTAGGGGGAACAATCTTGGTTCTTGGATCTTTCGGATTCTTCATAGTGATCAATAAATACACATCCCAAGTGACTTAGCAAATATAGCTAGGCCTTCCTAGCAACGGTGCCAGAAAACATTCTTGATATCCCACAAGTATATGGGATTGCAATAGTTTTCGAGGGTAGAGTATTCAACCCAAATTTATATATTCGACACAAGGGAGCATAAGAATATCTGCAGCTATTAGTATTTGAGTCGTCAATTCAACCACACTTGGAAATTTAGTATCTAAGGCAGAGTGATCAGTAGCACAGTAATATGATACTTTTGATAGTAGTGGTAATAGTAGTAGCAGTGATGGTAACAGTGGTGGCGCTAACAGTAACAGTGATAGAAATTACGTAGCAGTTGTAACAAAAGTAGCAACAGTAGAAACTTAGCAAGCACAATATATGGAAAACTCGTAGGCACTGGATCAGTGATATTCTTGGGTAATATTCATCATATGTCAGTCACAACATAGGGCAACACAGAACTAGCTCCCGTTCATCGATATAATGTAGGCATGTATTTCGTAAATAGTCATACGTGCTTATGGAAAAAAACTTGCATGACATCTTTTGTCCTACCCTCCCGTGGCAGCGGGGTCCATAAGGAAACTATGGGATATTAAGGCCTCCTTTTAATAGAGAATCAGAACAAAGCATTAACACATAGTAAATACATGAACTCCTCATACTACGGTAATCACCGGAAAGAATCCCAATTATTGTCACTTTGGGGTATGCGGATCCTAACACGTAGTAGGTGCATATAACTTGCAAGATCGGATCAAGAACATGGATATAATGGTGAAAACATAAACGGTTCAAATCTGAAACCATCCACTCGGGCCGTAATGACAAGCATTAAGCATGGCAAAGTCATAGCAACATCAATATCCTAACATAGTGGATACTAGGGATCAAGCCCTAACAAAACTAACTCGATTACATAATGAATCTCATCCAGCTCTTCACAGAACAGGAAGCCTACGAAGGGATTACTCAATCCCGGTGGAAAGCATCATTGAATTGGAGATGAAGGAGGGTTGGTGATGAAAAAGACCGAAGATTCCCCTCTTCGGAGCCCCAAACGGACTCCAGAGTAGGCCTCCCAATGAAGAATAAGAGGTAGCGGCGGCTCCATATCATGAAACATGATGAAACTTGCTCTCTGATTTTTTTTCTTCGAAAATAGGAATTTATAGTGCGGGAATTAGGGTCAATGGAGCCACGTAGGCCCCACTAGACACCAGGCCGTGCCACGGGGGACTGGCGCGCCCTGGTGCCTAGTGTGCGCATGGGCCCTCTCCTGTGGTGGGTCTTGGATCTAGTATTTTTCTTTTATTCCAGAAAAAATCTCCAAAAATTCTCGTTCCATTTTGAAAACTTTTATTTCTGCACAAAAGGAACACATGGTAGTTTTGCAGAAAAGATCGTCAGTCTGGGTCAGTTTCATTCAAATCAAGCAAATTAGAGTCCAGCACAAGAGATTTTTGGACTCTAATTTGCATAATTTGAATGAAACTAACTCGGACGGACGATGTTTTCAGCACAACTACCATGTGTTGTTTTTCTGTAGAAATAAAAGTTCTCGGTATGGAATGAAACTTTTCGAAGATTTTTTTCTGGAATAAATGAAAAATACTAGAACCAAGAACCACCAGAGGAGAGGGCCTAGGAGCCCACTAGGCACGAGGGCGCGCCAGTCCCCCTGGTGCGGCCTGGTGTCAAGTGGGGCTCGGAAGTTTCATCGTGTTTCACGATACGGAGCATCCGCCACCTCCAGTTCTTCACTCGGAGGCCTAATCTGGAGTCCGTTGGGGGCTCAGGAGAGGGTAATGTTCGGTCTTCATCATCACCAACCCTCCTTTATCACCAATTCCATGATGCTCTCCACCGGGAGTGAGTAATCCCTTCGTAGGCTTCCGGGTCGGTGAAGAGCTGGATGATATTCATCATGTAATTGAGTTTGTTTTGTTAGGGCTTGATCCCTAGTATCCACTATGTTCACAGATTGAAGTTGCTATGACTTTGCCATGCTTAATGCTTGTCACTAGGGCCCGAGTGCCATGGTTTCAGATCTGAACCATTTATGTTTTCACCATTATATCTATGTTCTTGATCCGATCTTGCAAGTTATATGCACCTACTACGTGTTAGGATCCGCATACCCCAAAGCGACAATAATTGGGATTCTTTCCCGTGACTACCATAGTATGAGGAGTCCATGCATTCACTATGTGCTAATGCTTTGTTCCGGTTCTCTATTAAAAATAGGCCTTAAATCCCTTAGTTTCCTTATGGACCCCGCTGCCACTGGAGGGTAGGACAAAAGATATCTTGCAAGTTGTTTTCCATATGCACATATGACTATTTACGTAATACATGCCTACAATATATCGATGAATGGGAGCTAGTTCTGTGTCGCCCTATGTTGTGACTGATATATGATGAATATTATCCAGCAATATCACTGATCCAGTGCTATGAGTTTTCCACATATTGTGCTTGCTAAGTTACTACTGTTCCTACTACCATTACAACTGCTAGAAAACTGCTACCACTCTTATCGTTACTGCTCCTACTGTTACCACTGCTATCAAAACTATCATATTACTGTGCTACTGGTCACTGTGTTGTAGATACTAAATCACCAAGGGTGGTTGAATTGAAAACTCAGCTGCTAATACCTGGAAATATTCTTTGGCTCCCCTTGTCTCGAATCTATAAATTTGGGTTGCGTACTCTACCCTCGAGAACTATTGCAATCCCATATACTTGTGGGTTATCAAGAAAGTTTTCTGGTGTCGTTGTCGACGAGCATAGTTATATTTGCTGAGTCACTTGGGATATCTATTTATTGATCACTATGAAGAATATCAAAGATCCAAGAACCAAGATCGTTCCCTCTAAGACGAGGTGAGGTAAGAAATTGCCATCTAGCTTTGCACTTGATTCACCCTCTGTTTTGAATAGACTTGCAACACCACCACCACATGCTATTAATCCTCATATGTCGCAAGTTATTGATGATGCTACCTCTGCTATGAATGATGCTTATGATGATGCTAGTACCTTGCTTCATAATACCGTGCCACTAGGTGAATTTCTTGATGAACAACTTGCTAGAGCTAAGGAAATTGAGCATGCTGAAACTGATGATACTATTTAAAGTAATGAAGTATTTGGAGCTGAAAATATTGAAATACCTTTTACACATGACTATCCTAGAACTGAAATGCCTGAAATACTTGAAGGTTATGTTATGGATGAAGAAATAGCTGGAGATTTTCTTGCTTGTGATGATAGACAAGATCTTAAGAAACTACTATGCAAGTTGAAAAAAAATCCTTGAATGATAGAATGAAATATGATCCTAAGTTTGCCAAGTCACTTATCTTTGTTACCGATAAGTATTATAAATTCTTTGTCGACCCAGAGATAATAACTCTGGTTCAATCTGATCCTTTTCATGGCTATGAAAATAAAACTGTTGTGGCACATCTCACTAAGCAAAATCATATAGCCACCCTATTTACTCATGATGAGAAAATTCGCTACTACTATATTCTCAAATTATTTCCTTTCTCATTGAAGGGTGATGCTAAGATTTGGTACAATACTGTTGATCATAGTTGTGTTCATAGCCCCAAGGATATGATTTACTAGATGATGCCCCGCGCATTGCAGGGGGAACTTTGGTAAAAGAAATGCATAAATAATTGCTACAAAATAACTAAAACTAATATGAAACACATATGTGTTTATAAAATAAATTACAAATGTGAAGCATATGAAAAATATTTTTTAAGTTGTAGTCAAATAATGTCTAATTTGAAGGTTACACTACATTAGTATATGGTATCCCTCAACACATACTTTCAATATTAAATAGGCATATAGGATGAAAATAATAATTTAGGACTAACATGCAAGTATTGGTGATCTGTCAACGCTACATGCATGCATAAATAAATACACAAGGTGTAACTTGTATTAACGTGCATGACTTGCTTGTGTGGCATGTTTGCATGTCTAGCAAAATTAGGCAGTGGGTTCCAACTATTTAGAAATAGAAGATTACTTCGGTGAAAAATATTTTCCTGCTCATAAGAAACAAGCTGTCTTACAGGAAATATTTAACTTTATGAAAATTGAAGAAGAGAGTCTCCCACATGCTTGGGGGAGGCTTCTCCAATTACATAATGTTTTGCGTGATCATCCTGTTAAGAAGAATGAAGTACTGGATATATTTTATAATGGACTAACTAATGCTTCTAGGGACCACCTATATAGTTGTGATGGTTGTGTTTTCAGGGAACGAACTGTGAACAAGTTGAGGAGTTATTGAAGAATTATGATGAATGGACACTTCCCGAACCACCACCTAAACCCACTCCAAAGAAGAGGGGTATCTTATTCCATAGTCCTGAAACTATGCAAGAGTCAAACACATGTATGAAGGAAAAATGTATTAAAGCTGAAGATGTTAAGAATTTACCACCTATCAAAGAAATACATGGTCTCAAAACACCACCATGGGTGGTGGGGGTAAATTCTCTTTTAAAGTATGATGAAGGTGGCATCCCTTACAATAAACATCCTAGTCAATGCTTATATGATTTTGATAATTATAATAGAAAGCAAGATCATTTCAACTCCTATGTTATGAAACAATTGAAACAAAACTCTCATATGATTACTCACTTAAGTGACTTGTTATTTAGAATCACCAATGATGTAAGAGGCATAGGAAAACATGATTCTATGGTCCAAACCCAACTAGAACAAGTTTCTAAATCTCAAAGTGAGCTACTTCATGAAATGAGTAATAATATGAATGGTCATGTTGTTAGAGTAATGACTAGATGAGGAACAGTGACTCAAGATCCACTATATCCAGAAGGTCATCCTAAAAGAACTGAACAAGATTCACAAAGATTTAATATTGATGCACCTAGTTCTTTTAGGAAGAAAAAGAAAAAGAAAAATGATAGGATCTTTCATACTTCTAGTGAACGTGAAGTAGAAAAACCTTCTGCTAGTGCTAATGATATCTCTATCGCTGATGCTGAAACTCAATTTGGTAGTGAGCAGTCACCTAGTGATATTGAAAATGATAATGATGATGCTCATGTAGATTCTCAACCTCACAATGATAAAGAACCAGATAATGATGTTGAGACATAACCTACTCTTGATCTTGATAACTCATGACCTAAGAACAAACTTATGATTAAAGAGATTTTGTTGCTAGAAAGCATGGCAAAGAAAGAGATCCATGGGTTCAAAAACCCATGTATTATCCACCCAAACCTATTAATAAGAAAGATGATAAAGAATTTGAATGCTTTTCTCAAATGCTTAGGTTAGTCTTTTTGTGTACTCATTTAAGTGATCTTTTAAAGATGGCCCTTATGTTATATACATGAAAGACATCATCACTAGTAAATGAAAAAGACTTGAAGCTAAAATCTCTACCATGCTTCCTAATTATTATTTTAAAGATGGAGTACCTAAAAAACTAGGAGATCCAGGAATACCAACTATACCATGTTCCATCAAAAGTAACTATGTGAAAACTGCTTTATGTGATCTAGGAGCTGGTGTTAGTGTTATGCCTTTCTCCTTATAAAAATGGCTTGACTTGAATAAACTCACACCTACTGAAATTTCATTCCAAATGGCTGACAAATCAACTGCCATACCTATTGGTATTTTTAGGATGTACCCATTTTTGTTACAAATGTTACTATCTTGACAGACTTTGTTATACTTGATATGCCCGAGGATGACAACATGTCAATATCCTTGGTAGACCTTTCTTGAATACTGTAGGGGCTGTTATTGATTGCAACAAAAGCAAGGTCACTTTTCATGTCGATGGTAAATAACATATGGTGCATTTTCTGAGGAAACAATTTCAAGTTAATGTTGTTAATGTTATTGAACAATCTCCAACTATCACCAATGGAAGTTTTTAACTACCTCTACCTACACACAAATATAAATATGAGATACTTATTTTTGGGGATATGCACATCCCCATTGAGGTAACTTAGTGTTTTAAAAAAATTCTTCGGGATCATGCTAATTGGAAGTGGTTGTTAATAAGACTTGATCAACCATGTAAATGAATCATTTTCAAGAAGCATGAGGTCAACGAACTCAGTAGGCACAACTCTGTGTACCCATTTTAATTTTTGTATTATTTTTATTTTAAATTCAATAAATGTCATGATTATCATGTTTTCTGATTTTTTTTGTGCAATAAAAAAGTGCACAAAAATAGAAGCTCTCCAAATGACCTAAAATTTTCACATGATTTTTTCTGAATATTTGAGAATATCTGGCACTAGAAGAATCACACTAGGCTATCCCAGGTACCCACTAGGCACCAGGGCATGCCACCCCCACCAGGCGCGGCCAAGTGTCTAGTGGGCCCCTCATGGGCCCCCTAATTATTCCTTCAGCTAACTGCCTATCTTACCTCCAGAAAAAAATACCTGTTGGTGGTTTAACCACAGTAGTTGTTTGTAAAACACCTGTGTTTTTTTGTGAAGCACCATGTTTCTGTTAGCTTTTCTTTTCTCCCATGTGGAATCGATATTTCTATTTGAACTATTTTTTATTGCTCTCATGTGAAATCAGTAAACCATGTGAACTGGACTAAAGTAGTGAGAAATTGGAAATAGCTCAATGTTGTGGTTAGGCAGTTAGCATATAAACTTACGTGCCTACCTTATTTTTTGGATTTTTAACTGCCATTACTGCCTTTAATTTTCATTAATTAATGTTGATGCACTTAGATAGATTTGCTAACTTGCAACCATTGCTGTCTTTGGCAGATGGATAGAAGCTGGATTAGAAAAGGGGTTAGAAGGTTTTCGAAAGAACATATGAAAGGAGTTGATGAATTCATGCAATTTGTTCGGGCAAAAAATTTCAAGGATGTTGTCATTGTTTTCCCATGCTATAATTGCCTCAACCGTTCGAGAAAAGCTCAAGGAGTAGTGGAAGATCATCTGCTTCTTAATGGGATGGCCAACACCTATGATAGATGGATATACCATCGAGAACCTTTAGACAGACAACCTCAACATATTGAAGCTGATACACAGGCCCCTCATATGATGGGTGGTGGTGATGCTGGCATTGATTTTATGGAAATATTTTGCAAGAGAATGTTGGTTTGAATGAAGAGGATGGGCATGAAGATGATAGGATTCCTGACCTATTGAAGGATCTGTACGATGTTGAAGATCGTGCTAATGGGCAGAAGTCGATGTTTGCTGAGGTGTTGGAGGAGGCTAAGTGCGCAGCTCATGAAGGGGGTAAATTTTCAAGATTTACTTTCACCGTGAAGTTACTCCACATCAAGTCTTTCAACCGAATTAGCAATGCTGCATTCAACGCAATACTCTACCTTTTGACCTTGAAATTCCCTAATAGATGTGTTCCCAGGTCTTATGATGAAGCATTGAGCATAATCCGCACGCTGGGGCTAGGTTATGTTTCAATACATGTGTGCCCAAATAACTGTGTCTTGTTTCGGAAGGATTTAGGCATTTAGCTAAGCATGACAACTGTCCAAAATGCAATGCCTCTAGGTGGAAAGATGATGATGGGAAGAAGTCAATACCAGAGAAGGTACTGAGGCACTTTTCGTTGATACCAAGGCCTCAGCGGATGTTTATCTCGAAGAAATCATTGTTGGAGGTACAATGGCACAAGCTTCGGCGGCAACCTATGCACAATGAGCTGAGCCATCCAGCGGACGGAGAGGCATGAAAAGAATTTGACAGTGAACATGGAGATTTTGCTGCAGATCCAAGGAATATAAAACTCGACATTGCCATAGATGGCTTTAATACGTTTGGGAACATGAACATGTCTTATAGCATGTGGCCCGTTTTTGTGGTGCCGTACAACCTCCCACCATGGGCATGCATGGATCAGTGCAACTTCATGTTGTCATTGCTTATCCCGGGTCCAGAGTATCCAGGAAAGGATTTTGATGTCTTTATGGAGCCCCTCGTAGAAGAACTGCTCCAGCTCTGGACTGGTGTACCTACATACAATGCCTCTAGTCCGGAAGAAAAGTTCAATCTACGTGCTGCAGTCATATGGTCCATCCATGATTTCCCGACACTGCACACTCTGTCTGGGAGGATCATAGCGGGTTATCAGGCATGTGTCCATTGTGACAAAGACCCTTGCTCAAAGAGAATAAGGAGCAAAATCTGCTATATTGGGCACCGCCGCTTTCTTCCCCGAAACCATCGCTGGCGATGAAGTAAAGATTTTTAATGGTGAGAATGAAACCCGTGACAAGCTAGCTAAATTCACTAAGGAAGAGTTGGAGCAACAAAATGAAAAGGTGAAGGATGTGAGACCAGGAAAGCTTGCAAAGAAAAGAAAGCGTGCGGAAGGTCAATGATGGGACCAGAGGTCTTGTTTGTGGGACCTGCCATACTGGGCTGGGCTGAAATTAAGGCATAATCTTGATGTAATGCACACTGAGAAAAACATATGTGAGAATCTACTAGGGACGTTTCTGAACATTGAAGGGAAAACAAAGGACATGGTTAGTTCTAGGCTTGATTTGGAGGACATGGGCATAAGAGAATATTTGCATCTACAACATGATGAAGATGAAAATTCATTTGAAATGCCACGAGCATGGTATACAATGAGTAAAGAACAAAAGCTAGCATTCTGTGAATTCATAAGAGCAGTGAGATTTCCAGATGATTATGCTTCTAAACTAGCAGAGTGTGTTACTTCTCATGGATTCAAGCTTTCAGTACTAAAAACCCATGATTGTCACATCCTCCTCCAAAGGATTTTACCGGCTGGCCTCCATGGAATCATGGACAATGATATATATGAATCAGTTGCTGAGCTGGGAAATTTCTTTAGAGAACTGTGCTGCAAAACACTCAAGTTAATTGTTGTGGAAAGACATGAAAAAGAAATCCCAATTATTCTTTGCAAGCTTGAGAAGATTTTCCCTCTAGATTTCTTCACCGTGATGGTCCATTTGGTGGTGCACTTACCAAAAGAGGCAATGCTTAGAGGCCCTGTGCAATACGGTTGGATGTACCCAATCGAAAGAAGGCTGCTTAATTGTAAGCATTATGTGCGAAACATGGCAAGACCTGAAGGTTCAATTGCTGAAGCATATGTCATTGACGAGCGCTTGACTTTTTGCTCTAGATACTTTGACGATGTGGAAACAAGATGGAACCCGCCGGGCAGAAATAGAGAGCGGCCTGATTCGCAGAGTGATGATGTCTCGGTTTTCAACCATGGTGTGACCTTTCTTGGATCCTCGCGATACTTGGAGGCTGGTGATGAGTATGACAAGATGGTTTGGTATGTGCTCAGCAATTGCACCAAGGTTCTACCATATATCGAGTACGTTATATCTTGTGCACTCGTTATTTATTTATTTTTGCTTGGGTTGGAACCAGCCTAATGTTTTAATTCACATGTTTTGTTGGCATTGCAGAAAATGCATGGAAGAGTTAAATCAGGAAGAAAGCCACATCAATGTTGATACAAGGGTTGCCAAGGGATTTGCTAAATGGTTTAAGAATCATGTGAGATCTTTAGCCACATGTTTTATATTTTCTGTGTTATTCGTCAACTGTTTAATACCATTGCTGCTAAATGATTTATTTGTGTAGATTGGACAGTTGCATGAGGAGAAGAAGGTCAGTGATGATCTATTTGCTTTGGCATGCTTACCGGATAAGCGAGTGAGAGTGTGTTCAGCATGCATTTTTGACGGTGTCCGGTACCATAACGTTGATCACGAGAAAAAAGGAAGACAAAAAATAGTGGATTTGTCAATGAGGGGTCACATGATCGTGAGAACATTGACTTCTATGGTCAGTTGAGAAGCATCATAGAGTTGCAGTACAACTCTAGTGGAGGCATCCATCGCTCGGTTGTCTTATTTCGCTGTGACTTTGATCCTGGTAGAAAGAAGAAGAGACACTCTTGTGTCAAATATGATGGCCACTTCAAAAGCATCAACACTTCAAGGTGCTGGTATAAGAGTGATCCCTTTATTCTAACAGCACAAGCAACAATGGTGTTTTACCTGCCAGACACTCTTTTGCACGGAAAATGGCGAGTTGTGCAAAACTTTGAGCACATACACTTGTGGAGTGTGACTGAAACTGAAACTGAAGTGGAAAAGAGCCCCGGTGGTACTGGCCTAACATATCAGGATGATGACTGTACAGAAGTTTTGGTGCAAGCTGGTGATGACTCTATGGAAGTTCCGGTGCAAAGCAGAGTGCGAAGGGACCGGTAACGTGTGCTCATTGATGTTGCAACAGTTGAAGGCATCAAGAAAAGAAGAAAGGTGGTAGCGAATGGACATGGGAGCGAGGATGAGGAAAACAGGACTGATCATACTATGCTGCAATATTGTAGTGACGATGAGGAAAACAGGAGTGGGCATAGAGTTCCTTGTTTTGGTATCGACGACGATGAGTAGCAAATGGACATGAAGGTAAATTATGTCTCCTTGGTGATCTAATACTATTACTGCATGTTCCTTGTTTTGATTGGTGATCAACCTTCTCTATAGTTTTTTTTTGTGATCATGATGTAGTTTTTGTACTACAATTCTCTCCAGGTAGCAAAATGCTTGAGACTAATGGTTGTAGTGTTGGGAGGTAGATGGTGAAGATTCGATGCAAAATGAATCACACCCATTGTTATGTTTCACACCCTTTAGGCTATGTCTCACACCCATTGTTAAAAAAAACTTTTTTGCATTTGTCCAGGCAATGGGAGCAGGAGCAGCGACTCTGGCTATAGCAAAAGCAGCAGCGACTCTAGCTACAGCAAAAGAAGCAGCGAGGATGAGGAGGTATGGAGTGAGGAAGAAGAGGAGCAGAGCATGGATGATGAGGTGGTGATTGACGATGGCCTCGCGATGGTGGTGCGTGAAGATGGCCACGCGATGGTGGTTCTTGAAGATGACCTCGCGATGGTGGTGGTTTCTGACGATGACCTCGCGATGGTGGTGGTGCCTAACGATGACCTCGCAATGGTGGTGGTGCCTGATGATGGCCTCGCGATGGTGATCCCACAGCTGGGCGACAGGACCATGCCAATTGTGGTAGAGGAGTACATCCCACAGCCTGGCCCCGGGCCAATTCTAGGGCTTCGCCGCTCTAAGCGCATCAGGATGATGAAGGAGAAGGGGAATAAGTAGGAGTGAAGATCTTAAGAACTTTTAAGTATGATAGTGTTGTACCTGATGGAGCTTTAATCATTTCAGTGTAAACCTTGTAAGTATGATAGTGCTGAACTGCTACTGCACTTTTAAGTATGATGGTGGTGCCTGATGAAATTTTGTGCATGCTCATGGATGAAAGATAAAATTATGTGTTTTTGTGCTTGCTCATGGATACTCATTCATTGAATAATTTGTGATAATATGCCCAAATTTGGCACATGCCTCCGTCTTGTGATGGGAAATAATGTTGCCAAAGAGAGGTTCCAACTTGTTTCACAAAAAAACCATTTTTCATTTTCTGAATGCCAAAAACACGTGTTCTTCGTGAAGCGGCTACAAGGAGAGTCATCCTAAATGGCGCCATTCCATGGCAATCTCAAAGTAGACCGTATTTTACGGATTGTCGCCAAAACTCATGCGTTACCGAACCTCGTAGCTACCCCGGTCATTCAGATAGCCATCGGCCGATTCAGCTGGAACCGGCTATAATTTGAACTGCGGGTGCTCCATAGCTTGCCCGTTATTTTTACTAAAAATAATTTTTAGGTTCACGAGTAGGCATTTCATCATCGAATCACCAAAACATTTGCATGATTCAACCCCTAGCCACGGACGGCCGTCGCGACGAATTCAGCCGGATTTTGAAAAGACCGTAAATTTTTTTAAAAAAATCAAAAAAATGGGAAACCTTCGCGTCGCATCATCACATGTGACCTGCCACCTAGCAAAAATATATAACTTGGAGTACCGACGTTTTCTTGGAAAAGTGTTCTACAAAACGACCTACCACGAACGAAGACCCATGGCTTTCAAGCCAAATGAGCAATGATATGGCCACATTCGTTGAATAGTTTGTGATAATATGCCCAAATTTGGCACATGCCTCCGTCTTGTGATGGGAAACAATGTTGCAAAAGAGAGGTTCCAACTTGTTTCACAAAAAATCCATTTTTCATTTTGTAAATGCAAAAAACACATGTTCTTCGTGAAACGGCTACAAGGAGAGTCATCCTAAACGGCGCCATTCCATGGCTATATCAAAGTAGACCGTATTTTACGTATGGTCGCCAAAACTCGTGCATTTCCGAGCCTCGTAGCTACCTCCGGCCATTCAGACAGCCATCGGCCGATTCAGCTAGAACCGGCTATAATTTGAACTGCGGGTGCTCCATAGCTTGCCCGTTATTTTTACTAAAAACCATTTTTAGGTTCACGGGTAGGCATTTCATCATAGAATCACCAACACATTTGCATGATTCAACCCCTAGCCATGGACGACCGTCGCGACGAATTCGGCCGGATTTTGAAAAGACCATAAAAAATTCAAAAAAAACAAAAAAATGGGAAACCTTCGCGTCGCATCATCACATGTGACCAGCCAACTAGCAAAAATATATAACTTGGAGTACCGATATTTTCTTGAAAATGTGTTCTCCAAAACAACCTACCACGAACGAAGATCCATGGCTTTCAAGCCAAACGAGCAATGATATGACTACATTTGTTGAATAGTTTGTGATAATATGCCCAAAATTGGCACATGCCTCCGTCTTGTGATGGGAAACAATGTTGCAAAACAGAGGTTCCAACTTGTTTCACAAAAAAAACATTTTTCATTTGCTGAATGCCAAAACACATGTTCTTCGTGAAGTGGCTACAAGGATAGTCATCCTAAACGGCACCATTCCATGGCTATCTCAAAGTAGACCGTATTTTACGGACGGTCGCCAAAACTCATGTGTTTCCGAGCCTCGTAGCTACCCCCGGCCATTCAGACAGCCATCAGCCGATTCAGGTGGAACCGGCAATAATTTGAACTACGGGTGCTTCATAGCTTGCCCGTTATTTTTACTAAAAATCATTTTTAGGTTCACGGGTAAGCATTTCATCATAGAATCACCAACACATTTGCATGATTCAACCCCTAGCCATGGACGGCCGTCACGACGAATTCGGACGGATTTTTGAAAGACCATTAAAAAATCAAAAAAAACAAAAGAATGGGAAACCTTCTCGTCGCATCATCACATGTGACCTGCCAACTAGCAAACATATATAACTTGGAGTACCGACATTTTCTTGAAAAAGTGTTCTCCAAAACGACCTACCACGAACGAAGATCCATGGCTTTCAAGCCAAACGAGCAATGATATGGCCACATTCGTTGAATAGTTTGTGATAATATGCCCAAAATTGGCACATGCCTCGGTATTGTGATGGGAAAAAATGTTGCAAAAGAGAGGTTCCAACTTGTTTCACAAAAAAAACCATTTTTCATTTTCTGAATGCCAAAAACACATGTTCTTCGTGAAGCGGCTACAAGGAGAGTCATCCTAAACGGCACCATTCCATGGCTATCCCAAAGTAGACCGTATTTTACGAATGGTCGCCAAAACTCATGCGTTTCCAAGCCTCGTAGCTAACCCGGCCATTCAGACAGCCATTGGCCGACTTAGCTAGAACCGGCTATAATTTGAACTGCGGGTGCTCCATAGCTTGCCCGTTATTTTTACTAAAAATCATTTTTAGGTTCACGGGTAGGCATTTCATCATAGAATCACCAACACATTTGCATGATTCAACCCCTAGCCACGGACGGCCGTCGCGATGAATTCGGCCGGATTTTGAAAAGACCGTAAAATATTCAAAAAAAATCAAAAAAAATGGGAAACCTTCGCATCGCATCATCACATGTGACCTGCCAACTAGTAAAAATATATAACTTGGAGTACCGATGCCTTCTTGAACTATTCGGTATGATTTTTACCATTATTTCTACAATGTTTATAAAAAAGAAAAAGAAAAAGTCTGCCTCCAAACCCCAAAAAACTGGTGAAAATTTCCCACCCACCCCACCAAATTTTCCCTCTCACCCCACCAAAATTTCCCTCCACTCCCTCTTCCACTACCACGCAGGACCCACCACTCCCTCTCCCACTACCACGTAGGATCCCACTCCCTCTCCCACTCCCCTCTCCATTCCACCACTCTGTCGCCCTCCCCTGCTCCTAATCCTAGCTCCACGCCACCTCATGGACGACGGCTCCCCACCCCACCGCCCCCAGCCCCTCCCCTGCTCCGCGCCACCCCGCGGGCCCTCCCCTGCTCCGCGCTGCCCCTCTCCCATCTCCCCGAAGACGAATCCCTCCTCTGCGACAACTCCATCATCAACGACGGCAGGTACGTGCGATGAGGACGATGGGCAGCTCCATCATCGGTAGACGTGAGCAACGATTGTGACATGAGCCACCACTCCATCATCTACAACATGACGACGGGTACTCCCCTTGATGTTCTAGGGTTAGGGTTAGGACTGGCCGATCTCTCATTGATCTCCATGGTAGATCCCCCTCTGGTTAGGATCTTCTGGTGGATCGGTGGATCTCATGGGTTAGCATCTTCTAGGGTAGGATCTCCAGATGGTTAATTAGGGTTAGGATCTCCTAGTGGTTAGGGTTCTTCTTCATGGGGATTTATCGATGGGGATGGGGATGGATTCATGGGGTTCACGTTGCTCATGGGGATGTGGATGGGGTTTGGGTGCTTGATGTTTTGCGTGGCAGCTCACTTGTGGCCTTGTTTGTCATGCGGCAGGTTATTGGGAAGCATTAGGAGGAGGACCTCAAGCACAGGTACCATGACGCACCACCATAGAAGCAGGTAGCACGACCATCTCCATCTACCTCTCCCTTTGCTGCGAATCCTGTTATGTGTTCTTGATTATGGTCACCACTAAATCTCAAGCTCTGTTGTTGTTGTTCCCATGCTATCTAGGGTTTGTAGGTTCCCATTCTTGTTTGGTTTCTATCGAGGGTTAGGGTTTCATGAGGTTAGGGTTTTATGGGGTTCATGGGGTTCACAAAGCCACTTGCTTGCAATTGCTGTGGGTCTTAGCAGAATTCAATTTTTCTGTTCCATCCTAATGATAATGTGCTACTGAACATTGATTAGGATGATTGTGTCTACATGGGTCGATATACTCTTTAGTTATTCAAATGCTCTTTAGTTATTCAACATGATGGCTTCTGACAGTGCAAAATTTGCTATCTGATGTCACAATAGTAGTCGCCACAAAGAGGTCTTGGTGTCAGTATTTGTTACCACTGTCACAAAGTGTTATGCCTACTTGTTAGAGAAAAGCTACAATGTAGTATGAAGATTGCAGTGCTTTATGATAAACTATAGATTTGGGAAGTCTCAACTATTTTATTTCTATACAGAATGAACATCACTAAATGTTGAAAACAATTTACAACTTCATAGATGGCTTCTGACATGATATGTGTGTACATGGGTTGATATACCAAATCAAACCGGGTTTGGCTATGGGCTGAAAACAATTTACGACTCCATAGATGGCTTCTAACAATTTACTATGTCAGAAGCCATCGTCCATGATTAGGGACATACTAATACTCTTTAGTTATTCAATATGATATGTTTCTGCATGGGTTGATATACCAAATCAAACCTACTTTGGTTGCCCTATTGAAGCTTCTATAAAATTATTGTATAGGTTGCAGAGGGACATGCATGGGGACATGCACAGAGTAATAAAATTAGAAGAATGCTAGTCCAAGCGTTCTTAGTCTCTTCACTACATCATGGGGATGGTTGCTTGCTTGCTGCTAATCTTCAATTTAGTTGCTTGCTAGTGTACATAGGGTTAGGGTTTGCATCAGCAGTACTACTAGCACTTTGCTTGCTTGCTTGTGTAATTTATATGAGGCACTAGGCACATTTCTTGATTTATATTGCTACCCCATGCTTGATGTAGTCAAGATTTTAAGGGATGCTTCATATCTTTCATGTGTACATGCATGCTTGCTTAGTGCACTTACATGTTTGCTTAATTAATTTAACTACATCACTATATTGTTGATCCAACAAGTTTGCTTCACACATATTACATGTATGTGCATGCTCGTCTAAATGCTTTCCATTATTGATATAAGTGCATCATTTTACTTTACCCCCGTTGTATCAGATTGTTGTTTATTCTATTTTGCCAGCACCACCTCAAGATCATCCATGGCAAGGATGACAAGGTCAAACCCGAGGCCAACCATTGGTATGCAACTTGCTCCTTGTGGTTATACTATCATTTTTATAAAATATGTGTCTTAATATGCTAAGTGAAATGTATTGCTGTAATCTGAATAAGTTGGCTTAGTTGTGCCTGGGTGTTGTTACTCTTCCTTAGCTGAATAACTAGGATTAAATGATAATAAAATATCATAAGATATGTTTGGTTGTATGTCCATGCATTCCAACCATTAACCTAATAGTTATGTTTCCTTTTCCATGCAAAGATGAGCCTCCTCTCACCGAGTACGAGAAGGTTAGGGCTAGAAACATGATGAGGAACAATCGGATGTTCTAGTCCCTTGGCATTGGTGCAATAGCTTCAATGATTAGGAAAACGAATAATGTACAAGAAGGTAGAACTAATGGGGTTCAAGAAGGTAGTGGAGTTATCAACGATGACCCAGAGTACAATCCTAAGGAGGATGAAGTTGTAGTGCACAAGGTTGTTAAGGTGCAAACTCTGTCTTGCTTGGAGGGTTCAGGTTCTTGTATGTTATGTGTTTCCTTGTGCTCACATATTTGTCTTGTGATCTAAACAAATTTCTATGCTATTTCTACAAGGCACTGAAGGAATATAGGATGAAGAGGCCTGGTGTTAAGAAGACAGCCAGCAAGAAGAGGAAGATCTCAGAAACATCTGTTGCAATTCCTCCAGGAAGGGTGATGGCCCCACCTCCAGGACAAACAAAGAGGATCATGGAACGTCATGAACCTGCCCCTGATAGAGTCACAAGGCAGAAAGCAAATATGGCAGTTGCGACGGACCATCAGGAAAATCCGTTGTGCATGGACTTTGAGAGCTCGGTGCAAATGCGTGATGAGTTTCCGCCCATGGATGAAGAAATCACTCTTTGCGTGGATGAAAGCGGCACTGGCTGCCTATGCCTCAGGCGTGGTGCACCTTCTATTGACAGGAATGTTGTCATCAGTGAAGAAGAACAGCAGGTTGTGCTTCAACCAGGCAAGTTCACCTTTGCAATGCTCTCTTTTACTAGTGCATTTTGCAAATGGAAGTGATCATGTATGCTTACCTGTTTAGCAGAACCATTCCTGCATTTGTCGATTTCTCTTCTAATTTATGAGTTCGATTTCATTTTCAGATGCAATGACTACCAATCATAGACTTAGAAAGAGCAAAGGGCTAGAGAGAATCACCAAGTCGCTTGGTACAAAGGTGCCTATCCAAATTGTCGAAGGGATGAAGCGTCTAGAGAAGCCTCTACAGGCAGCAAAGTTTGCTTCTGAGTGTGGACTCGTTGCAAGAAGCCATCTGTCGGTTCTTCCTCACTTCAAGGAATACAAAAAAATGCTAGTCTATTGGAGGACTACATTGGTAAAGTTGTTGTAAGCTACTTGTTTTGTAGTTAATGTGCTATCTATTTTCTGTTACACCTACGTATGATCACTAATGTTTTTCCTACCTTGTTTGCTATCTTGGTAGGAAAATTTTGAGATGAACATGGACTTGGAGACCATCAAGACCGCGTGCAAAGATATTCTGCAGAAAAATTCAAAGAACAGACGCCATAAGATCAAGAAGAAGTATTTTGATACTGTAGGAGCAAACAAAGTCAGCACCAAGTCTCCGGTGCCAGATCTGACGGACGGTGAATGGCAAGCTCTGGTGGAGATGTGGTCTACCCCAAGACACAAGGTTTGTCTCTGCTTTGTTTGCTGATTTATGTTCTGCACATCAGGATGGGAATGGGCCGGGCCAGACCTGGCGCTGGCCTTGGCCCTGTGGCCTCAAAGCTCAATATGTGAGGTCATGGGTATTTCAACAGAATTTCGTGACCTCACTGACCCATTGGGTATATGAGGCCGACCCAAAATTTAGCAAATGTTTACAAAGTGCAGAAGAATGCAGATTTCTTAAGCAAATATTATACACTAACTTTTATATAATACACTGACTCTTACATAGTACATCAACACCATATGTAATACATTGACTCTTATATAGTACTAGTTGTTCATGTACTTGTACTAGTGCAGGATAACCGAAATATTTCCATATAAAATATGCTCAGACTCGTATTGTCCTACTATACGACTGCCTATTCCCCTTTCTTTCGACTTGGCAAATAACTGAAACTACTCATCATTCATGAACATACATTTGTGAAACACTAAAATTACTACAGAAAGAACTACTGTAATGAATCATTCATGAACATACATCTATAATCTTAAACTTTTGATCTTGTGTTGGAATGAGAGAACTATTGCAGAACTGAAAATACTGCAGAACCAAAACCAAGCATCTGCCAAGAACCAAAACATTACGCTAATGCTAGATCATGCTGACATTATGCTTTTTTGTAGGAAACCTGTGTGTCGAACAAGATGAATTGATAAAAGGTCGTGTACCAACAAAGAACTGGTTCTAGGCACTACACAGCACATATTTTTGCCACTGTGAGTACTTTTGTCTGAAGACCTTACCTTTTGTTTCTTGTTGAATAACATTTCTGATCCTTGTTGAATAACATTTTGACTTTTGTTGAAAAACATTTCAGAAAGAAGAGCGTAAGGGTGAGGAGTTGTCTGCGATTGACTTGTTCAAGGCCACCCACAACAGCAAGAATCACGGGTTTTCGGAGCCAGTTAAGATTGCTATAGTAAGTTCCAGCCAGTTCAAACTTTTGTCTAAGGATCTCAGCCCTGCTTGATTCACAACCAGCAAGAACACACGCTATGTTCCATGCTTTGAGGTTGTTTGCTAGAGCATTTATTCTAGAGTTCTCAACAAATATATCAGAATTTTCTATAGCTATTTGTTGCATTTTTTATGATATGATGAAAATTGATATGAATGTTAGTTTGATGATCGGCTCACTCGGGAAGCCATATTATATAGAACCACCATATTGTTCCAATTGCATGTCTCCAGATCACATGCTTTGCGGCTGTGGTAATCTGATAAGAATGTCAATAGCTTTTCTCAAAACCATAGTATACTTGTTGTCACGGTACTGTCAAAAAGTGTTGTGCCTACTTGTTAGAGAAAAGCTATTGACAATCATATCAGAAAGTGCACTGTGGTTTTATGATATGATGAAAATCTATACGGTGAACACTTCCTGTAGCCATATTCAAATAATGCTTTCAGGTTACTAGTCATCATCTTCTTCTGTTTGAGTTTGAGTAAAATATCTACGTATAGATTTTGTGTGCTGGTTTGGTTACTTCAAATAATCCATTTTGTGGTCTGGTTTGGTGGCATTCTGGTTTGGTTACTTCAAATAGATCTGTCACTAATGTCTATCATTTTCCTCCATATGCTAACTTGAGATGGAAAAAGGAAGGATGCGTCGGTACTAGAAGGTGAAGAGCCAAAGTGTGATGCTAAAATTGTTGAAGAAGTGCTCAAGACCGAAGTCAAGCAAAGCACATTATTCAGGAATGTTGGGCTCCAGTCATCTAGTTACAACTCTGGCAAAGCAACTGCTGTTGTGGCTGCTCATGTCCGTGATCTTGAGCAGAAGCTGGAGAGGTTGGAGCTTCAAGATGAAGTGATGCAAGAAGAAATGGCAGCAATCCAGATGAAGGCGGGAGAATATGAAGTTGCACCCGACAAGGAACTTGAGCTACTGCGCAGGAGGTCTCAAGAACAGGAAGAGAAGTTAGCCCACTTGATGGCTCTCTTTGGAGCTAAAGCATCGTAGAAGCTTTATGCGATGGCTCTTTTTGGTTTGTCTTGCTCTAGTAGAACATGGTATAGAACCTGTGAAGTGGTCTAACTTCTCAAGAACGGATGAGAAGTTAGCCCACTTGATGGGTCATTCTGGTGATGTTGGACGTGTGAACCTGTGAAGTATTTTGAACCCATGAGCCTGTGAAGTACTTTGAACCTGTGAACTTGTGAAGTATTTTGTGAAGTTGTAGCAGTTTCTGAACCTGTGAAGTTGTTAATTATTTGAGTTTTGTTTGGACCATTTTGTTTGGACATGTGAATTATTTGAATTATTTGAGTTTGGACTGCAAAAAGGCCGAGGCCCTTCATCTCCAATCACACATCTGAGGCCTGAACTCTGGTAAATGTATATGGCCCTTGTCAAGGAGAAGCTCGAGACCAATTTGTCAGCTGGCTATACAATCTTAATATTCCTGCGAATGATGATTGGATGCTGCTTGGAGATTTCAATTTTATTCGATCCCCTTCCAATAGAAATCTCCCTGGTGCTGATGTGAATGACATGTTCATTTTTAATGAGATCATCGGCCACCTGGGTCTTACGGAATTGCCCCTCAAAGGTAGGTCTTTCACTTGGTCCAACATGCAAGACTCACCCATCCTGGAGCAACTGGATTGGTTCTTCACTTCTGCTAATTGGATATCATCCTATCCCCTGAATCAAGTCCTACCTTTAGCAAAGTGTGACAGCCCGATGCCGACGTTCCAGAAGATCCCCCATTCTTTCCGTTTCCGTCGTGTGGGTATTTTTCGTTTGTTGCATCGTCATTTAGTTTGCATCATCGCATCATGCATGGCATCACGTCAACCGTGTCTTGTCGGTGTTGCCTGTTGCTCCGTGTTGTTGGGTGTTAGTGCTTCGTGAGTGGCGTCGTTTGTAGGCATGATGAGAGTGCGTGCGTGAGGGCCACTGCTAAACCCCGTTGCACCGCAGACCTAAACCTTCTCTCCCCTCTCTTTTATTTGTTGTGCGGTTTGCTAAAGTTTCCGTTTTAACCCCGTCAAAAGATTCGTCTTCTTTTAAAACCCTTTTATAAAATGCGGGGGCAACCCTTAGGTTTTTATTTTATTTCTCCGTTCGTTTTATTTTAAAACCGTCCCATTTTATTTTCTCTTTTAAAAGGCTTTTATTTTATTCTTTAAATAAAGAGGTTTTATTTAATTCTTCAAAGGGGTTCGATTTTTAATTTTTTTGTAAACGGGTTTTAATTTTATTTCTTCAAAAGGTTTTATTTTATTTCTTTTAAAAATGCCCAAAACTATTTCTTATAGTGGGGTATGTTTTTAAGTAGTTAAAAAACATTTTCTTTATTTTAATTTTTCTGTTAAAACCTTTTCTTATGAGTTTCTATTTTTTTCCTTTTCTTTTAAAAAAAAGGAAAAAATCAAGTTTTAAAAAAAACCAAATGGGGGAGGAGCCAGGCCAGGCCAGCCGGCCCAAGGCCCAGCTTTCCCTCCCTGACCTAGCCCATTGCTCCCCTGTCTCGCCCTCGCGCCTTTGTCCTCCCCAGTTCTCCTCCCGATCCTCTCCTCATCCCGCGCCGCCATGGCCTCGAGCAGTCCCGTCGCCGGCCTCCTGCTCCTCCTCCCGCGTGCTGCACGTCTTCCCCGCGACCGCCTCGCCCTCGCCTTCCGCCGGTCGCCGGCCTCCCTGGCCTCCCGTGCCGCGCCCAGCAGCCGGTGCCCCGTGCGCCGACCTCGCCCCGCCATGCGTCGGCCGATGTGCTGCCCGTCCCGCGTGCCACCCTCGCCTCCGAGTTCTCCGCGTCGCCCTTGGCCGCCGTGCTGGCCTCCCGCACAGGCCTGCGCGCCCGCCGTGCTCGCCCTGACGCCGGCTTGCCCCTGCCCGAGCTGGCCCCGTCGCCGGTGTGCCGCCCCGCCATGCGCGCCTCCCCGAGCTGCGCCGCCACGCCAGCGCGCCGCGCCCGCCTCGTCCGGCCCTTGCCTCGAGCATGCCTCGCCCCGCGCCTCCTCGTCGCCATGCTCGCCTCCCGAGGCCCCCTGTGTTGCTGCGCTGTTGCCGGGCCGTTGCCGCTAGCCTGTCTGCTGCTAGGTTGTTGTGCCGCCGTGTTGCCTGTCGCTGTTGCTACGTTTTGCTGCTTGGTGATCGTTTTGCCGCTGCTTGGAGTTGATGTGCAGCGGCCGTGTTGTTGCTGTCGCTGTAGGATGCTCGCGTCGCTTGTAGTTGTTGGTTGTTGTGATGCTGCTGGCCGATGCATGCCGCCGCAGTTGCTGTTGCTCTTGTTGTCGAGCCGTTGCCTGCTTGCGCTGCTGCCGTTGTGTGCTGTGCCATAGTTGTTGCTTGCGCTTTTGCATGTTGGCTTCTTGCTCCGTTTGCGTGCTAGCCTGCTAGATAGTTGCTAGTTGTTGTGCTAGGTAGCGGTAGGATGCTGTTGCTAGTTGCCGTAGATGCTGCTGCTTTGCTAGCTGATGCTTTTGATGTTAGATGCTAGTCTAGGTAGCTAGTGGCTTGCGGTTTGTCCGCTTACGCTAGCCGTGATGCTGCCGCTTGCGTCGCCGCACGGACCATCCCCGCCTACCGTGAGTCATCGACGAGATAGGCGAGTACAACGACGACCTCGACGAACCCCGAGCATCGACGGAGACGTGATCGACTACCGACGCCGAAGACGTCTGCCGACGCCGAGAGAACGACTACCGTTGACGAGAACATGTGCCACTACTTCAACTACCGGCGCGTGTACGACTACTTCCACGATGACCACGATGTCCGCTTCGACCGAACCCCTCCGATTCGCACGCGTCGAAGGTATACCGATGGGACATGTCGTGTACCGTGTGCTAGTGATGTACGAACGTATGAGTTGTTTGAATTGAATGCATGTATGCACCGTATGTATGCACCATTGTTTGCCCGTGCACGTTGTCTTCCTTTTCGTCGAGCCCTCGACACATGGGAACCCGAGATACGGGATCACCCCATCTTTATTTACCGTTCCCGCACGCGTTCCTATACGTTGGCACCGGTTTCTCCTCGAGTTATCGGGACCGGAACGTTGCCGTGGCATCGTTTCCGTTTTGCCGCCATGGTTCCCTTTCGTTCGCCATGGCGACACAAGTTTCTTTCTCTTCTTGCCCGTGATGTTTGAACTCGCATGCATGACGCATTCATGGCATATAATCTTGTGTTGCATGTTCTTGTGTCGTGGCTCCGTTCTATGTTCCGCGAGTTAAATCGACTAGGTTGCCTTGTAGGACCGTCGCTTCACCCCTTGCCATGTTAACAACAATTTAATATTTTCGTGTAAATAATCGGGAGTGACTTAAATAATTAATCGTGGAGTTTCGTCGATATGCAACCCGTTGCATATCGAGCTTCACTTAATGTGTAGTGTTTGATTGTTGTGATTGTCATGCCTTGCATTAGACCGTTCATGCATCATATGTGCTCTTGCATCTTGTGGTGAATATATGTGTTGATGTTTGTTTCTGGTTTGCTCCGTCTCGATAGAGTTCCGCAAGCGTGTCGGAATGTGAGGAACCGTTTGACTACGTTGGTTCGCCGACTTCACGGAGTCATTCTTCTTCCAAGCGGGATCTCAGGCAAGATGATCATTTCCCCAGATACCATTACTATCATTGCCATGCTAGTTTTACTGTTGCTATCGTTTATGTCTCGTTGCCTACCACATGTTAATTATCAGCCTCTCAACAATGCCATGAAACCTTCAACCTATTCCACCTAGCAAACCACTAATTGGCTATGTTACTGCTTGCTTAACCCTGTCGTAAGCGTTGCTAGTTGCAGGTGCAGATGCTTCCATGTGATAACATGGGTCCCTTGTCATATCACCATATATTAATGCTATTTAATTTAGTGCACCTATATACTTGGTAAAAGGTGGAAGGCTCGGCCTTTCTAGCCTGGTGTTTTGTTCCACCTTTGCCCCCTTAGTTTTCAGCTATCGGTGTTATGTTCCATAAACGAGCGCTCCTAACACGATCGGGGTTGTTATGGGGACCCCCTTGGTAATTCGTTTTAGATTAAAGCTGGTCTGGCAAGGCCCAACTTTGGTACTACATTTTCCTAATCACTAATGAACTGCATAGGGAGTAATTAACCCGAGGATATTTAATCAACCCCCGGGCCAGTGCTCCTCATGAGTGTTGGTCCACCCACCTAGCAGTCGGCGGTGCCACCACGGGGCAACTCGAGGTTTGGTTCCCGTCCACTTTGCATAGACGATGTGTCCTGAGAAAGAGATACGCGGCTCCTATTGGGTTCGTCGACACACCGGGTGGCCTTGCTGGATTAGTTTTACCTTTGACGAGATATCTTGTACATCGGGATTCCGGTGATGCTTTGGGTAATCTCAGAGTTGAGGTTTTCCACTAGGGAATCCGACGAGATCGCGAGCTTCGTGATTGAGGATTTCTATGCGGCTTGTGGAAATTTGTGATGGACTAGTTGGAGCACCCCTGCAGGGTTAAATCTTTTCGGAAAGCCGTGCCCACGGTTATGTGGCAATGTGGAAGCTTTGTTTAACACTGGTTCTAGATAACTTGAAGTTAACTTAATTAAAACTTGTCAACTATGTGCGTAACCGTGACTGTCTCTTTCCTGAGTTCCTTCTCCGATCGAGGACACGGTGGGGTTATGTCTGACGTAGGTAGGTGTTCAGGATCATTCATTGGATCATCAGTAGACACGTCCGTTATGCGTAGATCTTCCCCTCTTATTTCTTGTACTCGTAAGTTAGCCACCATATCATATGCTTAGTCGCTGCCGCAACCTCACCACTTAACCATACCTCACCCATTAAGCTTTGCTAGTCTTGATACCTTTGGAAATGAGATTGCTGAGTCCCCTGTGGCTCACAGATTACTACAACACCAGTTGCAGGTACAGGTAAAGGTTATTTGACGTGAGCGTGTTGATTGATCATTTGGAGTTGCTTCTTCTTCTTCTTCATCGATCTAGGATGGGTTCCAGGCCGGCAGCCTGGGATAGCAAGGATGGACGTCGTTCTTCTTTTCTCGTTTGTTTTCGTCCGTAGTCGGACCCTGCTCTTACTCTTGATGATTATGTAATGTACTGATGTGACTCTGATGTAGCTTGTGGCGAGTGTAAGCCAATTCTATATATATCTCTTCTTTTCAGTACATGTACTTGTAACGATATCCATTCTTGCGACACGACGAGATGCGCTTCTATCCCTGAAGAGGCCTTCGTGCCAAATTGAGGATAGGGTCGCATCTTGGGCGTGACACAAAGTCTGCATCTGATCATGTTCCCTGTGTGGTGACATTCAACACCTCCATCCCTAAATGTAACCTTTTCTGGTTTGAAAATTATTGGGTTGAGATGGATGGTTTTCTGGAATGTGTACAACAGTCTTGGCAAACCCCTTCCAGGAAAGGTCACATCTCTTCCATCATCATGGATAAGTTTAAACACCTGAGGCAGGCCCTGAAGAGATGGCAGACTGGTCTTTCCAAACTAAAAACACTTATTAATAAGTGCAACCACGTGGTGCTATGTCTGGATGACCTTGAGGAGCTCAGACCCCTTTTTAGACCTGAAGCTAATTTCAGGCTGATTGTCAAACTTCATCTAGATCATCTGCTCCATTTGCAATTCTTGTACTGGAAATAGAGAGCTACCATCAGGTTCATCAACGGTGGGAGAGGAAAATACTAAATTCTTGTACTGGAAAAAGAGAGCTACCATCATGGCTACTGAAAGATACAGAAGAAACTCCATATCATCTCTTAGGTTGGAAGATGGCTCTGTTATCACTGATCATGAGCAGATTGTTGGATGCTTTTGGTCTTCCTTCAAAAACAGAATGGGTTCTTCTCAAGGAATCAACTGGGCATTTGATCTACAATCTCTCAATCCAAGAGTGGATGGGCTTGATGTTTTGACACTGCCTTTCACCAAAGAAGAAATGGATAGGACTGTCAAAGAAATGCCCATTGATAAGGCACCTAGTCCACATGGTTTCAATGGTCTTTTTTTCAAGAAATGTTGGCATAACATTCGTTCTGATTTCTATCATCTTGCAGCTGACTTTCATGCAGGGATCACCAAGTTGGAAAATATGAACTCCTCCTATATCACTTTGATACCTAAAAAGAGATCCCCTGAACAAGTTGGTGATTTCAGACCTATCTCCCTGACTGGTATGGGTCTTAATTTCCTCTCCAAGATGATTGCCAACAGGTTGCAGTTGCATATCATGAAATGTATCCATAAAAATCAATATGGTTTCATCAAATCCAAAACCATACAAGATTGTGTTGGATGGACCCTGGAATATTTGCATCAATGTCACCAATCCAAGCAACCAATTGTCATCCTCAAGCTTGATTTTGAAAAGGCTTTTGACTCTGTGGAACATGAATTCATATTTCAGATCCTCAAGCACAAAGGTTTCAATGCTAAGTGGATTTTATGGACACAGCAACTGCTCAGTTCTGGTTCCTCCTCTGTCCTTCTCAATGGAGTCCCTAGTAAAAAAATTATGTGCAAAAAAGGGGTCAGGCGGGGAGATCCCATGTCCCCTCTCCTTTTTGCCATTGCTGCTGATTTTCTCCAAACATTGGTCAATCAGTTGTTGCAGGATGGCCTCATCCAGCTGCCAATACCCTTTCATGACAAATACTTTCCAATTGGTTAATATGAAGATGACACACTCATCATTTTGCATGCTGTCGAGTCTCAACGACTAGAGTTCAAAAAGATGCTCCTGCTTTTTTCCCAATCCACAGGTCTTCAAGTAAACTATCACAAGTCTGCTTTGCTGCCTATTAATATTGATCAGGAACAGCTTCAGACACTTGCTGACTCTATTGGTTGTAAGGTTGGATCTTTACCTTTCACCTATCTTGGTTTGCCTATTGGGACAACAAAACCAAGAATTATTGATCTAATGCCCTTGGTTGACAATATGGAAAGGAGGCTTTCTGCTAGCTCCTCCTTCCTGGCTCAGGGGGAGATTGCAATACCTAAATTCTGCCTTGTCCTCTGTTCCCATTTTTTCCTCTGTAGTTTGGATATACCACCAGGGATTCTTAAACAGTTCGAAAGGATACAGAGGCAGTGTTTGTGGAGGAAAAATGGACAAGACCATGCCCCTTCCCTTGCTGCTTGGAATTTAGTATGCAGACCAAAAATGAAGGGGGGTTTGGGCATTATGAATCTGTCTGTCCAGAATGAAGTCATGTTGCTTAAACATGCAGACAAGTTCTTGAACAAGGTTGATATACCCTGGGTGCACTTAATCTGGAACACATATTATCATACCACAGTTCCTCGGGGTACCACCCTCTGTGGATCCTTTTGGTGGAAGGATATCTGCAAAAAACTGGATAACTACAGAGCTGTCACATATGTACAGCCCAACACGGGAGACACTTTTCTCTTTTGGTCTGACTCCTGGGCAGTAGGAGATTCTACAATGCCTCTAGCTATTCGTTCCAAAGATTGTTCTCCTTTGTCATTGACACTTTCTGCACTGCTGAGGAAGTGTTCCAGGCTCACCAAGCTAGCACTTTGATCAATATGTTTCACCTGCCTCTATCTGATAGGGCCCATCAAGAGTTGGATTCAGTCACCTCTTTGATTCAGAATCTTGATAATGATCCAATCTGCAAAGATATCTGGTTGTGGAATAGTGATGGTAAATCTTATACTACCAAAAAATATTATGTTCATTTGCACCTGCCCATTATTCCCAACCCACTTCTTGAATGGATATGGAAAAGTTGTTGCACAACGAAAATCAAGATGTTTGCCTGGATGCTCATCATGGACAGGCTCAACACACAGGACATGATGGAAAGAAGGCACTAGAAGGTGTCTGAGTCAAATCTCTGTATTCTTTGTCATGCTAGAATCAAAGAGGATAGAGATCATCTCTTCTTTAACTGCCTCTTCAGCAGGAAGGTTTGGACTTATCTCCAGATCTCCTGGCAGGGTAATTCTATGTGGACCACTTCACTGTGAGCCAGAAAGGAGTTTCATCATCCTTTTTTCACTGAAGTTGTGTTTACTGCCTACTGGAATATCTGGATAGTTGGAAATGCCAGGATCTTCAACCATGAGAGACCACGCTTCAGTAAATGGTTGGTTTCATTCATGATATATCCCTTTTAGCTCACAGGATTAAGGCTAGATTTAGGGATGATCTACTTAAGTGGATATCTTTCTTACCTTCTTGAGGTTTGTACCCTTCCCACCCCCTCCTCATTTGTACATCCCAGCCCCCTCTCATGTACATATAATCTGTTAATGGAATAAAAGAAAAGATGTGGGGTGTTTCCCTACAGTAGCTTGTCAAAAAAAGAATTAGACTAAAAAGGCTTCGGCCTAAAAAAGAGTCGACTGTAAAAAAAATATAGTTAAAAGGCCAAGGCCCAAACAAGAACTGGACTAAAAAGGATGTGGCCCATATCAAAAGTAGACTAATAAAAAATTTGCTCAGTAAAAAATTCCATCCCAAAAAATAAAAGGCCAGATAATTGGGCCCGGCCCATGTAGACGACCGGAATGGACCGGGCTGAATCTAATTTACGACGTTTTCATTTGGTCATAATTATACCACGTTAGCCTACCACAGTGGATCTAACGTGTTGTGGGCGGATTGCTAGTGACCAAAACAGTTGGTCGTTAAACCTACGACCTTTTTTTGGTCGTAAAATGCTACGACCATTCCAGCAGAAAGGTCGTTATAGTTCATTAGAGACCCTCAGCTTTTGACCGTCTGTTTTTTGTCGTAAAAAGGTGGCAAATGGAAATCAACGACCATTTCGTGAACAATATTGAAGGTCGCAAGTTAGCATATTTCTTGTAGTGTGGATGAGATTCATCATGTAATCGAGTTAGTTTTGTAACGTCTTGATCCCTAGTATCCACTATGTTTGGAGATAGATATTGCTATGACTTTGCTATGCTTAATGCTTGTCACTAGGGCCCAAGTGCCATGATTTCAGATCTGGACCATTTATGTTTTCACCACTATATCTATGTTCTTGATCCAATATTTCATGTTACATGCACCTACTACGTGTTAGGATCTTCATACCCTAAAGTGACATTAATTGGGATTATTTCCGTTGATTACCGTAGTTTGAGAAGTTCATGTATATACTATGTGTTAATGCTTTGTTCCGGTTCTCTGTTAAAAGGAGGCCTTAATATCCCTTAGTTTCCTTATGGACCCCGTTGCCACGGGAGTGTAGGACAAAATATGGCATGCAAGTTCTTTTCCATAACCACGTATGACTATTTACGGAATACATGCCTACATTATATTGATGAACGGGAGCTAGTTATGTGTCGCCCTATGTTGTGACTATTATATGAGTATTGCTTTTCTTAGAGTGTTTTCTTTGAGATCTATCTATCCTTGTAATTGAGTGTGAGAGTTATATAATAAATATTAGTTTGAGTTTGCTTGTTTTACTGTCATGCATCAATCATAGCAATGAACTAAGAGAAATAGAAAAAATCATATGCTAATCCCATGGGAAGTAATGACTTCACATAGAAAAGTATGATTGATAAAAATTGTTGGGAGTTAACAAACATAGAATTAGCCATTGGTACAATCCATGCAAAATTATCATAGAGGAGAGGAGATTCACATACAAATACACTATCTCGGACATCTTTTATGATTGTGAGTCCCCATCAAATATTATATAATGATCGAATTGTTGATGTTGGACAAGGAAGATAGCGTAATAAGTTATGTTTGTTTACATTCACAAAGAATTTATATTTTCATGGATCCTCTAACATGTGGTGCTTCTCTAGGGTCTTTTGCTAGCCCAAAAAATCACACTAAGTAGAGATACTACTCGTGCATCAATAACCCTTAAACCCAGTTTCTTGCCATGAGAGTCCACCATACCTACCTATGAATTGAATAAGATCCTTCAAGTAAGTTGCCATTGGTGCACAAAGCAATAAAAATTGCTCCTAAATATGTATGATCTTTTATTGTAAGGGAAAATAAGCTTTGTGCTATCTTGTGATGGTAAAGAAATAAAAACGACACACTGCATAATAAATGTTGCTATCATAAGAGGCAATAAAAAGTGGCATTCCTTTACATTAAGAGCTTGCACGTAGTAAATTAAAAAGTGCATGACAACCTACGCTTTCCTCTATGAAGGGCCAATATTTTACTTTCATGTATTTAATTTTATGCCAGAGTCAATAATGTTTATCCCTATTTCAATCTACGAATTCTTTAGTTGGCAAGCATCATGTGTCGGGAAAGATCCATATATATATATCTGGTTGGATGTAGGTGATCAGAGTAATTATTGTTGACATTATCCTTGAATTGAATAAGTTGGTTGGCGAAAACAATAAAGCCCCTATCATCCTATGTGTATGATGGAAACATTTGCTCCAAAAATATGCATTGAGTGTCAGCAATCATAGAAGACTAAATGATAGTTGAGTATGTGAACTTGCTAAAATGAAATCTCTTACATAGACTCATCTCTGAAATATGAGGAATTGTCATTATCTCAATGACTAAGAACATAGTTTATTGATTGTCAATAAAGTTTATGCTTCATACTTCTATAATTGTTGATAGATTTTTACTTGTTTATGAGAAGTCATATGATGAAAAACTTGTTGCTATGTTAATATTCATGATGCTCTCATCTCTATATTCTATTTTTATCTACACCTCTTTCTCAAATTATGTGGTCATTATTATCGAGTTCGACTTTCGCTTGAGGACAAGCGAGGTCTAAGCATGGGAAGTTGATACGTCCATTTTGCATTGTGGTTTCTTACTAGTGTTTATATGATTCTTGGTTATTATCGCAGTTTACGATACAATTCGTATGCCTTTTCTATCTGGATTTACAAGGTACATCACAAAGAGGAAAATTGCCGAAAACTAGAATTCTCGACGTGAAAACCAAGAAAAGGCTGAAAAATCACTGGACTCCAAATTACCTGAAACTTCACGCGGAATTTTTGTGAAATATATATGAATTTTTGGAGAAAAATATACCAAAGGAGGGCCAGCTGTTGGTGCCAAGCCAACAGGGCGTGCCCACCCCGCTGGGCATGCCCTGATTGCTTGGGGCCACCTCCTAAGTGCTCCGGCCTCCCTATTCTTCTATAAGTTGGGTTTTGTCCTAGAAAAAAAATAAGAAGATACTTTCAGGATGAAGCAATGTTGTATTGAGGCAGAAACTTGGGCAAATGCCCTTTTGCTCTCCAGCAAAGCGATTCTGCTAGGGAAACTTCCCTCCGGGAGGGGGAAATCAAAGCCATCGTCATCACCAACGCTTCCTCCTCCGTGGGACGACCAATCTTCATCAACATCTTCACCAGAACCACCTGATCTCAAACCCTAGTTCATCTCTTGTATTCAATCTTAGTCTCAAAACCTTAGATTGGTACATGTGGGTTACTAATAGTGTTGATTACATCTTGTAGTTGATGCTAGTTGGTTTATTTTGTGGAAGATAATATGTTCAGATCCTTATTCATAATTATTACACCTCTGATATTGAACATGGTGATGATTTGTGAGCAGTTACTTTTGTTCACGAGGACATGGGAGAAGTCTTGTTATAAGTAATCATGTGAAGTTGTATTTGTTCGATATTTTGATGATATGTATGTTGTTGCTTCTCTTAGTGGTGTCGTGTGATGTCGACTACATGACACTTCACCATATTATGGGCATTAGGTAAGGCATTATGGAGTAATAAGTAGATGATGGGTTGCTAGAGTGACAGAAGCTTAAACCCTTGTTTATGTGGTATTTCATAAAGGGTTGATTTGGATCCACATATTTCATGCTATGGTTAGATTTATCTTAATTCTTCTTTCGTAGTTGTGGATGCTTGCGAGAGGGGGTAATCATAAGTGGGTTTCTTGTTCAAGTAAGAACAACATATTAGCACCGGTCCACCCACATGTCAAATTATCAAATTAACGAACACGAATCAACTCAACATGATGAACATGACTAGACAGAAATTCCCATGTGTCCTTGGGAGCGCTTTGCTTCATATAAGAATACTTTCAGGCATGTCCTTTTCTAGAAAAAGGGTTGTCCTATCTTGCTACACACTTGCTACTGTTGTTACTTGTCACTCGTTGCGAATTATCTTGCTACAAAACTATCTATCACTGTTATTTACAGTATTTGCATATAATACCTTGCTGAAAATTGCTTACCATTTCCTTCTGCTCCTCGTTGGGTTCGACACTCTTACTTATTGAAAGGACTAGAATTGACCCCCTATACTTGTGGGATATCACAAGATGTGCTAGTGCATGTGCCCTGATTACCATCCATACGCTTTACTCCGGCCATAAAAAGTCCCCTTCACCCACGAGGCGGACGTTTGGTCTATGGGGACATATGCCCTCGGTATCCATAGCGTGTCCAATGGCTTTGTGATATGTACATAAATAGTGAATAAAAATATACGAATGCTTTGGGATATTTCTATGATTTTCTCTTTCTAATCCTACATATCAGAAATCTTTTCGCGCTTTGTGTTTATAGATCCGGATCTAGCATGGCTAACCACGGCGAGGGAACTTACCCTAACTGGATGCTTGTGTGGACGCTGGTCATGGCGGTGACGGTGTCTTGTACTATCAGGCACTTGCAAAGACAAGGAAGGGAGAAATTGATGCCAGAGACGATGAGTGAAATGCTATTGGAGAGCAACAACAGCAAACCGTCCATATCCAGCCCCTCATAGATAATGTGCACCACCTCAAGGAGCAGCTAGCCCAAGTTGCTCGGGTTGAAGAGCTCGTTGCTCAGGTGGGCGTGTTAACTGAACAGATCGAGCAACTCGCCTATAAGAGAGGCATCTTGGTGGTAAGTTATTGTTTCTCGTCCTATCACTTGTCAAATTCTTCTTACAGTATACTCATCCCTTTTGGCTTATTTCCTCATCGCAGTAGGAGGATGGTTCTCGATTCAAAGATGTTGAAACAACGAAAGAAGTTCTGAAGATGGTCATCAAGGATTAATCTAGTTATGCTAGTCTCGACGTATAGTGTCTTAGATTAGATATATGTGTATTGAGTACCCTGATTGAAAATTCATGCATTATTGTAGTATGGAGTAGTAGAGATGATCAATCTGAGCAGCTTAGGTAAACAACTTTTCTTCAAGATGGTAGGTTTGTCATTGGTCCTAGACCTTGCCCGGTTTGCATATTCAGAAGTATTGACTTATATGATTCGTAGTTTGTAGTGCTTAGCCCCATAATGATGTAACAATGTTTGTTTGGTCCCACCTTGGGAGGTATGGCATGTAAAGAACTTGGTTAAACACAAACTTGTGCTCTTATGGTGACAATTTTCAGATTCGTGAATGTGCCCCCTCACGTGACTGGTTTGAAAAATGAAATATGATATGTATTCAAGAAACATCAACAATTAGTTTGTAAATGAAGTAACTATTATTCCTTGAGTTGATTTCTCCCGTCGGCTAGTAACTACCGTCTTGTTCTGAAAATTAAAGATTAGAGACATATACCATACTTTTGGATATATACTCTCTTGTCCCTTGCAAATAAAGTTCATAGGGTGCGAACCATCACGACAACAACAGCAATATGAACATGTTGTACAAAAAGAGGTCTGATTGATCTAGTAAAGCCTAAAAATTATCAAAGGTGCATAGTAATCCTTATCTAGCATTAAATGGATATGAACAAAGAAGATATGTGTAATTTTTTAACAAAGAATATAATGTACTAAACTTGCTTGATCCTCTGCTCAGAATAGCGCCAATAGTTTACTATGTCTAGGCTAGCACTACACGGAAATGCATGCAAGAAATTTCAAAAACTTGTTGAGAGAAAAATGTTGTACTGAGAAAACTAAATTTGGACCATATACCATCAAAGAAAGTCGCGTCATTCGACTCCATAATTGTACCAACGTGCATGTCGGATACCTCAGATTTTATTATCAAAAATCTATAGCCAATGTTATGGAAAGCATATCCCAGAAGAACACAATCCACGGTTTTTGGTCCAAGCTTGCGCATCTTGTGAATTGGTATATTGACCTTTGCCAAACAACTCAAGTACGTAGATAAGGGAGTTTCAGTCATTTCCTTTCCCATTCCTCAAATGGAGTAATGGTTTTATGCTTTGTAGGAACACGGTTTAGGACATGACATGGAGTCATTAATGCCTCCCCCTCCATGCCTTGGAGAGACCCAGTGTGTCTAACATGGCGTTAACCAAATTAGTTAGATTTTGGTTCTTTCTTTCGGCCACACCCATTTGACTGAGGTGAGTAGTGTTGGGGAACGTAGCATGGGAAACAAAAAAATTCCTACACACACGAAGACCTATCATGGTGATGATCATCTACGAGAGGGAGATCGGATCCACATACCCTTGTAGATCGCTAAGCGGAAGCGTTAATAAACGCATTTTATGTAGTGGTGCGTCTTCACGATCCGTCCCACGAACCGTCCCACGAACCGTCTCACGATCCGTCCCAATCAAGTGCTGAACGGACGGCACCTCCGCGTTCCGCACACATGCAGCTCGATGATGATCTTCGCATTCTTGATCCAGCAAGAGAGACGGGGATGTAGAGGAGTTCTCTGGTAGTGTGATGGTGCTTCGGTGGTGCTGGTGATCTATTACTGCAGGGCTTCGCCTAAGCACCGCAGAAATCCGATCTATGGGAAGAACTACGAACTAGCGGAGAGGGCAGCACGTGGCAAAGTTGTGTCTCAAGAAGCCCTAAACCTTAGTATATATAGGAGGAGAGAGGGAGGAGTCTTGGCCTACAAGGGAAGCCCATAGGGCTTCGGTCGAACCAAGGATGAAGATTCCACCTTCCTTGTGGGAGGTGGAATCCTATTAGGACACCTTCCTAATTGGAAACTCTTTCCACCTTTTGATCTTTTTGCCTTGTTTCTTTATTCCAGCCGCATGGGACTTTAGGGGAGGATTTGGCCAGCCCACCAAGGTTTGGTATACCTCCTCTCACAGCCCATGAACCCTTTTGGGTCGTCACACACCCCTCCCGGTGGTCTCCGGGACCCTCTCGGCCCTCCCGGTACACTACCGATGAGCTCGAAACTTTTCCGGTGACCAAAACAGGACTTCCTATATATCAATCTTCGTTTCCGGACCATTCCAGAAACCACCGTAACGTCCGGGATCTCATACGGGACTCCGAACAACCTTCGGTCACTAACACATATAACTCAACTATACCGAAACATCACCGAACCTTAAGTGTGCACACCCTGCGGGTTCGAGAACTATCCAGACATGACCTGAGACACTCTCCGGTCAATAACCAACAGCGGGACCTAGATGTCCATATTGGCTCCCACATATTCTACGAATATCTCTATCGGTTTAACCCCTATGTCAAGGATTCATATAATCCCGTATACTATTCCCTTTGTCCTTCGGTATGTTACTTGCCCGAGATTCGATCGTCGGTATCTCCATACCTAGTTCAATCTCGTTACCGGCAAGTCTCTTTACTCGTTCCGTAATACAAGATCCCGTGACTAACTCCTTAGTCACATTGCTTGCAAGGCTTGTTGTGATGTTGTATTACCGAGTGGGCCCCGAGATACCTCTCCGTCACACGGAATGACAAATCCCAGTCTTGATCCATGCCAACCCAACAGACACCTTTGGAGATACCTGTAGAGCACCTTTATAGTCACCTAGTTACGTTGTGACGTTTGATACACACAAGGTATTCCTCTGGTGTTCGGGAGTTGCATGATCTCATGGTCATACGAACAGATACATTGACATGAAGAAAAACAGTAGCAATAAACTGACACGATCATATGCTACGTTTATAGTTTGGGTCTTGTCCATCACATCATTCTCCCAATGATGTGATCCCGTTATCAAGTGACAACACTTTTCTATGGCCAGGAAACCTTGACCATCTTTGATCAACGAGCTAGTCAACTAGAGGCTCACTAGGGACAGTGTATTGTCTATGTATCCACACATGTATTTGAGTTTCCAATCAATACAATTTTAGGATGGATAATAAACGATTATTATGAACAAGGAAATATGATAATAAAAATTTATTATTGCCTCTAGGGCATATTTCCAATAGTCTCCCACTTGCACCTAATCTAGTTCACATCACTATGTGATTGTAATGAACCTAACACCCATACAGTTATGGGGTTTGATCATATCTTGCTTGTGAGAGAGGTTTTTAGTCAATGGGTCTGAACCTTTCAAATCCGTGTGTGCTTTACAAATCTCTATTTCATCCTATAGATGCTGCTACCACGCACCATTTGGAACTATTCCAAATGACTGCTCCACTATACAAATCCGGTTTACTACTCATAGTTATTTGGATTAGTGTCAAAGCTTGCATCGACGTAACTCTTTACGATGAACTCCTTAATCACCTCCATAATCGAGAAAAATTCCTTAGTCCACTAGTTACTAAGGATAACTTTGACCGTTGTTTAGTGAATCAATCCTGGATCATTCTTTCGTACCCCTTGACAAATTCATGGCAAGGCACACATCAGGTGCGGTACACATCATAGCATACTTTAGAGCCTACAGCTAAGTCATAGGGGACGACCTTCGTCCTTTCTCTTTCTTCTGCCGTGGTCGGGCTTTGAGTCTTACTCAAATTCACACCTTACAACACAGTCAAAAACTCCTTCTTTGGTGATCTGTTTTGAACTCCTTCAAAAACTTGTCAAGGCATGCATTTCATTGAAAGTTCTATTAAGCGTTTTGATCTATCTCTATAGATCTTGATGCTCAATGTTCAAGTAGCTTAATCCAGGTTTTCCTTTGAAAAACTCCTTTCAAACAACCCTTTATGCTTTCCAGAAATTCTACATTACTTCCGATCAACAATATATCAACCACATATACTTATCAGAAATTCTATAGTGCTCTCACTCACTTCTTTGGAAATACAAGTTTCTCATAAACCTTGTATAAACCCAAAAGCTTTAAGCATCACATCAAAGCGTATATTCCAACTCCGAGATGCTTGCACCGGTCCATAGAAGGATCGCTGGAGCTTGCATACTTGTTAGCATCCTTAGTATCCACAAAACCTTCTGGTTGTATCACATACAACCTTTCCTCAAGGAAACCGTCGAGGAAACAATGTTTTGACATCCTATGTGCAATATTTCTTAAATAATGTAGCAACTGCTAACATAATTCCAACAAACTTTTAGCATCGCTACGAGTGAGAAAGTCTCATCATACTCAACTCTTTGAACTTGTCGAAAACATCTTTGCGACAAGTCGAGTTTTTCTTAACGGTGACTTTCACCATCATCGTCTGTCTTCCTTTAAAAGATCCATCTGTACTTAGCAGTCTTATGACCATCAAGTAGTTCTTACAAAGTCTACACTTTTATTTCATACATGGATCCTCTCTCGGATTTCATGGCCTCCAGCCATTTGTCGGAATTCGGGCCCACCATCGCTTCTCCATAGCTCGTAGGCTCATTGTTGTTCAACAACATGACCTCCAAGATAGGGTTACCGTACCACTCTATAGCAATACGTGACCTTGTCGACCTACGAGGTTTGTGTTAGTTTGATCCGAAGCTTAATGATCACTATCATTAGTTTCAACTTCAATTGGCATAGGCACCACGGGAACAACTTCCTGCGCCTTGCTACACACTGGTTGAAGTGACGGTTCAATAACCTCATCAAGTTCCACCACCCTCCCACTCAATTCCTTCGAGAGAAACTTTCCCTCGAGAAAGGACCCGTTTCTACAAACAAACACTTTGCTTCCGGATCTGAGATAGGAGGTATACCCAACTGTTTTGGGTGTCCTATGAAGATGTATTTATCCGCTTTGGGTTCGAGCTTATCATGTTGAAACTTTTCCACATAATCATCGCAGCACCAAACTTTGAAGAAACGACGACTTCGGTTTCTCCAAACCATAGTTCATACGGTGTCATCTCAACAGAAATACATGGTGCCCTATTTAAAGTGAATGTGGTTGTCTCTAATGCATAACCCATAAACGATAGTGGTAATTCGATAAGAGACATCATAGTATGCACCATATCAAATAGGGCGCGGCTATGACATTCGGACACACCATCACACTATGGTGTTCTAGGTGGCATGAGATGTGAAACAATTTTCACATTTGTCTTAAGTGTGTACCAAAATCGCAACTCAGATATTCATCTCTATGATCATATCGTAGACATGTTACCCATTTGTCACGACGATCTTCAACTTCACTCTGAAACTACTTGCAACTTTCAATAATTCATATGTGTGTTTCATCAAGCAAATATACTAGTATCTACTCAAATCATGTGTGAAGTAAGAACATAACGATATCCATTGTGTGCCTCAGCATTCATTGGACTGCATACATGCAAATGTATTTCTTCCAATAAGTTACTTTCTAGTTCCATCCCACTGGAAAACGAGGCCTTCAGTCATCTTGCACATGTGGTATGATTTGCATGTCTCAAGTGATTCAAAATCAAGTGAGTCCAAACGATCCATCTGCATGGAATTTCTTCATGCGTTTTATACCAACATGACTCAAGCAACAGTGCCACAAGTAAGTGGTACTATCATTACTACTTTGTATCTTTTGGCATCAATATTATGAACATGTGTAGCACTACGATCGAGATTCAATAAACCATTGAAGCTATTTATTCAAGCAAATAGAATAACCATTATTCTCTTTAAATGAATAATCGTATTGCAATAAACACGATCAAATCATGTTTATGCTCAACGCAAACACCAAATAACAATTATTTAGGTTTAACACCAATCCCGATGGTAGAGGGAGTGTGCGATGTTTGATAACATCAACCTTCGAATTACTTCCAACACACATCGTCACCTCACCCTTCCTAGAGTCCATTTAATCCGTAGCTATAATTTCGAGTTACTAACACTTAGCAACTGAACCGGTATCTAATACCCTGGTGCTACTAGGAGTACTAGTAAGGTACACATCAATATCAGGTATATCCAATATACTTTTGTCGACATTGCCAGCCTTCTCATCTACCAAGTATCTAGGGTAGTTCCACCTCAGTGACCGTTTCCCTCATAACAGAAGCACTTAGTCTCGGGTTTGGGCTCAACCCTGGGTTTCCTCACTAGAGCAGCAACTATTTTGTCGTTTCATAAAGTATCCCTTCTTACCCTTGCCCTTTCTTGAAACTAGTGGTTTTACTAACCATCAACAATTGATGCTCCTACTTGATTTCTACTTTCGCAATGTCAAACATTGCGAATAGCTCAAGGATCATCATATGTATCCTTGATATGTCATAGTTCATCACGAAGCTCTAGTAGCTTGGTGGCAGTGACTTTGGAGAACCATCACTATCTCATCTGGAAGATCATCTCCCACTCGATTCAAGCGATTGTAGCACTTAGACAATATGAGCACATGCTCAACGATTGAGCCTTTCTCCCTTTCTTTGTAGACAATGAATCTTGTCGGAGGTCTCATACCTCTTAACAAGGGCACGAGCATGAAATCCCTATTTCATCTCTTGGAACATCTCATATGTTCCGTGATGTTTCAAAACGTCTTCGGCGCCCCAATTCTAAGTCGCTAAGCATTACGCACTGAACTATCATGTAGTCATCAAAAACGTGTATGTCAGATGTTCACAACATCCACAAACGATGCTCGAGGTTCAGCACACCGAGCGGTGCATTAAGGACATAAGCCTTCTGCGCAGCAATGAGGACAATCCTCAGTTTACGGACTCAGTCCGCAAAATTGCTACTATCATCTTTCAACTAAATTTTCTCTAGGAACATATAAAACAGTAGAGCTACAGCGCAAGTTACAACATAATTTGCAAAGACCTTTTTGACTATGTTCATGATAATTGAGTTTAGCTAATCATATTACTAATAACTCCCACTCAGAATAGACATCCCTCTAATCATCTGAGTGGCGCATGATCCAAATCCACTAATCAAGTCTGATCATCACGTGAGTTGAGTATAGGTTCAGTGGTGAACATCTCCATGTTGATCATATCAACTATATGATTCATTCTCGACCTTTCGGTCTCTTGTGTTCCGAGGCCATGTATGTACATGCTAGGCTCGTCAAGTTTAACCCGAGTGTTCCGCGTGTGCAACTGTTTTGCACCCGTTGTATGTGAATGTTGAGTCTATCACACCCGATCATCACGTGGTGTCTCGAAACAACGAATTGTCGCAACGGTGCACAGTCGGGGAGAACACAATTTTATCTTGAAATTTTAGTGAGGGATCACCTTATAATGCTACCGTCGTTCTAAGCAAAATAAGGTGCATAAAAAGGATTAACATCACATGCAATTCATAAGTGACATGATATGGCCATGATCTTGTGCTTCTTGATCTCCATCACCAAAGCACCGGCATGATCTTCATCGTCACCAGCGCCACACCATGATCTCCGTCATCGTGCCGCCATCGAGGTTGTCGTTCTATCTATGCTATTAGGCTGGTCATAATGGGAGTATCATAAGTAGTATCATGCATGCCAACTAGGCATATTTGATGAGGTAGCATGGAATTAAATGAAGAAAGAGAGGGTTGAGTATCATATTATGATACCGTGTCATATTAAATGTTGTGCTACTCTGTGTCATGCATGGCAATAAATGAACTATTCTATGAGACTAGCACATGATACTATGCATTACGGGTGTAGTATCATACACTAGTATCATATGCATGATACTAGTATATGATACTCCCCATTACAACCAACCTTACTACTAAAGATACAACCTAGCAATATAGTAAACACATCTGCAAGCACAAACGTTAGTTTAAAGACAACCCTATGGCTCCTGCCGGTTGCCGTAGCATCGACGTGCAAGTCGATATTTAACTATTACAACATGATCATCTCATACATCCAATATATCACATCATGTCTTTGACCATATCACATCACATGCATACCCTGCAAAAACAAGTTAGACGTCCTCTAATTTGTTATTGCATGTTTTACGTGGCTGCTATGGGTATCTAGTATGATCGCATCTTACTTACGCAAAGCCGCAACGGTGATATGCAAATTGCTATTTAACCTTTCTCCAAGGACCGCCTCGGTCAAATCCGATTCAACTAAAGTTGAAGAAACAGACACCCGCCAGTCATCTTTATGCAACAAGTTGCATGTTAGTCGATGAAACCGGTCTCTCGTAAGCGTACGAGTAAGGTTGGTCCGGGCCGCTTCAATCCAACAATACCGCCAAATCAAAAAAGACTAAGGAGGGGAGCAAATCGAACATCAACGCCCACAAAAACTTTTGTGTTCTACTCGAGATTTCATCTACGCATGAACCTAGCTCATGATGCCACTGTTGGGGAACGTAGCATGGGAAACAAAAAAATTCCTACGCACACGAAGACCTATCATGGTGATGATCATCTACGAGAGGGAGATCGGACCCACATACCCTTGTAGATCACTAAGCGGAAGCGTTAATAAACATGGTTGATGTAGTGGTACGTCTTCACGATCCGTCCCACGAACCTTCTCACGATCCGTCCTGATCAAGTGCCGGACGGACAGCACCTCCGCGTTCCGCACACGTACAGCTCGATGACGATCTCCGCCTTCTTGATCCAGCAAGAGAGACGGGGATGTAGATGAGTTCTCTCGCAGCGTGACGGTGCTTCGGTGGTGGTCGTGATCTATTCCTGCAGGGCTTCGCCTAAGCACCGCAGAAATCCGATCTAGAGGAAGAACTATGAACTAGAGGAGAGGGCAGCACGTGGCAAAGTTGTGTCTCAAAAAGCCCTAAACCTCTAGTATATATAGCAGGAGAGAGGGAGGAGGCTTGGCCTCCAAGGGAATCCCCTAGAGCTTCGGCTGAACCAAGGAGGAGGATTCCACCTTCCTTGTGGGAGGTGGAATCCTATTAGGACATCTTCCTAATTGGAAACTCTTTCCACCTTTTGATCTTTTTGCCTTGTTTCTTTATTCCAGCCGCATGGGCCTTTAGGGGAGGCTTTGGCCAGCCCACGAAGGGCTGGTATACCTCCTCTCACAGCCCATGAACCCTTTTGGGCCGTCACACCCCTCCCGGTGGTCTCCGGGACCCTCCCGGCACTCCCGATACACTACCGATGAGCCCGAAACTTTTCCGGTGACCAAAACAGGACTTCTTATATATCAATCTTCGTTTCCGAACCATTCTGGAAACCCTTGTGACGTACAGGATCTCATCCGGGACTCCAAACAACCTTCGGTCACCAACACATATAACTCAACTATACTGAAACGTCACTGAACCTTAAATGTGGAGACCCTGCGGGTTCGAGAACTATGCCGACATGACCTAAGACACTCTCTGGTCAATAACCAACAGCGGGACCTAGATGTCCATATTGGCTCCTACATATTCTACGAATATATTTATCGGTTGAACCTCTATGTCAAGGATTCATATAATCCCGTATACTATTCCCTTTGTCCTTCGGTATGTTACTTGCCCGAGATTCGATCGTCGGTATCTCCATACCTAGTTCAATCTCGTTACTAGCAAGTCTCTTTACTCATTCAATAATACAAGATCCCGTGACTAACTCCTTAGTCACATTGCTTGCAAGGCTTGTTGTGATGTTGTATTACCGAGTGAGCCCCGAGATACCTCTCCGTCACACGGAGTGACAAATCCGAGTCTTGATCCATGCCAACCCAACAGACACCTTTGGAGATACCTGTAGAGCACCTTTATAGTCACCCAGTTACGTTGCGACGTTTGATACACACAAGGTATTCCTCCTGTGCCCGGGAGTTGCATGATCTCATGGTCATAGGAACACATACATTGACATGCAGAAAAATAATAGCAATAAACTGACACGATCATATGCTACGTTTATAGTTTGGATCTTGTCCATCACATCATTCTCCCAATGATGTGATCCTGTTATCAAGTGACAACACTTGTCTATGGCCAGGAAACCTTGACCATCTTTGATCAACGAGCTAGTCAACTAGAGGCTCACTAGGGACAGTGTGTTGTCTATGTATCCACACATGTATTTGAGTTTCCAATCAATACAATTTTAGCATGGATAATAAACGATTATTATGAACAAGGAAATATAATAATAACCAATTTATTATTGCCTCTAGGGCATATTTCCAACAAGTAGGGAGGCGTCCTCTCATGGATTATACCATGTTCCATACAAAAAGAATTAAGTTCATCGGAAAAATACTCTCCACCATGATCAGACCTAAGTCGTTTAATTTTCCGATCAAGTTGGTTCTCTGCTTCACCTTCATAGTTTTTGAAACAGTTTAAAGCCTCATCTTTTGATTTCAGAAGATACACATAACAATATCTAGTGGAGTCATCAATCAACGTCATGAAGTATTTCTTTCCACCTTTTGTCAACACACTATTCACCTCACAAAGATCAAAATGTATAAGCTCTAGTGGCGCCAAGTATCTCGCCTCTGCAGTGTTATGACACTTGCGAGGTTGCTTAGCTTGCACATACACTTGGCACTTGGGGCCTTTGACAGTAGTGAATTTTGTAATTAAGCTCATATTGGCTAGCCGTGACATGCAACCAAAGTTAATATGATAGAGTCGTGAATGCCAGATATTAGACTCATTATCATGGCAAATATTGTTAATAACTTTAGTGCAAATATCTGATAAGGACAAGCGGAACAAGCCTCCGCACTCATAGCCTTTTCCAAGAAATTGTCCATACTTAGAAATTACAACTTTATTGGACTCGAAAACCAACTTAAGCCCATCTCAACACAAATGGGAATCGCTGACGAGATTTTTATTGATGGAGGGCACATGATGAACGTTCTTCACGCGCGCGATCTTCCCCAAAGTAAACTTCAGATCAACCATATCGGCACCTTGAACAATGGAATGTGACCCGTTACCTATCAGCACAGCAGAAGTCCCTGTGACCTGATAAGAAGAAAACATGGAGGTACCAGCACAAACATGTACATTGGCACCGGTGTCAATTAAGCAATCAGGAGAATGACATACTGAAAGGATGGTAGGAAAAATACCGTGCCCAGATTCCTTCATATCTGTATCAACTATGACAACATTAGCGGACTTGCCGCTCTTCTCAGGTTCGTGTTCCTCATAGCGGTCAGGACATATCGGAGCCCACTGATTAGGATCACCGCAGACATGGCATGGTCCTTTCCCCTTCTTGTGAGAATTCTTCTTGAAGTTGATAGAGTGTGATGGCTTGTTCTTTGCAACAAACTTGCCTTTGCCCTGAGATTTGTTCTTGTTGTTTTGGGGCTTGTTGAGATGGAAGTTCTTCTTCTGTACCATGTGGATGTGGGCACTAGAAGCTCCCTCAACAGCTCGAGCACGTGTGTCATTTGCTCTCGCCTTCTCTTCAACATCAAGAGATCCAATGAGATCCAAAACGGAAAACTCCTATCTCTTGTGTTTTAGAGAAGTAGCAAAATTGTTCCACGAAGGTGGAAGGTTGGCAATGATGCCTCCGGCCACAAACTTGTCCGACAACACACCCTTCAAGTACTCAAGATCCTTCACGAGTAACTGTATCTCATGAGCTTGTTGAACAATAGAGCGCTCATCAGTCATCTTGTAGTCATAGAATTGCTCCATGATGTACAACTCGCTACTAGCGTCCGAGGCTCCAAACTTGGCCGCGACCGCAGCCCACATGTCCTTACCGCTATCAAATGACACATATGAATCCACAATGGAATCGTCAAGAACACTCACAAGGGTGCCTTTAAAGAGGGTATCGATCTTCTCAAAAGCTTCCTCATGTGCAGGATTAAGATCGCCCTCAGACTTGCCCTTGGTGGCGTCATAGCAGTACATGATTTGAAACTAGTAGGCTACTCTCATACGTCACCTCTTATATTGCACCCCCTTGAAGATGGGTGGCTTCCGATGCGCAGCAAAACCACTTGGAGTAAACTGCGTGTAATCAGGTTTTTGGATTGTTGAATATATGAGCAAATTACCACAAAATTTAATCCGAATAAACAGTAAGTAAATTATAACGGCAATAAGAGAGATTGAGCTAATAATGTAGACTAGTATAATGGACGAATATATTAAATCTACATCGCAAACTAGACACGGAAATTCTAGTATGATCTCAAACACAGAGGACAAGATTGCATACGATGCAGCAGAAGCAGAACCGCGAGCGCTGATGTTCTCGTCCATAACTTTATTACCCCTCTCCCGTACAGGATCACGAGAGGCGGGGTTCCGGAGGCGTGTTGTCCCTTCTACGGTGCGAAACCAACATAGCGCGTAGGTATGAGGTCCGCTCGGCTCAATCCCGCGACGCAGCGAGGAGCAGCGTGCGTGTAGGTCTCCTTTTCTCATGCTCGTAAAGTGCTAGAAGAGTTCACCTTGTAAGGAAGTGTAACTCTCTCCCAACTAGTGATATGAGACTAAACTTCAATTTCACTTACACAGTTACACCACACACATCCAAAAAGAATGAAACATGGAAATTTCAGATTTTAGTTTTATTTTGGACCAAAGACCTACTAACAAAAATCCAACAGTTTTTTCCTAACATTGCATGGCACCGTCACATTTTCTAGTTAATACTCTTTCTATCTTAAAATAAATGACTCGGACTTTACACTTTAGTATAAAGTTAGTACAAAGTCAAATCATTTATTTTGAAACGAAGGTACTCCCTCTATCCATATATATAGAGCCTAATGCGTTTTGCGAGGCTGACTTTGACCATATGTTAGAGCAATAATATATGACATGCAAGTTACACAAAGCATATCTTTAAATTCGTACTTGAAAGAAGCTTTCAGTTATATAATTTTCACATTATACATTTCATATACTATTAATCTTATCAATAGTCAAAGGCAATCTTAAAAAATGCATTAGGCCCTATATATATGGATAGAGGGAGTACTAAAGTTAACAATTAATCATTTAGGCTTGGGCTTTAGACGCTTAGGCTCCCTGGCAGCAGTTACGTCTTACAAATATGCCCGTTTTAGACTAGCTTAGGCTGAGGAGCAAGTGATGCTCATATTAGGTCGCCTTACCGTCGTACAAACAATGATTGAAACACTCAAATTTTTTATTTCACACCGTGGTGAGGTATACTCCGCCAAACAGATCCGTTATTACAACGCCAGGTAAACCACGGTACAGCGAAAATTCGTAAGATTTTTATCCATGATACCTTCACTCTTCCTAGCTAAACAACCTAGAAGGATCGAGAGAGGCACTCTATGCAAGGGTGGGTGGTATCCAGATGTAACCGTGGGTCTGCATGTACCCAACCTTCTCACTCAGTTCATCAGCTTCCTTGGGGCCACGGCTGCCAGGCTTGTATGAAACAGCCTTCAGCTTGCCAGCGTCGATGTTGTGCAACAAGGGAGTGAAGATCTGCCAGGCAGCCTGAAACAACCAGATACGACGTCAGTGACAGAACGGAATGTAGAAGAGTTCCATTGAACCAGATACACTGTCGGTGACAGAACGGAAACGAACCTTCAGCTCATCCCGGCGCACAAAGTGTTGCTGGTCTCCTCTTATTCTGTGGAAACATGTATGCCCATCAGTCCGAATCACCAGTATAAAGGACATGGGATATGTAAAACTGTATGTATGCATGATTTACTGATTTTAGGACTGAACAAATTTCCCTTTCAAGAAGCAACATAAATTTTGGAAGAATGGTACGTACGTATCCAAAATGAGGCGCTCGTATGCCTCTGGAATTTTGACATCTTGGTAACGCATCCCATATGACAGATCAAGTTCACTCTGTTCAGTAGCCATTTCCAATCCAGGTTTCTTCACCTGCACGAATTCACATAAAATCAATAAATTATATTAGGAGTCCATTCTGCTCAACATGCCAGAAAATTTTACTGCAGAAAAACAGCATTAGACGTTACTCCTACATAATTAGCTAGACTTACAGTTAGTTTCATATACATGGCTTCTGATGGCTGGAGGCGTATGACAAACTCATTTCTTCCTTGCTTCTTACCTTCAACATGTTAAATGTAGTTCAGCCATTAGATTTCAAATTTTGACTTGGACATAAAAAAAAAAGAACAACAAACGGAGCACACTAATATTCATAGCAAAAATGCATCAACAGGAGGGGCATTCAACAAGACCCTAGCAAATCTACTACAAGTAACATGCATGGTAGGGTAGGGCAAGCTTACAAAATTGATATACAGTGTAACTAAACTTTAGACAAGTTAAATGACAAGTAATGCATTATATACTATGTTGGTGGACAGCCAAACACTCTTGTATTGTTTATCTAGTTGTGTGCTTTCATGGATTTCTGTGCATGGACCAGTTTTGACTATTTTTTACTGTCAGTGAAACTTTAGATGGCAGCTCCTTGTTTCAGATGTGGAGGTATCAAACTTATGAAAGTGCTCCTAGTTTTCTACTGCCTAGTCTGCCTAGATAATGTAAGGACACTCCATTAGTACTTTGCAATGGTATTGAAAAAACACTCGATTATGTAGTGACATTATATGCAAACAGAGTTCACTGCACATGAAAGTTAACTTTTGAGTACATACATTTAAAAATGTCACCGGGAACATCCTTGAACTGCACACGAATTTCTGCTTTTCTTGAGTTTAATGCTTTACCAGCTTTAAGAATGAAAGGGACACCTGTTTGATATGAATATTTTGGGAGTTAATACCAAAACTGAAGGTGCTATGATCCAGAACAAAGGCATCTCAAGTCAAAGTACAAATGCTGGTCAAAAGACATACCTTCCCATCTTTCATTGTGTACCCTAAGTACAATAGATGCAAACGTTGGGGTATTAGAGTCATCTGGCACTGTAGGGTCATCCTTGTAGCCCTGATATTGTCCAAGGACTACCTCTTCGTCCTTTATCGGGTTCACAGATTGCAGAACCTGGCATTAACAAAGGAAACTGATTTTGATTAGGACTAAACCTTGAAAAACATAAGGTGTGTACTCTGTTACACTAGTTTGTTCTAACTAGCAAAGCTGCACTACAGTAGTAGCATGTGGAGAGTAGAGGTCCGAGATAAGAACCTTGACTTTCTCATCTCTAATGTGCTCAGGCTTAAGAGATACAGGCTTTTCCATTGCAACCAAACAGAAAACCTGCAAAAGGTAGCAATAATTTATTAGTGGGCTGTTCAATGCCTAAGAACATTTGTACTCTACAAAGAGTTCTATCATGTATTAGCAAATCCATATATGATTCAGCATGAAAGCTGTGCCCATCAATGTTAAATACAATGAAGCTGTGCTGAATACTCCCTCCGTCCCAAAATTCTTGTCTTAGGTTTGTCTAGATATGAATGTATCTAGTCACGTTTTAGTATTTAGATACATCCATTTCTAGACAAATCTAAGACAAGAATTTTGGGACGGAGGGAGTATTTTATAATCTGCTGCCAAAAGATAGCCATGGAACTAGAGATAAGTTGGTCAAACAAACACTAATAAAATGGTAAAAGGCTGGTTGGATAAGCTGGAATATCATAACCCACCACAATGGCAACCGCAGCCTTACATGGATAAAAGTAAAATAAAAATTAAGTGTTTACTGTCTCAAATCAAGACTAAATACTAAAGCCAAATAATAAAATGACGAAATAATATTGTATGGAATCTTATTAGTTTTTACCTGCAACAAATGGTTCTGAATGATATCACGGATGATTCTGCAGTAACAAGAGGGAGATTAGGTACTTCTATGCTAAATAATGAAGATATGCAGGTAAAATCCCAATAGTTGAGGATGATATAAGCAGACTGAAGTTTACTAGAATTCAGTAATTAGTGCTTTGGTTGCTGTAAAATTGTAATCTAATAATTTTCCATGTTGAACTCTACAAGATTTGAAAATAAAGCCAAATACACAATTCACACTTTCAAATACAAAACTGAATATGTTGGTCAATAAGGACCAACTAGGAATCTAGGACCTATGACATATCTAAAATATAACAACCTTGCTTACCAGATAATTTACGAGATTAAATTCTTACATGGGCATGATTTCATATAATAGAACAAGGGGTACAATTTTGTACTCCCTCTGTCCCAAAATAACTTTCTTAACTTTGTACTAGCTCTAGTATAAATTTGTATTAAGCTTAAGACACTTATTTTGGGACGGAGGGAGTATTAGACAACTTATTAATAAAATGTAATGTTTCTACTTACCCATATTGATCAAAATATCCTCCACGCCCATCAGTTCCGAAGTCCTCCCTGAATACAATCTGCAATACTGGATTCGTTACAGACTGGAGCTATTATTAAATTCCCACTTTGTAGCTGCCACACAACTTCTTATTTATGTGGCAGCCGTAAATGTCAGTTGTATTAGATTAAATTTAGTTCAACTCAAAATGATAAAAAATAAATTATAAGTAAAAAATCTTGTGCAATAACCAACATAAAATATATTCATGCATGGTGCAGTAACTGCCGGTTACGGATTTCTTCCGTCCTCAATTGTAACTTTGTAAATTACCTACTTCTAACTCGTAAGTGCTAAGAAAACAACAAGAAATAAGCATACCTGTATATTATCAACATTATCACGGTTCCAAAGTGGTAAGAACAAACGGTTCGCAAAACGAAGCACAAGCTGTGAAGTGTTATTAGTTCAAAAAGAATTAGCTCAATGTTACAAAAATACAAATATCTGAGCAAAGTTACAAACATTACCAAGTTTTGGACCAACTCTTTTCCCAAGTAGTGGTCAATCCTGTAGAGTTGATCTTCCTGGAATAGCTCCCCAAGTTGGGAACTTAATTCTTCTGCTGAGTCCAGGTCCCTTCCAAAGGGCTTCTCAACAATTACTCTAGTCCATCCAGTGCGAGAAGCTGCAGACACAACGTTAATGTTTGTCAAATTGACAAAAGTAACAGTGCAATTTAGCACACTAGCGTATAGTTCTGTTTTTTTTCTGAGCTGAAGTGAACAGCAGGTAGAGACCAGATGATCATGTTCGTGTTACTACTACCTCCTTTTCGGTTTATAGGGCTCAATTCAAAAATCTCACCAACCAAGGTAGATGGTGAGTGATGGAATAATTTTTGTAGTTTGCGAAAAATACTCAATTACTGTGCTCGTTTTACTCAAAAGGTTGTGTTTATCAATGCATTAATTGCAATGCATGCATGCATGAACAAGAACTTTAACATGCATTGGTCAATGTTCTCTAAATCTTTGCATGCAACAATTTAATGCATCTTGAGATCTGAACATGTGGTAGGAAACAATCAAGCTGAGACTTAGAAAATGAAAAAACTAAAATTTTGAGATAAGCCCTATAAACCGAAAGGGAGGGAGTACTGCACTGCTGCAAGTGCTAAATAAAATTCTATGCATTTATTACCCTATAAAATAAGCAAACGAAAAGGGTCCTGACGAAGATAAAGCTTCTGAGAAAGCATAGAAAATAAACTTACTTGGACTCATGCAATATGTTCGGATCATTTTGCACACTGAAGGGTAGACAGATGGAGGCAATGCCAAGTAAAAGAGCCTACGGGAGCTTCCTGAGTTGTTTGACATCTCATAATCTGATATTTCCTTGTTCAGTTTTTCAAAACCTTCTCCACTGTCATAGGAGCCACTGACATATTTTATCTGCAATACATATTTACCACAATGACATGCATGTTGCACAAGGAATTATGAGTGATTATATACAACAACTTACCAATTGCAAGAATTCTGAAACATGCTCCTCTGAGGCTCCTTTAAGGTATCTGTAATTTTTTGTAAAGATAAACCATCAAGACATGCAAACATGGTGGTTGAAGTTCAGTGTGTATAGGAGCATGCTTTGTCAGTTTCAAGAAACCCCCATCTCAGTTCATATAGCATATCACAGATCAACAGTATCCGTGCTTAACTACAGGATTGAAGTCTAATTTGGTAGACATCCATCCTAGTACGCAGAATACCGGTAGATACAGATGCACATATGCTTAAAAGATGCTAGAAGTATTTAAATGCAATGGCAAGCTGTAAAAATCTGGAGTCGTTTTTTCGAGGACACAATAGAGCCAAGAGCCTTATTCTAAATAATGTTTTACTATGGGCAGCAAGGAGGATTTTTGCACAAAAAACACAAATTCTATGTTAGGCAACCATATAATTAATTCAAGCCATCAGAAACTTACGCACGGATGCGCCCTCTCAACCCATCATCAGAAAGATTTGTTCTCGCATACCCAACTATATGCACTTCACCAGATTGTAAGAACCCCTGTAACACATAGCAATTAAAGTAAATAGACATATCAACTGACCTGAAGAGTACAGTTTATATAACAGAAACTGTGCAGAAATAGCATGCAAGTAAAGACTATATTTTATGTATTTGCAAATGGTGTTAGCACAGGTTGTTGTAAAATAATTAGAAGCTTAAACCACAGTTTTCTACCAGTCCGAATTAACTCCTAAAATATTTAATTCATATCCAGGAACAAAAATGGGTACAGCTGTTTGCACTTATACAGTTTATACTTGTGTTCAGGTCATTCCAAGAAAGTGAATACTGGTTGCTTTTTCTGGAATGCCTCAACTAAATGTACATTCCCTTTAACAATATAGGTTTGGCAAATTGCACAAGGAACAGCTAGTTATTGTCACAGCACCTGTTCAAAAAGGTGGTAGAGTGCCGGGAACGTTTTCTTCTTGGCAAGGTCTCCAGAAGCCCCAAGTACAACGATAGTCAGGCACCCTTGCTCCAAAGGAAGTTCTAGATCCTTTGCTAATGAGTTAAAACTGCTTTGTCTCGATGACGCCGAGGAGTCAGTTCCCGCCATGACGAATAGGATGATTCTCTTCTCCCTTCAACAGTACACCTAACCAAGTGAGCAAGATATGATTAAATGGTAAGATCATCTGAACTTAGCCTAACAATTGTCATGCGACTCATTGAAATGGAAGATTCAGTATCAGACAAAATCAGCTAGCAGAACGCATGAATGATTTGCTTTGTTTGGCTAATCGATGCATTGTCAGTTTATACTACTGTTGCCGTTAAAAGCTGGAAACAGAAAGTGCACAGGACTAGATCCAAAATTGCATTTCCCTAAACTGAACTATTTGTAATGCTGGGTGTACCTTACTCTTCTGACAACAAAGTGATCACAGCTTATCTCTCCAACTGTCAAGAACACTGAAACCATTACGCATCCAGGATCAACATAGCAATGTTTGAGGACCCCATCAAAATTTAAGAAACCAACAACCAACATGTACCATTAAGGATTACACCCATCGCAGCTCAAGAACGCTGAAATCAGTCATATAACTACTATACACAACTCAATTCCAATTTGAACAGCTATTAATAAGGAAAATAAGCCCGTGCTTGAATCCGGAGTTTGATCTTGCAAAACTAATTGCGGTGAAAAAAGTAAATAATTCTAGTAGCAGAACTGAACCGAAACAGTAAACCAAAACAACATTCCCTGAATCATCGCAACAGAGCAAGCCGCTCTCCGGCAAAAAGAAGGCCCGACGAAACATCCGAAACAGAAAAAACGCGCAGTTCCTATAGTACTCCAGAGCGAAGGAACGCCATTACACCGGGCTTAGGAGATCCTCAAAGAGAGAGAGAGAGAAATCTGGGAGCGACAAGAACATCTCCATCGCCGCGGTAGGCATCACGACACGAGATCCAACGCCGGAAAATCCCACGGACAGAAACCCGGCGCGGTTTGCGGAGAGAATCTAGAAACAACCGAAGAAAAGCGCGCACGAGACGGCGACGGCGACCCAACCCACCAAAAACCTCCCGAAAAAGCCTCGCCCAGAACAAGGCAGGCAGAGCGTAGCAGAGCAAGACGGGCTGCGACGAGCCGACGCAACCGCCACCGATCGAGGAACCTCGGACCTACTCGCGGAAGCAAACAAGGAGAAACTCTCCCACGAGAAACGAGCGAGAAGAATTAACGGCGGCCGGGGGTCGGGGATGGATCACTGACCAGTGGCGATCGAGATTCGCGCGCGCGCCGCGTGGGAGGGGCGGAGGGGGGAGAGTTACTGCTGGGATGCTGGGTGGATGGGAGTGGGGAGGGGGGAGGGGGGTGGCGCCTTCCTTCCTTCCTGACTGGGTGCGATTGGCAGCTCCGCCATTTATACCACGACGGCGTCACCTCGGCCGCCTCCCGCTTTCGCCTCACCTGTCCACTACCTACCCGTCTTTCGGCCTGGGAAGGGGGGCTGCGCGCTCTGTGCTGTGCCACCAACCGCGAAGCGTACGTGTGTCTGATGCTGGGAATTTCCAGGACTTGAGGGGGCTTATGTGAAAGGGGGGCGCCGTAACGGCAAAGGGAAAAGTTGTCGATTGTCCCCGTCTGTTAATTATACTACTGCATCCCTCAAAAAATATTTATACTAGTACTGCAACATTTTCTACTGTCAAAACAGTTTATGTGCGGCTCTTGCTTCTAGACTCTGTGGAGTCGGTTCCTTTTGGAGATTTGATAAAGTTGCATGATTAGCAAATGGTCCCCGTGTATAAAGCACAAATGAACGAAAACCATATTTCGTGGCTTAAGAAATAGTGGCCGCATTTTGATGACATATGTATGCTGTCATCACTCACCACTCAGAGATACTCCCTTCATTCTTAAATATAAATTTTTTAAGAGATTTTACATTAAACTAAATACAAATATATATAGATATTTTTTTAAGTATGGATTCATTCATTTTACTCTGTATGTAGAGTGTAGTAAAATCTTTTAAAATACTTATATTTAAAAACAGAGGGAGTATTTGCGGACTGCATGCACTTTCAATAACAACAAAAATGATTTTGAAGCCAGAATCCCATATGTATAAAAGGCACAAAATGCAATCACTATTATTCCGAGGAAATACTTAGGAGGAGAGGGTGCATACTTGAATATACTTCCTCTGTTCCGAATTATAAGATGCTTTCATAGCCTAACAAAATGTCTTACAATTCAGAACGGATGTAGTATTACTCAAGCTACGTTTTCATATGGTTTGTAGGAAAAGTGGAGGATAAATATAGAAATAGGGGATTCCTTGTGATGGTACTATTTATGCCTCCGATTTCAGGAAATTGAGCAATGAGGAAAATCCCTTTGATCACAAATCAAAGGAAAAACACAGTAACATCCATTTGGACCACACAGAATAAAATTAATATCGTTAGTAGCATAATAACATTCTAACTCTACATTTACATGTGGTTTGACCATGATTTGACCAGGTTTACTACAATTCTTGTGTGTTTTTCAATTCCTGAAACAAACACACATTCCTATGTTTACCAATCATATGTTCTGCACATGCATTCATGCCATTTTCATGTGTTTTTCTATTCCTGCATTTTTAGTATGGAGCAAACCAAAGGAGTCCTACAAGGTCACACCAAGGCGTGAAAATAGGTAGGCTCACTAGGAATTGGTAGCTACCTCGTTGGTCGATTTGGTAAACCTATGATCCTAGAGGTTAAATTCAGCGCTAATATTGCTAGCAGTGGTTGAGCTAGAGTGGTGTAAGCTATGCAAGATACAAGCATTTGTGAAATCCCAAATCTTCCACGGAATAGAGGACAATGCTCCCTTTGAGGGGAAGTATGTATTGATTGGAGCGGTGTGGAGGCACAATGCTCCCTAAGAAGAGATTAGGATCACCGTATTCTCCTCACGCCCTCACACAATGCGAGATGCCATGATTCCACTAGTGGTGCTCTTGAAGGCGACGATCGAACCTTTACAAACAAGGTTCGGGCAATCTCCACAACTTAAATTGGAGGATCCCAACAACACCACGAAGCTTCACTACAATGGAATGTGGCTTCAAGCTGACCTCTTCTGTCTAGGGTGCTCAAACACCCAAGAGTAACAAGATACGCAAGGGATTAGTGGGGGGGATCAAATTTCTCTTGGTGGAAGTGTAGATCAAGGCCTTCTCCTCCAAACCCTAGAGCATCAACAAGATTTGATGGCTAGGGAGGGAGATTGGGCGAAAATGAGCTTAGGAGCAACAATGTACCTTTGAGGGAAAAGAGGTAAGTCAACTTAGGGAAGACGACTCACTTATATAATGGGAAGAAGGATCCAACCATTATGCCATTCTGCCCGTGCATAAGAGGCAGTGCCACTGGGGGTGAGCGGTACTTCCGCTTGCACGGAAGTTCCTTTGAGTGCAACTGAAGAGTTGAGGGAGGCCATAGTGATGCCAAAGCGATGTCGCTCCCACCAAGCGGAACTTCCCTTAGTGCTACAACAACGGGAGGACTAGCGGTAGTGTAGTGGGGAAGCACAGTACTACTGCATGGAGAGATACTACCGCCTACTGTAACGGTTCAACTTCCGCGCAAAAAGACCGGCTATCTAGAGAGCAAGCGGTAGTACAATGGTAGAACACTACGGTAGTACCGTTGGAGCGGTACTACCGCTCTACTGGAGCGATAATTCCACTTAGTACATGTGCATAGGGATAACGGGTCGGGCTGTAGAATCGCCGGAGCGGTACTACCGTGCCTTACTACCGCTGGATTACCCAGGGAGCATATTATAAGAAAAAGTGCCTAAACGTTGAACTGCTGCAGCACCACTGGAGCAGTAATACCGCTATGCAGCACGGTACTACAGCTTAGCACACTCTAGACAACTCTAGCAAGGAAGGAGAGAAGTTGCGGGTGTCGGGAAGAAAGGCGGGGCGTGATACGTGTGCAACATATCTATAATTTTGTATTGTTCCATGCTATAATAGTATAATTCTAGGATACTTTTCGGGCATTTATTTGTTGATTCATATTATTTTTTAGCACTAACCTCTTAACCCAGTGCCAAGTGGAGTTTTGTTTCCTTCATGTTTTTGGCTTTTCAGCTTTACAGTACCAAACGGAGTCCAAATACCACGAAACGTTTTGATAATTTGATGGACAAAAAGAAGACCTCGAAGCTTCGGGAGAAGACCGGAGGCCGCACGAGGACCCCACAAGCTAACAGGGTGCGCTCAGGGGGGGTCGCGCCTTGATAGCTTGTGGGCCCCCCTTAGCTCTCATGACCTCGTTCTCTCGCTTATAAATTCCCGTATATTTCAAAAACCCTAGGGGAGATCCCAAAACACTTCTTTCACCACCGCAAGTCTCTATTCTACCATGTGCCCATCTGAGCCCTGTTTTGGTGCCCTCTCGGAGGGGGATCGATCACGGAGGGCCTCTACATCAACATTGTTGCTCCCATGGTGATGTGTGAGTAGTCTACCACAGACCTACGGGTCCATAGCTAGTATCTAGATGGCTGATACGCTCATTTTGAATCGTAAATTACTATTGATACTTTTGTTGATCTAGTCCATTATCCATTATTATCGTACAATTCTTATGCCTTTTCACTTTGAATATGCAAGGTACATCGCTGAGAGGGAAATATTTGGAAACTTGAATTCTCGACTCGGAAACCGAGAAAAAGGCAGAAAAATCAACTTGCTCCAAATGACCTGAAACTTTACGGAGATTTTTCTGGAATATTTGGGAATTTCTGGGCCAAAAATATACTGGAGAGGGGCCACCATCTTGTCACAAGCCATCAGGGCGTGACCCCCTGGCCATGCCCTGATAGCTTGTGGGGCCCCATTTGGCCCTCTCGCGACCATCTTCTCCTATATGGTGTCTTTTACCCTAGAAAAAATCATAAGTTATCTTTCGGGACGAAGCGTCTCCATCTCGAGGCGGAAACCTAGGCAGATGCCCTTTTGCTCTCCGGTAGAGAGATTCTGCTGTGGAATTCCCCTCCGGGAGGGGGAAATCGAAGCCATCGTCATCACCAAAGCTTCCTCCTTCATGGGAGGACCAATCTTCATCAACATCTTCACCAACACCATATCATCTCCAACCCTAGTTTGTCACGTCTATTCAATCTTTGTCTCAAAACCTCAGATTGGTACATGTGGGTTGCGAGAGGTGTTGATTACATCTTGTAGTTGATGTTTGTTGGATTACTTGGTGGAAGACATTATGTTCAGATCCTTAATTATTATTATTACACCTCTCATCTTGAACATGTTGATGTTGTCTGAGTAGTAACTATTGTTCTTGAGGACATGGGATAAGTCTTGTTATAAGTAATCATGTAAAGTTGGTATTCGTTCAATATTTTGATGATATGAATGTTGTTACTTCTCTTAGTGGTGTCATGTGAACATCGACTACATGACACTTCTATTGGGAAATGTTGCATGGGAAAGAAAAAAATCCTACGCACATATGATATATATCCATGGTGACGAGCATCTACGAGAGGATAGATTGGATCCACATACCCTTGTAGATTGCTAAGCGGGAATCATTAAGAAACGCGGTTGATGTATTCGAACGTCTTTTGAATCCAAATCGCAAGCCGGCCTGCGATCCAATCACGATCTAGTGCCGAACGGACGGCACCTCCGCGTTCAGCACACGTATAGCTCGATGATGATGTCCACCTCCTTGATCCAGAAAGCGAGGACGGAGAGGTAGATGAGTTCTTCGGTAGCACAATACTGTGGTGGCGATGGTGGTGAACTAATCCAGCAAGGCTTCGTCGAGCTCTACCAAACTAATCTAGAGAAGGAAGACGATCTAGAGAGGAGAGGGCGGCACATGGCTTTTCACGTGGTGGGTGCCCTCCAAACCTCCACTATATATATGAGGAAGGGGTGGGAGGAGGCGCTCTAGGGTTTCCGGTAAGGCCTTTGGCCGCCTACCAAAGAGGTGGAATCCACCTCCTACAAGGAGGTGGGTGTGGGGAGGAGTCCAACTCCAACAAGGACTCCTCCCACCCTCCACTTTTTCCTCTTGGGCACATGGGCCCCTTATGGGGTCGGCTTCCCAGCCTACGAGGGGCTGGTGCGCCACATCTTGGGCCCATGTGGCCCCTGGAGGTGAGTGGGCCCCTCACGGTGTACCCCCGGAACCCATTCGTCACTCCTGATACACTACCGGTAATACCCGAAACTTTTGTGGAACCCAAATACCACTTTCCTATATATAAATCTTTACCTCCGGACCATTCCAGAGCTCCTCATGACGTCCGGGATCTCATCCGGGACTCCGAACAACCTTCGGTCACCAACACACATAACTCAATAATACCGAAATGTCACCGAATCTTAAGTGTGCAGACCCTGCGGGTTCGAGAACTATCTAGACATGGCGGAGACACTCTCCGGTCAATAACCAATAGCAGGACCTAGATGCCCATACTGGTTCCTACATATTCTATGAAGATCTTTACCAGTTGAACCTCTATGTCAAGGATTCAGTTAATCTCGTATGTTGTTCCCTTTGTCCATGAGTGTGTTACTTGCCCAAGATTTGATCATCGGTATCTGCATACCTAGTTCAATCTCATTACCGTCAAGCCTCTTTACTCGTTCCGTAATACAAGATCATGTGGCTAACTCTTTAGTCACATTTCTTGCAAGCTTGTTGTGATGTTGTATTATCGAGTGGGCCCTTAGATACCTCTCCATCACAAGGAGTGACAAATCCCAGTCTTGACCCATGCCAACTCAACAGACACCCTCAAAGATACCTCTAGAGCACCTTTATAGTAACCTAGTTACGTTGCGATGTTTGATACACACAAGGTACTCCTCTGGTGTCAATGAGTTACATGATTTCATGGTCATAGGAACAAATTCTTGACATGCAAAAGACAATAGCAATAAATTGACATGGTCATATGCTATGTTCATAGTTTGGGTCTTGTCCATCACATCATTCTCCTAATGATGTGATCTTGTTATCAAATGACAACTCATGTCTATGGCTAGGAAACCTTGACCATCTTTGATCAACGAGCTAGTCCTTTAGAGACTCATTAGGGACGGTGTGTTGTCTATGCATCCACACATGTATTTGAGTTTCCAATCAATACAATTCTAGCATGGATAATAACGATTATCATGAACAAGGAAATATAATAATAACCACATTATTATTGCCTCTAGCGCATATTTCCAACAACTTCACCATGTTATTGACCTAAGGGAAGTCATTGCGGAGTAAAAAATAGATGATGGGTTGCGAGAGCGACAGAAGCGTAAACCCCTCTTTATGCGTTGCTTCATAAGGGGCTGATTTGGATCCACATGTTTCATGCTATGGTTAGATTACTCTTAATTCTTCTTTTGTAGTTGCGGATGCTTGCAAGAGGGGGTAATCATAAGTAGGATGTTAGTTCAAGTAAGAACAACACCTTAGAACCGGTCTACCCACATACCAAATCATGAAAGTAGCGAACGTGAATCAACCTAATATGATGAACATGACTATACAAAAATTCCCATTGAGTCCTCGGGAGCGCTTGCTTTATATAAGAGAACTTTCAGGCATGTCCTCTTCTATAAAAAGGATTGGGCTACCTTGCTGCACCTTTGCTTCTATTATTACTTGTCACTTGTTACGAATTATCTTGCCACATAACTATCTATCACCGCTACTTATAGCACTTGCAGTGAATCCCTTGGTGAAAACTAATCATTTCCTTCTGCTCCTCGTTGGGTTTGACACTCTTACTTATTGAAAGAACTACAATTTATCCCCTATACTTGTGTGTCATCAAGACTCTTTTGTGGCACCATTATCGGGGAGTGAAGGACCTTTGGTAAGTGGAAATTTGTAAGGAAATATTTTCGTTGCGTGTTGAAATTTACTATTGCTTATCACTATGAACAGTCACCCTTTGAGTGGTTTGTTCGGGGCATCTTCACCTCAAACGGAAGTTGAGGAAATTGTTCCTCAACCTGTTGAACCTACTGAAAATATTTATTATGAGATTCATTCGGGTATGATAGAGAAACTGTTGGTGAATCCTTATAGCGGTTCAACTCATCTTGATTACCATTTGATATATCTCGATGAGATTTTTGGATTGTTTAAGCTTTCAGGTTTACCAGGAGAAAAAGTTAAGAATAAAGTTTTCCCTTTATATTTGGAGGGGAAAACACTAATGTGGTAGAGGCTATTGGATGCTATTGGATCATGGGATTGGAATTGCTTCAAGCTGGAATTTCATCACAAGTTTTATCATATGCATCTAATTCATCATGATCGGAATTTTATTTATAATTGTTGGCTACGTGAAGGAGAAAGCATCGCTCAAACTTGGGGAGGCTTAAATCTATGATGCACACGTGCCCCAACAATGAGCTCTCAAAGCAATTTATTATACAAAAAAATTATGCTCGGCTTTCTCATGATGATCAAACATTACTTCATGCTTGTGTTGTAGGTTCCTATATGAAGAAGACTATTGAATTCACATGGGGTCTTCTAGAAAAGATTAAACGCAATGTTGAAGATTGGGAACTTGATGGAGGTAAAAAGTGAGGTATAAATCTTAATTTTGATTGTGTCAAATCTTTTATGGAAACTTCTCCTTTTCATGCGTTTAACAACAAATATGGCCTTGACACTAAGATAATAGCTTGTTTCTGTGAATCTTTTGCTACCTATGTTACCCTGCCTAAGGAAAAGTGGTTCAAATATCGTCCCCCATTGAAAAATTACCTGAGGAACTGGTTAGAATTAAGAAGGAAGAAATAATTGTTAACCACCTTGATCTAATTGTTCCTACTGCTTACATTGATAAACTTCCTTTCCCTGTTAGGATTAGAGAACATGATGAAGCTACAACAATGGTTAATAAGAGTTATGTTAGAACACCTTGTGAACAAATAAATATTGAGCCTAATATAGCTATAGTTAAGATCTCATAGTTGATAATATTGATGGGCGAGTTATTTACCTCTGTGATGAATCTGCTAGAATTTCAAAACCTTTTAGAAACAGATGAGATGAACTAGATAAAAATAAACCAATGGTAGGCACACTTGTCATCTCACTTAAAATTGGAGATCATTGCTATCATAGCATGTGTGACATTGGTTCTAGTATTAGTGCTATACCCTTCACATTATATCAAGAAATTATGCATGATATAGCACCCTCTGAAATTAAAGATATTGATGTCACTATTAAGCTACCATGATACTATTTCACCACTAGGGATTGTTAGGGATGTTGGAGTCTTGTGCGGAAAGGTCAAGCACCCCACTGATTTCTTTGTACTTGGTTCGGAACAAGATAACTTTTGTCCCATCATATTTGGTAGACCATTCTTGAATATAGTTAGTGCTAAAATTAATTGTGCTACTAAGAAGGTTAAAGTGAGATTTGCTGATATTTCTCATGAGTTTAACTTCTCTAAATTTATAAAGCAGCCACATGAAAAAAAACTGTCGAGTATGGATGAAATAATTGGTCTTACTTCTATTGATGTACCTCCTATCGATCCACTAGAAAAATATTTGCTAGACCATGAGAATGATATGCATTTGAATGAAAGGAATGAAATAGATAGGATACTCCTTGATCAACAACCTATCCTTCGACACAATATGTCAGTTGAAATTTTAGGTGATCCTCCTCCACCCAAGGTAGATCCCGTATTTGAGCTTAAGGCTTCACCTGATACTTTTGAAATATGCTTATATTGATGACAAGTAGGTATATCATGTTATTATTAGTGCTAACCTTTCAGAACATGAAGAAATGACATTACTCAAAACTTGAAAAAAGCACACAGCTCCTGGTGGATATACTCTAGATGATCTTAAAGGTATAAGCCCACTCTTTGTCAGCACAAGATTAATATGGAACCTGATGCTAAACGAGTCGTTGATCATCAACGCCATCTCAACCCTAAGATAAAAGAGGTGGTAAGAACTGAAATACTAAAACTTCTGGAGGCTGGTATAATATATCCTATTGTTGATAGTAGATGGGTGAGTCATGTTCATTGTGTTCCTAAGAAAGGTGGTATAATTGTTGTTCCTAATCATAAAATGAACTTATTCCACAAAAGATAGTAACTGGTTATAAGATGGTAATTGATTTCAGGAAATTTAATAAGGCTACTAGAAAATATCATTACCCCTTGCCTTTTTATTGATTAAATGTTAGAAAGATTATCTAGGCATGCATACTTTTGTTTTCTTGATGGTTACTCTGGATTCTCTCAAATACCTGTGTCAAAAGAGGAGCAAGAGAAAACTAACTTTACTTGCCCCTTTGGAACTTATGCTTATAAGTGTATGCCTTTTGGTCTATGTGGTGCACCTACTATTTTCAAAGATGTATGACTGCTATATTCTCTGGTTTTTGTGAAAATATTGTTGAGTTGTACATGGATGATTTTTTCGTTTACGGGACTTCCTTTGATGATTGCTTGAGTAACCTTGATCGAGTTTTGCAGAGATGTGAAGAAACTAATCTTGTCTTGAATTAGTAGAAGTGCCAATTTATGGTGAATGAAGGTATAGTGCTTAGGCATAAATTTTCTGAACGTGGTATTGAGGTTGATAAGGCCAAAGATGATGCAATAGAGAAAATGGCTTGCCCAAAAGATATCAAAGGTATAATAAGTTTCCTTGGGCATACTGGTTTCTATAGGCATTTCATTAAAGATTTCTCAAAGACTTATAGGCCATTAACTAATCTTCTCCAAAAATATGTTCCTTTTCTTTTTGATGATGATTGTGTAGAAGCCTTTGAAATACTTAAGAAAGCCTTAATTTGTGCACCTATTGTCCAACCACCTGATTGGAACCTACCCTTTGAAATTATGTGTGATGCTAGTGATCATGATGTAGGTGTTGTTCTAGGGCAAAGAGTAGACAAGAAATTGGATGTTATCCATTATGGTAGTAAGACCCTATACACCGCTCAAAGGAATTATGCTACTACTAAAAAGGAACTTTTAGCAGTTGTGTTTGCATGTGATAAGTTTAGGCCTTACATTGTTGACTCTAAAGTAATGATTCACATTGATCATGCTGCTATTATATACCTTATGGAAAAGAAAGATTCTAAAACTAGACTCATTAGATGGGTGTTACTACTCTAAGAATTTTATTTGCATATCATTGATAGGAAGGGAGCTCATAACTGTGTAGCAGATACCTTGTCTAGGATGGAAAATATTCTTGATGACCCACTACCTATTGCTGATAATTTTCTAATGAGAAACTTGTCGTTATAAACACTTCATGTAGTACTCCTTAGTATGCATATTATGCTAATTACATTATCACTAACTATATTCTACCTAGTTTCACCTATCAACAAACGAAAACAATTCTTCTATGATTTACGACATTACTTTTGGGATGACCCATAATTTTTAAAGAAGGAGTAGATGGTGTTATTAGATGTTGTATACTTGAGCATGAGCAGGAACAAATTCTAAGGAAGTATCATTGCGGGGCCTACGGAGGACATCATACTGGTGACAGAACTGCACACAAGGTATTACAATCTAGTTTCTATTGACCTACTCTTTTTAAAGATGCTCCTGAGTACGTTCTTTCTTGTGATGAATGCCAAAGAGTTGGTAATATTGGTAAATGTCAGGAAATGCCTATGAACTATTTTTTTCTATTGAACCATTTGATGTGTGGGGTTTTGACTTTATGGGACCTTTTGCTTCCTTGAATGAATATACTCATATTGTAGCTACTGTTCATTATGTTACTAAGTGGGTAGAAGCTATTCCAACTAGTGGTGCTCATCATAACACTTCTATTAAAATGCTTAAAGACATTATCTTTCCGAGGTTTGGTGTCCTTAGATATTTAGTGACTGATGGTGGTTTACATTTTATTCATGGTGTTTCTGTAAACTGCTAACTAAATATGATGTTAACCATATAATTGCATCACCTTCTCATCCTCACTCTAGTGGTCAAGTTGAACTGACCAATCGTGAAATAAAATTATTCTTGCAGAAGACTATCAATAGGTCCAGAAAGAATTGGTCTAAGAAACTTGATGATGCTTTGTGGGCTTATAGGACTGCTTATAAGAATCCCATGGGGATGTCCCCATATAAAATGGTCTACGGTAAATCTTGTCATTTACCTCTTGATTTAGAACATAAAGCTTATTGGGCAATTAAAGAACTTAATTATGATTTTAATCTTGGCGGTGAAAATAGGTTATCTCATATTAGCTCACTGGATGAATGAAGTACACACGCTTATGAAAATGCTAAGTTGTTTAAGGAAAATGTTAAAATATGGCATGACAAAAGAATTCAAAAACTAGAATTCAATGTAGGAGACTTGGTGCTTTTGTACAATTCTCATTTTAGATTTTTCACTGGGAAACTCCTCTCCAAATCGGAAGGACCTTATGTTGTCGAGGAGGTTTATTGCTCTGGTGTTATAAAAATTAATAACTTCGAAGGTAAAAACCCGAGAGTGGCGAATGATCAAAGAAGCAAGCATTATATTTCAGGTACACCCATTAATGAGGAAACTAATGTCATCCAAGTCATAACACCGGAGGAGCACATAAAGGAAATCTTCCGGAACACTCCAAAAACATGAAAAAGGGGTAGGTATGTGGTACGATAAGTACACCAACTCCAAAAATTCCAAAAAAATAATTTTACTGGTTTTGGTATTTTAGAGAAAAATACAAAAATAAAACGGAGTCTAGGGGACCCACGAGGGAGGCACAACTGGCCGCTCCCTCATAGCTTGTGGGGCCCTCGTGCGCCTCCCGGACCTCAATTCTTCCCGAGCACGTATTCTTACATGGAAAAAATTATTATATATACTCCCGTGTGTTTTGACCACCGCATCGCAAGATTTTCCTCTGTTCTAGTTTTGAGCTATTTTTTTGATAGATCTAGATTTCCATGACTTCACCAAGCACTTCCAACGACAAGTTCTTTGAGAAGGTCATCAACTCCTACCTGCCGGAGGTGATGAAGCACCATTAAGCCATTGAGATGCATGAAGGGGTGCTAACATCTGGGATGTTCAAGGTCCCAAGAAGGAGGGAAGCAAGAAGGTCATGCTTGGAGCGATGGAACATGAGATCATCAAGTGTCAATGGATGGTGGAGCGTGGTCTGAGTGCTAACCAATTCCATGATCATGGATTTCATCCGGGAAAACAAGTTGGACACCAAGAACGTGGGGGAGATTCTGTCTAAGCTTCAAGATCGGATCGATCACCCCCAATATCAAATCTATGAACTCCAAGGTCAAAACTGTGAGTATGAATCTAGGTTCAAGAGGATGAGCTTCGCTCCTGGTTTCAGGACCCCCGAGACATATTTTTCTTTATATGACGGGGAGCCTAGGCCCTGGAGTACCGAGGACATGCCTGTTACATCACCACCATCACCTAAAGAGGGTGCTTGAGTACATGGGTATGAGCACCATACTTGGCTTGTTCCAAGCTTGGGGGAGGTGCCATGGTATCGTATGACCATAAATTCCATCATTACTATCTATCTTAGTTCGATCCTTAGTTTTTTTCGTGATTTAGAGAAATAAATTTCAGATTTGCTTTGCTTAGGATTTTTGCTTTGAGTACCACCTATCCTTGTAATCGAGTATGCGAGATACATAATAAAGATTAGTTTAGTTTTTGTGGTCTACCCGTGGGCACCCATCATCATAGCTTGTCAACAAAATGAAAGATATAGATCATATGCTCATCTCATGAGAAGTAATGACTTCACACAAAAAGGGTATGAATTATAAAAGTTGTCGATAGTAAACATACATAGTATTAGTCATTGTTGCAATCTATGCAAGATTATGATAGAGGAGAGGAGACTCACATATAATTACACTATCCTGGACATCTTTTATGATTGTGAGCCTTCATCAAATATTATATAATGATCAAGTGTTGATGTTGGACATGGAAGACAACATAATGATCATGATAGTTTATATTCGCATAGAAGTTATATGGTCTTGGATCCTTCAACATGTGATGCTTGCTGATGACCCACAAGTATAGGGGATCAATCGTAGTCCTTTCGATAAGTAAGAGTGTCGAACCCAACGAGGAGCAGAAGGCTCTGATAAACGGATTTCAGCAAGGTAATAACCGCAAGCACTGAAAGTAGCGGTAACAAGTGATTGTGTAGCGAGGTGAAACGTAGCAAGCACAAAGTTACAAGTAACAAGTAGTAGCAACGGTGCAGCAAGTGGCTCAATCCCTTTTGTAGCAAGGGACAAACCTGGACAAAGTCTTATAGGAGGAAAAACGCTCCCGAGGACACACGGGAATTTCTGTCATGCTAGTTTCATCATGTTCATATGATTCGCGTTCGTTACTTTGATAGTTTGATATGTGGGTGGACCGGCGCTTGGGTACTGCTCTTACTTGGACAAGCATCCCACTTATGATTAACCTCTCTCGCAAGCATCCGCAACTACAAAAGAAGAATTAAGACAAAGTCTAACCATAGCATTAAACTAGTGGATCCAAATCAGCCCCTAACGAAGCAACGCATAGATTGGGGTTTAAGCTTCTGTCACTCCAGCAACCCATCATCTACTTACTACTTCCCAATGCCTTCCTCTAGGCCCAAATACGGTGAAGTGTTATGTAGTCGACGTTCACATAACACCACTAGAGGAAAAGACAACATACATCATATCAAAATACCGAACGAATATCAAATTCACATGACTATTATTAACATGACTTATCCCATGTCCTCAGGAACAAAAGTAACTACTCACAAAACATAATCATAATCATGATCAAAGGTGTAATGAATAGCATCAAGGATCTGAACATAAACTCTTCCACCAAGTAATCCAACTAGCATCAACTACAAAGAGTAATCAACACTACTAGCAACCTTACAAGTACCAATCGGAGTCGCGAGTCGAAGATTGGTTACAAGAGATGAACTAGGGATTGGAGAGGAGATGGTGCTGATGAAGATGTTGATGAAGATGCCTCCCCTCCGACGAGAGGAGTGTTGGTGATGACGATGGCGACGATCTCACCCTCCGGGAGGGAAGTTTCCCCGACAGGATCGTCCTGCCGGAGCTCTAGATTGGATCTGCTCAAGTTCCGCCTCGTGGCGGCGGCGAAACCACAAAAAAGGCCCCCATTGATTTTTTTCTGGACCAAGACGCTTCATATAGCAAAATAGGGGGGCTAGTGGGCCGTCAGGAGCCCACAAGCCCCCACTCTGCCACCAGGGGGGTGGCGGTGTCAGGGCTTGTGGCACCCTGGCAGCCCCACTCTGGTAGTTCTTTCGCCGATATTTTTTATATAATCCCAAAAAAATCCACGTAACTTTTTAGGGCATTTGGAGATGTGCAGAATAGTGGACTAGGATTTGCTCCTTTTCAACTCCAGAATTCCAGCTGCCTGAATTCCCCTTCTTCAAATAAACCTTGCAAAATAAGAGAGAAAAGGCATAAATATGGTACCACAAGTAATATAACAGGCCAAAAAGCAATAAATATCAACATGAAAGCATGATGCAAAATGGACGTATCACTTGCCTTAGATCCTTTGTTAGCCCAAAAATTCCGCAGCAAGTAGAGATACTACTTGTTCATCCATAACCCTGAAACCCAGTTTTTGCCTTGAGAGTCCACAATACCTACCTATGGATTGAGTAAGATCCTTCAAGTAAGTTATCATCGGTGCATCAAGCAATAAAAATTTCTCCTAAATATGTATGATCTTTTATTGCAAGGTAAAATAAGCTTTGTATGATCTTGTGATGGCAAAGAAATAAAAGTGACATAGTGCATAATAAAGTTTGCTATTATAAGGGGCAATATAAAGTGACGTTCCCTTGCATTAAGAGTTCACACATATAACAAATTAAAAGCGCATGATAACCTCTACTTCCCTCTGCGAAGGGGTTATCTTTTACTTTCAAGAGTTTAACTCTGTGCTTGAGTCAATAAAGTTTGTTCCTCTTCCAACCTATTAATTCCATAGTGGCAAACATCATGTGTTGGGGAAAGATTCAGATTTATATATCAAAGTTGTTGGGGGTCATAGTAATTTCAAAATTTTCCTACGCCATGCAAGGATCTATCTATGGAGAAACCAGAAATGAGAGAGGTTGTAGAGCATCTTCATACCTTTGAAGATCGCTAAGCGGAAGCATTACTATGAACACGGTTGATGGAGTCGTACTCGCAGTGATTCGTATCGCGGTGGATTTCGATCTATGTGCCGAATCACGGCACCTCCGCGTTCAACACATGTACAACCCGGTGACGTATCCTCCTTGAACCAGCAAGGAGAGAGGAGAAGTTGAGGGAGATCTCCGGCAGCACGACGGCATGGTGGCGGTGGAGCTATGTGGTTCTTCGGCAGGGCTTCGCCAAGCGCTCCGGAGGACGAGGAGAAGGAGGAGTAGGGCTGCGCCATGGAGAGATCAATTGTGTGTCCCCAAAAAGCCAAAACCCTCCACTATATATAGGAGGATGGAGAGGGAGGCTGCCTTGGCCCCTCCTCCAAGGAGAAGGAGCTTCAACCGAAGCTAGGGAGGAGTCCTCCTCCCACAAGGGAGGTGGACTCCCTTGGTAGGACTCTTTCTCCTTTTCTTTTAAGCTTCCTTGCCTTATCTCTTTTATTCCTATGCGCATAGGCCTTTAGGGAAGGCATTGGCCAGCCCAATAAGGGTTGGTACACCTCTTCTAACAGCCCATGCACCTCTTTGGTCGTCACACCCCTCCCAGGGGACCTCCGGCACCCTCCCGGCACTCCGGTACACTACCGATGAGCCCGAAACTTTTCCGGTGACCAAAACAGGACTTCATATATATTAATGTTTACCTCCGGACCATTCCGGAGCTCCTCGTGACATCCGGGTTCTCATCCGGGACTCCAAAAAACCTTCGGTGACCACATATTATTCCCTTTACAACTATAGCGTCATCGAAACTTAAGTGTGTAAACCCTACGGGTTCGGGAGACATGCAGACATGATCGAGACATCTCTCCGGTTAATAACCAACGGAGGGGTCTGGGTATCCATGTTGGTTCTCACTTGTTCCAAGATGATCTCATCGAATGAACCACGTTGTCAAGGATTCAATCAATCCCGTATGCAATTCCCTTTGTCTACCGGTATGATACTTGCCCGAGATTCGATCGTCGGTATCCCTATACCTTGTTCAATCTCGTTACCGGCAAGTCTCTTTACTCGTTCCATAACACATCATCCCGTGGCTAACTCCTTAGTCACACTGAGCTCAATATGATGATGGATTACCGAGTGGGCCCAGAGATACCTCTCCGTCACACGGAGTGACAAATCCCAATCTCGATTCTTACAACCCAACGAACACTTTCGAAGATACCCGTAGTGCACCTTTATAATCACCCAGTTACGTTGTGATGTTTGAAACACCCAAAGCATTCCTACGGTATCCGGGAGTTGCACAATCTCATGGTCTAAGGAAATGATACTTGACATTAGAAAAGCTTTAGCAGACGAACAACACGATCTAGTGCTATGCTTAGGATTGGGTCTCGTCCATCACATCATTCCCCAATGATGTGATCCCGTTATCAATGACATCCAGTGCCCATGATCAAGAAACAATGATCATCTATTGATCGACGAGCTAGCCAACTAGATGCTCACTAGGGACACATTGTGATCTATATATTCACACATGTATTACGGTTTCTGGTTAATACAATTATAGCATGAATAATAGACAATTATCACAAACTAGGAAAAATAATAATAACCATTTTATTATTGCCTCTATGGCATATTTCCAACAAAAGTGGATGTAGATGATCATGATTTATTATTTTTAACATTATCCCTGAGATAAATAAGTTGGGTGGCAAATCATTTAAGCCCCTTATATTCCTATATGTCCTACGGAAACATGAGCTCCAAAAATATGCCTTGAGTGTGAGCAATCATAGAACTTAAATGATAGTTGAGTATGTGAACATGCCACAAATAAAGCTCTTACATAAACTCTCCTCTCTATTATGATGAATTGTGATTGCCCTAATGACTAAGAACATAGTTTGTTGATTTTCAATAAACTCTATGCTCCATACTCCAATAGTTGTGAAATGATTGTTACTTGTTTATGAGAAGTTATATGATAAAATACATTCTGCTATGTTAATATTCATGATGCTCTCATGCTCGTATTCTATTTTTATCGACACCTCTCTCTCAAATCATGTGGTCATTATTTTCGAGCTCGGCTTCCGCTTGAGGACAAGCAAGGTCTAAGCTTGGGGAAGTTGATACGCTCAATTTTCATCATGAATTACTATTGATATTTGTGTTGACCTTGTCCATTATCCATTATTATCATACAATTCTTATGCAAGGTAAATCACTAAGAGGGAAAATCTAAAAACTCAAATTCTCGACCGGGAAACCGAGAAAAAAGCAAAAAAATCAACTTGCTCCAAATGACCTAAAACTTTATGGAGATTTTTTCTGGAATATTTGGGAATTTCTAGGCCAAAAATATAACGGAGAGGGGCCACGAGCTGGGCACAAGCCAACAAGGTGCCCCCTAGTCGCGCCGTGATAGCTTGTGGGGCCCCAGATAGCCCTTTTGCTACCATCTTCTCGTATATGGTGTGTTTTACCCTAAAAAATCATAAGTTATCTTTCGAGACGAAGCGCGTGATACGTCTCCAATGTATCTATATTTTTTTATTATTCCATGCTGATATATTATCATTCTAGTATGCTTCTAGAGTATTTATTTACCAATTTATATTATTTTTTAGCACTAACCTATTGACCCAGTGCCGAGTGTGAGTTCCTATTTTATGCATATTTTTTCACTTTGCAGGTTTTCCATACCAAACAAGGTCCAATTGTCCTGAAGTTCTCTGACAATTTTTTCTGGACCAAAAGAAGATCAACGAGCATCGGAATGAAGCTGGAGGCCTCACGAGGGCCCCACAAGCTATCTGGGCACGACCTAGGGGGGCGGGGAGGCCTCATAGCTTGTGCCCCCTCGTGGCCCTCCCGTCTCTGTTCTTCGGCTTATAAATTATCATCTACCCTTAAAACACCAGAGGGAGTCTTGAAACACTTTTTACACTGCCGCAAGTATCTGTTCCAATGGGAGGCCATCTGGAGCTCCGTTCTGGCACCTTGTAGGAGGGGGATCGATCAGTTAGGGCCTCTTCATCAACCTTGATTCCCTCATGATGATGTGTGAGTAGTTAACCACACACCTACGGTCCATAGTGAGCACCTAGATGGCAATCTCTCTCTTTGATCTTCAATACAATGATCATCGCATCTTCATTTGATCCATATGATGTAATTCCTTTTGTGCAGTGCGTTTATTTGGATCCGATAAGTTATGAGTTTGTGTTTAGATTATTCATGATAAATATTTGAGTCACCTCTGAATTCTTATATGATTCTTAGGTGCATGATTATGATAGCTTCGTATTTCTCTCCGATCTATTGAAATAATTTGGCCAGCTAGATTGGTATTTCTTCGGTGAGAGAGGTGCGTTTGTGGTAGGTTCAACCTGGCGAGTTTCTATATCCGAGTGACAGAAGGGGACAATATGCGTCTTTGTGTTGTTGATACTAAGGATAAAATGATGGGGTTTATTCACATTGCTTGAGTTTACTTTTTCTACATAATGTCATCTTAGTCTATGCATTACTTCGTTCGTCCTGAACTTAATACGTAGAGAGGCAAGCATAGAAGCGCTCTTGAAGTGAAGTAATTGTAATAGGTGCAGGAAGGAGGCGGCTAATTTGTTTATGGATGTGATGCCTATATACACATCATCATTTTCGTGCATATCACATAACTATCCGCTTTTGTGTCAATTGCCAAACAATAATTTGTTAACCCACGGTATGCTATTTTTTCATGAGAGATGACATTAGGGAAAGTTATGGCCCCCGGGTCTATTCACAACATATTAATAAAACCTTCAATACCTTGTTGTTATTTACTTGTTTTTATTTTATCTTGCTATCCACAATTATCTACACATCTCACTTGCTTGCAAATAACAAGACAAGAGGATTGACAACCCTCTTGCCCGCGTTGGGTGCAAGTTGTGTGCAGCCGCTAAAGACGGTTGTGGTTGATATTCCTATTGGTTCGATAAACCTTGTTTTCATAACTAAGGGAAATATTTACCCACTTTGTGCTGCGATAACATGTTCCTCTTCACAAAAACCCCAATGCAAATCACGAGTATTAGGAAGGATTTCTAGCACCGTTGCCGGGGAGTATCATCACCAACTACCAAGTAACTTCACACAAAAATCCATTCACTTCTTCCTTGTTATATTTTCTGGTATATTTATTTATCTCATAAAAAATACAAAATACAAAAAAAATTATCTTTGCTTTTTTAGCATGTCACTAGATTGCATCTTCGATCTCTAGTTTGATTGTCTTTCTTGTTACTTGCTTGCTTGGTCACCATGTCTCAAGATACTACTAAGTTGTGTGACTTCTCAAATACTAATAATAATGATTTTATTAGTACTCACATACCACCCGCCACTAGTGCGTATGCCTTTAATATTAATGTAGCATTATTGAATCTTGTAATGAAAGAGCAATTTTTGGGAAGTCCTAATGAGGATACCGCTTCACACCTCAATACCTTTGTTGGACTTTGTGATATGTAAAATAAAAAGTACATGGATAATGATATTGTGAAATTAAAATTGTTTCCTTTTACACTAAGAGATAAAGCTAAAGCTTGGTTTTCATCTTTACCACGTAATAGTATTGTGACATGGGATAAGTGCAAAGATGCTTTTATTGCCAAGTATTTTCCTCGTGCTAAGATTATCACCCTTAGAAATCAAATAATGAATTTTAAACGGCAAGATCATGAGCATGTTGCACAAGATTGGGAGAGGATGAAATTAATGATAAGAAATTGTCCAACTCATGGTTTAAACTTGTGGATGATTATCCAAAATTTCTATGTGGGCTAAAATTTGTGTCTAGAAATCTTATAGATTCTACGGGAGGTGGTACCTTCATTGAGGTGACCTTAGGAGAGGCCACCAAACTTCTGTACAACATCATGGCCAACTATTCTCAATGGCATACCGAGAGAGCTCCAACTCGTAAGAAGGTATTTTTTTGAGTAAATCGCTACTTTGAGTGAAAAAGTGGATGCTCTTATGAACTTGGCTGCTATTAAAAATACTCATGTTGATCCCAATGATATGCCTTTGTCAACCTTAATTGAACAAAATAATGATGCTATTTATGTGAACTTTGTCTCGCGAAATAATTTCAACAACAATGCTTATAGAGATCATTTCAATGCGTCGTATCCCGGTAATAATCCTAATGGTTATGGTGATTCTTATGGAAATTACTCTAAAAATTCTAATAGGATACCCTCTCATCTTGAGAACACAATAAAGGAATTGGTTAACTCTAAAAAAAATTCAATGCTATGGTAGAAGAAAAATTGCATGTTGTTGATACTTTGGCTAAAAACATGGATAGGATTGTTCTTGATGTATAAATTCTTAAAAAAGATTTGCCTCCAAAACATGATTTTAATGATAATATTAAATCTATCCAAGTTTCTATTAATGAAAGTAAGTAGAGTACTGCTAAGTTGAAAGCTAAGCAGGAATTCCTTGAAAAGCTCTTCCACCCGGATTTTACCGGAATCGTGATGAAGATGTTAAAATGATTGGTACTTCTCCTATTTCTATGAATGTTAATGATAGAAGGACTGAAGTCGAGTCAACTCTAGTAAAGGAGTGTCTCGTTTGCTTGGAGGGTGATGATTTTAATGCTAAAACTGAAAAGTGGGTTTGGAGAGGTCAAACCAGTAATGTGCCCAATATCTTGGATTACAAGGACTTTAATTATGATAATTACTCCTTTTTAGAATGCATTTTGTTTCCGCAATCCATTATTTGCTTACCCAATCCTTATGAAAAAAAAGCTTTTACTCAACATATAGTGGAAGCTATGGTGAAAGCTTATGATGAAAAACTTAAGCTTCAAATTTCTATTCCTAGAAAACTGCATGATGAGTGAGAACCTACTATCAAAATTAAAATAAATAAATATGAATTCAATGCCTAGTGTGACCTTGGTACTAGTGTTTCAACCATACCTAAAACTTTATGTGATGTGCTTGGTCTCATCAATATTGAAGAATGTTCCCTAAAGTTGCATCTTGCGGATCCTACCATCAAGAAAAACCTTGGGTAGAATAAATGATGTGATGATTATTGAAAATAAAAATTGTGCGCCTGTAGATTTCATTGTGCTTGATATTGATTGCAACCCTACTTGTTCGATTATACTTGGAACACCTTTCCTGTTAACTATTGGTGCAATCATTGATATGAAAGAGGGAAATATAAGGCTCCAATTTCCATTAAAGAAGGGAATGGAACATTTCCCCAGAAATATAATTAGGCCACGATATGAATCAATCATGAGAGCCACTTATGGGTCGAGTGTCAAAGATGACAACACTTGAAACTATGCAATATGCCTAGCTTAATTGATATGAAAGAGGGAAATATAAGGCTCCAATTTCCATTAAAGAAGGGAATGGAACATTTTCTCAGAAATATAATTAGGCCACCATATGAATCAATCATGATAGCCACTTATGGGTCGAGTGTCAAAGATGACAACACTTGAAACTATGCAATATGCCTAACTAGGGGCGTAAAACAATAATGCTTTTTGGGAGGCAACCCAATACTTATATTATTATTATTTCTTTTAGTGTGTGATAACATGATTATTTTCAATTTAATTATTACGTTTTTATGTTTTAATTAGTGTTTGTTCCAAGTAAAGCCTTTGGAATGATTTGCATGATGAGTAGAATTGATACGGTGCAAAATTAGAAACTTTGACGCCCGGTGCAGAATTTCTCTAATTTTACTTGAAGATATTTTTAATATGATTTTTATACAGTATTTTCATAAAAAATCCTAAGGTCTTCCTAATGTTTCAGAATTTTTGGAGTTAAATAAGTAAAGTTTCATTACATATTACTACAAACTGTTATGTTTCAGTCAGATTCTATTTTTGCATGTATAGTTTTCTTGTTTTGATGATGTTATGGATTATATCGGGGGGTATAATCCATGGAGGAGTTAAGATACAGTACCCTATGATAAAATAAAATAAGAATCAATATGTAACAGGTCCTGAAAGTATTTGATATGTTTCTTATACTAACGGATCTCACGAAGTTTTGTTGAGTTTTATGTGATTGAAGTTTTCAAGTTTTGGGTATAGTCTCGATGGACAAAGGATTGAGGAGCACCAAAAGCCTAAGATTGGGTATGCCCAAGGCACCCCAAGGTAATATTCTATGAATACTCAAGAGTCTAAGCTTGGGGATGTCGTGGAAGGCATCACCTCTTTTCGTCTCAATCCATCGGTATGTTACTTGGAGCTATATTTTTATTCGTCGCATGATATGAGTTTTGCTTGGAGTGTTGGTTGATTTTGTTTGCTTTTGTTTGATTTTACTTTAAGATTTCCACAATCATTATTTGCTGGACACACCTATTTGAGAGAGACATCACATCATCACAATTTGTTACAATACTCTATGTGCTTCACTTATATCTTTTGAGGCTAGCAGTTGCTCTAGTACTTCAGTTATATCTTTTTGAGCATGGTGGCATGTAGATTTTATAGAAATTTTATGCTATCGTTTTTCACTTATATTTGTTTTAGAGCTGGACAAATAGTGATTGTAATTTTCATGGGTCATAAGACTAGATAAAAAATAATGACTATCTAATGAATGATGATAAAAAGCACCATGTAGCACATACAGAAAAAGTGGGGGTTAATGATATTGATGTGGTGATATGAAAAAGATTTGAGTGCACTATTACTAATTCAGATAGGTTTCGATATTAAGAGATGTTAAACTTCTTGTTCATCTAAAAAAATTCAAGAAGGCATGGTGATGATGTGTGAGCATTTCTATTCCTCGTTGAAAACTGTGTGTTGTTTTGAGTCGGAGTCACGCAATGGTTAACTCCTACCAACCCTCTCCCTTGGGGCATGTGAGTAGTACTTTTATTTGTGATAAGACTAATAAAACTTTGCAATAAGTATATGAGTTCTTCATGACTAATGTGACACCATGGACATATGCACTCTCACCTCCTCATATTTGCTAGCCTCTTTGTTAACGTGGATCGCCCATTCTCACCTTGAGGATCGGTACAACTTTTGTGGTACATCCAAACCCCGTGAAATGACACATTTTGTTGCACATAAACCTTTTATATCCTCCTCAAAATAGCCACCATACCTACCTATCATGGCATTTTCATATCCATTCCAATATATTGCCATGCAAATGCCATCGACACTTCACATGACTAGTTCGTTCATCATCATAATGCTTTGCATGATCTTATAGAGTTGACATAGTATTTGTGGAAAAGCCACCATTCATCAAATTTTTATACATGTCATGCTAGATCTTTGCACATCCTGGTACACTGCAAGAGGCATTCATTCAGAGTCATATTGTCCTATCAGTTTTCATGATGAGTTGTAAGTAAATAAAAGTATGATGATCATCATTATTAGAGCATTGTCCCAGTGAGGAAATAAAAATGTGGAGGCCAAATGATCCCACCATAAAAAAATGATAGAAAAAGACACAAGACAATTTTCTACTATCCTTTACCACACTTGTGCCTCAAAGTGGCACTTGGTTCTTCATATACAAAGTCTCATGTTATGTCATTCTTATGCTAGTGGGAATCACTTTTTCATAAACTTGCCTTGTACATTCCGATGACGTGTGTCCTCAAATGCCTGAGGTATTCATGATCAAGCAAGTTGGATGCACACCCCACTTAGCTTCAGTGGAGCTTTCATACACTTATAGCTCTTGTGCATCATTTGCATGGCAATCCCTACTCCTCCCATCGATATCTACCGACGGGCATCTCCATAGCTCGTTGGTATGCCTAGTTGATGTGAGACTATCTTCTCCACTTTTACCCCTTGGAAACCTGCCTCCATATTCTATTCCACCGTTATGCTTTGTCCAATAATTCACGCTCATGTATTGTGTGAAGAATAAAAGTGGATGCATACTGAAAAAGTAAGATCCAATTGCCTTACTTGAACACCATGGTGATTGACATTTGTATTAATGAGGTGAAGATGGAGCCATGCCTTGCTAATATAGTAAACATGGATGGGGGGTAAAACAACCTTTGAGGATCGTATACTTTGAATGATTAATGATTTGTTGTTTATACCTACAAGTATTGCTATGTTAATGTTTGTTAATTCATCGTTTCTCAATGAGCATACATGCATAAGGTTACATCATGGATAGAATGTCACATCAAATTTTTTGTTTTTATCATTTACCTACTCGAGGACGAGGAGGAATTAATCTTGGGGATGCTTGATACATAACCGACGTATCTATAATTGTTTTATTGTTCCATACTGATATATTATCATTCTAGTATGCTTTTGGAGTATATATTTACCGTTTTATATTATTTTGAGCACTAACCTATTGACTCAATGTGTAGTGCCAATTGTTTTTTTGTGTGTTCTTCACTTCGCAAGTTTTCCATACCAAACGAGGTCCAACTGCCGTGAAACTTTTTCACGGTTTTTTCTGGACGAAAAGAAGACCAACGAGCATCGGAAGAAAGATGGAGGCCTCACAAGAGGCCCACAAGCTATCAGGGCGCGGCCTGATGGGGCGCAACATGATAGATTGTACCACCCTCGTGTCCGCCGACTCCGTTCTTCGGCTTATAAATTATCATCTACCCTAAAAATATCAGAGGGAGTCCCAAAACACTTTTTACGCTGCCGCAAGTCTTTGTTCCGATGGGAGGCCATCTGGAGCTCCGTTCCGGCACCCTCTCGGAGGGGTGAACGATCACGTAGGGCTTCTTCATCAACCTTGATTCCCTCATGATGATGTGGAGTAGTTCACCACACACCTACGGGTCCATAGTCAGTACCTAGATTACAATCTCTCTCTTTGATCTTCAATACAATGATCATGCATCTTCGCTTTGATCCATATGATGTAATTCCTTTTGTGTGGTGTGTTTGTTTGAATCCGATGAATTGTTGGGTTATGTTCAGATTATTCATGATAAAAAATTGAGTCACCTCTGAATACTTATATGATTCTTATGTGCATGGTTATGATACCTTCGCAATTCTCTCCGATCTATTGAAATCATTTGGCCAACTAGATCGGTATTTCTTCGATGAGAGGTGGGTTGTGGTAGGTTCAACCTGGTGAGTTCTATATCTGATTGACAAAATGGGAAAAGATGCATCTTTGTGTTTCTGCTACTAAGGATAAAGGATGGGGTTTATTCATATTGCTTGAGTTTACTTTGTCCACATCATGTCATCTTACTCCATGCATTACTTCGTTCGTCATGAACTTAATATGTAGAGAGGCAAGCATAGAAGCGCTCTTGAAGTGCAGTAATAGTAATAGGTGCAGGTAGGAGTCGGCCTATTTGTTTATGGACGTGATGCCTATATACACATAATCATTGTCGTGCATATCGCATAACTATTCGATTTTCTGTCAATTGCCAAACAGTAATTTGTTTACCCTCCGTATGCTATTTTTCCATGAGAGATGCCATTAGGGAAAGCTATGCCCCCCGGGTCTACTCACAACATATTAATAAAACCTTCAATACCTTGCTGATATTTACTTGTTTTTTATTTTATCTTGCTATCTGCAATTATCTACACACCTCACTTGCTTGCAAATAACAAGACAAGAGGATTGACAACCCTCTTGCCCACGTTGGGTGCAAGTTGTTTGTTATTTTGTGTGTAGCCGCTCAAGACGGTTGTGGTTGATATTCCTATTGGTTTGGTAAACCTTGGTGTCATAACTAAGGGAAATACTTACCCACTTTGTGCTGCGATAACCCATTCCTCTTTACAAAAAACCCAACGCACATCACGAATATCACGAAGGATTTATGGCGCCATTGCCGGGGAGTATCATCACCAACTACCAAGTAAGTTCACACAAAATTTCATTCACTAGTTCCTCTTTTTATTTTCTGGTATATTTAGTTGTATCATAAAAAAATTACAAAATTACAAAAATATTTATCTTTGCTTGTTTAGCTTGTCACTAGATTGCATCTTCGCTCTCTAGTTTGCTTGTATTGCTTGTTACTTGCTTGCTTGGTCACCATGTCTAAAGATACTACTAAGTTCTGTGACTTCTCAAATACTAATAATTATTATTTTATTAGCCCGCCACTAGTACGAATGCCTTTGATATTAATGCTGCATTATTGAATCTTGTAATGAAAGAGCAATTTTCGGGAAGTCCTAATGAGGATCCCGCTTCATACCTCAATACCTTTGTTGAACTTTGTGATATAAAAAATAAAAAAGACATGGATAATGATGTTGTGAAATTAAAATTGTTTCCTTTTTCACTAAGAGAGAAAGCTAAAGTTCGGTTTTCATCTTTACCACGTAATAGTATTGTAACATGGGATTAGTGTAAAGATGCTTTTATTGCCAAGTATTTTCCTCCTCCTAAGTGCATTGCATAAACCAAAAGGCATACCTCTATAAGCATAGCTTCCAAAAGGCCGTGTGAAAGTAGTTTTATCTGGGTCCTCTTTGGACAAAGGTATTTGAGAGAAACCTGAATATCCATTAAGAAAATAAAAGTGTGTATGCTTAGATAATGTTTCTAGCACTTGATCAATAAAAGGAAATGGGTAATGATCTTTCCTAGTGGCTTTATTTGAGTTACTTGAAATCAATTACCATCCTATAACGAGTTACTATTATTTGTGGAATAAGTTCATTTTTATCATTAGGAACAACAATTATATATCCTTTCTTAGGGACACAATGAACATGACTTACCCATATATTATCAACAATAGGATAAATTATACGTGCTTCGAGAAGCTTTAGTATTTAAGTTCTTACCACTTCCTTCTTCTTAAGATTTAAGCGGCGTTGATGATCAACAACAGGTTTAGAATCTAGTTCCATATTAATCTTGTGCCAATATAGAGTGGGGCTTATGCCCTTAAGATCATCAAGATTATATCCATTAGCAGCCATGTGCTTCTTCAGAGTTTTGAGTAACCTCTTTTCTTCATGCTCTGAAAGGTTAGCACTAATAATAAAAGGATATATCTTCTTTTCATCCAGCTAAGCATATTTCACAGTATGAGGTTATGTGTGTAACTCAAACACGGGATCTCCTTTTGGCGGAGGAGGATCCCATAAGATATCAACACGCAAGTTGCATTTGAGGATATGTGTATGTCTAAGGAATATATCATTTATCTCATTTCTTTCATTCATATGCATATCATTATCATGATATAGTAAATATTGATCTAAAGGATTTGTAGGAGGCACAACAATAGAAGCAAGACCAATAGTTTCATCTTTCCTAGATAACTCCTTCCCATGTGGTTTTATACCAAATTTAGAGAAATTAAATTCATGAGACGCATTACCAAAGCTTAATTAACTTTCTGTCTAACACACTTAATTTCATCATTAATAACATTCAAGAAAGGTATGTAAAATATAATGGGACAAAAGTTATCTTGTTCGGAACCAGGTACTAAGAAGTCAGTGGGGTAATTGACTTTCCCACACAAGACTTCAACATCTCTAACAACCCCAAGCGGTGAGATACTATCTCAGTTTGCAAGTTTAGTAGTGACATCAATATCTTCAATCTTAGAGGGTGTTGTATCATTCATAATTTCTTTATATAAGGTAAAAGGTAAAGCAATAACACTAGCACCCATGTCACATAAACCATGATAGCAATGATCTCCGATACGTCTCAAACGTATCTATAATTTTTGATGGTTTCATGTTGTTATCTTGTCAACTTTGGATGTTTTATATACCTTTTATATCTTTTTTGGGACTAACTTATTAATTCAGTGCCAAGTGCCAGTTCCTGTTTTTCTGTGTTTTTGACTCTTTTCAGATCTGATTTTGGAATGGAGTCCAAACGGAATAAAATTCCCGAAATGAATTTTTCCAGAACAAAAGAAGATCGGGGGACTTGAGGGCCAAGGCAGGAGGCCCACAAGCCCTGTAGCCGCGGCTAGGGGGGCCCGCGGCTACCAGGCTTGTGCCCCCCCTGGAGCTCCCCTGCCCTAGCTCTTTGGCCTATTTATTCCCTAAAATCCCAGAAAAAATAAGGGCGTCCACGAAACCACTTTTCCGCCGTCGCAAGCTTCCGTTTCCGCGATATCTCAGGTGCTGTGCTGATACGTCTCAAACGTATCTATAATTTTTTATGGTTTCACGTTGTTATCTTGTCAACTTTGGATGTTTTATATACCTTTTATATCTTTTTTGGGACTAACTTATTAATTCAGTGCCAAGTGCCAATTCCTGTTTTTTCTATGTTTTTGACTCTTTTCAGATCTGATTTTGGAACAGAGTCCAAATGGAATAAAATACCCGAAATAAATTTTCCAGAACAGAAGAAGATCGGGAGGCTTGAGGGCCAAGGCACGGGCCCACAGGGAGCCCACAAGCCCTGTTGCCGCGGCCAGGGGGCCCACGGCAACAAGGCTTGTGGCCTCCCTGGCGCTCCCCTGCCCTAGCTCTTTGGCCTATAAATTCCCGAAAATCACAAAAAAAATCAGGGCATCCACGAAAACACTTTTCCGCAGCCGCAAGCTTCCGTTTCCACGAGATCTCATCTGGAGACCCTTCCCAGTGCCCTGCCGGAGCGGACTTTGGAGTTGGAGGGCTTCTACATCAACATCATCGCCTCTCCAATGATTTGTGAGTAGTCCACTTTAGACCTATGGGTCCGTAGTTAGTAGCTAGATGGTTTGTTCTCTCTCTTGGATCTTCAATACAAAGTTCTCCATGATATTCATGGAGATCTATCCGATGTAATCCTCTTTGGCGGTGTGTTTGTCGAGATTCGATGAATTGTGGATTTGTGATCAGATTATCTATGAATTATATTTGAGTCTTTGCTGATTTCTTATATGCATGATTTGATATCCTTGTAAGTCTCTCCGAGTCTTGGGTTTTGTTTGGCCAACTAGATCTATGATTCTTGCAATGGGAGAAGTGCTTGGTTTTGGGTTCATACCGTGTGGTGACCTTTCCGAGTGACAGAAGGGGCAGCAAGGCACACATCGTGTTGTTGCCATCAAGGGTAACAATATGGGCTTTTATCGTAGATATTAGATTGTCCATCTACATCATGTCATCTTGCTTAAGGCGTTACTCTGTTCTTTTGGACTTAATACACTAGATGCATGCTGGATAGCGGTCGACGTGTGGAGTAATAGTAGTAGATGCAGAAAGTATCGGTCTACTTGTTTTGGACATGATGCTTATAGATACAATCATTGCCTTAGATAACGTCACGACTTTGCGCGGTTCTATCAATTTCTCGACAGTAATTCGTTCACCCACCGTCTACTTGCTTTCATGAGAGAAGCCACTAGTGAACACTACGGCCCCCGGGTCTATTCATAACTATCGTCTCCACTTTCACTTTTACTTTGCTTTGTTTACTTTGTTGCTTTCAGTTCTCACTTTGCAAACAATCTATAAGGGATTGGCAACCCCTTCATAGCGTTGGGTGCAAGCTCTTTGTGTTTGTGCAGGTACTTGTGACTTGAACGCTCCTCCTACTAGATTGATACCTTGGTTCTCAAACTGAGGGAAATACTTACCGCAGCTGTGCTACATCACCCTTTCCTCTTCAAGGGAACACCAACGCAAGGCTCCAAGGCCGCGGGGAAATCCTTTGCATATTTGCCAAGGAAGTCCCTATAGGCATAGCCGTAGCAGCAGGATTCCTCGCGCCGTTGCCAGGGAAGGTCTGTTGTCGCAGTAGCAGAAGGATTTCTGGCGCCGTTGCCGGGGAGGAGAGATCAAGTCAAGATCTATCGAAGTAGGTGTCACAAACTCATCTCTTGCATTTACCTTTTTTGCCAGTTGCCTCTCGTTTTCCTCTCCCCCACTTCACATTTGTCGTTTTCGTTTTCCTTTCTCCCTTGCCGTTTCCTTTTGCCTTTTTGCCGTTTTCCTTTGCCGTTTGCTTTTGCCCTTTGCCGTTTTCCTTTGCCGGTTTTCTTGCTTGCTTGTGTTCTTGTTGGTTTGTTGAAGTCATCATGGCTGAAAACTCCAAACTTTGCGACTTCTCGAGTACCAATAATAATGATTTTATTAGTACTTCGATTGCTCCCGCCACTAGTGCGGAATCATATGAAATCAACGCAACCTTGTTGAATCTTGTTATGAAAGAGCAATTCTCTAGCCTTCCTAGTGAAGATGCCGCATCCAATCTCAATACCTTCATTGAGCTTTGCAATATGCAAAAGAATAGAGATGTGGATAATGACGTGATTAAGTTGAAGCTTTTTCCTTTCTCGTTGCGAGAACGTGCAAAAACTTGGTTTTCTTCTTTGCCTAAAAATAGTATCGATTATTGGGATAAGTGCAAAGATGCATACATATCCAAGTATTTTTCGCCAGCTAAGATTATCTCTCTATGTAACGATATCATGAATTTCAGGCAACTTGATCATGAACACGTTGCACAATCTTGGGAGACGATGAAGTTAATGATTAGAAATTGTCCCGCTCATGGCTTGAGTTTGTGGATGATTATACAAATCTTTTACGCTGGTTTGAATTTTGCTTCTCGTAATATATTGGACTCCGCCTCAGGTGCAACGTTCATGGAAATCACGTTAGGAGACGCTACAAAACTTCTAGACAATATCATGATCAACTACTCTTAGTGGCACACTGAAAGGTCACCTGCTAGCAAAAAGGTACACGCCCTAGAAGAAATTAACTCGCTTAGTGCTAAGATGGACGAGTTGATGAATTTGGTTGCTAGTATAAATGCTCCTTTAGATCCTAATGACATGACACTATCTTCCTTGATTGAGAGTAGCAACGCTAGTTTGGACGTTAATTTTGTTGGTAGGAACAATTTTGGCAACAACACTGCTTTTAGAGGAAACTATGTTCCTAGGCCTTTTCCTAGTAACTCCTCTAACAATTATGGCAATTCTTACAACAACACTTATGGAAATCACAACAAACTACCCTCTAATTTAGAGAGTAATATCAAAGAGTTCATCAACTCTCAAAAGATTTTCAATGCGTCCATAGACGAAAAACTACTCAAAATAGACGATTTGGCTAAGAGCGTTGATAGGATGTCTTGTGATATTGATGCTTTGAAAGTTAGATGTGCTCCTCCCAAGGTCAACTTGGATGAAACTTTAAAAGCTATGCGTGTCTCCATGAATGAGAGCAAAGAAAGAACCGCCTAAATTCACGCTAGGCATGAATGGTTTAAAAGGGTGCGTTCTAGTGATGCAAATCACGAAGATCTTAAAGTGCTTGCTGTGACTCCTCTTGAATATTTGTTTTCGCGTGTCAAACCTATTGATGAAGGGGCTGAATATGAATCCACTTTGGTTGAAAAACGCCCCAATGATTCGGAGCCCACCTATCTTGATGATAAAGGTGTGGAGAGTGAAGTAGAAGAAATCAAAATTTTGGGTAGTAATGGAACTCCCACTTTGGAATTCAAGGAATTCAATTATGATAGTTGCTCCTTGTTTGAATGCATTTCCTTGATGCATTCCATTGCAAACTCTCCACATTCTTATAGCCAAAGCAAAGCCTTTACCGCACATGTCGTAGATGCTATGATGAAATATCTTGAAGAGAAGCTCGAATTAGAAGTCTCTATACCTAGAAAACTTCATGATGAGTGGGAACCTACTATCAAAATCAAGATAAAAAACTATGAATGTAATGCTTTGTGTGATTTGGGTGCTAGTGTTTCCGCGATTCCAAAGTCCTTATGTGATATTCTTGGTTTTCATGAGATTGAAGAGTGTTCTCTTAATTTGCATCTTGCGAATTCTACTGTCAAGAAACCCATGGGAAGGATCGATGATGTTCTTATTGTTGCAAATAAGAATATGTACCCGTGTATTTCATTGTACTTGACATAGATTGCAATCCTTCATGTCCCATTATTCTTGGTAGACCTTTCCTTAGGACTATTGGTGCTATCATCGATATGAAGGAAGGGAATATTAGATTTCAATTTCCCCTAAAGAAGGGTATGGAGCATTTTCCTAGAAAGAAAATAAGATTGCCTTATGAATCTATGATGAGGGCTACTTATGGTTTGAGTACCAAAGATGACTATACATGATTCCATCACCTTTTGCCTAGCTAAGGGCGTTAAACAATAGCGCTTGTTGGGAGGCAACCCAACGAATCTATCCTTTTTCTTTCTGTTTTGTGTTTCCCACACTTTCATAATTCTGTTATGATTGTGTTTTTTGTGTTTCTTTTTGCGTTTGTGCCAAGCAAAACCGTTATGATTAGTCTTGGGGATGATCGTTTGGTCATGCTGGAAAAGACAGAAACTTTCTGCTCACGAAAAGAATTTTCATTTTTTATGTAAGAGATTTTTAGTTGATTCCTTTTGCTGCTGATTGCTACACAAATTCTTCAGACTGTCGTAATTGTTCAGAATTTTTGAAGTACCAGAAGTATACGAAGTATACAGATTGCTACAGACTGGTCTGGTGTTAACAGAATCTGTTTTTGTTGAGTTGGTTGCTTATTTTGATGAAACTATGGATAGTATCGGGGGTATTAGCCATGGAAGATTGAAAAAACAGTAACCCAACATCAACATAAGTAGAATTTAAGTTTTCTATAGTACCTAAGGAAGTGGTGGTTTGCTTTCTTATACTAATGTTATCACGAGTTTCTGTTTAAGTTTCGTGTTGTGAAGTTTTCAAGTTTTGGGTGAAGTTCTTATGGACAAAAAGATAAAGAGTGGCAAGAGCTCAAGCTTAGGGATGCCCAAGGCACCCCAAGTTGATTCATGGATGCCTTAAAAGCCTAAGCTTGGGGATGCCCCGGGAAGGCATCCCCTCTTTCGTCTTCAATCCATCGGTAACGTTACTTGGGGCTATATTTTTATTCACCACATGTTATGTGTTTTCCTTGGAGCGTCTTGTATCCTAGGATTCTTTTATTTTTGTTCTGTCACAATCATCCTTGATGCACACCTAGAGAGAGACATGCACTCCCCGTGATTTTGTCGAGCTTCACTTATATCCCTTGGTTAGACAATTCAGCTCACATGTGTTTCACTTATATCTTTTGAGCTAGTTGATTTTGCTCCATGTGCTTCACTTATATCTTTTAGAGCACAGTGGTGCGTGGCTTGGTAGTCGATCTATGCTTTGGTACTAGTCTCAAAAAGAGTAGTTATCCAAAGGGATATGAAAATTTCCACCTTCATGTGCATTGAGTAGTTGGAGAAGTTTGATTCATCTCAATTAGTTTTGAGTTGTGGTTGTGGTAATATTGAAGTTATATTAGTAAGGTGTTGTGGATCTAGAAATACTTGTGTTGAAGTTAGTGATTCCCGTAGCATACACGTATGGTGAACCGCTATGTGATGAAGTCTGAGCATGATTAGTCTATTGATTGTCATCCTTTGTGTGGCGGTCAGGATCGCGCGATGTTTATACCTACCAACCCTTCCCCTAGGAGTATGCATTGAATGCTCTGTTTCGATTAATACTAAAACTTTTGCAACACGTATATGAGTTCTTCATGACTAATGTTGAGTCCATGGTTTAGATGCACTTTCACCTTCCACCATCACTATCTTCTTTAGTGTTGTGCAATTTTCGCCGGTACACAAAACCTGATGGGGAACGTCGCATGGGAAACAAAAATTTTCCTACGCGCACGAAGACCTATCATGGTGATGTCCATCTACGAGAGGGGATGAGTGATCTACGTACCCTTGTAGATCGTACAGCAGAAGCGTTAGAGAACGCGGTTGATGTAGTGGAACGTCCTCACGTCCCTCGATCCGCCCCGCGAACAATCCCGCGATCAGTCCCACGATCTAGTACCGAACGGACGGCACCTCCGCGTTCAGCACACGTACAGCTCGACGATGATCTCGGCCTTCTTGATCCAGCAAGAGAGACGGAGAGGTAGAAGAGTTCTCCGGCAGCGTGACGGCGCTCCGAGGTTGGTGATGATCTTGTCTCAGCAGGGCTCCGCCCGAGCTCCACAGAAACGTGATCTAGAGGAAAAACTATGGAGGTATGTGGTCGGGCAGCCGTGAGAAAGTCGTCTCAAATCAGCCCTAATTGCTCCATATATATAGAAGGAGGGAGGGGGACCTTGCCTTGGGGTCCAAGGGCCCCCAAGGAGTCGGCCGAGCCAAGGGGGGGAGGACTCCCCCCCCAAACCGAGTTGGACTTGGTTTGGTGGGAGGAGTCCCCCTCCCTTCCCACTTCCTCCCTCTTTTTTTTTCTTTTCCTTTGATTTCTTATTCTTGGCGCATAGGCCCCCTTGGGGCTGTCCCACCAGCCCACTAAGGGCTGGTGTGTCTCCCCAAAGCCTATGGGCTTCCCCGGGGTGGGTTGCCCCCCCCGGTGAACTCCCGGAACCCATTCGTCATTCCCGGTACATTCCCGGTAACTCCGAAAACCTTCCGGTAATCAAATGAGGTCATCCTATATATCAGTCTTCGTTTCCGGACCATTCCGGAAACCCTCGTGACGTCCGTGATCTCATCCGGGACTCCGAACAACATTCGGTAACCAACCATATAACTCAAATACGCATAAAACAACGTCGAACCTTAAGTGTGCAGACCCTGCGGGTTCGAGAACTATGTAGACATGACCCGAGAGACTCCTCGGTCAATATCCAATAGCGGGACCTGGATGCCCATATTGGATCCTACATATTCTACGAAGATCTTATCGTTTGAACCTTAGTGCCAAGGATTCGTATAATCCCGTATGTCATTCCCTTTGTCCTTCGGTATGTTACTTGCCCGAGATTCGATCGTCAGTATCCGCATACCTATTTCAATCTCGTTTACCGGCAAGTCTCTTTACTCGTTCCGTAATACAAGATCCCGCAACTTACACTAAGTTACATTGCTTGCAAGGCTTGTGTGTGATGTTGTATTACCGAGTGGGCCCCGAGATACCTCTCCGTCATACGGAGTGACAAATCCCAGTCTTGATCCATACTAACTCAACTAACACCTTCGGAGATACCTGTAGAGCATCTTTATAGTCACCCAGTTACGTTGCGATGTTTGATACGCACAAAGCATTCCTCCGGTGTCAGTGAGTTATATGATCTCATGGTCATAGGAATAAATACTTGACACGCAGAAAACAGTAGCAACAAAATGACATGATCAACATGCTACGTCTATTAGTTTGGGTCTAGTCCATCACGTGATTCTCCCAATGACGTGATCCAGCTATCAAGCAACAACACCTTGTTCATAATCAGAAGACACTGACTATCATCGATCAACTGGCTGGCCAACTAGAGGCATGCTAGGGACGGTGTTTTGTCTATGTATCTACACATGTAAATGAGTCTTCATTCAATACAATTATAGCATGGATAATAAACTATTATCTTGATACAGGAATTATAATAATAACTATACATTTATTATTGCCTCTAGGGCATAATTCCAACAAAACCACCCATATAGCCTCCCTCAAAACAGCCACACATCCTACCTACTATGGATTTTTCAAAGCTATTCCGAGATATATTGCCATACGACTACCACCATGACATGTGCCACCACTTATACATTACCATTGCATGATCATAAGATAGCTAGCATGATGTTTCCATTGATGTCTATGCCATGCTAGATCATTGTCATGGTACACTACCGAAGGCATTCCATATAGAGTCATCATTTCTCGAAGTTTTGAGTTGTAAGTGTGATGATCATCATTGATGGAGCATTGTCCCATGTGAGGAAATAAAAGAGGCCAAAGATGCCCACCAAAAAAAAAGAGGCCAAAGAGCCCACAAAAGAAATGAGAGAAAAAGAGAGAAGGGACAATGCTACTATCTTTCCACACATGTGCATATTAAGCACCATGATCTTCATGATTGAGAGTCTCTCATTTTGTCACCACCATATTGCTAGTGGGAAATTTTAATTATATAACTTGGCTTGTATATTCCAATGATAGGCTTCCTCAAAATTGCCTTAGGTCTTCGTGAGCAAGCAAGTTGGATGCACACCCACTAGTTTTCTTTAAGAGCTTTCACTTACTCTTAGCTCTAGTGCATCAATTGTATGGCAATCCCTACTCATTCACGTTGATATCTATTGATGAGCATCTCCATAGCTCATTGATATGCCTAGTCAATGTGACCATCTTCTCCTTGTTTGCCTTGCAACCTCCACCACACTCCACACCACTTATAGTGCTAAAACCATGGCTCATGCTCATGTATTGCGTGAGACTTGAAAAAGTTTGAGAAAGTAAAGGTGTGAAAGTAATTACTTGGCAAATACCGAGGTTGTGCATGATTTAAATTCGTTGTGCAAGGATGATAGAGCATAGCCAGACTATATGATATTGTAGGGATAACTCTCTTTTGGCCTTGTTATTTTGAAAGTTCATGATTACCTTGCAAGTTTGCTTGAATTATTATTGTCTCCACGTCAATAGCAAACTATTGTTTTGAATCTAATGGATCTGAACATTCACGTCACATAAGAGGAGTTACAAAGGACATCTATGCTAGGTAGCATGAAAGCATCAAAAATTCATTCTTTATCACTTCCCTACTCGAGGACGAGCAGGAGTTAAGCTTGGGGATGCTTGATACGTCTCAAACGTATCTATAATTTTTGATGGTTTCACGCTGTTATCTTGTCAACTTTGGATGTTTTATATACCTTTTATATCTTTTTTGGGACTAACTTACTAATTCAGTGCCAAGTGCCAGTTCCTGTTTTTTCTGTGTTTTTGACTCTTTTCAGATCTGATTTTGGAACAGAGTCCAAACGGAATAAAATCCCCGAAATAATCTTTTCTAGAACAAAAGAAGATCGGGAGGCTTGAGGGCCAAGGCAGGGGGCCCATAGGGAGCCCACAAGCCCTGTTGATGCGGCTGGGGGGCGGCAACTAGGCTTGTGGCCTCCCTGGTGCTCCCCTGCCCTAGCTCTTTGGCCTATGAATTCCCTAAAATCACAGAAAAAATCAGGGCATCCACGAAAACACTTCTCCGCCGCCGCAAGCTTTCGTTTCCGCGAGACCTCATCTCGAGACTCTTCCCGGTGCCCTACCGGAGGGGACTCTGGAGTTGGAGGGCTTCTACATCAATATCATCGCCTCTCTAATGATTTTTGAGTAGTCCACTTCATACCTACAGGTCAATAGTTAGTAGCTAGATGGCTTCTTCTCTCTCTTGGATATTCAATACAAAGTTCTCCATGATCTTCATGGAGATCTATCCGATGTAATCCTCTTTGGCGGTGTGTTTGTCGAGATCCGATGAATTGTGGATTTGTGATCAGATTATCTATGAATTATATTCGAGTCTTTGATGATTTCTTATATGCATGATTTGATATCCTTGTAAGTCTCTCCGAATCTTGGGTTTTGTTTGGCCAACTAGATCTATGATTCTTGCAATGGGAGAAGTGCTTGGTTTTGGGTTCATACCGTGTGGTGACCTTTCCTAGTGACAGAAGGGGCAGCAAGGCACACATTGTGTTGTTGCCATCAAGGGTAACAAGATGGGCTTTTATCGTAGATATGAGATTGTCCATCTACATCATGTCATCTTGCTTAAGGCGTTACTCTGTTCTTTTGGACTTAATACACTAGATGCATGCTAGATAGTGGTCGACGTGTGGAGTAATAGTAGTAGATGCAGAAAGTTTCGGTCTACTTGTTTTGGACGTGATGCCTATAGATACAATCATTGCCTTAGATAACGTTACGACTTTGCGCAGTTCTATCAATTGCTCGACACTAATTCGTTCACCCATCGTCTACTTGCTTTCATGAGAGAAGCCACTAGTGAACACTATGGCCCCCGGGTCTATTCACAACTATCGTCTCCACTTTCACTTTTACTTTGCTTTGTTTACTTTGTTGCTTTCAGTTCTCACTTTGCAAATAATCTATAAGGGATTGACAACCCCTTCATAGCGTTGGGTGCAAGCTCTTTGTGTTTGTGCAAGTACTTGTGACTTGAACGCTCCTCCTACTGGATTGATACCTTGGTTCTCAAACTGAGGGAAATACTTACCGCAGTTGTGCTACATCACCCTTTCCTCTTCAAGGGAACACCAATGCAAGGCTCCAAGGCCGCGGAGAAATCCTTTGCATATTTGCCAAGGAAGTCCCTATAGGCGTAGCCGTAGCAGCAGGATTCCTGGCGCCGTTGCTAGGGAAGGTCTGTTGTCGCAGTAGCACCTCCCAGAGGGGACTTTGGAGCTGGAGGGCTTCTACATCAACATCATTGCCTCTCCAATGACTCGTGAGTAGTCCGCTTCAGACCTACGGGTCCGTAGTTAGTAGCTAGATGGCTTCTTCTCTCTCTTGGATCTTCAATACAAAGTTCTCCATGATCTTCATGGAGATCTATCCGATGTAATCCTCTTTGGCGGTGTGTTTGTCGAGATCCGATGAATTGTGGATTTGTGATCAGATTATCTATGAATTATATTTGAGTCTTTGCTGATTTCTTATATGCATGATTTGATATCCTTGTAAGTCTCTCCGAGTCTTGGGTTTTGTTTGGCCAACTAGATCTATGACTCTTGCAATTGGAGAAGTGCTTGGTTTTGGGTTCATACCGTGCGGTGACCTTTCCCAGTGACAGAAGGGGCACCAAGGCACGCATCATGTTGTTGGCATCAAGGGTAACAAGATGGGCTTTCATCATAGATTTGAGATTGTCCATCTACATCATGTCATCTTGCTTAAGGCGTTACTCTGTTCTTATGAACTCAATACACTAGATGCATGCTGGATAGCGGTCGACGTGTGGAGTAATAGTAGTAGATGCAGAAAGTATCGGTCTACTTGTTTTGGACGTGATGCCTATATGTATGATCATTGACATAGATAATGGCATGACTTTGCGCGGTTCTATCAATTGCTCGACAGTAATTCGTTCACCCACCGTGTACTTGCTTTCATGAGAGAAGCCACTAGTGAACACTATGGCCCCCGGGTCTATTCACAATTATAATCTCCGCTTTTACTTTTACTTCGCTTTGTTTAGTTTTTGCTTTCAGTTCTCACTTTGCAAACAATCTATAAGGGATTAACAACCCCTTCATAGCGTTGGGTGCAAGCTCTTTGTGTTTGTGCAGGTACTTATGACTTGACGCGATCCTCCTACTGGATTGATACCTTCGTTCTCAAACTGAGGGAAATACTTACCGCCGCTGTGCTACATCACCCTTTCCTCTTCAAGGGAACACCAACGCAAGGCTCCAAGGCCGCGGGGGAATCCTTTGCATATTTGCCAAGGATATCCCTATAGGCGTAGCCAGCAGCAGAAGGATTTCCGGCGCCGTTGCTGGGGAGATCAAGTCAAGATCTATCCAAGTAAGTGTCACAAACTCATCTCTTGCATTTACCTTTATTGCCAGTTGCCTCTCGTTTTCCTCTCCCCCACTTCACATTTGCCGTTTTCATTTGCCTTTCTCATTTGCCGTTTTCATTTGCCTTTTGCCGTTTTCCTTTGCCAGTTTCCTTGCTTGCTTGTGTTCTTGTTTGTTTGTTGAAGTCATCATGGCTGAAAACACCAAACTTTGCGACTTCTCGAATACTAATAATAATGATTTTATTAGTACTCCGATTGCTCCCGCCACTAGTGCGGAATCATATGAAATCAACGCTGCCTTGCTGAATCTTGTTATGAAAGAGCAATTTTCTGGCCTTCCTAGTGAAGATGCCAAAACCCATCTTAACACTTTCATTGAACTTTGCGATATGCAAAAGAAGAAAGATGTGGATAACGATGTTGTTAAATTGAAGCTTTTTCCGTTCTCTTTGCAAGATCGTGCAAAAACTTGGTTTTCTTCTTTGCCTAAAAATAGTATCTATTCTTGGAATAAGTGCAAAGATGCTTACATACCCAAGTATTTTCCGCCGGCTAAGATTATCTCTCTCCGTAACGATATCATGAATTTCAAGCAACTTGATCATGAACACGTTGCACAATCTTGGGAGAGGATGAAGTTAATGATTAGAAATTGTCCCGCTCATGGCTTGAGTTTGTGGATGATTATACAAATCTTTTATGCTGGTTTGAATTTTGCTTCTAGAAATATCTTGGACTCCGCCTCAGGTGGAACGTTCATGGAAATCACATTAGGAGAAGCTACAAAACTCCTAGACAATATCATGACCAACTACTCTCAGTGGCACACTGAAAGGTCACTTGCTAGCAAAAAGGTACACGCTATAGAAGAAATTCACTCGCTTAGTGCTAAGATGGACGAGTTGATGAATTTGGTTGCTAGTAGAAATGCTCCTTTAGATCCTAATGGCATGCCACTATCTTCCTTGATTGAGAGTAGCAACGCTAGTTTGGACGTTAATTTTGTTGGTAGGAACAATTTTGGCAACAACAATGCTTTTAGAGCAAACTATGTTCCTAGGTATTTTCCTAGTAACTCCTCTAACAACTATGGCAATTCCTAAAACAACACTTATGGAAATCACAACAAATTACCCTCTGATTTAGAGAGTAATATCAAAGAGTTCATCAACTCTCAAAAGATTTTCAATGCGTCCATAGAGGAAAAACTACTCAAAATAGACGATTTGGCTAAGACCGTTGATAGGATGTCTTGTGATATTGATGCTTTGAAAGTTAGATGTGCTCCTCCCAAGGTCAACTTGGATGAAACTTTAAAAGCTATGCGTGTCTCCATGAATGAGAGCAAAGAAAGAACCGCCCAAATTCGTGCTAGGCATAAATGGTTTAAAAGGGTGCGTTCTAGTGATGCAAATTATGAAGATCTTAAAGTACTTGGTGTAAATCCTCTTGAATCTTTGTTTTCGCGTGTCAAACCTATTGATGAAGGGGCTGGATATGAATCCACTTTGGTTGAAAAACGCCCCAATGATTCGGAGTCCACCTATCTAGATGATAAAGCTGTGGAGAGTGGACTAGAAGAAGTCAAAATATTGGGTAGTAATGAAACTCCCACTTTGGATTTCAAGGAATTCAATTATGATAGTTGCTCCTTGTTTGAATGCATTTCCTTGATGCAATCCATTGCAAACTCTCCACATGCTTATAGCCAAAGCAAAGCCTTTACCACACATATCGTAGATGCTATGATGAAATCTCTTGAAGAGAAACTCGAATTAGAAGTCTCTATACCTAGAAAACTTCATGATGAGTGAGAACCTACTATCAAAATCAAAATCAAAAACTATGAATGCAATGCTTTGTGTGATTTGGGTGCTAGTGTTTCCGCGATTCCAAAGTCTTTATGTGACATTCTTGGTTTTCATGAGATTGAAGAGTGTTCTCTTAATTTGCATCTTGCGGATTCTACTGTCAAGAAACCCATGGGAAGGATCAATGATGTTCTTATTGTTGCAAATAAGAACTATGTACCCGTGGATTTCATTGAGCTTGACATAGATTGCAATCCTTCATGTCCCATTATTCTTGGTAGACCTTTCCTAAGGACTATTGGTGCTATCATCGATATGAAGGAAGGGAATATTAGATTTCAATTTCCTCTAAAGAAGGGCATGGAGCATTTTCCTAGAAATAAAATAAGATTGCCTTATGAATCTATGATGAGGGCTACTTATGGTTTGAGCACCAAAGATGACTATACGTGATTCCATCACCTTATGCCTAGCTAGGGGCGTTAAACAATAGCGCTTGTTGGGAGGCAACCCAACGAATCTATCCTTTTTATTTATGTTTTGTGTTTTCCACACTTTCATAATTCTGTTATGATTGTGTTTTTTGTGTTTCTTTTGCGTTTGTGCCAAGTAAAACCGTTATGATTAGTCTTGGGGATTATCGTTTGATCATGCTGGAAAAGACAGAAACCTTCTGCTCACGAAAAGAATTTTCATTTTTTTCTGTGAGAGATTTTGAGTTAATTATTTCTGCTGCTGATTGCTACACAAATTATTCAGACTGTCGTAATTTTTCAGAATTTTTTAAGTACCAGAAGTATACGAAGTATACAGATTGCTACAGACTTGTGTGTTGTTAACAGATTCTGTTTTTGTTGAGTTGGTTGCTTATTTTAATGAAACTATGGATAGTATCGGGGGGTATTATCCATGGAAGATTGAAAATACAGTAAGCCAACATCAACATAAGTAGAATTTAAGTTTGCTACAATACCTAAGGAAGTGGTGATTTGCTTTCTTATACTAATGATATCACAAGTTTGTGTTTAAGTTTCGTGTTGTGAAGTTTTCAAGTTTTGCATGAAGTTCTTATGGACAAAGAGATAAAGAGTGGCAAGAGCTCAAGCTTGGGGATGCCCAAGGCACCCCAAGTTGATTCAAGGATGTCGAAAAAGCCTAAGCTTGGGGATGCCCCGGGAAGGCATCCCCTGTTTCGTCTTCAATCGATCGATAACGTTACTTGGGGCTATATTTTTATTCACCACATGTTATGTGTTTTGCTTGGAGCGTCTTGTATCGTAGGAGTCTTTTTATTTTTGTTGTGTCACAATCTTCCTTGCTGCACACCTAGAGAGAGACATGCACTCACCGTGATTTTGTCGAGCTTCACTTATATCCTTCGGTTAGGCCATTCAGCTCACATGTGTTTCACTTATATCTTTTGAGCTAGTTGATTTTGCTCTGTGTGTTTCACTTCTATCTTTTGGAGCACGGCAGTGCATGGCGTGGTAGTTGATCTATGCTATGAAAGTAGTCTCAAAAGGGGTAGTTATCCAAAGGGATATGAAAACTTCCACCTTCATGTGCATTGAGTAGTTAGAGAACTTTGATTCATCTCAATTAGTTTTGAGTTGTGGTTGTGGTAATATTGAAGTTATACTAGTAAGGTGTTGTGGATCTAGAAATACATTTGTTGAAGTTAGTGATTCCCATAGCATGCACCTATGGTGAACCGCTATGTGATGAAGTCTAAGCATGATTAGTTTATTGATTGTCATCCTTTGTGTAGCGGTCGGGATAAAATCCTCGAAATGAATTTTTCCAGAACGGAAGAAGATCGGGGGACTTGAGGGCCAAGGCAGGAGGCCCACAGGGGGCCCACGAGCCCTGTTCCCGCGGCCAGGGGGGCCCGCGGCTACCAGGCTTGTGGCCCCCCTGGATCTCCCCTGCCCTAGCTCTTTGGCCTATTTATTCCCTAAAATCCCAGAAAAAATAAGGGCGTCCACGAAACCACTTTATCGCCGCCGCAAGCTTCTGTTTCCGCGAGATCTCATCTGGAGACCCTTCCCGGTGCCGTGCCGGAGGGGGCTTTGGAGCTGGAGGGCTTCTACATCAACATCATTGCCTCTCCAATGACTCGTGAGTAGTCCACTTCAGACCTATGGGTCCGTAGTTAGTAGCTAGATGGCTTCTTCTCTCTCTTGGATCTTCAATACAAAGTTCTCCATGATCTTCATGGAGATCTATCTGATGTAATCCTCTTTGGCGGTGTGTTTGTCGAGATCCGATGAATTGTGGATTTGTGATCAGATTATCTATGAATTATATTTGAGTCTTTGCTCATTTCTTATATACATGATTTGATATCCTTGTAAGTCTCTCCGAGTCTTGGGTTTTGTTTGGCCAACTAGATCTATGATTCTTGCAATGGGAGAAGTGCTTGGTTTTGGGTTCATACCGTGCGGTGACCTTTCCTAGTGACAGAAGGGGCAGCAAGGCACGCATCATGTTGTTGCCATCAAGGGTAACAAGATGGGCTTTCTTCATAGATTTGAGATTGTCCATCTACATCATGTCATCTTGCTTAAGGCGTTACTCTGTTCTTATGAACTCAATACACTAGATGCATGTTGGATAGCGGTCGATGTGTGGAGTAATAGTAGTAGATGTAGAAAGTATCGGTCTACTTGTTTTGGACGTGATGCCTATATGTATGATCATTGACATAGATAACGTCATGACTTTGCGCGGTTCTATCAATTGCTCGACAGTAATTCGTTCACCCACCATCTACTTGCTTTCATGAGAGATGCCTTTTTCGATAAGTAAGAGTGTCGAACCCAACTAGGAGCAGAAGGATCTGACAAGTGGTTTTCAGCAAGGTAATATCTGCAAGCACTGAAATTATCGGTAACAAGTAGTTGTGTGGTGAGATGATTCGTAGCAAGTAGCAAGTAACAAAAGTAGCAACGGTGCAGCAAAGTGTCCCAATCCCTTTTGTAGCAAGGGACAAGCCTGGACAAAGTCTTATAGGAGGAAAAACGCTCCCGAGGACACATGGGAATTTCTGTCAAGCTAGTTTTCATGATGTTCATATGATTCGCGTTCGTTACTTTGATAGTTTGATATGTGGGTGGACCGGTGCTTGGGTACTGCCCTTACTTGGACAAGAATCCCACTTATGATTAACCCCTCTCGCAAGCATCCGCAACTACAAAAGAAGAATTAAGACAAAGTCTAACCATAGCATTAAACTAGTGGATCCCAATGAGCCCCTTACGAAGCAACACATAAACTAGGGTTTAAGCTTATGTCACTCTAGCAACCCATCATCTACTTACTACTTCTGAATGCCTTCCTCTAGGCCCAAATAATGGTGAAGTGGTATGTAGTCGACGTTCACATAACACCACTAGAGGAAAAACAACATACAACACATCAAAATATCGAACGAATACCAAATTCACATGACTACTATTAGCATGACTTATCCCATGTCCTCAGGAACAAAAGTTACTACTCACAAAGCATAATAATATTCATGACCAGATAGGTAATGAGTAGCGTCAAGGATCTAAAGATAAACTCTTCCACCAAATAATCCAACTAGCATCAACTACAAAGAGTAATTAACACTACTAGCAACCTTACAAGTACCAATCGGAGTCGCGAGACGGAGATTGGTTACAAGAGATGAACTAGGGTTTGGAGATGAGATGGTGCTGATGAAGATGTTGATGGTGATGAGTCCCCTTCGATGAGAGGAGTGTTGGTGATGAGGATGGCGACGATTTCCCCCTTCGGGAGGGAAGTTTCCCCGGCAGGATCGTCCTGCCGGAGCTATAGATTGGTTTTGTTCAAGTTCCGCCTCCTGGCGGCGGTGAATCATCGAAAAAGCCTCCTCCTGATTTTTCGGAACGAAACCCTTCATATAGCAGAAGTGGGGGCCAGTGGGCCAGCGGGGAGCCCACAAGCCCCCTGGGCGCGGCCAGGGGGGTGGCCGCGCCTACCAGTCTTGTGGCCCCCTGGTTGCGCTCCTGTGGCACTTCTTCGGCCAGTATTTTTTATATATTCCCAAAAAAGTCCACGTTGATTTTCACGGCTTTTGGAGTTGCACGGAATAGGCATCTCAAACTTGCTCCTTTTTCAGGCCAGAATTCCAGCTGCCGGCATTCTCCCTCTTCATGTAAACCTTGCAAAATAAGAGAGAAAAGGCATAAGTATTGTACCATGAAGTGAAATAACAGCCCAAGAAGCGATAAATATCAACATGAAAGCATGATGCAAAATGGACGTATCAGCCAACAACTGGTTTGTTTTTATCAAGCTTGTCCTGCTCATTTCTAACATGCTTTGCAATTCTAGGAGCTTCATTACGTAAGTAAATAACATGCCCATCAATATTATCAACAAAGAGATCTTTAACCACAGCAATATTAGGATCCACATTTATTAGTTCAGAAGGTTTGGGTGTTCTAACATAATTTTTATTAACCATAGTTGTAGCTTTAGCATGTTCCTAATCCTAACAGGGAAAAGGTGGTTTCTCAATATAAGGAATAGGTACAACTGGTTCAACATGATAAACAATTGCTTAACCCTTAACTTTAATGGGTTCCTCTAATAATTTTCAATATGTGGATGATATTTAAACCACTTCTCCCTAGGAAGATCGACATGTGTAGCAAATGATTCACAGAAAGTAGCTACTATCTTGGAGTCAAGCTCGTATTTATTGCTAAACTTATGAAAAGTGTTGGTTTCCATAAAAGATTTAACACAATCAAACATAAGCTTTACACCAGCTCTTTACCTTTGTCAAAATCCTAGTCTTCAGATTTGCATTTAATTGTTTCCATAATATCCCATTTGAATTCAATAGTCTTCTTCATATAAGATCGAGTAGAAGAAGAATCGAGTTGTCCTTGATCATCATGAGAAAGTCGAGCATAACTTTTTTGTATAATCATTTCTCTCAAGAGCTCATGATTGGGGCTGGTGTGCATCATATATTTAAGACTCCCCCAAGCTTGATCTATGCTTTCTCCTTCACAAGGCCAACAATTATAAATAAAATTCCGATCACGGTGAACTAGATGCATAGGATAAAACTTATGATGAAATTCCAGCTTCAAGCGATTTATATCCCATGATCCAATATCAGCCAATAGCATGTACCACATCAATGCTTTCCCTCCAAAGATAAAGGGAAAACTTTCATCTTAACTTTGTCTCCAGGCAAACCTTCAAGCTTAAATAATCCACAAACCTCACCGACATATATCAAATGGCAATCAGGATGAGTTGTACCATCATAAGGATCACCTATCAGTTTCTCTATCACACCCAAAGGAATCTCATAGTAAATATTTTGAGTAGGTTCATTAGGTTGAGGATCAACTTTTTCAACTTCCATTCGAGGCGAAGATGCCCCCAACAATCCAGTCAAAGGGTGATTGTCCATAAGCAATAGTAAATTTTAGCACGTACCAAAAATGTTTCCTTACCAATTTCAACTTACCAAAGGCGCTTCACTCCCTCGCAACGGTGCCAGAAAAGAGTCTTGATGACCCAAAAGTATAGATGATCAATCATAGTCCTTTCAATAAGTAAGAGTGTTGAAACCAACGAGGAGCAAAAGGAAATGACAAGCAGTTTTCAACAATGTATTCTCCGCAAGTGTTGTAAGTAATAGTGATAGATAGTTTTGTAGCAAGGTAATTTGTAACAAGTAACAATAGTAGTAAGTGTGGAGCAAGGTATACCAATCCTTTTTATAGCAAAGGACAGGTTGGAAAGTTCTCTTATATGAGGCAAACGCTCCCGAGGACACATGGGAATTACTATCTAGTCATGTTCATCATGTTGAGTTGATTCGCGTTTGTTACTTTGACAATTTGATATGTGGATGTACCAGCGCTAAGGTGTTGTTATTACTTTAAAAAGGAACCGACTTATGATTACCCCATTTTGCAAGCATCCACAACTATGAAAGAAGAATTAATATAAATATAACCATAACATGAAACATGTGGATCCAAATTAGCCCCTTACGAAGCAACGCATAAACTAGGGTTTAAGCGTGTGTCACTCCCGCAACCCATCATCTACTTGTTACTCCATAATGCCTTCCCTTAGGCCCATAACATGTTGAAGTGTCATATAGTCGACGTTCACACGACACCACTAAGAGAAGCAACAGCATACACATCATCTAAATATCAAATGGATACCAACTTCACATGATTACTTATAACAAGACTTCTCTCATGTCCTCGGGAACAATATTAAATACTCACACCTCATCAACAGGCTCAAGATCATAGGTGTAGTAATGGTGATCAAGGATCTGAACATAATAACTTCCACCAAGTAATCCAACAAGCATCAACTACGAGATGTAATCAACACTACTAGTAACCCATAGGTACCAATCTGACGTTTCGAGACAAAGATCGAACACAAGAGATGAACTAGGTTGGATATGAGATGGTGCTGGTGAAGATGTTGATGAATATTGTTCCTCCCACGAAGGAGGAAGCATTGGTGATGATGATAGCTTTGCTTTCCCCCTCCCGAAGAGGATTTCTCAAGGCAGAATCTCTCGGTCGGAGAGCAAAAGGGCCTCTACCCAGGTTTCCGCCTCGAGACTACAACGCTTTGTGATGAAAGTATTCTTATGATTTTTCTAGGTCAAAATATACCATGTAGGAAAAGAGGGGGGCTAGGAGACCTGCTGGGCCACCATGAAGCAACACGGCGCAGACACCCCCATGGTCATGCCCTATTAGCTCGTGGTCAGCACGTGGCCCCTCTCTAGTATATTTTTGTCCCGGCAATTCTTATATATAATTTCAGGTCATTTGGATTCGAGTGATTTTTCACCCTTTTTTTGTTTTCAGGTCCTGAATTCTTGTTTTCGATAGTTTCCCTCTTCGCGGTGTACCTTGCATATTCGGAGAGAAAAGACATAAGAATTATATCATAATAAGGACTAATAGACAAGAATAACATAACTATCCATATGAATTCATGATGCATAATGGATGTATCAAGGAGTATGGACCGGCAGAGCTTCATGAAATGACTCAAGATGAGTTCTTGATGACGAGAATATGTATATACTTCTCGCACCTCGTTGGTTACCCCAAGTGGAAGGTTGAGATGTAGTCAGCGGCAAGTTTTCCCTCACACGGAACTGTAAGGTTTATCGAACCAAGAGGACTCCTAGGCTCAACAAGTAGGTGTCTTCCACCCTGGCGCTAGCAAAAGACGTGGACCTGCACACACAACAAATAACTTTGCTCCAAACGAGTACAGAGAGGTTGTCAATCTCTCCGGCCTTGTAGTTTGCAAAGGATCAAAACACAAGCGGGAATAGTAATAATGATTGCAACGAAAAAGTAAATAAAAATGGTAAATGATGGAGGTGTAAACGATGGTGATGATATGCACCGGAGTCACATGATGTTCACTAGTGATGTATCTCTCCCAAAAGACGATAAACAACTATGCTTGGGTAAACAAATCACAGTTGGGCAATTGACAGAATTATGAACGCACCGCAATGCTAATTGTGCTACTTGATAGTTAGAGGTTCAATAGTAATGGGCAGTACACCAAGACAAGTAGACCGTTTATTCATCAGCATCTACTTACTAATCATCCACCTTGAGATATCTATCCACAACATCTCTCCGGTATTAAGTTGCACGTGTTGGAATTATGCCCTAGAGGCAATAATAAATGTATAGTTATTATTATAATTCCTGTATCAAGATAATAGTTTATTATCCATGCTATAATTGTATTGAATGAAGACTCTTTTACATGTGTGGATACATAGACAAAACACCGTCCCTAGCATGCCTCTAGTTAGCTAGCCAGTTGATCAATGATAGTCAGTGTCTTCTGATTATGAACAAGGTGTTGTTGCTTGATAACTGGATCACGTCATTGGGAGAATCACGTGATGGACTAGACCCAAACTAATAGACGTAGCATGTTGATCGTGTCATTTTGTTGCTACTGTTTTCTGCGTGTCAAGTATTTATTCCTATGACCATGAGATCATATAACTTACTGACACCGGAGGAATGCTTTGTGTGTATCAAATGTCGCAACGTAACTGGGTGACTATAAAGATGCTCTACAGGTATCTCCGAAGGTGTTAGTTGAGTTAGTATGGATCAAGACTAGGATTTGTCACTCCGTGTGACGGAGAGGTATCTCGGGGCCCACTCGGTAATGCAACATCACACACAAGCCTTGCAAGCAATGTAACTTAGTGTAAGTTGCGGGATCTTGTATTACAGAACGAGTAAAGAGACTTGCGGGTAAACGAGATTGAAATAGGTATGCGGATACTGACGATCGAATCTCGGGCAAGTAATATACCGAAGGACAAAGGGAATGACATACGGGATTATACGAATCCTTGGCACTGAGGTTCAAACGATAAGATCTTCATAGAATATGTAGGATCCAATATGGGCATCCAGGTCCCGCTATTGGATATTGACCGAGGAGTCTCTCGGGTCATGTCTACATAGTTCTCGAACCCGCAGGGTCTGCACACTTAAGGTTCGACGTTGTTTTATGCGTATTTGAGTTATATGGTTGGTTACCGAATGTTGTTCGGAGTCCCGGATGAGATCACGGACGTCACGAGGGTTTCTGGAATGGTCCGGAAACGAAGATTGATATATAGGATGACCTCATTTGATTACCGGAAGGTTTTCGGAGTTACCGGGAATGTACCGGGAATGACGAATGGGTTCCGGGAGTTCACCGGGGGGGGCAACCCACCCCGGGGAAGCCCATAGGCATTGGGGGAGTCACACCAGCCCTTAGTGGGCTGGTGGGACAGCCCACAAGTGCCCAATGCGCCAAGAGAAGAAAAATCAAGAGGAAAGAAAAAAAAAGGAAGGAGGTGGGAAGGAAGGGGGACTCCTCCCACCAAACCAAGTCCAACTCGGTTTGGGGGGGAGTCCTCCCCCCCCCTTGGCTCGGCCGACTTCTTGGGGGTCCTTGGACCCCAAGGCAAGGCCCCCCCCTCCCTCCTCCTATATATATGGAGCAATTAGGGCTGATTTGAGACGACTCTCTCACGGCTGCCCGACCACATACCTCCACGGTTTTTCCTCTAGATCGCGTTTCTGCGGAGCTCGGGCGGAGCCCTGCTGAGACAAGGTCATCACCAACCTCCGGAGCGCCTTTACGCTGCCGGGGAACTCTTCTACCTCTCCGTCTCTCTTGCTGGATCAAGAAGGCCGAGATCATCGTCGAGTTGTACGTGTGCTGAACGCGGAGGTGCCGTCCGTTCGGTACTAGATCGTGGGACTGATCGCGGGATTGTTCGTGGGGCGGATCGAGGGACGTGAGGACGTTCCACTACATCAACCGCGTTCTCTAACGCTTCTTCTGTACGATCTACAAGGGTACGTAGATCACTCATCCCCTCTCGTAGATGGACATCACCATGATAGGTTTTCGTGCGCGTAGGAATTTTTTTTGTTTCCCATGCGACGTTCCCCAATAGCAAGCCCCACCCAAAGTGTAAACTCAAAACAACGGACAACTGCATTAACGAACTATGCGTAAGGTAAACAATCCTTGCAGCCGTGGTCACAAGCACCGTTGTTTTCTACCTGGTGGCAACAAGCACATCCCCTAGTCTCATGTTTCTGTCACTAAAGCTAGACATCGAGGGGCATGAACCCATAATCATGCATAACGCTCCCTCTTGGAGTTACAATCTACTACTCGGCCAAAGCAATAAATAGCAACGGAGAACATGCATGAATCACTAAGGAACATAATATAAAAGGATAATCAAACATCTAACTCATAACAATCTGAACATAATCTCATAATCCATCGGATCCCAACAAACCGAGCATAGCAATAGCAAGAGAATTACATAGATGCCTTGATCATGTAGGGCAGCTCACAAGGACTAACCATTGAAGCACAAGATTGGAGAGAAGACATAACATAGCTACTGGTCATGGACTCATGGTCCAAGGAGGACTACTCATGGCACGTCCGGGAATCGTCCATGGCGGTGAAGAAGCTCCCATAGGTCAATCCTCCCTCCGGCAGAGTGCCGGGAAGAGGTATCGTGACGCCCCCGATCTCGGAAGCGCTGTGGCGGTGGAACGATGGAGAAATTCGCGATTCTGGAAGTTGTCAAAGGGTTTCCTCTCGGGACCCTAAATATAGGCCAAAAGAGGGCACCGGAGGAGGTGGGACCCACCCAAGCGGCCTCCTGGCGAGGCCTAGGGCCTGGCCGCGCGAGCAGGTCGCCTGGGAGGCCCCTCGCCACCTTTGGCCCATCTTCGGTGATCTGGAAGATTTTGTTTCGCTGATTTTTCATATATTTTTTCTCGAATTTTTCGAGCTTCGTAAAATTGGGTAAAATCCCATCTAAAATAGACATTAGTAGACAGAAACTGGCATTGGGTGCACTGAGTTAGTAGGTTAGTTCAAATATGTGTAAAATGATATAAAAGTATAGCAAAACATATAATAATGTCACCCAAAATATCATGGAACAAGCAGAAATTATAGATACGTTTGGGACGTATCAACATCCCCAAGCTTAATTTCTGCTCGTCCTCGAGTAGATAAATGATAACACAATAATTTCTGTGGTGACATGCTAACACGCATATAAGAACCTCAAAGTAAAGCAAGTGAGATATGCAATTCAAGTCAAGACAATAACAAGCAAGCGTCTATATCTAGTATTGAGTTTAGCAAGGTAAGAACACAAAGGTGCAAGAGCTCTCGCTGTCCGTGACTCGAATGTCTCCAAATGGTGTTTGCGTGCAAGAAGTGTGAGATGGGTTGAGATCATAAAATATTTTTAATTGAGAACTCAATCTACTAAAATTTCACAATTGGTCTCCTTTGGAATCTTATTTTGACTCATCCCCAGACCACTAGTCAGGCACAAGTCAAAATGATCCTCTCCCTTTCGATTTTGAGCACTCATGCAATGGATGAGAGTAAGAAAGATATGTTGGCACTTAGGATGGAAAATAGAATAATGATGGGGAAGGTAGACAAAAAGGTGTGAAAGGGTCACATCAATGAGGATAACCATAGGCGAGAGAAAGCCAAATGATAGATATGATGTGAGGAGTAGGGATTGCCATGTAACGGATGCACATATGAGCCATAAAGATAGGCTTAAGATTTTAATGATGCTCTTGTAGGAATAAGAGTTGTAGGAAAAAATAGCATCAAGAAGCAAGTACCAAGAACATTTAAGTCTAACATGCTTCCTATGCATAGGAGTATTGCAATAGAATAATTCATTGAAGCACAAAGCAATAAGCATAGGAAGGCTAAACAAGTGCAGCTTCAAAACCTTGAACATAAAGAGAGGGAACTTGATATTACTGAAATATATATAAGCATATGTTCCCTTCTCATAATAATTTTCAGCAGGATCATGAATAAACTCAACAATATAAGTATCACATAAAGCATTGTTACCATGATCCACATGCAAAAATGTACTCTTACTCTCCACATAAGCATAATCTTTGGGGCGCCCGTGGTTAGAACATTTTAGCATTAAAGTTTTCTGTCTCCCCCAAGCTTGAGCTATGCTTTCTCCGTCACGAGGATAGAAATTATAAACATAATTTCTATTCTCATGGACTTCATGAAGAAGATAAAACTTGGAGTAAAAGAGAGATTAAATCTCTTCCCAATCCCGTAGGTGAGAATCATCTAGTAGCATATACCATTCCAATGTTTTTTCCTTTTAGTGACAAGACAAATAATTTCCTCATGACTCCATCTCTTGTCAAACTGAAATCTTAAACAACTCACAAAGTTTTGTAAGTTTCAACAAATGAATACTAGGATCGACTGTTCCATCTCTGCATAACAATCATTCATAATTATTTCATCTATCCCAAGTGGTATTCTGAATGGGATACATTCAGTAGGTGGAGGAGACATCTATACCACGGGTGTGGTAAAGCGGCCTTCCCCAAGCAGCGAACTAAGATGTAGTTTTCCATAAGCCTAACTAGTCATGCCAATCATGAAAAGCAAACTAACAAGACTAAAAAGCAAAGGTAAAAGATAGTGTGCAACTCCCCTATCTTGAAGACTGGAGTCCCCAGCAACGGCGCCAGAAAACTTTGCTTGATGACGAGATTATGTATATACTTCTCGCACCTCATTGGTTACCCCAAGTGGAAGGTTGAGATGTAGTCAGCAGCAAGTTTTCCCTCAGACGGAACTGTAAGGTTTATCGAACCAAGAGGACTCCTAGGCTCAACAAGTAGGTGTCTTCCACCCTGGCGCTAGCAGAAGACATGGACATACACACACAACAAATAACTTTGCTCCCAATGAGTACACAGAGGTTGTCAATCTCTCCCGCCTTGTAGTTTGCAAAGGATCAAAACACAAGCGGGAATAGTAATGGTGATTGCAACGGAAAAGTAAATAAAAACGGTAAATGATCGAGGTGTAAACAATGGTGATGATATGGACCGGAGTCACATGATGTTCACTAGTAATGTCTCCATCCCAAAAGACGATAAACAACTATGCTTGGGTAAACAAATCACAGTTGGGCAATTGACAGAATTATGAACGCAGCGCAATGCTAATTATGCTACTTGATAGTTAGAGGTTCAATAGTAATGGGCAGTACGCCAAGACAAGTAGACCGTTTATTCATCAGCATCTACTTACTAATCATCCACCTTGAGATATCTATCCAGAACATCTCGCCGGTATTAAGTTGCGAGCCCCACCCAAAGTGTAAACTCAAAGCAACGGACAACTGCATTAACGAACTATGCGTAAGGTAAGCAATCATTGCAACCGTGGTCACAAGCATCATTGTTTTCTCCCTGATGGCAACAAGCACATCCCCTAGTCTCATGTTTCTGTCACTCAAGCTAGACATCGAGGGGCATGAACCCACAATCATGCATAACGCTCCCTCTTGGAGTTACAATCTACTACTCGGCCAAAGCAATAAATAGCAACGGAGAACATGCATGAATCACTAAGAAACATAATATAAAAGGATAGTAAAATATATAACTCATAACAATCTGAACATAATCTCATAATCCATCGGATCCCAACAAACCGAGCATAGCAATAGCAAGAGAATTACATAGATGCCTTGATCATGTAGGGCAGCTCACAAGGACTAACCATTGAAGCACAAGATTGGAGAGAAGACATCACATAGCTACTGGTCATGGACTCATGGTCCAAGGAGGACTACTCATGGCACGTCCGGGAAGCGTCCATGGTGGTGGAGAAGCTCCTGCAGGTTGCCGGGAAGAGATCTCCTAACGCTCCCGATCTCAGAAGCGCTGTGGCGGTGGAACGATGGAGAAATTCGCGATTCTGTAAGTTGTCAAAGGGTTTGCTCTCGGGAACCTAAATATAGGCCAAAGGAGGGCACCGGAGGAGGTGGGACCCAGCCAGGCGGCCTCCTGGCACGGCCTAGGGCCTGGTCGCGCGAGCAGGTTGCCTGGGAGGCCCCTGGCCCCCCTCTTACCCATCTTCAGTGATCCGGAAGCTTCTGTTTCGCTGATTTTTCATATATACTTTCTGGAATTTTTCGGGCTTCGGAAAATTAGGTAAAAACCCGTGCAAAATAGACATCAGCAGACAAAAACTGGCATTGGGTGCACTGAGTTAGTAGGTTGGTCCAAATATGTGTAAAATGATATAGAAGTGTAGAAAAACATATAACAATGTGACCCAAAAGATCATGGAACAAGCAGAAATTATAGATACGTTTGGGATGTATCAGTTCTTCGACTCATCGGATTCAAGCGAAGGAGTGGACATGATCATGCTGATGACCATGCAAGAGGAAATGGACCGGGTAGTGGAGTATATTATCATTTCAAGGGATCGATCAAAGGGATAAGAGTGATCAATCAGGATAGGGTATCCAGAGCAAAGCTACTGGAGAAGGATTACCTTGCTCTAAATCCAACTTTCTTGGATGATCCCTAGTTTCATCACCATTTTTGCATGTGAAAACCATTGTTTTTGTGCATTGTGGACGTAGTGGAGGCACACGACAACTACTTCAAGCTCACAAGGGATTGCTATGGTGAACCTGCAACACATGTCATTGGTGAGATGGTGAGGATGGGGGAGAGCACATGCATGAAGACTACTCTCAAGTTTGCCCATGTTGTGGTCGAGGTGTTTGGAGCACAGTATGTGACAGAACCAAATGCGCAAGAGATGGAGAAATTGTTGGCTATTGGAGAGGCGAGAGGGTTTCCATGAATGCTCAGATCAATTGATTACATGCATTAGCAATTGAAGAATTGCCCCAAAGGTTTGCGAGGAATGTATCAAGGTCACACCAGAGAGGCCACCATCATACTAGAAACGGCGGCATCACATGACTTATGGATTTGGCATGTTTTCTTTGGAATGTCGGGTTCTCACAACGACATCAACGGGCTTCAACGATCTCAATTGTTCAAGAGGCTTTGCAATGGGGAATCAGCTTCGTGCAACTAGACTGTCCATGGCTGAGACTACAACATGGGATACTATCTTGACGATGGCATATATCCTTAGTCGGCTTCATTTGTGAAGACCATATCCGAACCACATGGCAACAAACAAAAGCACTTCGCAACAATGTAGGAAGCAACTAGGAAGGATGTGGAGAGGGCATTCGAAGTGCTGCAAGCTCGTCAGGGAATTGTTCGTGGAGCTTCAATGATGTGGGAATTAGAAACTTTGTGGTAGCTAATGACATGTTGTGTTATTTTGCACAATATGATCGTTGAGGATGAGGGTGATAGTGTAGCTCAAACCAATGATTTTGAAGCACCTGGAGAACAAGTTGAAATCCCGGAATATCAAGATGCAATTCAGCTTGTGAACTTTGTGCACATGCATCAGAATCTACGATATCATCAGGTGCACACGCAACTACTCAAGGTAGAGCATATGTGGACCCACATTGGAAATCAAAGAACAGATGGCTGATTGTGCACTTCAAATAAATTTTATGTAAACACTATTTATGTTCGGTACCAACATATATGTGGCATTGGTTTGTGTGATCAACGTGCATGGTTTTACACGCATTTGAGAGTCCGGATATGAGATATATGAATGCAGGGAGCGAAATATGAGGGGTCATCTAGATGCGTCCGCGGGCGTGCCCGAGCGCGTTCGCAGATGTACGGGGGCGGATTTGCCCAGTCCGACTGTAGATGCTCTAAGTTGAAATATTTTGGCAGATTTTTGTAGCGTACAAGGAAATTGATTACTAGCTCGTCGTGGATGGTGGAAGAGTCTGCCGGTCTCCAGACTACGACTTCTATAAAATTCATCAAACCATAATAGTAACTTCCACACCTCGGAGGCTGATCTGTTTAACATGGACATCTCAGACCTTGCAGCTTATCGAGCTGTTGCTTTTGGATATATCCTTTATCTAGTCTAACAATCGGCTCACTCGAACTCTAGAATGCTTTGATAGAACCTTCTGTTACCTCACTTGGGAAGACCGCTTCCCAGACTCAACTATGTCTTCCTTGACGCGTTTCTCCTCTCATCATGTTCCTCTCGTCGTATATGTTTCCTTGCACATCCCCCGTTCCCCCCTCTTTTGGTTGGACCCTTCACCCGGCATGCAAGTGTATCATTTATGAGACATGTCCCACTACCCACCCTAAAATCTCTTCGAACCTAGCCCTTACGACCGCCATTAAATGTATGAGAGAAAACCTCAAATTTGGTCCAAAACTATCAGACATGTTCATCAGCGAGAAATTGACTCCAAGCGTATCATCGATATGATCGACAAGCTAGAAGAAAAACGAGCCCTCTCTCGTCCCAAGGCCTCTCTTACGCTGGTCGTCATAACCGCCCTTCAGCGTGCCATCCGTCAGAATGTTCTCTTCCGGAAACAAAGGAGGAAAGTAAAATCCATCGTCAATGGGAATGAGAATTCCAAATTCTTTCACGTCTCTACTTCCCAAATGTTCCGCAAAAAAAATCGCCATCCTTGAGGAAAATGGTGTCGAATACTCTGGCCATGACTCCAAGGCCGCCATCCTCCGCAATTTCTTTCAAGAACTTCTCAGCACCCCAAAAAACCCGACTTGGCTCTTCGCCCTCCAAGATCTTTACCCAACATAACCCCCTCAGCTACGCCACCTGGACTCCCCCTTGTCCACTCAAGAAATCCAAGATGCCTTCCTCCAAAAGAACGCTAATGCTAGTCCTGGCCCTGACGGCCTTAGGTCGAGTTTCTACCGCAAGTTCTGGCGCAACATTAAACATATGATCCTCCCTTTCTTAGACAACTTTGCAAACCTTCGTGTTGATGTTGAACGCTTCAACAGAGCACACATGATTCCGCTTCCCAAGAAAGGCTCTGCCAGATCTCCGGACGCTTTCGACCTATATCCCTTCAGAACTGCATGCCAAAGGTGGTCGCTAAGGTTATTGCTAATAGAATAAAACCCCTAATCCCTCTTCTTGTTCACAGAGACCAAACTGGCTTCATCTCCGGTGGATGCATTGTTGAGAGCTTCATCTATGGAGCCGGCATCCTCAGTACCTGCCACATTAGGAAGGCACCCACTATGGTTTTCAAGATTGACTTCTGAAAAGCTTTTGACTCTATTTGTTGGGAATCACTCCTCCTCCTACTGCTCTCTAGAGGTTTCCTGCCCAGTACCATAAGTTGGATACGAACTCTGCTTGTCTCTAGCAAGACGGTGGTGCTTCTAAATGGGTCTCCTGGTCATTGGATCAACTGTAAGACTGGTCTACGATAGTGTGACCCGTTGCCTCCCTACCTCTTTATTATAGTCGTAGTCCTGCTTTAACACTTAATCATTTAGGCTTTCTTGCCCGACCAGCTATGCCACCCTATTTACAAGGACATACCTCCGACTGTGCTCGAGTGTGCTGCTGACATCCTAATAATTGCACATTCCTCTACTCAGGCCGTGACCACACTCAAAGACATCTTGGACAATTTCGCCCTCGCTAACGGCGTCTCTATCAACTTCTAGAAAACTACCTTTGTGCCCATCAACACGAACCCCACAACTAGCCTTACTATCGCCCAAACCTTCGGTTGTGACCTCTCCTCCTTCCCCGGATTTATCTAGGCTTCCCCCTCTCCCACATTCGCCTACCCTCCTCTCGGTTTGAACCCATCATACAACACTTCCTTAAGTACCTCTATAGGTGGGCGGCAAAACTTCTCTCCCGAGGAGCCAGACGTACCCTCATTTCCTTCACTCTAGACGCCCTCGCCACTCACTTTTTGTCGGTCTTCAGACTGCCCAAGAAGATCATAAAAAGGTTAGACGCTATCCATAGATCCTTCTTGTATACGACAGACGAAAATTGCTCCAATGCAAAATGCCTTATCACTTGTGTGCACTCCCAAGCCGGCTGGTGGGCTAGGTATCAAGAACCTGGTGCTTCAAAACAAACGCCTCCTCATGCAATTCACCTTCAAACTTCTTCAAGAACCAGACTTGCCTTGGTGAATTGGTTCTTCCAACACCACTCTCTCGACTTCACGCTTAAGCCCACTCACCCCCACTAACTGTGGAGAATCGTTCAACAACAATTATGCCACCTTCGTAAAATCTCATTTGTCCTTACTAATAATGACACCTCCACATTTTTTAGCTCAACGCTTGGTTGTTGCCAACTCTGCTCGCAGTAAACTACCCCCACCTCTTCTCTCGCTCCACCTCACCCTCTGTCCGGTATCCCATGTCATGCATAATAGTTTACTCGCTATTCTTTGGAACCGCCTAACCTGCATGGTTTCTGCTGAGTTCGCGTTTGTTTTGTCTTTGTTACAGGATGTCATCATAAGTGATACGCCACATGATAGGTTCCTCACCCACGACTCCGCGTTCTCTGCGAGGTGCGCCTACTCATTGCTCTCCTCCGACCATGAGCTTGATCTCAATGCAGGGTACATGTGGGGCTCCAAGGCACCTATTAGGGTTAAGATCTTCGGTTGGCTCCTCTGTCGGGACAGGCTAAGCATGATGGCGAACTTGCATCGCAAGACCATCACATATGTGAAGTCTTGCCCTCGTAGCGACTTTTCGTCTGAGGACAGGACACACCTCTCCCTCCTGTGCCCATGCGTGGCTCAGGTTTGGTCCCTCTTGGGACTACACGCCCCTCACTCCATCGACGGAATCTGGGATACTTTTACACTGGTTGACCTCGACATCAACATTTGGCCTACTGTTGCTCTCGTCATCCTATGAAAGTTGTGTTACTCTAGAAACGCCTAGGTTTTTTCTAACGAGACGCACTCTCCCCTACACACTATTCAAAACATTATCTTAAAATTTACGTTTTGGACTTTCAAATTTAAGGACCACGCTAGTAAGGAGGGGTGTTGTGTGTTGGCATTTGTACCTTTCCTCGCGCTATACTTGAGAAGAGAAATCAAACATGTGATCCCCAAGTGTTACATTTACGGTTTAAAGTTTTAGCTTCTTTAAACCAGCTATGTACTGCAGCCGAAGGAAAGCTTTCATCAGATTATTGTTTTGCGCTACCAAAAAAAGTCATTTCTTAGAACTAGAGGGTGTAACTGATGTGTCGAGCTGTTATTGCCCCACGTACGGAAACATAGACCCTCGTGTAGTCGTGTTGAAATTCTCGTCGCGCTTGAGCCGAGCGGTAGCTTTCCCGTCAGATTGCTCCTACGAACTGCGGCGATCAGGAGTCCCTTGCCTATCATCATCCGCTCCGCTTCGACGGGACGGTCCAACCACTGCCGACACGTGCGATGCCGTTTTCGGTTTGACAAACAAAATCGTCCCCGTTCATATTTTCGATCAGATCTGCATCGCGATGCGGATCGCCGTAGGGCGACGACGTTTGTCAAGTTGCTGCGAATAAACGAGCTCCGTTGTGGCAGCCGACGGGCGGATGGCGTCCAAAATGCATGCACAGCGAGGTCCGCACGGGCCACGTGTGTACTTGAACTGAAATATACTAGTAATTCTTCTTCTTCGGTCAGACGTATGCACGCGTCCTCGATCAAGACCGTAGAATAGAAGGATCCGATCTGGGTTCGGTTGGGGCGTTGGGCGGTAGAGCCAATGGTCCCGTGTCCAGTGATCTGCCGGGCAAATGAGGAGTGGGGGGGGGGGGGGGGGGGGGGACGAACACGTGGTTGTTTTGTCCCTTTCTGAAGCCTGGATCCCACGCACCAGTAATACTGCTCTGGGGGAAGTGAAGAAACCTGCTGTAGAATTAGACGGTTCCTTTCGGGGTATTTTTTTAGCCGGGTTCCTTTCGTTGATGGTAGGGAAACTGAGCTAGATTTGTTTTCAGCTGGGGTCCAAAAGGCGTCGCGAAATTTGCCGACGCGGTCGACGTCAGGTGGAAAACTGGAAATAAATCCGGTACGTGGAGGTGGAGGCGGCCCGCGCATTTGACTACGACCGGGTAAAAGGGCCCGTGGAGGTGGAACGGAGGGGTCGGTGTAATCTGTCCGGCGGCTATCTGCAAACAGGCCAAAAAAAGGGCCAACTTTTGTTTCACTTTATATACTCGATATAAACAGCAAAGCCGTGGAGTCAGTGCCGTTCCAAGGTTCACACATCGTCTCCACACCGGTCTCATCTCGCAGTCAACTCCGAGATGCGTTAGAACATGAGGTCCATGTCATGACTTTTTTACTTTCCGAAAAACATTTGTTTCAGGGTCACGGTCAAGAATGCCCAGCTCCAGAGCTCAACATGGGTCACCCTGGGACAAAGACATTTTTACGTGCGTTACCCACCTAGTCACGTCTAAGCTGCAAGTCAATGGAGAGAGAGATCAGCGATAGCTAGGGTTTAACATCAGTGCGGCGACTCCCTGCCGTAGGTCCTCCGCCCGCCCTAGTTTACCGTCGGCCTCCGTCGGCGTCCTACCCGATCCCGCAACCTTCTCCCCTTCGTCCCTGACGCCTGCGTTCTCGGCGAAGGTTCTTCTCCTATGCTGCGCCATGGCATCGGCACCGGATGCGTTCTCCTCGACAAACCTGGGTTCTCAGGGGAAACAAGACGAGGAACTAGGGGATTTCTTCGAGAAGCTGGATCTCCATGAGGAAGAGTTCAATGATGTGATCGTGGAAGAGGAAGCTCTGGATCTCGCTGATGAGATCACATGGCTTGCCCTAGCTAGGGTCCAAACTTACAAGAACTTTAGTCAGGCTGCGTTCTTCAAGGATATGAGAGCTGCTTGGAACACGGCTAAACCCGTCAGATTCCGCCCCATCGGTGCCAACCTATTTGTGATCCAAGCCCAATGCCTTGGGGACTGGGACCGGATCATGTCCCATGGACCGTGGCTATTCCGCAATATGGCTGTGATATTTGCTCCATATGATGGCTACTCTGAGGCAACAGATGTTCTTATGGTGCATATGCCCATATGGCTCCAGATCCATAAGCTCCCGGATGGGTATTGTAGAGTGGATGTGGTTGAAAAACTGCTGAGATCGTTAGGGGAGATATTGGAAACAAGAATAGCAGGTAATTCCAGGGGTGATTACATCCGTGTTAGGGTGAAACATGATGTTAGGAAACCCCTCACGAAATTTGTGAGCATTGTCAAAGGAAAGGTGAGATCAGTCTATGTCGTCAGGTATGAGAAGTTAGCAAGGTTTTGCAAAGCTTGTGGCATCATTGGTCATGATCACAAGGAATGTGGTAATGGCGTGTATGAGGAACGGGATCTCAAATTTGGTGACTATCTATATGCCGATCCCCCGGGGAAGTTCAAGGGCGATTGGGTTCAGGGTCGCTCTGACAAACCTCTTCGAGACCCCCCTGCCGCCAAGGTGTCGACCTGCAAAAGTGTATCGCCCCTCGACAGGGAGTTGAAAGATATTGCGTCTAGCCCTGTTAAGAAGAACCCCCCACTGGCCATGGAGGTTGATAAATCAGCTCGCAAACGTCTACTAGTGGAACAGGATGAAGTGGTGGAGCCTGATCAGGGTGGGAAACTTCTGTTGATTACAGATGGGAAGGACATGGCAAACTTAGAATCTCCATCAACCAGTTCAGATAGTAAACGTGCAAAGAAAGATGATGCTCAAACAGACTCGGATAATCTATCGGTGGGCTCCCAGGTGGAGCGCCGCCAGTCCTAATGAGTCAATTATTCTGGAACTGTCGGGGGGCGGGGAACCGCCGGACAGTTCGTGAAGTTGGGGCTCTTGTAAAAGCCCACTCCCCAAGCTTTGTCTTCCTTGCTGAAACAAGACAAACCTGTGCAAAAATTGAGAGTCTCAAGTGGAGATTAGGTTTAAAGGGTTTAGTGGTGTTGACTGTATTGGTCATAGTGGTGGTTTGGCCTTGTTCTGGGAGGAATCCTATCAAGTCACTGTTTTAGATTCCTGCCAGCGCTACATTGATGTTCTTATCACTGATCAAGGGTCGGGAAAGCAGTGGAGATCAACCTTTATTTACGGGGAACCACGTGTGGAGAATCGGCATTGTATGTGGGATCATCTGATCAGACTCAGGGGTGTGTCTAGTCTGCCCTGGATGGTGGGGGGATTTTAATGAAGCCCTTTGGCAGCACGAGCACTTCTCCAAGACGGCTAGACGTGAAAATCAAATGGAAGCTTTCCGGGATACCCTAGAACTATGTGAGCTGATAGATTTGGGGTTCTCTGGTGTGCCATATACATACGATAATGGTCGCCTAGGGCTTGGTAATACCCGGGTCCGTATGGTAGGGTGTGTGCCTCGGATGATTGGCGGGACTTGTTTCCTTTTGCTAAAGTGCAGCAATTAACTTCTCCAAGATCTGATCATTGTCCCCTGTTCCTGCATCTGGAGGAGGTGGTTGACGAACGACGGATGGGGAATCCCAAGTATGAAATTATGTGGGAACGCGATTGCCGTCTTTCCCAGGTTATCGCGGCGGCTTGGGCGAAAGTTAAACCTTCTGGTGATCTCGGGAACGTGGCAGCTTCATTAAAATCGGTCATGTTTGATCTTCGTAAGTGGAGTAAGGAAAACTCTGATCATGTGGAGAAACAGATCATGAAGCTTCGCGGGTGAAAGGATCAATATGGTTGGCTAGAGGGGGGGTGAATAGACAACGACCACTTTTTAATTAATCTTAGCAAGTTAAGGTAAACACTATACGGGTTCACAAATAATATGACAATGAGGTGAACCCTATAGAAGCTAACAATGAGAGCTATTAAGACTACTAAGATATAGTCACAAGCGAAAGCAAATACAAAGTAAAGGATAGAGATAACCACAAGTGGAACCGATGGAGACGAGGATGTGTTACCGAAGTTCCTTCCCTTTGACAGGAAGTACGTCTCCGTTGGAGCGGTGTGGAGGCACAATGCTCCCCAAAAAGCCACTAAGGCCACCGTATTCTCCTCACGCCCTCGCACGATGCAAGGTACCGTGATTCCACTATAGGTGCCCTTGAAGGCGGCGACCGAACCTTTACAAACAAGGTTGGGGCAACTCCACACAAAGCTTGGAGGCTCCCAACAAGACCACGAAGCTTCACCACAATGGAATATGGCTTCGAGGTGACCTCAACCGTCTAGGATGCTCAAACACCCAAGAGTAACAAGATCCGCAAGGGATAGGTGGGGGAATCAACTTTTCTCTCGGTGGAAGTGTGAATCTAGGCCTTCTCAACCAATCCCTAAAGAATCAACAAGTTTGATTGGCTAGGGAGAGAGATCGGGCACTTTTAAGCTTGTGGAGCAACAATGGAGCTTAGAGAGGTAAGAGATAGGGTTCCTCAGCTAGAAGAACCCTTTATATAGTGGGGGGAAAATTCAGACCGTTTTCCCACTCTCTGCCCGAGATCCAGCGGTAGTACCGCTGGGAAGGAGCGGTACTACCGCTGTCTGGCGGTACTACTGCTGCATTCAGCGGTACTACCGCTGGGGCTTCCAGCGGTACTACCGCTGGAGCAGCGGTACTACCGCTGGCCCTTGGTAGTGTATAAACACTACTACCGCCGAGAAAGTCTTCGCAAAAGGGTCCGTCCACGAAGTACCGCTAGGTAGGTGGAACAGGGCACCTGGAGCGGTACTACCGCTGACCAGGGGCGGTACTACCGCTGGCCAGCGGTACTACCGCTGAACAGGGGCGGTACTACCGCCAGCCAGCGGTACTACCGCTGGCTGCAGCGGTACTACCGCTTGCAGTACAGCGGTACTACCGCTGGGACCAGCGGTACTACCGCTGGGGACCATTTTGCCGAGACGCAAAGAACAAACAGGCGAGGGCCGCGACAAGGATAAAGGAAAGGGAGAAAATAGAGGTGTGCGTGTGCAAAGATAGATTCCACCCAAACCTTTCCACTACGGATCCCCTCTTAATAGTACGGCTTTCCTATGACTCAAATGAAAAGAATCTAGGATAGCGCCGTGCTTCCGTTCCCGAAGAGAGGAGTCGTGTCGTCTTGTGCCGTTGACGAATGTTGCCTGAAACCTTGACACACACGATTAGTCCTGTATGGTATTGTCAACAATCACCAAAATTACTTACGCATAAATTATGCCTCAACAATCTCCCCCTTTTTGGTGAATTGATGACAATACCGGATTTGCATCGATAATAATGTGAGAATAAAAAGGATGGAGATATATGACATATGACTCACAGCATATGATGGAAATAAATCTAAACTCACATAGGGTAGATCATGTCTCACACACGATAGCAAACAAAGCAAACCAAGTTCAAAGCAAATCAGCAAAGCAATGCAAAGTTCGAATGAAATCAAATCCTAGACTCTCTCCCCCTTTGGCACAAGACACCAAAAAGGGGCACACCTAATGTCACAGGTAGCTACTCCTCGTCCTCAGGATCACCAGACTCGTCAGTCCCCTCCTGGTCAGTCTCCTCCTCATCTTCCGCCTCATCACCCGACCACTGGTACCCCTGAGCCTGCATCCAGGTGGCCTCCGGCGTGATGTCGTCCTCTGAGCCACTGGAGATGTCCACATCCAAGGTCCTGAGAACACGCTTATGCCTCTGGCGGCTCTGCTTCTCAGCCACGTGTGACTGATACTGACCCTTGGCCTGCATACAGAAGAGAGTCTTCATCTTGTCCTGCAACTTGATAGCCCAAGATGGCATGGCAGACGAGCGGGGCTGAGAGGCAGGTCCTCTACCAGCAGCGGTCTCTGTATCTGTGTCCATTTGCTGAGAGGAGGAAGATGGGTTGGTCCCCTTATCCTTGATGCGCAGCTTGATTGGGTCATGCACAATATAGTCAGACTGTGCGTAGAGCACCTCACCCGGAAATGCCTGTTCCCACTTGTGGCAGATGTAAGCAAACAGGTAAGGCCCGTAGATAGGGACCTTACGGTTGATGATGCAGTTCCATAGTTCTGTGAACATCACATCTGCAATATCCAATTGAGCAGACTCCACAGACATAGCCTCCTCACATAGTAACAACATCTCAGCCAAGACGCCATGGACCTCATCGAAGTTACCACTCCGAGGGAAGAGGGTGTTCCGAAAGATGCGGTGCATAATGTCCAGGTGCTTGGGAAGCACCCCCTTCCTCAGATATAGTTGCTGCAGTCTGTCCTTTGCAAGGCCCTTATCAGCGGGGACTGGAGCGTGAGGACGCAGCCCAAGAGGGGTGTCAGCACCCTGAAAATCAATGTGCAAGAACTGCATGAACTCTGACCAGGAACCAGTCATCTTCTGTGACCCAGTCATCCAAGTCATGGAGCGCTGTTCATCATGGGAGAAATGAACAGTGACGTAGAACTGAGCAACTGCCGTGGGATCAAAATCGGTCTTGAAGGTGATGATGTTTTTGAGCCCCATCTTGTCAATCAAAGCAAGAGCATCACCAAAGTAATCTGTATGCCGCTGAAGATGTGCCAAATCAATCCACTGGACAGAGACGTAGTTCTTCTTGAAGCTTCCAATGACATCTCGATATATCCTGCAATGGTCCTTAACCCAGACATTTTCAACTCCCTCGATCGTCTCCCTCTCCTGGAGATAGTGGTTCTTGGTGCGAAACTGCAGAAACTCTTTAGGAGACATTGCTCGGATGTTCACCCTCTTGTCCTTGTGGGCAACCTTCTTGAAGGACTTCTTCTTAGGGGGGAGACCAGACGTGGCAGACCCCTCGGGCGCCTCTGTGTTGCGAAACTGTTTGGATGCCGTGTCCCGTGGGGGGTTCGAACGGCGAGCAGAGCCACCTGTGACACAGACCACAAAGCGAAAAAGAGGCAACACGAAAAGTCAAGGCAATGAGTCTGGAAAGTGCAGAGAAAAGAAACAAAAGAAAACATGCATTGCTAAGCCCAAGGAGAAAACACCGTGAATGTTCCTGGCGGTAGTACCGCCACACCTGGCGGTAGTACCGTCGGCCCTGGCGGTAGTACCGCCAGTTCTGGCGGTAGTACCGCTGGGAGTCCTGGCGGTACTACCGTCAGACCTGGCGGTAGTACCGCTGGGGGTCAAAGCGGTACTACCGCTACCTCTGGCGGTAGTACCGCTGGGTCCTGGCGGTAGTACCGCTGGGCCCTGGCGGTAGTACCGCTGGGGTTTGACTGTCAGATCTAGACATATAAAACTCGTATTCTAGGGCATGGACTGAATATATAATCATTAATACGCATCCATCAGCCCTATTGTCAAAAGGAACACATAGTAATACGAGGTACAAACATGCATAGGCAAGAGAGAGAGCACGTTTTAGATCTAAATGAAAAGGTTCAACTATCCGATCTAAGACGATGAAACCATAAACCACGGCAGTAATCTTAGCAACCAGCCATTGGATCAACAAGATGAATGCAATCCCCAATGCTCCTAACCCTAGAACACGAAAAACAACCAAATAGAAGAGGGGAGGAGCTTTTGTTACCGGGATTCATGGCTTTGGAGGAGGAAGAAGAAGTAAATCAGCCCTTCCACACCAACGGGAAGAGGGAGCTCCTCCAAGAAAGATCCAAGCAGCAGGTTTTCGGGGTAGGGGAGGGAGGAGCCGCGAGGAAGAAGAAAGAGATTGAAAATCGGGCTCCCCCTCCCTTTATATAGCCCAAGGGGCATAGGAAGCGGTAGTACCGCTGGGTCCAGCGGTAGTACCGCTGACACGGCGGTAGTACCGCTGTATTACAGCGGTAGTACCGCTACCTAGCGGTAGTACCGCTGGGTTGCAGCGGTAGTACCGCTGGGGGTCCTGGCGGTAGTACCGCTTCCCTGGCGGTAGTACCGCTCCCCCTCGAAACCCTAGAAATATTCCGGCCGGCCGAGTTAGATTTTGAACTCTGGCGGTAGTACCGCTAACCATGGCGGTAGTACCGCTGGGGTCCTGGCGGTAGTACCGCTACCCCTGGCGGTAGTACCGCTGGGGTCCTGGCGGTAGTACCGCTACCCTGGCGGTAGTACCGTTGTACATGTTTCAACGCGGCTAGGGAAGGCGGGAAAACTTGGGCATATGACAAGTGAGAAAAAAAGGGATGACTTCTAAGAAGAGGTATCGACTTGTCATAGTATATCCTCTCCTTTATACGTAAGAGAGGATGGAGGGGCGGTGGCCGAGGCCACCTATGTTTGAGACAATGGTATGACACCGCGAAGAATTATCCTTGGGTTCATGACCAATGCTCGTCTTTGAGGCACAAGTGCCATTTGAAAATGGCTAAAGTGAAAGACTAGATTGATTTACGCATAATGGGGGGAGGGAGAGTTCATTGAGAGAACAACACTCCCCCTATGTCCATGCCTACATCTAGACCAAGATGAAATGTGAAGTGAGGTGCAATATGCCTAGTTTCAATCCACATTACTCGAATCAATGATATTTAGCTCGTGCCTTAACTCCCGGAACCTTGCTTCATCAAGTGGCTTGGTGAAAATATCTGCAAGTTGCTCTTCAGTGTGAATGAAATGAACCTCAATATCACCTAGCTTGATATGTTCACGGATGAAGTGATGACGAATATCAATATGTTTGGTTTTGCTATGTTGCACTGGGTTGAGGGAGATCTTGATGGCGCTTTGATTGTCACATAGAAGAGGCACTTTGTCACAAGTGACACCATAATCCTTTAAAGTTTGCCTCATCCATAGCAATTGTGCACAACAACTTGCAGCTGCCACATACTCAGCTTCGGTGGATGATAAGGAGACACAGTTCTGCTTCTTTGACGACCAACTTACCAAAGAGCGACCAAGGAATTGGCACCCTCCAGATGTTGACTTCCTCTCCACACAATCTCCAGCCCAGTCTGAGTCAGAATAGCCAACTAGATTGAAGTTTGCTCCTTTGGGATACCAGAGGCCAAAGTTTGGGGTATGAGCCAAATATCGAAAGATTCGTTTGACAGCCATGTAATGACTTTCTTTTGGTGCGGATTGAAACCGTGCACATATCCCTACACTCAACATAATATCCGGTCTAGATGCACAAAGGTAAAGGAGGGATCCAATCATGGAGCGGTATACCTTTTGATCCACTGCTTTACCATTGGGATCACTGTCAAGCTTGCATCTGGTTGGCATGGGAAACTTGACCGGTTTGACATCTTCGAGCTCGAACCGTTTGAGCATGTCTTGAGTGTACTTGGCTTGTTTGATGAATGTCCCTTCTAGACCTTGCTTAATCTCGAATCCGAGGAAAAACTTCAACTCTCCCATCATGGACATCTCAAACTTCTCAGTCATTAGCGCGGCAAATTCTTCATTGAATGAAGTGTTAGGAGAGCCAAAGATAATATCATCAACATATAGTTGGCATATGAATAAATCCCCTTTAACCCTCTTAGTAAAAAGAGTGGGATCAATCTTCCCAATTTCAAACCCACGATCTTGCAACAACTCAGTAAGGTACTCATACCACGCGCGTGGGGCTTGTTTAAGACCATAGAGTGCCTTATTGAGTTTGTACACATGATTTGGGAGCTTGGGATGTTCGAATCCCGGGGGTTGTTTGACATATACCAACTCATTTAAAGGACCATTAAGAAATGCACTTTTCACATCCATTTGTTGTAATTTGAAGTTATGATGAGAAGCAAAAGCAAGTAGCATGCGAATGGATTCTAGACGAGCGACAGGGGCAAAGGTTTCACCGTAGTCGATACCCTCGACTTGGGAGTAGCCTTGAGCCACCAATCTTGCCTTGTTTTGAATCACAATTCCATTTGCATCTTGCTTGTTCTTGAATATCCATTTGGTCCCGATGACATTATGTTCCTTCGTTGGCCGAGGCACTAAATCCCAGACTTGGTTGCGCTCGAAGTTGTTAAGTTCTTCGTGCATGGCCATAAGCCAATCCTCATCATCGAGCGCTTCCTGTACCTGTTGAGGTTCACAATACGAGACAAACGCGTGATGCTCACAATAATTCCAAAGCTGTTGACGAGTGGATACTCCCCTTTTTAAGCTGCCAAGGACATTCTTCATAAGATGTGACTTGACTCTCAGCTTGTTCGCATGCTTGGCTGCTCGGCGCTCCAAGAGTTCTTCATTAGATAACGGGGGAGCATCGACTTGTTGCTTCTGTTTGCCCTTGCGTCTTGAGCCGGTTGTTGGAGCTCCAGACGGGAATTGTGAGACAGTCTCCTGATCATCTTGTCCTTCGACTTGAGCAGGTTCACTAGTTTGATCTTGTATTAGTGGTTGCTCTTGATCTTGATCTTGTGCTTCTACTTGTTCTAGATCTCGGGGTTGCACTTGATCTTGATCATGAGTAGGTTCGGGGTCTTGGGGTAGTGCTTGAATATCATGGGGCACATCACCATTGTTAGGCAAGTGATCTTGACCGAGAGCTTGATCAACTTGTTGAGAGTCTTCTCTTTGTTCATCGGAAGCGTGTGGGGCTTGTGGGGGTGATGGCTCCACTTGAGTAGAGCATTGTCCTTCTCCTTCGGCCACAAGGGGTTCCTCAATGGGGAGTATTTGACCAATCCCCATTCTTCTTATGGCTTCAGGAGGAATTTCATCACCTATATCACAAAGACCACTTTGCTCCACTTGGGAGCCATTATTTTCGTCAAACTCTACGTTACACGTCTCCTCAATTAGTCCGGTGGACTTGTTGAGGACACGGTAAGCATGAGAGTTTGTAGCATAACCAACAAAGATACCCTCATGTGCTCTAGAATCAAATTTAGCTAACCGAGCTCCCTTTTTGAGAATGAAACACTTACAACCGAATACCCGGAAGTACTTGATATTGGGTTTGTTTCCAGTTAGAATCTCATACGGAGTCTTGTTCAAGCCTTTGCGGATGTAGAGCCGATTGGACGCATGACATGCTGTGTTGATGGCTTCTGCCCAGAAGTTGTATGGAGATTTGAATTCTGCCATCATTGTTCTTGCCGCGTCTATCAAGGTCCGGTTCTTCCTTTCTGCCACGCCGTTTTGCTGAGGGGTGTATGGTGCAGAATATTGGTGCTTTATCCCCTCATCACCTAGAAACTCATCTAGGGTGTAGTTCTTGAACTCGGTGCCGTTGTCACTCCTAATCATCAAGATCTTTGCTTCATGTTGACGTTGCGCTTCATTGGCAAAGTTGATAACCGTTTGTTGAGTTTCACTCTTCCTTTTGAAGAAATATACCCAGGTATATCTTGAGTAGTCGTCAACAATTACTAAGCAATACTTTCTGCCTCCAAGACTATCAAATGTTGGAGGACCAAACAGATCCATGTGAAGAAGTTCCAATGGCCTCTTAGTGTAGATAAGAGTTGATGGACGATGAGCAGTTTCATGAATCTTTCCTTCAATGCAAGCACTGCAAACACGATCTTTAGCAAAGCTCACATTTGTTAGTCCACGAACATGGTCCCCTGTCAGAAGACTTTGCAAAGACCTCATATTGACATGAGCTAAACGGCGATGCCAAAGCCAGCCCACGTCAACTTTAGCCATTAGACATGTCGCAGTCTTAGTGGGTCGCTTTGAAAAGTTTACCACATAGAGACCATTTTCGACATGTCCAACATAGGCTACTTTAAGAGTCTTGCTCCTTAGGAGGACCACAGTGTCAAGATTAAAGAATGTGGAAAAACCCATGATTGCAAGTTGACGAACGGAAAGTAAATTGTAGGCAAGAGACTCAACAAGCATGACCTTCTCAATAGACAAATCTTGAGAGACGACCACCTTACCAAATCCCAATACCTTTGACGAGGATGCATCAGCGAATTGGACATGGGTGGGCATAGATGGAGAAGGGTGCACATCCACCACTAAGTCCTTGCTTCCGGTCATATGATTTGTTGCTCCACTATCGAGCAACCATGACACCCCACCGGAAGCAAACTCCTGCAATGGATCAAGGCTTGGTTTTAGGTACCCATTTTTTAATGGGTCCTTTCATGTTAGAGACAAGGGTCTTAGGAACCCAGATAGCCCATTCAATATCTTCATCGTAGGAACCAATAAATCTGGCATAAACATGCCCATCACTAGCACAACATAACACATAAGAGGAATTGAGTTTGCCGGCTGTGTTAGTAGGAACGGCTTTGCCCTTCTTGAGGTTCCCATAGTCCACCTTGTTCCTGTTCACCTTCTGAGTACCCTCACCCTCCTTGACAAAGATGTCCATGAGGGTGAGAGATCGTTTGTTCTTGTTCTTTCTTTTACCTTTTGACTTGGAGGTAAGTCCAATTCCTTCCTTTCCTACAACACCCTTTTGAGTGCTCAAGAGATCGTTCAGACTCTTCTCACCTTGTCTGCATGACACAAGGCCCTTCTCAAGTTTCTCCTTTAACTTGGCATTTTCTTCCACAAGATGAACATGCTCACAACAAGGGTTAGTTGTACAAGTATTATCAATTAGCACAAAGGGAGGACAAGTAGAGATCTCCTTGGTAAGCTTTGCTTGGAGTTGATCATGAGACTCTTTCAGAGCGAAATGAGCACCTTTCAAGGCTTTGTGGGCCTTGTCAAGTATGTCAAACTCTTCTTTGAGTCTTTCACGGCCAACCTCAAGAGCATACTTTTCAGATTTAAGCATGCGAGTAAGAACAACATCATGATCCAGTTTCTTTTGCATTTTAGTGCAGTCATCGTTATATGACTCCTCAAGAGCCAAACGAAGAGTGCGCTCTTCTTCAAGAGTACTAGATAATTCAGCAATTTCATCGGCATAGTCACGACTATGTCCATGAAGCTCGGAGATGGTCTCCTCATGAGACTCAATAAGGTCAGTGGCCTCACCCAATTGTTCCAAGAGAGCAACAAAATGCTTCTTGGTTTCTCCCTTAATAGTGCATAGAAACTTATCAAGATCATGTTCATTAAGTTTTCCAACATCACTATCTTCTACACAATTTAACAGTGAAGGAGTAGAAGTAATGTTGGTCTTAATGATAGAAGTTACCTGATTGGTACCTTTTGCCATGAGGCACTTGGTGATGTGGTTCTCGTTGGGGGCGTTGAAAAGAGACACCTTCTGGGAAGGGGTAGTGGCTATAGCAACAGTTGCCGTTGCCACTGTATCATCATCATCAGAAGGATACTCCTCCAGGGCCACCATTCCTTTTGGGTGAGGTTTCTTCACAAAGTTGTTCTTGATTGGAAATGATTTGGTTCTGTCTTTGCGAATGAGCTTGCCTCCATTGTCTTCTCTCTTCTCATATGGACATTCTGCCACGAAGTGACTCACGTTGCCACAGTTATAGCATGTCCTTACTCGTTGTTTGGGTTTGAAACCACTTGAGTTGTTCTTGTTGAAGGTTGGTCTTGAGTTCCTTTTATTTCCCCAGAATTGCCTTGATGCAAGAGCCATGTGCTCATGATAGGCATACTTTGTGTCTTCCGGGCAGCTCTCCTCTTCCTCATCTTCTTCTTCTTCTTCAAGCATTACTCTTGCTTTCAACGCAAGTTTGGGTGAAGCGGTTTTTGATCGGACACGAGCAAGTGCATTGTCGGCAGTTTCATTCATGATTGACATTGCAATGAACTCATCCAACACTTCACTGGAAGACAAAGAGTGAAAGTCTGGCGCGCTGACGAATGACAGATGACATGGCTTTGTTGAAAGGCATGATGGCTTTGAGGAACTTGCGTTTGACCCAAGTGTCATCCACATCCTTACTTCCATGATCCTTTAGTGCCACGGCAATAGCAGTCACCCTCCGATAGAGATCACGAGGGTCCTCTTCTTCCTTCATCACAAACTCATCGGCCTGATCAAGTATCACTTCATAGTTGGATCGTTGAATACTTGAGCTTCCCTTATACAACACCATAATATGCTCCCAACAATCCTTGGCCAATGTGAAGGGACGTAAGTGGGGAAGATCTTCAGGTGGCACAGCAGACTGAAGGATAAACAGCGCAGAGTGATTATATTGATTGTCTGCATCTTCTCTTGGAGTGAGGTTGCTTGGGTCATGGGGGTAATATCCTTGCTCGATAATTCTCCACAAGTTTGTTGAGCTGTGATTCAAATGAGACTTAATAGAAAATACCCAGTTAGCAAAGTCACCTTTCACAAGTTTAGGAGGAGGACCAACAGGATTAAGACGAGGTGCGAGAACGGGTCCTCCATAAGTCATGGGAGGTGGAACAGAGGCATGTGTTCCAGTCCCATCCTTTTCGTGAGGTGAAGCAGTTTGCATACCTTTAGCCGCTTCCTTAGAGGAGTTGGCCTCCGGATCGGAAATGGTGGGTTTAACCACTAAAGCCGGTTCGGGTGAACTTCTAAGACCATCAATTAATTCCTTAAGCATGGTTTTGACTTCGCTCGTCAAGGACGTCTTGAGGGCTGCCATAGCCGTATTCAAGTCGTCCCTTGTGACCGAAGTCAAGTCCATGCCCTCGGGTTGCCCATGGTTCACTTCCTCTTCGCCTTCCATACTCTTCGGGTGGTTAAACCCTTAATAAAGAGACGTGGCTCTGATACCAATTGAAAGGATCAATATGGTTGGCTAGAGGGGGGGTGAATAGACAACGACCACTTTTTAATTAATCTTAGCAAGTTAAGGTAAACACTATACGGGTTCACAAATAATATGACAATGAGGTGAACCCTATAGAAGCTAACAATGAGAGCTATTAAGACTACTAAGATATAGTCACAAGCGAAAGCAAATACAAAGTAAAGGATAGAGATAACCACAAGTGGAACCGATGGAGACGAGGATGTGTTACCGAAGTTCCTTCCCTTTGACAGGAAGTACGTCTCCGTTGGAGCGGTGTGGAGGCACAATGCTCCCCAAAAAGCCACTAAGGCCACCGTATTCTCCCTCACACCCTCGCACGATGCAAGGTACCGTGATTCCACTATAGGTGCCCTTGAAGGCGGCGACCGAACCTTTACAAACAAGGTTGGGGCAACTCCACACAAAGCTTGGAGGCTCCCAACAAGACCACGAAGCTTCACCACAATGGAATATGGCTTCGAGGTGACCTCAACCGTCTAGGATGCTCAAACACCCAAGAGTAACAAGATCCGCAAGGGATAGGTGGGGGAATCAACTTTTCTCTCGGTGGAAGTGTGAATCTAGGCCTTCTCAACCAATCCCTAAAGAATCAACAAGTTTGATTGGCTAGGGAGAGAGATCGGGCACTTTTAAGCTTGTGGAGCAACAATGGAGCTTAGAGAGGTAAGAGATAGGGTTCCTCAGCTAGAAGAACCCTTTATATAGTGGGGGGAAAATTCAGACCGTTTTCCCACTCTCTGCCCGAGATCCAGCGGTAGTACCGCTGGGAAGGAGCGGTACTACCGCTGTCTGGCGGTACTACTGCTGCATTCAGCGGTACTACCGCTGGGCTTCCAGCGGTACTACCGCTGGAGCAGCGGTACTACCGCTGGCCCTTGGTAGTGTATAAACACTACTACCGCCGAGAAAGTCTTCGCAAAAGGGTCCGTCCACGAAGTACCGCTAGGTAGGTGGAACAGGGCACCTGGAGCGGTACTACCGCTGACCAGGGGCGGTACTACCCGCTGGCCAGCGGTACTACCGCTGAACAGGGGCGGTACTACCGCCAGCCAGCGGTACTACCGCTGGCTGCAGCGGTACTACCGCTTGCAGTACAGCGGTACTACCGCTGGGACCAGCGGTACTACCGCTGGGGACCATTTTGCCGAGACGCAAAGAACAAACAGGCGAGGGCCGCGACAAGGATAAAGGAAAGGGAGAAAATAGAGGTGTGCGTGTGCAAAGATAGATTCCACCCAAACCTTTCCACTACGGATCCCCTCTTAATAGTACGGCTTTCCTATGACTCAAATGAAAAGAATCTAGGATAGCGCCGTGCTTCCGTTCCCGAAGAGAGGAGTCGTGTCGTCTTGTGCCGTTGACGAATGTTGCCTGAAACCTTGACACACACGATTAGTCCTGTATGGTATTGTCAACAATCACCAAAATTACTTACGCATAAATTATGCCTCAACAGCGGGGAGCTTGAGGCCTTGCAGCTCAATGATGCCAATCGGTTGCTAGTAAAAAAGAAAATGGGAGAATTGGATGAATTGCTTTATAGGGAGGAAATGATGTGGCTTCAACGCAGCCGCATAACCTGGTTGAAGGAAGGCGATTGCAATACTAAACACTTTCATCGTCAGGCGGTGTGGCGTGCCAGGAGAAACAACATCCGGAGACTTCAAAAAGATGATGGGTCGTGGTGTGTGGCTCCATCGGAGATGGAACGGATGGCATCTTCTTACTTTAAGGAGGTGTATACCAAGGACCCAACGTTAACACCGGATGTTATGTTAAGCAAAATAGTGCCTAAAGTTATGGATGATATGAATGAGAAACTACTTGCGCCCTATTCAGACAAGGAAATTTCAGATGCTCTGTTTCAGATTGGGCCATTGAAAGCCCCAGGGCCGGATGGATTCCCTGTGAGATTCTATTAGCGGAAATGGGAGGTGATGAAAGAGGATGTTGTGAAGGCGGTTCGTGATTTCTTTTTGTCGGGGGTAATGCCGGAGGGTGTAAATGAAACTCTCATCGTTCTTATACCTAAAGTCCAGCACCCTGCCTCCCTGAAGGAATTCCGTCCTATCTCTTTGTGTAATGTCATTTACAAGGTGGTGTCCAAGTGTATGGTGAACAGGCTTCGACCTTGCTTATCTGAGCTCATCTCGGTAAATCAGAGTGCCTTCATCCCTGGTAGGCTGATATCAGATAATTCTATCATTGCTTTCGAGTGTTTGCATCATCTCCAAACACGATCTGCACGGAATGACTACTGCGCTTACAAGTTGGACCTATCCAAAGCATATGATCGTTTGATTGGGACTTCTTGGAACGGGCCTTATTGAAGTGGGGTTTTGCAAGTGAATGGGTTAGCAGGATCATGGCATCGGTGCGATTGGTCAAATTCACAGTGAAGTTTAATGGGAAGTCTCTGCATCAATTTGCTCCCTCCAGAGGCCTTTGGCAAGGTGACCCATTGTCCCCTTTTTTGTTCCTCTTCGTCACTGATGCACTATCTGCCCTCCTACATGAGGCGGTTCTGGAACGACTGAACCACTGAAAATATGCCGAGGGGCGCCAGCTATATCTCACCTATTATTCGCGGATGATTCTCTCCTATTCTTCCGTGCTTCTGCATACCAAGCTGCGATCATCAAGGATGTGTTACACACATATGCTGTTGCTACGGGCCAGCTCATCAATCCCTCCAAATGTTCGATCCTGTTCAAAGATAGTTGCGAGCCGCTGGTGGTCGATGAGATTAAGGGTATTCTGCAAGTAACCCAACAGGAGTTCGAAGCTAAATACCTGGGTCTTCCGGTTCTGGATGGGCGTATGCATAAGGGCAGCTTTGAATCCTTACAAGCAAGCCTAAGCAAGAGGCTAATTGAATGGAGCGAAAAGTATGCGTCACAAGCAAGTAAAGAAGTTCTGATCAAGGCAGTGGCACAAGCTATCCCAGTGTATGTTATGAGCATTTTCAAACTCCCCTTCTCGGTGTGTGATGAGCTTACCAAAATGATTCGGCAATATTGGTGGGGAGTGGAGAAGGGGTGGCGGAAAATGGCATGGATGTCTTGGGATAAGTTAATCCTACCAAAAGCTCAGGGGGTCTAGGGTTTCGGGACATGAGGGCCTATAACCAAGCCCTGTTAGCCAAGCAGGTGTGGCGCTTACTGATGACACCAAATTCTCTGTGCGCATCGCTCCTCCGTGCTAAATATTATCCTAATGGGAACTTGGTTGACACGGTCTTCACTGGGAATGCTTCGCTGTGTGGCGTGGCCTTGAACATGGGCTGGAACTTGTTAAGAAAGGAATGCTATGGAGGGTGGGCAATGGCATGGATATCAGGGTTTGGAGAGACCCTTGGATCCCCAGGGGGGATGCCGTTTATACCCATCACACCAAAGCGGAATTGCCGGTTAAAACGATGTGAGCGACTTCCTGGATGACCAGGGCTGTTGGAGGGTAGAGTTGCTCCGTCAACACTTCTGGCAACCGGATGTGGAATCTATCTTAAAGATAAGAACGTCCCCGAGATTGTGGGAGGATTTTATTTCTTGGCCATGGGAGAAATCAGGGGTGTTGACAGTAAACAGCGCATATCATGTAGTGATGGCGATTCACTATGACCACTTTAATCCGGGTTCATCTAGTGTAAACCCGGCTGGAGACAGACCAATTTGGAGGCTAATATGGGGAGCAGAGGTTCCTCCAAAACTAAAGATCTTTGTCTGGCAAGTTGTCTCGGGTTCCCTTCCTACAGACGCTGAGAAGAAGAGGCGGCATTTTGATTTGAATGGCTTCTTCCAGGTATGTGATCGGGAGCAGGATCATCATTTCATGCTCTTCTCGCTTGCCCGCATACTGCCGCCTTGTGGGACGCAATGCGCCTCTACTGGCCGTTACCTGATAGATCTCTGATCAACTGGACATGCAAGGAATGGCTCCTTCAACTCCTCGAAGAATCACATGTCTCTGTTCGCAGCAGAATTATCATGGTCCTATGGCGTTCCTGGTATGTTAGAAACGAGATTCTACATGGGAAGGATCCTCCACCGCAAGATGTATCTTGCTCATTCCTACAGAGTTACCACAGTACCTACTCCCAGATCTCAAGTAGTGTGGAGGACATCATTAAAGGGAAAGCGCGTGTGGCTCCTGATCTGATCCCCCCCCCCCCCGATGCAAACCGGCACCAAGGTTACCGTGGCCTCCTCCTCCGGATGGAATGGTGGCGTTGTCAGTTGATGGTTCTTATGCTATATCTGATGGTTCAGCTGGCGCAGGGATGATCCTGAGAACAGCAACGGGCGAGGTAATATTTGCGGCCTATCGCAAGCTATTTCACTGCAATGATGTGCTGGAAGCGGAATTACAAGCTATTCGGGAGGGTATTAAACTTGCTACTGAGCGCTCAGATGCCACTATCATGCTTCAATCAGATTGTGTGGCGGCTATCAACGCCCTCACAGACGCATCGTTAGATAATTCCGCTTATGGTCATATGATCAGAGAAATTAAGTTCCTTCTAAGTGATAGGGTATTTATTCCTGTAAAAGTTTCACGCGAGCAAAATAGAGTTGCAGACTGCCTAGCAAATTATGGTCGATGTGGGGATAGTACAGCATGTTGGCTGGGTCACCCTCCTCCTTTTGCAAGCGATCTCGTTGCTGAGGATTGTAATTCTGTTATTAAGGAATAAAGATCTATGACTTCCGTAAAAAAAAAATGGAGAGAGAAATCGCATCGGATCGCGCCAACCTCAACATGTGACTTGGGAAACAAACATGTTTTCTTTCGATGCTCAGTATACTACTACTCCAGCAAAAAACCATGCCGAGAGAGAATAGAACTATAGAAGTGCAAATGAAGCAGAAGCATCCGGCGACAGGGACATTGCCAAAGCAGACGCCACTCTTTAGCAGCCCCGTGTGTCCCTTAGCGATTATTTAGCAATACACTACACAATTTCAGACTAAACCAAGCCTGTGAGGGTGCGATTATACAGATATTTTAGTAGCAAAACGGACACCTTCCCGTCAAAAGCATCCACTCACTCAGCACCATCTTGCTGCCCCACGACCACTGCCCACTAGTCATTGAAAGTGCATGCTACTTTGCGACTTACCATCGCTGCAACACTCATAATCTTTACTAGTAGTTGCTCACCGAGGGAACATAAAAATTTGCTGCAGAAAAGCAAAACCAAGCCATGATATCATCCCACGCAAACAGGATAACATAAACTCAAATTTAAAGCCAACATGCTTTATTGGTAACTTTCCGGTCAACTCAAGCCATCTTTCCCGTGAAAATGCTACTGGATATCATTGCAGTAACAAAGTGTAAACAACACGGGCCCAGTCATTTCCTCCGTTTCTATGCGGCCTTTTACACATATCTGAGGTGGGTAACCAATACACACCCACAAAGCAGTTTGACACCCAAATTTACATGCTACCAACAGGAACATATGAGATCTAATTCCGATGGTTCGACAACTCCTATGTAACACAGGATGAACTCTCGCACTACTACGGGCGGCATGTCTGAAGTCGTTGAACCATGAAATATGATCAATCATGCATTGGGATTGCTGGAAGGCCTAATCAAGTGCTATTGCGCCCATGGTGCAGCATTGACGCTCTGATGGTGGTCTCACCTGCAAAGGGTTAGATATACTGTCATTATCTAGCACAAAGTTATAAGACACGTGGAAAGAAAGAATGCTCCAGCAGAAAAAAGGTGCAAGCAGGCAACAGAGAATATTCTTCTGGCATATTGTGTCAACACATATGAACCTGCAACTAGCTTCGTTCACATCTGTGTTATTAGAAAGTAAAATGCTACTTGGAGAGCCATGATTCTGCAGGTAGCTCATTGCTCAATTGTTAACACTATCTCATTGCTCAATTGTTAACACTATCTGGAGAGGATATTTTTATATTAATGGGCTACCGTCACAAGCTAAGACTGTTGTTGGGAGAGTTTGTTAGTAGCTTCTCTATGAATTCTCTCATTCTAAATAAATAAAACACTACAAAGGTTGGTTATTCATCAACAACAGTATCAAAGCAGAACAATTATGAACGAAATTTTGGTGCATCGGGGAAATTGTAGTGTACTTTACATAGCATGGGATAAATTCAAATGATCTTCCCTAACACTAAGGCACTAGAACAAATTATACCTTTTGAACCACTTCGGTTTGGCTGATTTCTTATTTGCTGGTGGTGGTGCAGAATCAGGTCGGAATGCTTCAGACTGATGAGCTGAATCAGAATTTGTCTTTGAAACATCAGGCTGGCCAGAAGGTTCCGAGTGAAGTGACAGACCATCCAAAGTTCGAATTTCTTCACGGAGATATGGTCCGGATTTTACACCATCCGTATTTAACTCCGACCCTGCATGACAAACACACATGAATACCTCTAAAAACATGTCGATTTCTCGACCCACGTTGATTTAATAACATTAACAAGAATGAGTTGCATTATTCAATGCCCAATGTCAAGCTCATGAACATGTGGCAAGAATGCATATGACTAACAAGAGTTAAATGCTGAAATAATCATGAACATGTGTCTGTCTTCGAATGCACCCGAAACACAACTTTATATATGTGGAAAATGCATTCTTTTCAGGACATGCAAAAATAAAATGCTAAAAACTCAAGCTAAGAAGTAAAGATTGCTTATTTTCTAATCATGATAATAGTTTTTAAGAAATACATACCTTCTGGCAGATCATAAGAAAAGAAGACATTAGCTCCAGGAACAAAGCCAATTGTGTAGAAGTCCTGTGAGGTGTCCATTATTCGCTTCTTTGGAGGAACTGTGTCTGTTGTGGAGTCAATAAAAACAACATTAAGAAGTTGTAACTGGTACATCTCTAATACACGATTACAGGTGATCTATGGAAATCCCAAGTGAAAACTGAAAAGTCCAATGGATGGATACTAGAGGATCCTCAAACATCTACAAGTTCAATCGAAGGTAATATGGCATATGGGTTCCAGGACAGATATTGTATCTAAAACATGCAATATCAAGCTGACAAAAATTTGGACACTGGTGATATTCAGATCAAGGGCATAAGAAAATGATAATTGATCCACTGGTGTCACCAAGCTTGTCAAAAGACCACACAATCAGAACACTTTCAAATTTGGGTACTTAGGAACTCAACAAGTCAGTGCTGTGAAGAGTTGCATACCAAATTGAATTTGATTAATTTATAGCAGTTCATAACAAATTAACAATCGATTCATAAAAATATGTAAAACCCTTTGCTCAGAGCACTGAAATTTTGTTCACATTATGTAAAGCTAGCCCATCAAACTATTTATAGGACACTAGTTGTTTCCCTGTTTGTCATGATTGTCAAAAGACCATACAATCAGAACACTTTCAAATTTGGGTACTTAGGAGCTCAACAAGTCAGTGCTGTGAATAGTTGTATACCAAACTGAATTTGATTAATTTATAGCACTTCATAACAAATGATTCATAAAAATATGTAAAACCCTTTGCTCAAAGCACTGAAATTTTGTTCACATGATGTAAAGCTAGACCATCAAATTATTTATAGGACACTAGTTGTTTCCCTGTTTTTCATGATTGTCAACATATACATTTGCTACTCATACACAAATGTTTTATCATTGGAAACACTGAGCCGACCTTAACCAAACCAGGGTGAAATAAAAGGAACTGGTGAACAGGAAACGAGGAAAGGGAAAATATTACTTGTCAAACTCTACATCAGTCATCTGAAAAGAGCAGTGGAACTTACAAAGATAGAATGGCAGGTCTGGTCTAGCAATTACTTTCATGAGAAGATCCAACAGACTATGTACTGTCTCTGATGGATGAAACTCAACCTCAAGAATGTAACCATCAGGGAATCGAACCCTCATCACTGCCTACAGTTAAGAAGGTTAGCAATAAAATGGAATTTGTGCTGAAACTAGATTCGGATATGGACGAATAAAATAAACCAATTAAATGAGGATGAGACAGGGCATTGTCTACTACTAAATTAATAATACTGAATTAATAAGAAAAGGCAAAAGGAGCTACTTTGAAAATAAATAATCAGAACTATGTGCATCATTTGAAGTATTTCTACATAAGATTTCACATGCCAACAGATAGACTTTGCAGATTATTATTTTTGCGAGAATAGACTTTGCAGATATATTTACTCTAGGAAACAAATTTGCCCTTAAAACATGTCCGAAGGTACTGTTAATATAAGGCTAGATAAAAATCAATAAGCAAAATACAATCAGCTAGAGGAGAAAAAGTAGTATTAGTCCTACATAATAATAATAACAACTAAATAGTGGCATAGTGCATCATATTCCTTCCTACCTTTGTTAGCCTTGCTCGTTGAGCAGCAAGTTCTGCTTCCCTTATTTTACGAGTCTTCAGAACTTTCGATTGTTCTGCAAGGTGTCAAGTTTAAACATGGTTACAGTTAAGAAATTTGAAAGGTTGGGCAATGCCAAGTAGAATGTTTAAGTAATAAAAATGCAACTGTTCTCAGACAATATTAAAAGAGCATTTAAGTAACCTGCAAGCCTATTGGAAATCAACTTGTAATAATCACCAGGCTGAAGCTCATAAAAGTCATCGTCTTCCTCTGCATGAATCATGCTTTCATGTCACAATGCAATTATCATAAAGAGACATAACAGAATTGAAGTAAAGCAAAAGCAAATAAATGCATTTACCCTGATCTGCCCTGGGCAATTTGCTAGTCATCAGCTCAAATGTTGTGCTTGAAAATATCCGGATCTCATGTCCAAGCTCTTGTCCCACTGCTTTCAGCTTCTCCTGTGATTTTGAAGAAAATGTAGTTGTCAGACTTCATTTTACGTTTTCACTATTCTATTCGTGGAGAAGTGATGATACAAAGGTTCTGACCAAAGAAGAACACTCTCTCATGGGCAGATGAATACAAGTGCTATGACTAATTGTTTTACACTTCATATAATTATCGAACCTATCGATTATTTAGACAAGAAAGCATAAAGCAACCACTTGAGCAGAAAAGTCTAATGACTAATCATGGGTCCTTATTCCAAAAAGGATCAATGTGAGAAGAAATACGGCACAAAAATGTATTCCAAATGAAGCGATAGATGTCTTTCTGAAGTTCAGACAGCTTTCAATCATATTTGACACCAGAGGGCACACAATTATGAATAATTGAGCATCTATCACAAGCAAAACAAAAGAGTATTGATGTTGTCAATAACAAGTTGACAGCATGTAGGTTTCAGCCATTACGCTGTTCTGCAGAGCACCTGGCAGCCTCCCTCCAAACTTCTCCCAAGATACAGTACTGCTTTTCTGCCAATCAACCGGTAACCATACATGCCTAGCACGAACAAGGCATTGTAAAAACTTAAAGAGCTTCATGTAGACGAAGCTACAGATGGCACCTAAACCTCTCATGGCCATCAATGTTCGTACAGACGGAATCTCTCAAATGCAAACCATAGAGGCTACAGAATGCGGTGGTAAAACACTAATCCTTCACTTCCAAGAATGTTTGCAGGAATCTGACACAAAGAAACAACAACAGGCTCTTCATTTGCTGGGATCTACAAATTCTTTGGACCTTAACCGATCTACAGAGCTTATTTCCCCCCTTGAGACCTCGTGCAGCCAACAGCGATAAAGACGAACCCTCATTTGAAAGAATCCATGGATTAAAACCTAGGTCAAAGAACTCGTCTTCCGCAAGGCATGCAGCCAGGTGGATTCCCCAATCACACAAACTGGGTGTACAAGTAAAGAATCACTCCTCCACACACAAAGTTGGCAAGTAAAGAAACATCAAGAACTGCAATTTCTAGCACAACGCACCAATGCCCAAGAACCAGCGCACCATCGCTGCGCCCTTTCCAGCCAAGAACGCCCCGCTAACCCCCCACGCAAAGAATCCGGAGAGAGCGCGCCCACCACCCGATCCAAGGCGCGAATCCTCGCTTTACCCCACCCATCCCGCCGCCAAAAACTCCGCCCCCAACCAAAGATCGCGCGGCCTTTACCGTGCCCATCCCGCCGCCAAGAACTCCGCCCCGCCAAGAACTCGCCCAAGAAACCCAAGAGGAGCGGGGCGCGGGAGGGGGGAGACGTACCGGGACCCGAGGCGGCGCCTGCTGCTCCGGCCGCGTCTCCTCCTCGTCGAGATCCATGGACAGCAGCAGCTCGATCCCTCCCTCGTCCTCCTCCCTTTTCCGGCGCCTGGAGCAGAGGCGGAGAGGGTTTATTTGGGGGTACTCTGCTTCCATTGGGGTCGGGCACGGCCTTCGTGGCACCGTCAGGGAACCGGCTTCGTGACGGGGCACCGCGAGTGGGGCCGCGGCTGCAGGTCGGGTCAGGTCTAGTAAAGGTGCTGGTGCGTGCAGGCGCGTGACCGTAGCCCCATTTATACTGGTCTGTGTGGCACGCGGGGGCGGGGCGCAGCCGAGCTGCGGAGGCTGACAACCGGGTCCCAGGCGAGGGGTGAATCTTTCCGTCGAAGATATCTCCGGGTTTTTTCTTTTTTGCCGGATTTTCTTGGAAGATATCTTGGGTCCTGTTTGGAACGCGGGTAAAAGATATCGTAGGAAAGGTCTAAAACGTTAGGAATGAGAAAGGAAAGTATAGAAAGTATAAGTGAATCGTAGGAATGGAGACTATTGAATAGCATTCAATTGCTGGTGTGTGGGAGGAGGGAGGGGTTCATTATAATTTTAAACCAAAACCACTACAATCGTGCTAAGGATACTCCAAAACCATCAATTTTGTCGAAAATCAAAAATAATCACCACTTGTGTGGCAAGTGAGTAACACATAGCACTAAACTAGAGTCTAGCCGCGTCTAACACCAAAACTAGCCAACCTGGCCCACCCATCGGAGCCACGTGGGCTCGGACAGACGGTGCGCCGAGACGATCGTTCCCGCCGCTGGTTAAGCCCGTCTTCGCCGCGCGTGGTGCTCTCATTCCCCTCCCTTCTCTATTTATTCTCCCCTCCACCGTACCTGTCGACGCCCATCGCCGCCATCCATCGCCATCAGCCACCGCCAACGGGGAGGGACGCCATGGTTTCTTGGTCTGATGTTTCTTACTCGTCTTCATCGTGTGATGATGATTGTGTGACCCAGGTTCGCTTCTGCTCAGATGGATCTAGGGTTATGGTTCTAGGGAGAAAGGGGAATTTTGTTACGTGTAGAAATTGAACTCATTTTCCTTATGTTTATGCACCTCCCACCATGGAGTGCACGGAATGGAGCGGCCTGGCTATGAATCATCCTGCATTGTGTGAGCATGGAGCCCCCGTGAGAAGTTGGTGGCGTTTCGATCCACTCATAGCGGCAGGAGGTTTCTAGGCTGTGCAAAAAAGGTGAACTAGCAGTGCAATTAGGTGTTAAGGTACTTGAGCCATAGTCTGTTCATAAAATTATAATCTGTGAAATTACAATGTTTTGTTCATAAAATTATAAGTCTGCCATAGTCTTCTTCATAAGTATTAATGTTTTTTTATTTTTTGCACACAATAATAGGATGCACCCAAGTGCAAGCATGTGCAAGGGATTGATTCTGAGTGGCCAATCCCATTGAAGCAAGCTTTAGCTGCTATCTAGGATATGTATGACAAGGAGTTTGATGACAAGTTGAGACAGAATGTAGTTAATGCTGAAGAAGTCTTCAAGGTAGTGCAAGATAAGAGGAAGATGGAAAATGACCTGAGGTTCTTTAAAGTTGACTTTGCTAAAATGGTGGCTGACAAGGAGGATGCAATTTCCGAGTTAGGCAATGCACAGATAGCTCTAAGTGACTTCAAGGAAGAGCTTGAGAAAAAGAACTTGGCTGTGAAAGCAGACACTAACATCCATCAGGTACTAAGGGCCAAAGCAGAGAAAGAAAGAGACCAAGAGAAGCTAGAGAAGGTGAACCTGCTGTAGGAGATGGACCAAATCAAGAAGGAGAGGAACAGTTTGTTGGAGGAGAGGGAGAAGTTGAAGCAAGAGAAAAGGCACCTGGAGGCCAGGAAGGGGAAAATCAGGAAGATCAAGGAAATAACTGAAGAATGATTCAATGTTGTTGTAGTACTATCTGTTATTTGTGGCACTAAAATTGCAAGATATTTGTACTGAATTTGTTGCTGGATAATGCTATTAATGTGCCTTATTTATGTTTGATGCATTTCCCTTTATTTGTGTTTCAGTTATTTGTGCCACATTAGTGTTGAATTAGACAAGTTCACAAATAGCCTTAATGTCAAATAGCAGAGGTTCACATGACTTAAATTCTAACACAGGTTCACAAATTCTAACAAAGGTTCACAAATTGTTACACATGTTCAGAAGATACAAATTCTAACAAAGGTTCACAACACTCAAATTCTAACACAGGTACACGGGACACATACATGGGTTGCAGTCCCAAAGGTTTCAACCATTGACACACATCAAATTTCACACATTTCCACTCGCTGTGAAGTAGCTCATCAGTCTTGCATATTTCTCAGCTTTCTTCCTTGCACCAATACTTCCTCCTCCACCAACTCTTCCACCTCTCACTGATCTCATTTTTGTAGCAGCAACAGTAGTAGATGTAGATGTAGAAGTACCATTAGCAGAAGAAGTCCCTTCTACACGTGCAGGCCTCGGTAGTGAGAAAGAAGCCCTAGCTGAACTAGGAGCAGCAGTTGATTCCCTAGGAGCATCTGGTGGAATGTAGGCTTCTGCCTTTTGCCTTCTCTTTTCCTGAAGTTTAAGAAATTCAGATGAAAGAATTACAACCTACCAACAGAAATTCACTTGAAGGTGTTACAAAGTTGAATATGTTATCATGTTTCTATTCTTCCTGAACTGAAGATCAGGCATCAAAGGTTGTCCATAGTTTGTAAACCTATGACCCATTAACTTATAGTTGCCACATCTGATTGTACACATCCTAGAAGAATCTTTGGGTTTAGGTACTTCAAACTTGCCCTTCTTCCTTTTTCTTGTCTTCTTCCACTCCGACCCTCCTTATCTACTTCAAACCAACAATTCCAAATGCTATTGGATACATGTTGTTATTGGCATCCCTACCAATTGCTGCTAGAATTTGTGCACCAGTTGCCAGCTTAATGAAGCAACCATCCAAACCAATGAAAGGCCTACACCATATATAAAGCCATCCCTAGGTGCATTGAGACAAAAGAAAAGGCCATGGAATCTTGGGCCTGGATGTGGGCTTTTAGTTGTGCTTCTTGGAGTGACAATTGTCACAATGCATCTAGATCCTGGATTGCATAACTTAACAGTTTCAAGGTAATCTCACAACCTATGATAATGTTTCTATAGCCCTTTTGAGGTTGGTGCAATGGAGTTAGTTGTAGTCCGTAAGATTCTCTAGCATGCTGTGAATTTTTATGTCATTTGATGCCCTGTAGAATATAGTTTTGCTGCTGTCAGTATGCCTTCAGATCAAAAACTGCACTATTAAAACTGATATTTTTACTAAGTTTGAAACTGTGTGTGAGATGCCATTTTGTGAGTTCTTTTCCTAGTGATCCATGCTTCCATGCTAGATGTTATTAGTAGTATGGTGTGGTGCATATTTCCCTCTACTGTCTCATGCCTTGTGTGAGCATTTTGGATTTGTGTAGCTAGTTGTTCAAGGGTGTAGAAAATGATATGTGGCTGATTTTGGCAGATTATGTCTATTTCTTGTGAAGCTTGTATTTGTTGAACCGTTGCTCCGTTTTGATCGTGTCCTATATGAAACTTGCTTAGAATCTTGTGTAGTTTCATATTTTGTTGCTTTCTTCTTGGTTGGGATGTTTGTGACTGTCGTTGCACACATATTGCATTCATGCCATCATATCTTGCGGTGTTCGTATCTTTTGAACCGTAGCTCCGTTGGAGATGTTCTCTATGTGTAAATTGATTGGAATGACGTGTAGTTTCACATGAACCTATTTATTTTGCTGTTTAACAAATATTTAAACGTATTAGTTCAGGTTTGGACATAATTCTAAATTAACGCATGAGGTCATCTCGGAGATGCTATACGTCGTTTCCGACCTCATTTAAAATGCCTAGATAGGTAGATTAGTTACGCTTCACCTTTTGCCATGTTTAACCAACATTTAATATTGTTGTGTACTTAATCAGGATAGAACTAAATAATTCGTATGTGGAGTATCGTCAATATGCAACTCGTCGCATATTGAACTTCACTTAATGTGTAGTGTTTGATTGTTGTGAATTGACATGCCATGTCTTGCATATATTCAACTGATCATGCATCATATGTGGATTGCATCTTGTCCTGCATGTGCTGTGGTGAATATTGTGTGTTGATTCTTGTTTTTGGTTTGCTTCGTCTCGATAGAGTTCCGCAAGCGTGTCGGAATGTGAGGACCAGTTCGACTACATCAGTTCGTCTACTTCACGGAGTCACTCTTCTTCCAAGAGGGATCTCAGGCAAGATGACCATTTCCCCAAATACCATTACTATCATTGCCATGCTAGTTTTATCGTTTCTATCGTTATGTCTCGCCGCCTACCACCTGTGGAATATCAGCCTCCCAACATTGCCATGAAAACCTTCAACCTGTTCACCACCTAACAAACCACTGATTGCCTATGTTACCGCTTGCTTAACCACGTGTTAGCGTTGCTAGTTGCACGTGCAGTTGCTTCCATGTGATAACATGGGTTCCTTGTTATATCACCCTATTAAATGCTATTTAATTTAATGCACCTATATACTTGGTAAAAGATGGAAGGCTCGGCCTTTCTAGTCTAGTGTTTTGTTCCACCTTTGCCCCCTTAGTTTCGGCTACCGGTGTTATGTTCCATAATTGAGCGCTCCTAACACGATCGGGGTTGTTATGGGGACCCCCTTGATAATTCGTTTTAGATTAAAGCTGGTCTGGCAAGGCCCAACATTGGTTCTACATTTGCCCAACATAATAATTCTGTTAATACTGAAAAGTATAGGGTGTCATGAACCCGAGGAGTAAATCTACATAATACAGGGAGGGCCAGCGCTGATGGTGATGGTCAAAAACAGAGCACTGTGCGGGGCCAACCCAGGGCAACTTGGGTGATTTCTATCAGGCCACCGTACGTGTCGCTTATCCGTCGATTCCTGAGAACGAGATACGCGGCTCCTATCGAGATCGTCGACACGTCGGGTGGCCTTGCTGGATTAGTTTTACCTTTGATGAATGTCTTGTGCATCGGGATTCCGGTGATGCTTTGGGTAATCTTAGAGTTGAGGTTTCCCACTAAGGAGTCCGACGAGATCGCGAGGTACAGGTAAAGGTTAATTGATGCGAGCGTGCTGAATTGTTCATTTGGAGTTTCTTCTTCTTCATCATCGATCTAGGATGGGTTCCAGGCCATCAGCCTGGGATAGCAAGGATGGACGTCGTTCTTCTCTCGTTTGTTTTCGTCCGTAGTCGGACCCTGCTCTTCTTCATGATGTTTATGTATTGTACTGATGTGACTCTGATGTAGCATGGGGCGAGTGTAAGCCAATTCCATATATCTCATCTTTTCAGTACATGTACTTGTAACGATATCCATTCTTGCGAAACGACGAGATGCGCTTCTATCCCTGACGAGGCCCTCGTGCCAAATTAAGGATAGGATCGCATCTTGGGCGTTACAGGGTCGTCCTCCTCCTCTGAAGACAACTCGTACTCCAGGCCAATAAGGTTTAGCCCACGACCGCGACCAAATCTGGAACCATCGTTGTCTTTGCCACCATCCGCCATTCGCGCCAAGAACAGGAAAAGGGGGGATGCGGGAGGGAAATTGCAAACGAGGGTTTCAGGGGAGAAGACGGGCTTAACGAGCGGCTGTAACGACCGTCTAGGCGCGCCGTCTGTCCGAGCCCACGTGGCTCCGACGGGTGGGCCAACATGGTCAGTTTTTGTGTTAGACGCGGCTAGACGCTGGTTTAGTGCTATATGTTACTCACTTGCCACTCAAGTGGTGGGTATTTGTGATTTTTGATAAAAGTGGTGGTTTTGGAGTACCCTTGCCACAATTGTGGTGGTTTTGAGAAATTTTCTCCACCTGTTACAATGCGATATACGACGTGCTATAGTGTGTCTCATACTCCTACAAAAATTGCTTCATACATTTAATTCAAAAAAAAGAAATTGCTTCACACATGTCGTTTTACTCCAACTAGTAGTAAATCATAATGCTATTAGTGCTAGAGTGTGATCAACAGTAGACGCAGAGTATGCTGGAGTGGTGGGCTATTGTCTCTATACACACATATTGTTAAAGTGCTCTCAATCAAGGCACTAGAAAGGATTAAACGTGTAACAAGTGCTTGGAATTGATAACCAGATCATTTTTTAAATTTGTCAGCAAGTACCTCTAATCTGACAACTAAAAGGCCTAGGAAAAAAGTTGGCGACTAAAGAATTTTTAATTCAGAATTACGTCCATTTTATTCAGCAATTATTATGTTTAAATCTGACAACTACGGATGTTAAACTTTTTTGTATACCTTGCAAACAAGTGATAACTAAATATTTATAATGAGACAACTAAGCCTGCTTAAACCTTACAACTAAGTGCTTGTAATCCGATAAGTAAGCACTTGTAATGTGGCAGCTAATTTCTTTGTAATTTGGCCACTAAGCAGATTTTAAACATGGTAACCAAATACTTACTTGATTGATGCATACATGGTATCACGACTGTACATCTGTCTGTAGTGAGGAAAAGTGAGAGGTGAAAGCAACGGAGGGAAAGTAGGAGGTGAAAGCGAGAGATCCAAATTATTTTTAGTTTAATCGAGAGCTTTATTTGAATGCCGTCGCACGGGCCTACGCGCAGAAGCCCACTTAGGGGGCGATTATTTGGCTAGTGTGCGCATGTCAGAACGCGATTAGTGGATGGTTAGTGGGCCGCCGCATGAGAAGACGTACGTGTGGCGCCGCCACGTAGTTGCGTCCTTAAGGGCATGTACATCAGCATAGACATCTGCTATCTGTAACAACGCGCCTTATCAACTCTACACAATACTAAAAATAACCTTTACAATGGACTGTCTCTTTTGTTGTTTGTAAGTTCCTAAAAATGCGATGCACTAGACACAACCGTTAGGCAGGGTTGTGGGGGTGATTACCGACACTGCTGCATACAACGGGAAAATGTTGTTGGTAAGAAAAAACAAAATTTTGGGTCTAACGATCGTCTCTCAACTATAGACACCCTATTTTTTCTCTTCATTCTCTCTCCTTCACCTAGATAATTTTTCTACGTGGTAAATGTTACACATAGCTGAGTAGACACCGTTGTACATGTTTTCACACCCTGTGTTTTTATCACTTTGTTAAATTATGTTTTTACAAAATTCAGAACCAATTAAAACTTTTTGTGTGGTTGTGATGATAGATTTGGTTGCTACTTACCTGTGTGATTGATTGTGCTTTAAATAGAAAAATTAATCCTCTTTCAAAACTCCTTTCCTTGACCCGAAACCATTGTCCAATGGTCATGACATGTGTATAGGACCAGAAACTAGTTTTATAAAATATTGTTTCAAAAAAGGCATATTTATTTAAGCATTCAAAAAAGCCTAAGTTGAGATTTGCATTATAAGTCCTCAATTTAGGAGGGATGTTTTACCCAAAAGATTTTATTTGGATCCTATTACCAAAAAGACTTGCCAAAACCACAAAATAATTATTTTAAAAGTTATTTTCCCATTTTATTTAAATACCTTTTTCTGAGGACAGAGATGATCTTTTGTGGATAAGAAATAGTTTATTACTTCAAAAATATTTAAGAAAATTTAAGGAAACTCACTGGACATATATATTCCATACATAAGAGTTTCAACACATGGTCATGTTCAAAATATTGGACAAACCCCCTCAAAACCCTTCGTGTCTATTTCAAGCTTTTGAAATGTTTCCATAGGAAATATTCTCAATAAATTACAGGAAAATTATAGGAAGTCACACATGATGTAGTTGGTGATCCTGCAAAGTTTCATATCAATCCAAGTTGATTTAGTTCACCTGAATACCCCAAAACCCTCTTTGTCCAGAACCAAATTTGAGCAACTTTACATTGCTAAGTTTATCCAGTTGATCCCAACTTTTACAGAGGTGATCTAGCCCCCAAATAAGGATGCTACACAAAGTTGTGCATTTGTGGCTATTGATTTGATCATCTAGGACCACAGGAATCTGATTCTGTCTATTTTTAGAGATTTTCATCTTTACATTGCCAACTTTGCTCAAATGGGCTCAAACCTGGTGATCCCTACTAATTTTACCCACAATTCCATTCTGTTAAGTTTCACTGTGATTGGGAAAAGGGATCTTTCCCAAAACAACATCAAACACCTTTTGTCAAAATCCCAAAATCATTGCTAGGGCATCTAAAGCTATTCTCCTTCACTCAACTTTTTACCACAACTTTCCCGAGGCCCGAGGCATCTCCAGTAGCCACCCTAACGGCTATCTCCATGATTGCATGGGTAAAAACCCACTTGTTTCCCCCTCGACAACATCTTCCTTCCTCTCTCTCACCCTCCCCTCTCTTTAGGCCAGCATTCAGGGCATCCAAGGCCCTCTCCTAGTAGTTTACTCCCCCGTGCAACTTTAGGACACAAGTGGAGACGCCATAGCGCGTCAGTGGTGCAATCATGTCGGCCAAAGTCACGCTCTGGAGCGCGCCATAGAGCATCTGAGAGTTGATCTCGCCCGCCCGGCTACCTCGTACTTCCCCCGCACGCGAGGAGCAGCACTCCGATGTCTGCATGACGCGAGGGCAACGACCCCCTTCTTCCCGCCCCTCCTGTTGTTCCCTCCCGCGTGCATGCGCTGCCGCCCGAGCCCCCCAACCGGTGAGCTCACACGCACGGCGCCACGGGCCCCTCCCCTATGTCCTCTCCCCCTCGCGCATCCCTGTAGTCCCATTGACCTCGCCTCCACTTGTGGCTCATGGCGTCGCAGCCTCAGTGCTCGACCCCGATCTCCCCCGCGTGCCCAACACCCTGTCCCTGCTTCACGCCTATAAAGAGGCCACTCTTGGCTCCCCCGCATGCTCCACTCATGTCCTCCACCTCCCAATCGAGCGCTCGCTCTTTCCCCGCAAGCCCCGAGTCTCTCTGCTCAGAATTGAGCCGGAGCTCCGCCGCCGCACACGGTTGTTGCCTCGACCGGTAGAGGGCCCCTTTGGCCACGACTCGTTCCCCATTCGCTCTCCCTCTTTTCCCCAAGTCTACCCCCTCTCCATCTCCTGTGATTCACGCAGGAGCGAGCCTTTCGACCCCGAGCCAAACTACCGCCGTCCGGGTTCCTCCTTGTCGGCAATTGCCTTCACCACCCACCGAAGCATGAGACGATGTTGGACACATAAATGCCCTCCACTTGAGCCGCCGTGGCTGTATACGCCGCCAGTGAGCTCCCCCTCGCCCGCGTCGAAGGTAGAAGACGTTCGCTGGGTGGGACCCGCGTGTCAGTCTCTCCCTGCCTCTCTCTCTCACTGATAAAAGGGGCCAGCGTGCACGTTTAAATTGAAACCTGTCACGCGCACCCCTTTGCCCTAGGCCGATTTCATCTGGGTCGGCTGTCCTTGCGTCGCTTTTTCCCCAGAAGGCATATCGCCTTTTTATTTTTCCAAATTACTAGAAACTTGCAAAAATCCATGAGGATAAAATAATAGTCCAAATGCAATAATTCCAAATCCTATTTTTCTAAAAACCTAAGCTATTTAATGGTATAACATGTGTATTTTTCACAGAAACTTTTACGCACTTTTTTTATTTAAAAACCTAGTTTTAAATATTTAAAGTATCTTTTAAAATGGTTTTTAAAACTTTTTACACTTCGAAACGAGAATCCAATAGTTTTTACCAAGCTTATAAGTACCCTACTGTTTTACAAAATTGGTGTGACATTTTTAGAAAGACTTTATTTTCTTTGTTTTTTCCATGCGTGCTCTTATTTTTGCCCATTAAATTGCGACCATAGATTGCATCGTTGATGAGGGACTTGGACTAGAAGACTTTGAAGACCCCGGAGACTTTATTGAGCAAGGCAAGCAACCCTTTGACCGTGTCTAAGAAGCTAGTTTTATGCATGTCATATATGACTTCGTTTTGATGCATTGAATCATGTTGAATCAGTGACCACCTTTGTGGATTGTCTCTAGAATACTCCTCGTTGATACTTGCACTTGATCATGACCCTACCTTCCTATGAGGGTTGTGCAGGTGGGAAGTAGTTAGGTTGCTATCTAGATGCTACGTAAGTTGGGGTGGCAATATGCATGGTGACGGAAAGGAAAAGATTTCAAAGACTTTTTAGAAAACCCCGTCCGGTGACACTAATGTCCGAGGGAGATGGTGTTAAGTTAGGTGACCACTTGAGAAACAAGTGGTGTACCGAGACACGTGAGTGTGTGGTATCAAAAAGGGATTGGTTTAAGTTGCGACTGTTACTCCAACCTTACATGTGCGACCACGATACACCTTATGGGACAAGGCCTTGTTGATTACCTTGGTCGATGCTAGCATAGAGCCCGCATTAATATTGGTGGGAGGGCCGAGTCACCCTCTCGAGACGGGGTCGTGCCTAGTAGGGTGACCATGAACCGTTTTTACAAACACGAGGCATACCGTTGTGTGCCCTCATGGATGGTACGATCTAGAGCGAGGCTCGTATGATGTACATCATGAGGGATGCCACCAATGAGTGGACTCTTTGTTTAGTGTCGTCAGGGGAAAGGCATTGTTCGGGTGCTTACCTCGAGTATGTAATGTATCCGGAGTCGTGAGTGACACGGAAGTTCCCCGAGTCTTGTGTGTACAACGCGTAATCCTTCGCACAGTGTAAAACTATTCCAATAGTTGCATCCACGGTCAAGGACAGTTGGATGACTACTCTTAGGCTACGTCTAGTTGTTTTCGCATAAATCAAATGTGCGTGTGTGAGGAAAAAAATGATTTTGCGAGAAAGATGGCAATATGATTCATGAGCTAAGTTAGACGACTTGGCATGATGGTTGGACATGGGATGTTCAACCATCAGTTGATATTGACATTTGCAACCTGTTCGTATGGATACCGGTTACCCTATGATGCATACCCCCAAGATATTGATCATGACATTGGACTTAAAATTAGCTTTCGGCAAATTACCTATTTAGTATTATTTCATGCTTTGTCATTACCTTGTTCCACGACATGGGTTGCTTGTGAGTACATCCAAAGTACTCATTGACTTGCCACTAGTTATTTAATCTGCCAGGCATGGGAGAGCAGGAATATGGAGAAGAGTTCATTGGAGGCGAACATGCGAACTAGGACGCTTCCCACTTAGAATGCGTGTAGGTTATGGCAGATGGCATGGGTTCACGATTTCGTTCAAGAATTCCGTTGCTAGTTAAGTTTGGTGTGTCGGCCTTCGAGGTCCTATCCATGTAAGACTTGACCTTAATGGTCTCTATTTGTATCACACGATATATATGGATGTAAGACTCTTGCTATTCAACTTCTGTGTGTTTAGTGAGAATTGATCTCTGGTACTACTGTACACGTGCATTCTGTGATCACGACTTATAAGTCAGGGTCCCCACAGAGCTGGTATTAGAGCCATTCAAGTTGATTTGGTTCACCTGAATACCCCAAAACCCTCTTTGTCCAGAACCAAATTTGAGCTACTTTACATTGCCAACTTTATACAATTGATCCCAAATTTTATAGAGGTGATCTATCCCCCAAATAAGGATGCTACACCAAGTTGTGCATTTATAGGAATTGATTTGATCACCTAGGACCACAGGAATGTGATTCTGTCTATTTTTAGGGATTTTCATGTTTACGTTGCCAACTTTGCTCAAATGGGCTCAAACTTGGTGATCCCTACTTATTTTTCCCACAATTCCATCCGGTTAAGTTTCACCATGATTGGGAAAAGGGATCTTGCCCAAAACAACAGCAAACACCTTCAGGTAGAATCCCAAAACCGCTGCTAGGGCATCTAAAGCTATTCTCTTTCACTCCAACTTTTTACCACAACTTCCCTAAGGCCCAAGGCATCTCGAGTAGACACTCCAACAACTATCTCCTTGATTGCATGGGTAAAAACTCACTTACTGCCCCTGGACAACATCTTTCTTCCTCTCTCTCAGCCCCCTCTCTTTTTGCCAGCATCCAGGGCATCCAAGGCCCTCTCCTAGTAGTTTACGACCCCGTGCAGCTTTAGGACACAAGTGGATACGCCATAGCGCGTCAGTGCATGCCGGCCAAAGTCCCGCTCTGGAGCACGCCAGAGAGCATCCGAGAGTTGACTTTGCTCGCGCGGCCACCTCGTACTTCCCCCGTGTGCCAGGAGCAGCGCCCCGACATCCGGTAGACGTTAGGGCAATGGCCTTCCTGCCCCTCCTGATGTTCCCTCCCGCGTTCGCGCGCTGCCACTCGAGCCCCCAACCAGTGAGCTCACACGCGCGATGCCACAGGTCCCTCCCCTTTGTCCTCTCCCCCCTGGCGCATCCCCGCGGTACCACTCATCTCGCATGCACCTCTGGTTCATGCCGATGCAGCCTCAGTGCTCGACCCTGAGCTCCCCGCGTGCCCGACACCCTGTCCTCGTAGAGCGCCTCTAAAGAGGCCACCCCTGGCTCCCCCGCGTGCTCCAGTCATCTCCTCCACCTCCTAATCGAGCGCTCGCTCTTCCACCGCAAGCCCCCAAGCATGTGTGCTCAGAATTGACGTGGAGCTCTGGTGCCGTAGGCTGCCGTCGCCCGACCGGTACAAGGCCCCTCTGGCCACGGATCCTTCCCCATTCCCTCTCCCTCTTTTCCCCGAGTCTACCACTACTGGAATTCACAAATTTGCCGTCTGCCTTTCCTTTGCCGTCAGCTGACACATGGCAAAGAGCTTCTTTGCCATCAGCTCGCGCAAAGCAGACGGCAAAGAGAACACCTAAGGCAAACAATTTCTTTGTCGTCGGCCTTCCCTATGCCGTCGGCCAGCGGACGACCAAGCAACCAAAGGCGGACGACAAAGAGGTGGCAGACGGCAAAGGTGTGCCACCGTACACCCCCCTCCCACCCCATAACGGCCGCTCCCTTTGCCGTCTACCCTCCTTCTCTTTGCCGTCGGGGGGCTGACGGCAAAGCGAGCCCCCCCTAACGGTCGTCTCCCTCTCCCTCTCACTCTCATCCGCTCCGACAGCCTCCTCCGCTCCGACAGTTACTTCAGCCGCTCGTCCCCCGCCCGTCGGCCGCCTCCCCTCCCGCCGGCCGCCTCCTCCCCCGCCCCCTCCTCCCCTCCCGCGGCACCCCTCCTCCCCGCCCGCCGGCCGCCCCCTCCTCCCCGCGCCCTCCTCCCCACGGCCTCCTCCCCGCGCCCTCCTCCCCGCCGGCCACCTCCCCTCCCGCCCGTCGGCCGCCTCTGCTCCCGCGTGCCGGCCGCCGCCCCCTCCTCCCCGCGACATCCTCCCCGCGCCCTCCTCCCCGCGCCCGCCTGCGGCACCCCTCCTCCCCGCCCCCGGTCGCCTCTGCTCCCGCCTACCGGCCACCTCCCCTCCCCCCGCCGGCCACCTCCCCTCCCGCCCGTCGGTCGCCTGCCGCGCGCCCCCTGCCCCCTTGCCATCGTCCCGCGGTGAGTTGCAGTTCTTCTTCCTTTTCTTTTTAAAAATTTTAATTACTTTAGTTTTTTATTATATATAGGGTAATTTAGTTTGTTTATTTGGTTATATTATTAGGCTAATTAGGTTAGTTAGTTAGGTTAGTGCGTTGGACGAGCTCCGCCCTTGCGTTTGTTGGTGGGATTAGGACCTACCTTTACCTATTAGCGTGTAGGTTGCATGGACGTAATAAAACTGACAAACTTGATTAGCGTATGAATATAGATGATGAATTATATATTTATTTCTTGTGCCCCCATAGGTAGCTAGGCAACATGAGTGATCGTGCTTGGATGTACACTAGTCACCCGAGTTGAGACAAGTCGCTAATGGTTTTGACTATAAGGTCCGTTCATTTGACAAATACAACATCAACGGGTATCACTTTCGTACCTTTGGCAAAGAGCTATCTATGCCCGACCTAAAGTCTGCAAATTGTTCTGTCTCTGCTATCGGCGAAGGAGACACCGAGTATTATGGAAGAGTTGAAGCAATTTATGAACTTCTATTCTATGGTGAAAACCCACCGACCGTCGTAGTCTTCAAATGTTATTGGTTTGAGCCGAGGGAGACTAGAAGGACTCATGAACATATAGGACTAGTCGAAATCAACCAAAACACCCACTTAGATGTTCCCGATATCTATATTACGGCTCAACAGGCGACACAAGTTTTCTATCTACCGTGGGCCTGCCAAACTGATCCAAATCTCAAAGGTTGGGATGTCGTTTATGAAGTGCCACCACATTTTAGACCACCTACCCTCAATGAAGAGGATTACGAACCTCACATTAACCCAGACACATATGAAGGAGAATTCTTCCAAGAAACATGTATGTCCAAGAAACGTTTCAAGAACCGCTCTACTTCACCCCAAAACATTGAAGTAGACAGCGACAGTGAATCCGTCTTAACCCCTGAGCCCGAACAGGAAGAGCTGGAAGAAGAAGAGGTTACTGCTGCGGATGACCTGTCACTTCTTGACCGATTACATAATGGTGGCCTTCCACATGTTCTTCGTGATAGTGATGATGATGATGCATATATTGATGATAGTGATGATCATGATGCATTTATTGACCCCGAAGCATATATAGACGAGCATGATTGTTATTAGTTCATGTCAGGTATTCAACTATTATACTATATATAAATTTTGAGTTCATGTTAGGTATTCAATTTTTATTAGTCATGTTGGTATTTATGACGATGATACACTTAAATTATATACATTTCATTAGTCCTGTTGGTATTTATGTTGTACTAATTTCATTTACTCTTTGTCATGACAGGTGTTGAAAGATGGTGGGAAAGGGTCGAAAGCACTCCGCGGCTCCTTCTTCGTCGGCGGGTGATGGGATGGGTACTTCCATTCCTGCCTCGCCTCTTCGGAGGGTGTTGCTCTCTACTATGCAAGGAGCGCCCCCCGTGAGAGGAGGTCGACCCCCCGCGAAGCCGAGAGGCACTAAAGGTACACGTTGTATTCATGTTGGTATTTATGTTGTACTCATGTTGTATGCATATTGATATTTATATACATTTTATTACTCACGTTGGTATTTATGTTGTACTAAAGGTACACGTGGCCGCGGGAGAGGTAGGGCGGTGGCTGCCACGCCTTCTGAGGTGGCGGCTACACGGTCTCCGCCACCACCCCAAGCTGATTCACCTGAGCACAGGACTTCTAGGGTGGATTTGTCTGAGGTGGAGGCTACACGGTCTCTGGTTCACGAGCCTCAGGTCGATGAGCCTTCGACCCACGAGACTCGTGTCCCATGGGCTTCATTCCAGGCGACTCCGGAGCAAAGCAGGGATGAGGGTACGTCCCAAGAGACCCAGTGGGATACCTGGGCTGAGCCAAGTGGCCATGATGGTAGCGACGAGGAGCTGGGTGAGGGGGCTACCGTCTACCAGCATGGTAGTTCGGGGCTCACGCTCGTGCCAGCGACCCCTGAGAAGAGGTGGTCGATTAGGCCAAATGGGGACAACTAAGTTAATTTACTCTTATTTAACCTTTTGCCTTCGCGTTTTCTCAAATATCTAATGTTTTGGCTTTAATTTGTCATACTGTAGGGGGTGGATTGTTGCCAAGGGTGTCCGCAAGCCCAACAACGTCCTTGGTGTTCTTTGCCGTAAAAACTTCCCAGGGTTTGTTACGTTGCTCGGTCGGGAGTGAGAGGTAGGAATGACCTGGGAGCACTACTTGGGTGCCCCGGCCCCGCCGGAGGTGGAGATCGACGGTGTTTTGTGCGACACGAGGGCGGACATGGTGATCCGAAAGTTCTGGGTAATTTCTCCTTCACAAAATTATAAATCAACCATAGCTATTTATTGTACTAATCAGTGTTGTCTCGTTTGCAGACCTACTATAGGTGTGAGGAGGGATACAAGGAGGACGCGACAAAGTTTATCGAAACCGAATGTCGCCCCTACTTCAAAACTTTCGGCACGAGGCTCGGGTGCATGCTGTTCGAGACTACTATGCCACGCGGCGTATTAGGCTTGACAAGGCGAAGTGCCGTGATGCTAAGATGGAGAAGGAGCATTACATGAAGGTAATTACATATTATTAAGGCTTTGTAGTTAGTTTCCTTGATTTGGTTCTTACGCGCTCAAATTTCTCTTTATTAACTTAGGTGCCCCCGAGATGGTGTGTGGATAAGATGGATTGTTGGGAGGCCTTGGTGGATCAGTGGTGCTCCGAAACGTGGGAGGCCAGCCACAACAACGCCAAGGAGAGGCGTGGCAAAATGGTTGGCGTGCCACACCATCAAGGGGGCGTCAACTTAATCCAATTTGGCGAGAACTGGGTATGTGGTTTGCTTCATGCCTCATGCAATTCATTCTTAATGCTATCTTGAGCCTTTACTAATACAATTTTCCTCTCTCTCTCTTTTAGGCGCGTCACAATAAGACGGAGGCGCCACAGATGTACGACCTGTATGCGATGGCCCATACTGCCTCGTACAAGAAGGTCAAGGCATTCTCTGATCTAACCTCGAGCATCCAGAAAACTTCACCAAAATCTCCTCCCACCACAAGCTCGTGAAGTACAGAGATCACGGGAAAGCGAGGAAGGGGAGGACTTTAACCCGAGCGAGGGGCCTATTGATCCAGAGCTGGTGATGATAGCTGGCAACGGGAGGCCCCATGGCTCGATCGCCATTGGAGACGGCCTTATACGTTGTCCTAGCACTCTTCGGCAGATAAAGGCACGCCAAACGAGCTCTTGTCCGGAGATAACACGTCGTCCACGGCCAGTCGAGCTCGCCATCGAGGTTAGTTTAATGGACTCAACCATCTTTCCGCATTATGTTGTGCGTTGGAACCAATATGATTACATTGCTAACAAAGAGTTGTGTTGCAGGCTGCTATTCAGAAAGAGAGAGAGGCAATGCAGGCGGCTATGGCGGAGAACGATAAGGAAATTAGGGAGCTGGAGGAGAGGACGACTGCATTGGTGGAGGCGGAGAGGGCACGGAATGATGCGTCTAACAGAGCCATATACGATCTCTTCGTGGTAAGTTTCTTCTTCATGTTATTTCAAATCTTGCATTTGAATGTCCGTTTCATTAATAAATAAAAAGTTTGACTTGTCGAAACCAAATGTACAGTCTATGTGCGAGAAGAACGGCCAAGTCCCTCCGCCGATGCCAGTCATTAACGTGGCGGGGACGGTGAGTTTCATTTGAGTGTAGTGATCTTAAGAGTGTCCTGATGCTAACTACACATTGAAATGTTGTTTGGTGCAGAATATCTCCCGATACGCATTGCACGACCCTTCTACAGTCGAGCCTTCTCCAGGGCAGCCTTCTCCAGGTGAAACAAGCCAGAGCCACCGTGCTTCACCGCTGTGATGACGATAATGGTATGTTATTTCTAGTGTTTTAATAAAAAATAGCTAGACTTTCATCTAAATGACATAATTAGCTTAGTTAGCTCCAAGAAAGGCTAAATTGGCTAATTATCCTACGAAATGACATAATTAGCTTAGTTAGCTCCAAAATGACCTATTTAATAAAAAATGACCTACAGTTAGCTAAGTTCTCTCCTAAATGACATAATAAGGCTTACGTAGCTGCAAGATGACCTATTCCCCCTAACTTAGGTATTAAATGGCCTATAATTAGCCTAGCTAGATCCAAAATGGCTTAATAAGCATAGTTTGCTCCGGAATGACCTATTTTACCCAAGTTAGCTCAGAAATGACGTATAGTTAGCTAGGGTTCCACCTAGATGACATAATTAGCTTAGTTAGCTCCTAAATGGTCTATTTAATAAAACATGACCTATACTTAGCTAATTATCCTCGAAAAGACGTAATTAGCTCCAAAAAGGCATTCTAAGCCAATTTAGCCCGAAGAAGGGGACAAGAGGAGAAGAAAGAGGAAAAATGAAAGGAAGGAAGAAGAAGAGGAGCAGAAGAAGAAGGAGAGGGAGGAGTATAAGAAGAAGGAGAAGAAGGAGGAGAAGAAGGAAAAGGAGCTCCTCCTTCTTCCTCCTCCTTCTCCTTCTTCTTTTCTTCTTCTTCTCCTCTTCCTTCTCCTTCTCCTCCTCCTCCTCCTCCTCCTTCTTTTACTTCTTCTTCTCTTTCTCTTCTTCTACGTAGCTTCGACTCATCCAAGAAAGGCTAAATTGGCTAATTATCCTACGAAATGACATAATTAGCTTAGTTAGCTCCAAAATGACCTATTTAATAAAAAATGACCTACAGTTAGCTAAGTTCTCTCCTAAATGACATAATAAGGCTTACGTAGCTGCAAGATGACCTATTCCCCCTAACTTAGGTATTAAATGGCCTATACTTAGCCTAGCTAGATCCAAAATGGCTTAATAAGCATAGTTTGCTCCGGAATGACCTATTTTACCCAAGTTAGCTCCGAAACGACGTATAGTTAGCTAGGGTTCCACCTAGATGACATAATTAGCTTAGTTAGCTCCTAAATGGTCTATTTAATAAAACATGACCTATACTTAGCTAATTATCCTCGAAATGACATAATTAGCTCCAAAAGGCATTCTAAGCCAATTTAGCCCGAAGAAAGGGACAAGTGGAGAAGAAAGAGGAAAAATGAAAGGAAGGAAGAAGAAGAAGAGGAGAAGAAGAAGAAGGAGAGGGAGGAGGATAAGAAGAAGGAGAAGAAGGAGGAGAAGAAGGAGAAGGAGCTCCTCCTTTTCCTTCTTCTTCCTCCTTCTTCCTCCTTCTCCTTATCCTTCTTCTTTTCTTCTTCTTATCCTCTTCCTTCTCCTTCTCCTCCTCCTTCTTTTACTTCTTGTTCTCTTTCTCTTCTTCTACGTAGCTTAGACTCATCCAAGAAAGGCTAAATTGGCTAATTATCCTACGAAATGACATAATTAGCTTAGTTAGCTCCAAAATGACCTATTTAATAAAAATTTACCTACAATTAGCTAAGTTCTCTCCTAAATTACATAATAAGGCTTACGTAGCTGCAAGATGACCTATTCCCCCTAACTTAGGTATTAAATGGTCTATAATTAGCCTAGCTAGATCCAAAATGGCTTAGTAAGCATAGTTTGCTCCGGAATGACCTATTTTACCCAAGTTAGCTCCGAAACGACCTATAGTTAGCTAGGGTTCCACCTAAATGACATAATTAGCTTAGTTAGCACCTAAATTGTCTATACTTAGCTAATTTCTCTCCGAAATAACCTATATATACACTTCTTAATGTAGTATTATTCTTCTAACTTTCTTATTTGTCATTTTGCAGATTACCTTCACTTCACGGGAAGCTTGGATTATATTGATGGAATGCTTGAAGATGATTTCTTGTACCATGTCTTGTATTGAAACTACTGTAGTATATGGATATATATGAAACTTTGTATGCATGTGGATGAAACTGGTGTAATATATGGTTTGGTACGGATGCAACTTGCATAATATGTATGCACTATGGATGAGAGTTATTTTAATATGGTTATGAGTACGGAAAGAAATTTATTTATGTAAAATATATATATATATATATATATCCTGATTATTGTTAAAAATGCTGGATATAATAAAAAATAAATTAAAATGGGGCAGGTTCCCCTCTTTGCCGTCTGCCCCCACATGGCAAAGGGGGGTGGGCAGACGGCAAAGGGCAAAGGAGGGAATCTGCCCCCTCTGTCTCCCCTCTTTGTCGTCTGCCCCCACATGTCAAAGGGGGGGTGGGCAGACGACAAAGGGGGGAATCTTCCCCCTCCGTTTCCCCTCTTTGCCGTCTGCCCCCACATGGCAAAGGGGGGGGGGGGTGGACAGACGGCAAAGCGGTGAATCAGCCCCCCTCTCTCCCCTCTTTGCCGTCTACCCCCACATGGCAAAGGGGGGGGGGACGACAGACGGCAAAGAGAAGACGCCTGCCGTTAACACTTAACGAGGCCGTTGCAGTATATGCCGTCCCTGTTAATTGTTGGGGAACGTCACATGGGAAAAAATAATCCTACACGCATGAAGACCTATCATGGTGATGTTCATCTACGAGAGGGGATGTGTGATCTACGTACCCTTGTAGACCATACAGCAGAAGCGTTAGTGAACACGGTTGATGTAGTAGAACGTCCTCATGTCCCTCGATCCGCCCCGCGAACCGTCCCGCGATCAGTCCCACGATCTAGTGCCCAACGGACGGCACCTCCGCGTTCAGCACACGTACAGCTCGACGATGATCTCGGCCTTCTTGATCTAGCAAGAGAGACGGATAGGTAGAAGAGTTCTCCGGCAGCGTGACGACGCTCCAGAGGTTGGTGATGATCTTGTCTCAGCAGGGCTCCGCCCGAGCTCCGCAGAAACGCGATCTATAGGAAAAACCGTGGAGGTATGTGGTCGGGCTGCCGAGGAAAAGTCGTCTCAAATCAGCCCTAAAACCTCCGTATATATAGGGGGAAGAGGGGGAGCCTTGCCTTGGGGCTCAAGGAGCCCCAAGGGGGTCGGCCAAGCAAAGGGGGGAAGGTCTCCCCCCCCAAACCGAGTCCAACTTGGTTTGGTGGGTGGAGTCCTTCTTCCCTTTCCCACCTCCTCCTTTTTTTTCTTTTCTCTTTGATTTTCTTCCTATGGCGCATAGGGCCTTCTTGGGCTGTCCCAACAGCCCACTAAGGGCTGGTGTGCCACCCCCAAGGCCTATGGGCTTCCCCCGGGGTGGGTTGCCCCCCCGGTGAACTCCCGGAACCCATTCGTCATTCCCGGTACATTCTCGGTAACTCCGAAAACCTTCCGGTAATCAAATGAGGTCATACTATATATCAATCTTCGTTTCCGGACCATTCCGGAAACCCTCGTGACGTCCGTGATCTCATCCGGGACTCCGAACAACATTCGATTACCAACCATATAACTCAAATACGCATAAAACAACGTTGAACCTTAAGTGTGCAGACCCTGCGGGTTCGAGAACTATGTAGACATGACCCGAGAGACTCCTCGGTCAATATCCAATACCGGGACCTGGATGCCCATATTTGATCCTACATATTCTACGAAGATCTTATCGTTTGAACCTTAGTGCCAAGGATTCATATAATCCCGTATGTCATTCCCTTTGTCCTTCGGTATGTTACTTGCCCGAGATTCGATCGTCAGTATCCGCATGCCTATTTCAATCTCGTTTACCGGCAAGTCTCTTTACTCGTTCCGTAATACAAGATCCCGCAACTTACACTAAGTCACATTGCTTGCAAGGCTTGTGTGTGATGTTGTATTACCGAGTGGGCCTCGAGATACCTCTCCGTCACACGGAGTGACAAATCCCAGTCTTGATCCATACTAACTCAACGAACACCTTCGGAGATACTTGTAGAGCATCTTTATAGTCACCCAGTTACGTTGCAACGTTTGATACACACAAAGTATTCCTCCGGTGTTAGTGAGTTATATGATCTCATGGTCATAGGAACAAATACTTGACACGCAGAAAAACAGTAGCAACAAAATGACACGATCAACATGCTACGTCTATTAGTTTGGGTCTAGTCCATCACGTGATTCTCCTAATGACGTGATCCAGTTATCAAGCAACGACACCTTGTTCATAATCAGAAGACACTGACTATCTTTGATCAACTGGCTAGCCAACTAGAGGCTTGCTAGGGACAGTGTTTTGTCTATGTATCCACACATGTAAATGAGTCTTCATTCAATACAATTATAGCATGGATAATAAACGATTATCTTGATACAGGAATTATAATAATAACTATATTTATTATTGCCTCTAGGGCATAATTCCAACAGTCTCCCACTTGCACTAGAGTCAATAATCTAGCCCTCACATCATCATGCGAATTACATTGTAATAAATCTAACACCCATACAGTTCTGGTGTTGATCATGCTTTGCCCGTGGAAGAGGTTTAGTCAGCGGGTCTGCTACATTCAGATCCGTGTGCACTTTGCATATATTTACGTCCCCCCCTTCGACGTAGTCGCAGATGAGGTTGAAGCATCGTTTGATGTGTATGGACTTCTTGTGAAACCGTGGTTCCTTTGCTAAGGCAATGGCATCCGTGTTGTCATAGAACAAGGTTATTGGATTCAGTGCGCTTGGCACCATTCCAAGATCCGTCATGAATTGCTTCATCCAGACACCCTCCTTAGCCGCCTCCGAGGCAGCCATGTACTCCGCTTCACATGTAGAATCTGCTACGACGCTTTGCTTGGAACTGCACCAGCTTACCGCACCCCCATTAAGAATAAATACGTATCCAGTTTGCGACTTAGAGTCGTCCGGATCTGTGTCAAAGCTTGCATCGACGTAACCTTTTACGGCGAGCTCTTCGTCACCTCCATACACAAGAAACATCTCCTTAGTCCTTTTCAGGTACTTCAGGATATTTTGACCGCCGTCCAGTGACCCACTCCTGGATTACTCTGGAACCTACCTGCCATACTTATGGCCAGGCTAACGTCCGGTCTAGTGCACAACATTGCATACATGATAGAACCTATGGCTGAAGCATAGGGGACGGTGCGCATATGCTCTCTATCCTCATCAGTTGCTGGGCACTGAGTCTTACTCAATCTCCTACCTTGTAAAACTGGCAAGAACCCTTTCTTGGACTGTTCCATTTTGAACCTCTTCAAAACTTTATCAAGGTATGTGCTTTGTGAAAGTCCTATCAGGTGTTTTGATCTATCCCTGTAGATCTTAATGCCTAGAATGTAAGCAGCTTCTCCTAGGTCCTTCATAGAGAAACTTTTATTCAAGTAATCCTTTATGCTCTCCAAAAACTCTACGTTGTTTCCAATCACCAATATGTCATCCACATACAATATTAGAAACGCCACAGAGCTCCCACTCACTTTCTTGTAAATACAAGATTCTCCAACCACTTGTATAAACCCAAATGCTTTGATCACGTCATCAAAGCGTTTGTTCCAACTCCAAGATGCTTGCACCAGTCCATAAATGGATCGCTGGAGCTTGCACACCTTGTTAGCATTCTTAGGATCGACAAAACCTTCGGGTTGCATCATATACAATTCTTCCTTAAGGAAACCGTTAAGGAACGCCGTTTTGACATCCATCTGCCAGATTTCATAATCGAAAAATGCAGCTATTGCTAACATGATTCTGACGGACTTAAGCATCGCTACGGGTGAGAATGTCTCATCGTAGTCAACTCCTTGAACTTGTGAAAAACCCTTTGCCACAAGTCGAGCTTTATAAACGGTCACATTGCCGTCAGCGTCCGTCTTCCTCTTAAAGATCCATTTGTTCTGAATAGCCTTGCGGCCCTCAGGCAGTACTTCCAAAGTCCACACTTTGTTCTCATACATGGATCCTATCTCGGATTTCATGGCTTCTAGCCATTTGTTGGAATCTGGGCCCACCATTGCTTCTTCATAATTTGCAGGTTCATTGTTGTCCAACAACATGATTGATAAGACGGGATTACCGTACCACTCCGGAGCAGCACGTGGTCTCGTCGACCTGCGTGGTTCGACAGAAACTTGAACCGGAGTTTCATGATCTTTATCATTAACTTCCTCCTCAACCGGCGTCGCAACGACAGCGGTTTCCCCTTGCGCTGCGCCACCATCCAGAGGGATGAGAGGTTCGAAAACCTCGTCAAGTTCTATCTTCCTCCCACTCAATTCTCTCGAGAGAAACTCCTTCTCGAGAAAAGCTCCGTTTTTAGCAACAAACACTTTGCCCTCGGATTTGAGATAGAAGGTGTACCCAACTGTCTCTTTTGGGTAACCTATGAAGACGCACCTTTCCACTTTGGGTTCCAGCTTTTTATGCTGAAGCTTTTTGACATAAGCATCACATCCCCAAACTTTAAGTAACGACAACTTTAGCCTTTTGCCATACCACAGTTCGTATGGTGTCGTCTCAACGGATTTTGATGGTGCCCTATTTAAAGTGAATGCAGCTGTTTCTAATGCATAACCCCAAAACGATAACGGCAAATCGGTAAGAGACATCATAGATCGCACCATCTCTAATAAAGTACGATTACAACGTTCGGACACACCATTACGCTGTGGTGTTCCAGGCGGTGTCAACTGTGAAACAATTCCACATTGTCTTAAGTGAGCACCAAACTCAAAACTCAGATATTCACCCCCACGATCAGACCGTAGGAACTTGATCTTCTTGTTACGATGATTTTCAACTTCACTCTGAAATTGCTTGAACTTTTCAAATGTTTCAGACTTGTGCTTCATTAAGTAGACATAACCATATCTACTCAAATCGTCAGTGAAGGTGAGAAAATAACGATGTCCGCCGCGTGCCTCTACGCTCATCGGACCACACACATCGGTATGTATGATTTCCAACAAGTCACTTGCACGCTCCATTGTTCCGAAGAACGGAGTTTTAGTCATCTTGCCCATGAGGCATGGTTCGCACGTGTCAAGTGAATCAAAGTCAAGTGACTCCAAAAGTCCATCGGCATGGAGTTTCTTCATGCGCTTTACACCAATATGACCTAAGCGGCAGTGCCACAAAAATATGGCGCTATCATTGTTAACTCTAACTCTTTTGGTCTCAATGTTATGTATGTGTGTATCGCTATCAAGATTCAATATGAACAATCCTCTCACATTGGGTGCATGACCATAAAAGATGTTACTCATAGAAATAGAACAACCATTATTCTTTGACTTAAAAGAGTAACCGTCTCGCAATAAACAAGATCCAGATATAATGTTCATGCTCAACGCAGGCACTAAATAACAATGATTCAAGTTCATAACTAATCCTGATGGTAACTGAAGTGAAACTGTGCCGACGGCGATTGCATCAACCTTGGAACCATTTCCTACACGCATCGTCACTTCATCTTTCGCCAGCCTTCGTCTATTCCGCAGTTCCTGTTTCGAGTTGCAAATATGAGCAACAGAACCGGTATCGAATACCCAGGCACTACTACGAGAGCCGGTTATGTACACATCAATAACATGTATATCAAATATACCTGATTTTTCTTTGGCCGCCTTCTTATCTGCCAGATACTTGGGGTAATTGCGCTTCCAGTGACCCATACCCTTGCAATAGTAACACTCTGTTTCAGGCTTAGGTCCAGCTTTGAGTTTCTTCGTCGGATTGGCAACAGGCTTGCCGCTCTTCTTTGAATTACCCTTCTTGCCTTTGCCGTTTCTCTTGAAACTAGTGGTCTTATTCACCATCAACACTTGATGCTCTTTACGGAGTTCAGACTCTGCGACTTTCAGCATCGCAAACAACTCGCCGGGAGACTTGTTCATCCCTTGCATGTTGTAGTTCAACACAAAGCCTTTATAGCTTGGCGGCAGTGATTGAAGGATTCTGTCAGTGATAGCCTCTTGCGGGAGTTCAATCCCCAGCTCAGCTAGACGGTTTGAGTACCCAGACATTTTGAGCACATGTTCACTGACAGACGAGTTCTCCTCCATCTTGCAAGCATAGAATTTATCGGAGGTCTCATACCTCTCGATCCGGGCGTTCTTCTGAAAGATAAACTTCAACTCCTGGAACATCTCAAATGCTCCATGACGCTAAAAGCGACGTTGAAGTCCCGGTTCTAAGCCATACAAGACTGCACATTGAACTACTGAGTAGTCCTCCTTACGTGCTAACCAAGCGTTCTTAACATCCTGATCAGCCGTAGCGGGTGGTTCATCTCCTAGCGCAGCATTAAGGACATAATCCTTCTTCCCAGCTTGTAAGATTAGCTTAAGATTACGAGCCCAGTCTACAAAGTTGCTTCCATCATCTTTCAACTTAGCTTTCTCTAGGAACGTATTAAAATTCAGGGTGACTGTCGTGTGAGCCATGATCTACAACACAAATATATTCAAAGTGGACTTAGACTATGTTCAAGATAATTAGAGTTTAACTTAATCAAATGATTCGCTAAACTCCCACTCAAAAAAGTACATCTCTCTAGTCATTTGAGTGGTTCATGATCCACTTACACTAGCTCAAGTCCGATCATCACGTGAGTTGAGCATAGTTTCAGTGGTAAGCATCCCTATGCTAATCATATCATATATATGATTCATGATCGACCTTTCGGTCTCATGTGTTCCAAGGCCATGTCTGCACATGCTAGGCTCGTCAAGCTTAACCCGAGTGTTCCGCGTGCGCAACTATTTTGCACCCGTTGTATGTGAACGTTGAGTCTATCACACCCGATCATCACGTGGTGTCTCGAAACGACGAACTGTAGCAAGGTGCACAGTCGGGGAGAACACAATTTCGTCTTGAAATTTTAGTGAGAGATCACCTCATAATGCTACCGTCGTTCTAAGCAAAATAAGGTGCATAAAAGGATTAACATCACATGCAATTCATAAGTGACATGATATGGCCATCATCACGTGCTCCTTGATCTCCATCACCAAAGCACCGGCACGATCTTCTTGTCACCGGCGCCGCACCATGATCTCCATCAACGTGTCGCCATCGGGGTTGTCGTGCTACTCATGCTATTACTACTAAAGCTACATCCTAGCAAAATAGTAAACGCATCTGCAAGCACAAACGTTAGTATAAAGACAACCCTATGGCTCCTGCCGGTTGCCGTACCATCGACGTGCAAGTCGATATTATCTATTACAACATGATCATCTCATACATCCAATATATCACATCACATCGTTGGCCATATCACATCACAAGCATACCCTGCAAAAACAAGTTAGACGTCCTCTAATTTTGTTGTTGCATGTTTTACGTGGTGACCATGGGTATCTAGTAGGATCGCATCTTACTTACGCAAACACCACAACGGAGATATATGAGTTGTTATTTAACCTCATCCAAGGACCTCCTCGGTCAAATCCGATTCAACTAAAGTTGGAGAAACTGATACTTGCCAGTCATCTTTGAGCAACGGGGTTACTCGTAGCGATGAAACCAGTCTCTTGTAAGCGTACGAGTAATGTCGGTCCAAGCCGCTTCAATCCAACAATGCCGCGGAATCAAGAAAAGACTAAGGAGGGCAGCAAAACGCACATCACTGCCCACAAAAACTTTTGTGTTCTACTCGAGAAGACATCTACGCATGAACCTAGCTCATGATGCCACTGTTGGGGAACGTCGCATGGGAAAAAAAAATTCCTACGCGCACGAAGACCTATCATGGTGATGTCCATCTACGAGAGGGGATGTGTGATCTACGTACCCTTGTAGACCGTACAACAGAAGCGTTAGTGAACGCGGTTGATGTAGTGGAACGTCCTCACGTCCCTAGATCCTCCCCGCGAACCGTCCCGCGATCAGTCCCACGATCTAGTGCCGAACGGACGGCACCTCCGCGTTCAGCACACGTACAGCTCGACGATGATCTCGGCCTTCTTGATCCAGCAAGAGAGACAGAGAGGTAGAAGAGTTCTCCAGCAGCGTGACGGCGCTCCAGAGGTTGGTGATGATCTTGTATCAGCAGGGCTCCGCCCGAGCTCCGCAGAAACGCGATCTAGAGGAAAAACCGTGGAGGTATGTGGTCGGGCTGCCGTGGAAAAGTCATCTCAAATCAGCCCTAAAACCTCCGTATATATAGGGGGAAGAGGGGGAGCCTTGCCTTGGGTCTCAAGGAGCCCCAAGGGGGTCGGCCGAGCCAAGGGGGCAAGGTCTCCCCCCCAAACCGAGTCCAACTTGGTTTGGTGGGTGGAGTCCTTCTTCCCTTTCCCACCTCCTCCTTTTTTTTTTCTTTTCTCTTTGATTTTCTTCCTATGGCGTATAGGGCCTTCTTGGGCTGTCCCACCAGCCCACTAAGGGCTGGTGTGCCACCCCCAAGGCCTATGGGCTTCCCCGGGGTGGGTTGCCCCCCCGGTGAACTCCCGGAACCCATTCGTCATTCCCGGTACATTCCCGGTAACTCCGAAAACCTTCCGGTAATCAAATGAGGTCATCCTATATATCAATCTTTGTTTCCGGAACATTCTGGAAACCCTCGTGACGTCCATGATCTCATCTGGGACCCCGAACAACATACGGTAACCAACCATATAACTCAAATACGCATAAAACAACGTCGAACCTTAAGTGTGCAGACCCTGCGGGTTCGAGAACTATGTAGACATGACCCGAGAGACTCCTCGGTCAATATCCAATAGCGGGACCTGGATGCCCATATTGGATCCTACATATTCTACGAAGATCTTATCGTTTGAACCTCAGTGCCAAGGATTCATATAATCGTGTATGTCATTCCCTTTGTCCTTCGGTATGTTACTTGCCCGAGATTCGATCGTCAGTATCCGCATACCTATTTCAATCTCGTTTACCGGCAAGTCTCTTTAGTCGTTCCGTAATACAAGATCCCGCAACTTACACTAAGTCACATTGCTTGCAAGGCTTGTGTGTGATGTTGTATTACCGAGTGGGCCCCGAGATACCTCTCCGTCACACGGAGTGACAAATCCCAGTCTTGATCCATACTAACTCAACGAACACCTTCGAAGATACCTGTAGAGCATCTTTATAGTCACCCAGTTACGTTGCAATGTTTGATACACACAAAGTATTCCTCCGGTGTTAGTGAGTTATATGATCTCATGGTCATAGGAACAAATACTTGACACGCAGAAAAACAGTAGCAACAAAATGACACGATCAACATGCTACGTCTATTAGTTTGGGTCTAGTCCATCACGTGATTCTCCTAATGACGTGATCCAGTTATCAAGCAACAACACCTTGTTCATAATCAGAAGACACTGACTATCTTTGATCAACTGGCTAGCCAACTAGAGGCTTGCTAGGGACAGTGTTTTGTCTATGTATCCACACATGTAAATGAGTCTTCATTCAATACAATTATAGCATGGATAATAAACAATTATTTTGATACAGGAATTATAATAATAACTATATTTATTATTGCCTCTAGGGCATAATTCCAACATTAATTTGCCGTCTGCCCCCTCATGGCAAAGATTCTTTGCTGTCCGCTTTACAAAAGCAGACGGCAAAGAACCTCTTCACCGGATTTTTTTTACCGTCTAGTTTGCCGTCTGCTCACCGATGACAAAGCCTTTGCCGTCCGTGGATCCCCCCTTTGCCGTCTGCCATGGCAGACGGCAAATTTCTGAATTTCAGTAGTGTACCCCCTCTGCATCTCATGTGATTTACGCAGGAGCGAGCCTTTTGACCCCGAGCCGAACCACCGCCATGTGGGTTCTCCTCGTCAATGATTCCCTCGATGCCAGCGATTGCCTCTACCACCCACCGAAGCGCGGGATGACGTCGAACACGTAGTTGACCTTCGGTTGTGTCGCTGTGGCTGGAAACGCCGCTGGTGAGCTCCCCCTCGCCCCTGTCAAGAGGTAGATGACGACTGCAGGGTGGGACCCGTGCGTTAGTCTCTCCCTGCCTCTCTCTCTCGCTGAGAGAAGGGGCCCACGTGCATGTTTAAATTGAAACCTGTTGCGCGCACCCCTTCGCCCTCGGCACATTTCATCTGTGCCTGCTGTGCTCGCGTCAGTTTTGGCCGAGAAGGCACATCACCCCTTTTTGTTTCCAAATTATTTAAAATTTGCAAAAAAAACCAGGATAAAATAATAGTCCAAATACAGTAATTCCAATTTAATGGTATAACTTGTGTAATTTTCACTATATCTTAAAATGGTTTCCAAAAAATTTTAAACTTCAAAACCAGAATCCAATAACTTTTACCAAGCTTATAAGTACCCTACTATTTTACAAAATTGGCATGACATTTTTAGGAAGACTTTTTTCTCTGTTTTTGTCGTGCTCTTATTTTTGCCCATTAAATTGCGACGATAGATTACGTCGTTGACGAGGGAATTGGACCAGAAGACTTTGAAGACCCCGGATACTTTATTGAGCCAGGCAAACAACCCTTTGACCGTATCTAGGCCTGGGCATTCGGTTTAACCGAGCCAATCGGTCCGTTTTTTGGGTATTAAAATATTTCGGTTTCTTTAAACTGTAGACCGGTCGGTCCCTTAAAAATTGCATAATCGATATTTTTTGGAACCAATAATTCGGTTCGATCATCGGTTTTGACTGAACCAAACTCAAGTTCACACATAGTGTATAGTAATTTTCCTTTTTAGCATGACTATGCCGCTCGTGCAAATGAAATGGATGGAAGTTGCTACCTTTATAAGGCTGCGTACGCTTCCTTACTCAACAACATTCGAGGTGGTACTAAACCAAAAGCACATGTGGACGTGAAAAACTGTATGGGCCGACTGCTAGATCAATCTTGGGCCTTAACAAACGTGTACGTGACGAAAACTGAGATACGTCGTCCTGCTGAGCCAGTTCGGCTAGGAAAGCGACTAGCAAGGACAGAAAATACAGGGAGGAGGATGGCGTGTTATTTATTTTCGGTTTTTAAGCCTTTTTGGTTAATTAAATGTAAAATCTGAATTTTCCAAATAAATTTGGGTTCTGCAAATTCAAGGACCAAAATAGGACACATAATTTTCGGTTTCGGTTCATTCGGTCTCGGTCTTGGTCCTTTCGGTTCGGTACATCGGTTCTCGGTTAATATGCCCACCCCTAACCGTATCTAAGATGTTGGGATCTACGTAGGTGCATCGCATGCGATTTAAAAATTCCTACGCGCAGAACATCCAAGAACATGCTATGGAGATGGATCACATATTGTTACCACTAGACGCGCAGTGTCGTGCAGCGGAAGTAGAGTTGGGGTAGCGCGCCCGCGTGGTTCATATTCTCCTTGTCCGTTCTCCCTCGTGCAGCTGGTCCAATCTCCATCGTGAGGTCGGTCACCGGATCTCGCGTACAGGCTCGCCGGAGCGGCACAAGTGCACCGCCTCTAATGGTACCCGCACGTGCAGGAGGAACACACCGTGCGGCAGACTGCTAGGTCCGATCACACGGTCGGTGATAACCCATAAGTATAGGGGATCGCAACAGTTTTCGAGGGTAGAGTATTCAACCCAAATTTGTTGATTCGACACAAGGTGAAGCCAAAGAATATTCTCAAGTATTAGCAGTTGAGTTGTCAATTCAACCACACCTGAAAGACTTGTATCTGCAGCAAAGTATCAGTAGCAAAGTAGTGTGATAGCAACAGTAGCAACGGGAATGGTAGCAACAGTGACAACAGTAGCGACAGAGTAACAATAGCAGCAGTGACAACAGTAGTGACAGAGAAACAGTAGCAGCAGTAGCGACAGAGTAACAGTAGCAACAACGGCATCAATAGCGGCAAAGTGACGTAGCGAGGACCAGTAGGAAAAACTCGTAGGCATTGGATCGGTGATGGATAATTATGCCGGATGATATTCATCATGCAACAGTTATAACATGAAGAGATAAGTAACTAGCTCCAGTTCATCAATGTAATGTAGGCATGTATTCCGTATATAGTCATACGTGCTTATGAAAAGAACTTGCATGACATCTATTGTCCATCCCTCCCATGGCAGCGGGGTCCTAATGGAAACTACGTGATATTAAGGTTCTCCTTTTAATAGATAACCGGAACAACGCATTAACACTTGGTGAATACATGAACTCCTCATACTATGGTCATCTCCGGGAGTGGTTCCGGCTATTGTCACTCCGGGGTTGCCGGGTCATAACACATAGTAGGTGACTACAACTTGCAAGATAGGATCTAGAACACACATATATTGACGAGAACATAATAGGTTCGGATCTGAAATCATGGCACATGGGCCCTAGTGACAAGCATTAAGCATGGCCAAGTAGTAGCAACATCAATCTCAGAACATAGTGGATACTAGGGATCAATCCCCATCAAAACTAACTCGATTACATGATAGATGTCATCCAACCCATCACCGTCCAGCAAGCCTACGATGAGATTACTCACAAACGGTGAAGAGCATCATGGAATTGGCGATGAAGGAAGGTTGGTAATGACGATGGCGACGATTTCCCCTCTCCGGAGCCCAGAACGGGATCCGGATCTGCCCTCCAGAGGAAGAATAGGAGGTGGCGGCGCCTCCGTATCGTAAAACGCGATGAACTCTTCTCCTTGATTTTTTCGAATGAAAGGGACTAAATAGAGCTGGAGTTGAGGCGGTGGAGCTCCGTGGGCCCCACAAGCCTGCTAGGTGTGGCCATGGGGGGCGCCTGGTGGGCTTGTGGGATCCTCGCTCCACTTCTTTGGTTGATTCTTGTGCCAGTATTTTTTATATATTCCACAAAAAATCCTCGTAAATTTTCAGGTCATTCCGAGAACTTCTATTTCTACGCAAAAACAACACCATGGCAATTCTGCTGAAAACAACGTTAGTCCGGGTTAGTTCCATTCAAATCATGCAAATTAGAGTCCAAAACAAGGGCAAAAGAGTTTGGAAAAGTAGATACGACGGAGACGTATCAACTCCTCCAAGCTTAAAGCCTTGCTTGTCCTCAAGCAATTCAGTTGACAAACTGAAAGAGACAAAAGAAAAACTTTTACGAACGTTGTTTGATCTCGTTGTTGCAATTATGTCTAACTCATACTCAGATTTTCAGCAAGATCATAAGCTAACCACATAAGCAATGACATCTAGGTCTCATGGTAAACTCATATCAATGGCATAATCAACTAGCGAGCAATAATAATAAGTCTCAAACGTCAACACTTCAATCAAAACAATCATGAAGCAACATGAACAGATGGTATCTCGCTAGCTCTTTCTGAGACCGCAAAACATAAATGCAGACCACCTTCAAAGACCAAGGGCTGATTGAACATTGTAATTCATGGCGAAGAAGATCCAGTCACAGTCATACTCAATCATAGTTAAGAGCAAAGCATAAAATTGACAAAGGTGCTCTCTAATTGGTGCTTTTATAAGAAGAGGATGACTCAACAGAAACATAAATAGATAAGCCCTTCGCAGAGGGGAGCATTGGTTTGCAGAGGTGCCAGAGCTCAAGCTTTGAAGATAGAGATAAATAATTTTGGGTGGCATGCTTTCATCGTCAACGCAATGACCAAGAGTTTTCACCATCTTCCATGCTACACATACTATAGGAGGTTCCCAAACAGAAAAGTAAAGTTTTGACTCCCCCACCACCGATCAATCACACTCCACGACTAGCCGAATACTCGGGTGCCGTCCATACCAACATCAATCCGGGGGGAGTTTTGTTTGCAATTATCTTTTCGATTTGAGCATGGAACTGGGCATTCCAATTATCGGCCCCTTTCTCATTAGTGATAGTGAATAAACACACATCGAGGATAACATGCCTAGCATGGAAGATACTGATCGCCCCTTGTCACCACACAAGCGGTTCGGGCATGCAAAACAGATTATTTCTTGATGGTTTAGAGAGTGGCACATGCAAATTTACTTGGAACGACAGGTAGATACCGCATATAGGTAGGTATGGTGGACTCATATGGAACAACTTTGGGTTTATCGAAGTGGATGCACAAGCAGTATTCCCGCTTAGTACATGTGAAGGCTAGCAAAAGACTGGGAAGCGACCAACTAGAGAGCGACAACAGTCATAAAAATGCACTGAGATTAACCAACATTGAGTGCAAGCATGAGTAGGACATAAATCACCATGGATATGAATATCATAGAGGCTATGTTGATTTGTTTCAACTACATGCATAAACATGTGCCAAGTCAAGCCACTTGAATCATTCAAAGGAGGATACCATCCTATCACACTACATCATAATCATCTAAAAATTCATGTTGGCATCCAAGACAAACCATTATAAGCTCCTAGCTAATTAAGCATGGAATCAGAAACTATGATCTCTAAGTTGTCATTGCAAACATGTTTCTCTCACAACAAAGCTGAACTAGAAACAATGAGCTAGTCATATTTACAAAAACAAAATAGATCGAGTTCATACCATCTTTTCCAAGCTTAGTCACTTCATCATATATCGTCATTATTGCCTTTCACTTGCACGACCGAATTATGTGAACAATAATAAGAGTGTTCGTGCATTGGACTAAGCTAGAATCTGCAAGCAAGCACAAAGGAGAAGAAAAAGTAATATGGCTCTTTGACAGATAAAGAGATATGCATGCGAGAGCCGTTAAACATTGTAACCATGGTCTTCTACCTTGACCCAAAGAAAAAGAAAAATATTTACACGAGAAAGCTCTCAACAAGCAAAAGAAGAACGAGAAATCTTTTTGGGTTTCCTTAAACTAGACAAACACACGAGAAGAAAACGAGAAAAATAAATAAACTAGCATGGATGATCCAGTGGCAAAGTGTGAACACCGACTAACAAAGCGAAAGTGTGAGCATGAATATAAATTCGGTGAGAAACACGTACTCCGCCAAGCTTAGGCTTTTGGCCTAAGTTGGTCTACTCCCATTGATGGTCCGGGCGATACCCAAAATCATAATGGGGGTTGTACGGGAGCGCTGTAGCTGTTAGAGCATATATCTCCATATGTGGTTTTGGTAATTGATGACAATTCCTATGGGCTAATGGTTGCCTTAAGTTATATTTATAGGATTTGTCCATAGGCACTTCTTGAAGTCCATCTGATGGGTTCAAGGAGTTTATATGAGGACCAAGATGGTATTCAAGTTATTATCCAAAGAATGTTCATAGAGACACTAGGTTGATCAAGATCTCAGACAAAGAGGAAATCAAGATGATCAACACACAAAGCGTATAAGATGTACCGAGAGGGATCAAGTGATCCCATGGTATGGTAAGCATTGTCCATTATGTGTTTGTGTACTAACCCATGGTATTTGTGAGAGTCCTATGTGGGGGTTAGGTGTGCTTCCATGGGCTTGCGTCAAAAGGAAGATCTCATACAACCCATGAAGGATGACATCAAGTGGTGATCGTCATCAAGATTGTGGTGTCAAGTTCAAGTGGATCAGCACAAATATATCATTGAAACTATTGTTAATGATCATGTGTTGATAAGGACAAGCTCATGTGCTAACAAGGACAAGATCAAGATAAGCATTCCTGAGCACTACATGCTTGATTCTTGTGGATGTTCACATGGTGGACAAATGAAGATGAATATATTAAGCTAGGCTTTCCACATTGTGTATGGGAGAGCTACTTGAAGACTTCATCATGTCTTGCTTTCAACTTGAGCCAAGAAGGAACAACAACATCAAGCTCAATTGAAAGGGCCAACTCAAAGGTATCAGTTCCTTTGACGTTAGTGGTGCGGAGTGATGATCAGCGAATAAAAGTATACACTCAAGTATGGATCATCAGTACCCTTTTATGATTCTTGAGTCCTTAGGGATCCCGCACTATTAAGCGGGGATCAAAGATTTTGCGATGAACTTGCTCAAACTACATCTCCACTGTTCTGCTCAGACCACATCTCCACTGCTCTGCTGTTATCTGAAAACAGAACCAGTGCCTCGGACATCCGGCTTCCTCCGGACGTCCGAGGGCCGGACGACCGACTGCTTCGGGAATCCAGAATCCTATACTAGAGAAATCAGAGCCACATAACTCGGACTTCCGGCTCCCTCCGGACGTCCGAGGCCCAGACGTCCGACCAGCTTCGGAATCCGAAACTATGCACCAGAGAAACTTGAGCCATATAACTCGGATTTCCGGCTCCCTCCGGACGTCCGAGGGCCGGACGTCCGGCCTGCTTCGGAAATCCGGAGCTTTGCACTAGAAGAACTTGAGCCATATAACTCGGACTTCCGGCTCCTTCCGGACGTCCAAGGGCCCGATGTCCGTCCCCTTTCGGAAATCCGGAATCTTGCACCAGAGAAGTTTGAGTTGAATAACTCGGACTTCCTGCCTTCTCCGGACGTCCGGTCCCTGTTCAACTACACAGTGGTTCCACATATATTTACAGCCCTCGGACGTCCGACCCCTGTCGGACGTCCGACCCCTTGTGGACGCCCGGACATCCGTGAACTGCCGGATGTCCGACCCCTGTGTGACATAAAGTGTCCCCAACGGCTATTTTTCTCTCCCCACTATAAATACTCCCCTCCCACTTCGTGAGAGGGTTCCCAACATAGCCTTATCCTCATAAGAACACATTTCTACCTCACACACATTTTCTCACACCAAATCTTAGATCCCAAGAGCATTTGTGAGCCGCTTTGAGAGTTGTTCTAATCAAAAGATAGATCGTCTCCCTCTCCTCCTCTCAACCCAAGCTATTTGAGATTTGAGCAAGTTTTGAGCATCCCCCATGATCTTGTTACTCTTGGAGGTTGGAGACTCCTAGGCAGTAGGAGTTCTTCGGAGAGGAATCAATCTGTGTGATTTCCCCCAGAAAAGTTTGTGAGGGTTTGGAAGCCACCTCAAAGGCTTACCAATAGTGGTTGAGAAACGCCTTCGTGGAGTTATCTCAAAGGGAGAATAGGGTGAGCCTTCGTGGCGTTGGTGTGCCTTCATGGTAACATCCACCTCTCTAACGGTGACTAGCTTCCCTCCAAGGAAGTGAACATCGGGATACATCTTCGTCTCAGTGACCTTGGTTATCCTTAACCCTAACTCCTTACTTGTGGTTTACTTGTGTTACTTGAGCAAACATACATTTCATATTGTTTGTGCTCATTATATTGTATTGGCTATTTCTTGTACAAGATTAATCATTCAAGCATACCCTCTATATCCACACGTTCACACTTGCAGCTTTTGATATATCATGTGCTATAGTGTGATCTAGTATCTTGTGTCGTTCACCTACTTGTCGTGTGATGTAGCTCAAGTAAGTTTGTGTAACTTACTTGTGCTTGTTAGTAACTGTATTGTGTCCATCTTGGTAGATCGTGTTGTTGATACACGTTGCAGTGCCTAGTGCATTTAGGATTTGTGCTTGACAAGTATCCTCTTAGTTTATTTCCGCATTAGGTTTAAGCCAAATCCGAAGAAGTTTTTAAATAGCCTATTCACCCCCCTCTAGGCGTCATCGAGGTCTTTTCAGTAGCTACCGCCTGAATAGCTGCCTCACGGAGGCGAGCAGCCTTTGCCTCCCTCTCATACTCCTCCGCCTCTCCTCTGGATATGTAATATCTCTGTTTTACCTAAAAGTCAAAGAAGGCAGGAGCAGGAAGGGTAATATGGAAAACACGTTGTCGGTTAAATATTAACAGGTATAGGAGGGATTCATTATCCCTCTCAAGGAACTGATAGCGTGTCATAACGACGCGATCAAGGAAACCTATAAGGAGCGGTGGATCTCCTTCGCGGATGGGTACTCCAAGAAAAATTGCTATGCGAGTGGCATAGATCCCACCAAAGAAATCCCCTTCATTAGCATTATTATTTAGCCTCCTCGCGATTATAGCGCCCATGTTGAAACTTCTATCACCCGTTACTGCGCTCTTAATAATACTAAGGTCGGGTGCGCAGAGGTGACAATGCTTAATCTTGCCGTTAATGCATCTACCTATGAAGAGGGCAAAGTAATGCAAGGCAGGAAAATGGATGCTCCCCATGGTAGCCTGTGTAATATCTCTAGTTTCTCCAACAGTTATACTAGAGAAAAAAAATCTCTAATCGAAGATTTAGGAGGATCATTGAGACTACCCCAATCAGATATCTTGCAAATTCTATTGAAATCCTCTAAATCCATGGTATACAATTTGTCATAGAGATCAAACAGTACGGATGTGTCACGACCAGCTGAAAATTTGAATCTACAAACAAAAGAGGCAGTGAGAGTAGTATACTATTCACATTTATCGGAGATGAACTCTCAAGTCCAACATTGTGAACAAGTGTATCAAACTCGTCTTTAAAACCTGCATCAATCATGAATTCATCAGAAGGCCATTAACATGGTTGTACCTGTGCATTCCTCGGTTGGTAAGGATCGGGTTCCCGTATCGCGAGACGGGGACCCCTCTTGCTTGAGGAACCACCATGATAGTTTCTCCTGAACATCTTCCTTTTCTAAAAAAATTCAGTAACTCAAAGGAGTGAACAAGGCTCAACGAAACTCGTAGAAACTACCCCGACAAGTGCCAAGAGGCCATATCACGCATCAATACTACTTGGGACCAGCTAAAATTAGCATGCAAAGCTCAAGAAAAGGGTCACCAAGGAAGCAAAAATACGCAACGAATAAGGCACTAGAGTAAAAACTAATTGGACCAATGGAGGAGTCACATACCAAGGAGCAATTTCCCCATAACATTTTGCTGAATGGGGCTTTGCACAAGGAGATCGAAAATCGCAGCAAGAAGAGCAAGAACACGGGTTTGAGTTGTAGAATGAATTTTTCTGGAGGTAGGAGAAGGAGATGGGAGCTGGAATAAGTGGAGGGGTGACACGTGGGCCCGACAAGCGTGGTAGGCGCGACCAGGGGGTGCCCGCGCCTGCAGGGCTTGTGGCCCACTAGTGTATCCCCCTGACTAGCTCTCTGTCTCAGAATTTTTCAAAAATTCCAGAAAAATCATACTTGATTTTCAGGACATTCGGAGAACTTTTATTTTTGGGACACTTTTCTACGGGACGCAAGAAGAACAAAACAGGGAAAACTTAAGCTAAATATATCATTTTTCTTCTAAGCAACGGAAGGTAAAGGTTTGGAACAGAGGGTTGTGACTCTCAGATTCATCCATCTCATGTTCATCAAAAGAAATCTGTCAATGTGGTTGATCAAGTCTCCTTGACAAACTTTTTCGAATCGCATAAAAAAGAAAGGAGAATTTTCGAATAGTCACTAGGTTACCTCAATGGGGATGTGCATATCCCCAACAAGCAAATCATACTTCATCTTAAGAGTAGGTATAGGGCATTCGAAGCTCCCAATAAGAATCGATGAAGTTTTTCCAATAGCATTGATGCAATGTACTCGATATTGTTTCTTCGGAAAGTGCACTGTATGCTCATTACCATTGACATGGAAAGTGACATTGCCTTTGTTGCAATCAATAACAGCCCCTGCAGTGTTTAAAAAGGGTCTTCCAAGGATGACCGCCATGGCATCATCCTCGGGAATATCCAGAATAACAAAGTCTGTTAAGATAGTAACGTTAGCAACCACAACAGGCACATCCTTGCAAATGCCGATAGGGAAAGCAGTTGATTTGTTGGCCATTTGCAGAGAGATTTTAGTGGGTGTCAACTTATCCAGTTCAAGTCTACGACAAAAGAGAGAGAGGCATAACACTAACACCGGCTCCAAGGTCGCATAAAGCAGTTCTAATGTAGTTTCCTTTAATGGAGCAAGGTATAGTGGGCACTCCGGGACACCTAGTTTCTTAGGAGTTACAACCTTGAAGGTGTAATTGGCAAGCATGGTGGAAATCTCAACCTCAGGTATCCTCCTCTTATTAGTCACAATATCCTTCATGTACTTAGCATACAGAGACATTTTGAGCAAACCTGTCAAACACATTTGCAGAAAGACAGGTCTAAGCATTTCAACAAATCGCTCAAAATCCTCATCATCCTTTTTCTTGGATGGTTTGGGAGGAAAGGGCATGGGTTTTTGAACCCATGGTTCCCTTTCTTTACCATGCTTCCTAGCATTGAAGTCGTTCTTATCATATATCCTATTCTTAGGTTGTGGGTTATCAAGATCAACACTAGGTTCAATCTCCACATCCTTATCATTGCTAGGTTGAGCATCAACATGAACATCACTATCGATGTTATCATTAGGCCCATGTTCATCACCAGATTGTGTTTCAGCATCATAAACTGAGACATCGTTTGGACTCTCGGGTGTAACAGCAATAGGGTTGCTAGCGTGCAAATTCCTATCATCTTTCCTTTTCTTTCTAGGATGACTAGGTGCCTCGGTGCTAACTCCTTGAGAATCTTGTTCAATTCTCTTAGGATGACCCTCAGGATACAAAGGTTCCTGGGTCATTCTACCGCCTCTAGTGACGACTCTAACATAATTGTCATTCAACTCATTGAGCAAGTCATTTTGAGCCTGAAGTACTTGTTCTACCTGAGTGGTGACCATAGAGGCATGTTTACTCAAGAGCTTAAGATCATTGACATTTCTATCCACACACGCACTTCAATGACTAAGCATATGAGCATTCTGTTCCAATTGTCTGCTAACATAATCATTCAAACTCTGTTGGTTGGCAACAAAGTTATCAAATTCATCCAGGCATAAGCTAGCAGGTTTATCAAAAGGAATATCACTCTCATTGAGTCTACAAAGAGAATTTACCTCTACTACCTGTGTCGGGTTATCAAGACCACAGGTCTCTTCGATAGGTGGTAGATTTTTGACATCTTCAAATTTAATGCCTTTCTCTTTCATAGATTTCTTAGCTTCTTGCATATCTTCAGGACTGAGGAATAGGATACCTCTTTTCTTAGGAGTTGGCTTCGGAGGTGGTCCGGGAATAGTCCAAGCATTCTCATTGCACAAGATATTATTCAATAGGATCTCAGCTTGTTCTACAGTTTGTTCCCTGAAAACACAACTGGCACAACTATCTAGGTGGTCTCTAGAAGCATCAGTTAGTCCATTATAGAAGATATCCAGTATTTCATTGTTTTCAAGAGGGTGATCAGGCAAAGCATTCAACAGCTGGACAAGCCTCCCCCAAGCTTGTGGGAGACTCTCTTCTTCAACTTGCGCAAAGTTATGTATTTCCTACAAGGCAGCTTTTGCTTCTTATGGGCAGGAAAATATTTCTCCCAGAAGTAGTAGATCGTATCCTGGGGACTACGCACACAACCAGGAGCAAGAGAAGTGGACCAAGTCTTAGCATCATCCTTTAGTGAGAAAGGAAACAACTTAAGGATATAGTAGTGAAATATCTTTTCCTCACTCGTGAATAGGGTGGCTATATCGTGTAGCTTAGTAAGATGTGCTACAACCATTTCGGACTCATAACCATGAAAAGGATCAGATTCGACCAAAGTGATTAACTCAGGGTCGATAGAGAATTCGTAATCCTTATCGGTCACAAAGATAGGCGAAGTAGCAAACTTCGGGTCGTATTTCATCCTAGCGTTCAAAGATTTTTCTTTCCACTTGCGCAGTAAATTCTCAACATCATAGCTATCCTTACACGCAAGAAAGTCCGCAACTATCTCTCCCTCAATATCATAACCCTCAGGCATATCAGGCAATTCATATCTAGCAGAGCTAGTTCTAACAGGCGAAATAGCAGGTTCTACTTCAATAATCTCAGCAGTTTCAGAAGTATCATCACATCTAGCAGCAACTCTAGCAATTTGTGCATCAAGGAATGCACCTAGTGGCAAAGCAGTATCAAGCAAAGAATCATCACAAGCATCATGGACATCAGAAGTAGCATCATCAAGCACAGGCGACACATCAAAATTTCTAGCAGGACGTGGTGTCGCAAACTTACTCATAACTGAAGGTGGATCAAGTGCACAACTAGATGGTAGTTCCTTACATGTCCTCGTAGTTGAGGGCAAGACTTTAGTTTTTGGATCTCTCGGATTCCTCATAGTGATCAGCAGACGTAAATCCCAAGTGACTCAGAGAATAGAGCTATGCTTCCCCGGCAACAGCGCCAGAAAATAGTCTTGATAACCCACAAGTATAGGGGATCGCAACAGTTTTCGAGGGTAGAGTATTCAACCCAAATTTGTTGATTCGACACAAGGGGGAGCCAAAGAATATTCTCAAGTATTAGCAGTTGAGTTGTCAATTCAACCACACCTGAAAGACTTAGTATCTGCAGCAAAGTATCAGTAGAAAAGTAGTGTGATAGCAACAGTAGCAACGGGAATAGTAGCAGCAGTGACAGCAGTAGCGATAGAGTAATAATAGCAGCAGTGACAACAGTAGTGACAGAGAAACAGTAGCAGCAGTGACAACAGTAGCGACAGAGTAACAGTAGCAGCAGCGACAACAATAGCGGCAAAGTGACGTAGCAAGGACCAGTAGAAAAAACTCATAGGCATTGGATCGGTGATGGATAATTATGCCGGATGATATTCATCATGCAACAGTTATAACACGGAGAGATAAGTAACTAGCTCTAGTTCATCAATGTAATGTAGGCATGTATTCTGTATATAGTCATACGTGCTTATGAAAAGAACTTGCATGACATCTATTGTCCATCCCTCCCGTGGCAGCGGGGTCCTAATGGAAACTACGTGATATTAAGGTTCTCCTTTTAATAGAGAACCGAAACAACGCATTAACACTTGGTGAATACATGAACTCCTCATACTATGGCCATCTCCGGGAGTGGTTCCGGCTATTGTCACTCCGGGGTTGCCGGGTCATAACACATAGCAGGTGACTACAACTTTCAAGATAGGATCTAGAACACACATATATTGACGAGAACATAATAGGTTCAGATCTGAAATCATGGCACTAGGGCCCTACTGACAAGCATTAAGCATGGCAAAGTAGTATCAACATCAATCTCAGAACATAGTGGATACTAGGGATCAATCCCCATCAAAACTAACTCGATTACAAGATAGATCTCATCCAACCCATCACCGTCCAGCAAGCCTACGATTATATTACTCACGAACAGTGAAGAGCATCACGAAAGGGACTAAATAGAGCTGGAATTGGAGGCGGTGGAGCTCAGTGGGCCCCACAAGCGTGCTAGGCGCGGCCAGGGGGCCCGCGCCTGGTGGGCTTGTGGGCTCCTCACTCCACTTCTCCGGTTGATTCTTGCGCAAGTATTTTTATATATTCCACAAAAAATCCTCGTAAATTTCTAGGTCATTCCGAGAACTTTTATTTCTGCGCAAAAACAACACCATGGCAATTTTGCTGAAAACAACGTTAGTCCGGGTTAGTTACATTCAAATCTTGCAAATTAGAGTCCAAAACAAGGGCAAAAGAGTTTGTAAAAGTAGATACGACGGAGACGTATGAGTCGGCGGCAGATGGAGGTGGCTATTCGCAACTCATGCGGAACCCTAATGACGGCGCCGAAGCGATCTCTCTCTTAGGTGTGCCGCACCTTCACTATATATATAGGCGTCCGGCGTAGGCTCAACTCTTGGGCCTCACACGGACCCTAAAGTCCACGTGTTCCTTCCCTTAAGCGCGTGACCCTTTAGGTTCTCGTTCACTTGGTCGCGAGTCAGACCACGTCCGACTCGGCTAGTGGGTAGCGCTCTCTAGCAAGACGTGTTGACTCCAAGTGTCCAGTGAAGCTGGTTAGGCGAACATGTACTTCATACTTTTGTTCCCTTTGCCACACGATAGACATTGTCGTGCTCAAGGCGATATGATCATTCTTGTTGCCGCACGATCTCTATCTCGTTCTGGTTAATCCGACCAGCATTCGGATTATCTCATAATCCTCATCGCATGGCCATGCTTATCCAGGTTGGATCACCCAAGGGGCCCAGAGTATATTTCTCCTGATCGGAGGGGCAAATCCCATCTGGACAAGCCTGAAACCTACCTTTGTAACTACCCAGTCACGGAGTAGTGTTTGGTCGGCCCAAAGCAAGTCTGTCACCATCCCGAGTACATGCGACAACTCAAGTCTTAGGACATAAAACGTATGTTGTACTAGAGACTCACAGATGACCTATCGATGTGTCTCATAGTTGGGTGTGTCCAACTCAGACCTTATCTTAGCTTGGATTCGACTACGTCGAATCCAACCAGATTTTTCTGAGTCATATTATGTGGCTAGCATCCAATGCTACATGGCCAGTGAGACGGGGACCATCCACCATGTCATATGCTAGTCTAACTCGTTGCGCGTCCACACAACCCTTTCGACTAGGGACTCTTTAGGACAGTCATCATACAATTCATAGTCTCACAAACAAGTCACGTACTTGTTAATTACACATCATTGGTAATGTCTAAGGACTATCTTTATTCATAAACACATAGGAAATATCATCATACATGATTGCCTCTAGGGCATATCTCCAACAGTCTCCCACTTGCACTAGAGTCAATCAAATAGACATCGAATGCCCATAGCTCTAACGTGCCCCTCATGCTTGGGTTGTGGAAGCGGCTTAGTCATCGGATCAGCAATGTTTGCATCCCTATGAATCTTGCATAAATTAGTGTCACATTTTGCTACGAGCTTTCTTATCAGGTGATACTTTCAGTCTATGTGCGTGGTATTGTGGTGTTATCTCGGCTCCTTGGCCTGTGCGATGGCACCTGAATTATTGCAATAAAGGTCCAATGATTTTGACCAGCCCGGAACACACCAACATCTTCGAGGAACTTCCTAATCCAAACACCTTCCTTTGTGGATTCACAAGCCGCAATATATTCGACCTCTGTTGTGGAGTCGGCCACCATATCTTGCTTGGAAATCGTCCAGCTCACTGCTCCTCCATGCATGACATACACGAATCCTGTTTGCTGTTGACAATCATCCTTGTCGGTTTGGAAACTAGCATCAACGTAACCCTTTACATTGAGATCCTACTCACCTCCATAAACTAGGAACATCTCTTTAGTCCTTTTCAGGTACTTCAGAATAGCTTTCACCGCTGCCCAGTGACTCTCACCTGGGTTGGCTTGGTATCTGCTTGTTAAGCTTATTGCAAAGGCAACATCGGGCCGAGTACATAGCACGACATACATGATGGATCCTATTGCCGAAGCAGATGGAACCCTACTCATCCGGTTTAGCTCATCAGAAGTCATAGGACTCTGAGTCTTGCTTAGCCTTATACCATGTGAGACAGGCAAGAACCCCTTTCTTGGCCTTACTCATGTCTATGTACGTGTTGTGGCTCAAGCCGAGCAGCCTCCTCGATCGATCTCTATAGATCTTGATGCCTCAAATGTACACTGCCTCTCCAAGGTCCTTCATTGAAAACTTCCCATTCAATGATTCCTTGACTGAGTTCCGCATCGAAACATCATTTCCGATCAGTATTATGTCATCCACATACAAGATCAAAAATACTACCGAGCTCCCACTAGACTTCGTGTATAAACAATAGTCCTCTTCGTTCTTGATGAAACCAACGTCAACGATGACTTCATCAAAATGAATATTCCAACTCCGAGCTGCTTGCCTCAATCCATAAATGGATCTCTTGAGCTTGCATATTTTACCAGCATTAGTTGGATCGAAAAAACCTTTGGGTTGTATCGTGTATACATCCTCCTTTAAATTTCCATAAAGGAAAGCCGTTTTGACATCCATCTGCCATATCTCATAATCGAAATATGCAGCTATAGCTAGTATGATCCTCACCGACTTCAACATCGCTACTGGCGAGTAAGTATCGTCGTAGTCGATTCCTTGAACTTGTCCATAACCTTTACCAACAAGCCGAGCTTTGTGGATCTACACATTTCCATCCACATTGGTTTTCTTCTTAAAGACCCATTTGCTACCAATGGCTACTACGCCAGGCGGTGGATCAACCAAGTCCCAGACTTGATTATCATCCATGGACTTTAACTCGGATCTCATGGCCTCAAGCCATGCCTCGGAATCTGGGCTCACCATCGCTTCTGCATACATGGACGGCTCGTCGTTTTCTAGCAACAACACATCGCGCACTTTGCACAATCTTTCTGACCTCCATGGCTCTGGTGCCGACTCCACTACGGGTTCCCTGACCGACTCCGGTATGATCTCATCACCAACCGAGTTGTCCCCGAGTGGCTCTCGAATTTCTTCGAGTCGCACCGTTCTCACACTGGCCTCCTCACTAAGAAACTCTTTCTCTAGGAAAACCCGTTCCGAGCAACAAACACTTTGTTCTCTTCTCGGTTATAGAAGTTCTATCCCAAGGTTTCCCTCGGATATCCCACGAGTATGCATTTATCTAACTTGGGTGTAAGCTTGTCCGACATGAGTCACTTGACAAATGCTTCACAGCCCCAAATCTTTAGAAAAGGCAAACTAGGACTCTTCCCAGTCCACATCTCATGTGGTGTCTTGTCTATGGATTTTGATGGTACCCTATTAAGTGTGAAAACTGCAGTTTCTAGAGCATATCCCCAGAATGACAAGGGTAAATCCGATTTGCTCATCATCGATCGGACCATGTCCAAAAAGGTTCGATTTCTCTGTTCTGACACGTCGTTTCGTTATGGTGTGCCCGGAGGTGTGAGCTGAGGTACTATACCTCGGCTTTTCAGATAATCATCAAACTCATGGATCATGTACTCACCTCCACGATCTCATCGTAGGAGCTTTATCGTCTTGCCGAGCTGATTTTCCACCTCGTTCTGAAACTCTTTGAACTCTTCAAAAGTCTCTGACTTGTGCCTCATCAAATAGATATATCCATATCTACTCAAGTCGTCGGTAAAAGTCACGAAGTACTCATAGCTGATACGTCCCAAACGTATCTATAATTTATGTTTATTCCATGCTCTTTTGGGCGACATTGTTATATGTTTTGCTATACTTTCATACCTTTTTACACATATTTGGACTAACCTACTAACTCAGTGCACCCAGTGCCAGTTTCTGTCTAATGATGTATTTTTTGCAGGGACTTTTACCCCAATTTTCAGAGCCCCAAAAATTTCAAGAAAAATATATAAAAATCAGCGTGACGGAAGCTTCACGGAGCATCAAGTGGGGCCAGAGGGGAGCCAGGGATCGCCCACGTAGCCACCCTGCACGGGCCACCTCCTAGCCGCGCCACCAGGCCGCCTGGTTGGGGCCCACCCCCTCTGGTGCCCTCCTTCGGCCTATATTTACCTCTTTGACAGAAAACCCTATCATAATATCCAGAATCGCGAATTTCTGCACCGTTCTGCCGCCGCAGCGCTTCCGAGATCGGGAGCGCCAGAAGACCTCTTCCCGGCACCCTGCCGGAGGGAGGATTGACCTCCGGGAACTTCTCCACCACCATGGGTGCTTCCCGGACGTGCCGTGAGTAGTCCTCCTTGGACCATGAGTCCATGACAAGTAGCTATATGATGTCTTCTTTCCAATCTTGTGCTTCAATGCTTATCCCTTGTGAGCTGCCCTACATGATCAAGGCATCTATGTAATTTACCTGTTGTTGCTATGCTGCGTTTGTTGGGATCCGATGGATTATGAGATTATGTCCAGGTTGTGATGAGTTATATATTTGGTTCTGCTTTGGCTGGGTAGTAGATTGTAACTCCAAGAGGGAGCATTATGCATGATTGTGGGTTCATGCCCCTTGATGTCCAGCTTCAATGACAGAAACATGAGACTAGGGGATGTGTGATGACGACATGATGTATATACTTCTCGCTCCTCGTTGGTTACCCCAAGTGGAAGGTTGGGATGTAGTCAGCAGCAAGTTTTCCCTTACACGAAGACTGTAAGGTTTATCAAACCAGGAGGACTCTGAGGATCAACAAGTAGGTGTCTCCTACCCTAGCGCTAGCAGAAGACGTGGACCTGCACACACACAAATAACTTTGCTCACAATGAATACAGAGAGGTTTTCAATCTCTCCGGCCTTGTAGTTTGCAAAGGATCGAAACACAAGCGGGAATAGTGATAGTGATTGCAACAGAAAAGTAAATGACAACAGTAAATGATGGAGGTGTAAGCAATGGTGGTGATATGGACCGGAGTCACATGATGTTCACTAGTGATGTCTCTCTCCCAAAAGATGATAAACAACTATGCTTGGGGGAACAAATTATAGTTGGGTAATTGACAGAATTATAAACGCACCGCAATGCTAATTATGCTACTTGAAAGTTAGAGCCTCAATATTAAGGGACACTACGCCAAGACAAGTAGACCGTTTATTCATCAGCATCTACTTACTAATCACCCACCTTGAGATATATATCCAGAACATATCGTTGGTATTAAGTTGCGAGCCCCACCCAAAGTGTAAACTCAAAGAGACGGACAACTACATTAACGAACTTTGCGTAAGGTAAACAATCCATGCAACCGTGGTCACAAGCACCGTTGTTTTATCCCTGGTGGCAACAACACATCCCCTAGTCTCATGTGTCTGTCACTCAAGCTAGACATGAGGGGGCATGAACCCACAATCATGCATAACGCTCCCTCTTGGAGTTACAATCTACTACTCGGCCAAAGCAATACAAAGCAAAGGAGAACATGCATGAATCACTAAAGAACATAATATAAAAGGATAATCAAATATATAACTCATAACAATCTGAACATAATCTCATAATCCATCGGATCCCAACAAACTGAGCATAGCAATAGCATGAAAGTTACATAGGTGCCTTGATCATGTAGGGCAGCTCACAAGGGCTAATCAAGGAAGCACAAGATTGGAGAGAAGACATCACATAGCTATTGGTCATGGACTCATGGTCCAAGGAGGACTATTCACGGCACGTCCGAGAAGTGTCCATGGTGGTGGAGAAGCTCCCGGAGGTCAATCCTCCCTTCGGCATGGTGCCGGAAAGAGGTCTCTTGACGCTCCCCATCTCGGAATCACTTCGGCGGTGGAACAATGGAGAAATTCACAATTCTGGATACCGTATAGGGTTTTTCTCATCGAGGGGTAAATATAGGCGAAAGGAGGGCACCAAAGGGCGTGGGACCCACGTAGGCGGCCTCCCGGTGCGGCCTGGGGGTGGGCCGCGACCACGGGTTGCCTGGGCGGCCCCTGGCCCCCCTCTGCCCCCCTTTCATGCTTCGTGAAGTTTCTGGTGCGCTGATTTATATATATATTTCTCTTGATTTTTGGGGCTCCGGAAAATTGGGTAAAAGCCGTGCAAAAAAGACATCAACAGACAGAAACTGGCACTGGGTGCACCGAGTTAGTAGGTTAGTCCAAATATGTGTAAAAGGATATAAAAGTGTAGCAAAACATATAACAATGTCACCCAAAAGATCATGGAACAAACATAAATTATAGATACGTTTGGGACGTATCAACATCCCCAAGCTTAATTCCTGCTCGTCCTCGAGTAGGTAAATGATAACACAATAATTTTTGTGGTGACATGCTATCACACATATAAGAACTTCAAAGTAAAGCAAGTTAGATATGCGATTCAAGTCAAGACAATAACAAGCAAGAGTCTATATTTAGTATTGAAATTAGCAAAGTAAGAACATAAAGGTGCAAGAGCTCTCGCTGTCCGTGACTCTAATGTCTCCCAATGGTATTTGCGTGCAAGAAATGGGAGATGGGTTTAGAGCATAAAGTATATATTTTTAATTGATAACTCAATCTACTAAACCTCACACTTGGTCTCTGATACGTCTCCAACGTATCTATAATTTTTGATGGTTTCATGCTATTATCTTGTCAAACTTTGGATGCTTTGTATGCCTTTTATATCTTTTTTGGGGCTAAGTTATTAACTCACTGCCAAGTGCCAGTTCCTGTTTTTTCTGTGTTTTTGACCCTTTTCAGAGAAAGATTTGAAACAGAGTCCAAACGTAATAAATCCCCTAAAATATTTTTTTCGAAACAAAAGAAGATCGGGAGACGTGAGAACCAAGGCAGGGGGTCCCCAGGGACCCCACAAGACCTCTAGCCCCGGCCAGGGGGGAGGCCTGGGCTCACAAGCTTGTGGGCCCCCTGGACCTCCTCTGCCCTAGGTTTTGCACCTATATATTCCCTAAAATCCCAGAAAAAATGAGGAGATCATCGAAAATACTTCTCCGCCGCCGCAAGCTTCTGTCTCCGCAAGATCCCATGTGGGGCACGTTCTGGTGCCCTGCCGGAGGGGGTATTCGGATACGGAGGGCTTCTTCATCAACACCATGACCTCTCAGATGATGCGTGAGTAGTTCACCGTAGACCTACGGGTCCATAGCTAGTAGCTAGATGGCTTCTTCTCTCTCTTGGATCTTCGATACAAAGTTCTCCATGATTTTCATGGAGATCTATCTGATGTAATCTTCTTTTGCGGTGTGTTTGTCTAGATCCGATGAATTGTGGATTTATGATCAGATTATCTATGAATCTTATTTGAGTTTGTTCTGATCTCTTTTATGCATGATTTCATATCCTTGTAATTCTCTTCGAGTTGTGGGTTTTGTTTGGCCAACTAGATCTATGATTCTTGCAACGGGAGAAGTGCTTGGTTTTGGGTTCATACTGTTGGAAATATGCCCTAGAGGCAATAATAAATTAGTTATTATTATATTTCTTAGTTCATGATAATCGTTTATTATCCATGCTATAATTGTATTGATTGGAAACACAGTACATGTGTGGATACATAGACAAAACACTGTCCCTAGTAAGCCTCTAGTTGACTAGCTCGTTGATCAAAGATGGTCAAGGTTTCCTGACCATAGGCAAGTGTTGTCACTTGATAACGGGATCACATCATTAGGAGAATCATGTGATGGACTAGACCCAAAACTAATAGACGTAGCATGTTGATCGTGTCATTTTGTTGCTACTGTTTTCTGCGTGTCAAGTATTTGTTCCTATGACCATGAGATCATATAACTCACTGACACCGGAGGAATGCCTTGTGTGTATCAAACGTCACAACGTAACTGGGTGACTATAAAGATGCTCTACAGGTATCTCCGAAGGTGTTCGTTGAGTTAGTATGGATCAAGACTGGGATTTGTCACTCCGTGTGACGGAGAGGTATCTCGGGGCCCACTCGGTAATACAACATCACACACAAGCCTTGCAAGCAATGTGACTTAGTGTAAGTTGCGGGATCTTGTATTACGGAACGAGTAAAGAGACTTGCCGGTAAACGATATTGAAATAGGTATGCGGATACTGACGATCGAATCTTGGGCAAGTAACATACCGAAGGATAAAGGGAATGACATACGGGATTATATGAATCCTTGGCACTGAGGTTCAAACGATAAGATCTTCGTAGAATATGTAGGATCCAATATGGGCACCCAGGTCCCGCTATTGGATATTGACCGAGGAGTCACTCGGGTCAAGTCTACATAGTTCTCAAACCCGCAGGGTCTGCACACTTAAGGTTCGACGTTGTTTTATGCGTATTTGAGTTATATGGTTGGTTACCGAATGTTGTTCGGAGTCCCGGATGAGATCACGGACGTCACGAGGGTTTCCGGAATGGTCCGGAAACGAAGATTGATATATAGGATGACCTCATTTGATTACCAGACGGTTTTCGGAGTTACCGGGAATGTACCGGGAATGATGAATGGGTTCCGGATGTTCACCGAGGGGGGGGGGGAACCCACCCCGGGGAAGCCCATAGGCCTTGGCGGTGGCGCACCAGCCCTTAGTGGGCTGGTGGGACAGCCCAAGAAGGCCCTATGCGCCATAGGAAGAAAATCAAAGAGAAAAAAAGGAGGAGGTGGGAAAGGGAAGAAGGACTCCACCTTCCAAACCAAGTTGGATTCGGTTTGGAAGGGGAGACCTTCCCCCCTTGGCTCGGCCGACCCCCTTGGGGCCCCTTGAGCCCCAAGGCAAGGCTCCCCCTCTTCCCCCTATATATACGGAGGTTTTAGGGCTGATTTGAGACAACTTTGCCACGGCAGCCCGACCACATATCTCCACGGTTTTACCTCTAGACCGCGTTTCTGCGGAGCTCGGGCGGAGCCCTGCTGAGATTAGATCACCACCAACCTCCGGAGCGCCGTCACGCTGCCGGAGAACTCATCTACCTCTCCGTCTCTCTTGCTGGATCAACAAGGCCAAGATCATCGTCGAGCTGTACGTGTGCTGAATGCGGAGGTGCCGTCCGTTCGGCACTAGATCGTGGGACTGATCGTGGGACGGTTCGCGGGGCGGATCGAGGGACGTGAGGACGTTCCACTACATCAACCGCGTTCACTAACGCTTCTGTTGTGCGGTCTACAAGGGTACGTAGATCGAATACCCCCTCTCGTAGATGGACATCACCATGATAGGTCTTCGTGTGCGTATGAAATTTTTTGTTTCCCATGCGACGTTCCCCAACACATACCGTGCGGTGACCTCACCCAGTGACATAAGGGGTAGCGAGGCACGCATCGTGTTGTTGCCATCAAGGGTAAAAGATGGGGTTTTCATCATTGGTTTGAGATTATCCCTCTACATCATGTCATCTTGCTTAAGGCGTTACTCTGTTCGTCATGAACTCAATACACTAGATGCATGCTGGATAGCGGTCGATGTGTGGAGTAATAGTAGTAGATGCAGAAAGTATCGGTATACTTGTCTCAGACGTGATGCCTATATGTATGATCATTGCCTTAGATATCGTCATGACTTTGCGCGGTTCTATCAACTGCTCGAGAGTAATTTGTTCACCCACCGTGATACTTGCTATTTTGGGAGAAGCCTCTAGTGAACACTATGGCCCCCGGGTCTACTCCACACCATATTTTCAGCCTTACAGTTTTACTTCGTTGCACTTTCCGCCTTCAGATCTCACTTTGCAATCAATCTTGAAGGGATTGACAACCCCTTGATAGCGTTGGGTGCAACCTCTTTTGTGTTTGCGCACGTACTCTGGACTTGACGAGATTCTCCTATTGGATTGATACCTTGGTTCTCAAACTGAGGGAAATACTTACTCCTCTTGTGCTGCATCACCCTTTCCTCTTCAAGGGAAGAACCAACGCAAGCTCAAGAGACGATAGAAGGATCTCTGGCACCATTGCCAGGGAAGGACTTTTGTTGCCATAGCAGTCTCCTTCAGAATCTTATTTTGACTCATCCCCAAACCACTAGTCAGGCACAAGTCAAAATGACCCTCTCCCTTTCGACTTTGAGCACTCATGCAATGGTGAGCGTAAGCAAGATATGTTGGCACTTAGGATGGCAAATAGAATAATGATGGGTAAGGAAGACAAAAAGGGGTGAAAGGCTCACATCAATGAGGACAACCATAGGCGAGAAAAAGCCAAATGATAGATATGATGTGAGGAGTAGGGATTGCCATGCAACGGATGCACATATGAGCTAAGGTAAGCTCTCAAATGGAACTAGTGGGGGTGCATCCAACTTGTTTGCTCATGAAGACCTAGAGCTCATTTGAGGAAGCTCATCATTGGAATATGCAAGCCAAATTCTATAGTGTAAGGGTCCCCACATAGTTATGCATGGATGTTAATCTGTATGCAGTACAAGTATAGCAATGGAGTACGGGTGTGGATCTTTCAAAAGGAATAGTAGTGTTGCCCCCTTCTCTCTTTTTATTTTTCTATTTTCCTTTTTATTTTTTGTGGCCTCTTTGGCTCTTTCTTTTTATCTCTCAGTTGTCCTCTTTGGGATCTTTTAAGTTGTCCTCTTTGGGATCTATTACTCACTTAAGGGCAACACTCTATGTTCCACAAGAATAAAAGAAGATCATCACACTTTATAAGAATTACTCAACATAAAGACAAGTGATAATTGTCATGATGTATGCAAATGTATGCCTCTGCCAGTGTAGTAGGATATTCAATGATACTAGCGAGTCATGTAGCAATAATAAGGGCAAGGCCCAACTATCACGCGGCTCCTCGATCAAGCAAAAGCATGTATTACATGAACATTAAGTCATGAGATGGTGGATGTTGCATGTCAATGTATCTCGGAAAAGCTATGGAAATGCCTTAATATGTACGTATGGTGGCTGTTTTGAGGAAGGATACAATGAGGCTTATGATGACAGAGTGTATCATGCCAAGGGTTTGGATGCACCGGCGAAGTTTGCACCAACTCTGAAGCTGAGAAAGGGCAATGCACGGTACCGAAGAGGCTAGCAAAATATGGATGGTGGAAGTGCAACAATCGAATACTCACATTAGTCCGAAGAACTCGTACACTTATTATCGGTTGCTCTCTATCTAGTTAGGAAATTCACAAAGAGACATGTACCCCGAGGAGGAGTGTTTGGGGGTTTGGTTATCCTTGCGCATCCTCGTCTCATGGTAACCTGAGGGTACTCAATATATTCCAACCCCTCGAGAGGTTAGCGATCAATTTAGTAGCTAGAGTTCTCAAATAAATTTTAGTTTTTGAAAAACACACGGATTTCCCAAAATACGACACCTATCACTAATAGGCTCAAGCTCTTGGCACCAATAGTCCGAACATTACTCAAATCAATACCTCAAAACTATTGCAAGTTACTACTATACTTAAATAGCAACCTCAATTACCTAGTCATGCAAGACACACAACTCAGTGCAACGAGCCAACTCTCTAAACAAGATAAGCATGAAAACTCAAGAGAGTTGCAAAAGCAACCTAAATAAAAGCTCTTAAAAAGATATAGCATGAAAAATAAGAGCTAGGCATGACAATAGCTATGTAAAGATAAAGGACACACAAAAAAGATAAGCATGAAAACCTATGTTGTGTTCTAGAATGGAATGGAACGTGTTTCTCTCCCAAACAAGGTAGGTGATGCGTCTCAAAGGTATCTATAATTTTTGATGGTTTCATGTTGTTATCTTGTCATCTTTGGATGTTTTATGTACCTTTTATATCTTTTTGGGGACTAACTTATTAATTCAGTGCCAAGTGTCAGTTCCTGTTTTTTCTGTGTTTTTGGCTCTTTTCAGATCTGATTTTGGAACAGAGTCCAAACGGAATAAAATCCCCGAAATAAATTTTTCCCGAACGGAAGAAGATCAGGGGGCTTAAGGGCCAAGCCAGGAGAGCTACAGGGGGCCCACAAGCCCTGTAGCCGCCACCAGGGGCGGCGGCTAGCAGGCTTGTGGCCTCCCTGGCGCCCCTCTGACCTAGCTCCTTCGCCTATATATTCCCTAAAATACAGAAAAAATCAAGGAATCCACGAAAACACTTTTCCACCGCCGCAAGCTTCCGTTTCCGCGAGATCTCATCTGGAGACCCTTCCCGGTGCCCTGCCGGAGGGGACTTTGGAGTTGGAGGGCTTCTACATCAACATCATCGCCCCTCCAATGACTCGTGAGTAGTTCACTTCAGACCTACGGGTCCGTAGTTAGTAGCTAGATGGCTTCTTCTCTCTCTTGGATATTCAATACAAAGTTCTCCATGATCTTCATGGAGATCTATCCGATGTAATCCTCTTTGGCGGTGTGTTTGTCGAGATCCGATGAATTGTGGATTTGTGATCAGATTATCTATGATTTATATTTGAGTCTTTGCTGATTTCTTATATGCATGATTTGATATCCTTGTAAATCTCTCTGAGTCTTGGGTTTTGTTTGGCCAACTAGATCCATGATTCTTGCAATGGGAGAAGTGCTTGGTTTTGGGTTCTTACCATGTGGTGACCTTTCCCAATGACAGTAGGTGCAGCAAGGCACACATCGTGTAGTTTCCATCAAGTGTAACAAGATGGGCTTTGTCGTAGATATGAGATTGTCCATCTACATCATGTCATCTTGCTTAAGGCGTTACTCTGTTCTTTTGGACTTAATACACTAGATGCATGCTGGATAGTGGTCGACGTGTGGAGTAATAGTAGTAGATGTAGAAAGTATCGGTCTACTTGTTTTGGACGTGATGCTTATAGATATAATAATTGCCATAGATGACATCACGACTTTGCGCGGTTCTATCAATTGCTCGACAGTAATTTGTTCACCCACCGTCTACTTGCTTTCATGAGAGAAGCCACTAGTAAACACTATGGCCCCCGGGTCTATTCACACCTATCGTTTCCACTTTCGCTTTCAATTTGCTTTGTTACTTTGTTGCTTTCAGTTCTCACTTGGCAAACAATCTATAAGGGATTGACAACCCCTTCATAGCGTTGGGAGCAAGCTTTTTGTGTTTGTGCAGGTACTTGTGATACTCCTTCACTGGATCGATACCTTGGTTCTCAAAACCGAGGGAAATACTTACCACTGCTGTGCTACATCACCCTTTCCGCTTCGACGGAACACCAACGCAAGGCTCCAAGGCCATGGGGGAATCCTTTGCATATTTTCCTAGGAAGTCCTTAAAGGCGTAGCCGTAGAAGAAGGATTCCTGGTGCCGTTGCTGAGGAGTATCAAGACAAGAATAGTCTCCCGTCAGCACGTGTTTCTGGCGCTGTTGGAAGGTCTTTTGTTGCAGTAGCAGAAGTATTTCTGGCGCCGTTGTCGGGGAGGGAGAGATCTAGCCAAGTAGAACTCACAAACTCATCTCTTGCATTTACTTTTTTGCCAGTTGCCTCTCGTTTTCCTCTCCCCCACTTCACATTTGCCATTTTCATTTGCCTTTCTCCTTTGCTGTTTTCTTTTGCCTTTTGCCTTTTTGCCGTTTTCCTTTGCCGGTTTTCTTGCTTGCTTGTGTGCTTGTTTGTTTATTGAAGTCATCATGGCTGAAAACACCAAACTTTGCGACTTCTCGAGTACCAATAATAATGATTTTATTAGTACTCCGATTGCTCCCGCCACTAGTGCGGAATCGTATGAAATCAACGCAGCTTTGGTGAATCTTGTTATGAAAGAGCAATTCTCTGGCCTTCTTAGTGAAGATGCCGCATCCCATCTCAATACCTTCATTGAGCTTTGCGATATGCAAAAGAAAAGAGATGTGGATAATGACGTGATTAAGTTGAAGCTTTTCCCTTTCTATTTGCGAGATCGCACAAAAACTTGGTTTTCTTCTTTGCCCAAAAATAGTATCGATTCTTGGGATAAGTGTAAAGATGCTTACATATCCAAGTATTTTCCGCCGGCTAAGATCATCTCCTTACGCAACGATATCATGAATTTCAAGCAACTTGATCATGAACACGTTGCACAATCTTGGGAGAGGATGAAGCTTATGATTAGAAATTGTCCCGCTCATGGCTTGAGTTTGTGGATGATTCTACAAACCTTTTACGCTGGTTTGAATTTTGCCTCTCGCAATATCTTGGACTCCGCCTCAGGTGGAACATTCATGGAAATCACATTAGGAGATGCTACAAAACTCCTAGATAATATCATGACCAACTACTCTCAGTGGCACACTGAAAGGTCACCTGCTAGCAAAAAGGTACATGCTATAGAAGAAATTAACTCGCTTAGTGCTAAGATGGACGAGTTGATGAATTTGGTTGCTAGTAGAAACGGTACTGTAGATCCTAATGACGTGCCACTATCTTCCTTGATTGAGAGTAGCAACGCTAGTTTGGACGTTAACTTTGTTGGTAGGAACAATTTTGGCAACAACAATGCTTTTAGAGGAAACTATGTTCCTAGGCCTTTTCCTAGTAACTCCTCTAACAATTATGGCAATTCCTACAACAACACTTATGGAAATCACAACAAATTACCCTCTGATTTAGAGAGTAATATCAAAGAGTTCATCAACTCTCAAAATATTTTCAATGCGTCCATAGAGGAAAAACTACTCACAATTGACGATTTGGTTAAGAGCGTTGATAGGATGTCTTGTGATATTGATGCTTTGAAAGTTGGATGTGCTCCTCCCAAGGTCAACTTGGATGAAACTTTGAAAGCTATGCGTGTCTCCATGAATGAGAGCAAAGAAAGAACCACCCAAATTCGCGATAGGCATGAATGGTTTAAAAGGGTGCGTTCTAGTGATGCAAATCACGAAGATCTTAAAGTGCTTGGTGTGACTCCTCTTGAATCTTTGTTTTCGCGTGTCAAACCTATTGATGAGGGGGTTGGATATGAATCCACTTTGGTTGAAAAACGCCCCAATGATTCGGAGTCTACCTATCTTGATGATAAAGGTGTGGAGAGAGGAGTAGAAGAAATCAAAATTTTGGGTAGTAATGAAACTACTTTGGATTTCAAGGAATTCAATTATGATAGTTGATCCTTGTTTGAATGCATTTCTTTGATGCAATCCATTGCAAACTCTCCACATGCTTATAGCCAAAGCAAAGCCTTTAACGTGCATATCGTAGATGCTATGATGAAATCTCCTGAAGAGAAGCTCGAATTAGAAGTCTCTATACCTAGAAAACTTCATGATGAGTGGGAACCTACTATCAAAATCAAGATCAAAAACTATGAGTGCAATGCTTTGTGTGATTTGGGTGCTAGTGTTTCCGCGATTCCAAAGTCTTTATGTGATATTCTTGGTTTTCATGAGATTAAAGAGTGTTCTCTTAATTTGCATCTTGCGGATTCTACTGTCAAGAAACCCATGGGAATGATCGATGATGTTCTTATTGTTGCAAATAAGAACTATGTACCCGTGGATTTCATTGTACCTGACATAGATTGCAATCCTTTATGTCCCATTATTCTTGGTAGACCTTTCCTAAGGACTATTGGTTCTATCATCGATATGAAGGAAGGGAATATTAGATTTCAATTTCCTTTAAAGAAGGGCATGGAGCACTTTCCTAGAAAGAAAATAAGATTGCCTTATGAATCTATGATGAGGGCTACTTATGGTTTGAGCACCAAAGATGACTATACGTGATTCCATCACATAATGCCTAGCTAAGGGCGTTAAACAATAGCGCTTGTTGGGAGGCAACCCAACGAATCTATCCTTTTTCTTTCTGTTTTGTGTTTTCCACACTTTCATAATTCTGTTATGATTGTGTTTTTTGTGTTTCTTTTTGCGTTTGTGCCAAGCAAAACCATTATGATTAGTCTTGGGGATGATCGTTTGGTCATGCTGGAAAAGACAGAAACTTTCTGCTCATGAAAAGAATTTTCATTATTTTCTGTAAGATCTTTTGAGTTGATTCTTTTTGCTGCTGATTTCTACGCAAATTCTTCAGACTTTCATAATTTTTCAGAATTTTTGAAGTACCATAAGTATACGAAGTATACAGATTGCTACAGACTGGTCTGCTGTTAACAGATTCTTTTTTTGTTGTGTTGGTTGCTTATTTTGATGAAACTATGGATAGTATCGGGGGGTATTAGCCATGGAAGATTGAAAAGACAGCAACCCAACATCAACATAAGTAGAATTCAAGTTTGCTACAGTACCTAAGGAAGTGGTGGTTTCCTTTCTTATACTAATGTTATCACGAGTTTCTGTTTAAGTTTCGTGTTGTGAAGTTTTCAAGTTTTGGGTGAAGTTCTTATAGACAAAGAGGTAAAGAGTGGAAAGAGCTCAAGCTTGAGGATGCCCAAGGCACCCCAAGATGATTCAAGGATGCCGTAAAAGCCTAAGCTTGGGGATGCCCCGGGAAGGCATCCGCTCTTTCGTCTTCAATCCATCGGTAACGTTACTTGCGGCTATATTTTTATTCACCACATGTTATGTGTTTTTTCTTGGAGCGTCTTGTATCGTAGGAGTCTTTTATTTTTGTCGTGTCACAATCATCCTTGCTGCACACCTAGAGAGAGAGACATGCACTCACTGTGATTTTGTCGAGCTTCACTTATATCCTTTGGTAGACAATTCAGCTCATATGTGCTTCACTTGTATCTTTTGAGCTAGTTGATTTTGCTCTATGTGCTTCACTTATATCTTTTAGAGCACAACGGTGCGTGGCTTGGTAGTTGATCTATCCTATGAAAGTAGTCTCAAAAGGGGTAGTTATCCAAAGGGATATGAAAACTTCCACCTTCATGTGCATTGAATAGTTAGAGAAGTTTGATTCATCTCAATTAGTTTTGAGTTGTGGTTGTGGTAATATTAAAGTTATGCTAGTAAGGTGTTGTGGATCTAGAAATACTTGTGTTGAAGTTATTGATTCCCGTAGCATGCACGCATGGTGAACCGCTATGTGATGAAATCTAAGCATGATTAGTCTATTGATTGTCATCCTTTGCGTGGCGGTTGGGATCGCGCGATGGTTTATACCTACCAACCCTTCCCCTAGGAGTATGCGTTGAATGCTTTGTTTCAATTACTAATACAACTTTTGCAACAAGTATATGAGTTCTTCATGACTAATGTAGAGTCCATGGTTTAGATGCACTTTCACCTTCCACCATCACTATCTTCTTTAGTGTTGTGCAATTTTTGCTGGTGCACAAAACCCACCATTAGCCTCCCTCAAGACAGCCACCATACCTACCTACTATGGCTTTTTCAAAGTCATTCTGAGATATATTGCCATGCAACTACCACCATGACATGTGCCACGACTTCTACATTGCCATTGCATGATCGTAAGATAGCTAGCATGATTTTTCCATTAATGTACACTACCGAAGGCATTCCATATAGAGTCATCGTTGCTCTAAGTTTTGATTTGAAAGTGTGATGATCATCATTGATGGAGCATTGTCCCATGTGAGGAAATAAAAGAGGCCAAAGATGCCCACCAAAAAAATAAAGGCCAAAGAGCCCACCAAAAAAAACGGGTGATGAGAGAAAAAGAGAGAAGGGACAATGCTACTATCCTTCCACACTTGTGCTTATTAAGCACCATGATCTTCATGATTGAGAGTCTCTCGTTTTGTCACCACCATATAGCTAGTGGGAAATTTTCATTACATAACTTGGCTTGTATATTCCAATGATAGGCTTCCTCAAATTTGCCTTAGGTCTTCGTGAGCAAGCAAGTTGGATGCACACCCACTAGTTTTCTTTAAGAGCTTTCACATACTCTTAGCTCTAGTGCATCATTTGTATGGAAATCCCTACTGATTCACATTGATATCTATTGATGAGCATCTCCACAGCTCATTGATATGCCTAGTTAATATGATCATCTTCTCCTTGTTTGTCTTGCAACCTCCACCGCATTCCACACCACTTATAGTGCTAAAACCATGGCTCATGCTCATGTATTGCGTGAGAGTTGAAAAGGTTTGAGAAAGTAAAGGTGGAAAACAATTACTTGGCCAATACCGGGGGTTGTGCATGATTTAAATTCGTTGTGCAATGATGATAGAGCATAGCCAGACTATATGCTTTTGTAGGGATAACTTTCTTTTGGCCTTGTTATTTTGAAAGTTCATGATTACCTTGCTAGTTTGCTTGAATTATTATTGTTTCCATGTCAATAGCAAACTATTGTTTTGAATCTAATGGATCTGAACATTCACGTCACATAAGAGGAATTACAAAGGACATCTATGCTAGGTAGCATGAAAGCATCAAAAATTCATTCTTTATCACTTCCCTACTTGAGGACGAGCAGGAGTTAAGCTTGGGGATGCTTGATATGTCTCAAACGTATCTATAATTTTTGATGGTTTCATGCTGTTATCTTGTCATCTTTGGATGTTTTATGTACCTTTTATATCTTTTTTGGGACTAACTTATTAATTCAGTGCCAAGTGCCAGTTCGTGTTTTTTCTGTGTTTTTGGCTCTTTTCAGATCTGATTTTGGAACAGAGTCCAAACGGAATAAAATCCCCGAAATAAAATTTTCCCGAACGGAAGAAGATCAGGGGGCTTAAGGGCCAAGCCAGGAGAGCTACAGGGGGCCCACAAGCCCTGTAGCCGCCACCAGGGGGGCGGCGGCTATCAGGCTTGTGGCCTCCCTGGCGCCCCCCTGACCTTGCTCCTTCGCCTATATATATTCCCTAAAATACAGAAAAAATTAGGGAATCCACGAAAACACTTTTCCACCACCGCAAGCTTCCGTTTCCGCGAGATCTCATCTGGAGACCCTTCCCGGTGCCCTGTCGGAGGGGACTTTGGAGTTGGAGGGCTTCTACATCAACATCATCGCCCCTCCAATGACTCGTGAGTAGTTCACTTCAGACCTACGGGTCCGTAGTTAGTAGCTAGATGGCTTCTTCTCTCTCTTGGATCTTCAATACAAAGTTCTCCATGATCTTCATGGAGATCTATCCGATGTAGTCCTCTTTGGCGGTGTGTTTGTCGAGATCCGATGAATTGTAGATTTGTGATCAGATTATCTATGATTTATATTTGAGTCTTTGTTGATTTCTTATATGCATGATCTGATATCCTTGTAAGTCTCTCCGAGTCTTGGGTTTCGTTTGGCCAACTAGATCGATGATTCTTGCAATGGGAGAAGTGCTTGGTTTTGGGTTCTTACCGTGTGGTGACCTTTCCCAGTGACAGTAGGGGCAGCAAGGCACACATCGTGTAGTTGCCATCAAGGGTAACAAGATAGGCTTTGTCGTAGATATGAGATTGTCCATCTACATCATGTCATCTTGCTTAAGGCGTTACTCTGTTCTTTTGGACTTAATACACTAGATGCATGCTCGATAGCGGTCGACGTGTCGAGTAATAGTAGTAGATGCAGAAAGTATCAGTTTACTTGTTTTGGACGTGAAGCCTATAGATATAATCATTGCCATAGATGATGTCACGACTTTGCACGGTTCTATCAATTGCTCGACAGTAATTTGTTCACCCACCGTCTACTTGCTTTCATGAGAGAAGCCACTAGTAAACACTATGGCCCCCGGGTCTATTCACACCTATCGTTTCCAGTTTCGCTTTCACTTTGCTTCATTACTTTGTTCCTTTCGGTTCTCACTTGCTAAACAATCTATAAGGGATTGACAACCCCTTCATAGCGTTGGGAGCAAGCTTTTTGTGTTTGTGCAGGTACTTGTGATACTCCTTCACTGGATCGATACCTTGGTTCTCAAAACCGAGGTAAATACTTACCACCGCTGTGCTACATCACCCTTTCCGCTTCGAGGGAACACCAACGCAAGGCTCCAAGGCCACGGGGGAATCCTTTGCATATTTGCCTAGGAAGTCCCTAAAGGCATAGCCATAGCAGAAGGATTCCTGGTGCCGTTGCTGAGGAGTATCAAGACAAGAATAGTCTCCCGTCAACACGTGTTTCTGGCGCCGTTGGAAGTTCTTTTGTTGCAGTAGCAGTAGGCTAGGTTCGTACTTGTTATGACCAGCAAGAAAAACTAAAACAAAGTAAAAAGTAAAGAGCGGGACGCTCCAAGTATAGCACATAACATATGAAGTGATAAAAATATAGCATGGAGATGGACGAACTGATGATTGTTGATAGAGAAAGGGATGCACGGGGGCATCCCCAAGCTTAGATGCTTGAGTCTCCTTGAATATTTCTTGGGGGTGAATGGGGGCATCCCCAAGCTTGAGCGCTTGACACTACTGGATCTTCTTTCATCATCTTCCATCGCATACTTGAAAACTCCCTTCGTACGAAACTCGTCATTAGCTGATTAGAGTGGTTAGTACCCATGATAAAATAATTCATTACCCACTGGAAATAATGATTTTCATGAAAATCTACTGTTTCTAATGATTGCCAAAAGGTTTTTGCAAAGGAAAAGCAAGCTTAAGATTTGCAAAATGATGAAAACGCAAAACGTGGCAGAATCGGTGAAAAAAAGAACAATAGGTAGTAAATAATATTTTCGGGGTACTTCTGCAACTCAAATTGGAAAACTCAGAACAGATGCCAGAAATACAATTATATAGCGCATGCTGTCAAAAACATTCAGATCAAAAATATAATCTGGTGATTTTTGGCGAATGTTTCTGTCAAGCAGACAAAATCTGTTTCTGGACAACATGTCACAACTTTTGAACTTCTTGCAATCGGAGGCTAAAAATTGGCACAAAGCTTGAAAATAAAGATACAATGGTGTTGCTACAGTAGTAACAAGCATCAAGACCACTAAAACTGGAAGTGAAAATAAATTGGGTTGCCTCCCAACAAGCGCTTTCTTTTATGCCTTTGAGCTAGGCATGATGCAAAAAGATCAAGTTGTATCAATTGAACCATCACAAAGATCATCGAAAAGCTCTTTAATAGTACAACTAGCCTTAAGAGGAATCTCAAATAGAGGCTTAGTGGCAACACTTCTAGGAACAAAAGCAAAGGTAGTAAGACCAATTGGCATTTCATTTCTCATTTTATTTATAAGAGGTATCTCTTCCATGGTCTTCACAGTTTCAACACCCCTAGCAATAGGTATACTTGTTTTGGGTTGAGGAACCATGGGTATGTTAACGAACCTAGGTCCCTTCCTTGCGGGGGTTTCTACCTTTTTAGTCTTGATGGAGGATAGAGTAGTTCCTAAAGTTTCAAAAATATCCTATATCTTATCAATCCTAGAAGGATCCATATCATGGGATTTAAGGGTCTCCAATGTTTTGTAAATTTTGTGCATGGAGCTATCAAGTCTATTTAAGTTCCCTTGAATCATACGATGCACTTCATTTATTTTAATCATGCTTGGCATCTCTAGCTCTATTTTCTCAAGTTTACTCATAATGTGATCTAGAGTAACATTATCCTTAATGTCAACAATAGGTGGGTTTCCGACAAGATTTTCCATAACGTTAAGAGCCTCCCCAATGTGAGATTCCAAGAAATTCCCTCCTATTGCTGTGTCTAGAACAAACCTATGCTAAGAAGTAATACCAACATAAAAAAATCTAAGCAAAATAGTGGTGGATTGCTTCTTGGTGGCCCTATCTTGAGAATTTTTAATTCTATACCAAGCATCTTTCAAACTTTCTCCAACCCTTTGTTTGAAGGTGAGAATCTCTCCTTCGGGTGCAACACTAGAGGCAAAGGATTTAGATATACCGACAAAACAAAGCAAAGTAACTAATTTTTTTGTGGTTTTTGGTATAAGACTCTAAAGCAAAAACTAGAAAGCAAACTAACAAGACTAAAAAGCAAAAGTAAAAGATAACGTGCAACTCCCCTATCTTGAAGACTAGAGTCCCCAGCAACGGCGCCAGAAAACTTGCTTGATGACGAGATGATGTATATACTTCTCGCTCCTTGTTGGTTACCCCAAGTGGAAGGTTGAGATGTAGTCAGCAGCAAGTGTTCCCTTACACGAAGACTGTAAGGTTTATCGAACCAGGAGGACTCCGAGGATCAACAAGTAGGTTTCTCCTACCCTGGCACTAGCAAAGACGTGGAGGTGCACACACACAAATAACTTTGCTCCCAACGAGTACAGAGAGGTTGTTAATCTCTCCGGCCTTGAAGTTTGCAAAGGATCAAAACACAAGCGGGAATAGTGATAGTGATTGCAACGAAAAAGTAAATGAAAGGACTAAATGATGGAGGTGTAAGCAATGGTGGTGATATGGACCGGAGTCACATGATGTTCACTAGTGATGTCTCTCTCCCAAAAGACGATAAACAACTATGATTGGGTGAACAAATTACAGCCGGGCAATTGACAGAATTATAAACGCACCGCAATGCTAATTATGCTACTTGAAAGTTAGAGGCTCAATATTAATGGGCAGTACACCGAGACAAGTAGACCATTTATTCATCAACATCTACTTACTAATCATCCACCTCAAGATATCTATCCAGAACATCTTGCTGGTATTAAGTTGCGAGCCCCACCCAAAGTGTAAACTCAAAGCAACAGACAACTGCATTAACGAACTATGTGTAAGGTAAACAATCCTTGCAACTGTGGTCACATGCACCGTTGTTTCATCCCAGGTGGCAACAACACATCCCCTAGTCTCATGTTTCTGTCACTCAAGCTAGACATCAGGGGGCATGAACCCACAATCATGCATAACACTCCCTCTTGGAGTTACAATCTACTACTCGGCCAAAGCAATACAAAACAACGGAGAACATGCATGAATCACTAAAGAACATAATATAAAAGGATAATCAAATATATAACTCATAACAATCTGAACATAATCTCATAATCCATCGGATCCCAACAAACCGAGCATAGCAATAGCATGAAAATTACGTAGGTGCGTTGATCATGTAGAGCAGCTCACAAGGGCTAATCATGGAAGCACAAGATTGGAGAAAAGACATCACATAGCTACTGGTCATGGACTCATGGTCCAAGGAGGACTACTCACGGCACATCCGGGAAGCGTCCATGGCGGTGGAGAAGCTCCCGGAGGTCAATCCTCCCTCCCGCAGGGTGCCGAGAAGAGGTCTCCTGACGCTCCCGATCTTGGAAGCGCCGTGGCGGCGGAACGATGGAGAAATTCGTGATTCTGGATCCCGTATAGGGTTTTTTCATCGAGGGGTAAATATAGGCGAAAGGAGGGCACCAGAGGGCGTGGGACCCACCCAGGCAGCCTCCCGACGTGGCCTGGGGGTGGGCCGCACCCATAGGTCACCTGGGCGGCCCCTGGCCCCCTCTGGCCCCCATTCGTGCTTCTTGAAGCTTCTGGTGCGCTAATTTTTATATATTTTTCACGGGATTTTTGGGGATCCAAAAAATTGGGTAAAAGCCCCTGCAAAAAAGACATCAGTAGACAAAAACTGGCACTGGGTGCACCGAGTTAGTAGGTTAGTCCAAATATGTGTAAAAAGATATAAAAGTGTAGCGAAAGATATAACAATGTCACCCAAAAGATCATGGCACAAGCAGAAATTATAGATACATTTGGGACGTATCAATGTGTTGATGCCACTAGGGAGAAAACAATGGTGCTTATGACCACGGTTGCAAGGATTGTTTACCTTACACAAAGTTCATTAATGCAGTTGTCCGTTGCTTTGAGTTTACACTTTGGGTGGGGCTCGCAACTTAATACCAGCGAGATGTTCTGGATATATATCTCAGGGTGGATGATTAGAGAGTAGATGCTGATGGATAAACGGTCTACTTGTCTTGGCATACTGCCCATTAGTTTTGAGCCTCTAACTTTCTTGTAGCATGATTAGCATTGCGGTGCGTTTATAATTTTGTCAATTGCCCAGCTATAATTTGTTTACCCAACATAGTTGTTTATCGTGTTTTACGAGAGGGACATCACTAGTGAACATCATGTGACTCTGGTCCATATTTCCACCTTTGTTTACACCTCCACCATTTACTATTTTTATTTACTTTTCTGTTGCAATCACTATCGCTATTCCCGCTTGTGTTTTGATCTTTTGCAAACTACAAGGCCGAAGAGATTGACAACCTCTCGGAACTCGTTGGGAGCAAAGTTATTTGTTGTATGTGCAGGTCCACGTCTTGTGCTAGCGTCAGAGCAGCGGACACCTACTTGTTGATCCTCGGAGTCCTCCTGGTGCGATAAACCTTACAGTCCCCGTGTAAGGGAAATCTGCTGCTGACTACATATCCACCTTCCATTTGGGGTAACCAACGAGGGGCGAGAAGTATATCCATCAAGTCGTCATCAAGCAAATTTTTGGCGTCGTTGTCGGGGACTCCAGTCTTCAAGATAGGGGAGTTGCACACTATCTTTTACCTTTGATTTTAGTCTTGTTAGTTTGCTTTCTAGTTTTTTTGCTTTAGAGTCTTATACCAAAAACTAAAAAAAGGAATAGTTACTTTGCTTTGTTTAGTCAGTATGTCTAAGTCCTTTGCCTTTGGTGTTGCACCCGAAGGAGAGATTCTCACCTTCGAACATAGGGTTGGAGAAAGTTCGAAAGATGCTTGGTATGGAATTAAAGATTCTCAAGATAGAGCCACCAAGAAGCAATCCACCATTATTTTTCTTAGAAATTTTTATGTTGGTATTACTTCTAGGAATAGGTTTGTTCTAGACACAACAATAGGTGGGAATTTCTTGGAAGCTCCCGTTTGGGAGGCTCTTAACTTTATGGAAAATCTTGTTGGAATCCCACCTATTATTGACATAAAGGATGATATCACTTTATCTCACATTATGAGTAAACTTGAGAATATAGAGCTATGGATGCCAAGCATGGGTAAAATAAATGAAGTAGATCATAGGATTCAAGGGAACTTAAATAGACTTGATAGCTCCATGCACAAAATTTATAAAACTTTGGAGACCCTTAAATCCCATGACGTGGATCCTTCTAGGATTGATAGGATGGAGGATATTATTGAAACTTTAGGAACTACTCTATCCCCCATAAAGACTAAAAAGGTAGAAACCCCCGCAAGGAAGGGACCTAAGTTCGTTCACGTACCCAAGGTTCCTCAACCCAAAACGAGTATACCTATTACTAATGGTGTTGAAACTGTGGAGACCTTGGAAGAGATACCTCTCTTAAATAGACTTAAAAATGAAATTCCAATTTATATTACTACCTTTGCTTTTGTTCCTAGAAGTGTTGCCATTATGCCTCTCTTTGAGAGTCCTCTTAAGATTAGTTGTACTATTGAAGAGCTTTTTGATGGTTCAATTGATACAACTTGATCTTTTTTGCATCATGCCTAGCTCAAAGGCATAGAAGAAAGCGCTTGTTGGGAGGCAACCCAATTTGTTTATACTTTCAGTTTTAGTGGTCTTGATGCTTGTTACTACTGTAGCAACATCATTGTATCTTTATTTTCAAGCTTTGTGCCAAGTTTTAGCCTCTGATTGCAAGAAAGTTCAAAAGTTATGACATGCTGTCAAGAAACAGATTATGTCTGCTTGACGGACAAATTTGCCGAAAATCACCGGATCATCTTTTTGATCTGAAAATTTTAAACAATATGCTCTATATAATTGTCTTTCTGGGGTCTCTTGTGAGTTTTATTTTATTTTATTTGCAGAAGTGCCCCAAAAAAATTATTTACTACCTGATGTTCTGTTTTTTTCCAGATTCTGCCCTGTTTTGTGTTTTCATTGTTTTGCAAATCTTAAGCTTTCTTTTTCTTTGCAAAAACATTTTGGTAATCTTGAGAAACAATATCTATTCATGAAAATATTTATTTCGAGTAGAGAATAAATTATTTTATTATGGGCACTAACAACTCTAATCAGCTTATGATGAGTTTCGTATGAAGGGAGTTTTCAAGTATGCGATGGAAGATGATGAAAGAAGATCCAGTAGTGTCAAGCGCTCAAGCTTGGGGATGCCCCCATGCACCCCAAGAAATATTCAAGGAGACTCAAGTGTCTAAGCTTGGGTATGCCCCCGTGCATCCCCTTCTCCATCAACAATCATCAGTTCGTCCTTCTTCATGCTATATTTTTATCACTTCATTTGTTATGTGCTATGCTTGGAGCGTCCCGCTCTTTACTTTTTAGTTTGTTTTAGTTTTGCTTGCTGGTCATAACAAGTCGGAACCTATCCTACCTTGTTTGGGAGAGAAACACGCTCCATTCCACTCTAGAACACAACATACGTTTTCATGCTTATGTTTTTTGTGTGTTCTTTATCTTTACATAGCTACTATCATGCCTAGCTCTTAGTTTTCATGCTATTTATTTTTAAGATCTTTTATTTAGGTTTATTTTGTAACACTCTTGAGTTTTCATGCTTATCTTGTTTAGAGAGTTGGCTCGTTGCATCGAGTTGTGTGTCTTGCAATAGTAGGTAATTAAGGTTGCTATTTAAGTATAATAGTCACTTGCAATAGTTTTGAGGTATTGATTTGAGTAATGTTTGTACTATTGGTGTCAAGAGGTTGAACCTATTAGTTATAGGTGTCGTATTTTGGGAAATCTGTGTGTATTTTCAGAAACAAAACAAAAAACAAATTAGTTGAGAACTCTAGCTGCTAGATGGATTGCTAACCTCTGGAGGGGTTGGAATATAGAGAGTCCCCTCACGTTCTCATGGGTCGAGGATGCGCAAGGATAACCAAAGCCCCAAACACTCCTCCTCTGGGTACTTGTCTCTTTGTGAATCTCCTGACTAGATAGAGAGTTACCGATAATAAGTGCATGAGTTCTTCGGACTAATGCGACTATCCGATTGTTGGCACTTCCACCATCCATATTTTGCTCGCCTCTTTGGTACAGTGCATTGCCCTTTATCATCTTGAGAGTTGGTGCAAACTTCGTCTGTGCATCCAAACCCTTGGCATGATACGGTCTGTCATCATAAGCCTCATTATATCCTTCCTCAAAACAGCCACCATACCTACCTATTAAGGCATTTCCATAGCCTTTCCAAGATACATTGCCATGCAACATCCACCATCTCATGACTTGATCTTCATGTCATACATGCTTTTGCTTTATCGAGGAGCTGCATGCTAGTTGGGCCTTGCCCTTATTATTGCTACATGACGCGCTAGTTTCATTGCATACCCTGCTACACTGGCAGAGGCATACATTTGCATACATCATGATAGTTTTCATTTGTCTTTATGTTTAGTACTTCCTATAAAGTGTGAAGATCTTCTTTTTATTCTTGTAAAATATAGAGTGTTGCCCTTAAGTGAGGAAAAGATCTCGAAGAGGACAAATTAAAAGATCCCAAAAGAGGACACATGAAAAGATCCAAAAGAGGACAAATGAGAGATAAATAGAAAGAGCCAAAGAGGCCACAAAAGAAAAGAAAAAATAAAAAAAGAAGAAAACAAGAAATAAAAAGAGAGAAGGGGGCAACACTACTATTCCTTTTGAAAGATCCACACTCGTACTCCATTGTTATATTTGTACTCCATAGAGATTATCACTCATGCATAACTATGTGGGGACCTTTACACTATATAACTTGGCTTGTATATTCCAATGACGAGCCTCCTCAAATGAGCTCTAGGTCTTCATGAGCAAGCAAGTTGGATGCACCCCCACTAGTTCCATTGGAGAGCTTACCTTAGCTCATATGTTCATCCGTTGCATGGCAATCCCTACTCCTCACATCATATCTATCATTTGGCTTTCTCTCACTATGGTTGTCCTCATTGATGTGAGCCTTTCACACCTTTTTTGTCTTCCTTCCCCATCATTATTTTCTTTGCCATATTAAGTGCCAACATATCTTGCTTGCGCTCATCCATTGCATGAGTGCTCAAAGTCGAAAGGGAGAGGATCATTTTGACTTGTGCCTGACTAGTGGTTTGGGGATGAGTCAAAATAAGATTCTGAAGGAGTCCAAGTGTGAAGTTTTAGTAGATTGAGTTCTCAATTAAATTAAATAATATTTTTTATGCTCTAAACCCATATCCCACTTCTTGCACGCAAACACCATTTGGAGACATTCGAGTCACGGGCAGCGAGAGCTCTTGCACCTTTATGTTCTTAATTTGCTATCTTCAATACTAAATATAGACTCTTGCTTGTTATTTTGTTGACTTGAATTGCATATCCTAGTTGCTTTACTTTGAAGTTTTTATATGTGTGTTAGCATGTCAGCACAGAAATTATTTGTGTTATCATTTACCTACTCGAGGACGAGCAGGAATTAAACTTGGGGATGTTGATACGTCCCAAACGTATCTATAATTTATGTTTGTTCCATGATCTTTTGGGTGACATTGTTATATGTTTTGCTACGAGACTAGGGGATGTGATGTTGCCACGAGGGAGAAAACCACGGTGCTTGTGACCATGGTTGCAAGGATTGTTTACCTTACACAAAGTTTGTTAATGCAGTTGTCCGTTGCTTTGAGTTTACACTTTGGGTGGGGCTCGCAACTTAATACGAGTGAGATGTTCTGGATAGATATCTCAAGGTGGATGGTGATGGATAAACGGTCCACTTGTCTTGGTGTACTGCCCATTACTTTTGAGCCTCTAACTTTCTTGTAGCATGATTGCGGTGTGTTTATAATTCTGTCAATTGCCCAGCTGTAATTTGTTTACCCAACATAGTTGTTTATCGTCTTTTAGGAGAGAGACATCACTAGTGAACATCATGTGACTCTGGTACATATTTCCACCACTGTTTACACCTCCACCATTTAAAATTTTTATTTATTTTTCTGTTGGAATCACTATCACTATTCCCGTTTTTGTTTTGATCCTTTGCAAACTACAAGGCCGGAGAGATTGACAACCTCTCTGAACTCGTTGGGAGCAAAGTTATTTGTCTTCTCCTAGCGCCAGAGCAACGGACACATACTTGTTGATCCTGGGAGTCCTCGTGGTTCGATAAACCTTACAGTCCCTGTGTAAGGGAAATCTGCTGCTAACTACATCTCCACCTTCCACCTGGGGTAACCAACGAGGGGCGAGAAGTATATCCATCAACTCGTCATCAATAGCCACCCCTGGCCGTTGTGCTCATTGGACCACACACACATCACTGTGTATAAGCTCCAACAGCTCGGACGCCCTCTCGCAACTCTTTGCAAAAGGAGAATTTGTCATCTTGCCTAGCAAGCATGATTCACATGTCTCGAATGACCCGAAGTAAGACGAAGTTAGGAGTCCATCATCATGGAGCTTATTCATGCGTTTCAGACTAATGTGTCCAAGCCGGCAATGCCAGAAGTATGTTGGATTTATCTCATTAGGCTTATGCCTCTTGACATTCATGTGATAGACTAGTTTCATTTCTAGATTCAAAATAAGTAGCCCATCTACAATGGGTGCATAGCTGTGGAACAATCCATTCAAATAAAATGAACAACCATTGTCCTTTAAATTGAATTCATAACCTTGACTCATCAAACATGAGGCAGGAATAATGTTCCGACTAAGTGCGGGAATGTAATAACAATTATTCAGTTCCAAAATAAATCCAGAAGGAAGCTGGAGTTGCATCGTGCCGACCTCCAACGCAACAACTCTTGCTTTGTTGTCGACCATGATGTCAATCTCTCCTTGTGCCACACGCCTACTTCTTACCGGCCCCTGCATCGAGTTGCAAATATGAACAACTGATCTGGTATGAAATACCCAAGAGCTACTAGGTATGTCAGCAAGGTAAATGTCTATAACATATGTAACAAGTGTACCTTTGCCTGAAGAAGCATCTCCGGCCTACTTGCCATGCTCATCAAGCCACTTGCTACAGTTCCTCTTCCAGTGACCAGTTTCCTTGCAATGATAGCAAATGGTCTTTGAGTTTGGTCCGGACTTCGGCTCAGTGGGGGAGACAACCGTCTCCATGCCCTTTGCCTTAGCCTTTTTCAGGGACCAACTCTTCTTGAACTTAGCCGAGTTATGCACCATCAACACTTGATGCGTGCCTTTCTTAATATCCTTCTCTGCCACCTTGAGCATCCCATGCAATTCAGTGAGCTTCTTATCCATGCCGTGCATATGATAGTTTGAGATGAACGTCCCATAGCTAGCTAGAAGAGCACCCAGAACTGCATAAGTTGCCAGCTCATCCAAGAGCGGGAAACCCAATCGATCCAAAGCTTGCATATGTCCAATCATCTTGATCACATGCGGGCTCAGTGGATCACCATCCTTCAGCTTACAATCCATCAAGGATCGCGAGATGTTGAACCTTTCGGTCCTAGCATGCACCTGAAACATGCTCTTGAGACCCTCGATCATATCGAAAGCCGCAATGTGTTCGCAATGTTGTTGCAAATCGGGCTCCATACAAGCCAGCATGAGGCAACTGATCTCGTTTGATTCATCAACGAGTTTCTGGTAGGCATTCTTGGTTGTGGCATTAGCATTATCGGCAGGTGCCTCTGGAAGTGGATCCTCTAGAACATGTTCCTTTTTATCGTGCTTGAGAACAATTCTCAGATTTCTATACCACGTGGTAAAGTTTGTTCCATTCACTTTATCCTTTTCCAGAATTGATTTCAATACAAAGTTTTGAGGAGGTGGTGCCATTGAGCTACAACAGAAAATATGCAATCACTAAGCAATGTGTTTATGTAGAGTAATTCAAGCCTTAAATATAACTACTCCCACTGAAGTCAGTATCGCTCCGCAAACTCTTAGTGATTTAGGATCCGTCTAGGGCGAGCGACTAGTGAGCTTTAGCATCACTACTAGACAACTTGCTTATTCGGTAAGCAACTCCTTGCTAATCGTATCTCTATACGACTCCTGTTAGTCGGGTAGGTATCTCATACCCCGGCTCCCGACCTTTTTTGCCACAAGGCCCAAAACCATTTTGATAGCCTTGTCAAGTTAACCTGATGTAGTGCATGCCCCTGTCCGACACGAACCCTCCAGTTCAAGGACATCTAGCAGCACCTCAATTTTATGAGCCCACTACGAGGCGTACTTAACGTGCGAAGGTGCAACATCCAGAATGGCAACGTGCTTGATATTAATGAGGGATCTTTCTACCATACTAACATGTATAGAAATAAGAAGCAATATCAATCACATATAAACAAAAAATATGTGAAATAGTATGGCTCCTTCATGGACATCCTTCCATGGTCGACTCCAACTCTGATGACCAGGCCAATACTCCATCTTGTCCGTCACGCCGGGACGCCAAATACTCGAACTTGATCTCTGTTCTCCAACTACTACAACTAGTAGTGAATTTACACAGGATCACAAGTCGACACGCAGGTCATGTTAAAGTACACACATGCATCACATACATATGAGCCATACTATTCACATCAAACCTGCAAAACAAACTGATCCATAGAGTCGCATTCTATCGGTTTGTGTGATCGTGTATGAAATACAAGGTGCTACGCACACGACGGTCCGAAAAGGCCATCCTCGCGAGCCCCACCTTTCATGAGGCCCACCTTGTGAGGCCTACCTCGGGAGGCCTACCTCGTGAGGACACAAGGTGTTACGCACACGGCGGTCCCCCATGTGAGGTCTCCTCGTGAGGTCGCCTTGATGTAAAGTTGATTTCATCAACCGTGCACATAGCTAAACTTATGAACGACGAAGGATCACATCCGCCGCCTCCACATATCAAATATGCATCTGATCTGAATCTAAAACCACCAGCAGATGCTCTGATACCACTGTTGGGATCCACCGTAGGTGCATCGCATGCGAATTAAAAATTCCTACATGTAGAACATCCAAGAACATGCTATGGAGATGGATCACAGATCGTTACCATTAGACGCGCGGTGCCGTGCAGCGGAAGTAGAGTTGGGGCAGGGCGTCTGCGTGGTTCGTCTTCTCCTTGTCTGTTCTCCCTCGTGCAGCCGGTCCGATCTCCCTCGTGAGGCCGGTCGCCGGATCCCGTGTACAGGCTCGCCGAAGCGACGCAATTGCACCGCCTCTAATGGTATCCGCACGTGCAGGAGGAACACACCGTGCGGCAGACTGCTAGATTCGATCACACGGTCGACGACGGGTGGAGGTGGCTATTCGCAACTCATGCGAAACCCTAATGATGACGAAGAAGCAATCTCTCTCTTAGGTGTGCCACACCTCCGCTATATATAGGCGTCCGACGTAGGCTCAACTCTTTAGGTTCTCGTTCACTTGGTTGCAAGTCAGACCACGCCCGACTCGGCTAGTGGGTAGCGGTCTCTAGCAAGATGTGCCGACTCCAAGTGTCCGATGAAGCTGGTTAGGGGAACATGTACTTCATACTTCTGTTCCCTTTGCCACATGATATACGTTGTCGTGCTCAAGGCAATATGGTCATCCTTGTTGCCGCACGACCTCTTTCTCGTTCTGGTGAATGCGACCAACATTCGGATTATCTCATAATCCTCATCGCATGGCCATGCTTATCCAGGTTGGATCACCCGAGGGGCCCAGAGTATATTTCTGCTGATCGGAGGGGAAAATCCCATCTTGCTCGACCATATCTCGCAGCATGGGTCTGGACAAGCCCAAAACCTACCTTTGTAACTACCCAGTCACGGAGTAGCGTTTGGTCGGCCCAAACCAAGTCTGTCACCATCCCGAGTACATGCGACAACTCACGTCTTAGGACATAGAACGTATGTCGTATTAGAAACTCACAGATGACCTATCACTGCGTCTCATAGTTGAGTTTGTCCAACTCAGACCTTATCTTGGCTTGGATCCGACAACATCGAATCCAACCAGATCTTTCTGAGTCATATTATGCGGCTAGCATCCAATGCTACATGGCCAGTGAGACCGGACCATCCACCGTGTCATATGCTAGTCTAACCCGTTACGCGTCTACACAACCCTTTCGACTAGGGACTCTTTAGGACAGTCATCATACAATGCATAGTCTCACAAACAAGTCAAGTACCTGTTAATTACACATCATTGATAATGTCCAAGGACTATCTTTATTCGTAAACACATATGAAATATCATCATACATGATTGCCTCTAGGGCATATCTCCAACATAAGCAACTACTTTTATGCATGACATATAGCACTTCGTTGTGGTGCATTAAATCATGTTGAATCTGTGACCACCTTGGTGGGTTGTCTCCAGAAAACTCCTCGTTGACACTTGCACTTGAGCATGACCCTACCTTCCTATGAGGGTTGTGCGGGTGGGAAGTAGTTAGATTGCTATGTAGATGCTAGGCAAGTTGACACGGGAATATGCATGGTGACGGAAAGGAAAAGATTTCAAAGAATTTTTTGAAAACCCAGTCGGGTGCCACTAATGCCCGAGGGAGATGGTGTTAAGTTAGGTGACCACTTGAGAAATAATTGGTGTACCGAGGCACGTGAGTGTTTGGTTTCGAAAACGGATTGGTTTAAGTTGCGACCGTTACTCCAACCTTACATGTGCGACCACGATACCCCTTATGGGATGGGGCCTTGTTGATTACCTTGGTCGATGCTAGCAGAGATCCCGCATTACTACTAGCCAGAGGTCCGAGTCACCCTCTCGAGATGGGGTCGCACCTGTTAGGGTGATCATGAGATGTTTTTATAGGCACCGGGCACACCGTTGCGTTCCCTCATGGATGGTACGATCTAGAGCGAGGCTCGTATAATGTACATCATGAGGGATGTCACCAACGAGTGGAATCTTTGTTTAGTGTCATCAGGGGAAAGGGATTGTTAGGGTGCGTACCTCAGGTATGTAATATACCGCGAGTCGTGAATAACGCGGAAGTTCCCCGAGTCTTGTGGGTACAACGCGCAAACCTTTGGAGAGTGTAAAACTATTTGAATAGTCGCGTCCACAGTCAAGGACAGTTGGATGACCGTTCTTGGTTTACGTCCAGTTGTTTTCGCATAAATCAAGTGTGCCATGTGAGGAAAAAATGATTGTGTGAGAAAGATGGCAATGTGATTCACGAGCTAAGTTAGAAGACTTGGCATGATGGTTGGACATGGGATGTTCAACCCTCAATTGATATTGACATATGTAAATTGTACCTATGGATACAGGTTACCTTTTGATGCATACCCCCAAGATATTGATCATGACATTGCACTTAAAATTAGCTTTCTGCAAATTACCTATTTAGTGCTATTTCATGCTTTGTCATGACCTTGTTCCACGACATGGGTTGCTTGCGAGTACATCCAAAGTACATATTGGCTTTCCACTGGTTATTTAATTTTCCAGGAATGGAGAGCAGAAATATGGAGAAGAGTTTGTTGGAGACGAACATGCAAAGGAGGACGCTTCCCAATCAGAATGCCAATAGGTTAAAGTAGATGTCATGGGTTCACGCTTTCCTTCAAGAATTGCGTTGCTAGTTAAGTTTGGTGTGTCGGCCTTCAAGGACCTATCTATGTAAGACTTGACCTTAATTGTCTCTATTTGTATCAGACGGTATGTATGGAAGTAAGACTCTTGTTATTCAACTTATGTGTGTTCAGTCAGCATTGATCTCTGGGATCACTATACATGTGCATTCGGTGATGATGACTTATAAGTCCGGGTCCCGAGACATGCCCTAATAGTTTTCATGTGTAGATGGAGGATTTTGGATTCTTCAAGGGTGAAAAACATGTTGATCACCAATCTAAAACATAGAAATAGAAAATAAAGTGTGGGGTAAAAAAGTTGAATACATTACAATCAAAATCGTTCACACACACGAGGATACCCCTATGAACGCATGCACGCACGCCCTACCCTATGAGCACCTTCGATAGACTGAGCCGGGACATCATCTTGATGACGACTTCCTAGTCGATGAAAATGTCTTCTCCCATTTAACGCACATAGCGAATGGCTGAAATAAATCTAGAAAAAATCAAACACCAATGTTAAGTTTGAGACTTGAACCCTCATGGACTCAAGATATCATTGTCCTTCTAATCATCCAACCACAAGTTCGTTCGCCAAATTATAGGTAAATCAGAGGAATTGAAACGATTGTTCTTTAATTTAGTGTGATTAGCTATTGGGCTATCCCGGGCTCGGACTCGTTATTTTTGCAGAGCTAAAGGCTTCTCCAAAGTTGACCCCTAAATCACATAGTGTATCCCCCGCAAACAGTGGTATTAGAGTCGGCCATCTAACCATGCACAGATACATTTTAGACCATATTTAAAACCAACCAGACATTTTTTATCAAACATGGTAGAAATAAAAAAATTTAGACATAATTTATATAAAGAGAGGACATTTCATCCATTTTACTAAACCAAGCCCACAACACTCAAAGTAATTGTATAAAAGGGCAAAATTCATCCATGCGAAAATCTCTAGCACTGCATAGTTCAAATTCAACAAGATAATCGTATGTTCAATAAGTTTTTTAAATCATCTATTACAAATTTAACGAAACTAGAGATAGAACCAACACATGTCGTCCCACACAAATTGCCCCTTGTGTTTCGACCAATAATGTATGTGCGTGAATGTCCTACCTTGGTCATGTAATACGCCATGACAACGTGTGCAAGCTATACAACATGTACATAAACATTTAGTGAATGAATGAATTAACCAACATGTATAGTAACTCGAAGCAACACTTCGATCTCGACGGTTGACGAGCCCAATGGACAGCTTGTCTCCACTTGGTGAATTGCATCGCAAAACTTCATGACGGGTTTGCTGATGGTGTGCCATTGATGCATTAGCGACTTCACATTGTGTGCATGGATGATGTGCATGTCGTAGGGTGCGAAGTTCTTTCGCTCATGAAATGAAGCATGCAAGCTTTTCCAATAAGGTCGAGGCACTTGTTCATGTCTGTTAGAGCATATTTCTCCATGTGTGGTTTTGGTAATTGATGACAATCTCTATGGACTAATGGTTGCCTTGAGTTACATTCGAAGATTTCGTCCATAAACACTCCTTGAAGTCCATCTGTTGGTTTCAAGGAATTTATATGATGACCAAGTTGGTATTTAAGGTTTTATCCAAAGATTGATCATGTAAGAGTTGAGCTTATTGCAAGCATGTCTTGAAGGAGAAGATTGTGTGAGCATTCATGTTTACCTTCAAGACATCATCTTTATGAAGAGAGAAGATAAGATACAAGGTTGATCAAGACTAAGTCAAAGAGTGAATCAAGTTTATCAACACACAAAGCATACAAGATGTACCGAGAGGGATCAAGTGATCCCATGGTAAGGTAAGAATTATCCATTACGCTTTGTTTACTAACCCATGGTCTATGTGAGAGTTCTATGCGGGATTAGGTATGTTTCCATGGGTTTGCGTCAACATGAAGATCTCATACAACCCACGGAGGATGACATCACATGGTGATCGTCATCAAGATTGCGGTGTGCAAGTTCAAGTGGAGCATCACGAAGAGGTCATGCTTGAATCTTGTCGTCCATTATGGTGACTATGGACTTGTGAAGATGCGTCGAAGAGTGGCTCACCCATAGTGAGTATGGGGGGCACAATCAACTAGTCTTTATCGAGCCAACACAATCAAGAAAGGCGGACCATCTTGAGGAATTCAAGATCATCATCATCTAGCTCAAGTGGACTATGTGCATGGTATAGGTTTGCCCTTTATAGGTTTCTATTTGACCGGTTTCATGGTGGTAGTTGGGAGACTGAGTTATAGGATAGATTGTCGTACTATCAAGGGGGGCTCCCAAGTGAGTAGCTTCATTGTATCATTCGTTGAGAGTTCAAACCATTTGCATCCCTGGATCATCTTCCTTGGTACTTGTTTGGTTTTTCTCTTTGTTAGTTTTAGATCTTATGGTCATCTTTATGACAAGCTAGAGTTCATCGAAAATAGAGTCCATATGCATCTTGCATGATGTTTTCGATGTTGGAGTTTTTTCCGGTTCTTTATTCATAGAGGTTTCACATCTCTATATCATTGGCATTTTTATATCGCCTCTTCTTAAGATAACCTGTTTCGAGGTCCATATGCATCTTCCATGATGTTTTCAAGGTCGATGTTGGATAGGTCTTGTCGTCCTGAATCCAACAAGCTTGAGTTTTCTCAACTCAGAGTTCATTTGCAGAAGTTATGGCTGTTCTGGTCTTACGTGTTTTCTTGATACGGTTGTACTGCTTGGGCGGTACGTCCGGTGCAACTACTGCCCAAGGGTTAATACCCTCGGGTTGCTGCTCTTAGGTTCGTGCCAGCGGTCGTACTGCTTCCTTCGGGCGGTTGTACCGCTTATGATCTAGCCAACCGTGGAGATTAGCTTCAAGCGGTTGTACCGGCCGAGTACTGCCGTACCACCGGACTGGGCTCTCTCGTGGTGCGGTTCTTGGGCGATGGTGGCCTGGTTCTTCTAGTCAACTCGTTTTGAGCGGTACTACTAGTGTTCGGAGCGGTTGTACCGCTTGGGACTTAGCCACCTCCCGAGCTCGGTCCGGGCGATTGCACCAGTGCAACCACCATCTCAACTACCGCTCGGGGGTGACTCCTGTGTGAATTAAAGCGGTTGTTGAGCGGTGGTGGTACGATTGTTCTGGTTACTTTTCAACCGGTACTACCGCCCCCGCCACTGGTTGTACCGCCCGGTATGATTTCTGCAGGGTACCCATGTTTTCCAGTTGTACCACTACGTATAGCGGTTGTACCGCTCGTATGTTATTATGCATAATGCGCCCATTCGTGGGGACCTATAAAAGGGGGTCTTCTTACCCATTGGTCCCATCCTTTGAGCTCGTGTTCCTCCCCCGTTGTTAACCTTCTTCGAGCTTGCTAACTCGCAGTCCCTCCAATGATTCTTGCTAGTTCTTGAGGGAAAAGAGAGAGAAGATCTATATCCACATTTCCACCAATCACATTCTCTTTTTTGTGAGGGGAACACCTTGGATCTAGATCGTGGAGTTCTTTGTGTTCTTATTCGTTCTTCCTCTCCTTTTCTTCCATAACATTAGTTGTTGTGGTGGGATTAGGAGAGAAAGAATTGGGCACTTTGTGTGCCCTCGCCATTGCATTTGGTGCATAGGTTTGAGTTCTACACGGTGATACGTGGAAGTGAAGTTTGAGAAGCTTATTACTCTTGGTTGTTTGAGCACCCTAGAGATTGTTACGCTTGGGTGCCTTAGTGCCCTAGATAGTTGGTGGTGTCTCAAAGCTCAATCATTGTGGTGTAATGCTTCAGTCAAGCATCGGGGTCTTCAATTAGGTCGTGGAGATTGCCGCGAGCAATTTGTACAGGTTTCGGTGACCACCCCCAAGGGTTGCCAAAATGTACGAGTTCGGTGACCGCCCCCAAGGGTTGCCATTTGTACGGGTTCGTTGACCGCCCTCAAGGGTCCCTTAGTGGAATCACGACATCTTGCATTATGCGAGGGCGTGAGGATATTACGGTGGCCCTAGTGGCTCCTTGGGAAGCATTGTGCCTCCACACCGCTCCAAATAGAGATTGGCATCCGCAAGGGTGTGAACTTCGGGACACATCGTCATCTCCGTGTGCTTCGGTTATGTCTTACCCGAGCCGTTTACTTATGCACTTTACTCTGTGATAGCCATTTTGTTTCTTATTATATATTTTGCTATCACCCAGTTGTTTATCTTGCTTAGCATAAGTTGTTGGTGGACATAAGTGAGGCTATTTGTTTTCGGTTTTGTGCTTGACTAATTAAATGTTACCTTTTCTGCTTTTGTTCAAGCCTAAACTATAATTGTTTTAAAGCGCCTATTCACCCCCCTCTAGGAGACATCCATGTTCTTTCAATGCTCACAAAGTCCTCAGAAATGGCCAACTACACATTGTACAACAACTCATCCTCGTACACCGAGTACCCCGTCATCTCGCTTCTCTACAAAACAACAAGATGTTCAAAAAACCTCAACAACATTTGACTGAACACGTGTCGATCGTGGTGTCTGCCATGGACGACATCGGCTGGTATGCACAGGGTACCCGGGTGTGGAGGGATCCTGGGTGTAAAGTGATAACCCACAAGTATAGGGGATCAATTGTAGCCTTTCTCGATAAGTAAGAGTGTCGAACCCAAGGAGGAGCTAAAGGTAGGACAAATATTCCCTCAAGTTCTATCGACCACCGATACAACTCTACACACACTTTACATTCGCTTTACCTAGAACAAGTATGAAACTAGAAGTACTTTGTAGGAGTGATAGGATAGGCTTGCAAGAAAGTAAAGAACACGTAAATAAAACTAGGGGATGGTTAGATAAAGAAACAACTACGAGTGTCTAACGAGTGTGGAAAAGTGGTGGTAGGAGTTGCGGAATTGTCCCTAAGCAATTGACTACGTTACTAGATCGGTAGCAAGTATCATGTGGGAGAGGCCTCTGATAGCATGTCATGCCTTACTTGGAATTCTATGCACTTACGATTGGAACTATTAGCAAGCGTCCGCAACTACTAATGTTCATTAAGGTAAAACCCAACCATAGCAATAAGATATATTGGCCCCCCTTCAATCCCATATGCATCAATTTCTATGCTAGGTTTGAAGCTTCTGTCACTCTAGCCTACCAATACATAGTCCTATCAACATACAACTAACCCTATGGTGTGATCCACACGCGCGATCATATGATGGGCACCAAAGGACATCAACATAACCACAAGCAAATTAAACCAATCATAGCAATTCATCAATCACCGATAGGACAACGGTAATCTACTCAGACATCATAGGATAGCAACACATCATTGGATAATAATATGTAGCATAAAGCACCATGTTCAAGTAGAGCGTACAACGGGTTGCGGGAGAGTGAACCGCTGAATATAGATGGGGGAAGATGAGGGAGATGTTGGTGAACATGACGGAGGTGTTGGTGTAGATCGCCATCATACGATGATGTCCCGGGCGGCGTTCCGGCGCCGTCGGGAGAGAGGGGGAGAGAGCCCCCCTCCTTCTTCTTCTTCCTGACCTCCTCCCTAGATGGGAGAAGGGTTTCCCCTCTGGTCCATGGTCTCCATGGCGGCGGAGGGACGAGACCCCCTCCGAGATTGGATCTCTCTCTCTGCGTCCTTCTATTTCTGTGCTCTTCGTTTCACCGTTTCTTAAATTCACGGAGATCCGTAACTCCGATTGGGCCGAAATTTTAACACGATTTTCTTCCGGATATTATCTTTCTTGTGGCGAAAGAAGGGCACCAACCGCCTTAAGGAGTTTCTTGTGGCCGTGGCTGGTGGGCACTCCGTGCACCGTCTCATATTGATTCTTCTTCCCAAAAATCATAAATATTCCAAAAAAAATCCCCATAAATTTTTATTGCATTTGGACTTCGTTCGGTATGGATATTCTGCGAAACAAAAAACATGCAACAAACAGGAACTAGCACTGGGCACTGGATCAATATGTTAGTCCCAAAAATAGTATAAAAAGTTGCCAAAAGTATATGAAAGTTGTAGAATATTGGCATGAAACAATCAAAAATTATAGATACGACGGAGACGTATCATCATCCACAAGCTTAAATCCTGCTCGTCCTCGAGTAGGTAAATGATAAAAAAAAGATAATTTTGGATGTGGAATGCTACCTAGCATAATCTTGATCATATAATCTAATCATGGCATGAATACTAAAACACGAGTGATTCGAAGCAATAGTCTATCATTTGACATAAATACAATAATATTTCAAGCATACTAACAAAGCAATCATGTCTTCTCAAAATATCACGGCCAAAGAAAGTTATCCCTACAAAATCATATAGTCTGACTATGCTCCATCTTCCCCACACAACATATTTAAATCATGCACAACCCCGGTTTTAGCCAAGCAATTGTTTCATACTTTAGTGCTCTCAACCCTTTTCAACTTTCACGCAATACATGAGCATGAGCCATGGACATAGCACTATAGGTGGAATAGAATATGGTGGTCGTGGAGAAGACAAAAAAGGAGGAGATAGTCTCACATCAACTAGGCGTATCAACGGGCTATGGAGATGCCCATCAGTAGATATCAATGTGAGTGAGTAGGGATTGCCACACAACGGATGCACTAGAGCTTATAAGTGTATGAAAGCTCACAAAAGAAACTAGTGGGTGTGCACCCAACTTGCTTGCTCACGAAGACCTAGGGCAATTTTGAGGAAGCCCATCATTGGAATATACAAGCCAAGTTATATAATGAAAATTTCCCACTAGTATATGGAAGTGACAACATAGGAGACTCTCTGTCATGAAGATCATAGTGCTATTTGAAGCACAAGTGTGGAAAGAGGATAGTAGCAATTGTCCCTTCTCTCTTTTCTCTCATTTTTTTGTGGGCTCTTTGGCCTCTTTTTTTTATTTTGGTGGGCATCTTTGGCCTCTTTTTTGTAAATGGGCTTCGCTGGCCTATTTTATTTCCTCACATGGGACAATGCTCTATTAATAATGATCATCACACTCACAACTCAATACTTAGAGCAATGATGACTCTTTATGAAATGCCTTCGGTAGTGTACCGTGACAATGATCTAGCATAGCAATGCCATCAAAAAACGGACAAGCCATGGAAACATCATGCTAGCTATCTTACGATCATGCATGGCAATATGGAAGTGGCGGCACATATCATGAGACGGAACGGTGGTAGTTGCATGGCAATATATCTCGGAATGGCTATGAAAATGCCATAATAGGTAGGTATGATGGCTGTTTTGAGGGAGGCTATATGCTGGGTGTAATGCACCGGCGAAAGTTGCGCGGTACTAGAGAGGCTAGCAATGGTGGAAGGGTGAGAGTGCGTATATCCATGGACTTAACATTAGTCATAAAGAACTCACATACTTATTGCAAAAGTCTATTAGTCATCGAAACAAGGTACTACACGCATGCTCCTAGGGGAAAGGTTGTTAGGAGTTAACCATCGTGCGATCCCGACCTCCATACAAAGGATGACAATCAATAAATAAATCATGCTCCGACTTCATCACATAACGGTTCACCATACGTGCATGCTACGGGAATCACAAACCTTAACACAAGTATTTCTAAAAATACACAATTACTCACTAGCATGACTCTAATATCACATATTCATGTCGCAAAACTGTTGCAAGGAATCAAACATATCATATTCAGTGATCTACAAGTTTTATGTAGGATTTTATGACTAACCATGTGAATGACCAACTCCTGTTAACTATCTAAATAGGTATAAGTGAAGCATGAGAGTTTAATTCTTTCTACAAAAGATATGCCCTCTCTAACAAATATAAGTGAAGCAAAAGAGCATTCTACAAATGGCGGTTTTCTATGTGTGGGGAAACAGGCAATCCAAACTTCAAAAGATATAAGTGAAGCACAAGGAGCATTCTATAAAGCCAACCAAGGACTATCTCATACCAGCATGCTTCATAAAAGAAAAAAGGAAAAATAAACACAAAAGACGCTCCAAGCATTTGCACATATCATGTGACGAATTAAAATATAGCTCCCAGTAAAATTACCGATAGATTGTAGACGAAAGAGGGGATGCCTTCCGGGGAATCCCCAAGCTTTGACGCTTGAGTCTTCCTTGAATATTACCTTGGGGTGCCTCGGGCATCCCAAAGCTTAGGCTCTTGCCTCTCCTTATTCCTTCATCCATCGTGCTCTCAGCCAAAACTTGAAAACTTCAATCACACAAAACTCAACAAAACTTCGTGAGATCCGTTAGTATAATAAAATAAATCACCACTTCAAGTACTGTTGTGAAATCATTCTAAATTCATATTAGCATTATATCTACTGTAATCCAACTTCACCATGGTTCATACCCCCCGATACTACCCATAGATTCATCAAAATAAGAGAACAATGCATAGAAAACATAATCTGTCAAAACAAAACAGTCTGTAGAAATATGTATATTCCGTATACTTCTGATATCTCAAAAAATCTGAAAAATTATGAACGTCTGTAAAATTTTCATATCAATCAGAAGCAAAAATAATCAACTTAAAATCTCTTCGAGAATAAAAATGAAAATTAATTTCGTGAGAAGAAAGTTTCTGTCTTTTCTAAGCGTGATCAAACAACTATCACCCAAACTAATCGTAAAGGCTTTACTTGGCACATTATTTTTAAAAACACAAAGGAATTGTACAAGGGGATAATATTTTTTTGTGAGAAACTTCCATGAAAAATTCTACATTGTTTCCATGAGCATGAACACAAGTGTTCAAGGTCGACCCTCACTTCCGCAATGCATCACCTTTCAATCGCTTCTCTTTTTGAAAAAGTTTTAAGTTCCCCTCTATATTTTTTGTTTTTAAACTAAATAAAAGCACTCAACAGAAATAAATGACTCTCTAAAACTTCCGGGTTGTGTCCCAGGCAGCGCTTTCTTTAAAGCCATTAAGCTAGGCATAAAGTGCTCAAGTAATGGATCCACCCGGATCCCAAGGTATATCAAAGCCAATTTTAATTAGCAATGATTTGAAATTTAGTAGTGAGCACAAGGTAACATATATCAAGCAATGACGAAGTCTAACTCTCTTCCTATGCATTGGCATGTCATAAAAGAACAATTCATGCACACCAAGTAAAGGCCAATACATAGCATAAGCAGTTTCTTGCAATCTTATCGTATTGGAAACATAGAGAGGTGGAGATGTAGTTCCTCTCTCATAATAACTGCAAGTAGGAGCAGCAAGCACATGCATATTATATTCATCAAAATCATCATGTTTAACATAAGGGACTATAGCTAGCTCATCTTCATAAGCATCATTCATATTGGCAACATGGCCACAAGCATAGCATGCATCAAGTTCATCAAAAAAGGATATTTCAAACGAATCCAAGGGATCATAGCATTCATCCTTCAGTAAGAACAAAGGGAAATTAAATAATGTATGAGTACAAGAGTTACTCTCATTAGAAGGTGGACATGGGTAGCTAGTCCGCTCTTCCTCCTTTTGTTCTTCGCTCTCCTCTTCATCTTATTCATCTAATGAGCTCACAATTTCAGCATTTTCTTCTTCCATAGTTTCCTGCAAAATAATAGTCTCTTCTTGGGCAGCATAGAATTTCTCCTTAAATCGTTCAATATGGGCATTATATTCATAATTAGTATAACAATAACGAAGCATAGCCAAATTTTCAGATCGGTAAGGAGCATCATCATTATCATCACACTCTTTAAACACAGCCTCAATTTCATAAGCACCCATAAAAGCAACAAACTCTTCTATTTGCTCCACATCATAGTAATCATATATACCATTAGCATAAGAAGCCAAGGTTCTATGATCATTAAATTCACAAGAAAAGGGAAGGTGTTGAGCCTTCATCCTAGAGCAACAAGTAACATCATATCTCAAGCATAGCTCCCAAGCATACCATTTCGACATATGAATTTGATCCCATAATAGTTTCCCTTTTTGAGTCAAGCAATAATCCCTAAAGTATTCACGTTGATCCAATGTGTATCCCATTATATAATTTAATGGGGTTTTCTCAGGATTACTAAAGAAGTGCATAATATTTTCCACATAACGAGCATCGAGGGTTTTAGGAGGTTCCCCATCTCCATGAGTAGCAAGTACACCTATTCTTTTTTGGTATTTCATGTTCCATATCCATAACTAAAGATAGAGAACAACTTAAAACAGCAAATAAATCTACTTAGTGATAAAGCAAACAAGCACACACGAGGATATTCACCCCACGCTATTGCTCCCCGGTAACGGCGCCAGAAAAAGGTCTTGATAACCCACAAGTATAGGGGATCAATTGTAGCCTTTCTCGATAAGTAAGAGTGTCGAACCCAACGAGGAGCTAAAGGTAGGACAAATATTCCCTCAAGTTCTATCGACCACCGATACAATTCTACGCACACTTTACGTTCGCTTTACCTAGAACAAGTATGAAACTAGAAGTACTTTGTAGGAGTGATAGGATAGGCTTGCAAGAAAGTAAAGAACAAGTAAATAAAACTAGGGACTGGTTAGATAAAGAAACAACTACGAGTGTCTAACGACTGTGGAAAAGTGGTGGTAGGAGTTGCGGAATTGTCCCTAAGCAATTGACTACGTTACTAGATCGATAGCAAGTATCATGTGGGAGAGGCCTCTGCTAGCATGTCATCCCTTGCTTGGAATTCTATGCACTTATGATTGTAACTATTAGCAAGCATCCGCAACTACTAACGTTCATTAAGGTAAAACCCAACCATAGCAATAAGATATATTGGTCCCCCTTCAATCCCATACGCATCAATTTCTATGCTAGGTTTGAAGCTTCTGTCACTCTAGCCTGCCAATATATAGTCCTATCAACATACAACTAACCCTATGGTGTGATCCACGCGCGTGATCATATGATGGGCACCAAAGGACAGTAACATAACCACAAGCAAATTAAACCAATCATAGCAATTCATCAATCACCGATAGGACAACGATAATCTACTCAGACATCATAGGATAGAAACACATAATTGGATTATAATATGTAGCATAAAGCACCATGTTCAAGTAGAGGGTACATCATGTTGTGGGAGAGTGAACTGCTGAATATAGATGGGGGAAGATGAGGGAGATGTTGGTGAAGATGATGGAGGTGTTGGTGTAGATCTCCGTCACACGATGATGTCCCGGGCGGCGTTCCGGCGCCGCCGGGAGAGAGGGGGAGAGAGCCCCCCTCCTTCTTCTTCTTCCTTGACCTCCTCCCTAGATGGGAGAAGGGTTTCCCCTCTGGTCCATGGTCTCCATGGCGGCGGAGGGGGAGAGCCCCTCCGAGATTGGATCTCTCTCTCTGCGTCCTTCTATTTCTACGCTCCCAGATTCTGCGATTCACCGTTTCTTAAATTCCCGGAGATCCGTAACTCCGATTGGGCTGAAATTTTAACATGATTTTCTTCCGGATATTGTCTTTCTTGCGGCGGAAAAGGGCACCAACAGCCTTAAGGAGTGGCCACAAGCCTGCCAGCCGCGGGCCCACCCCCTAGCCGCGGCTGGTGGGCTTGTGGGCACTCCATGCACCGTATCGCGTTGATTATTCTTACCAAAAATCATAAATATTCCAAAAAAATCCCCGTAAATTTTTATTGCGTTTGGACTTCGTTTGATATGGATATTCTGCGAAACAAAAAACATGCAACAAACAGGAACTGGCACTGGGCACTGGATCAATATGTTAGTCCCAAAAATAGTATAAAAAGTTGCCAAAAGTATATGAAAGTTGTAGAATATTGGCATGAAACAATAAAAAATTATAGATACGACGGAGACGTATCATAAAGCGGCGTATTCCAAGGCCGACGTTCTCATGGGTGAGTCTGCAAACGTGTGAGGATGCGTGGGTGGCGGCTAGAGAGGTACAATGGCAATGATGAACGACGAGGGTGCGGGTGAAAGGAAGGGGTGCATGGGTGGGATGGAAGAAAAGGGGCCTTGGGTGTTGGAGTCCTACACGGCTTGTGTCTGGACTCTCGCGAAGTCCCCTCCTCCCGAGTTTGCTTTCAGTATGTTGAAAAAAGGATTACCGGATCGACTCATGGACAGATACATGATCGCTTTGGATGGCAAAACATGTCCTGATCGTGCGGTCCGGACGGATGCGGGTGGTTTGAGGGGCCATGTTGGAGATACCATAAGTCTCGTGCTACAATAGCCCGACTTAACCATTGTGACGCCTCCCATAAAAAATGAGTGATCTAGATCAATCCAGTGTACATGAGTATTGTTCAAAGATGTGTGAGCTCACAGTTTGTTCCTGTGGATGCTACACTGATGAAAGAATCAATATGGTTGACTAGAGGGGGGTGAAGAGGCAACTACTAATTTTACCCCTTTTCCTTAAATTAGGCTAAACGATAAATAGGTTGTCTAGATATGCAACTAGGTTAGCAACCTATATGATGGTAGCAAGCAACTAAAAGATACAACACGATAACTTGCAGAAAGTAAAGGTAAGATGTACAGGGATTGCTAACTAATAGAATAGTACTACTAACTAATACTAATATATAGAAATAGAAATGAACTAATATATAGATAATCGAAATTGAAAAGAGATGTCTTCTCTACATACTTTCCCCGTTCTATTACTACCGCGGGTCTTATGCAATCGATCAGATCATATAGATATCCCTTCAACACAACATAGGTCATCGAAAAGATCTCGGACAACTCACAAAAGCACAAAAGCCAGTTAGAAAATGGATTCCTATTTGAAGAGTGCCTAACCGCATGGATAAGCTCACATGAACCCGTCAGTTTTGGATCCAATTCGGGATTTTTCTTGGGAAGTTTCGGGAAGAAATTGGAGGTTTACTAGAACCATCCACATATTGTTTCAGCTCGGTGGAAACCCAATCATTTCCTCAGAATCTCTTGAATGATATTAGGGAACGAAGTAAGTAGACTTTCATTCTAGAATTTTTTCAAAAATCCAAAAAGACTTTTCTATTTATCGATTTTAATTTCATCATTAAATAGAAACCCTTTTTGATTTTTTCATTATATTGAAAGAATTTTCAAAATTTAAACGATAAATTAATTATAAAAAATTAGTTCTATATCTATAATTGCAAGTTAGAAAGAAGAACTTCCAACTCTTTCAACTAGTGTTTCTATTGGGCAAAGCAAGAGTTTATTGTAAAAGAAATGGAAACGATACTACCAAACGAAGTCCATTTTAGGCGAGGATGTGTTACCAAAGTTCCTTCCCTTTGAGAGGAAGTACGTCTCTGTTGGAGTGGTGTGGAGGCACAATGCTCCCCGAGAATCCACTAAGGCCATCGTATTATCCTCACGCCCTCACACAATGCGAGGAGTCATGATTCAAATAGTGGTGCATGATGACCCACAAGTATAGGGGATCAACCGTAGTCCCTTTGATAAGTAGGAGTGTCGAACTCAGCGAGGAGAAGAAGGAAATGATAAGCAGTTTCAGCAAGGATATTCTCTACAAGTGCTATGGGTAACTTGATAAATAGTTTGGTAGCAAGATAATTCATAACAAGTGATAAGTAAGAGTAGTAGCAAGTATGCAGCAAAATAGCCCAATCCTTTTTATAGCAAAGGACACGCCTAAGAGTACTCTTATATGAAGCAAGCGCTCTCGAGGACACATGGGAATTTCTGTCTAGTCATGTTCACCATGTTGAGTTGATTCACATTTGTTACTTTGTTAATTTGATATGTGGGTGGACTAGTGTTAATGTGTTGTTCTTACTTGAACAAGCAACCCACTTATGATTACCCCCTTTCGCAAGCATGCGCAACTACGAAAGAAAAATTAAGATAAATCTAACCATAGCATGAAACTAGTGGATCCAAATCTGCCCCTTATGAAGTAACACATAAATTGGAGTTCAAGCTTGTGATACTCTCGCAACCCATGATATACTAATCATATAATTATTACTCCACAATAGACATAGCATATTTTTTTTGTTTAAGCATATGATCGATCTTCCTTTTCACATCTAAAGGAGTATAGTTTGATTCCCTCGCTCACTTTGCATAGTCATCATTCTATCATTCCCTTGCATATAGCAGCACTAATCACTGGATCATTGAACAATTACACAATTAAACTACACATGTAAGATTTGCCACACAAATTAATTAGCAAGATGAGTGTCCTCAGCTGAAAGTGCATATATTGGTTCACAAGGGTAGTCTTTTTTTACGTGCAAGGCAGGAGCACTGTTTATAAGGGAAACTAGGCCGAAAAACCTTACAACACACGATTGAACAGAGGACAATCGTGCAACAACCCAACCCTTGCCGACATTGACAACTCAAACTCCACCACCAACATGCCCACAACCTGAAGAAGTGTGATGACTCTTTGGTGATGCATTTAAGAAGCATCGTCGCTGGTATCCTTCGACCCCACCAAACAAAGGCTTTCGCCCAGAGTCATCCACAACAACCCCGTCGGTCCTCGGGAAAGTCCAGCAACACCAAACAGCCTCCACGGCAACCCTAGAACCAACAAACCATGATTTAGTGAAGAGAAGGAACTCTTCAACAACAACTTCAAGAAGCAATGTCGTCGGTATCCTTCGATCCCCATAGAACCAAGGCTTTCGCCCAGAGCCCTAAGCCTCTCCACCTATACAAGAACCGGGGAAGGAGCTCAGCTAGTGCCAACAGGGAGCAATCTCCCACAGAAACAGACCAAAGACACCGGACCCAGGAATCGTCGATCGAGCCAGATGACACCAAGGAGACGGGCAAATGTCAATGAACAACACAACCTGACCACCTTCACCATCCACCAACGAACCGGATCTGTGAAAGGGTGGTGCTGCCACACATACCACCAGCAGGACCACCTACACCACGTAGAGGCCACTGCACCACAGAGACTAGCAGCTCCAACGAGCAACACGTCGGCCGGAGCAAACCACAAACTTCGATAGAAAAAGGCATCGACCCGACCAAGCAGGCCGCTTTCGGCTAGGCAAGGCGGGAGCAGCTGCTCCAAATTGGCCCCGACCAGAGCAGTCGCCCCCTCCACCCTGTGCAGTCTCGGGTCAGCCCGAGGGCCAAGTCGGTCCTGCACAAGCCGTTGGCACAGCATTGTGAAACTGTGCACCCCACCACGCACCGGCCAGCACCTGCCGGGCTGCACTAACACTGTCGCCAGCTCGACCCCACCAAGAGCCCCCGCCACGCCCACCACACACCAGATCTGGGCAGAGCAGACCCAGATCTGTGCCGAGCCGAGGCACGCCATCCACCTTGTCCCAGGGACGTTGCCACTCTCCCCTCACGCAAGACGCACCGAGGACAACCACCATGGCCACCGCACCAGATCAGTCACACTCGCGCCACCGCGAGCAGGGGGAGCTCCGCCACTGCCGTCCAGGCGACAGGCTTCACTCAGACATGTCATTCGACGGTGGCGAGGGGAGAGGGCAGGGAGGAAGGGACACTGATGGCGGGATCTAGGGCTTCCGTCCGTGTCGCACCTGGAGGAGCAACGCGGGGGACGGAGGGGGTTGCGAAGCTTCGCCTGGCCATTGTCACAATGGAAGTTTGATAATTGAATTAACCAAGTAGATGTTGAGGTTCATGTTCATGTGTATTCTTACGTGAGCCTCTTGTAGGATTTGGGGCAGCTTGTTGGTGAGACACTCGTCAAAGTCCTCGATCTCGGCTGGCATGGGGCACTTGTTGTACTCCTCGATGAAGCATCGTACGAAGGCAGCAAGCCACATGGGAGGGCAGAGAAACCTCGCAGGGTCTTGATAACTCACAAGTATAGGGGATCGCAACAGTTTTCGAGGGTAGAGTATTCAACCCAAATTTATTGATTCGACTCAAGGGTAAGCGAAAGAATATTCTCAAGCATTAGCAGTTGAGTTGTCAATTCAACCACACCTGAAAGATTTAGTATCTGCAACAAAGTATCAGTAGCAATGTAGTATGATAGCAGCAGTAGCAACAGAGTAACAGAAGTAGCAACAGAGTAACAGTAGCAGCAGTGACAGTAGTAGCGGCAAAGTAACGTAGCAAGGACGAGTAGGAAAAACTCGTAGGCATTGGATCGGTGATGGATGATTATGCCGGATGGTATTCATCATGTAACAGTTATAACACGGAGAGATATGTAACTAGCTCACGTTCGTCAATCTAATGTAGGCATGTATTCCGTATGTAGTCATACGTGCTTAGGGACAAGAACTTGCATGACATCTATTGTCCATCCTCCCGTGGCAGCGGGGTCCTAATGGAAATTACGGGATATTAAGGTTCTCCTTTTAATAAAGAACCAGACCATCGCATTAACACTTGGTGAATACATGAACTCCTCATACTGTGGTCATCTCCGGGAGTGGTTCCGGCTGTTGTCACTCCGGGGTTGCCGGGTCATAACACATAGTAGGTGACTACAACTTGCAAGATAGGATCTAAAACACACATATATTGGCGACAACATAATAGGTTCAGATCTTAAATCATGGCACTCGGGCCCTAGTGACAAGCATTAAGCATGGAAAAGTAGTAGCAACATTATTCTCAGAACATAGTGGATACTAGGCAAGCATCCGCAACTACAAAAGAAGAATTAAGACAAAGTCTAACCATAGCATTAAACTAGTGGATCCAAATCAGCCCGTCACGAAGCAACGCATAGACTCTGGTTTAAGCTTCTGTCAATCCAGCAACCCATCATCTACTTACTACTCTCCAATGCCTACCTCGAGGCCCAAATATGGTGAAGTGTTATGTAGTCGACGTTCACATAACACCACTAGAGGAAAAGACAACATACAACATATCAAAATACCGAACGAATATCAAATTCACATGACTATTATCAGCATGACTTATCCCATGTCCTCAGGAACAAAAGTAACTACTCACAAGACATAATCATAATTATAACCAGAGGTTTAATGAATAGCATCAAGGATCTGAACATAAACTCTTCCACGAAGTAATCCAACAAGCATCAGCTACAAAGAGTAATCAACACTACTAGCAACCTTACAAGTACCAAACGGAGTCGCGAGACGAAGATTGATTACAAGAGATTAACTAGGGATTGGAGAGGAGATGGTGCTGATGAAGATGTTGATGAAGATGCCTCCCCTCCGACGAGAGGAGTGTTGGTGATGACGATGGCGACGATTCCCCCCTCCGGGAGGGAAATTTCCCCGGCAGGATCGTCCTGCCGGAGCTCTAGATTGGATCTGCTCAAGTTCCGCCTCGTGGCGGCGACGAAACCATGAAAAAGCTCCCTATTGATTTTTTCCAGACCAGGACGCTTCATATAGCAAAAGAGGATGGCTAGTGGGCCTTCAGGCAGCCCACAAGCTTGCCCACCGCCAGTAGGGGGGTGGTGGCGGAGTGGGGGCTTGTGGGGCCCTGGTGGCCCCCCTCCGGTAGTTCTTTCGCCCACTATTTTTAATATAATCCAGAAAAAATCCACGTAAATTTTGAGGGCATTTGGAGATGTGCAGAATAGTGGACTAGGATTTTCTCCTTTTCCAGTCCAGAATTACAGCTGCCTGAATTCTCCCTCTTCAAATAATCCTTGCAAAATAAGAGAGAAAATGCATAAATATGGTACCACAAGTAATATAACAGCCCCAAAAGCAATAAATATCAACATGAAAGCATGATGCAAAATGGACGTATCAACTCCCCCAAGCTTAGACGTCACTTGTCCTCAAGCGAAAACCAAGTTCCATAAACATGTCCACATGTTTGGGGACGAAGGTGTCGATAAAACATAATACGGACATGAGGGCATCATGGTCACACATATAACAACAATATATCATAAAGATTCTTATGGGAAAGTAACAATTCCTTCACAAAGCAAAGCATGAAGCAAAAACCTTAGCGAGAAGTAACCAACAATAGTCCATAGTCATTGAAGCAATTGCAATTTATCATAACATCAGAAAGAGTCAAATAAGAGCTTGTAAGGCAAATCCACATACTCAATCATCTCTTTTGTTTTCCACAATTGTTACATCTCACGTGGTACTCATGGTGTCAAAGTTTCAGCTCGACACACGGGAAGATATGGGCTTATAGTTTTGCCTCCCAACGGTTTAACTCAAGGGTAAAGTCAACAACAATAAAGCATAAGTACTCAACTCCAAGTTGATATATGAATATAAATCTTTCCCAAGCATGTGACAGTAGCCAAGACAAAGGCAAAAAGGGAATTGGTGATGATCACCATGACTCTTTTAAGGGTAAAAAGTAAAGGAACAAGATAGGCCCTTCGCAGAGGGAAGCAGAGGTTGTCATGCGCTTTTGAGGTTTGGATGCGTGTCCTCTTAGTGCGGAGGAACGTCACTTTATATTGCCTCATGTGATAAATAACTTTATTATGCAGTCTGTCGCTTTTATGTCTTCCTCACCACAGGTTCGTACAAAGCTTATTTTCCACACACTAATAGATCATACATATTAGAGAGCAATTTTTATTGCTTGCACCGATGACAACTTACTTGAAGGATCTTATTCAATCCATAGGTAGGTATGGTGGACTCTCATGGCAAAACTGGTTGGAGGTTTATGGATGCACAAGTAGTATCTCTACTTGGTGCGGGAGTTTTGGCTAAAATGAGGTGGAAGCAATCATCACATGCTAAGGGATCTCTAATCATATAACATTGTTTGGAACTAAGCAAACACAATTCATTATGTTGTCTTCCTTGTCCAACATCTACTCCTAGGCATGTAATAGTTTGGTGAGTGCTCACAATTGTAAAAAGTGTCTAAGATGATATATTTATATGTGAACCTCTCTTTCCTTATTACTTCTTATTAATTGCAACAATGACTAATGTCTATGTTGATTTATTCTCAACAAGTTTCAATCATCATACATGTCATAAGTGCAGTTATCACTTTCCATAAGATCGTCTCAAGATCTTTCATGCTATCGTTATTTTCATACTCTTTGATCATGGCACAAAGCAAAGCTCTTGACTAAGACACTCTTTATTATATAGCTCGTAAGCTCGAATACATAGGGGGGGGGGAGACAAAAGCAAAAGACTCAAACTAAAAAAAAACTAAAGACTTATTCCTCTAAAAGAAGAAATAAAAACTGAAAAGGAAAGAACTAAAACAAAGGTAAAAGCAAAAGATATAAAGGTGATACGATACCATGGAAACTCCCCCAAGCTTGGCAGAAGCCAAGGGGATTGCCCATACCAATGCTTAGTTGTCTTCCTTTGGTGGTGATGGTAGTGTTCTTGTCAGAGTAGTCTGATCCTCCGTCGTCCAAGGCATTGGTGCTCCATCATGGCAGGATGAACGAGTCACCGGAATCCTCAAATCTGCAGCCAACCTTATTGATTTAAATCTGTACTCATACTCACAGTTTTGATTCTGCTGGTCATAGATCTGGCCCTGAAGTTGGTCAACCCTATCGTAAAGCCTGGAGAGGTGTTTCCCAATATCAATGGCATCCATCTTGTGATTGCTAGTGAACTCCGTGATCATCGTGTGGTTGGTTGAGTCCACGCTCAACCATCCCTTGGCACTTGAAGACTTGTTGCTCCATTGCTTCGAGCCTCGTCTCCACGCTTCCGGTCTTCTTAGGCCCCTCAACATCACGGATGTGCAACATCCCCTCGCTCATCTTGATAGATTGAGGGTGTTTCAGCACTTCCGTGAGGTAGGGATTGATGACCTTCTCGAAGATCTTGTCCTTAGGAGCGTTTGGGGAAGTCATGATGATCTAGATCTGTCACAGAAATAGGCTCGAAACGAAAACAGAGGAAAACTACGCGATACGGAGATCAAAACCTTCGGGAGACTATATATTGATTTTTTCTGGGCCAGAAGGAGTCCTCCGCAAGAAAACGGAGTCCGGGAGGCACACGAGGTGCCCACAAGCTTGCCCACCGCCACCAGGGGGGTGGTGGCGGAGTGGGCCCTTGTGTCTGCCTCGTTCGCTCGCCGGACTGCTTTTTATTTTTCTAATTTTCCAAAAATTCTAAAACTGCGGAAATTTCATATTGGAAAAGTATCGGAGTCCAATTTCTTGCCGAAACAGATACGTCTTTGTTTTCAAGGTCTGAAACAGGCTGATAAACATCCCTTATGTACTCCTCTGGAGTTATGACATTGATGATATTGGTCTCCACATTTATGGGAGTACGTGAGATGTAATGCTTGATTCTTTGCCCATTTACCACTCTAGGAAAATTTCCTTCCGTCTTATTGATTTTGATGGCACCGGAACGATATACTTCCTCGACAACATAAGGACCTTCCCATTTAGAGAGAAGCTTGCCTGCAAAGAATCTCAAACGAGAATTGTATAGCAAGACATAATCACCTACATTGAACTCTCGTTTCTGTATTCGTTTGTCGTGCCATCGCTTAACCTTTTCCTTGAACAACCTGGCATTCTCATATGCCTGGGCTCTCCATTCATCTAACGAGCTGATATCAAACAACCGCTTCTCACCGACAAGTTTGAAATCAAAGTTGAGCTCTTTGATTGCCCAATAAGCTTTGTGTTCCCGCTCAAGAGGTAAATGACAGGCCTTACCGTAAACCATTTTATACGGTGACATGCCCATGGGATTCTTATAAGCAGTCCTATAAGCCCATAGTGCATCGTCAAGTTTGCTAGACCAGTTCTTTCGAGATCTATTGACGGTCTTTTGTAGGATCAACTTGATCTCCCTATTACTCAACTCAACTTGACCACTCGACTAAGGATGATAAGGAGATGCAACTCTATGGTTGACATCATACTTAGCTAGCATCTTGCGGAAAACACCATGAATGAAGTGTGAACCGCCATCAGTCATCAAGTATCTAGGGACTCCAAATCTTGGGAATATGACTTCTTTAAGTTTCTTAATTGAGGTGTGGTGATCAACATTTTTAATGAGGATAGCTTCTACCCACTTAGTAACGTAATCCACAGCAACTAAGATGTGAGTGTACCCATTGGAACTCGGGAAGGGTCCCATATAATCAAAGCCCGAGACATCAAATGGTTCAATGACAAGTGAATAGTTCGTAAGCATCTCTTGACGCTTAATGATGTTCCCTATCCTTTGGCATTCGTCACAAGACAAGACAAACTTACGGGTATCCTTGAAGAGAGTGAGCCAATAGAAACGTGATTGCAATACCTTATGGGCAGTTCTATCTCCAATATGGTGTCCTCCGTAGGCTTCGGAATGACACTTCTGCAGGATCTGTCCCTATTCATGTTCAGGCACACAGCATCTAATAACACCATCTACTCCTTCCTTATAAAGGTGAGGATCATCCCAAAAGTAGTGTCTCAAATCAAAGAAGAATTTCTTCTTTTGTTTATAGGTGAAACTGGGTGGTATGTATTTGGCTACGATATAGTTTGCATAATCGGCATACCACGGTGCACTATGAGAAGTGCGGATGACGTTTAATTGCTCATCAGGAAAGCTGTCATCAATTGGTAGTGGGTCATCAAGGACATTCTCTAGCCTAGACAAGTTATCTGCTACAGAGTTATCAGCACCCTTTCGGTCAACGACGTGCAAATCAAATTCCTGTAGCAGGAGAACCCATCTGATCAGCCTAGGCTTAGTGTCCTTCTTCTGCATAAGGTACTTAATAGCAGCATGATCAGAGTGAATAGTGACTTTGGAGTCAACTATGTAAGATCTGAACTTTTCACATGCAAACACGACTGCTAAAAATTCCTTCTCCATAGTGGCATAGTTTCTTTGGGCACTGTCTAGAGTTTTCCTAGCGTAGTGAATGACATTCAACTTCTTGTCAACTCTTTGTCCTAGAACAGCACCAACAGCATAATCACTAGCGTCACACATGATTTCAAAGGGCAAGTTCCAGTCAGGTGGTTGAACAATAGGTGCGGTTATCAAAGCCTTCTTAAGTATTTCAAAGGCTTCCTCACAATCCTCATCCAAAACAAATGGAACATCCTTCTGCAAGAGGTTGGTAAGAGGCCTAGAAATCTTAGAGAAGTCTTTAATGAACCTTCTATAGAAACCAGCATGACCTAAGAAACTTCATATACCTCTGATATCTGTGGGGCAAGGCATTTTCTCAATTGCATCAACCTTAGCCTTATCAACTTCAATGCCTCTTTCAGAGATTATGTGTCCTAAGACAATACCTTCATTAACCATAAAGTGGCACTTCCCGTAAACGGAGAAGTCATCCATGAAAACCTCGACAATATTTTCACAAAAGTCAGAGAATATAGCCATCAAACATCTTTGGAAGGTGGCAGGTGCATTACATAAGCCAAAAGGCATACGTCTATAGGCAAAGGTACCGAAAGGGCAGGTGAAAGTGGTTTTCTCTTGATCAGATTGTGCAACAGGTATTTGCGAGAAACTTGAATAACCGTCTAGAAAGCAGATGTGTGTGTATTTTGATAGCCTTTCTAGCATTTGGTCGATGAACGACAAAGGATAATGATCTTTCCTGGTTGCCTTGTTCAGTTTCCGGAAGTCTATCACCATTCTATAGCCGGTAATAATCCTTTGTGGGATTAGTTCATCCTTATCATTAGGAACGACGGTGATACCTCCCTTCTTAGGTACGCAATGTACTGGACTTACCCAATCACTATGAGCAACATGATAAATGATTCCTGCTTCCAGAAGCTTTAATATTTCTTTTCTAACGACCTCTTTCATCTTACGATTTAATCTCCTTTGATGATGAGCAACTGGCTTAAAGTCAGGATCAGTTTTAATCTTGTGCTGACATAGAGTAGGACTAATACCCTTAAGATCATCAAGAGTGTATCCAATAGAGCGCGGTGCTTCCTCAGAGTCTTTAGTAACTTCTTCTCTTCGCGCTCTGAGAGGAGAGCACTAATAATGACATGATATATCTCCTTCTCATCAAGATGGGCATACTTAAGAGTATCAGGCAACTGTTTAAGCTCGAACACAGGATCACCCTTTGGTGGGGAAGGATCCCCAAGTAGTTCAACATGCAGATTATTCTTGAGAATAGGATGTTGTTCTAAGACAATTCTATCTATCTCATCTCTCTCCTCCATATGCATATCATTTTCATGCTCAAGCATATATTGCTCTAAAGGATCCGTAGGAGGTACGAAAATAGAGGCAAGAGCAATGATTTCATCTCTACGAGAAGACTCTCTTTCATGGGTTTGTCTACCAAACTTGGAGAAGTTAAATTCATGAGACACACCCTCGAAACTTACTGTGACAGTCTGCTTAATGCAATCAATGTGAGCATTGACAGTGTTGAGAAAGGGTCTACCAAATATGATGAAAAAAAGCTATCTTGTGTAGTACCAAGGACGAGGAAATCAGTAGGATACTTCGTCTTACCACACATGACTTCTACGTCTCTCACAATTCCCAGAGGGTAGATAGTGTCTCTATTAGCTAACGTAATAGTGACATCAATGGGTTCTAACTCAGCAGGTTCAATCTCATCTTTGATTTCATCATAGAGAGAACGGGGTATTGCACTAACACTAGCTCCCATATCACATAAACCAGGGTAACAGTGATCTCCTATCTTAACGGAAACAACGGGCAGGCCAACTACAGGTCCGTGCTTGTCTTTCGCGTGAGGTTTAGTAATTCTAGCGGAGTCCTCAGAGAATTTAATAACATGCCCATCTATGTATTCGGCTAAGAGATATTTTATAATAGCAATACTAGGTTCAACTCTAATCTCCTCAGGGGGTGCAAGTGGTCTAATGTAACCCCTACGTATCACAATTGGAGCTTTAGAATAATCCTTTATCCTAGCAGGGTATGGTGGTTTCTCAGTGTAAGCACAAGGAACAACAGGATCACTAAAAGCTATGATTTTCTCCTCAACTAGATTGGTTTTGGCTATGTTGCTTTCTACAGGAAGATGATATTTAAACCACTTCTCTTTGGGAAGATCAACATGAGCAGCAAAAGATTCACATAGAGAAGCTACTATCTCAGAGTCAAGTCCAAACTTAGCGCTAAAATCTCTAGAAATGTTTGTCTCAACAAAAGATTTAACGCAATCAAACTGGAAATTCATACCTGAGTCCTTACCTTCCTCCAGCTCCCAATCTTCATAGTTGCGTTTGATTCTCTCCAATAAATTCCACTTGTGATCAATATCCTTCTTCATAAAAGAACCGGCACAAGAAGTGTCAAGCATTGTAGCCCCATGATACAACATCATCACATAGCCTATGCCATGTCAACGCCTTATCCTTCAAAGATAAAGGAGATACTTTCTTCTTTACCTTATCCTCGGGCAAACCTGCAAGCTTAAATAAACCACAAACTTCATCTACATAAATTAGATGAAAGTGTGGATGTGAAGATCCATCTCCTGTAAAAGGATTAGCCAGCAGTTTATCAAGCATACCCAGAGGAATTTCATAAAAGATATTTTCAGTAGGTACCTCAGGTTGAGGAGCAACTCCTCGTGCTTCCGTTCGTGGTGAAGATACCCCGAACAAACTCCTCAAAGGAATAATTTCCATAGTGACAAGTGACAATAAATTTCAGCACATTATATAAATGTTTCCTTACCAATTTCCACTTACCAAAGGCACTTCACTCCCCGGCAACGGCGCCAGAAAAGAGTCTTGATGACCCACAAGTATAGGGATCAATCGTAGTCCTTCCGATAAGTAAGAGTGTCGAACCCAACGAGGAGCAGAAGGCTCTGATAAACGGATTTCAGCAAGGTAATAACTGCAAGCACTGAAAGTAGCGGTAAGAAGTGATTGTGTAGCGAGGTGAAACGTAGCGAGCAAAAAGTAACAAGTAACAAGTAGTAGCAATGGTGCAGCAAGTGGCCCAATCCACTTTGCAACAAGGGACAAGCCTGAACAAAGTCTTATAGGAGGAAAAACGCTCTCGAGGACACACGGGAATTTCTGTCATGCTAGTTTCATCATGTTCATATGATTCGCGTTCGTTACTTTGATAGTTTGATATGTGGGTGGACCGGCGCTTGGGTACTTCCCTTACTTGGACAAGCATCCCACTTATGATTAACCTCTCTTGCAAGCATCCACAACTAGAAAAGAAGAATTAAGACAAAGTCTAACCATAGCATTAAACTAGTGGATCCAAATCAGCCCCTCACGAAGCAACGCATAGACTGGGGTTTAAGCTTCTGTCACTCCAGAAACCCATCATATACTTACTACTCCCCAATGCCTTCCTCTAGGCCCAAATATGGTGAAGTGTTATGTAGTCGACGTTCACATAACAACACTAGAGGAAAATACAACATACAATATATCAAAATACCGAACGAATATCAAATTCACATGACTATTATCAGCATGACTTATCCCATGTCCTCAGGAACAAAAGTAACTACTCACAAGACATAATCATAATCATAACCAGAGTTTTAATGAATAGCATCAAGGATCTGAACATAAACTCTTCCACCAAGTAATCCAACAAGCATCAGCTACAAAGAGTAATCAACACTACTAGCAACCTTACAAGTACCAAACGGAGTCGCGAGACGAAGATTGATTACAAGAGATGAACTAGGGATTGGAGAGGAGATGGTGCTGATGAAGATGTTGATGAAGATGCCTCCCCTCCGACGAGAGGAGTGTTGGTGATGACGATGGCGACGATTCCCCCCTCCGGGAGGGAAATTTCCCCGGCAGGATCGTCCTGCCGGAGCTCTAGATTGGATCTGCTCAAGTTCCGCCTCGTGGCGGCGACGAAACCACGAAAAAGCTCCCTCTTGATTTTTTCCAGACCAGGACGCTTCATATAGCAAAAGAGGGGGGCTAGTGCGCCTTCAGGCAGCCCACAAGCTTGCCCACCGCCACCAGGGGGGTGGCGGAGTGGGGGCTTGTGGGGCCCTGATGGCCCCCCTCCGGTAGTTCTTTCACCCAGTATTTTTAATATAATCCAGAAAAAATCCACGTAAATTTTCAGGGCATGTGGAGATGTGCAGAATAGTGGACTAGGATTTGCTCCTTTTCCAGTCCAGAATTCCAGCTGCCTGAATTCTCCCTCTTCAAATAATCCTTGCAAAATAAGAGAGAAAAGGCATATATATGGTACCACAAGTAATATAACAGCCCAAAAAGCAATAAATATCAACATGAAAGCATGATGCAAAATGGACGTATCAAGGGCCCGCGCCTGGTGGGCTTGTGGGCTCACGACACCACTTCCTCCGCTAATTCTTGCGCCAGTATTTTTCATAAATTCTAGAAAAATTCTCCGTAAATTTTCAGGTCATTCTGAGAACTTCTATTTCTGCGCAAAAACAACACCATGGCAATTCTGCTGAAAACAACGTTAGTCCGGGTTAGTTCCATTCAAATCATGCAAATTAGAGTCCAAAACAAGGGCAAAAGAGTTCGGAAAAGTAGATACGACGGAGACGTATCAACTCCCCCAAGCTTAAAGCCTTGCTTGTCCTCAAGCAATTCAGTTGCCAAACTGAAAGAGACAAAAGAAAAACTTTGACGAACTCTGTTTGATCTTGTTGTTTCAACTATGTCTAACTCATAACCAGAATTTCAGCAAGATCACAAGCAAACCACATAAGCAAATGACATCTAGATCTCACAGTAAACTCATATCAATAGCATAATCAACTAGCGAGCAAATAATAATAAGTCTCAAACGTCAACACTTCAATCAAAACAATCATGAAGTAGTACGAACAGATGGTATCTCGCTAGCTCTTTCTGAGACCGCAAAACATAAATGCAGAGCACCTTCAAAGACCAAGGGCTGACTAAACATTGTAATTCATGGCAAAGAAGATCCAGTCACAATCATAGTCAACAGAGTTAAAAGCAAAGCATAAAAATGAGAGAGGTGCTCTCTAATTGGTGCTTTTATAAGAAGAGGATGACTCAACAGGAACATAAATAAATAGGCCCTTCGCAGAGGGAAGCATTGATTTGCATAGGTGCCAGAGCTCAAGCTTTGAAAACACACACAATAATTTTGGGTGGCATGCTTTCATTGTCAACGCAATGACTAAGAGTTCTCACCATCTTCCACGCTACAAATGCTATAGGCAGTTCCCAAACAGAAAAGTAAAGTTTCGACTCCCCCACCACCAATCAATCACACTCCACGACTAGCCGAATCCTCGGGTGCCGTCCATACCAACATCAATCCAGGGGGAGTTTTGTTTGCAATTATCTTTTCGATTTGAGCATGGAACTGGGCATTCCAATTACCGGCCCGTTTCTCGTGAATGATAGTGAATAAACACATATCGAGGATACCACGCCTAGCATGGAAGATACTAATAGCCCCCTGTCACCACATGAGCGGTTCGGGCATGCAAAACATATTATTTCTTGAAGGTTTAGAGAGTGGCACATGCAAATTTACTTGGAACGGCAGGTAGATACCGCATATAGGTAGGTATGGTGGATTCATATGCAACAACTTTGGGTTTATGGAAGTGGATGCACAAGCAGTATTCCCGCTTAGTACAAGTGAAGGCTAGCAAAAGACTGGGAAGCGACCAACTAGAGAGCGACAACAGTCATCAAAATGCATTGAGATTAACCAACATTGAGTGCAAGCATGAGTAGGACATATATCACCATGAACATGAATATCATAGAGGCTATGTTGATTTTGTTTCAACTACATGCATGAACATGCGCCAAGTCAAGCCACTTGAATCATTCAAAGGAGGATACTGTTGACGTGCAACTATTCCTGACTTGATGCCTCCACGGCAATGGAGCTAGAAAAGAGCTGCTTCCAGTTGCTCAACAATTAGAAATTGTCTTGCAATAGCCCACCAGCACATGGGGTCACGACAATTTTCGAGGGTAGAGTATTCAACCCAAATTTTTTGGTTCGCACGACGGGAAGCGAAAGAATATTTTCAAGTATTGGCAACTGAATGTGTCAGATTCAACCACTCCTGAAAGATTAGTGTCTGCAAGCAAAGTATCAATAGCAAAGTAGTACGATAGCAACGGTGCCAGAAACGTTCTGTTGACAGGGCAGACTATTCCTAATTGTTGTATCAATGACGCTAGTAAGTTGCCCGTGGACGGGAAATATTCTTTCCCGGCAACGGTGCCAGAAAAAGTATTATAGCAGGCAGTAGGAGTGTAACGAGTAATGGCAGTGGCAAGGAACAACAGTTGTGACAGCAGTAGCAAGTAGCAGCAGTAGCGAGTAACATCAGTAGCAAGTAGCAGCAGTAGCGAGTAACAGCAGTAGCGAGTAACAGTAGTAGCAACAGTAGTGGTAGCAGCAGCAGGACAAAGCAAGTAACAGTAGCAGCAAGTAACAGTTGCACCAACAGTAGTATCAGCAGCAGCAGGACAAATCAAGTAATAGTGGCAGCAAGTAACAGTAGCAGCAATAGTAGTAACAATAGTAGAGCAAAACAAGTAATAACAGCAGTGGGACAAACTCGTAGGCAATGGATCAGTGATTTTTCGGATGGCATTCATCATGCAATAGTTATAACACGAAGAGATATGTGGCTAGCTCCCGTTCGTCAATGTGATGTAGGCATGCATTCCGTGTGTAGTCATACGTCCTTAGGGAAAAGAACTTGCATGACATCTATTGTCCATCCCTCCCGTGGCAGCGGGGTCCAAATGGATACTACGGGATATTAAGGTTCTCCTTTTAATAAAGAACATGACCAACGCATTAGCACTTGGTGAACACATGAACTCCTCAAACTATGGTCATCACCGGGAGTGGTTCCGGTTATTGTCACTCCGGGGTTGCCGGATCATAACACATAGTAGGTAACTACAACTTGCAAGATCAGATCTAAAACACACATATATTGGTGACAACATAATAATTCCAGATCTGAAATCATGGCACTCGGGCCCTAGTGACAAGCATTAAGCATGGCAAAGTAGTAGCAACATCAATCTCAAAACATAGTGGATACTAGGGATCAATCCCTGTCAAAACTAACTCGATTACATGATAGATCTCATCCTACTCATCACCGCCCAGCGAGCCTACGAATAGATTACTCACGAACGATGAAGAGCTTCATGGAATTGGAGAGGGAAGAAGGTTGATGATGACGATGGCGACGATCTCCTTGATCCGGAGCCCAAAACGGACTCCAGATCTGCCCTCGAGAGCAAGAACGGGATGTGGCGGCACCTGTGGATCGTGAAACGCAATGAAATCTTCTCTCCTTATTTTTTCCGGGACGAAAGGGAATAAATAGCGCTGGAATTGGGGGCGGCAGAGCCACGTGGGCCCCACAAGCTTGGTAGCCGCGGCCAGGGGGGAGGGTGCGGCTACAGGGCTTGTGGCCCACTGGCCCGTCCCCTCCGGTAGATCTTTGCGCAGGTATTTTTCATATTTTCCAAAAATATTCTCCGTAAATTTTCAGGACGTTCCGAGAACTTTCATTTCTGCACAAAAACAACACCATGGCAATTCTGCTGAAAACAACGTCAGTCCGGGTTAGTTCCATTCAAATCATGCAAATTAGAGTCCAAAACAAGGGCAAAAGAGTTTGGAAAAGTAGATACGATGGAGACGTATCAACGACTCTTACAGAATTGTCATTCAACTCATTTAGCTAGTCATTCTGAGCCTTAAGTACTTTTTCTACCTGAGTAGTAACCATAGAGGCATGTTTACTCAGAAGCTTAAGATCATTGACATTTCTGTCCACACAAGCACTTAAATGACTAAGCATACGAGCATTTTGTTCCAATTGTCTGCTAACATAATCATTGAAACTCTGTTGTTTGGCAACAAAGTTATCAAATTCATCTAGGCATAAGCTAGCAGGTTTATCAAAAGGAATATCACTCTCATCAAACCTACGCAGAGAATTTACTTCTACCACGTGTATCGTGTTATCAAGACCATGGATCTCTTCGATAGGTGGTAGATTTTTGACATCTTCAGATTTAATGCCTTTCTCTCGCATAGATTTCTTAGCTTCTTGCATATCTTCAGGATTGAGCAATAGAATACCTATTTTCTTTGGAGTTGTCTTAGGAGGTGGTTCGGGAATAGTCCAAGCATTCTCATCGCACAAGATGTTATTCAATAGGATCTCAGCTTGTTCTACGGTTCGTTCCCTAAAAACACAACTAGGACAACTATCTAGGTGGTCTCTAGAAGCATCAGTAAGTCCATTATAGAAGATATCAAGTATTTCATTCTTCTCAAGAGGGTGATCAGGCAAAGCATTCAGTAGCTGGACGAGCGTCCCCCAAGTTTGTGGGAGACTCTCTTCCTCAGCTTGAGCAAAGTTGTATATTTCCTGCAAGGCAGCTTGCTTCTTATGGGCAGGAAAATATTTCTCAGAGAATTGTAGACCATATCCTGGGGGCTACGCACACAACCAGGAGCAAGAGAAGTGAACCAAGTCTTAGCATCATCCTTTAGCGAGAACGGAAACAGCTTAAGGATATAGTTGTGGCGGATCTTTTCCTCACTAGTGAATAGGGTGGCTATATCGTGCAGTTTGGTAAGATGGGCTACAACCGTTTCAGACTCATAACCGTGAAAATGATCAGATTCGACCAGAGTGATTAACTCAGGGTCAACAGAGAATTCATAATCCTTATCGGTCACAAAGATAGGCGAAGTAGCAAACTCCGGGTCGTATTTCATCCTAGCGTTCATAGATTTTTGTTTCCACTTGAGCAGTAATTTCTCAACATCATAGCTATCCTTACACGCAAGAAAGTCCTCAGCTATCTCTCCCTCCATAACATAACACTCAGGCATATCAGGCAATTAATGTCTAGGAGAGCTAATTCTAGCAGGTAAAATAGCAGGTTCTACTTCAATAGTATCATCAGTTTCAGAAGTATCATCACATCTAGCAGCAACTCTAGCAATTTGTGCATCAAGGAATGCAGCTAGTGGCAAAGCAGTATCAAACATAGCATCATCAGGCAAAGCAGTATCAAGCATAGCATCATGGGCAACATAAGTAGCGTCATCAAGCAGAGGCGACATATCAAGATTTCTAGCAGGAGGTGATGTCGCAAACTTACTCATAACTGAAGGTGAATCAAGTGCAGAGCTATATGACAGTTCCTTACCTGTCCTCGTAGTTGAGGACAAGACTTCAGTTCTTGGATCTATCGGATTCCTCATAGTGATCAGCAGACGTAAATCCAAAGTGACTCAGAGAATATAGTTGTGCTTCCCGGCAACGGCGCCATAAAAAGGTCTTGATAACCCACAAGTATAGGGGACCGCAACAGTTTTCGAAGGTAGAGTATTCAACCCAAATTTATTGATTCGACTCAAGGGTAAGCGAAAGAATATTCTCAAGTATTAGCAGTTGAGTTGTCAATTCAACCACACCTGAAAGATTTAGTATCTGCAGCAAAGTATCAGTAGCACGGTAGTATGATAGCAGCAATAGCAACAGAGTAACAGCAGTAGCAACAGAGTAACAGTACCAGCAGTGACAACAGTAGTGGCAAAGTAACGTAGCAAGGACCAGTAGGAAAAATCATAGGCATTGGATCGGTGATGGATGATTATATCGGATGGTATTCATCATGTAACAGTTATAACACGGAGAGATATGTAACTAGCTCTTGTTCGTCAATCTAATGTAGGCATGTATTCCGTATGTAGTCATACATGCTTAGGGAAAAGAACTTGCATGACATCTATTGTCCATCCCTCCCGTGGCAGCGGGGTCCTAATGGAAACTATGGGATATTAAGGTTCTCCTTTTAATAAAGAACCGGACCAACGCATTAACACTTGGTGAATACATGAACTCCTCATATTATGGTCATCTCCGGGAGTGGTTCCGGCTGTTGTCACTCCGGGGTTGCCGGGTCATAACACATAGTAGGTGACTACAACTTGTAAGATAGGATCTAAAACACACATATATTGGCGACAACATAATAGGTTCAGATCTGAAATCATGGCACTCGGTCCCTAGTGACAAGCATTAAGCATGGAAAAGTAGTAGCAACATCAATCTCAGAACATAGTTGATACTAGGGATCAATCCCCATCAAAACTAACTCGATTACATGATAGATCTCATCCAACCCATCACCGTCCAGCAAGCCTACGATGAGATTACTCACGAACGGTGAAGAGCATCAAGGAATTGGCGATGAAAGAAGGTTGGTGATGACGATGGCGACGATCTCCCCTCTCCGGAGCCTAGAACGGACTCCAGATCTGCCCTCGAGATGAAGAACAGGAGGTGGCGGCACCTTCGTCTCGTAAAACGCGATGAACTCTTCTCCTTGATTTTTTTCCGGACGGAACGGAGTAAATAGAGCTGGATTTGGAGGCGGTGGAGCTACGTGGGCCCCACAAGCCTGCCAGGCGTGGCCAGGGGGGCCCGCGCCTGGTGGGCGTGTGGGCTCACGGCTCCACTTTATCCGCTGATTCTTGTGCAAGTATTTTTCATAAATTCTAGAAAAATTCTCCGTAAATTTTTAGGTCATTCCGAGAACTTTTATTTCTGCACAAAAACAACACCATGGCAATTCTGCTGAAAACAGCATTAGTCTGGGTTAGTTCCATTCAAATCATGCAAATTAGAGTGCAAAACAAGGACAAAAGAGTTAGAAAAAGTAGATACGACGGAGACGTATCACAGGGCAGCGCGAAATACTTGTGTGTCGGGTGGCGGGGTCCATGAGCGTGTGAGACTCCTCGCCGTGGCCATCGTCCCCATGTGTATCCTAGACTTGGGACGGGAGAAAGGCTGCCAGGTAGGTCGAGGTTCGAGGGAGGAGTTGGAGAGATTGAGATCAGTGCTCCCGACGTAGAATTCGGCCGCAGACTCCATGAGGAAGGAGGTGGCGGTAGGGTGGCGGGAGGAAGGGTGCTCCCGCTCGTGCGTGATAAACATGAAGGGGATAATGCGTGATGCGTTTTTTAAAGGATCATGGGTTGTATTTTTTTAAACAATTCAAAATTTATTCCTCAAATAAAAGCAATATCGTTTACAATGTTAGGAAGAATGAATCAGGGGAATCTCCTTCCCAAGACTCTGATAAATGAGTACTAGAACAATACTTAGCTAGGCTATCTGCAACTAGGTTTGCATCTCTATTGCGGTGTACGAAGGAAACGTGTGAAAACTACAAAGATAAAATAGTGGCCTCGGTGATAGTAGTAACATCAGGTCCGATATATACCTCTGGGCTTTCCGTTGCCGCTAGAGCATTCACACTATCACTCTCGAGGGTAACCTTAGTGCACCCAATATTAGATTGACGTAGAACCCCCCGATGGATAGCATTGATCTCGGCCGGGTCAACCGAGACAAAAGTGTAACACCGAGGTTGCTGCAGCAATGAAGTTACCCACATGATCCGTGGCTACCGTCCCACATGCACCCGTATGGGTTTCTGCACAAAATGAGGCATCAACATTGATCTTGATTGTTCCCGGGTCCGGTTTCTTCCAAGTATGATCCTTCTTCCTCGTAGGATGGTTTGGCAAACAGTTGCAGATAAAGTTCATAGTCAACACTCTGGTGGGCATCGTTGTTCGTTGGGTTGTCTGTACTTCTTCTCCTTTAACTCCATGGCTACTTTGCCACCAAATGTACCACATTGCAACCACCATTAATTGAGCCACTGGTAATTCATGTACCACCGATTTGTCTTGTAGTAGGATCTCCAAGGTGATCGAGCCCGATCGATCTTGTGGCTCAACCTCTTTGATTATATTAGCCATCTTGAGTTCAGACCATACCTCGGATGCGTGCTCGCATGTGAATATGTAGTGCTGAATATCTTTGAGGCCGATCTTACATAGTGGGCACTGAGGTACCAGTAGAAATATGCGTGGCACCTAACACCCCAAGACACGGTAACACACCCTTAAATACTTTCCATCCAAATGTTTGACTTTCCTAGGTATTCTAAGTTGTCAAAGCTCCTTCCAGATTGGGATAATATGTGACCTTTGTGGATTATTTGCCCTGTAGGAGTGGTGACCAAACTGGTGGTTAAACTCTACGTGGTAAGCCAATCGAACGGAGAAGGTTCCTGAGCGAGTGAATTTCCAGGCCACACAATCTTCTAATGCTTCAACATGGAGGGGGATTTGTAGAATTCTGAATGCATATCTAGGGGAGATTAATCTCCTTGTTTCACTAGAGGAGATCCATGGGTCGTCCCAAAGATTAATTCGTGACCCTGCGCCCACTCTCCAAATGCAACCCCTCTTAGAAGTTTGAATCCGAGCGACGATACTTTGCCATGTAAAGGATGATCCTTTCTTTGGACCACCTTTTAAGATATCTCCATGAGGATAGTATTTAGCACTAAGAACACGCTCACATAACGAGTCGGGAGTTTGGAGTAATCGCCAACATTTCTTTGCTAACATAGCAAGATTAAAGTTGTGAACGTCCCTAAACCCCATGCCACCCTTTTCCTTTGGAACACACATCTTCCACCACGCAAACCAGTGCATCTTATTTTTCTCTTCCCCAACTCCCCACCAAAAACCAGAGATTTCATCTCTTATTGACTTGCAAATACCTTTTGGCAATTTGAACACCAACATTGCATAAGATGGGATAGCCTACGCTACGGACTTTAATAATATTTGTTTACCTTGCATTGATAGGAATCTTTCCTTCCAGCCCTTCAATCGTTAACAAACTCTGTCAATAAGGTGTTGAAAACAATCGCTTCTGTCCACACCCACCATAGTAGGGAGGCCCAAGTATTTATCAGAGAGAGGTTCTCTTAATATGTCTAGTGTGCCACAAACTGCCTCCCTAATCAAAACTCCCATGTTGGGGCTGAAGAAAATGCTTGATTTTGTAGTATTAACTCACTCACCAGAACTGGTACAGTAAGTATCTAAGACGCTCATCACAGTAGTAGCATTATGATTATTATATCTCATTAGAATAAGGGAATCATCAGTGAACAATACGTGGGAGACAGATGGGGTTGATTTGCTTACTCGGATGCCTTCAATTCCTCCAATGTCCTCCTTGTGGGCCAACATACTAGATAATCTCTCCGAACATAGCAGAAATAGATATGGTGATAGTGAGTCTCCTTGTCTTAGCCCCCTCATGGGAACGAACTCGCCCGTCTCCGTGTTATTGAATCTGATTTTGTAGCTTGCGCATGAGACACACTCCATAATCAATTCCACCCATTGTGGATTGAAGCCCAACTTCAATATCATTTGCTGCAAAAAAATCGTTCAACTCTATCGTATGCCTTGAGCATATCTAGTTTAACAACACATATACCATTGGTTCCATGGGTCTTATTTTTTATTGCATGAAAGCACTCATATGCTACCAGAATATTATTTGTAATCAGCCTACCCGGAACAAAGGCGCTCTGAGTAGGAGAGATCACCTCATGCAGAATTTTCTTGAGTCTGTTTGCTAACATCTTGGAAATTATTTCGTAGACCACATTGCACAAACTTATGGGCCTATAATGGTTGATAACCTCCGTGCTATCTACCTTTGGGATTAGCACAACATTTGTTGAGCTCCATCCTTCAGGGATATTTTTATTATTAATTGCTTCAAGATTTTCTTTGCTAAGATCCTCACCAAGGATGTGCCAAAACCTCTAGAAAAAGATAGCGTGAAGGCCATCACGCGCGGGCACCTTCATGTCACCAGTCTACGAAAGCGTTGTCTTTACTTCCTCTTGCGTATACTCAGTTGTGAGAATCCTGTTCATGTTGTCTGCAACCCTCGGTTTGACTGTAGCTATTAAAACCTCATCGATCACACCAGCATCCGACATAAAGAGATCCTGTAAGTAATAAAAAATAAGGGGTTTGAGGTTATCATTACCCTCCACCCAAACAACATTATTATCTTTCAGTTTCTTTATAAGGTTACGACGCCTACGAGCGGAAGTGAACTAGTGAAAGTATTTTGTATTGTGATCTCCCTATTTCAACTAGTTCACCCGTCCTCTTTGCGTCAAAAAAATTCCTCCTATTCGAGGAGGTTTTCGACTAAGAGTGAGAGGTCCTTGTGCTTCTCCTTGGTTTTGGCGTTGAAGGATGCTCTCATCAGGATGTCCAGTTCCTTGTGAGTAGATCTAAGCCGGTCCCGAGGACCTTTCAAAAGCTTGCAGTCCCACTCATGGAGATCTTTGTGCACGGTATCAAGCTTATTTTTTGCCGACGGGCACAAACCTTGTGCTATAACTTTTTGCCAAGCAGTTTTAACCACTTCCTCCACCATTTCTTTTGATAACCACCTCGCTTCAAACTTGCAGTTCAACTTTGATGGTTGTGCCGCCACTCCCTCCAGGTACTCAGTGTCAAGGAGGATGTGCCGGTGGTCTGATTTACCCATCTCGAGGTTACAAAGTCTAGACATCGGATTCATCTCCATCCAAATAGCCTTGGAAACAACCCGGTCTAGGCTCTCCCGCAACCCACCTCTGAACCAGGTGAATTTGTTGCCATAATATCCAATGTCCTCCAAAGCACTGTCCGATAACACATGCTGGAAGGCTTGAAGGCGTGAATTCTCATGCGGGGTGATACGTCTCCATCGTATCTACTTTTCCAAACTCTTTTGCCCTTGTTTTGGACTCTAATTTGAATGGAACTAACCCGGACTAACGCTGTTTTTAGCAGAATTGCCATGGTGTTGTTTTTGCGCAGAAATAACAGTTCTCGGAATGACCTGGAAATTTATGAGGATTTTTTGTGGAATATAAAAAAAATACTGGCGCAAGAATCAACCGGAGAAGTGGAGCGTGGAGCCCACAAGCCCACCAGGCACGCCCCCTGGCCGCGCCTAGCAGGCTTGTGGGGCCCATGGAGCTCCACCGCCTCCAATTCCAGTTCTATTTAGTCCCTTTCGTCCGGAAAAAAAATCAAGGAGAAGAGTTCATCGCGTTTTACGATACGGAGGCGCCGCCACCTCCTGTTCTTCCTCTCGAGGTCAGATTTGGGGTCCGTTCTAGGATCCGAAGAGGGGAGATTGTCGCCATTGTCATCACCAACCTTCCTTCATCGCCAATTCCATGATGCTCTTCACCGTTCGTGAGTAATCTCATCGTAGGCTTGCTGGACGGTGATGGGTTGGATGAGATCTATCATGTAATCGAGTTAGTTTCGACGGGGATTGATCCCTAGTATCCACTATGTTCTGAGATTGATGTTGCTACTACATTGCTATGCTTAATGCTTGTCACTAGGGCCCGAGTGCCATGATTTCAGATCTGAACCTATTATGTTGTCATCAATATATGTGTGTTCTTGATCCTATCTTGCAAGTTGTAGTCACCTACTAAGTATTAATGCGTTGGTCCAGTTCTCTATTAAAAGGAGAACCTTCATATCCCGTAGTTTTCATTAGGACCCCGTTGCCACGGGAGGGATGTACAATAGATGTCATGGAAGTTCTTTTCCCTAAGCACGTATGACTATATACGGAATACATGCGTACATTACATTGACGAACTAGAGCTATTTACATATCTCTCCGTGTTGTAACTGTTGCATGATGAATACCATCCGGCATAATCATCCATCACCGATCCAATGCCTACGAGTCTTTCCTACTCGTCCTTGCTACGTTATTTTACTGCTGCTACTCTTACTGTGTCACTAGTGTTGTCACTGTTGCTACTGGTTACTGATACGCCCATTTTGCATCATGCTTTCATGTTGATATTTATCGCTTCTTGGGCTGTTATTTCACTTCACGGTACAATACTTATGCCTTTTCTCTCTTATTTTGCAAGGTTTACATGAAGAGGGAGAATGCCGACAGCTGGAATTCTGGCCTAAAAAGGAGCAAGTTTGAGATGCCTATTCTGCGCAACTCCAAAAGCCTTGAAAATCAACATGGATTTATTTTGGGATTTATAAAAAATACTAGGCCGAAGAAGTGCCAGAGGGGCGCCAGCAGGTAGCCACAAGCCTGCTAGGCGCGACCACCCCTGGCCGCGCCTAGGGGTCTTGTGAGCTCGCTGCTAGCCCACTGCCCCCCTCTTTTGCTAAAAGAAGGGTTTCGATCTGGAAAAAAATCAAGACGAGGCTTTTCAGAGGATTCGCCGCCGCCACGAGGCGGAACTTGAGCAGAACCAATCTAGAGCTCCGGCAGGACGATCCTGTCGGGGAAACTTCCCTCCCGGAGGGGGAAATCGTCGCCATCGTCATCACCAACACTCCTCTCATCGGAGGGGACTCATCACCATCAACATATTCATCAGCACCATCTCATCTCCAAACCCTAGTTCATCACTTGTAACCAATCTCCGTCTCGCGACTCCGATTGGTACTTGTAAGGTTGCTAGTAGTGTTAATTAGTCTTTGTAGTTGATGCTATTTGGATTACTTGGTGGAAGAGTTTATGTTCAGATCTTTGATGCCACTCATTACCTCTCTGGTCATGAATATGATTATGCTTTGTGAGTAGTTACTTTTGTTCCTGAGGACATGGGATAAGTCATGCTATAAATAGTCATGTGAATTTGGTATTTGTTCGGTAATTTGATGTGTTGTATGTTGTTTTTCCTCTAGTGGTGTTATGTGAACGTCGACTACATAACACTTCACCATTATTTGGGCCTAGAGGAAGGCATTGGGAAGTAGTAATTAGATGATGGGTTGCTAGAGTGACAGAAGCTTAAACCCCAGTTTATGCATTGCTTCGTAAGGGGCTGATTTGGATCCACTAGTTTAATGCTATGGTTAGACTTTGTCTTAATTCTTCTTTCATAGTTGCGGATGCTTGCGAGAGGGGTTAATCATAAGTGGGATGCTTGTCCAAGTAAGGGCAGTACCCAAGTGCCGGTCCATGCACATATCAAACTATCAAAGTAACGAACGCGAATCATATGAACATGATGAAAACTAGCATGACAGAAGTTCCCGTGTGTCCTCGGGAGCGTTTTTCCTCCGATAAGACTTTTTCCAGGCTTGTCCCTTGCTACAAAAGGGATTGGGCCACTTTGCTGCACCGTTGTTACTTTTGTTACTTGCTACTTGCTACGAATCTTCTCACCACACAACTACTTGTTACCGATAATTTCAGTGCTTGCAGATATTACCTTGCTGAACACTGCTTGTCAGATCCTTCTGCTCCTCGTTGGGTTCGACACTCTTACTTATCGAAAGGACTACGATAGCTCCCCTATACTTGTGGGTCATCAAGACTCTTTTCTGGCGCCGTTGCCGGGGAGTGAAGCGCCTTTGGTAAATGGAACTTGGTAAGGAAACATTCATATAATGTGCTGTAATTTATTGTCACTTGTCACTATGGAAACTAATCCTTTGAGGGGCTTGTTCGGGGTATCTTCACCTCGAACGGAAGCACATAGAGTTGCTCCTCAACCTGCTGCACCTACTGAAAATATTTGCTATGAATCTCCTTCGGGTATGCTTGAGAAACTGCTGGCTAATCCTTTACAGGAGATGGAACATCACATCCAGACTTGCATCTAATCTATGTAGATGAAGTTTGTGGTTTATTTAAGCTTGCAGGTTTGCCCGAGGATGAGGTCAAGAAGAAGGTCTTTCCCTTATCTTTGAGGGATAAGGCGTTGACATGGTATAGGCTATGTGATGATACTAGATCATGGAACTACAATCGGTTGAAATTGGAATTTCATCAAAAGTTTTATCCTATGCATTTAGTACATCGTGATCGGAATCATATTTATAATTTTTGGCCTCGTGACAGAGAAAACATCGCTCAAGCTTGGGGGAGTCTTAAATCAATGTTATATTCATGCCCCAACCATGAGCTCTCCAGAGAAATTATCATTTAGAACTTCTATGCTCGGCTTTGTCATGATTATCGCACCATGCTTGACACTTCTTGTACCGGTTCTTTTGTGAAGAGAGATATTGACTTCAAATGGAATTTATTGGAGAGGATTAAACGCAACTCTGAAGATTGGGAGCTTGATGAAGGTAAGGAGTCAGGTATGAATTTCAAGTTTGATTGCGTTAAATCCTTTGTTGAAACGAATACTTTTTGTGATTTTAGCGCTAAGTATGGACTTGACTCTGAGATAGTAGCTTCATTGTGTGAATCCTTTGCTGCTCACATTGATATCCCCAAAGAGAAGTGGTTTAAATATCATCCTCCCTTAGAGGTCAATGTAGTTAAACCCAATCCAGTTGAAGAGAGAGTCATTGCCTATAATGATCCTATTGTTCCCAGTGCTTGCATTGAGAAACCACCTTTCCATGTTAGGATAAAGGATAATTCTAAAGCTTCAACTGTGATACATAGAGGCTACATTAGAACACCTACACCCCCTGAGAAAATTAGAGTTGAACCTAGCATTGTTATTATCAAAGATCTCCTATCCGACAATGTTGATGGCCATGATATTCACTTCTGTGAAGATGCTGCTAGAATTGCTAAACCACATACTAGAGACAAACATAGGCCTGTTGTTGGCACGCCTGTTGTCTCTGTTAAGATAGGAGATCATTGTTATCATGGTTTATGTGACGTGGGTGCTAGTGTTAGTGCAATACCTCAATCCTTATATGATGAAATCAAAGACGAGATTGCACCTGTTGAGATAGAGCCTATTGATGTCACTATTCAGCTTGCCAATAGAGATACTATCTGCCCTGTGGGAATTGTTAGGCATATTGAAGTCTTGTGTGGTAAAACGAAGTATCCTGTTGATTTCCTCGTTCTTGCTACCACTCAAGATAGCTTTTGTCCCATCATATTTGGCAGACCTTTTCTCAATACAGTCAATGCTCATATTGACTGTGAGAAGCAAACTGTCACTGTTGGCTTTGAAGGTGTGTCACACGAGTTCAATTTCTCCAAGTTTGGTAGACAACCTCATGAAAAAGAGTTGCCTAGTAGGGATGAAACTATTGCCTTAGCTTCTATTGCCGTGCCTCCTACTGATCCTTTAGAGAAATACTTGCTTGAGCATGAAAATGATATGCATATGGATGAAAGGGATGAGATAGATAGAGTTGTCTTAGAACAATATCCTATCCTTAAGAATAATTTGCATGTTGAACTGCTTGGGGATCCACCCCCACCGAAGGGTGATCCTGTGTTCGAGCTTAAACAGTTGCCTGATACTCTTAAGTATGCTTATCTTGATGAAAAAGAGATATATCATGTTATAATTAGTGCTAACCTCTCAGAGCATGAAGAAAAGAAGTTACTAAAAACTCTGAGGAAGCACCGTGCTGCTATTGGATACTCTTGATGATCTTAAGGGCATTAGTCCCACCCTATGCCAGCACAAGATTAAAACTGATCCTGATTCCAAACCAGTTGCTGATCATCAACGGAGATTAAATCCTAAGATGAAAGAGGTAGTAAGAAAAGAAATACTAAAGCTCCTGGAAGCGGGTATTATCTATCCTGTTGCTCATAGTGATTGGGTAAGTCTGGTGCATTGCGTCCCTAAGAAGGGAGGCATTACCGTTGTCCCTAATGATAAGGATGAATTGATCCCACAGAGTATTATTACTGGCTATAGGATGGTGATCGATTTTAGGAAATTGAATAAAGCCACTAGGACAGATCATTACCCTTTGCCTTTTGTAAGTGCATCTAGTGCCCCTAAATGATTTTGGTGGTTTGAAGACTTATAGGTTAAGTATCTAATGTGTTCATGAGTGTACACATGATCTATAAGTCACTGAGGAGTTTGAAATATTTGATGAATATCGACCCCTAAAAATGTATATCTTCGGTTGAAGAAATTGGTCTGAAGCTATAGAATTGAATCGCGAAGAATCTGCGATGAAATTGATATTCCTCATGAAGATATTGAAATTGAGGAATTCGGTGTGTCCTGAAGAAAATCATTCTGAAGACTTTGAAGCATGAAGATTTACTCTTTCTGTTTTGTTTTCTTCACACTTGAGTAATAGGAACACCGTACTATTAAAGGGGGTCAAGGTAACACTTTGGAATGAATTTCCTCATGATGCTCAACCCAAGCCTAATCCTACCAAAAGCCTCAAGTGAGGAATATGAGTGACATGAGGACTCTCACAGTTCAGGGTTCCGACCGTTTCGATAGCCACGCCACATCATTGGTCTTATCCACACCAACGGTCATATTATTTAAGGGCATTAGTGTCAAATCATGTAAAATCCCAAATTTTGGAATGTTAAAATAATCATTACATTGTTTGTTTGTTTGCTTAAGTGATTGAAACTTGTGTGAAATTTGAAACTTTTCAAAAACTTTTGAATGAGAGGGAATAAAATGACTTTCCCCATCTCCGATGAATTCAAGTTCAATCTTTTAAAAGAAAAGAGAGAAGATGACATGACTTCTTCAACTATAAACAATTTGAACGGAGTTTGCACTTGATTTATTTCAAAATATTTGCCCTTGCTTCTATATTTTTCTTCCCCGACAAAATTCTTGCACGCAAGAAAGAGCGGAGGAAAATGACCCTGCAAAAACCAGGGCCATTCATTGAAATATTTTGAGGCAAGAAAAAACCAAATTTTAATTTGAGAAAATAATTGCAAAAAGAAATAATGCTTTTAGGGATTTTTTGGAAAAAACATTTTTTTTAAGTTTTTATTTTGGCCGTGGAAAAATGCCCATCATTTAGATTTTATTTTTCTGATAATTTTAGTATATAGAAACTCTATATTCCGAATTGATTTGATTTCCGTTTTATCGTTTTAGTTTCCTAGTTTTGAAGAAGGAAAGAAATCGTGTTTAAATGGAAATAAACGGTGGCCCATTAAGACATTTCCAAAAACTGGCCTAACATGATCTTCTTCTTCCTCTATCTCCTTCCTCATGTGCACAAAAAACTTCCATAGCCATGGTGAGAGGAATCTCCACTTTCCCGATCTCCTTGCTCCTTCCTTCTCCGAGCACCCCGAGCCCCTATAAATACTCCCCTCAACCTTCTCTCCCCATTTTCCCCATAGCCCAGCCCCTCGCCTCGTCGGAACGCAGCCCCCACCTCGCCGGAGTTCGCCTCCAACAGGAACTCGCCGGAGCTCCTGCTGCTCCCTCCCGTCGCCCCCACGCTCCGCCGACGCCACCAACCTTCCGCCCGAGCCCTCCTCCATCACCTAGACCCCTCCACCGCCTCGGCCGGCCACCGGAGCAACCTTCCCGCCGTCTTCTCCAACTCCGGCGACTAACTCCGGTGAGATCCTCGAAATCCCGTATTGCAGTTTTTTCAGAAAATTGCAATCTTAGAAAATTCATATCTATTAGTTTGTAACTCCAAATTAGATGATTCTTTTTGCGTTGGATCAAAAAATTTATGCAGTTTCTGTAGATATATAATTTGTCTATTTTTGAATTTATAACAATTGAGTTAGATCAGATTTGAATTAAAGCATGTTTTGCTTATTCCGGGAGTTTAAAAATAGCTTTTAATTTGATTCGTTTTGCTGCTGTTTCCTATTGATCATATCTTTCAGTAGTTTAAGTTTCAATGTTTTTTTAAATAATTTTACTTAGGGTTTTAAGCAAAACAGATTCTGTTTTAGCCTTTTTTGTTTTCTTGCTATTTCTTTTGTATTAATTGTTCTTAATTTGTTTTTTTTAATTGTGACAAGTTATATTTTGTTTTCTGATATTTACCAGTAACTTTTCAACAGCAACAAAATTTTATTTTATTTATTCTTATTCGTTTGCATGGAATCAATTCTAGTTCTATACTAACTTGTGAATTGATTGCATTGCTAGTTTGATTTCCTATTTTGAAAATACTTATAAAAAATATTGTTTTGTAAATTTTACTTCTGTTATCTTAGTTATTTTATATTTTGTTTTCTGTTATTTTTTCTATTTTAGTGTTTTATTTTCTGTTAGACAAAAACTATTTAGTGTTTGACGTAGTAGAAGACTCCCTAGTCTTATTTGAAGTTTCCTTCGGATTCCTATTCGCTCTCTCTGTTGTTTTGATTGCTAGAATGATTGCTAGAATGATTGCTAGTATGAGTGATTATGTGAATGATATGTTTGTTATATAGATTTCATCGGAGAGTGACGAGTAGTCTATCAAGTTATTTCTTGAGAAATTCTTCTTCATCAACCTCACCAGCCAAGTCATTTGATCATGTATCACCTATGTTTTATGCATCGTAGTTCTACCATCCTATGCCGAATTGCATGCTGAGCAGGTACTTGGAAATTATGGTTACATATTGTAGTATCACGTGGTAGGCACCCAACAACCCCGTTACTAGGCCCGGGACGACAAATTTCATATTGCTATGCTTGAGTAGACGGGATTCGGTTGAGTGCATAACACGAGTGATGCGAGGTTGATTAAATAATCAAGACCGGTTAAGACAAGATTTTCAAGACCTCGGACGCAATGCAACTCTGGGTGAAGGACGGTTGATCGGCTCCCTGGAGAACCCAGTGGATGACCCGGGATGCTGGAGAGGCCATGACATCCTGCGGAAAGCTTCACCCAGGCTCAAAGGGACGGACGGATATTTTCAAGACCCAAGGCTTACCTGCACAGCCACAAGTCATTATGGGCTCTGGCTTGGTTGGACAACGCGGCGACTCTGGACAGGCGGTGCTAGCAGATGTAGAAGAATGGTAGGAATGGATGGGCACCGACAGGGATTCAGAGGGACCAGTTGAAAGACCATGGTTTGATCATCCGGTCTTCAAACACCCTGAAGTGCGAGGACATACACGGAGGCGATCAAATCTTGTGGGGAACGTGTGCAAAACTCTGCAGAGTACTCAAACCTAATCGATTAGCCGTGTCCACGGTCATGGACAACTTGAGCCAAAGGAACTGAAGTTATCTGGATTTCTCAGCACCATTAAATATATTTGATGTGGGAATTATTGACAACTCAGGTACGAGAATTGGTTGGCGGAACCATCTCGTTAACAACCAACAATGTAGTAACATTTTGCTTTTAGCCCTCTCTTGATGTAGGATAAAACTTGCTTTTCGCTAAAAACTTATAGCCCCACCTGCCATATATGCATATAGTATAGATGATTACTTTTCACCCCTCTCTTATGTGACTTGCCGGCATATTCAATATGCTGACCTACACGGCTGCAACGTCTTATGTTGCAGATATTTTTCTTCGACGAGTAAGAGTACGATTCAGGGTTACGGTCTACACTCAACTGTCGTTGGTGTTATTTGGGACTCCACTCCCTTGACTGCTTCCACTGAAATATTTAAGGTATATATCAGTTTTACGCTATTTACATGTGATTGCACTTTGATATATACATTGATGTACTGTGTGTGCCAGCATACTGATCCAGGGATGGCACAGAAACACAGAGGCTTGACTCGTTTTGAGTCGGGTCGCTGCAAATCATGTCGGGATGCTCCCAGGCTATAAGTAGCCGCCCCCCACAACCATTAGCTGGTTGGCTGCTCCGTTAGAAACTGATACTTGTCATAAGAGCAACCCAAATTCCTCAGAGTGTTCGAGACTAATTCATCAGTGAGAAAATACCCCAAACACCAAACCACAAACCGGGAACCAAGTGATTGAGCATCACTGAAGAAGTTGTTCCTGTGTGGGACTGAAGCCTTTTACCTTTGAGGACTGTGCATCCTCCAGACGGTTAAGCGTCATGGACTAGAGCAATCCAGCAGTCAATTGTGGATCGCTGGGTGACCAAGTTTGTGAGGGTTTGGAAGTCTGCCCTAAAGACTTACCATGAGTGTTGGGCGAGGACTGTGTGTTCTTAGCCCAAGGAGAATACGGTAGGGACTGTGTGTCCCGGGACTGTGTGTCTTTTGGTTTCAATACCAAGCCGCTCCAAACCAGATGTACAACTGTCACAGCAGTTGGAACTGGGTCATCAACTACTGTCTTCGGTGTGAAACGGGTTCTAATTCCTCAACTCTTTATATTCCTCAGATTATGTGTTGACGACTTTCACTGTCACTGTTTGAAGAATTTGCTGAAGACTTTCTCTGAAATTCCTCAACCCCAAATTCTTCACGCAAGTTAATCTTCATCCGTTTTCTGCGTGCCTGCTTACTGTGCAATCTGTTTTCACATTCCTCATACTGAAAAATTGATGTAGTGAAACTTTGCACTCCTGATCCTTTACTGTTTCCGCTGTGAGTTAGTCATCAGTGAGGAATTTCCTCAAAAGGAAGTTTCTCAGTGATGAAATTCTCAAAATCTCCTGTTCAGCCCCCTCTAGTCTATATAACGCACTTTCAATTGGTATCAGAGCAAGTTACTCCCTTGTTCTGTGTGACTTTGGTTTAACCAAGTGGAGTTTTAGTTATGTCGACTACAGGCATGTCCTACTTTCGAAGAAAAGAACTTTCCCTTCTGGAAGACCAAGATGCAGATGCATCTACAAGCTATTGACAATGATCTCTGGTATATTGTGGAACATGGCGTCCCTATTATCTCTGCTAGTGTCTCTGCTGCTGATGTGAAGAAATTCAAGCAACTTGATTCTCAAGCGAAGAATATCATCTGTGGCCATCTGAGCCCAGGCCAGTTTGGAAGAGTGAGTGCTTTGGGCTCAGCGACACTTATCTGGGAGAGACTGTGCAAAGTAAATGAAGGACTATCAACCCAGCATGATTCTCGTGTTGATGTTCTTCGCAATCTCTTCAATCGCTTCAAGAGGCTTGACAATGAAAGCTACCAAGATACCTTTGATCGCCTCACTGACATATCAAATAAACTACAAGCACTCGGAGCTCGAGACATTACTGATCACGAAGTTGTGAAGAAACTTCTAAGATCTTTTTATTCTTCATTTGATACTTTAGTCCTGATGATTCAAGAAAGACCAGACTACAAGATGCTTGATCCAGCTGATATACTCGAAAGACTCAATACTCATGAATTCCAGCAAGAAGAAAAGAAAGATCTATATGGACCAAGCTATTCTAGACCACGTGCACTGAAGGCTAGAGCAATTTCCTCATCTGAAGAAGAAGACTCGGATGATAGCATTGGTGACCCTGAAGAGTTTGGACAGGAGCTTGCAATGCTCGTGAGGAAATTCCAGAGGTTTACACGACGTGGCCAGTTCGGTAAATCTTCAAGAAGAGATATGAGGAAATCAGAATCTTCATCTGAGGACTACAAGAAAAGAACCTGCCACAAATGCAAGAAATGAGGTCACTACATTGCTGATTGTTCCTGTTGGGGAAAGGAATCAAAGAAGAATAAATACAAGGATGACAGTTCTGATGACTCGAAGAAGAAGAAGAAATCTTCAAAATCCTCATCTTCAAAGCCCTCATCGCACAAGAAGACTAGTTTCAGAAAGGCTCGGGCACTTATTGGCAAGGAAATGGATTCCGAAGCAGAATTAGAGGAATGTGATGAAGAGGAGGGTTTTGATGAAGACTCATAATCCGGACAGGCCAGTCTTGCACTTGCAACCACTTTCGTCAGCAAGTCAATCTTCAACCTTGAAGAAGATGATAACCTCATCCACTCTGATGACTATGATGATGACTTCGCTCCAACCTATTGCTTCATGGCAAAAGGTTCAAAGGTACCGAATGATGCTTCCTCCTCTGATTCAAGTGACTGTGATACTAATGATTATAAAAAACCCAGTTACAGTAAACTTGCTATCATTGCCACTAAACAACAAACTGCCCTGGAAAAGCTTCAGAAACTGCTATATAGAAGTGATGATCTGTTAAATGATGAAATGAATCTTACCCAAATCCTCACTGAAGATGTGAAAAGTCTTCAGTCTAGATTTGATAATCTTCAAGATCGTTATGATACACTCCTCGCTGATCATGAGAAACTTTCCTATGAATTCCTTCAAAGGAAGCTTGATCTAGAGAAGCTGAGGATTTCTCATGATGATCTTCGTATGGAAAATGATTCATTAATAGCTCAACAGATTAGCGCTGCTCAAGCTGAATTCATTCCTCCATGTCTTAAATGCATTGAACGTGAAACTGCTAATTCTTCACCAGAATCATCAAATGCTTCTATTGCTACAAATTCTTCAACTGCTCCTGTAGGGTCAAATTCCTCACTTGAGGAAAACACAAATGTCACTGATGAAAATGCAAGGCTGAAGGAATTGTATGTGACAGGCATATACAAAAGTCTCAAAGGACGTCAAACCCTTTGTGATGTGCTCAAAAAGCAGATCTTGAACATGAACCCGAGGAAAGAAGGAATTGCCTATGGGAGGAAATTGAATGGTGATGGATCTTATTGGAAACCTGAGCAGTATCCCAAAACCTCATGGGTTGCTGCTACTGGACCTCCATTTGATCCATCCAATCTAACTGGCTTTTCATGTGAATTATCCTATTCCTCAGATGAGTCATTTGACTCCAACTATAAACTGTTCAAAAATCAAGTTGGTGAAGTATTTGCTCGATATGTTGGAACTAACTACGGGAATGGACCTCCGCTGAGGAAAATCTGGGTTCCCAAAAGTTGTCTTGAAAATCTTCAGGTGAATGTCCTCATGAAACCACCAACGAAGAATCTGAACCCCAGATCAAATTCCTCAGGAGGACCAAAGTCTTCAAGAGGATCAAAATCCTCAACTGGTCAAAACTATGCTCGTACCCGTGCTAATGCTTCTAACATGCAGGGAAACTACAAGGAATATGAATATGAGCGTTACTCTTCAAATCATTATGTTCATAAATCCTCAAACCAGTTCTCTGCATATTCATACAAATACTTTAACCCCCCTACTGCTAAGAGAAATGCATTAGCTTCAATGCCTCCTTTATCATATGGTGCTCGCAGGATGATGAATGCTTTACCACCCCTTCAAATGTGGGTGGTGAAGAAATTGAACTAATCACTTCTGCAGGTCAGGTCTCCAGATGAAAATCATCATCTGAGAAGTTGCTGGAGACCTGAGGAAATACTTGATAGGACGCAAGCTAATATTGATGAAATAGAAATATTTCACATGTCCTTATAGTTCGGTTATGATAAAATTCCTATCTGATGAAATTGATATCATATTCTTCAAGTTTGAAGCATATGAGATGGTAAGCTGTACTAATTCATTTGCAGGATGACAAATCCAAGAGTACTGAGTGGGTTCTTGATAGTGGTTGCACACATCACATGACTGGTGGTAAAAGCCTGCTGATGAATATGCCACTAATTCCATCACCTCTGAAGCAAATCTCATATGCTGACAAAGGTAAAAGCAAGGTATTGGGACTTGGCAAAGTGGCTATTTCCAAGGATAGGCATATGGACAAAGTGATGCTTGTTGAATCCAAAGTCTTCGAAGGTGTAAGAAGAGGGGATTTGTACATTGTTGATTTCTCTACAGGTCCTCAACCAGCCACTTGCTTACTAGAAAAAACCTCACAAGGATGGCTGTGACACTGAAGACTAGGTCATGCAGGCATGAGGAATTTGCACACGCCTGCAAAGAAGAAGCATGCCATCAGCATCGAATCAGTCAAATTCCTCAAGGATCATCTCTGCGGTGCATGTGAATCTGGGAAAATGACGAGATCCAAGCATCCCTCAAAGACTATCATGACCACTACTCGTCCCTTCGAATTGCTTCATATGGATCTATTTGGACCTACTCACTATGCCACACTAACAAATGCAGCATCTTTATATAGCTTCGTCATAGTTGATGATTATTCCAGATATACATGGGTGCATATCATCTTATATAAAACTGAAGTGCTGGAAATCTTCAAACGATTTTCTTCAAGGGCCTCGACGAACTTCGGCATCAAGAACAAACATATCAGGAGTGATAATGGAACAGAGTTCAAAAACAATGGTCTTGATGATTATCTTGATGAACTCGGTATTACTCACGAATTATCTGCTCCTTATACTCCTCAACAGAACGGTGTCGTCGAAAGGAAGAATAGGACTCTGGTTGAGATGGCAAGAACCATGCTTGAAGAATATCAGACTCCTCGTCGCTTTTGGCCTGAAGCAATCAACACTGCATGCCATATCATCAACAGGGTATATCTTCACAAATTCCTCAAGAAACCTCATATGAACTCCTCACTGATAAGAAACCCAATGTAAGTTATTTCAAAGTCTTCGGTGCAAAATGTTGGATTAGAGATCCTGACCATAGCTCAAAATTTGCACCTAAGGCACATGAGGGTTTTATGCTCGGTTATGGAAAGGACTCGCACACCTACAGAGTCTTCAATAACTATCACAACAAAGTTGTTGAGACTGTAGATGTGCGGTTCGATGAAACTAATGGCTCACAAAGAGAGCAATTACCTTCTGATCGAGATAAGTTGTCTCCTGAGGAAGCAATAAAGCTCAAACCTACTGAAGACATTGTTCCCACTGAGGAAATTGATGAAGAAACCATCCCCATCACTGATGAAAATCAAGAAGGTGCTCCTGAGGAAATTTCTCCAGAACCACTTCCTCAGCCCAGACGAAATCCTCAACTAGATCATTCGAGGATTGCAAATAAAGTAGAACTTGACAAAATCCTCAATGACATGAACGCGCCAGGTCCTCTCACTCGCTCAAAAGCTTCACAGTTAACTTTTGCGGGCATTTCTCCTTTGTATCTATCACAGAACCCTCAAAAGTTGCTGAGGCTTTCCTGGAACCAGAGTGGATCCAAGCTATGCAAGACGAACTTGTCCAATTCAAGCTGAATGACGTATGGGAGCTTGCCAAACGACCAGATCCTCGCAATCACAACATCATCGGAACCAAGTGGATTTTCCGAAACAAGCAAGATGAGGATGGTCAAGTGGTGAGGAATAAGGCATGACTTGTAGCCCAAGGCTACACCCAGGTTGAAGGAATAGATATCGATGAAACTTTTGCACCTGTTGCTAAACTTGAAGCTATTCGAATACTACTTGCTTATGCTAATCATCATAACATCATATTATATCAAATGGATGTGACAAGTGCATTCCTCAAGGGTAAGCTTGAGGAAGAAGTATATGTTGCTCAGCCCCTAGGTTTTGAGGATCCAAAGAATCCAGACAAAGTCTTCAGACTCAAAAAGGCGCTCTATGGTGTCAAGCAAGCCCCTCGGGCATGGTATGATACATTGAAGGAATTCCTCATGAAGAAAGGCTTCAAACCTCGTTCACTCGATCCAACTCTTTTCACTAAATCCTATGATAATGAGCTATTTGTGTGCCAGATATATGTCGATGACATTATATTTGGCTATACTGACAAACGATACAGTGATGAATTTGCTTACATGATGAGTGAAGAATATCAGATGTCTATGATGGGGGAGCTGAAATTCTTCTTAGGTCTTCAAATTCGTCAACAACGCAATGGAATCTTCATATCACAAAAGAAATACCTCAAGGATGTTCTCAGGAAATTCGACATGCATGAATGCAAAGGTGCCAAGACTCCAATGCCTACCAACGGCCACCTCGGCACTGACGAAAATGGTAAAGAATTTGATCAGCAGGTATATCGCTCTATGATTGGCTCTTTATTGTATCTATGTGCATCTAGGCCAGATATAATGCTTAGTGTTTGCATGTGTGCACGTTTTCAAGCAAAACCGAAGGAATCACACCATAAGGCTGTGAAGCATATTCTTCTATACATAGCTCACACACCAACACTAGGATTATGGTATCCCAAGGGCTCAAATCTTCATCTGGTAGGGTATTCTGATTCTGACTATGCTGGTGACCGTGTGGATCGCAAGTCAACATCTGGCACATGCCATTTCCTCGGAAGATCACTAGTTTGGTGGTCCTCAAAGAAGCAGAACTGCGTATCACTCTCCACTGCCGAAGCTGAGTACATTGCTGCTGGTTCATGTTGTGCTCAATTGATGTGGATGAAGCAAACCCTCAAGTACTATGGCATCAACATGAAGAATGTGCCTCTCTACTGGGACAATGAGAGTGCAATCAATATTGCATACAACCCAGTACAACACTCGAAGACCAAGCTCATCCAGATTCGTCATCATTTTCTTCGGGGCCATGTCCTCAAGGGCAATATCCTCATCGACCATGTGAAGACTGATGATCAATTGGCAGATATCTTCACTAAGCCCTTGGATGAGAAAAGGTTTTTCAAGTTGCGTGTGAGCTAAATATCTTAGAATCTTCAAATGTTTTGTAAAAACATGCACACATCCTAAAACTTATGCAAAATTGATGACTTAGATGTGCAACACACGATGAATCGATTTTCTTCAACTAATGAAGAATATCACTCTGAGTGTGAAGAAATCAATGAAGAAATTGATTCTCAGGGCCCTATGATAATTGTATGCGGAGTCTGTAATCAACATTCTTATATGGTGGGTCACGCCACCGCCCAACATGAAATTCCTGAAGTTGATTTTCTTCAAAGGTTCCATTTCCTCAAAATTTGATTTTCTTCAAAACAGTTGTTCTTCATTGTGACGATTTATCACAAAATCCTCAAGTTAGTCAAATCTTCAAAAACACTTGATGATTTTCGTTTACCTAGATAGACTGTGATTTCAAGTCCTCAACAACATTCACTTATAGCTATTTCTTCAAGTTGATATTTCATCTAAGTGAATGTGATCGGATCCTACTTTCCCTCTATGCTATTCTCATCGAGTCTATTCAATTCTTCATATGCGTTCTACTTGAAACTTTGTTCTAAATCCTCACTGCGTCCTTGTCAGCTGATGATTTTGTAACAAAATCCTCAAATTTTCAAAAAAAATAAAATTTAATGAACAGTAACTGAGCCCCACTTTCCTCGTTCGGATCCCCACGATCTCCACTGCTTTGCTCGTAAGCTACACGTGTCCTGCGGAGACGTAGAGGCAGGGGCTATTTGGTTCGATTTATTCGCGCCAATAGTAACTGCCTGGCTATAAATATGTCCCCATCCCCCTCGGTAAAACACCTCTTCGCTCCATCGCTCTCCTGCTACAGCAAAAGCCCCGAACCCTAGCGCCACCGCTGGAAGTCTCGTCGCCGGCGAAGAAGAGCTTCACTGCCTCGACTTTTCCATTGCCGAAACCACGCCGGAGTCGGACCATCCTCGTCCGCTGCCGACGTAGTCGTCCTCTGCAGCCGGGTTAGGGTGCATTGGACACGCACCGAAAGAGCTTCTCCCTGCTACTCTTCTCTGTTCTTCGTGCGCGCCATCTAGGGTAAATAAAAACCCTATTTTTACAGCAAGATTGATCTACTATTTTACCTCTGAGATGTGAAATCTGTTTTTCCTCAAGAATCCATATGCATCTTTTCCTCAAACACTACCTATCACCACACTATTGATGAACTTCACTAAGCATCTAAGATTTTCACGAGATTCCTTAATTGTGCGAATTTTCGGATCTGTACAACTCTGGAACCCAAGAACAGTATGCTTAGGCAAATTCCTCAACCACTGGTCAAATTCCTCAACTGTCAAATTTTTTCATTTTCTTCAAATCTGAGAATGCATATGACCTCTCCAAATTCCTCGCAACTATACTATGTTCACAGGTACACACATGTCAGCTGATGAATCTCTCGGTTCTCATCAAATTAACTCATTTGCAGCATTTATCGAAGAAAATCTTCAAGTCTCATCAGAATCCTCAAGAGTTCAATCTCATCAGCAAAATCCTCAGCTGAAGAAAATGGAGGATGACAGGAAGCAAAAGGGAGGCAAGAAACTTGACCAGAATACAACCTTAGACATCCGTGAGGATATATACCTGGATTACTGCACCCCTGATGAACATGAAACTATGGCCAAGAGAAAGATTCGGCTTCAGAAGATAGAACATCGATGGGCTAAGGAGTGGAAGTAGTACAGATTCGTCACTCCCAAATATGCGAAGAAATTCGCTCTGAAGCCTCCTGGCAAACGTGCTCCACTTGAGGATTATCAAGAAGCACATCCCTCAAGCCTCAAGACCCTTGATGACTATCCTGATGAAAAGGAAAAGCACTTGGCAAAGCTTAAGAAGCAGGCAGATGCTGCTGTGAGGAAATTCAACGAATCATTTGATGTTGCTTCAACTGCCGCTACTTCCTCTGCTGCTGAGACTTCTGGCTCGGCAATTCCTCAACAAAAGTCAGTGCCATCAAAACCAAAGGCTTCAAATCCTCAAGATAAATCAGCTCCAGCATCAGCTACAAAACCATCTGCGCCAAAACCCTCAGCTCCAAAATCCTCAACACCACCAGAGGCTTCAAAACCTGAAGAGAAGTCGATAGTGAAGCCACTGCCAGCTACCTCCAGCTCCTCACTCCCAGCTGCAACCAGCTCGGAGACAAAGTCTTCACCAACTCCTCTGAAGACTAAGGTGACTGCTGGGAGAGGAACAAGACCCATCCCAAGCAAAATCATCACGGTCCCTTCTGCATCAGAGGGTAGTGACGAATATGATGATGAAACTTTGCAAGCAAGGATCAGAAACAAGAAGGAGAGGGTAGCTCAAGCTTCTGGCAGCTCCATTCCTCTTGCCATGGACCCAAAAGTCGTCCTAGACTACATCAATATCTGGTATGAGGACCCCAACACTCCGCTTGATGATTTGAAACTTCCCCCTGACATCAGCCACATGGTGGCCACATTCATCAACGAGGCCAAGTGGAAGGAGCAACAAGCTAAACAAGCCAAGGTGGCTAAGCTCAAGAAGGAGAAATTCCTCAAGCAAAATCTCCTCAATCCGACGCGTGATGATCTTGTATCAACATAGGCAGAGTTGAAGACTTTGACAGACAAGTACTCCAAGCTTTCCGACTGTCAAAGTCTCAAAAGCAATTTCATCAAACTTGCTACTGAAGCAGTTAATGACTACAACAAGAAAGCTGCCCCTCCAGTACAAACTCATCAGCCTCTGATTGAAGAGCTAGCTGATGAAACTCCTCAAGCTGAGGAAATCCCTCAAGAAAGCCATGTGGATGAACCGGCAATTGAGGAAATCACGGCTGACAATCCAGCTGATGATTCTGCTACAGCTGGTGAGACACACCCTGCTCCAGCTGCTGCTTCCAAGTAAGCTGATGAATCTGTTCCAACTGGTGCTTCAAAGCCAGCTGATGACTCTGCTCCAGCTGGTTCCTCAAAGCCAGCTAATGAATTTGCTGAGAAAACACCTTCACTAAAAGCTTCAAAGGTGAAGAAAATGACTCCGTCTGCATCAGACGTGAAGAAGACAAGGGCTGCTGAAAAGGAAGCCAAGAATAGAAAGGCTTCTTCAGCAGAAGAACACACTGAGGCCAAGCGCCTCAAAGCACTTGAAGAAAATGCTCCACTGGACCCTGTGCCTCTTAACATCGCTCCATCTTATGAAATGGTCACCTTTGAAGACCAGGAGAAAGGGCCAGATGACTAGATGAAGGATGTTGCATCTGAGGAACATACTGACGAAGAAATTTGCATTGACGACAGTCCTCAGCCCTCCATTCCTCATGAAGAAACTGCACAAGGATCAGCTGCACCAGCTGATGAATCTGGCTCTGTCACCAAGCAAGCTAAGGAAGAACAGTGTGAAAATCCTCAAGCTGATGAAATTCAGAGTCCTGCGCAAAATCCTCACCCTGAGGATCAGTCTGACCCAACTCCTCCTAAGCAAGATCCTCAAACTGAGGCTCAGGGTGAACCCATTCCTCCTCCGGAGCAAAACCCTCAACAGGATGCTCCCGTTGGCGACATTCCTCAGCCTGAGGCTCAGCGAGATCACATTCCTTAGCCTGAAGCACAACAAGAGCATGCTCCTCAGCCTGAAGCTCAAGCTGATGAAATTCCTCACCCTAAGGACCATGCTGAGGAAAATGCACCAGATCAAGACAATGCTTTCGTTGTGCTCAACCCAGAGTCTACAATTGTTGTATCCCCTCAAGTCCCACAGCAAAATCTTCAGCCAATGCAGAGTCAACCGTTCTCCAAGGGGCCAAAGTTTCAAAAGGAGAACTTCTTTCAAGAACACATGTACTTCATTGGAGAAAATTCCTATGACAAACCTCAAATCAGGCATCTGAAGTTTTGGACGAGGACACAGCTCAATTACTATGCCTCTGTGTTGTGTGGAATAAACAAGATTTTCCAGCACATGCATATTCCTCATGTTGAGCTTGAAGCAATACCATGCCTAGCTCCAGTTCTCAACGTCCTTCATGAAGCTGGACTTCTCCCCATGTGCTCTGGTATCTGTGATTGGAACAGTGAGCTTATTCTTCAATTTTATGCCACTCTTCACATATCTGGGGATCCAGCAGATATCAACACTTGGGTGTTTGACTGGATGACGCAAACAACACACCACAAGGCTCCTGCCATTGAGCTTCTGCGTGAACTGCCAGTATCAATTCCTTCAGAACAAGCGGTGAAGCTTTATGATGAACGTGAGCTGCCCAACGGGATGATGGAAGTCCTCATGAAGCCTTTGGCTAAAGGGAAACCACCGAGAAAAACCTTCCTCATCCACGAGTCAAATATGAACCAAGGACTGTTTACAGAATCCTCAGCAGCGTCCTTGCGCCAATCAAGGGAGACATGATGATGAAGAAGACGTTGTAGGCCTCATGAAGAATATCCTCTTCAACATCACTCATGGTATTCCTATCAACATCCATGATTGCTTCTTCAGGACTTTGGCCGACAATGCACTATGTCCTTTTGACCAGAAGATATATGCTCCATGGATCATGAGATTCATCAGGAAAAGGACAGGCATCAACTTTTATGCAGATTGCAACAACCATGTTGGTTACATGCCTCCTATCAGGGTCAACAAGAAGACTTTCGAGCCTGTTGAAGAAAAAGGCAAGTCTGTCATTGATGAAGGCAGTAGGCCCCTTGATGGCCAGTTCAGAGAGCCTGAGCCATATTCTTCATGGGATGATACTGAGACTCATCCTCCAAGCCCCGTTGCTCCTCGCGTGCTGAATACTAGAGAGCTTCTCCTCGGTGTTCACCAGAAGGTGGATCGAAATCACAAGTGGGTCAAACGCCAGTTCGGCGCCATTGTGAAAACCCTCACTGAAACGCAGAATTCTGTGAAGCTTAACCATCACTATCTTCATGAGGTTTTTGATCACACCTGGGCTACACTTACTCATCTGAAGACTCCGGCAGAACTTGAAGAATTGGAGTTTGAGCGAGACTTTGACTGGTCGTGGCCACCAAAGAAGAAGTTCAGGCCAATTCCAGTTCCAGACCTTGAGGACAGTTCTTTTTCTTCATTTTGCACTGCTGAATCTGATGAAGAACAACAAGACACTGCCACCGATCCAAGGAAGAAGACTGCTCCAAAGAATCCTAACGCATCTTCATCAACCGCCAAGGAGTGAAGTCTTCACGGGCATTAGTCCTCAGTTTGTCCCTTTTTGTCACTTGATGACAAAGGGGGAGAAACTTGAGATTTAGTCTTCAAGCGGGATATTTTGGGGCTAGTGAACTATATTGAAGTTACAAACTCTTGGCTCTTCTGAAGTGTTTATGTAATGAGTTGTAACTTAAGCCCGATGGTACTCTGACGCTTTTGAATGTTTTTCTTCGCATGCTTATTCCTCAAAATTTTAATGCACGCATGCTGGAATTCGTCGGATACCAATTGTCAGCATGCATCTTCAATTTCTTCATACTATATGTCATATGTATGCATGATTTACAAGACTGAGGGGGAGATCTCCATGATATAAATCATCAATGTGCATTTGCTGTGAAAAGAAAAATCCACAAGATATGCACATCTTCCGGGGGAGTCCCTCTGAATCTTGATTTCAAATTCCTCAAATGAGTATTTACACTTCATATTTTTATCCCTGTTGAAGACTTAACCTAATTGTCATCAACCACCAAAAAGGGGGAGATTGTAAGTGCATCTAGTGCCCCTTAGTGATTTTGGTGGTTTGAAGACTTATAGGTTAAGTATCTAATGTGTTCATGAGTGTACACAGGATCTATAAGTCACTGAGGAGTTTGAAATATTTGATGAATATCGACCCCTAAAAATGTATATCTTCGGTTGAAGAAATTGGTCTGAAGCTGAAGAATTGAATCGTGAAGAATCTGCGATGAAATTGATATTCCTCATGAAGATATTGAAATTGAGGAATTCGGTGTGTCCTGAAGAAAATCATTCTGAAGACTTTGAAGCATGAAGATTTACTCTTTCTATTTTGTTTTGTTCACACTTGAGTAATAGGAACATTGTACTGTTAAAGGGGGTCGAGGTAACACTTTGGAATGAATTTCCTCATGATGCTCAACCCAAGCCTAATCCTACCAAAAGCCTCAAGTGAGGAATATGAGTGACATGAGGACTCTCATAGTTGAGGGTTCCGACCGTTTCGATAGCCACGCCACATCATTAGTATTATCCACACCAACGGTCATATTATTTAAGGGCATTAGTGTCAAATCATGTTGGGATGCTCCCAGGATATAAATAGCTGCCCCCACAACCATTAGCTGGTTGGCTGCTCCACTAGAAACTGACACTTGTCATAAGAGCAACCCAAATTCCTCAGAGTCTTCGAGAGTAATTCATCAGTGAGGAAATACCCCAAACACCAAACCACAAACCGAGAACCAAGTGATTGAGCATCACTGAAGAAGTTGTTCCTGTGTGGGACTGAAGCCTTTTACCTTTGAGGACTGTGCATCATCGAGACGGTTAGGCGTCATGGTCTAGAGCAATCAAGCAGTCAATTGTGGATCGCCGGGTGAACAAGTTTGTGAGGGTTTGGAAGTCTGCCCTCAAGACTTACCACGAGTGTTGGGCGAGGACTGTGTGTTCTTAGCCCAAGGAGAACACGATAGGGACTGTGTGTCCCAGGACTGTGTGTCTTTTGGTTTTAATACCAAGCCGCTCCAAACCAGATGTACAACTGTCACATCAGTTGGAACTGGGTCATCAACTACTGTCTTCACTGTGAAACGGGTTCTAATTCCTCAACTCTTTATATTCCTCAGATTATGTGTTGATGACTTTCACTATCACTGTTTGAAGAATTTGCTGAGGACTTTTTCTGAAATTCCTCAACCCCAAATTCTTCACGCAAGTTAATCCTCATCTGTTTTCTGCGTGCCTGCTTACTATGCAATCTGTTTTCACATTCCTCATACTGAAAAATTGTTGTAGTGAAACTTTGCACTCCTGATCCTTTACTATTTCCGCTGTGAGTTAGTCATCACTGAGGAATTTCCTCAAAAGGAAGTTTCTCAGTGATGAAATTCTAAAAATCTCCTATGCACCCCCCTCTAGTCGATATAACGCACTTTCACCTTTTATCGACCAAATGCTAGAAAGACTGTCTAAACACACACACTTCTGCTTTCTAGATGGTTATTTTGGTTTCTCCCAAATACCAGTTGCACAATCTGATCAGGAGAAAACCACTTTCACGTGCCCTTTCGGTACCTTTGCTTACAGACGTATGCCTTTTGGCTTAAGTAATGCACCTGCCACCTTTCAAAGATGTATGATGGCTATATTCTCTGACTTTTGTGAAAAGATTGTTGAGGTTTTCATGGATGACTTCTCCGTTTACGGGTCTTCTTTTGATGATTGCCTCAGCAACCTTGATCGAGTCTTGCAGAGATGTAAAGACACCAATCTTGTCTTGAATTGGGAGAAGTGCCACTTTATGGTTAATGAAGGCATCGTCTTAGGACATAAAATTTCTGAAAGAGGTATTGAAGTCGATAAGCCTAAGGTTGATGCAATCGAGAAAATGCCATACCCCAAAGGTATCAAAGGTATAAGAATTTTCCTTGGTCATGCTGGTTTCTATAGAAGGTTCATTAAAGACTTCTCTAAGATTTCTAAGCCTGTTACCAATCTCTTGCAAAAGGATATTACTTTTGTCTTTGACGATGATTGTGAGGAAGCCTTCGAAATACTTTAGAATGCTTTGATAACTGCACCTATTGTTCAACCACCTGATTGGAACTTACCTTTTGAAATCATGTGTGATGCTAGTGATTATGCTGTTGGTGCTATCCTAGGGCAAAGAGTTGATAAGAAGTTGAATGCCATTCACTACGCTAGTAAAACTCTAGACAGTGCCCAAAGAAACTATGCTACTACGGAAAAGGAATTTTTAGTAGTCGTGTTTGCATGTGAAAAGTTCAGGTCTTACATAGTTGATTCCAAAGTCACTATTCACACTGATCACGCTGCTATTAAGTACCTCATGGAGAAGAAAGACGCTAAACCTAGACTCATCAGACGGGTTCTCTTGCTACAAGAATTTGATTTGCACGTCGTCGACACGAAGGGTGCTGATAACCCCGTAGCAGATAACTTGTCTAGGTTGGAGAATGTTCTTGATGACACACAACCTATTGATGATAGCTTTCCTAATGAGCAATTGAATGTCATCAATGCTTCACGTAGTGCATCGTGGTATGTTGATTATGCAAACTATATCGTTGCCAAACATATACCACCTAGTTTCATATACCAGCAAAAGAAGAAATTCTTCTTTGACTTGAAACATTACTTTTGGGATGATCCTCACCTTTATAAGGAAGGAGTAGATGGTGTTATTAGACGTTGTGTACCTGAACATGAACAGGGACAGATCCTACAGAAGTGTCACTCCGAGGCCTACGGAGGACACCATGCGGGAGATAGAACTGCACACAGGGTATTGTAATCAGGTTTCTATTGGCCCACTCTCTTCAAGGATGCCCGTAAGTTTGTATTGTCTTGTGACAAATTTCTAAGAATAGGTAATATCGGTAAACGTCAGGAAATGCCTATGAACTATTCACTTATCATTGAACCATTTGATGTCTGGGGCTTTGATTATATGGGACCTTTTCCAAAATCCAACGGGTATACTCATATCCTAGTTGTTGTTGATTACGTCACTAAGTTGGTAGAAGCTATCCCCACTAGTAGTGCTGATCACAACACCTCTATCAGGATTCTTAAAGAAGTTATTTTCCCTAGAGTTGGAGTCCCTAGATATCTAATGATCGATGGTGGTTCACATTTCATTCATGGTGCTTTCCGTAAAACGCTTGCTAAGTACGATGTCAACCTTAGAATTGCGTCTCCCTATCACCCTCAGTCTAGTGGTCAAGTAGAGCTAAGCAATAAAGAGATTAAACTGATTCTGCAAAAGACTGTCACCAGGTCTAGAAAGAATTGGTCTAAGAAGCTCGATGATGCACTATGGGCTTATAGAACTGCCTATAAGAATCCCATGGGCATGTCTCCGTTCAAAATGGTGTATGGTAAAGCATGTCATTTACCTCTTGAGTTAGAGCATAAGGCTTATTGGGCAATCAAAGAACTCAACTTTGATTTCAAACTTGCTGGTGAGAAGAGGCTATTTGATATTAGCTCACTTGATGAATGGAGAACTCAGGCATATGAGAATGCCAAGTTGTTCAAAGAAAAGGTTAAGAGGTGGCATGATAAAAGGATACAAAAGCGTGAGTTCAATGTAGGTGATTATGTCTTGCTATATAATTCTCGTTTAATATTTTTTTGCAGGCAAGCTTCTCTCTAAATGGGAAGGTCCTTACATTGTTGAGGAAGTATATCGTTTCGGTGCTATCAAGATCAACAACACGGAAGGTAACTGTCCGAGAGTGGTAAATGGGCAGAGAATCAAGCACTATATCTCAGGTACTCCCATAAATGTTGAAAGCAATATTATCAATACCATAACTCCAGAGGAATACCTAAGGGATGTTTCTCAGCCTGTTTCAGACTCCGAAAACAAAGAGGTATGTGATTCGGTAAGAAAAAAGACTTTCTCCAGTAAGAATTTTTCTCCGTTTTGGAATATTTGAAAAAATTGAAAAAATTGCAGTAGTCCGGAAAGCGCATGAGGAGGCGACAAGCCTGCGAGGCGCGGGCCACCCCCTGCCGCGCCTGGGGGCTTGTGGCCACCGCGTGTGCCTCCCGGACTCCGTTTGCATGCGGAGTACTCCTTCTGGTCTCAAAAAAATAATTTTATATTCTCCCGTAAGGTCTGACCCTCGTATCACACGATTTTCCTCTGTTTTCGTTTCGAGCCTGTTTTCAGCCGCAGATTTAGGGCAAGATGTCTTCTCAAGATTCAGAGGGGGAGAGCTATGTGGCCGATTACCTTGCCAACCCCAAGGTCTATGGGGACTTGGATCGTTATGGTTGGACCACTGATGAGGAAGAAGATTATGATCCCAAGGGGAAGGAAGGAACAAGTTCCGATGAAGAGGAGGCTCCTCTACCTCTGCCCGGAGACACCTATGTGGAGTTCAAGAAGTCGAGCCTCCCTGACTCAAGGAAGAAGCCTAAGACTTTGTTTATCCCTTCTTGTTTCTTGTAGGAGAGTAAGCAGGAATTATGCCAAAGGGTGTTGAGGCTTGAAGAGGAAAATGATGATCTGAGGGAGCATAATTTTATGCTCAAGTTGAAATTAAACAAGCTCAAGACCTCTGCAACAACTCCACCATCATCACCTCCAAAGGAAGACAACTAAGCATGGGTATGGGCAATCCCCTTGGCTTGTCACAAGATTGGGGGAGTTGCCGCGGTGTCGTATCACCATCACATCTTTTGCCTTTAACTTTGTTTTAGTTTGTCCCTTTTCAGTTTTCTCTTTCTCTAGTAGAATAAAGGTCTTAGTGTTTTAGGCTTGAGTTTTGCTTTGTGTCTCCCCCGATGTATTCGAGCTCGTGAGCCATATAATAAAGAGTGTCTTAGTTAAGGGCTTTGTCTCTTATCATGATCAAAAGATTGAGAAAAGAACAAAAGCATGAAAGATCATGTAATGATCTTATGGGAAGTGATGGCTTCACATATAAGAAGAATGATGACTGAAACTTGTTGAGGGTAGACAAACGTAGACCTTGGTCATTGTTGCAATTAATAGGAAGTGATAAAGAAGGAGAGGTTCACATATAAATATATCATCTTTGACACCATCTATGATTGTGAACACTCACTAAACTATTGCATGCTTATAAGTAGATGTTGGACAAGGAAGACAACATAATGAATTGTGTTTGCTTGGTTCCGAACAATGTTATATGATTAGAGATCCCTTAGCATTTGACGATTTCTTCCACCTCATACTAGCCAAAACTCCCGCACCAAGTAGAGATACTACTTGTGCATCCATAAACCTTCAACCCAGTTTTGCCATGAGAATCCACCATACCTACATATGGATTGAATAAGATCCCTCAAGTAAGTTGTCATCCGTGCAAGCAATAAAAATTGCTCCCTAATATGTATGATCTATTAGTGTGTGGAAAATAAGCTTTGTACGAACCTGTGATGAGGAAGACATAAAAGCGACAGACTGCATAATAAAGTTCTTTATCACAGGAGGCAATATAAAGTGACATTCCACCGCACTAAGAGGACACGCATCCAAACCTCAAAAGCGCAGTCAACCTCTGCTTCCCTCTGCGAAGGGCCTATCTTGTACCTTTACCTTTTTCCCTTGAAAGAGTCAGGGTGATCTTCACCAATTCCTTATTTCGCCTTTATCTTGGCTAACGTCATATGCTTGGGAAGTAAGTATTCATGAATTATTATTGTTAACATTACCCTTGAGGTAAATGGTTGGGAGGCAAAACTGTAAGCCCCTATCTTTCTCTGTCTCCAGATGAAACTTTGATCTCATGAGTACAACGTGAGTTGTAGAAATTGTAGAGGACGAAAGGATGATTGAGTATGTGGATTTGATTTACAAGCTCTTATTTGACTCTTTCTGATGTTGTGATAAATTGCAATTGTTTCAATGACCAAAGGCTATCGGTTGTTACTTCTCGGTAAGGTTCTTGATCCATACTTTACTTTGTGAAGGAATTGTCACTTTAGCATGAGAGATTATATGTTGGTATTGCTGCTCTGATCATGATCTTGATGCCTGCATGTTCGTACCTTGTTTTGTCGACACCTCTCTCCCTAATCATGTGGGCATGTTTATTGATCCAGGCTTTCGCTTCACGACAAGCGAGGTCTAAACTTGGGGGAGTTGATACGTCCATTTTGCATCATGCTTTCATGTTGATATTTATCGCTTCTTGGGCTGTTATTTCACTTCACAGTACAACACTTATGCCTTTTCTCTCTTATTTTGAAAGGTTTACATGAAGAGGGAGAATGCCGGCAGCTGGAATTCTAGCCTGAAAAAGGAGCAAGTTTGAGATGCCTATTCTGCGCAACTCCAAAAGCCTTGAAAATCAACGTGGCTTTTTTGGGGTTTAGAAAAAATACTAGGCCGAAGAAGTGCCAGAGGGGCGCCAGCAGGTGGCCACAAGCCTGCTAGGCGCGGCCACCCCCCTGGCCGCGCCTAGGGGGCTTGTGAGCTCCCTGCTGGCCCACTGGCCCCCTCTTTTGCTACAAGAAGGGTTTCGGTCTGGAAAAAATCAAGAGGAGGCTTTTCGGAGGATTCGCCGCCGCCATGAGGCGGAACTTGAGCAGAACCAATCTAGACCTCCGGCAGGACGATCCTGCTAGGGAAACTTCCCTCCCGGAGGGGGAAATCGTCACCATCGTCATCACCAACACTCCTCTCATCGGTGAGGACTCATCACCATCTACATCTTCATCAACACCATCTCATCTCCAAACCCTAGTTCATCACTTGTAAAAAATCTCCGTCTCGCGACTCCGATTGGTACTTGTAAGGTTGCTAGTAGTGTTAATTACTCTTTGTAGTTGATGCTATTTGGATTACTTGGTGGAAGAGTTTATGTTCAGATCTTTGATGCTACTCATTACCTCTCTGGTCATGAATATGATTATGCTTTCTGAGTAGTTACTTTTGTTCCTCAGGACATGGGATAAGTCATGCTATAAATAGTCATGTGAATTTGGTATTCGTTCGGTAATTTGATGTGTTGTATGTTGTTTTTCCTCTAGTGGTGTTATGTGAACGTTGACTACATAACACTTCACCATTATTTGGGCCTAGAGGAAGGCATTGGGAAGTAGTAAGTAGATGATGGGTTGCTAGAGTGACAAAAGCTTAAACTCCAGTTTATGCGTTGTTTCGTAAGGGGCTGATTTGGATCCACTAGTTTAATGCTATGGTTAGACATTGTATTAATTCTTATTTCGTAGTTGCAGATGCTTGCGAGAGGGGTTAATCATATGTGGGATGCTTGTCCAAGTAAGGGCAGTATTTACCGTTGCTATCATACTACGTTGCTACTGATACTTTGCTACAGATAATAAGTCTTTCAGGTGTGGTTGAATTGACAACTCAACTGCTAGTACTCGAGAATATTCTTTGGCTTCCCCTTGTGTCAAATCAACAAATTTGGGTTGAATACTCTACCCTTGAAAACTGTTGCGATCCCCTATACTTGTAGGTTATCAAGACCTTTTTCTGGCGCCGTTGCCGGGGAAGCATAGCTATATTCTCTGAGTCACTTGGGATTTACGTCTGCTGATCACTATGAGGAATCCAAAAGATCCAAAAACTAAAGTCTTGCCCTCAACTATGAGGACAGGTAAGGAACCGCCATCTAGCTCTGCACTTGATTCACCTTCAGTTATGAGTAAGTTTGCGACACCACCTCCTGCTAGAAATTTTGATATGTCGCATGTGCTTGATGATGCTACTTCTGCTGTCCATGATGCTTGTGATGATGCTTTGCTTGATACTGCTTTGCCACTAGGTGCATCCCTTGATGCACAAATTGCTAGAGTTGCTGCTAGATGTGATGATACTTCTGAAACTGCTGAGATTATTGAAGTAGAACCTGCTATTTCGCGTGTTAGAACTAGCTATCCTAGATATGAATTGCGTGATATGCCTGAGGATTATGTTATGGAGGGAGAGATAGCTGAGGACTTTCTTGCTTGTAAGGATAGCTATGATGTTGAGAAATTACTACGCAAGTGGAAAGAAAAATCTTTGAACACTAGGATGAAATATGACCCAAAGTTTGCTACTTCACCTATCTTTGTGACCGATAAGGATTATGAATTCTCTGTCGACCCTGAGTTAATCACTCTGGTCGAATCTGATCCTTTTCATGGTTATGAGTCTGAAACGGTTGTAGCACATCTTACCAAACTACACGATATAGCCACCCTATTCACGAGTGAGGAAAAGATCCGCCACGACTATATCCTTAAGATGTTTCCTTTCTCGCTAAAGGATGATGCTAAGACTTGCTTCACTTCTCTTGCTCCTGGTTGTGTGCGTAGCCCCTAGGATATGATCTACCACTTCTCTGAAAAATATTTCCCTGCCCGTAAGAAGTAAGCTGCCTTGCAGGAAATATACAACTTTGCGCAAGTTGAAGAAGAGAGTCTCCCACAAGCTTGGGGGAGGCTCGTCCAGCTGCTGAATGCTTTGCCTGATCACCCTCTTGAGAAGAATGAAATACTTGATATCTTCTATAATGGACTAACCGATGCTTCTAGAGACCACCTAGATAGTTGTGCTGGTTGTGTTTTTACGGAACGAACCATAGAACAAGCTGAGATCCTATTGAATAATACCTTGTGCAATGAGAATGCTTGGACTATTCCCGAACCACCTCCGAAGCCAACTCCTAAGAAAAGAGGTATTCTATTCCTCAGTCCTAAAGATATGCAAGAAGCTAAGAAATCTATGAAAGAGAAAGGCATTAAATCTGAAGATGTCAAAAATCTACCACATATCGAAGAGATCCATGGTCTTGATAACCCGATACAGGTAGTAGAGGTAAATTCTCTTCGTAGATTCAATGAGAGTGCTATTCCTTTTGATAAACCTGCTAGCTTATGCCTGGATGAATTTGATAACTTTGTTGCCAACAACAAAGTTTCAATGATTATGTCAGCAGACAATTGGAACAGAATGCTCGCATGCTTAGTCATTTAAGTGCTTGTGTGGACAGAAATGTCAATGATCTTAAGCTCTTGAGTAAACATGCCTCTATGGTTACTACTCAGGTAGAACAAGTACTTAAGGCTCAGAATGACTTGCTCAATGAGTTGAATGACATTTCTGTCAGAGTCGTCACTAGAGGCGGTAGAATGACCCAGGAACCTTTTTATCCTGAGGGTCATCCTAAGAGAATTGAACAAGATTATCAAGGAGTTAGCATTGATGCACTTAGTCATCCTAGGAAGAAGAAGAAAGACGATAGGAACCTGCACGCTAGCAACCCTGTTGCTGTTACACCTGAGAGTCCAAACGATGTCTCTATTTCTAATGCCGAAACACAATCTTGTGATGAACATGAGCCTAATGATAATATCGATAGTGGTGTTCATGATGATGCTCAACCTAGCAATGATAAGGATGTGGAGATTGAACATGTTGATCTTGATAACCCACAGCCTAAGAATAAGAGATACGATAAGAACGACTTCGCTGCTAGGAAGCATCGTAAAGAAAGGGAACCATGGGTTCAGAAACCCATGCCCTTTCCTCCCAAACCATCCAAGAAAAAGGATGATGAGGTTTATGAGCGATTTGTTGAAATGATTAGACCTGTCTTTCTGCAAATGCGTTTGACAGATATGCTCAAAATGTCCCCGTATGCCAAGTACATGAAGGATATTGTGACTAATAAGAGGAGGATACCTGAGGTTGAGATTTCCACCATGCTCGCTAATTATACCTTCAAGGGTGGAACTCATAAGAAACTAGGTGATCCCGGAGTGCCCACTATACCTTGCTCCATTAAAGGAAACTACGTTAGAACTGCTTTATGCGATCTTGGAGCCGGTGTTAGTGTTATGCCTCTCTCTCTCTCTTTATCGTAGGCTTGAACTGGATAAGTTGACACCCACTAAAATCTCTATGCAAATGGCCGACAAATCAACTGCTTTCCCTATCGGCATTTGCGAGGATGTGCCTGTTGTGGTTGCTAACGTTACAATCTTAACAGACTTTGTTATTCTGGATATTCCCGAGGATGATGCCATGGCGGTCATCCTTGGAAGACCCTTTTTAAACACTGCAGGGGCTGTTATTGATTGCAACAAAGGCAATGTCACTATCCATGTCAATGGCAATGAGCATACGGTGCACTTTCTGAAGAAACAATATCGAGTACATTGCATCAATGCTATTGAAAAAACTTCATCAATTCTTATTGGGAGCTTTGAATGCCCTATACCTACTATTAAGATGAAGTATGATTGGCTTGTTGGGGATATGCACATCCCCATTGAGGTAACCTAGTGACTATTTGAAAATTCTCCGTTCTTTTTTTCATGCGATTCGAAAAAGTTTGTCAAGGAGACTTGATCAACCTCATTGACGGATTTATTTCGATGACCATGGGATGGATGAATCGAGGAGTCACAAACCTCTGTTCCAAGCTTTCACCTTCGGTTGCTTAGAAGAAAAATGATAGATTTAGCTTTAGTTTTCCCTGCTTTCTGCTTTTAACATCCCGTAGAAAAATACCCCGAAAATAAAAGTTCTCCGAATGCCGTGAAAATCAAGTATGATTTTTTATGGAATTTTTGAAAGATTCTGAGACGGAGAGCTAGTCAGGGGGCTGCACCAGTGGGCCACAAGCCCTGGAGCCGCGGGCACCCCCTGGTCGCGCCTACCAGGCTTTTGGGTCCCACGTGTCCCCCCTCCACTTATTCTAGCTCCCATCTGCTTCTCCTACCTCCAGAAAAAATCGTTTTGCAGCTCAAACCCGTGTTCTTGCTCTTCTTGCTGTGATTTTCAATCTCCTTGTGCAAAGCCGCATTCACCAAACTGTTTTGGGGAAATTTCTCCTTGGTATGTGACTCCTCCATTGGTCCAATTAGTTTTTGCTCTAGTGCCTTATACGTCGCGTATTTTTGCTGCCTTGGTGACCCTATTCTTGAGCTTTGCATGCTAATTTTAGCTGGTCCCAAGTAGTTTTGATGCGTGATATGATCTCTAGGCACTTGTCGGAGTAGTTGCTATGAGTTTCGTTGAGCCTTGTTCACTTTTCCTTTGAGTCACTGAAAATTTTAGAAAAGGAAGATGTTCAGGAGAAACTATCATGGTGGTTCCTCAAGCAAGAGGGGTCCCCGTCTCGCGATTCGGGAGCCCGATCCTTACCAACAGAGGAACGCACAGGTACAACCATGTGAATGGCCTTGTGATGAATTCATGATTGAGGCAGGTTCCAAAGACGAGTTTGATACACTTGTTCACAACGTCGGACTCGAAGAATTCATCTCCGATAAATGTGAACAGTATGTTACTCTCACTACCTCTTTTGTTCGTAGATTCAAATTTTCAGTTGGCCGTGATACATATGTATTGTTTGATCTCTATGACAAATCGTATACCATGGATTTAGAGGATTTCAATAGAATTTAAAAGATACCTGTTTGGGGTAGTCTAAATGATCCTCCTAAATCTTCGGTTAGAGATTTTTTCTCTAGCATAACTGTTGGAGAAACTAGAGATATTACGCAGGCTACCATGGGGAGCATTCATATTCCTGCCTTGCATTACCTTGCCCTCTTAATAGGTAGATGCATTAACGGCAAGATTGAGCATTGTCACCTCTACGCACCCGACCTTAGTATTCTTAAGAGCGCAGTAATGGGTGATAGAAGTTTCAACATGGGAGCTATAATAGCAAGTAGGCTAAATAATAATGCTAATGAAGGGGATTTCTTTGGTGGGATCTATGCCACTCGCATACCCATCCGCGAAGGAGATCCCACGCTCCATACAGCTTTCCTTGATCGCGCCACTATGTCACGCTATCAGTTCCTTGAGAGGGATAATGAATCCCTCCTATACCGGTTAATATTTAACCGACGGCGTGTTTTCCAAATTACCCTTCCTGCTCCTGCCTTCTTTGACTTTCAGGTAAAACGGAGATATTACATAACCAGAGGAGAGGCAGAGGAGTATGAGAGGGAGGCAAAGGCTGCTCGCCTCCGTGAGGCAGCTATTCAGGCAGTGGCTGTCGCGCTCCTGTACAACCCCCATTATGATTTTGGATATCACCCGGACCAGCCATGGGAGTAGACCAACTTAGGCCAAAAGCCTAAGCTTGGGGGAGTACGTGTTTCTCACCGACCTTATATTCTTGCTCACACTTTCACTTTGTTAGTCGGTGTTCACACTTTGCCACTGTATCATCCATGCTAGTTTATTTCTTTTTCTTGTTTTCTTCTCGTGTGTTTTCTAGTTTGAGAAAACCCAAAAAGATTTCTCATTCTTCTTTTGCTTGTTGGGAGCTTTCCCGTGTAAATAGTTTTCTTTTTCTTTGGGTCAACGTAGAAGACCATGGTTACAATGTTTAGTGACTCTCGCATGCTTATTTGTTTATCTGTCAAAGAGCCATATTACTTTGTCTTCTCCTTTGTGTTTGCTTGTAGATTCCAGCGTAGTCCAATGCACGAACACTCTTATTATTGTTCACATCATTCGGTCGTGCAAGTGAAAGGCAATAATGACGATATATGATGAAGTTACTGAGCTTGGAAAAGATGGTATGAACTCGATCTATTTTGTTTTTGTAAATATGACTAGCTCATCGTTCCAGATTCAGCTTTGTTGTGAGAGAAACATGTTTGCAATGACAACTTAGAGATCATAGTTTCTGATGCCATGCTTAATTAGCTAGGAGCTTATAATGGTTTGTCTTGGATGCCAACATGAATCTTGAGATGATTATGATGTAGTATGATAGGATGGTATCCTCCTTTGAATGATTCAAGTGGCTTGACTTGGCACATGTTCACGCATGTAGTTGAAACAAAATCAACATAGCCTCTATGATATTCATGTTCATGGTGATTTATGTCCTACTCATGCTTGCACTCAATGTTGGTTAATCTCAATGCATTTTGATGACTGTTGTCGCTCTCTAGTTGGCCGCTTCCCAGTCTTTTGCTAGCCTTCACTTGTACTAAGCGGGAATATTGCTTGTGCATCCACTTCCATAAACCCAAACTTGTTCCATAAGAGTCCACCATACCTACCTATATGTGGTATCTACCTGCCGTTCCAAGTAAATTTGCATGTGCCACTCTCTAAACCTTCAAGAAATAATTTTTTTTGCATGCCCGAACCGTTCATGTGGTGACAAGGGGCGATCATTATCTTCCACGCTAGGCATGTTATCTTCGATATGTGTTTATTCACTATCATTCACGAGAAAGGGGTCGGTAATTGGAATGCCCATCCATGCTCAAATCGAAAAGATAATTGCAAACAAAACTCCCCCTGGATTGATGTTGGTATGGATGGCACCCAAGTATTCGGCTAGTCGTGGAGTGTGATTGATCGGTGGTGGGGGAGTCAAAACTTTGCTTTTCTGTTTGGTAGCATGGAAGATGGTGAAAACTCTTGGTCATTGCGTTGACACTGAAAGCATGCCACCCAAAATTATTTATCTCTGTTTCAAAGCTTAAGCTCTGGCACCTCTGCAAATCAATGCTTCCCTCTGCATGTCTATTTATGTTTCTCTTGAGTCATCCTCTTCTTATAAAAGCACCAATTAGAGAGCACCTCTGTCATTTTTATTCTTTTCCTTTGACTGATATTGAGTATGACTGTGACTGGATCTTCTTTGCCATGAATTACAATGTTTAGTCAGCCCTTGGTCTTTGAAGGTGCTCTGCATTTATGTTTTGCGGTCTCGGAAAGAGCTAGCGAGATACCATCTGTTCGTACTACTTCATGATTGTTTTGATTGAAGTGTTGACGTTTGAAACTTATTATTATTTCTCGCTAGTTGATTATGCCATTGATATGAGTTTACCATGAGACCTAGATGTCATTTGCTTATGTGGCTAGCTTATGATCTTGCTGAAATTCTGGTTATGAGTTAGGCATAATTGCAACAACAAGATCAAAGAGAGTTCGTATTTTTTTTATTTTGTCTCTTTCAATTTTTCAACTGAATTGCTTGAGGACAAGCAAGGCTTTAAGCTTGGGGGAGGTGATACGTCTCCATCGTATCTACTTTTCCAAACTCTTTTGCCCGTGTTTTGGACTCTAATTTGCATGATTTGAATGGAACTAACCCGGACTAACGTTGTTTTCAAAAGAATTGCAATGGTGTTGTTTTTGCGCAGAAATAAAAGTTATTGGAATGACCTGAAATTTACGAGGATTTTTTGTGGAATATATCAAAAATACTGGCGCAAGAATCAACCGGAGAAGTGGAGCGTGGAGCCCACAAGCCCACCAGGCGAGGCCCCCCTGGCCACGCCTAGCAGGCTTGTGGGGCCCACGGAGCTCCACTGCCTCCAATTCCAGCTCTATTTAGTCCCTTTCGTCCGGAAAAAAATCAAGGAGAAGAGTTCATCGCGTTTTACGATACGGAGGCGCCACCACCTCCTGTTCTTCCTCTGGAGGGCAGATCTGGAGTCCGTTCTGGGCTCAGGAGAGGGGAGATCGGCGCCATCGTCATCACCAACCTTCCTTCATCGCCAATTCCATGATGCTCTTCACCGTTCGTGAGTAGTCTCATCGTAGGCTTGCTGGACGGTGATGGGTTGGATGAGATCTACCATGTAATTGAGTTAGTTTTGACGGGGCTTGATCCCTAGTATCCACTATGTTCTGAGATTGATGTTGCTACTACTTTGCTATGCTTAATGCTTGTCACTAGGGCCCGAGTGCCATGATTTCAGATCTAAACCTATTATGTTGTCGTCAATATATGTGTGTTCTTGATCCTATCTTGCAAGTTGTAGTCACCTACTATGTGTTATGACCCGGCAGCCCTGGAGTGAAAATAGCCGGAACCACTCCCGGAGATGACCATAGTATGAGGAGTTCGTGTATTCACTAAGTGTTAATGCGTTGGTCCGGTTCTCTACTAAAAGGAGAACCTTAATATCCCGTAGTTTCCATTAGGACCCCGCTGCCACAGGAGGGATGGACAATAGATGTCATGCAAGTTCTTTTCCCTAAGCACGTATGACTATATACAGAATACATGCCTACATTACATTGACGAACTGGAGCTAGTTACATATCTCTCCGTGTTATAACTGTTGCATGATGAATACCATCCGGCATAATCATCCATCACCGATCCAATGCCTACGAGTCTTTCCTACTGGTCCTTGCTATGTTACTTTGCTACTGCTACTGTTACTCTGTCACTACTGTTGTCAGTGTTGCTACTGGTTACCGTTGCTACTATTGCTATCATAATACCTTGCTACTGATACTTTGCTGCAGATAATAAGTCTTTCGGGTGTGGTTGAATTGACAACTCAACTCCTAATACTCGAGAATATTCTTTGGCTTCCCCTTGTGTCAAATCAACAAATTTGGGTTGAATACTCTACCCTCGAAAACTGTTGCGATCCCCTATACTTGTGGGTTATCACGGGGCACCTCCTTCCTTATCCGACGAGAGTAGAATCTCGTTAAAATCCCCAACCACCACCCACTAGAGACGAGATTGGTCATGCAGGGCACGTATCAACTGAAAGGTATGCTCCTTATTGTCCCACCTTGGTTCGCCATATATTCCTGACAACCTCCATTCTTTGTTGTCTTGTTCCACCGCCGACACATCAATGGAGCTAAAGGTCGTAGTCCGGGAGTAGATCCTTACCTCCTTCTTCCAGACTAGTAGTAAACCTCCAGACTTTCCATCAAGGTATGGAGCCACGATTTTGAAGTCCATGCTCATCTTCTTCATCAAGAAGTGTGCCTTAGTTTCATCCAAATGCGTCTCACACAGAAAAAAAGCATACGGATTGAGCCGCCTCTGAATATCCAGAAGCGAGCGAACTGTTGGGGCACCAAGAAGGCTCCGACAGTTCCAACTGGTAATCTTCATTACTCTAGGCGACCCGCCTCGGGGATCGCCAATGACTTTCTAGCGAAGATTGACAAAAAAACTCTCGGACAACGAAAACATCGGAGGACAGCAAAACCCTAGCTTAATTGCTAGGGTACTAAAAACTGAAGAGGAAACACCTCTTCACGACAACGGGCATGCCTGAGGGCCAACAAAGAAGACAGGGTGGGCAGCCGGCACTGACGGTAGAGATGTACTAACCCTAGATCACGAGCAACTAGAAGCTCGTAAAAAAGTACAAGCTTTTCCACATATGGCGCGCTCCATCATACACATGCCTAAGCGGCCGCGTCTAGACATCCATAAATGATCACGGGTTGTATACTAAAGTATAGAGATGTTTCTGCAAAAACGAAACATTACCTTAGGTTGACACTTAAAAGGGGACCATTTAGTTACTGGAAAACTAGAAAAACTTTTTTGTAGGCAAGGTGAGTGGACAGAAGCGATCCGTGATATATTATTTGTAATATTAAAGGCACGAGAGGGCAGATCTAACTACAGATCTAGACCGTCGGATTATCTGTACTATTAAAAACACGAGAGGGCAGATCCAACTACAGATCTAGAATGTCTGATTATATTATCAAGGGTCTAAAAACTTCATTAACGAAACTAATCTTTCGTTAACAAAACCGACCACTCTAATTCCATCGCTCACAAAACCCACCCCCACGTCCATGTTCTGGAACTGCTCGCGAACTCGCCCCACCCCCGCTCGCCTTGCGTACCTGGCGCCGGCGCCCGCTCGGCCCTGCCCCCGCTCGCCTCGCGCACCTGGCGCCACCGCCCGCTCGGCCCTGCCCCCGCTCGCCTCGCGCACCTGGCGCCGCCGCCCGCTCGGCCCTGCCCCCCCCTCGCCTCACGCACCCGCCATTTCAAGTCACTCACCGCTCCTCCGCCTCGCCGCCACCTGCCCAAATCTCCGCCATGGCTCCTGCTTCCGCCGCCATCGCCACCGTAGTGTGTCTGGGAGCAACCGGGCGGAGGATCCTTCCGCGACAACTTCTGGCTTCAGGTGAGGACCCCTCTCCACATCCCCTCCCCGCCCCAACCCCCGACGACCCTAGCACAACCCCCTCGATACCGAACGACTGTGGCAGGGTGAGCGGCGATAAACAACGGCCGAGTACCGAGCGGGCTCTCCTCCCCCGACCCCCTCTCTCTTCTCTACACTCTCGTTGATCTGCTCCTGGTCGCCCCAAAGCTCACCTTGATCTGGTTTCTTCTCTCAGATCAGCCACCGCGATAAACAGCAAGTTCAGGTGCGGGGTATTATGATCTACCGAGGGAGGGTTTGGTTGGTGCTAATTGGGTTTCGTCATTTTTGTGGGGGTATTATGATCTGTCTTATAGACATTAAAAATTGTCATCCTTGCAGAAATTAACCCCGAAACTCTTCTTCACTACGTTACTGTTTTCAATCTCGGCCTAAATTATTAGTTGCTGGTGGCAATAAAACCAAAATAGTTCATCTAGCAACATACTACCAAATGGTACGGCTAAGAAGTTGATCCTCCATTTTTTCTTTCTGGAGATAGAGGCTTCAACACTAGGAGCCCCAGTGATAAGATAAGAACGGGAACAAACTAGGAGCATACTACCTAAAGATTGCCCGGATTACCTATATCTTTTCAAAGATTTAGTCAATGACTTTGCAACATAGTATATGAGTTCTCCATTTGTCCCGAAAATATATTCCATCCCCGTAATTCAGACAGAAGGGTCAATCAATCTGAAGATGAGGCTGTGCAGATAGAAAAACACAGAGAGACATCATCTTGTGTAGTGTTTGCTTATGTCCCTAATAAGATTCTCTGAATGAACAAGGAAAGTAAGAGACAATCAATAAAAATAAAAATAAACTTTTCCTATACATAGTTATTAATCCTAGACAGGTCTGCCGCAACTGGATGATAATGGCACTTCGCTGAAGGTTCATCTTCTCTATTTTTAAATGGAATTTTAGTGCCAAATTTATAGGAAATGTATTTATGAGTTCAGAGTCATTATGAAAAAAATATACATGTAAAGTCTACCATGGGGCAATGGATGTCAATGTAATTTCAGTTTTCTTTTTTTACGAGATGGAATTTAGTGTTCTTGACCACTACATGTTCATTATAAATAGTATTGTAGTTTGATTAGTTGACTCCGTGTGAGGGCATATTTTATGCCTAAGTAATTTTGGTGATTAATGACAGTACCGCAAAGGACTAATCGTGTGTGTTGAGATTTTAGAGAACACATGTCAACGTCACAAGACGACTCGCCCCTCCTTCCATGGAACAGAAGCACGGTGTACACTACGATTCTCTTTCTTTGAGTCATAGGAACGCCGTACTATTAAGAGGGGACCCGTAGTGGAAAGGTTTGGGTGGAATCAATTTTGCATGCACACACTTTATCTCCTTTTCCTTTCCCTGCAAATTTGGAGTGGCTCCCGCCTATGGTTTATCTCCTCTAAGCAAAAAGGTCTCCCAGCGGTAGTGCCGCTGTCCCTAGCGGAAGTACCGCAGGAACTGGCAGAAGTACCGCTGGAACTGGCGGTAGTACCGCCCCTGGTCAGCGGTAGAACCGCTCCAGGAACTTAGTACCGCCATCCTAGCGGTTGTACTTCGCCGGACTTTTTGCGAATACTTTCTTGGCGGTGGTTGGCCTGGTAGTGCATCTGCACTACGAGGGGCCCAGCGGTAGTACCGCTGCAGCCAGCGGTAGTACCGCCGGAGTCCCAGCGGTAGTACCGCTGCAGCCAGCGGTAGTACCACGGGAGCTCTAGCGGTAGTACCGCTGCAGCCAGCGGTAGTACCGCTAGGCTCGGGTTGTGAGTGGGAAAATGGTTGGATCTTTCCCCCCACTACATAAGGGGTTCTTCTTGCTCTAGAACCCTACCTTTGACCCTCCCAAGCTCCATTGTTTCTCCCTAAGCTCTAAAGTGCCCGATCTCTCTCCCTAGCCAATCAAACTTGTTGATTCTTTAGGGATTGGTTGAGAAGGCCTAGATCTACACTTCCACCAAGAGAAAAGTTGATTCCCCCACCAATCCCTTGCGAATCTTGTTACTCTTGGGTGTTTGAGCACCCTAGACGGTTGAAGTCACCTCAGAGCCACATTCCATTGTGGTGAAGCTTCGTGGTCTTGTTGGGTGTCACATCCCTAACCCTTAAGCAAGATAGCATTGTGCTCATGTCTTCTTTGCATTTGCATCTAAGAAGTTTCAACAAAAACAACAAAGTGGCAAAGGAAAAACTCAAAACCCTAGCCACCATTTCAATTAAAGAAATCTCAAACTAGTTCAAAATCAATGAACCCAAAATGGCCTCAAGAAATGTTCAAACTTTCTGATAAATCATGAAAGTAAATGAGCATTGGAGAAAACTATTTTCTTGACACTTTAAGCATTTTAAATAAATGCAAAAGCCACTGGTTTCAAATTTAAAAATTGAAATCAGAAACTATAATTTTCCAAAAATGTTGAAAACCTTGGAAATGAGTGGGGATATTATAACAAATATTTCAGGAGGTCTAAAATAGTTTTTACTTTTTTTTTGGAGCTGAATTAATTAGCAATACAATAATTAGCAAAACAGAAAAACAAAAAAACAAAGAAAATGGGAAAGAAAACTTACCTGTCGCCCAAGCCTGGCCCGGCCCATCTCCCCGCTCGTCCCCTCCCTCGCGCCAGTAGGCAGCAGGAGGTGGCCGCCGCCTCCTCCGGCGTGGCCACGCACCTGCGTGCCTGCCTGGCCGCCGCCTCGCGCTGGCGACTACGGGGATAAGCTCCCAGAGCCTCCCCTATCCATTCCCCGCCTCGGTTCTCCTCCTCCACCCGGATCTCCTCCCCCTCCTTGCTGCCGCCATTAGAGCCGAGCTCGAGCTCGAGCTGCCCGTGCCCCTGGCCATAGGATCCCCTCCCAGAGCACGCCATTAGCTCCGCCTCGTCGCCCTGGTCGTCTCTGCAGAAGCCGAAGCTTCCTCGAGCCCTGCAACGCCCGCAACGCCGTCGTCTTCCACCTCCGGCCACCGGACCTCTCCCGTCGATTCGTCGCCCCCAGGCCTTCCCCGAGCCGTCTAAGCTCTGCTTTGCACTCCCCGTGAGCATGTGGTCGTTTCCCCTAAGTTTTCCCCCTCGATCCCCTCCACTAGCCCTAGTTTCACCGGAGCCCGACGAGGACCGCCGCTGCCGCTCGTCGCCGGTAGCCCTCCGATGATCAGCTCGTCCTTCTGAGGGCACCAGCAGCTCCAGGACGACGCGTAGATGCCGTAGCAGCTAAGAACCGAGCGTAGATCCCTATGATTCAAAGCCCCCGATGACGCCCGAGCTTCGGTCGCCGCTCCGGCTCGTAGCCGACGCCTCTTCCGGCGACCCTAGCCTCCCCAGATGGTCCTGCCAGATCGGCCACTTCGTGAGCATGTTGTAGCTGCAAACCGCGTGCGTTTTGGTGCTGTGCAGCGCCGTCTAGGTCGCCTCCGGCGAGCCCTCCGCCGCGTGTCTGGTCGCCGGCAACCACCCTCCGGTTGTCGTCGACGTGGCCGACCATTAGGGCGAAATCGCCCTCCCTTGAGTCGCTGCCAGAGGGCCCCACGCCTGGTCAAACCCCAATTAGGGGCTGGTCAGCGCGGGATTAGTCCCAGAGAGGTTGACCAGTGGGGCCCCCCTGTCAGGTTTGACCTGCACAGGTCGGCTAACCTGCTGACGTCAGCCTGATGCAATAAATAGAATTTCCAGTTTAAAACTAATTCAGGAAATTGCTAAAATTTGTAATAATCATAGAAATTAATCTGTAACTCCAATGAAAATTATTTATATATGAAAAAGTATCAGAAAAATTCAAGGATTATGATTATGCTATTTTCAACTATGTTTGAAAAAGTTACAGAACCCTAAATTGTGAAATAAGGAATAATTCAATTCTTTTAATCACCTTATAAATGGAATTTGCAAAAATATTCAAATTTCATTATATATGCAATGATCACACACTGCCCTAAGTACAAATCAGTATCATAACATGACAATTCATGCATGTTAACATCAAGATGAACCGAGCATCAGGTCGAATCAATTAAACCGGTATCCGAGAATACCCGTTTAAATTGCTATTCGAATGTGATTCAAATCAACTCTAAACCTATTACATGTTGAAAATAATAACTTATCACCTTGCATTCTCATGCCATGCTCATGCATCATTTTGAGTGCATATGATTGTTATTGAATGTTGCCATTCATTTCGGTAGGCTCCGCACCCCCGGATTCCACTGAATATCCGTCTGATGGATATCGTTCCTCCTTTGAGCAACAAGGCAAGCAACCCTTTTGATCATCCCGATAACTCCTATGTTCTTGCTCCTGCACCTATTCATTGCATTAGGATCAAATGCTTCAACTGCTTTTGCCACGATAGTTGGACCCACTTCCTTTGCATGACTTAACCTTGTCACGGTAAATAGCCGAACCTTGCAACCTAGCATACCTGGTAGTTGCTTGAGCTATGATGTGCCTTATCCTGCTATGCATGCTATGCTTAGAGTTGTGTATGGTCTGTCATCTGGGAGATGAACAGAAATGTGGAATGTGTTCGGTGAGCAAAGGTTGTGTGTTGAACTTGATTTGGTAAAGGTACCGGTGAAAGGCTGTGTAGGAGTACATGGCGGGTTGTTTCATTGGAACCGTCCTTAGGAACTGAGTTCCGTGTATGTAATCCAAGACTAGATACTACCACATGGTGGGCCCTGAAATATGACCCCACTCGGCCTATTAATTGCGTAGTACTCGGTCTAGGAGTTGCAAGTAGTTTCTAGTGTTTATAGTAATGCTGGAGGTCGTGCATGGTGCTGACCTGAGAGGTGGACCGTGATGCGGTAGGCAGTGGCACGGTGTACCAAGTGGCACCTGGATGGTGGGCTTGGGAACCCTGCGCACATCGTTTGAGGCCGTGGCGGAAACCTCGGCCGGACTTCCGTACGGGTTACTCTCAGATAGGCGATAAACCTGGACTAGGTACTAGTGTGGTTAACAGTCGTGGCCGACTCCCTCGCTGGGCTTCCGCTTGAAGGTTGCCGAGGTGCATGACGTGCACATGGCGATAAGTGGCGGGAGCGTGTGTGACGAAGTACACCCCTGCAGGGTTATGATCTATTCGAATAGCCGCGTCCGCGGATATGGACTACTTGGAGACATATGTTGTTCATAGATAACTTCAATGGCTACTCATAAAATTTGTCAAGATAAGCGTGAGTGTCGTGGACGGCATTTCCGTATGGAGACGGAATGATTCCACGATAGTGTATTGTTGTGGTGTTAGTGGACTCGTGTGCGAGAAATCAAGTTGTCAAAACTAATTTCAGAATGTAAGTTGTCTAGCCACGAGTCAAATGCTGGCTTTCCGCCTGAAACCCCACAATACCTTTTGATACCTTGCATGAGTAGTTAGTTCTCCTAAAGTCTTGCTGATTACCTTCGTACTCATGTTTGCTTAATAAATGTTGCAGAGGTTGCTAATGACCCTAACGGAGGGTTCTTCGTAGACATCAACGACGACGAGTAGCTGGTGTCCCAGCTACGATCTGGCCCTACGTCGGCTCTGTAGTATAGTCAGGCCACGTGCCTACTAGTTGCCCTGTCGGTACCCAGACAGTTTATAACTCTTCCGCTGGCTTGTATTGTATGACTGCTATTATGGGTCGTGAGACCCTTAATGTGTAATATTATGTGTGTGGCTCTTCCGAGCCTCTTAAATAAAGCTTGTATGTTTATGGTTATGTTGTGATGCCACCGATGTATCTATACATATCGGTATGCCATGCGTATGTGTGTCGTACTTGATATGTGTGGGGTTCGATTACCTAGTCGTGAACTTTAGTAGCACTCCTTACAAGAAAATGCCCCTTTGTGGTCCAACGAGCCCTGGTAGTTCGCTACTGCTCCGGACACATTGGTTGACCGGCATGTGTCCTTCTTAGCTGTTGTGTCTGTCCCCTTTGGGGAAATGTCACGCGATGTAATGGAGTCCTTGTAGCTTGCTACGACTCGTCTACATTCGCCGATGACCGACACCTGCTTTGTTGGGTCATGTATGCCTGTCCTTGTGCGGTACTGCCACTTTGGTTTATGACTAGACATGTCGATCCGGGTTCTTCGACATTGGATTGCTAGCGATACTATCACATACGTGAGTCAAAAGACGCAAACGGTCCCGGCTAAGGTAAGGCTGCAGCCGTGGAGTTAACCGTGCGTGAGACCACAAAGGGATGCGATGGGTTACAGGCTAGATTCCTATGGCTTAGGATCGGGGTCCCGACAGCGTTGGTATCAGAGCCTGACTGACTGTAGGATTACTAAGCCAAACTGGTCGAAGTTGAGTCTAGAATTTCTTAGTTATATATAGGGGAATTGTTTGTGGAAGGGAACGTAACACTCTTGTTCTCTTCTCAAGATATTCTATCCTGGTCATCCTCGTCTTTTCCGCGGGAATTAAGGACTAGATTTCTCATCTTCTCCTAGGCTCGTGTTTCCGATCGGTAACTTATAGGACTACGGGTCGAGAGATATTGGGTTTCTTTTATCCCTAGGAAGCAGGAAGTAAGTTTGATGATCAGAGAGTTGAACTTGATAGTTGAGTGGTGACGCTATTTCATTTCGGGTTGTCTCAAAATTTGTTTTGAGCATTTACAGCCGTTATGCTGCCCAATTTTGCATTCAGAGCTCTAATGCTTTTGCATTACTCTCTATTTACAGATGCAGGGCCGTCCTTCTCGTCAGGTGGTACGTCTGACCAGGTGCATAGATGTGCCAGGTCATACGGCCATGCTGGTCAGGGTGATGTCGGTGTGCGGTTACCGCTGGTACCCCGAGTACACGGTAGAGGAACAGTACCGAGACTTCAACCAGAGCCAGTACATCTGCACTGTTAGGGTATTTCCAGACTACCCTGGAGCGGAGAAGCCAATCCATTGGTCCTATGGGTTGGGGGTCACCGTTGACATGGCAGTACAGGATGTTGCCTATTCAATGTTGACTATTATGAGAGCGAGACATGCACTGCTGCAGAATTCAGAGTTCTGCTATGTTCCGGCCTCTCAGTCTGAAGAGGGATACCTCAGTGGAGTCTATTTTGATTCTTCTATGGAGGATCCACTTCTGCAGTCCACTGTTGAGATGCTAGAGAACAGAGACAAGGATGCTCGTGCTCTCCGCATGGAGCTTTATGCTACCGTGCCCGTCTGTGGACAGCTTTGACGCAGCTGGCACCGGTAGTCCAGACAGGGTATGGAGAGATGGAGATGCTGAACCATGTTAGGACCCATCTTCCGGCCCACGTTGACTAGCCAGCTATAGGAGGAGTCAGACCTCTTCGGGGACCCCTCTTACCACCAGTCAGGGGACCAAGGCCACATCCGTGTCCTTATGGATCCCAGGGATCTCAGGCTAGAGTGTTTCCTGAACCGCAGGTTGAGCTTCCAGGTCATGGAGGTAATCTCTATGAGATGTTCTATCCGGATGCCTGAGCTGTGAGCGGAAGGATAGTATGGTAGTAGCCGTACATTCACAGTCCTGCGTGACTTGTGAAGTATGGTAGTAATGTGAAATGAATTCCGGAGGCCTAGATAAATAATGTATAGGAAGCTTGTAAGCCTCTGATGAGTAGTTCCACCATTTCAGTAGTTTGCTCTTCGGTTAAGTTTGTACTGAACTATGTAAGGGTGTGTATGAACCATGGTGTATATATAGCAGTTGCTTGTTACCATGTCGTTCGGATATTTATTTCCGCATTCCCTGTGTTCAGTACATTCTTAATCCATAGCTAGTATTGATATGATATTGGTCTAAGCTATGAGTTTGTTTGTCAGGATGGTGTTCACCAGGTTGAACCGTGCCCCTGCTCATGAGCAAGGTGAGGGTAGTCAAGCGTCGCAGGAAGACCTGCCTCACCCACCTTCTCTGGTAGAAGTGATGCTTGAGGCAGAAAGAAACAAAAGGGAGACCAACCGACTGCTAGAGCGTATTGAGCAGAATACAGCTCGACAGCCTAGGAATGCTGCAATGTCCCTCAATGACTTTGTGAAGCTAAATCCTCCAAAGTTTCATCATTCCATTGATCCCCTCGACGCTGATGACTGGCTGAGCAGCATCTCACGCAAGATTCGCTCGGCGAATGTGTCTGAGGCCGACAAGGTGACCTTCGCGACGTATTTCCAGGAAGGACCCGCCAATCTGTGGTGGGAGAATATTGAAGTTATGCATCCCGCTGAATCAGTGGCCACCTGGGCAGACTTCAGCGCAGCTTTTCGTCTGCACCATATTCCAGAGGGCCTGATGGACAGAAAGAGAGAGGAGTTCTATGCCTTCACTCAGGGCAAGTTGTCTGTGGATGCCTATAGCCGCGAGTTCGGTAACCTCGCCCGCTATGCAACAGAGGAGGTGTCTACTGACGCCAAGAAGTAAGCAAGATTCCGTAAGGGTCTGAGCCCTGAGCTCCGTCGAGACCTGCGCCTCCATGAGTGTGCAAGTTTTCAAGCCCTGGTCAACAAAGCGATCAGTGCGGAGACTGGTCATTCTGACTTCGAAGCCACAAGGAAGCACTCCCGTGACTTCGGCTCGTCTTCTGGTTCCGCGTTTCCAAAACGCAGGCTGTGGGTTCCAAACAGTTCTCTGCCGCCAAGATACACTCCGAGGCCATCCTACATGGCGCCTCAGACGAATCAGGCCAACCCTCCAGCAAAAGCTTATGGTGGTCCAGCTAGCAATGCTGCACCACGTGCCAACCAGGTGATATGCTACAAGTGTGGAGAACCAGGGCATTATTCCCGTGAGTGTCCTCAGAATGTGGGGGCCAAGCAACCCGGAAAGTCCGTCGGGCAGGCCAAGTCGGGCAAAGCTTTTTACGTGAAGCCAACTCCTGCACGTGGCCGTGTGAACTATGTGTCAGCAGAAGAAGCTGCAGAGGATCCCGACGTCATGCTGGGTACGCTTCTTGTTAATCATCACCCAGCGTCCGTTCTCTTTGACACTGGGTCTTCTCATTCCTTCATTTCAGAAAGTTATGCACAGTTGCATAGCATGTCTTTTTGTGATATGCCAATTCCATTGGTTGTTCAAACCCCTGGTAGTAAATGGCAAACCTCTAGGATAACCTATGACAATGAAATTCTAGTAGACAGGCTAGTTTTTCCAGCCTCATTGATAGCATTGAAATCTTCGGATATTAATATCATCTTGGGCATGGACTGGATGTCAGCTCACTATGCCAAGATTGATACTCAATCTAGAAATGTCCAGCTTACCCATTCCTCGGGTGAGATAGTAAATGTCTCTACTCGAGTTGCCAAATGCCAGCTCTATTCCTTAAATGCCAACCCTCTTCCGGAACTTGAAGACATTCCGGTAGTCCGTGACTTCCCGGATGTTTTTCTAGAGGAACTGCCAGGAATTCCACCTGACAGAGATGTAGAGTTTGTGATAGATCTTGTTCCGGGAACTGTCCCAATAGCCAGAAGACCTTATAAGATGGCACCCCTAGAGCTAGCCGAACTTAAGAAGCAATTAGATGAGGCCTTGAGCAAGGGTTTCATTCGTCCTAGCTCTTCTCCTTGGGCTTGTCCCGTCCTCTTCGTCAAGAAGAAAGACGGAACGGATCGGATGGTTGTAGATTACCGACCAGTTAATCTGGTCACCATTAAGAACAAGTATCCGCTCCCCGGGATCAACGACCTGTACGATCAGCTCGCTGGATCCTCAGTCTTCTCCAAAATGGATTTGAGGTTGGGATACCATCAAATCAAGATTAAGAACGGGGACATTCCAAAAACGGCTTTTGTTACTCGTTATGGCCAATATGAGTACACTGTTATGTCCTTAGGTTTAACCAATGCCCCAGCCACCTTCTCTCGGCTGATGAATTCAATCTTTATGGAGTATTTGGATAAATTCGTCGTAGTATACCTCGATGATATTCTCATCTACTCAAAGAATGAACAAGAACATGCCGAGCATCTAAGGCTGGTATTGATGAAACTTCGAGAGCATCGCCTTTATGCCAAATTTTCAAAATGTGAATTCTGGTTACCAGAAGTGACCTATCTAGGCCACGTAATCTCTGGTAAGGGTATTACTGTCAATCCCGAGAGAGTTCAAGCTGTCCTTGATTGGACTCAACCTGAATCGGTTAAGCAAGTTAGGAGTTTTCTTGGTCTAGCGAGCTATTGTCGCCGCTTTGTCGAGAATTTCTCCAAGGTTGCAAAGCCTCTAACTGAACTCCTCAAGAAGGATAAAAAGTTCGAGTGGACACCACAGTGTGAGCATAGTTTTCAGGAACTGAAAAGACGCCTGACTTCCGGACCTGTGTTGCTACCACCAGATTTTTCTAAGGACTTTGTTATCTATTGCGACGCCTCGCGACAAGGATTAGGTTGCATTCTCATGCAAGATCGTCATGTGATCGCATACGCATCTCGACAGTTGCGTCCACATGAGGATAATTAGCCCACACATGACCTTGAGCTTGCAGCTGTGGTCCATGCACTAAAAACCTGGCGACATTACCTTTTGGGTAATCGTTGCGAAATATTCACTGATCACCAAAGTCTGAAGTATATCTTCACCCAGCCGGATTTGAATCTCAGGCAAAGACGGTGGGTTGAGTTGATCTCGGATTACGACTTAGGGATAACATACACCCCGGGGAAGGCCAATGTTATGGCCGATGCACTAAGTCGTAAATCTTATTGTAACAACTTGATGCTACAACAAGGTCAACCACATCTCCATGAGGACTTTCGGAAGTTGAATCTTCATATTGTTCCTCAAGGATTCCTTTCTACCCTGGTGGCGAAGCCTACTCTTAAGGATCAAATTATAACTGGCCAAAAGCGTGACAAGGGTATATCACGGATCAAGGAGAATATTTTTAGCGGAAACGCTAAAGAATTTTCCATGAATGATCAAGGTGTTGTGTTCTTCCAGAATCGTTTAGTGGTTCCTAAGAACCCACATCTAAGGCAGTTAATCCTTAAGGAGGCTCATGATTCTCCTCTCACCATTCATCCCGGTAGTACTAAGATGTATCAGGACCTACGCCAGAGGTTCTGGTGGACTAGGATGAAGAGAGAAATTGCTGAGTTCGTTGCTAACTGCGACGTTTGTCGCCGAGTTAAGGCAGAACATCAAAGGCCTGCTGGCACCCTTCAACCTTTAGCTATTCCTGAATGGAAATGGGATAAAGTTAGCATGGATTTCATTACCGGATTTCCCAAGACCAAGAAAGGAAATAATGTTATCTTTGTGGTCATTGACCGTCTTTCCAAAGTGGCTCATTTTCTTCCTGTTCGTGAGAGTATAACAGCTAGCGAGCTAGCAGAGTTATATATCTCTCGAATAGTGTCTCTTCATGGTGTTCCCCTGGAAATTAACTCGGACCATGGAAGTATCTTTACTTCTCGCTTCTGGGAAAGTTTTCAGAATGCCATGGGGACTCACTTATATTTTAGCACTGCTTTCCATCCTCAATCAAGTGGTCAAGTAGAAAGAGTGAATCAAATCTTAGAAGATATGCTCCGAGCCTGTGTTATTTCGTTCGGTATGAATTGGGAGAAATGCCTTCCATTCGCTGAATTCGCTTATAACAATAGTTATCAATCAAGCTTGGGCAAAGCCCCTTTTGAAGTTCTCTATGGACGAAGATGTCGAACCTCTCTTAATTGGTCAGAAACCGGAGAGAGGCAAGTCTTTGGCCCGGATATGATCCAGGATGCTGAAGAGCAGGTTTGCATTATTCGTGAAAAGTTGAAAACAGCCCAGTCTCGTCAAAAGAGCCAATATGATCGTCATCATAAGGCTGTGACCTTTGAAGTTGACGAGAAGGCTTACCTTCGGGTTACACCTTTGAAGGGTACCCATCGTTTCGGTATCAAGGGAAAGTTGGCTCCTCGTTACATTGGTCCTTTTCGCATTCTTGCCAAACGAGGAGAAGTTGCCTACCAGTTGGAACTTCCTCCGCATCTTTCCAAGGTTCATGATGTTTTCCACGTCTCGCAACTCACGCGTTGCTTTTCGGATCCTATCCGTGAAGTGGACCACGAAACGCTTGATCTACAAGATAACCTTTCTTACCGAGAATACCCCGTGCGTATTCTTGATCAAGCTGAGCGTACCACTCGACGTCGAAACCTCAAGTTTCTTAAAGCTCAATGGTCAAATCATTTTGAAAAGGAGGCAACTTGGGAAAGAGAGGATCGTCTCCGACTTGAATATCCTGCGTTATTCCCGACGACTTCTAAATCTCGGGACGAGATTCTTTTGAGTGGGGGTGAGTTGTCACATCCCTAACCCTTAAGCAAGATAGCATTGTGCTCATGTCTTCTTTGCATTTGCATCTAAGAAGTTTCAACAAAAACAACAAAGTGGCAAAGGAAAAACTCAAAACCCTAGCCACCATTTCAATTAAAGGAAATCTCAAACTAGTTCAAAATCAATGAACCCAAAATGGCCTCAAGAAATGTTCAAACTTTCTGATAAATCATGAAAGTAAATGAGCATTGGAGAAAACTATTTTCTTGACACTTTAAGCATTTTAAATAAATGCAAAAGCCACTGGTTTCAAATTTAAAAATTGAAATCAGAAACTATAATTTTCCAAAAATGTTGAAAACCTTGGAAATGAGTGGGGATATTATAACAAATATTTCAGGAGGTCTAAAATAGTTTTTACTTTTTTTTTGGAGCTGAATTAATTAGCAATACAATAATTAGCAAAACAGAAAAACAAAAAAACAGAGAAAATGGGAAAAAAACATACCTGTCGCCCAAGCCTGGCCCGGCCCATCTCCCCGCTCGTCCCCTCCCTCGCGCCAGTAGGCAGCAGGAGGTGGCCGCCGCCTCCTCCGGTGCGGCCACGCACTTGCGTGCCTGCCTGGCCGCCGCCTCGCGCTGGCGACGATGGGGATAAGCTCCCCACAGCCTCCCCTATCCATTCCCCGCCTCGGTTCTCCTCCTCCGCCCGGATCTCCTCCCCCTCCTTGCTGCCGCCATTAGAGCCGAGCTCGAGCTCGAGCTGCCCGTGCCCCTGGCCATAGGATCCCCTCCCAGAGCACGCCATTAGCTCCGCCTCGTCGCCCTGGTCGTCTCTGCAGAAGCCGAAGCTTCCTCGAGCCCTGCAACGCCCGCAACGCTGTCATCTTCCACCTCCGACCGCCGGACCTCTCCCGTCGATTCGTCGCCCCCAGGCCTTCCCCGAGCCGTCTAAGCTCTGCTCTGCACTCCCCGTGAGCATGCGGTCGTTTCCCCTAAGTTTTCCCCCTCGATCCCCTCCTCTAGCCCTAGTTTCACCGGAGCCCGACGAGGACCGCCGCTGCCGCTCGTCGTCGGTAGCCCTCCGATGATCAGCTCGTCCTTCCGAGGGCACCAGCAGCTCCAGGACGACGCGTAGATGCCGTAGCAGCTAAGAACCGAGCGTAGATCCCTCTGATTCAAAGCTCCCGATGACGCCCGAGCTTCGGTCGCCGCTCCGGCTCGTCGCCGACGCCTCTTCCGGCGACCCTAGCCTCCCCAGATGGTCCTGCCAGATGGGCCACTTCGCGAGCATGTTGTAGCTGCAAACCGCGTGCGTTTTGGTGCTGTGCAGCGCCGTCTAGGTCGCCTCCGGCGAGCCCTCCGCCGCGGGTCTGGTCGCCGGCGACCACCCTCCGGTGGCCGTCGACGTGGCCGACCATTAGGGCGTAATCGCCCTCCCCTCAGTCGCTGCCAGAGGGCCCCACGCCTAGTCAAACCCCAATTAGGGGCTGGTCAGCGCGGGATTAGTCCCAGAGAGGCTGACCAGTGGGGGCCCCCTGTCAGGTTTGACCTGCACAGGTCGGCTGACCTGCTGACGTCAGCCTGATGCAATAAATAGAATTTCCAGTTTAAAACTAATTTAGGAAATTGCTAAAATTTGTAAAAATCATAGAAATTAATCTGTAACTCCAGTGAAAATAATTTATATATGAAAAAGTATCAGAAAAATTCAAGGATTATGATTATGCTATTTTCAACTATGTTTGAAAAAGTTACAGAACCCTAAATTGTGAAATAAAGAATAATTCAATCCTTTTAATCACCTTATAAATGGAATTTGCAAAAAAATTCAAATTTCATTATATATGCAATGATCACACACTGCCCTAAGTACAAATCAGTATCATAACATGACAATTCATGCATGTTAACATCAAGATGAACCGAGCATCAGGTCGAATCAATTAAACCGGTATCCGAGAATACCCGTCTGAATTGCTATTCGAATGTGATTCAAATCAACTCTAAACCTATTACATGTTGAAAATAATAACTTATCACCTTGCATTCTCATGCCATGCTCATTCATCATTTTGAGTGCATATGATTGTTATTGAATGTTGCCATTCATTTCGGTAGGCTCCGCACCCCCGGATTCCACCGAATATCCGTCTGACGGATATCGTTCCTCCTCTGAGCAACAAGGCAAGCAACCCTTTTGATCATCCCGATAACTCCTATGTTCTTGCTCCTGCACCTATTCATTGCATTAGGATCAAATGCTTCAACTGCTTTTGCCACGATAGTTGGACCCACTTCCTTTGCATGACTTAACCTTGTCACGGTAAATAGCCGAACCTTGCAACCTAGCATACCTGGTAGTTGCTTGAGCTATGATGTGCCTTATCCTGCTATGCATGCTATGCTTAGAGTTGTGTATGGTCTGTCATCTGGGAGATGAACAGAAATGTGGAATGTGTTCGGTGAGCAAAGGTTGTGTGTTGAACTTGATTTGGTAAAGGTACCGGTGAAAGGCTGTGTAGGAGTACATGGCGGGTTGTTTCATTGGAACCGTCCTTAGGAACTGAGTTCCGTGTATGTAATCCAAGACTAGATACTACCACATGCTGGGCCCTGAAATATGACCCCGCTTGGCCTTTTAATCGCGTAGTACTCGGTCCAGGAGTTGCAAGTAGTTTCTGGTGTTTATAGTAATGCTGGAGGCCGTGCATGGTGCTGACCTGAGAGGTGGACCGTGATGCGGTAGGCAGTGGCACAGTGTACCAAGTGGCACCCGGATGGTGGGCTTGGGAACCCTCCGCACATCGTTTGAGGCCGTGGCGGAAACCTCGGCTGGACTTCCATACGGGTTACTCTCAGATAGGCGATAAACCTGGACTAGGTACTAGTGTGGTTAACGGTCGTGGCCGACTCCCTCGCTGGGCTTCCACTTGAAGGTTGCCGAGGTGCATGACGTGCACATGGCGATAAGTGGCGGGAGCGTGTGTGACGAAGTACACCCCTGCAGGGTTATGATCTATTCGAATAGCCGCGTCCGCGGATATGGACTACTTGGAGACATATGTTGTTCATAGATAACTTCAATGGCTACTCATAAAATTTGTCAAGATAAGCGTGAGTGTCCTGGACGGCATTTCCGTATGGAGACGGAATGATTCCACGATAGTGTATTGTTGTGGTGTTAGTGGACTCGTGTGCGAGAAATCAAGTTGTCAAAACTAATTTCAGAATGCAAGTTGTCTAGCCACGAGTCAAATGCTGGCTTTCCGCCTGAAACCCCACAATACCTTTTCATACCTTGCATGAGTAGTTAGTTCTCCTAAAGTCTTGCTGAGTACCTTCGTACTCATGTTTGCTTAATAAATGTTGCAGAGGTTGCTAATGACCCTAACGGAGGGTTCTTCGTAGGCATCGACGACGACGAGTAGCTAGTGTCCCAGCTACGATCTGGCCCTACGTCGGCTCTGTAGTATAGTCAGGCCACGTGCCTACTAGTTGCCCTGTCTATACCCAGACAGTTTATAACTCTTCCGCTGGCTTGTATTGTATGACTGCTATTATGGGTCGTGAGACCCTTAATGTGTAATATTATGTGTGTGGCTCTTCCGAGCCTCTTAAATAAAGCTTGTATGTTTATGGTTATGTTGTGATGCCACCGATGTATCTATACATATCGGTATGCCATGCGTACGTGTGTCGTACTTGATATGTATGGGGTTCGATTACCTAGTCGTGAACTTTAGTAGCACTCCTTACAAGGAAATGCCCCTTTGTGGTCCAACGAGCCCTGGTAGTTCGCTACTGCTCCAGACACATTGGTTGACCGGCATGTGTCCTTCTTAGCTGCTGTGTCTGTCCCCTTTGGGGAAATGTCACGCGATGTAATGGAGTCCTTGTAGCTTGCTACGACTCGTCTACATTCGCCGATGACCGACACCTGCTTTGTTGGGTCATGTATGCCTGTCCTTGTGCGGTACTGCCACTTTGGTTTATGACTAGACATGTCGATCCGGGTTCTTTGACATTGGATTGCTAGCGATACTATCGCATACGTGGTCAAAAGACGCAAACGGTCCCGGCTAAGGTAAGGCTGCAGCCGTGGAGTTAACCGTGCGTGAGACCACAAAGGGATGCGATGGGTTACAGGCTAGATTCCTATGGCTTAGGATCGGGGTCCCGACATTGGGAGCCTCCAAGCATGGTGTGGAGTTTGCCCCAACCTTGTTTGTAAAGGTTCGGTCGCCGCCTTCAAGGGCACCTATAGTGGAATCACGGTACCTCGCATCGTGTGAGGGTGTGAGGAGAATACGGTGGCCCTAGTGGCTCATTTGGGGAGCATTGTGCCTCCACACCGCTCCAATAGAGACGTACTTCCTGTCAAAGGGAAGGAACTTCGGTAACACATCCTCGTCTTCATTGCTTCCACTTGTGGTTATCTCTAACCTTTACATTGTGTATGCTGTTGTTGTTGTGTATCTCTTACTTGTCTTAGTTATCCTTGTTGTTAGCATCATATAGGTTCACCTCCTTGTTGTCATTTTAGTGAACCCTTATGTTGCTTACCCTAACTTGCTAAGATTAATTAAAAAGTGGTCGTTGCCTATTCACCCCCCTCTAGTCAACCATATCGATCCTTTCAATTGGTATCTGATCCACGTCTCTTTATTAAGGGTTTCACCACCCGAAGAGTATGGAAGATGATGAGGGAGTTCCCCGTGCGCAAGCCGAGGCCATGGACTTGACTTCCATCACAAGGGGCGACTTGATTACGGCTATTGCCGCACTCAAGACGTCCTTGACGAACGAGGTCAAGACCATGCTTAAAGAGTTAATTGAGGGAATTAAAAGTTCTCCCGAACCGGCTTTGGTGGTTAAACCCACCAACATGGATTTAGAGGCCAATTCCTTTAGGGAAACGGCTAAAGGTATGCAACTGTTCCACCTGAAAATGATGGGAATGGGACTTATGCATCTGTTCCACCACCCTTAGTCTATGGAGGACCGGTTCCCACACCGTGTCTTAATCCTGTTGGTCCTCCTCCTAAGCTTGTAAAAGGTAATTTTGCTAACTGGGTATTTTCTATTAAGTCACATTTGAATCACAGCTCAACAAATTTGTGGAGCCCATGACCCAAGCAACCTCACTCCAAGAGACGAAGCAGACAATCAATATAATCACTCTGCATTGTTTATTCTCCAGTCCGCAGTGCCACCTGAAGATCTTCCTCACTTGCGTCCCTTCACTTTGGCCAAGGACTGTTGGGAGCACATTATGGTGTTGTACAAGGGAACCTCAAGCATTCAACGGTCCAAGTATGAAGTGGTACTTGATAAGGCCGATGAGTTTGTGATGAAGGAAGACGAGGACCCTCGGGATCTCTATCGAAGGGTGATTGCTATTGCTGTGGCACTCAAGGACCATGGGAGCAAGGATGTGGATGATACATGGGTCAAGTGCAAATTTCTCAAGGCCATCATGCCTTTCAATAAAGTCATGTCATCTGTCATTCACGAACGACCAGATTTCCACTCCTTGTCTTCTAGTGAGGTGTTGGATGAATTCATTGCAATGTCAATCATGAACGAGACAGCTGACAATGCACTTGCTCGTGTTCCCTCAAAGACAACTTCAGCCAACCTTGCGTTAAAGGCAAAATCGGCTTTTGAAGAAGAAGAAGAGGATGAGGAAGAGGAGAGCTGCCCTGAAGACATGAAGTATGCTTATCATGAGAACATGGCTCTTGTGTCAAGGCAATTCTGGGGCAACAAGAGGAACTCAAGACCCACCTTCACCAAGAACAACTCAAGTGGGTTCAAACCCAAGCAACGAGTGAGGACATGCTATAACTGTGGTAATGTGAGTTACTTCGTGGCCGAATGTCCCTATGAGAAAAGGGAAGACAACGGGGGCAAGCTCATTCGCAAAGACAAAACCAAGTCATTCCCAATCAAGAACAACTTTGTGAAGAAACCCCACCCAAAGGGTATGGTGGCCCTTGAAGAGTACCCTTCCGATGATGATGATGATGATATGGTGGCAACTGCAACTGTTGCTATTGCCACCCCCTCTCCCAAGAAGGTGTCTCTCTTCAACACCCCAACGAGAACCACATCGCCAAGTGCCTCATGGCAAAAGGTATCGATCAGGTAACCCCCATCATTAAGACCAACATCGCTACTGCTCCTTCATTGTTGAATTGTGTTGATGATAGTGATGTTGGGGAACTTAATGAGCATGATCTTGACAAATTTCTATGCACTATCAAGGGAGAATCCAAGAAGCACTTTGTTGCTCTCTTGTAACAACTGGGTGAGGCTAATGACCTCATCGAGTCTCATACGGAGACCATCTCCGAGCTTCAGGGACATAGTCATGACTATGCCGATGAGATTGCTGAATTATCTATTGCACTAGAAAAGGAGCGCACTCTACGTTTGGCTCTTGAGGAGTCATACAACGATGACTGCGCTAAAATGCAAAAGAAACTAGATCATGATACTTTTCTTACTCGTATGCTTAAGTCTGAAAAGTATGCTCTTGGGGTTGGCCATGACAGACTCAAAGTGGAGTTTGACACACTTGACAAGGCTCACAAGGTCTTGAAAGGTGTTCATTTCTCTCTGAAAGAGTCTCATGATCAACTCCAAGCAAAGCTTACCAAGGAAATCTCTACTTGTCCTCCCTTTGTGTTAATTGATAATGCTTGTACAACTAACCCTTGTTGTGAGCATGTACATCTTGTGGAGGAAAATGCCAAGTTAAAGGAGAGACTTGGGAAGGGCCTTGTGTCATGCATAGAAGGCGACAAGAGCCTGAACGACCTCTTGATCAATCAAAAGGGTGTTGTAGGAAAGGAGGGACTTGGACTTACCTCCAAGTCAAAAGGAAAAAGGAGGAACAGGAACAAACGATCCCTACCCTCATGGACATATTTGTCAAAGAGGGCAAAGGGACTCAGGAGGTGAACAGGAACAAGGTGGACGATGGTAACGTCAAGAAGGGCAAAACCATTCCTACTAACACAGCCGGCAAACTCAATCCTTCCTATGATTTATGTCGTGCTGGTGATGGGCATGTTTATGCAAGATTTGTTGGTTCTTACTATGAGTCCATTGAATGGGCTATTTGGGTTCCTAAGACCCTTGTCTCTAACATTAAAGGACCCATTCAAAAATGGGTACCTAAAACCAAGCCTTGATCTATTGCAGGAGTTTGCTTCCGGTGGGGTGTCATGGTTGCTCGATAGTGGGGCAACAAATCATATGACCGGAAGCAAGGACTTAGTGGTGGATGTGCATCCTTCTCCATCTATGCCCACCCATGTCCAATTCGTCGATGCATCCTCGTCAAAGGTATTGGGATTTGGTAAGGTGGTCATCTCTCAAGAGTTATGTATTGAGAAGGTCATGCTTGTTGAGTCTCTTGCCTACAATTTACTTTCGGTTCGTCAACTTGCAATTATGGGTTTTTCCACTTTCTTTAATCTTGATACTGTGGTCCCCTTGTGGAGCAAGACTCTTAAAGTAGCCTATGTTGGATATGTCGAAAATGGTCTTTATGTGGTGAACTTTTCAAAGCGACCCACTAAGACTGCGACTTGTCTAATGGCTAAAGTTGATGTGGGCTGGCTTTGGCATCGTCGACTAGCTCATGTCAATATGAGATCTTTGCAAACTCTTCTCAAAGGGGACCATATTCGTGGACTAACAAATGTGAGTTTTGCTAGAGATCGTGCTTGCAGTGCCTGCATTGAAGGAAAGATTCATGAAACTGCTCATCGTCCAACGACTCTCATTTACACTAAGAGGCCATTGGAGCTCCTCCATATGGATCCTTTCGGTCCTCCATCATTTGATAGTCTTGGAGGCAGAAAGTACTGCTTGGTGATTGTTGATGACTACTCAAGATACACCTGGGTATATTTCTTCAAGAGGAAGAGTGAGACTCAACAAACTGTCATCAACTTTGCTATTGAAGCTCAACGTCAACATGAAGCAAAGATTTTGATGATTAGAAGTGACAACAGCACCGAGTTCAAGAACTACACCTTGGATGAGTTTCTTGGTGATGAGGGAATAAAACATCAATATTCAGCTATTGGGGAACGTCGCATGGGAAACAAAAAATTTCCTACGCGCACGAAGACCTATCATGGTGATGTCCATCTACGAGAGGGGATTTCCGATCTATGTACCCTTGTAGATCGCACAGCAGAAGCGTTAGTGAACGCGGTTGATGTAGTGGAACGTCTTCACGTCCCTCGATCCGCCCCGTGAACTGTCCCACGAACCGTCCCGCGATCCGTCCCACGATCTAGTGCCGAACAGACGGCACCTCCGCGTTCAGCACACGTATAGCTCGACGATGATCTCGTCCTTCTTGATCCAGTAAGAGAGACGGAGAGGTAGATGAGTTCTCCGGCAGCGTGACGGTGCTTCGGAGGTTGGTGGTGATCTAATCTCAGCAGGGCTCCGCCCGAGCTCCGCAGAAACGCGATCTAGAGGTAAAACCGTGGAGGTATGTGGTCGGGCTGCCTTTTAAAAGTTGTCTCAAATCAGCCCTGAAGCCCCACTATATATAGGAGGGAGGGAGGGGAGGAGGCAGCCTCAAAACCTAAAGGTTTGGCCGAAATTGGCGGTGGAGGAGTCCTACTCCAATCCTACTTGGAGTAGGATTCCACCTTCCCACTTGGAAACTCTTTCCACCTTGTGTTTTTTCCTTCTCAAACCTTATGGTCCTTAGTGGGAACTTATTCCAGCCCACTAGGGGCTGGTTTATCTCTTCCCATAGCCCATGAGACCCCTTGGGGCGTGACAACCCTCCTGATGGTCCCCGGCACCCCTCCCGGCACTCCCAGTACACTACCGATGGGCCCGAAACTTTTCCGGTAATGCACGAAAACCTTTCGGTAACCAAATGAGGTCATCCTATATATCAATCTTCGTTTCCGGACCATTCCGGAAACCCTCGTGACGTCCGTGATCTCATCTGGGACTCCGAACAACATTCGGTAACCAACCATATAACTCAAATAAGCATAAAACAACATCGAACCTTAAGTGTGCAGACCCTGCGGGTTCGAGAACTATGCAGACATGACCCGAGTGAATCCTCGGTCAATATCCAATAGCGGGACCTGGATGCCCATATTAGATCCCACATATTCTACGAAGATCGAACCTTAGTGCCAAGGATTCATATAATTTCGTATGTCATTCCCTTTGTCCTTCGGTATGTTACTTGCCCGAGATTCGATCGTCAGTATCCGCATACCAATTTCAATCTCGTTTACCGGCAAGTATCTTTACTCGTTCCGTAATACAAGATCCCGCAACTTACACTAAGTCACATTTCTTGCAAGGCTTGTGTGTGATGTTGTATTACCGAGTGGGGCCCGAGATACCTCTCCGTCATACGGAGTGACAAATCCCAGACTTGATCCATACTAACTCAACAAACACCTTCGGAGATACCTGTAGAGCATCTTTATAGTCACCCAGTTACGTTGCGACTTTGATACACACAAAGCATTCCTCTGGTGTCAGTGAGTTATATGATCTCATGGTCATAGGAACAAATACTTGACACGCAGAAAACAGTAGCAACAAAATGACACGATCAACATGCTACGTCTATTAGTTTGGGTCTAGTCCATCACATGATTCTCCTAATGTATGATCCCGTTATCAAGTGACAACACTTGCCTATGGTCAGGAAACCTTGACCATCTTTGATCAACGAGCTAGTCAACTAGAGGTTTACTAGGGACAGTGTTTTGTCTATGTATCCACACATGCACTGTGTTTGCAATCAATACAATTATAGCATGGATAATAAACGATTATCATGAACAAAGAAATATAATAATAACTAATTTATTATTGCCTCTAGGGAATATTTCCAACAGTCTCCCACTTGCACTAGAGTCAATAATCTAGTTCACATCACCATGTGGTTCCAACGAATCCAACACCCATATAGTTATGGGGTGTGATCACGTCTTGCTCGTGAGAGAGGTTTTAGTCAACGGTTCTGAAAATTTCAGATCCGTGTGTTCTTTACAAATCTTTATGTCATCTTATAGATGCTGCTACTATGTGCTATCCGGAAATACTCCAAATATCTACTCTACTATACGAATCCGTTTCACTACTCATAGTTATTCGGATTAGTTTCAAAGCTTGCATCGACGTAACCCTTTACGACGAACTCTTTAACCACCTCCATAATCGAGAAAAATTCCTTAGTCCATCAGTTACTAAGGATAAATTTTGACCGCTGCTAGTGATTCAATCATGGATCACTCTCTGTACCTCTCAACAGACTTTGAGTTAAGGCACACATCAGGTGCGGTACCGAGCATGGCATACTTCAGATTCTACGGCCAAGGCATAGAAGACGACCTTCTTCTATTCTATTTATTCTGTCGGGGTCGGGTTTTGAGTCTTACTCAAATTCACACCTCACAACGCAACCAAGAACTCCTTCTTTGCTGATCTATTTTGAACTCCTTCAAAAACTTGTCAAGGCATCCATCTTGTTGAAACTTCTATTAAGCGCTTTCGATCTATCTCCATAGATCTTTGATGCTCAACGGTCAAGTAGCGCAATCCAGGTACTCCTTTGAAAACTCCTTTCAAACAACCTTTTATGCTTTACAGAAATTCTACATTACTTCTTATCCACAATATGTCAACCACATATACTTATCAGAAATTCTATAGTGCTCCCAGTCACTTCTTTGGAAATACAAGTTTCTCATAAACCTTGTACAAACCCAAAATCTTTGATCACCTCATCAAAGTGTATATTCCAACTCCGAGATGCTTGCACCAGTCCATTGAAGGATCACTGGAGCTTGCATACTTGCTAGTATCTTTAGGATCGACAAAACCTCATGGTTGTATCATATACAATGTTTGCTCAAGGAAACCGTCGAGGAAACAATGTTTTGACATCCTACGTGCAATATTTCATAAATAATGCAACAACTACCAACATAATTCCAACAGACTTTCAGCATCGCTACGGGTGAGAAAGTCTCATCAAGGTCAACTGTTTGTTCTTGTCGGAAACATCTTTGCGACAAGTCGAGCTTTTCTTAATAGTGACTTATCACCATCATCGTCTGTCTTCCTTTTAAAGATCCATCTTTACTCAATAGTCCTATGACCATCAAGTAGTTCTTCCAAAGTCTACACTTTGGTTTCATACATGGATCCTCTCTCGGATTTCATGGCTTCCAGCCATTTGTCGGAATCCGGGCCCACCATTGCTTTCTCCATAACTCGTAGGTTCACGGTTGCTCAACAACATGACTTCCAAGACTGGGTTACCGTACCACTTTGACGTAGTACGCGACCTTGTCAACCTACGAGGCTTGTAGTAACTTGATCCGATGCTCGATGATCACCATCATCAGCTTTCACTTCAATTGGTGTAGGCGCCACAGGAACAACTTCCTGCGCCCTGCTACACACTGGTTGAAGTGATGGTTCAATAACCTCATCAAGTTCTACCACCCTCCCACTCAATTCTTTCGAGAGAAACCTTTCCTCGAGAAAGGATCCGTTTCTAGAAACAAACACTTTGCTTTCCGATCTGAGATAGGAGAAGTACCCAACTTGTTTTGGATATCCTATGAAGATGTATTTATCCGCTTTTGGGTTCGAGCTTCTCAGACTGAAACTTTTCCACATAAGTGTCGAAGCCCCAAACTTTCAAGAAACGACAGTTTAGATTTCCCTAAACCTCGGTCTATACTGTGTCATCTCAACGGAAATATCCGGTGCCCTATTTAAAGTGAATGCGGTTGTCTCTAATGCATAACCCATAAACGATAGTGGTAATTCGATAAGAGACATCGTAGCATGCACCATACCAAATAGTGCGTGGCTATGACGTTCAGACACATCATCACACTATGATGTTCCAGGTGGCATGAACTGCGAAACAATTTCCACATTGTCTTAACTACGTACCAAAACTCGTAACTCAGATATTCATTTCTATGATCATATCGTAGACAGTTTATCCTTTGGTTACGACGAACTTCACTCCAAAACAGAATTGAACTTTTCAATATTTCAGACTTGTGACTCATTAAGTAAATACTCTTGTATCTGCTCAAATCGTCATTGAAGTAAGAACATAATGATATCCACTGCGTGCCTCAGCACCCATTGGACTGCATACATCAAGATGTATCACTTCCAACAAGTTACTATCTTGTTTCATCTCAATGAAAACAAGGCCTTGCTCATGTGGTATGATTTGCATGTCACTAGTGATTCAAAATCAAGTGAGTATAAAGATCCATCAGCATGGAGCCTCTTCATGCAATTTATACCAACATGACTCAAGCGGCAGTGCCACAAGTAAGTGGTACTATCATCATTACCTCGTATCTTTTGGCACCAATATCATGAACATGTGTAACACTACGATCGAGATTCAATGAACCATTGAAGGTGATTATTCAAGCAAATAGAGTAACCATTATTCTCTTTAAATGAATAATTGTATTGCAATAAACACGATCCAATCATGTTCATGCTTAACGCAAGCACCAAATAACAATTATTTAGGTTTAACACCAATCCCGATGGTAGAGGGAGCGTGCGACGTTTTGATCATATCAATCTTGGAAACACTTCCAACACGTATCGTCACCTCGCCTTTAGCTAGTCTCTGTTTATGCCGTAGCTATCACTTCGTGTTACTAATCACTTAGCAACCGAACCGGTATCCAATACCCTCATGCTACTAGGAGTACTAGTAAAGTACACATCATGTATATCAAATATACTTCTTTCGACTTTCGCCAGCCTTCTTATCTACCAAGTATCTAGAGTTGCTCCGCCTAAGTGACTGTTCCCCTCATGACAGAAGCACTTAGTCTCGGGTTTGGGTTTAATCTTAGGTCTCTTCATTAGTGCAGCAACTGTTTTGCCGTTTCACGAAGTATCCCTTCTAGCCCTTGCCTTTCTTGAAACTTAGTGGTTTTACAAACCATCAACTATTGATGCTCCTTCTTGATTTCTACTTTCGCAGTGTCAAACATCGCAAATCGCTCAAGAATCATTGTATCTATCCTTGATATGTTATAGTTCATCAAGAAGCTTTCACAGCTTGGTGGCAGTGACTTTGGAGAACTATCACTATCTCATTTGGAAGATTAACTCCCACTTGATTCAAGCGATTGTCGTACTCAGACAATCTGAGCACACGCTCAACGATTGAGCTTTTCTCCTTTACTTTGTGGACAAAGAATCTTGTCGGAGGTCTCGTACCTCTTAACAGGGGCACAAGCATGAAATCACAATTTCATCTCTTTAGAACATCACTTATGTTCCGTGACGTTTCAAAACGTCTTCGGCGCCTTGCTTCTAAGCCATTAAGTATACTAAACTATCGTGTAGTCATCAGAAACGTGTATGTCGGATGTTCACAACATCGACAGACGACGCTCGAGGTGCAGCACACCGAGTGGTGCATTAAGAACATAAGCCTTCTGCGCAGCAACGAGGACAATCCTCGGTTTTACAGACTCAGTCTGCAAAGTTTGCTACTATCAACTTTCAACTAAATTTTCTCTAGGAACATATAAAAACAGTAGAGCTATAGCGCAAGCTACATCGTAATTCGCAAAGACCATTAGATTCTGTTCATGACAATTAGTTCAATTAATCATATTACTTAAGAACTCCCACTCAAAAAGTACATATCTCTAGTCATTTGAGTGGTACATGATCCAAATCCACTATCTCAAGTCCGATCATCACGTGAGTCGAGAATAGTTTCAGTGGTAAGCATCTCTATGCTAATCATATCAATTATACGATTCATGCTCGACCTTTCGGTCTCATGTGTTCCGAGGCCATGTCTGCACCTGCTAGGCTCGTCAAGCTTAACCCGAGTGTTCCGCGTGTGCAACTGTTTTGCACCCGTTGTATGTGAACGTTGAGTCTATCACACCCAATCATCACGTGGTGTCTCGAAACGAAGAACTGTCGCAACGGTGCACAGTCGGGGAGAACACAATTTCGTCTTGAAATTTTAGTGAGAGATCACCTCATAATGCTACCGTCGTTCTAAGAAAGATAAGGTGCAAAAAGGATTAACATCACATGCAATTCATAAGTGACATGATATGGCCATCATCACGTGCTTCTTGATCTCCATCACCAAAGCACCGGCACAATCTTCTTGTCACCGGCATCACACCATGATCTCCATCATCATGATCTCCATCAATGTGTCGCCATCGGGGTTGTCGTGCTACTCATGCTATTACTACTAAAGCTACGTCCTAGCAATATAGTAAACGCATCTGCAAGCACAAACGTTAGTTTAAAGACAACCCTATGGCTCCTGCCAGTTGCCGTACCATCGACGTGCAAGTCGATATTAACTATTACAACATGATCATCTCATACATCCAATATATCACATCACATCGTTGGCCATATCACATCACAAGCATACCCTACAAAAACAAGTTAGACGTCCTCTAATTGTTGTTGCATGTTTTACGTGGTGACCATGGGTATCTAGTAGGATCGCATCTTAGTTACGCAAACACCACAATGGAGATATATGAATTGATATTTAACCTCATCCAAGGACCTCCTCGGTCAAATCCGATTCAACTAAAGTTGGAGAAACCGACACTCGCCGGTCATCTTTGAGCAACGGAGTTACTCGCAGCGATGAAACCAGTCTCTCGTAAGCGTACGAGTAATGTCGGTCCGAGCCGCTTCGATCCAACAATACCGCGGAATCAAGAAAATACTAAGGAGGGCAGCAAAACGCACATCACCGCCCACAAAAAAAATTTGTGTTCTACTCGAGAAGACATCCACGCATGAACCTAGCTCATGATGCCACTATTGGGGAACGTCGCATGGGAAACAAAAAATTTCCTACGCGCATGAAGACCTATCATGGTGATGTCCATCTATGAGAGGGGATTTCCGATCTACGTACCCTTGTAGTTCGCACAGCAGAAGCGTTAGTGAACGCGGTTGATGTAGTGGAACGTCCTCATGTCCCTCGATCTGCCCCGCGAACCGTCCCGCGATCCGTCCCATGATCTAGTGCCGAACGGATGGCACCTCCGCGTTCAGCACACGTACAGCTCGACGATGATCTCGGCGTTCTTGATCCAGCAAGAGAGAAGGAGAGGTAGATGATTTCTCCGGCAGCGTGATGGCGCTCCGAAGGTTGGTGGTGATCTAATCTCAGAAGGGCTCCGCCCGAGCTCCGCAGAAACGCGATCTAGAGGTAAAACCGTGGAGGTATGTGGTCGGGCTGCCTTTTAAAAGTTGTCTCAAATCAGCCCTAAAACCCCACTATATATAGGAGGGAGGGAGGGGAGGAGGCAGCCTCAAAACCTAAAGGTTTGGCCGAAATTGGAGGTGGATGAGTCCTACTCCAATCCTACTTGGAGTAGGATTCCACCTTCCCACTTGGAAACTCTTTCCACCTTGTGTTTTTTCCTTCTCAAACCTTATGGGCCTTAGTGGGAACTTATTCCAGCCCACTAGGGGCTGGTTTATCTCTTCCCATAGCCCATGAGACCCCTTGGGGCGTGATAACCCTCCTGATGGTCCCCGGCACCCCTCCCGGCACTCCCAGTACACTACCGATGAGCCCGAAACTTTTCCGGTAATGCACGAAAACCTTCCGGTAACCAAATGAGGTCATCTATATATCAATCTTCGTTTCCGGACCATTCCGGAAACCCTCGTGACGTCCATGATCTCATCCGGGACTCCGAACAACATTCGGTAACCAACCATATAACTCAAATACGCATAGAAGAACGTCGAACCTTAAGTGTGCAGACCCTGCGGGTTCGAGAACTATGCAGACATGAACCGAGTGACTCCTCGGTGAATATCCAATAGCGGGACTTGGATGCCCATATTGGATCCCACATATTCTACGAAGATCTTATCGTTTGAACCTCAGTGCCAAGGATTCATATAATCCCGTGTGTCATTCCCTTTGTCCTTCGGTATGTTACTTGCCCGAGATTCGATCGTCAGTATCCGCATACATATTTCAATCTCGTTTACCGGCCAGTCTCTTTACTCGTTCCGTAATACAAGATCCCGCAACTTACACTAAGTCGAATTGCTTGCAAGGCTTGTGTGCGATGTTGTATTACCGAGTGGGCCTCGAGATACCTCTCCATCATACGGAGTGACAAATCCCAGTCTTGATCCATACTAACTCAACGAACACCTTCGGAGATACCTGTAGAGCATCTTTATAGTCACCCAGTTACGTTGCGACGTTTGATACACACAAAGCATTCCTCTGGTGTCAGTGAGTTATATGATCTCCTGGTCATAGGAACAAATACTTGACACGCAGAAAACAGTAGCAACAAAATGACACGATCAACATGCTACGTCTATTAGTTTGGGTCTAGTCCATCACATGATTCTCCTAATGATGTGATCCCGTTATCAAGTGAAAACACTTGCCTATGGTCAGGAAACCTTGACCATCTTTGATCAACGAGCTAGTCAATTAGAGGTTTACTAGGGACAGTGTTTTGTCTATGTATCCACACATGCACTATGTTTCCAATCAATACAATTATAGCATGCATAATAAACTATTATCACGAACAAAGAAATATAATAATAACTAATTTATTATTGCCTCTAGGGCATATTTCCAATATCACCACCATATACCCCTCAACAAAATGGCGTGGCAGAAAGGAAGAACCGGACTTTGATGGATGCTGCAAGAACAATGATGGCGGAATTCAAATCTCCATATAACTTTTGGGCTGAGGCCATCAACACAACATGTCACGCGTCCAATCGGCTCTATATCCGCAAAGGCTTGAACAAGACTCCATATGAGATTCTCACCGGAAACAAACCCAATCTCGAGTACTTCCGGGTATTCACTTGTAAGTGTTTCATTCTCAAGAAAGGTGCACGTTTAGCTAAATTTGATTCTAGAGCACAAGAGGGCATCTTTGTTGGTTATGCTACAAACTCTCATGCTTACCGTGTCCTCAACAAGTCAACCGGACTCATTGAGGAGACGTGTAACGTGGAGTTTGATGAAAATAATGGCTCCCAAGTGGAGCAAAGTGGTCTTTGTGATGTAGGTGATGAAATTCCTCCCCAAGCCATAAGAAGAATAGGGATTGGTCATATACTCCCCATTGAGGAACCCCTTGTGGCCGAAGGAGAAGGACAATGCTCTACTCAAGTGGAGCCATCACCCTCACAAGCCCAACACGCTTCCGATGAACAAAGAGAAGACCCTCAACAAGTGGAACAAGCTCAAGGTCAAGATCAATTGCCCAACGTTGGTGATGTGTCCCATGATGTTCATGCACTTACCCAAGGTTCCGAACCTGCTCAAGATCAAGATCAAGTGCAACTACAAGATCCAGACCAAATAGAAGCACATGATCAAGATCAAGAGCAACCACAAGTACAAGGACAAACAAGTGAACCCCCTCAAGTCGAAAATCAAGTTGATCAGGATACTGTCTCGCAATTCCCTTCTGCAGCACCAAAAGTCGGTGCCAAGGGAGGTTCAAGGCGCAAGGGCAAGCAAAGTAAACAAGTCGATGCTCCCCAGTTGTCCAATGAAGAACTCTTGGAGTGTCGAGCAGCCAAGATTGCGAACAAGCTGAGAGTCAAGTCACATCTTATGAAGAATGTACTTGGCAGTTTAAAAAGGAGAGTATCCACCCGTCAACAGCTTTGGAATTATTGTGAGCATCACGCGTTTGTTTTGTATTGTGAACCTCAACAGGTACAGGAAGCGCTCGATGATGAGGATTGGCTTATGGCCATGCATGAAGAACTCAACAACTTCGAGCGTAATCAAGTCTGGGATTTAGTTCCAAGACCAAAGGAGGAACATAATGTCATTGGGACCAAATGGATTTTCAAAAACAAGCAAGATGCCAATGGGATTGAGATTCGAAACATGGCAAGATTGGTGGCTCAAGGCTACTCCCAAGTCGAGGGTATCGACTACGGTGAAACCTTTGCCCCTGTTGCTCGTCTAGAATCTATTTGCATGCTGCTTGCATTTGCTTCTCATCATAATTTCAAATTACAGCAAATGGATGTGAAAAGTGCTTTTCTTAATGGTCCTTTAAATGAGTTGGTCTATGTCAAACAACCCCCAGGATTCGAACATCCCAAGCTCCCCAATCATGTGTACAAACTTAATAAGGCACTCTATGGCCTTAAACAAGCCCCACGTGCGTGGTATGAATATCTTACTGAGTTGTTACAAGATCGTGGGTTTGAAATTGGGAAGTTAGATCCCACTCTTTTTACTAAGAGGGTTAAAGGGGATTTGTTCATATGCCAACTATATGTTGATGATATCATATTTGGTTCTCCTAACATTTCTTTCAATGAAGAATTTGCTGCACTAATGACCGAGAAATTTGAGATGTCCATGATGGGAGAGTTGAAGTTCTTCCTCGGATTCGAGATTAAACAACGCTTAGAAGGGACCTTCATCAAACAAGCCAAGTACACTCAAGACATGCTCAAAAGGTTCGAGCTCGAAGATGTCAAGCCGGTCAAGTTCCCCATGCCAACAAGATGCAAGCTTGACAGTGATCCCAATGGTAAAGCAGTAGATCAAAAGGTATATCGCTCCATGATTGGATCCCTCCTTTACCTTTGTGCATCTAGACCAGATATTATGTTGAGTGTAGGGTTATGTGCACGGTTTCAATCCGCATCAAAAGAAAGTCATTATATGGCTGTTAAGCGAATCTTTCGATATTTGGCTCATACCCCAAACTTTGGTCTATGGTATCCCAAAGGAGCAAACTTCAACCTAGTGGGCTATTCTGACTGAGACTTGGCAGGAAATTGTGTGGAGAGGAAGTCAACTTCTGGAGGATGCCAATTCCTTGGTCGCTCACTGGTAAGTTGGTCTTCAAAGAAGCAGAATTGTGCCTCACTATCATCCACCGAAGCTGAGTATGTGGCATCTGCAAGTTGTTGTGCACAGTTGCTATGGATGAGGCAAACTTTAAAGGATTACGTTGTCACTTGTGACAAAGTGCCTCTTCTATGTGACAATCAAAGTGTTATCAAGATTTCCCTCAACCCGGTGCAACATAGCAAGACCAAGCATATTGATATTCGCCATCACTTCATTCATGAACATATCAAGCTTGGTGATATTTAGGTTCACTTCATCCACACTGAAGAGCAACTTGCAGATATTTTCACTAAGCCCCTAGATGAAGCAAGGTTCCGGGAGTTAAGGCATGAGCTAAATATCATTGATTCAAGTAATGTGGATTGAAGCTAGGCACTTTGCACCTCACTATGCATTAGATCTTGTTCTAGATGTAGGCATGGACATAGGGGGAGTGTTGTTCTCTTCATGAACTTTCCCTCCCCCCCATTATGCATAAATTGATCAAGTCTTTCACTTTAGCCATTACTAAATGGTACTTGTGCTTCAAAGACGAGCGTTGGTCATGAACCCAAGGATAATTCTTTGCGGTGTCATACCTTTGCCTCAAACATAAGTGGCCTCGGCCACCGCCCCCACCTTTCTCTCATATGGAAGAAAGGATACAAAATGACTAGTCAGTATATCTTGCTGGTGCTATCTTTTTATTACACTGACTAGTCGATGCCCACGTCTTTTTCATGGAATCCTATGTCTCGTTGTGCCATTTTGAGTGGTACTACCGCCAGGGGTAGCGGTACTACCGCCAGGACCCCCACAGTACTACCGCTAGGGATAGCGGTACTACCGCCAGGACCCTAGTCTACCATGACTTGACTAGGGCTTCTAGGGCTGTCTCAAGGGGGAGCGGTACTACCTCCAGGGGGAGCGGTACTACCGCCAGGACCCCAGCGGTACTACCGCTACAAGCAGCGGTACTGCCGCTAGGGCCTCGGCGGTACTACCGCTGGCTCGTACCCCTTGGGCTATATAAAGGAGGGGGAGCCCGTTTTTTCTGCCCTCTTTCTTCTTCCTCGTGGCTCTTCCTTCCTCTACCCCGAACTCCCCCCCATTTGGATCTCTATATACGGAGCCCCTTTTCTCCCTTGAGTTGGAGGACTTGCTCCACTCCTCGTTCCTCCATCAAGTGCCATGGACACCGGTAAAGCTCCTCCCTTTATTCTCTTGATTGGTGTTTTCTTGTTCTAGGGTTAGGAGCTTGGTGATTTGGATCCATGGCTATGGTTTGTGCTTTGTTTTTGGATGGAAAGAAGGGGATATTCTAGGGGAGTGTAGGTCCTATGATTCATTGCTTTTATCTTGACATGCCCTAGGTTCTTCATGTTTTAGATCAAGTAATTTTTCTTTTATTTTGGATTAGATCTAAAACTTGAATCCTCTTGACTAGGCATGTCTCTATCTAGATGTTCTTGAGGCTCTCATGTGGTTAGGGCTATGGTGGTTCTTGTAGTGATTCTATGAAGTAGCCATGGCCCTCGTAAATCCAATCTAGCCGTTCTTATGGGTCTTTCTCTATTCAGATCTGAAAGTCAACTCCCTAGCGGTACTACCGCCAGCCTGGCGGTACTACCGCTAGGACCCCAGCGGTACTACCGCTAGAGGTAGCGGTACTACCGCCAGGAGGATATTTTTTCGCTTTGTTTGGCAATGTGAGTTTATTCTTATGCTTCTTTTTTTGCTCATTGCCTTGACTCCTCCTGTCGCTCTTTTCGGTGTGTGTCTTGTGTGTCATAGGTGGTGCTCGCCGCTTGAATCCCCCACGGGACACCCAACCGAAGCAGTATCGCACTCCAGATGCTCCAGAGGGCTCCGCTACTTCCGGTCTGAATCCCAAAAAGAAGTCTTTCAAGAAGACAGCTCACAAGACCAAGGGGATCAACGTTCACAATATGCCCCCTAAGGAGTTTCTGCGGTTCCGCACCCACAATCACTATCTAGAAGAGAAGGCTCAGATCAAGAATGTCGAGCATGTTTGGTCACGGGATCACTGCATGATCTATCACGACATCATCAAGCACTTCAAGAAGATGTTTGTTCCAGTACACTGGATTGACTTTGCTCACCTTCAGCGGAACCCGGATTACTTTAGTGAGGCTCTCTCTTTTGTTGACAAGCTTGGCATTAAGGAGATCATCACCTTCAAGCGCGACTTTGATCCGGATGTTGTGGCCCAATTCTATGTGACTGTTCACTTTGCACCTGATGACGAGCGCACCATGACTTGGATGACCGGTACTCAGAAGATGACAGGTTCCTTGTCAGAATTCATGCAGCTTCTCAAGGTCGACTTTCAGGGAGATAAAACTCCTCTTGGGTTGCGTCCTCATGCTCCATCTTCATCTACTGCTACCCCCAAGGACAGGCTGCAACAACTTTATGTGAAGAAAGGTGTGCTCCCCAAGCATCTGGATATCATGCATCGGATCTTCCGCAACACTCTCTTTCCTTGCATTGGCAACTTTGACGAGGTGCATGGTCATCTAGCTGAGATGCTTCTGCTCTGTGAGGAGGCTAAGACTAAGGAATCTGCCCCTCTCGATATTGCCCACGTGATGTTCAATGAGCTCTGGAACTGCATCATGAACCGCAAGGTTCCCATCTACGGGCCCTACTTGTTTGCCTATATTCGCAAGAGGTGGCACGAAGTCTATCTGATCGATGAGTTTCCTATTCGGGTTGATTACTTTGTGCATGATCCTATCAAGCTCCATATCAAAGACAGATAGGCCAACCCATCTACTTCGTCTCAGCACATGGACACTGACACAGAGACTGCTGCTGAAGGAGGCCCCGCTTCTCAGTCCCGCTCTTCTGCTATGCCATCTTGGGCAGTGAAACTGAAGGATAAAATGAAGACTCTCTTTTGTATGCAGGCCAAGGGACAGTATCGTCTCATGTGGCCCAGAAGGAGAACCGTGAGAGGCACAAGCATGTCTTGAGGACACTTGATGTTGATATCTCCAGCGGCTCAGAGGACGACATCACTCTAGAGTCTGATTGGATACGGGCTCAAGGTTATCAGTGGTCTGATGCAGAGGAGGAGACGTCTGAGGAGGATAATGAGGAGGAGCAGGACGATCCGGATGCCACGAACGAGTCTGGGGCTGATGAGGATGCGGAGTGACCACCTGTGTCGTTAGGTGTGCCCCTTTTTGGTGTCTTGCGCCAAAGGGGGAGAGAGTCTAGGAGCTGGATTTGCGCTTTGCTTTAGCTTTGCTTATCTTTATCGTGTTTGCTTTGAACTTGGTTTGCTCTTATCTGCTATCTTTGCTTTGTGTGATGTGAGACTTGGACTAGTGTGAGACTTATTTCTATCATATGCTGTGAGTCATATGCTCCTTAATTTTCTCTACAACTATCTTTATGTTCACATGCTATTCACTGTGCAAATCCGGTATTGTCATCAATCCACCAAAAAGGGGGAGATTGTTAGGGCATATTTTATGCCTAAGTAATTTTGGTGATTAATGACAGTACCGCAAAGGACTAATCGTGTGTGTTGAGATTTCAGAGAACACATGTCAACGGCACAAGACGACTCGCCCCTCCTTCCATGGAACAGAAGCACGGTGTACACTACGATTCTCTTTCTTTGAGTCATAGGAACGTCGTACTATTAAGAGGGGACCCGTAGTGGAAAGGTTTGGGTGGAATCGATTTTGCACGCACACACTTTATCTCCTTTTCCTTTCCCTGCAACTTTGGAGTGGCTCCCGCCTATGGTTTATCTCCTCTAAGCAAAAAGGTCTCCCAGCGGTAGTACCGATGTCCCTGGCGGTAGTACCGCTAGTGCTGGCGGTAGTACCGTTGTGCTGGCGGTAGTACCGCCCCTGGTCAGCGGTAGTACCGCTCTAGGAACTTAGTACCGCCTTCCTAGCGGCTATACTTCGTCGGACTTTTTGCGAAGACTTTCTTGGCGGTGGTTGGCCTGGTAGTGCATCTGCACTACCAAGGGCCCAGCGGTAGTACTGCTGCAGCCAATGGTAGTACCGCTGGAGCGCCAGCGGTAGTACCGCTGCAACCAGCGGTAGTACCGCTGGAGCTCGGGCTGTGAGTGGGAAAACGGTTGGATTCCCCCCCCCCACTATATAAGGGGTTCTTCTTGCTCTAGAACCCTACCTTTGACCCTCCCAAGCTCCATTGTTGCTCCCTAAGCTCAAAAGTGCCCGATCTCTGTCCCTAGCCAATCAAACTTGTTGATTCTTTAGGGATTGGTTGAGAAGGCCTAGATATACACTTCCACCGAGAGAAAAGTTGATTCCCCCATCAATCCCTTGCAGATCTTGTTACTCTTGGGTGTTTGAGCACCCTAGACGGTTGAGGTCACCTCGGAGCCACATTCCATTGTGATGAAGCTTCGTGATCTTGTTGGGAGCCTCCAAGCTTTGTGTGGAGTTTGCCCCAACCTTGTTTGTAAAGGTTCGGTCGCCGCCTTCAAGGGCACCTATAATGGAATCACGGTACCTCGCATCGTGTGAGGGCGTGAGGAGAATACGGTGGCCCTAGTGGCTTATTGGGGAGCATTGTGCCTCCACACCGCTCCAACGGAGACGTACTTCCTGTGAAAGGGAAGGAACTTCGGTAACACATCCTCGTCTTCATTGGTTCCACTTGTGTTTATCTCTAACCTTTACATTGTGTATGTTGTTGTTGTTGTGTATCTCTTACTTGTCTTAGTTATCCTTGTTGTTAGCATCATATAGGTTCACCTCCTTGTTGTCATTTTAGTGAACCCTTATGTTGCTTACCCTAACTTGTTAAGATTAATTAAAAAGTGGTTGTTGCCTATTCACCTCCCCCCCTCTAGTCAACCATATCGATCCTTTCACTGCGCTTGTCAAACTGGGATATATATTCTTCCAATTAAGCTTATGTTTTGCAAACTAGAAATGGAAACTAACAATCATTATTTGTTTTCTCGCGTGAAATGGAGAATGTGAAATCTTGCTGCCATCTAGGTGAAATATCTAGGCAACTACTGTCCACCACTTTGAGATCTATGGCAATGTGGAGGAGTCGTGCCACAATATGATATCCTATGGCAGCGACTGCAACTATGGATGCGTCTGTGGCTGGCAAAAGAGGCGGTCGAGACATCCTTCGAGTGAAGTTTACAAGGTAATCACATGGGCTGATTTGCTTTTGTGCATGATGTAACATGGGAGAAAGTGCATTCTTCATGGTATAAAGCACCCTGATGTTTGCAAGGTAATCACGTAAATTGTGTTATGAGCTACGTTCTTCTATTTGTTATGTGTTATCTGGTCATCATAGTGATCGATAGTTTAAAAGTTTAAGTGACCTCTGAGTTCGTAATGAAGGTAGTTTATAGACATTTGTGCTTCTTATATGCATTTTATAAGTAGTAGCCGTTATCTGGGTGCTTAAAATACTAAGTGTCCATAATTGTTTCCATGCTCCCCTTTTGTTGTCCCCATTTGAAGGATTTGAGTGAAATTCCAAGCTGGTTTATGCTATTTGGACCTTCACGCTATGGGAAGACACAAATGGCAATTGGCTTTGATATTTTCATATTACCTTTTCCTGAACTGTTGAACTAGTATATTGGGGAGAGTGAATCAGGAGCACGCTGCTGGATCGGGAACATGCAGTGTTGGATGGACGAGAACTACACTTCAATTGCTTCAGGAGCACACTAGCGAGGTATGTGCCTCTCCCTCTCCCACACATTTCAACATGTAACTTTTTAAGAAGCTAATTTAGTGTGGCAGGAAAATCATATTTTAGACATGGTCTACAAATCGATGTGCTTTGTCCTTTTTCCTTCAGGAAAGCATGTTTTTTTTGAGAATGTGCTTTCAACACACTTCCAAGTTCCCAACCGTCTCAAATTAGATCATAGGAATGCAAATTTGATCCAAGAATGTGCAACAAAAACACGTTGAAATCCCAATACCAATGCATTTGAGAAGTACGTGTGAACCCTAAATCATATCTTGGGAAAGTAAACATATTTGACCACATAGTTTTTTTCATAAATTTAGATCATACTCCCTCCATAAAGAAATATAAGGGCGTTTAGATCACTACTTTAGTGATGTAAATGCTCTTATATTTCTTTACAAGGAGAGTACTATTTACTGATCTCTGATCTCTATAATGATATTTATCTTTAATTTGTTTTTTGTGTAAACATCTTCTCAATACCATGTCTACTGTTTTGATAAAGTTAGAGAAACTGCCAGGGAAGCAATGCCTTGCTTGGTGTTGATTTCTTACTCCTAATGCTCCATCGTCATGTCAGGCTTCATTTGATCCTGAAGGACTCCTTTGGTTAGTAATTCATCTACTCTTCATCAATGCCTGCAATTTTCACCATGGGATGTAGTTATGTAAATAAACTTGACTTTAACTTGGTAAGTTTTGACTGTCTATTCTTTGCTCATCGGCTCTGTATGGCGATTGTCACATCTTTTATTGGACTTAAAATTGGCCATGTAATTGTACATTTCGAGGTATAACGCGCGTGTTTGTTTCTACATTTGAACATTTCTTCTTGTGGCATAGAAATCGTATTCTACTCCCCATATTGGGCTAACTTGCATGTAGAAGCACAAAGGAAGAATTATTGATTTGTTAATACCTTCCTCCAACATGTTAGAACTTGCATTTTTCCTCCTTAAAGTATTACATTAATACACTACATTATCACTGGTGCCTGCAGAGCTAACACAATATAACAAATTACGCTCGGGCAGAAAGATGCAGCCATGCTAACCTTGCCAATGAGTGAATGTTGGAAGATGCAACATTAGTAAATGCTGAGTATATGCCACAACATCCATGGTTTAGTCTCTTATCTCATATAAGCCCTAATTAAGTCTCCTTGTTCTTGTTACAAGTCATTTAGCGCTGATGTGATTAGTGATGTTCCACTCGCCTGGAGGTGTGTTATTACATACCAAGCAATTAATCTATTACCTAAAGACATTTACGTTGCCTCGGTATCATTCCCTATGTCTATCTTCAATTCTTTGATTAAGAGAATTTCCTTGAGATTAGTTTCTTTTTTGTTCACTCCAGTTTTTATTTGTTCTATAGTTCACACATGGTCCCTACAATGTAACTTATTGAATCACAAAGTTTTGCCTTTTATTCATTGGATGTTGTTCCTATAGTCAGGGAAAAACATCTACCTATAATTGCTGACATAGTTGCAAGATTTATACGTATTGAGCAAGAACTCATTAGATCGAGATAAGTCTGAGAAGCAGATCTCTCTTGCATCTTATGAAGTAGTGTGGCAGATTTGGAAAGAAATAAGTGAAGATTTCTTTTAGGCCAAAGATATGAGTCCGGAAGAGTTAGTTTCTGAAGTTATTTAGAGTGTTAACCTCCTGTTGGAGGCGTTTGGCACTTAGCCTTTGCTGGTGTACAACAGAGCTGACTTATTGACATCCTCAAAATTTCCTTTCTACTTTTTAAATCTTGTTATGTTGCCTCTTGGGTAGGTTTCAACCTGTTTCCTGTAGAAAAAATAAGATTGCAAAAGTACATTATTAGTATGTATCAATGGTAGTGCATAACACGTCGAATTGTACGCAATGATGGCCCTTTGTACGGAAGAACAAGTGAACACATCAACATGTATTTTTTGTGTTTGTACCTTCAATGTGGGTATCTTAATTTAAATCCGAAAATATATTTTTTTCTTCCATTTTTCGTTTTATTATGTTTCAAATACTTAGGCCCTGTACGGAGAACCTCCACTCCACAACTCCACTCCCGGAGCAGGTGGAGTTCATGTTGAAAGTCGCGGAGCGTCTGTTGCATGGCTCCGCAGCTCCCGGTATTTCATGGAGCTGGTGGAACTTTGAACAGTGTATTAAAGTGGGTGTTTGTTAATTCATGGCGGTACCACTTCTATTTTCTTTCTGTTTATTTTATTTAATCAAAATTTTGAACTGGACAAGGGAGGTTATCCCCTCATATTTTGCATGCTGAATAACTCATGAAAGGATGATATAGCCATCAAGATTTTGCTAATTCTTACACTGAATGGATTGTTGTACATCAAGATTTTCTTGAACACTATTTGATCCATTGTTTCTAAAGGAAATGGTGAAAATGTATTCTGTTTGTCAGTTTCGAGGAGGTGTGACTTCTTTCTCAATACACAAAGCAAGGAAGTAAATAACTCCATTCTCTTATTTCTAGGTAGGATGTATAAGGTTTGACACATGCATGAAATATAAATCAAGAGGGTTGCGTGTTGAATGAGAGATATATGAGTTTGATTTTATTTTTCTAAGGTTTTAAATGCTTCTAGAATTTTTAAAATATGATTGCTTTGTAAGGGTGTTTGTCAAACAAAAGTGTTATGTATTGATAACCAAGAAGAATGGGTGAAGAGGATGGAATAAGTGACTGTTACTACATTACATTTTTGACATATTAGGTGTGCATGGGCAAGTACTTAGATGATGCTAGACGGGTCCAATCGCAGCAATAAGAGCCAAATGTAAGTTAAGAGGCGGGCGGAGTGGGTATAGGAAGTGATACAAACCTTATCAAAGATTGTACAATCAAGGTAGGGGAAGATACATAGATGATGGCAAAGCGATGGTGAGTACGATGATGATGGGGTTAAACAACCATTGTTGATCTAAAGGCAGACCCGAAGGGGACGGTGAAGAGACCATCAATGTAACAGTAACTATAGTAAGACTAATCAATGTAGGGATAGATACAAACACAAGGACGAAGAAACAACGAGGCAACTGAATCACACAGTCACCTTTTTCCTAGAGATTTGTCAAGGGGTGATGAACCTTTTTGTATACTGAATTAATCACAATGATAAATATTTTCACTTGAAATTTGAGTATGAGTCATGTGGGTTTTATTTAAAGTGTAGATATAATGTGACATTTGTCACAAGAATCATATGCTACGCGTGACATACATAAAGTAAAATATAACAATATTAAGGTCAATTTTTCTCCATATATATTATTGATGTGAGTGAATAATTCATACAGATTATTACTATCTTGAAAATAGAATAAGGATTTTTTTTATTTTATAAATAAATTTGATGCATCTGATGGTACGTGCATTTGCACGTGCACCATTACTAGTCAAATAAAAATAAAGATAAAAATAAATTAATAAACACATTTTATTTTTTATTTCATTTCTAAAAAAACATAGACAAAAACTGGTACAATAGAAATGCAATTGCACTACTTTAAAATGACCAGCTAAGTGCTACGCCCGATTACAAAAGCAATTATCAAAAAACCACTAACACTAGACACGCAGAAACAGAGAATCACAACGAAGCACGCGCGCACAACGTTCTCCGGAGCAGAAGGAGCAGGCCGGTGCGCGCATGCACGGCACGTCATCTAACTGTTGGTGCCCGTGGTCCGTAGACATGGCCCATCGGGATCGACGGCGGCCGGCGCTCAGGGCCTCCCGAGCAATGGCACCCCGGCGGCCGCTTTGTCACCGTAACAGTGAGCCCACGCCTCGGGCGGGCAGTAGGCCAGGAGCACGCTGAAGCACGACTGCTCTTGGACGCAGGTCAGCTCGTCGCAGCATTGACGGCTGACCCCGTGCGTGTCGTCGGAGAAGAGCGCCTTGATGAACTGCCCCGAGCACTGCCTGGACACCCTCGTTGCCGTCTCATAGCAGACGCCGGGAGGGAGCGCCACGGCGGGCGACGCCAGAAAAGCGACGGCCAGGAGGAGGAGAAGGATGGGCACGTGGAGCCGCCGCCGGAGCGACATTGTTGACCGGAGTACTAGATCCATTAAGTTGTAGTTGGAGCTGTTCTCTCACCTCTATCTCTCTCGGTTGTTTCACGTACACAAGGCACGGCAGCACACGGCTCTTATAAATTATGCCGCACACCGGCCCTACGACTTGCTCCTTCAACCAACTACCTCCATGACCTATTCCTCTGCGCGCACACGATCATGCATGGATAACTACTGCATCACTGGATAATACGTGATCCGCACCGCACGCACACAGAATATATACATGGAGAGAGAAGAGCACAACGGGTACAGCAGTAAACTCGGCAGCTAACTATTTTATGGTTGAATGGTTGCAGCGATTATTATCCCAGCCCATCAAGGTTTACATGATGCTCGTATTTATTTCTATATTTATTTTAAAATTTTTGATTATGCGCATTCAGTAAAAGAAGATGTTATCATAGATGACGAGAGCGCTTGCGTCTAGATCCTGTTTATAAAAAAACTTGACATCACACTTTCTCTAACCGAATACCTTGATTTTATATTCACATAATTAGTAATATATATTTTTCTGATTTAGTGATGTACAATGGTTAATTAGTAAGTTAATTTCCTCTCCTCATTTCTCTTTCCTCCCCTTCTGCATTTATTCTATGAGGCACTCACACTTCTAAAATAGCATCAGTATACACAACTTAATACTAAAAAAATTGTTTTTCACATTTTGAACCAGAATTTAGAGATCAAACTAAGCACGCTGACTAAGTTTAAGGACCAGCCGTCAAGCCGTGGATGTACCCTCAATAAACAATTGCAACCACGTTCGTTCCACGGCAAAAAAGTTAAGCGCCTCTTTAGTTGAAACGAAAATTGGGGGTAAAAACAGGAAATTTTCCTATGTATCACTATTTCATGTATTTGGTTTGAACAAGTAGTCAAAGAAACAATGGAGGAAATGTTTCTTTCTCACAGGTTGAAAGGAAAAATGCAAGAAATTTGTTATTCACATTAAGATCCCGATAGATAGCACGACTTTTGAAAGGTTCTTCATGCTAACGTGCAAACCAAGGGCCCTCAGCCCATCCAGGCTCAAGGTGGGCTAGGAAACTTGTAAATTCCATGCCTCGTCTCCCTTTATAAAGTGAGGCCGGAGATCGAGAGAGAGCTCCCAGGCGCCGCCAACATGCTTGAAATAGATGTGGCTTCGTTGAAGCCACGGCAATGGAGCCGGCCCAACCTCCCGTGTGATCAGGTTTTATTCCTTTTGTTTTGCACCAAAATAACCCGCTGTTATTTTATTAGCTAGATATTTAATAAAAGGTATTGAAAATAAAAAATAAAAAGTCAGTCCATGATTACATAAAAAAATCAATTACATAAAAAATTCACCATATGTTACAAAGGTGTCCTCGTGTAATTAACAAAAGTTAATTGTATATTAAAAATATGTTCAATGTATATAACCAGAATGTTTATTGTATACACATAAATATTCGGTGTGTATTTGATAAAAATGTTCATATACATCAGAAAAAAGTTAAGTGTGTATTTTTAAAAATGTTCACCGTATATTACAAAATTTAAAAAATTATGAAAATGTAAAAAAGTTACATGTTGAAAAATGAATAAACATAGAAACAAAAAACTGAAACAAAAAATAAAAATACCACACACATAAAAAAGGAAAAAAAGCAAAGCGAGAAAACAATGCTTGCGTAGGATGGGCTCGCCTATCTTGCCTCTCGCTTCACCGAAGTCGTGCCTATATGATGCACGGGGGTGTCATGTAGGATTTGTTATAGTTCGAGGTCCATATAACATCATTGTCGTCATGTGAGTAGCAATTATCACTTCATAATTGTAACCTCCCCACGCGAGGGGTTTCCCACCATTAATCAAAGCAAAGTAAGAGTAGGGTATTACCTCGACCATAAGGGCCCGAATCTAGGTAAATTCCTCGTGTGCGATCCCCTTTGGAACTTTTGGTTTTGCTCTCGAGCTTACCGAGGCTACTCGTGGCTTTTGGTATCGTGTGTTAGCACATTAGTCAGGGGTTGAGTCCACCAGAGGCCGAACCTAAACCAGACATTTAGTCATGCCTCACGAGTTCGCTCCATGGCCAGAGCTTCATCTTCGACTCTCACACCTTCACCGCGGATGAGGCATAATGGCTCCACACTAGGGCGTCACCCACACCTATATGAACCGCTTCTTCGGCATGCCGAATTCATCATCAACTGCTACGGTGGTATCATGCTATGTGTCACATCACATCTCGGAGGTTGGGACGCGGCTTTGAAGCACGCCTTGAGCCCCAGCTCCATCCACCGGCCAAGCAAAGCATGATCGCTCTCCATCATCTCCCGCGATTAGGGTCAATGACATAACCATGCAACTGAGGTGTTGCAATAACAATGTGAATGTCCTCCAACCCACCCAGGCATCCCATATGATCGCACTAGTGTGCACCAACTTCCCATTGTTGGGCGATCATGAGCCAGAAAATTGCATGTGGGATACATACCACTCGGAGGATGGGGACACCTCTACAAGCTCTCCCTCAACAACTGATAATGAATACCGGGGGGGTACCTAGACCATCACCCTGGAGCTAGGCATCATGATGGCCCCAAACGAGTCAGAGAACACGGGTCTCAACATGAACTCCAACCGCGCTTAGACTATCCATAATGGGAGTAACATAGATAGTAACATAGATGACACCTAAGCAAAAAGAACTGATGTGACAACTAATTAATGAGAAGAGATACACATTGAGTAACATATCAAACTATGAGTAATGTCACATATACCAACACAAGATGAGTCTATATGCTAATAAATGAAGACCTCTATGCTACCATGTCTATGTTTCTATCCACTATGAAGGTAGTAATTTAGACTAGTAACATATGCATGTTACTACTATATGTTACTTCCCATTGTGGGTGTTTTACGCGCCCAACGCTGGTCATCATTCACCCTAGTGGGGTCACACTACGGGATCTGACACACTGATGGCGGCTTCATCCATGGCTACAAAGGCCACGGTCCAATTACTTAGCACACCCTAATAGGGGCAGATCCAACCATCGGAGCCACAGACACCATGCAGTAAGCCACTATGGTTTCTCACCTACAGTTGCAAAAGGAAAAGGACAAATCGTGGCACGACATGATCAGTGAATGAAAACCATGGTAAACGAGTGTCGTCGGCAATTGCGACGCTAGCCCGCTCTATGAAGGCCGCCCTCATAGCCCACACGCATTGGGTCGACAATGACATCGACAACACCGAAGTGACCGAGTTTATATAATTTTACCGCAATCTCCATGTGACACCACTACTAAAAACGTGAAGTTAAGGGCCTCTTTAATTGAAACAAAAATTGGGGGTAAAAACAGAAAATTTTCCTATGTACCACTGTTTCGTGCATTTGGTTTAAAGAAGTAGTCAAAGAAACAATGGAAGAAATGTTTCTTTCTCACGGGTTGAAAGGAAAAACGCAAGAATTTTAAACATTCACTTCGCATAACAAATTCATATGGACAAAAAACTAAATTAAGATCCTTACGAGAATAACAAATTTCTAACTCCAATGCCAAGTCATAGTGAGGGCCCTTCTCCCGATAGGTAGCACGACTTTTGAAAGGTTCTTCATGCTAACGTGCAAACCAAGGGCCCTAAGCCAATCCAGGCTCAAGGCCGGCTAGAAAACTTGTAAATCCCAGGCCTCGTTTCTCTTTATAAAGTGAGGTCGGAGATTGAGAGACAGCTCCTAGTCGCCGCGAACATGCCTGAAATAGATGTGGCTTCGTTGAAGCCACGACAATGGAGCCGGCCCAACCTCCCCTGTAATCAGGTTTTATTCCTTTTGTTTTGCACCAAAATAACTCACTGTTATTTTATTAGCTAGATATTTAATAAAAGTTATTAAAAAAAGTCAGTCCATGATTACATAAAAATATTCAATTAGATAAAAAAATCAGGGTGCATTAAAAAGGCGTCCTCGTGTAATTAACAAAAGTTAATTGTATATTAAAAATATGTTCAATATATATAACTAGAATGTTTATTGTATATAAATAAATATTTAGTGTGTATTTGACAAAAATGTTCATATACTTCAGAAAAAAGTTAAGTGTGTATTTAAAAAATGTTCACCGTATATTGCAAAATTCAAAAAATTATGAAAATGTAAAAAAAATTAGATGTTGAAAAATGAATAAACATCGAAACAGAAAACTGAATCAAAAAACAAAAATATCACAGACATAAAAAAGTAAAAAAAGCAAAGCGAGAAAACAATGCTTGCGTAGGATGGGCTCGCCTATCTTGCCTATCGCTTCACCGAAGTCGTGCCTATATGACGCACGGGGATGTCATGTAGGATTTATTATAGTTCGAGGTCCACATAACATCATCGTTGTCATGTGAGTAGCAATTATCACCTCATTATTGTAACCCCCCCACACGAGGCGTTTCCCACCATTGATCAAAGCAAAGTAAGAGTAGGGTATTACCTCAAACATAAGGGCCCGAATCTGGGTAAATTCCTCGTGTGCAGCCCGAATCTGGGTAAATTCCTCGTGTGCAATCCCCTTTGGAACTTTTGGTTTTGCTGTCGAGCTTACCGAGGCTACTCGTGGCTTTCGGTATCGTGTGTTGGCACACTAGTCAGGGGTTGCGTCCACCGGAAGCCGAACCTAAACCAGATATTTAGTCATGCCTCACGAGTTCGTGCCAGGCCAGAGCTTCATCTTCGCTCTCTCACACCTTGACCGTGGATGAGGCATAATGGCTCTACACTAGGGCGTCACCCACACGCGTCTGAACCCGCTTCTTCGGCATGCCGAATTCATCATCGACTGCTACGGTGGTATCATGCTACATGTCTCGTCACATCTCCGAGGTTGGGATGCGGCTTTGAAGCACGCCTTCAGCCCCAGCTCCATCCATCGGCCAAGCAAAGCATGATCGCTCTCCATCAACTCTCGCGAGTACTGTCAATGGCATAACCATGCAACTTAGGTGTTGCAATAACAATGTGACAGTCCTCCAACCCACCCAGGCATCCCATATGATCGCACTAGTGTCCACCAACTTCCCATTGTTGGACGATCTTGAGCCAGAAAATTGCATCTGGGATAGATACCACTCAGAGGATGGGCACACCAAGATAATGAATAAGGGGGGGGTACCTAGGCCATCACCCTGGAGCAAGGCATCATGATGGCCCCAAACGAGTCAGAGAACACGGGGCTAAACATGAACCCCAACCGCGATTAGACAACTCACAATGGGAGTAACATAGGTAGTAACATAGATGCCACCTAAACAAAAAAACTGATGTGACAACTAACTAATGGGAAGAGGGACAAATTGAGTAACATGTCATACTATGAGTAACGTCACATATACCAACACAAGATGACTCTATATGCTAATAAATGTACACCTCTATGCTACCACGTCTATGTTACTATCCACTATGGAGATAGTAACTTAAACTAGTAATATATGCATGTTACTACTATATGTTACTTCCCATTATGTGTAGTCTTACGCGTCCAACGCTAGCCGGTCATCATTCACCCTAGCGGGGTTACACTCCGGGATCTCACACGCTGATGGAGGCTTCATCCATGGCTACAGAGGCCAGAGTCCATTTACTTAGCACACCCTAATAGGGGAAGATCCAACCATCGGAGCCACACACACCATGCAGGAAGCCACTATGGTTGCTCACGTGCAGCTGCAAAAGGAAAAGGACAAATCGTGGCATGACATGATCATTGAATGAAAACCATGGTAAACGAGTGACGTCGGCAATTGTGACGCTAGCCCTGCTCTATGAAGGCCGCCCTCATAGCCCACACGCATTGGGTCGACAATGGCATCGACAACATCGAAGTGACCGAGTTTATATAATTTGTACCGCAATCTCCATGCGACACCATTGCTGACAAACGTGAAGTTAAGGGCCTCTTTAGTTGAAACGAAAATTGGGGGTAAAAACAGGAAATTTTCCTATGTACCACTGTTCGTGCATTTGGTTTAAAGAAGTAGTCAAAGAAACAATGGAGGAAATGTTTCTTTCTCACGGGTTGAAAGGAAAAACGCAAGAGTTTTAAACATTCACTTGGCATAACAAATTCATATGGACGAAAATCTAAATTAAGATCCTTACGGGAAAAACAAATTTCTAACTCCAATGCCAGGTCATAATGAGGGCCCTTCTCCCGATAGGTAGCACGACTTTTGAAAGGTTCTTCATGCTAACGTGCAAACCAAGGGCCCTCAGCCGATCCAGCCTCAAGGTCGGCTAGGAAACTAGTAAATCCTAGGCCTCATCACCCTTTATAAAGTGAGGCCGGAGATCGAGAGAGAGAGAGCTCCTAGTCGCCGCCAACATGCGTGAAATAGATGTGGCTTCGTTGAAGCCACGGCACTGGAGTCGGCCCAACCTCCCCTGTGATCAGGTTTTATTCCTTTTGTTTTGGACCAAAATAACTCACTGTTATTTTATTAGCAAGATATTTAATAAAAGGTATTAAAAATAAAAAATAAAAAGTCAGCCCATGATTACATAAAAAAATCAATTAGATAATAAATTCACTTTGCATTAAAAAGGTGTCCTCGTGTAATTGACAAAAGTTAATTGTGTATTAAAAATATGTTCAATGTATATAACTAGAATGTTTATTGTATATACATAAATATTTAGTGTGCATTTGATAAAAATGTTCATATACTTCAGAAAAAAGTTAAGTGTGTATTTAAAAAATGTTCATCGTATATTGCAAATTTAAAAAAATTATGAAAATGTAAAAAAAAATAGATGTTGAAAAATGAATAAACATCGAAACAGAAAACTGAAACAAAAAATAAAAATATCACACACATAAAAAAGGAAAAAAAAAAGAGAACGAGAAAACAATGCTTGCGTAGGATGGGCTCGCCTATCTTGCCTCTCGCTTCACCGAAGTCGTGCCTATATGACGCACGGGGGTGTCATGTAGGATTTGTTATAGTTCGAGGTCCATATAACATCATCGTTGTCATCTGAGTAGCAATTATCACCCCATAATTGTAAACCTACCCCCCCCACACACACACGAGGCGTTTCCCATCATTAATCAAAGCAATGTAAGAGTAGGGTATTACCTCGATCATAAGGGCCCGAATATGGGTAAATTCCTCGCGTGCAATCCCCTTTGGAACTTTTGGTTTTGCTTGTTGGAATTATGCCCTAGAGGCAATAATAAATATAGTTGTTATTATAATTCCTGTATCAAGATAATCGTTTATTATCCATGCTATAATTGTATTGAATGAAGACTCATTTACACGTGTGGATACATAGACAAAACACTGTCCCTAGCAAGCCTCTAGTTGGCTAGCCAGTTGATCAAAGATAGTCAGTGTCTTCTGATTATGAACAAGGTGTTGTTGCTTGATAACTGGATCACGTCATTAGGAGAATCACGTGATGGACTAGACCCAAACTAATAGACGTAGCATGTTGATCGTGTCATTTTGTTGCTACTGTTTTCTACATGTCAAGTATTTGTTCCTATGACCATGAGATCATATAACTCACTAACACCGGAGGAATACTTTGTGTGTATCAAACGTCGCAACGTAACTGGGTGACTATAAAGATGCTCTACACGTATCTCCGAAGGTGTTCGTTGAGTTAGTATGGATCAAGACTGGGATTTGTCACTCCGTGTGACGGAGAGGTATCTCGGGGCCCACTCGGTAATACAACATCACACACAAGCCTTGTAAGCAATGTAACTTAGTGTAAGTTGCGGGATCTTGTATTACGGAACGAGTAAAGAGACTTGCCGGTAAACGAGATTGAAATAGGTATGCGGATACTGACGATCGAATCTCGGGCAAGTAACATACCGAAGGACAAAGGGAATGACATACAGGATTATATGAATCCTTGGCACTGAGGTTCAAACGATAAGATTTTCGTAGAATATGTAGGATCCAATATGGCCATCCAGGTCCCGCTATTGGATATTGACCGAGGAGTCTCTCGGGTCATGTCTACATAGTTCTCGAACCCGCAGGGTCTGCACACTTAAGGTTCGACGTTGTTTTATGCGTATTTGAGTTATATGGTTGGTTACCGAATGTTGTTTTGAGTCCCGGATGAGATCACGGACGTCACGAGGGTTTCCGGAATGATCCGAAAACGAAGATTGATATATAGGATGACCTCATTTGATTACCGGAAGGTTTTCGGAGTTACCGGGAATGTACCGGGAATGACGAATGGGTTCCGGGAGTTCACCGGGGGGGGCAACCCACCCCGGGGAAGCCCATAGGCCTTAAGGGTGGCGTACCAGCCCTTAGTGGGCTGGTGGGACATCCCAAAAGGGCCCTATGCGCATTGGAAGAAAAATCAAAGAGAAAAGAAAAAAAAGGAGGAGGTGGGAAAGGAAAGAAGGACTCCACCCACCAAACCAAGTAGGACTCGGTTTGGGGGGGAGTCCTTCCCCCCTTTGGCTCGGCCGACCCCCTTGGGGCTCGTTGAGCCCCAAGGCAAGGTCCCCCCTCTCCCACCTATATATACAGAGGTTTTAGGGCTGATTTGAGAGGACTTTTCCACGGCAGCCCGACCACATACCTCCACGGTTTTTCCTCTAGATCGCGTTTCTGCGGAGCTCGGGCGGAGCCCTGCTGAGACGAGATCATCACCAACCTCCGGAGCGCCGTCACGCTGCCGGAGAACTCTTCTACCTCTCCGTCTCTCTTGCTGGATCAAGAATGCCGAGATCATCGTCGAGTTGTACGTGTGCTGAACGCGGAGGTGTCGTCCGTTCGGCACTAGATCGTGGGACTGATCGCGGGATAGTTCGCGGGGCGGATCGAGGGACGTGAGGATGTTCCACTACATCAACCGCGTTCACTAACGCTTCTTCTGTATGGTCTATAAGGGTACATAGATCACTCATCCCCTTTCATAGATGGACATCACCATGATAGGTCTTCGTGCGCGTAGGAAATTTTTTGTTTCCCATGCGACATTCCCCATCAGTGGCATCATGAGCTAGGTTCATGCGTAGATGTCTTCTCGAGTAGAACACAAAAGTTTTTGTGGGCGGTGATGTGCGTTTTGCTGCCCTCCTTAGTCTTTTCTTGATTCCGCGGTATTGTTGGATTGAAGCGGCTTGGACCGACATTACTCGTACGCTTACGAGAGACTGGTTTCATCGCTACGAGTAACCCTGTTGCTCAAAGATGACTGGCAAGTGTCGGTTTCTCCAACTTTAGTTGAATCAGATTTGACCGAGGAGGTCCTTGCATGAGGTTAAATAGCAACTCATATATCTCCGTTGTGGTGTTTGCGTAAGTAAGATGCGATCCTACTAGATACCCATGGTCACCACGTAAAACATGCAACAACAAAATTAGAGGACGTCTAACTTGTTTTTGCAGGGTATGCTTGTGATGTGATATGGCCAACGATGTGATGTGATATATTGGATGTATGAGATGATCATGTTGTAACAGATAATATCGACTTGCACGTCGATGGTACGGCAACCGGCAGGAGCCAGAGGGTTGTCTTTATACTAATGTTTGTGCTTGCAGATGCGTTTACTATTTTGCTAGGATGTAGCTTTAGTAGTAATAGCATGAGTAGCACGACAACCCCGATGGCGACACGTTGATGGAGATCATGGTGTGGCGCCGGTGACAAGAAGATCATGCCGGTGCTTTGGTGATGGAGATCAAGAAGCACGTGATGATGGCCATATCATGTCACTTATGAATTGCATGTGATGTTAATCCTTTTATGCACCTTATTTTGCTTAGAACGACGGTAGCATTATGAGGTGATCTCTCACTAAAAATTTCAAGACGAAATTGTGTTCTCCCCGACTGTGCACCGTTGCTACAGTTCGTCGTTTCGAGACACCACGTGATGATCGGGTGTGATAGACTCAACGTTCACATACAACGGGTGCAAAACAGTTGCGCACGCGGAACACTCGGGTTAAGCTTGACGAGCCTAGCATGTGCAAACATGGCCTCAGAACACATGAGACCGAAAGGTCGATCATGAATCATATAGATGATATGATTAGCATAGGGATGCTTACCACTGAAACTATACTCAACTCACGTGATGATAGGACTTGAGCTAGTGTAAGTGGATCATGAACCACTCAAATGACTAGAGAGATGTACTTTTTGAGTGGGAGTTTAGCGAATAATTTGATTAAGTTAAACTCTAATTATCTTGAACATAGTCTAAGTCCACTTTGAATATATTTGTGTTGTAGATCATGGCTCACGCGACAGTCACCCTGAATTTTAATACGTTCCTAGAGAAAGCTAAGTTGAAATATGATGGAAGCAACTTTGTAGACTGGGCTCGTAATCTTAAGCTAATCTTACAAGCTGGGAAGAAGGATTATGTCCTTAATGCTGCGCTAGGAGATGAACCACCCGCTACGGCTGATCAGGATGTTAAGAACGCTTGGTTAGCACGTATGGAGGACTACTCAGTAGTTCAATGTGCAGTCTTGTATGGCTTAGAACCGGGACTTCAACGTCGCTTTGAGCGTCATTGAGCATTTGAGATGTTCCAGGAGTTGAAGTTTATCTTTCAGAACAACGCCCGGATCGAGAGGTATGAGACCTCAGATAAATTCTATGCTTGCAAGATGGAGGAGAACTCGTCTGTCAGTGAACATGTGCTCAAAATGTCTGGGTACTCAAACCGTCTAGCTGAGCTGGGGATTGAACTCCCGCAAGAGGCTATCACTGACAGAATCCTTCAATCACTGCCGCCAAGCTATAAAGGCTTTGTGTTGAACTACAACATGCAAGGGATGAACAAGTCACCCGACGAGTTGTTTGCGATGCTGAAAGTCGCAGAGTCTGAACTCCGTAAAGAGCATCAAGTGTTGATGGTGAATAAGACCACTAGTTTCAAGAGAAACGGCAAAGGCAAGAAGGGAAATTCAAAGAAGAGCGGCAAGCCTGTTGCCAATCCGACGAAGAAACCCAAAGCTGGACCTAAGCCTGAAACAGAGTGTTACTATAGCAAGGGTATGGGTCACTCGAAGCGCAATTGCCCCAAGTATCTGGCAGATAAGAAGGCGGCCAAAGAAAAATCAGGTATATTTGATATACATGTTATTGATGTGTACTTAACCGGATCTCGTAGTAGTGCCTGGGTATTCGATACCGGTTCTGTTGCTCATATTTGCAACTCGAAACAGGAACTGCGGAATAGACGAAGGATGGCGAAAGATGAAGTGACGATCGCGTAGGAAATGGTTCCAAGGTTGATGCAATCGCCGTCGGCACAGTTTCACTTCAGTTACCATCAGGATTAGCTATGAACTTGAATCATTGTTATTTAGTGTCTGCGTTGAGCATGAACATTATATCTGGATCTTGTTTATTGCGAGACGGTTACTCTTTTAAGTCGGAGAATAATGGTTGTTCTATTTCTATGAGTAACATCTTTTATGGTCATGCACCCAATGTGAGAGGATTGTTCATATTGAATCTTGATAGCGATACACACATACATAACATTGAGACCAAAAGAGTTAGAGTTAACAATGATAGCGCCATATTTTTGTGGCACTGCCATTTAGGTCATATTGGTGTAAAGCGCATGAAGAAACTCCATGCCGATGGACTTTTGGAGTCACTTGACTTTGATTCACTTGACACGTGCGAACCATGCCTCATGGGCAAGATGACTAAAACTCCGTTCTCCGGAACAATGGAGCGTGCAAGTGACTTGTTGGAAATCATACATACCGATGTGTGTGGTCCGATGAGCATAGAGGCACGCGGCGGATATCATTATTTTCTCACCTTCACTGACGATTTGAGTAGATATGGTTATGTCTACTTAATGAAGCACAAGTCTGAAACATTTGAAAAGTTCAAGCAATTTCAGAGTGAAGTTGAAAATCATCATAACAAGAAGATCAAGTTCCTATGGTCTGATCGTGGGGGTGAATATCTAAGTTTCGAGTTTGGTGCTCACTTAAGACAATGTGGAATTGTTTCACAGTTGACACCGCCTGGAACACCACAGCGTAATGGTGTGTCCGAACGTCGTAATCGTACTTTATTAGAGATGGTGCGATCTATGATGTCTCTTACCGATTTGCCGTTATCGTTTTGGGGTTATGCATTAGAAACAGTTGCATTCACTTTAAATAGGGCACCATCAAAATCCGTTGAGACGACACCATACGAACTGTGGTATGGCAAAAGGCCAAAGTTGTCGGTTCTTAAAGTTTGGGGATGTGATGCTTATGTCAAAAAGCTTCAGCCTGAAAAGCTGGAACCCAAAGCGGAAAAGTGCATCTTCATAGGTTACCCAAAAAAGACAGTTGGGTACACCTTCTATCTCAAATCCGAGGGCAAAGTGTTTGTTGCTAAAAATGGAGCTTTTCTCGAGAAGGAGTTTCTCTCAAGAGAATTGAGTGGGAGGAAGATAGAACTTGACGAGGTTGTCGAACCTCTCATCCCTCTGGATGGTGGCGCAGGGAAAGGGGAAACCTCTGTCGTTGCGACGCCGGTTGAGGAGGAAGTTAATGATGATGATCATGAAACTCCAGTTCAAGTTTCTGTCGAACCACGCAGGTCGACGAGACCACGTGCTGCTCCAGAATGGTACGGTAATCCTGTCTTACCAATCATGTTGTTGGACAACAATGAACCTGCAAATTATGAAGAAGCAATGGTGGGCCCAGATTCCAAGAAATGGCTAGAAGCCATGAAGTCCGAGATAGGATCCATGTATGAGAACAAAGTGTGGACTTTGGAGGTACTGTCTGAGGGCCGCAAGGCTATTCAGAACAAATGGATCTTTAAGAGGAAGACGGACGCTGACGGCAATGTGACCGTTCATAAAGCTCGACTTGTGGCAAAGGGTTTTTCACAAGTTCAAGGAGTTGACTACGATGAGACGTTCTCACCCGTAGCGATGCTTAAGTCCGTCAGAATCATGTTAGCAATAGCTGCATTTTTCGATTATGAAATCTGGCAGATGGATGTCAAAACGGCGTTCCTTAACGGTTTCCTTAAGGAAGAATTGTATATGATGCAACCCGAAGGTATTGTCGATCCTAAGAATGCTAACAAGGTGTGAAAGCTCCAGCGATCCATTTATGGACTGGTGCAAGCATCTCGGAGTTGGAACAAACGCTTTGATCAGGTGATCAAAGCATTTGGGTTTATACAAGTGGTTGGAGAATCTTGTATTTACAAGAAAGTGAGTGGGAGCTCTGTGGCGTTTCTAATATTATATGTGGATGACATATTGCTGATTGGAAAAAACGTAGAGTTTTTGGAGAGCATAAAGGATTACTTGAATAAAAGTTTCTCTATGAAGGACCTAGGAGAAGCTGCTTACATTCTAGACATTAAGATCTATAGGGATAGCTCAAAACGCCTGATAGGACTTTCACAAAGCACATACCTTGATAAAGTTTTGAAGAGATTCAAAATGGAACAGTCCAAGAAGGGGTTCTTGCCAGTTTTACAAGGTACGAGATTGAGTAAGACTCAGTGCCCAGCAACTGATGAAGATAGAGAGCATATGCGCTCCGTCCCCTATGCTTCAGCCATAGGTTCTATCATGTATGCAATGATGTGCACTAGACCGGACGTTAGCCTGGCCATAAGTATGGCAGGTAGGTTCCAGAGTAATCCAGGAGTGGATCACTGGACAGCGGTCAAGAATATCCTGAAGTACCTGAAAAGGACTAAGGAGATGTTTCTCGTGTATGGAGGTGACGAAGAGCTCGCCGTAAAAGGTTACGTCGATGCAAGCTTTGACACAGATCCGGACGACTCTAAGTCGCAAACCGGATACGTATTTATTCTTAATGGGGTGCGGTAAGCTGGTGCAGTTCCAAGCAAAGCGTCGTAGCAGATTCTACATGTGAAGCGGAGTACATGGCTGCCTCGGAGGCGGCTAAGGAGGGTGTCTGGATGAAGCAGTTCATGACGGATCTTGGAGTGGTGCCAAGCGCACTGAATCCAATAACCTTGTTCTGTGACAACACGGGTGCCATTGCCTTAGCAAAGGAACCACGGTTTCACAAGAAGTCCACACACATCAAATGACGCTTCAACCTCATCCGCGACTACGTCGAAGGAGAGGACGTAAATATATGCAAAGTGCAGACAGATCTGAATGTAGCAGACCCGCTGACTAAACCTCTTCCACGACCAAAGCATGATCAACACCAGAACTGTATGGGTGTTAGATTTATTACAATGTAATTCGTATGATGATGTGAGGGCTAGATTATTGACTCTAGTGCAAGTGGGAGACTGTTGGAATTATGCCCTACAGGCAATAATAAATATAGTTGTTATTATAATTCCTGTATCAAGATAATCGTTTATTATCCATGCTATAATTGTATTGAATGAAGACTCATTTACATGTGTGGATACATAGACAAAACACTGTCCCCAGCAAGCCTCTAGTTGGCTAGCCACTTGATCAAAGATAGTCAGTGTCTTCTGATTATGAACAAGGTGTTGTTGCTTGATAATTGGATCACGTCATTAGGAGAATCACGTGATGGACTAGACCCAAACTAATAGACGTAGCATGTTGATCGTGTCATTTTGTTGCTACTGTTTTCTGCGTGTCAAGTATTTGTTCCTATGACCATGAGATCATATAACTCACTAACACCGGAGGAATACTTTGTGTGTATCAAACGTCGCAACGTAACTGAGTGACTATAAAGATGCTCTACAGGTATCTCCGAAGGTGTTCGTTGAGTTAGTATGGATCAAGACTGGGATTTGTCACTCCGTGTGACGGAGAGGTATCTCGGGGCCCACTCGGTAATACAACATCACACACAAGCCTTGCAAGCAATGTAACTTAGTGTAAGTTGTGGGATCTTGTATTACGGAACGAGTAAAGAGACTTGCCGGTAAACAAAATTGAAATAGGTATGCGGATACTGACGATCGAATCTCGGGCAAGTAACATACCGAAGGACAAAGGGAATGACATACGGGATTATATGAATCCTTGGCACTGTGGTTCAAACGATAAGACTTTCGTAGAATACGTAGGATCCAATATGGGCATCCAGGTCCCGCTATTGGATATTGACCGAGGAGTCTCTTGGGTCATGTCTACATAGTTCTCGAACCCGCAGGGTCTGCACACTTAAGGTTCGACGTTGTTTTATGCGTATTTGAGTTATATGGTTGGTTACCGAATGTTGTTCGGAGTCCCAGATGAGATCACGGACGTCACGAGGGTTTCTGGAATGGTCCGGAAATGAATATTGATATATAGGATGACCTCATTTGATTACCGGAAGGTTTTCGAAGTTACCGGGAATGTACCGGGAATGACGAATGGGTTCCGGGAGTTCACGGGAGGAGGGGGCAACCCACCCCGGGGAAGCCCATAGGCCTTAAGGGTGGCGCACCAGCCCTTAGTGGGCTGGTGGGACAGCCCAAAAGGGCCCTGTGCGCATTGGAAGAAAAATCAAAGAGAAAAGAAAAAAAAGGAGGAGGTGGGAAAGGAAAGAAGGACTCCACCCACCAAACCAAGTAGGACTCGGTTTGGGGGGGAGTCCATCCCCCCTTTGGCTTAGCCGACCCCCTTGGGGCTCCTTGAGCCCCAAGGCAAGGTCCCCCCTCTCCCACCTATATATACGTAGGTTTTAGGGCTGATTTGAGACGACTTTTCCACGGCAGCCCGACCACATACCTCCACGGTTTTTCCTCTAGATCGCGTTTCTGCGGAGCTCGGGCGGAGCCCTGCTGAGACGAGATCATCACCAACCTCCGGAGCGCTGTCACGCTGCCGGAGAACTCTTCTACCTCTCCGTCTCTCTTGCTGGATCAAGAAGTCCGAGATCACCGTCGAGCTGTAGGTGTGCTGAACGCGGAGGTGCCGTCCGTTCGGCACTAGATCGTGGGACTGATCGCGGGATAGTTCGCGGAGCGGATCGAGGGACGTGAGGACGTTCCACTACATCAACCGCGTTCACTAACGCTTCTGTTGTACGGTCTACAAGGGTACGTAGATCACTCATCCCCTCTCGTAGATGGACATCACCATGATAGGTCTGCGTGCGCGTAGGAAATTTTTTGTTTCCCATGCGACGTTCCCCATCATTGCTCTTGAGCTTACTGAGGCTACTCGCGGCTTTCGGTATCGTGTGTTGGCACACTAGTCAGGCGTTGCGTCCACCAGAGGCCGAACCTAAACCAGATATTTAGTCATGCCTCACGAGTTCGCGTCAGGCCAGACCTTCATTTTAGACTCTCGCACCTTGACCGCGGATGAGGCATAATGGCTCTACACAAGGGCGTCACCCACACCCGTATGAACCCGCTTCTTCGGCACGCCGAATTCAAAATCGACTGCTGCGGTGGTATCATGTTACGCGTCACATCACATCTCTGAGGTTGGGATGCGGCTTTGAAGCACGCCTTCAGCCCCAGCTCCATCCATCGGCCAAGAAAAGCATGATCGCTCTCCATCAACTCTCGCGATTAGAGTCAATGGCATAACCATGCAACTGAGGTGTTGCAATAACAATGTGACAGTCCTCCAACCCACCGAGGCATCCCATATGATCGCACTAGTGTGCACCAACTTCCCATTGTTGGACGATCATGAGCCAGAAAATTGCATCTCGGATAGATACCACTCGGAGGATGGGGACACCTCTACAAGCTCTCCCTCAACAGCCGATAATGAATACCGGGGGGGGGCTACCTAGGCCAACACCCTGGAGCAAGGCATCATGATGGCCCCAAACGAGTCGGAGAACACGGGGCTCAACATGAACCCCAACCGCGCTTAGACTACCCACAATGGGAGTAATATAGGTAGTAACATAGATGCCACCTAAGCAAAAAACTGATGTGCAACTAATTAATGAGAAGGGAGACAAATTGAGTAACATATCATACTATGAGTAACATCACATATACCAACACAAGATGAGTTTATATGCTAATAAATGAACACCTCTATGCTACCACGTCTATGTTTCTATCCATTATGGAGGTAGTAACTTAGACTAGTAACAGATGCATGTTACTACTATATGTTACTTCTCATTGTGGGTAGTCTTATGCGCCCAACGCTAGCCGGTCATCATTCACCCTAGTGGGGTCACACTACGGTATCTAACACACTGATGGCGGCTGCATCCATGGCTATAGAGGCCACAATCCAATTACTTAGCACACCCTAATAGGGGAAGATCCAACCATCGGAGCCACAGACACCATGCAGTAAGCCACTATGGTTGCTCACCTGCAACTGCAAAAGGAAAAGGACAAGTCGTGGCACGACATGATTATTGAATGAAAACCATGGTAAACGAGTGTCGTCGGCAATTGCGACGCTAGCCCCGCTCTATGAAGGCCGTCCTCATAGCCCACATGCATTGGGTCGACAATGACATCGACAACATCGAAGTGACCGAGTTTATATAATTTGTACCGCAATCTCCATGCGACACCATTGCTCACGAACGTGATCGCTCCTCTCCAGACCCAGTTGTGACACACCATCGAGGTCCAGGAGAACATAAGCAAGTCAAGGCTCTGCCTCGGCAGTACCAATGACGTGCTCTCCTTGACGGGCCAACCCCTACAAACACAATCACTAGGGCTCTCAGCCCAGATTGATGGAACCAACGAAAGAGGAGCCTAGCACGTTGCATCAAACAATATCCATCATTGGTTGAAATATGTTGCCTCCACCCATGCCGCCACCAGTGCACAAGTGATTTGGCCATCACCCAACCCTCCGTGATCACATCCAAGCCCGAGAGAAGGAGAGATACAGATACAATTACGATCCAACAACAAGGACTCCAACATGCCTAATGACAAGAACCACACCGCCATGCTTTGCCTATGAAGTGACCACTCATCCTTCCCCAAGGTCGTTCATCATTCGCGGCATTGACAAATACTCCAGTGACTCAACATCTTATCATTGGATCAACGACTAGCTCATAGCATTCAACATGCTGGAGGAGACATAGGAAACACCCTAAGATACGTAACTCGTTGTCTTACGGGGTCGACAAGGATATACCTCAACGGGCTTCCGCCAAACACCACCGGCGAGTGGACGTTCTTCGAACCCCTTCATCAGCAACTTCAAAGGGACATACTAGCATCCCGCCAGCGCATATGACCTCCACAACCACATCTAAGGTGATAAGGAGTTGATCGAAAATCTCGTCGCTCGCTGGCTCAAGAAGTGCAACTCACTATCAACCATACCACACAATTAGACTACCCACCTAATTGTTAACGATGCACAAGATACACTCCTACACAATAAGCTCGACAGAAAGAAAGCAAACGACAAAGTCACCAACATGGCACACCTCACAAAGGTGGCAAATGACTACGCAACCGGCAAAAAGACATGGGGGACTATATGTACTTTCAACCAGAATGAAGATGAAGCATGCGTGATCACAAGTTGGTTGTGTGAGAATTCATCAAAACGGAATCGAGGGCCACGAGAAGCTCATGCATGACTACTTTTTTTGGGGCATACCTTTCTGCCTTATGTGTTCCGACGAGGCTTCCACATTACAAATGGTTGTTCCTTCGAATTTCCAATGACATGGAAACCAACGAACCTTTATTCCAGCATCAGAGAAATTTCACTGGTCTCCTGGGTTTTTCCGCTTATCCAAAAGGTGACCATGACATTTTGAATGATTGCATATGGTGTTCTTGCATATGCATAGTATGTGTATCTTCGAATAGCTGAAGCTACAATCATAAAGTGAATGAAAGTGTTCACTAAAAATGTGATGATGGTTCATGGAGAGCGGTATCTACGAGCACCCAATGTCGAGGACATAACCAGGCTTCTAGTGGTTCATGAAGCAAAAGGCATGGAATGCTAGGAGTGTTGCCTATACGCTGTTCAGGTGGAAGAATTGCTTTGCAGCTTGGCATGACCAATTCGCGAGTCATTGCCATGATTCAACAATAATTTTGGAAGTTGTTACCTATGAAGATGTGTGGCGTTGCTACTTTAGATTGCTTGAATCTCACAATGATATTAATATCTTGCAAAGATCTCATCTGTTTGCAAGGCTAGTTGGTACTTCTCCATCTTTGCAACTTCACGGTGAATGACTATCAGCATGACAAAGGACACTATCTATCCGATGACATCTATCCACCTTAGTCAACATTTGTTAATGCAATTTCTAATCCTGAGACCACTAAACATGAGCATTTAACCAAGGCGAAGGAAGCTCAAAGGAATAACATTGAAGGGCATTTGAAGTGTTACAAGCCCACAAGGAAGGTTTTCAGTTATCCAGGGGCATGCTTGTTTCTGGAACAATAATGTCATGGTAAGTATGATGACATGTTATGTGATTCGGTGTAACATGATCATTGAGGACTAGGGCGGTATCGACTATCTCGCATGCCTTGGTGGCTATCATACCTAGACAATTCTTTCAATTAACCTACTAGTACTAGAACATGCACATCTTAATTCAAATTAATATGATTCTGTGTTTTAGAGAACACCACACTTTATTGATCAAGGATAATCAAAGAGTGAGTGCCTCGCGATGGCAATCCAAGGTGGTGGCCTTGAGTGATTGTTGACTTTCTTGTGGGCCTGATGCATCGGCACGTGGACTTGCGATTTACACCCCGTGGACGAATCAAAACATGAATACATGATTCAACTGACCAAGTCGTCTTTTTCCACTTCCAAAATTATAGAAGTAAAAAATCTTGTGAAGTCATGAACGTGCGTCGAAGACGACAACTCGCAAGGCATAGACGTGTGATGGCCGACGGCGAGTAGTGAACAGTGGTCGCGTGTGTCGACGACGGTCACTGAATTGAGCTAGGCGGGGATGCAAAGTTGTCCGGTCACAATATGACCCAAAATAAGAGGAGCAAGTAAATATTAAAAGCTAATTTAGAATTGGAATTGAAATTTAAGACCCCTTCAAAAAAAAGAAATTGTAGTTCAAATTTTGAAGCAAATTTTGTTGTCGTTGCCTGAAATAAGCTCTAATAGTCTAGGTCTCCCCTATCATTAGAACTAATCAATCAGTTTTGAATTTTGATTGTACTTGTTAAATACAAAGTGATAAATATATATCTAAATATTCTAATGAGCTCTTGCCCAATTGCATTATATATACATGATTTTCTTCTTTAGAAATTTCGCCACACCTAAAAAATTATTTTTGCCTCTGTCACTATCAAGGATGAAAGGGATATGTTAAGCCAAAATATGGGCACAATCGTCGAGTATCATAGGCATACAAACCGCATTCAAACATTTCTTAAGGTCTACTAGAAGATTGAAGACTAGGCCTCCCATCATGAGCATCTCATTAGGTATCATTGACATCAAATTGGGAGATGTGTGTTTATTTCTTTCCTATAATTCTTTTATTTTTACTTGAACAATTTATTTAAGCATATTATTTTTTGCATTTGAATTGTTTGTTATTTTGGGTTATTTTCTGTATCTGAATTTATAGTTTGTGACATTATTTTTTGAATTATTAATTTGTTTGACACACATTGTCTGAATAGTGTAGGAAAAAACTAGAACAATATGAAAAACACATTATGACGACTCTATGTTTGCGCACAATCTTGCGAGCAAACGCAAAGTTCCTCACCTCAAACTCAAATGAGCTCGGTGAACAAAAAAATAAAAAAATAAAAAATATCTGAATTTTTATTACAAACATTGGCAAAAGTTCTAATAGCTTGAAAGTTTTCATCATGTGTTGGGGCATAGTTTATGCCTAAGTAATTTTGGTGATTGATGACAGTACCGTAAAGGACTAACCGTGTGTGTTAAGGTTTCAGATAACACACGTCAACGGCACAAGACGACTCGCCTCCTCATTCATGGAACGGAAGCACGGTGCTCTCTACGATTCTCTTTATTTGAGTCATAGAAAGCCGTACTATTAAGATGGGAACCGTAGTGGAAAGGTTTGGGTGGAATCTATCTTTGCACGGGCACACTTCACACATTTTCCCTTACCTTCATCTTTGGAGCGGACCCCGCCACTGTGTTTCTTTCCTCCTTGCAAAATGGTCCCCAGCGGTAGTACCGCTGGCCCTAGCGGTAGTACCGCCGGAATGCTAGCGGTAGTACCGCTGCAGCCAGCGGTAGTACCGCTGGCTCGCGGTAGTACCGCCCCTGGTCAGCGGTAGTACCGCTCCAGGAGTTTAGTACTGCCTGCCTAGCGGTTGTTCGTGGACGGACCTTTTTGCGAAGACTTTCTTGGCGGTGGTAGTGTCTTTGACTTGTGGAGAATCATCGAGCAAGGATATTATCCCCATGATCCAAGCAACCTCACTCCAAGAGAAGATGCAGACAATCAATACAATCACTCCGCTTTGTTTATTCTCCAGTCTGCAGTGCCACCTGAAGATCTTCCTCACTTACGTCCCTTCACTTTGGCCAAGGATTGTTGGGAGCATATTATGGTGTTGTACAAGGGAAGCTCAAGCATTCAACGATCCAACTATGAAGTGATACTTGATAAGGCCGATGAGTTTGTGATGAAGGAAGACGAGGACCCTCGTGATCTCTATCAGAGGGTGACTACTATTGCTGTGGCACTCAAGGATCATGGGAGCAAGGATGTGGATGATACATGGGTCAAGCGCAAGTTCCTTAAAGCCATCATGCCTTTCAACAAAGCCATGTCATCTGCCATTCGCCAGCGGCCAGACTTCCACTCCTTGTCTTCCAGTGAGGTGTTGGATGAATTCATTGCAACGTCAATCATGAATGAAACAGCCGACAATGCACTTGCTTGTGTTCGATCAAATAAAACTTCACCCAACCTTGCGTTGAAAGCAAAAGCAATGCTTGAAGAAGAAGAAGAAGATGAGGAAGAGGAGGGCTGCCCTGAAGACACAAAGTATGCCTATCATGAGCACATGGCTCTTGCATCAAGGCAATTCTGGGGCAACAAGAGGAACTCAAGACCCACCTTCACCAAGAACAACTCGAGTGGATTCAAACCCAATCAACGAGTAAGGACATGTTATAAATGTGGTAACGTGAGTCACTTCGTGGCCGAATGTCCCTATGAGAAAAGGGAAGACAACGGAGGCAAGCTCATTCGCAAAGACAAAACCAAATCATTTCCAATCAAGAACAACTTTGTGAAGAAACCTCACCCAAATGGGATGGTGGCCCTTGAAGAGTATCCTTCCGATGATGATGATGATGATGATGATGATACAGTGGAAACGGCAACTGTTGCTATTGCCACTACCTCTCCCCAGAAGGTGTCTCTCTTCAACGGCCCCAACGAGAACCACATCACCAAGTGCCTCATGGCAAAAGGTATCAATCAGGTAACTCCCATCATTAAGACCAACATTGCTTCTGCTCCTTCTTTGTTAAATTGTGTTGAAGATAGTGATGTTGGGGAACATAATCAGCATGATCTTGACAAGTTTCTGTGCACTATTAAGGGAGAACCCAAGAAGCACTTTGTTGCTCCCTTGGAACAACTAGGTGAGGCCACTGACCTCATTGAGTCTCATGAGGAGACCATCTCCGAGCTTCAGGGACACAGTCCTGACTATGCCGATGAAATTGCCGAATTATCTAATGCTCTAGAAAAGGAGCGCACTCTTTGTTTGGCTCTTGAGGTGTCATATAACGATGACTGCGCTAAAATGCAAAAGAAACTAGATCATGCTGTTGTTCTTACTCGTATGCTTAAGTCTGAAAAGTATGCTCTTGGGGTTGGCCATGGCAGACTCAAAGAGGAGTTTGACAAACTTGACAAGGCCCACAAGGTCTTGAAAGGTGCTCATTTCTCTCTGAAAGAGTCTCATGATCAACTCCAAGCAAAGCTTACCAAGGAGATCTCTACTTGCCCTCCCTTTGTGTTAATTGATAATGCTTGTGCAACTAACCCGTGTTGTGAGCATGTACATCTTGTGGAGGAAAATGCCAAGTTAAAGGATAAAATTGAGAAGGGCCTTGTGGCATGCATACAAGGTGAGAAGAGTCTGAACGACCTCTTGAGCACTCAAAAGGGTGTTGTAGGAAAGGAGGGACTTGGACTTACCTCCAAGTCAAAAGGTAAAAGGAGGAACAGGAACAAACGATCTCCCACCCTCATGGACATCTTTGTCAAAGAGGGTGAGGGGACTCAGAAGGTGAACAGGAACAAGGTGGACTATGGAAACCTCAAGAAGGGCAAAACCATTCCTACTAACAGAGCCGGCAAACTCAATTCTTCTTATGTCTTTTGTTTTGCTAGTGATGGGCATGTTTATGCCAGATTTGTTGGTTCCTATGATGAGGATATTGAATGGGCTATCTGGGTTCCTAAGACCCTTGTCTCTAACATGAAAGGACCCATTAAAAAATGGGTACCTAAAACCAAGCCTTGATCTATTGCAGGAGTTTGCTTCCGGTGGGGTGTCATGGTTGCTCGATAGTGGAGCAACAAATCATATGACCGGAAGCAAGGACTTAGTGGTGGATGTGCATCCTTCTCCATCTATGCCCACCCATGTCCAATTCGCCGATGCATCCTCTTCAAAGGTATTGGGATTTGGTAAGGTGGTCATGTCTCAAGATTTATCTATTGAGAAGGTCATGCTTGTTGAGTCACTTGCCTACAATTTACTTTCGGTTCGTCAACTCGCAATTATGGGTTTTTCCACATTCTTTAATCTTGATACTGTGGTCCTCCTGAGGAGCAAGACTCTTAAAGTAGCCTATGTTGGATATGTCGAAAATGGTCTTTATGTGGTGAACTTCTCAAAGCGACCCACTAAGACTGCGACATGTTTAATGGCTAAAGTTGATGTGGGCTGGCTTTGGCATCGCCGTTTAGCTCATGTCAATATGAGATCTTTGCAAAGTCTTCTGACAGGGGACCATATTCGTGGACTAACAAATGTGAGTTTTGCTAAAGATCGTGTTTGCAGTGCGTGCATTGAAGGAAAGATTCATGAAACTGCTCATCGTCCAACGACTCTTATCTACACTAAGAGGCCATTGGAACTACTCCATATGGATCTGTTTGGTCCTCCATCATTTGATAGTCTTGGAGGCAGAAAGTATTGCTTAGTGATTGTTGACGACTACTCAAGATATACCTGGGTATATTTCTTTAAAAAGAAGAGTGAAACTCAACAAACGGTCATCAACTTTGCTAATGAAGCGCAACGTCAACATGAAGCAAAGATCTTGATGATTAGAAGTGACAACGGCACCTAGTTCAAGAACTACACCTTAGATGAGTTTCTAGGTTATGAGGGAATAAAACACCAATATTCTGCACCATATATCCCTCAACAAAACGGTGTGGCAGAAAGGAAGAACCGGACCTTGATAGACGCTGCAAGGACAATGATGGCAGAATTCAAATCTCCATATAACTTCTGGGCAGAGGCCATCAACACAGCATGTCATGCATCCAATCGGCTCTACATCCGCAAAGGCTTGAACAAGACTCCATATGAGATTCTAACTGGAAACAAACCCAATCTCAAGTACTTCCGGGTATTCAGTTGTAAGTGTTTCATTCTCAAGAAAGGTGCACGGTTAGCTAAATTTGATTCTAGAGCACATGAGGGTATCTTTGTTGGTTATGCTACAAACTCTCATGCTTACCGTGTCCTCAACAAGTCCACCGGACTAATTGAGGAGACGTGTAACGTAGAGTTTGATGAAAATAATGGCTCCCAAGTGGAGCAAAGTGGTCTTTGTGATGTAGGTGATGAAATTCCTCCCCAAGCCATAAGAAGAATGGGGATTGGTCAAATACTCCCCATTGAGGAACCCCTTGTGGCCGAAGGAGAAGGACAATTCTCTAATCAAGTGGAGCCATCACCTCCACAAGCCCCACACGCTTCCGATGAACAAAGAGAAGACTCTCAACAAAATAAACAAGCTCAAGGTCAATTGCCCAACAATGATGATGTGTCTCAGGATATTCAAGCACTACCCCAAGACTCCGAACCTGCTCATGATCAAGATCAAGTGCAACCCCGAGATCCAGACCAAGTAGAAGCACAAGATCAAGATCAAGAGAAACCACAAATACAAGAACAAACTAGTGAACCTGCTCAAGTCGAAGGACAAGATGATTAGGAGACTGTCTCACAATTCCCTTCTGGAGCACCAATAGCTGGCTCAAGACGCAAGGGCAAGCAAAGTAAACAAGTCGATGCTCCCCCGTTATCTAATGAAGAACTCTTGGAGCGTCGAGCAGCCAAGATTGCGAACAAGGTGAGAGTCAAGTCACATCTTATGAAGAATGTACTTGGTAGTTTAAAAAGGGGAGTATCCACCCGTCAACATATTTGGAATTATTGTGAGCATCGAGCGTTTGTTTCGTATTGTGAACCTCAACAGGTACAGGAAGCGCTCGATGATGAGGATTGGCTTATGGCCATGCACGAAGAACTTAACAACTTCGAGCGCAACCAAGTCTGGGATTTAGTGCCTAGGCCAACGGAGGAACATAATGTCATCGGGACCAAATGGATATTCAAGAACAAGCAAGATGCCAATGGGATTGTGATTCGAAACAAGGCAAGATTGGTGGCTCAAGGCTACTCCCAAGTCGAGGGTATCGACTACGGTGAAACCTTTGCCCCTGTTGCTCGTCTAGAATCTATTCGCATGTTGCTTGCATTTTCTTCACATCATAACTTCAAATTACAACAAATGGATGTGAAAAGTGCCTTTCTTAATGGTCCTTTAAATGAGTTGGTCTATGTCAAACAACCCCCAGGATTCGAACATCCCAAGCTCCCCAATCATGTGTACAAACTTAATAAGGCACTCTATGGCCTTAAACAAGCCCCACGCGCGTGGTATGAGTATCTTACTGAGTTGTTACAAGATCGTGGGTTTGAAATTGGAAAGATAGATCCCACTCTTTTTACTAAGAGGGTTAAAGGGGATTTGTTCATATGCCAACTATATGTTGATGATATTATCTTTGGCTCTCCTAACATTTCCTTCAATGAAGAATTTGCTGCACTAATGACTGAGAAGTTTGAGATGTCCATGATGGGAGAGTTGAAGTTCTTCCTCGGGTTCGAGATTAAACAAGGTCTAGAAGGGACATTCATCAAACAAGCCAAGTACACTCAAGAGATGCTCAAACGGTTCGAGCTCGAAGATGTCAAACCGGTCAAGTTCCCCATGCCAACAAGACGCAAGCTTGACAGTGATCCCAATGGTAAAGGAGTGGATCAAAAGGTATATCGCTCCATGATTGGATCCCTCCTTTACCTTTGTGCATCTAGACCAGATATTATGTTGAGTGTAGGGATATGTGCACGGTTTCAATCCGCACCAAAAGAAAGTCATTACATGGCTGTTAAGCGAATCTTTCGATATTTGGCTCATACCCCAAACTTTGGCCTTTGGTATCCCAAAGGAGCAAACTTCAATCTAGTTGGCTATTCTGACTCAGATTGGGCAGGGGATTGTGTAGAGAGGAAGTCAGCGTCTGTAGGATGCCAATTCCTTGGTCGCTCATTGGTAAGTTGGTCGTCAAAGAAGCAGAATTGCGTCTCCTTATCATCCACCGAAGCTGAGTATGTGGCGGCTGCAAGTTGTTGTGCACAATTGCTATGGATGAGGCAAACTTTAAAGGACTATGGTGTCACTTGTGACAAAGTGCCTCTTCTGTGTGACAATCAAAGTGCTATCAAGATTTCCCTCAACCCAGTGCAACATAGCAAAACCAAACATATTGATATTCGCCATCACTTCATTCGTGAACATATGAAGCTAGGTGATATTGAGGTTCACTTCATCCACACTGAAGAGCAACTTGCAGATATTTTCACTAAGCCTCTAGATGAAGCAAGGTTCCGGGAGTTAAGGCATGAGCTAAATATCATTGATTCAAGTAATGTGGATTGAAACTAGGCATGTTGCACCTCACTTTGCATTCCATCTTGTCTAGATGTAGGCATGGACATAGGGGGAGTGTTGTTCTCTCAATGAACTTTCCCTCCCCCCATTATGCATAAATCAATCTAGTCTTTCACTTTAGCCATTGTCAAATGGCACTTGTGCTTCAAAGACGAGCATTGGTCATGAACCCAAGGATAATTCTTCGCGGTGTCATACCATTGTCTCAAACATAGGTGGCCTCGGCCACCTTCCCCCTCCCCCTCCACCTTTCTCTCATCTCGGAGAAAGAATATAAAATGATGAGTCAGTATATATTTCTGGTGCTATCCTCATTTTTCTCTTTCTTGTCATTTGCCCACGTTCTTCTCTTATCCTAGGTCGCGTTGTGACATTTGCAGCGGTACTACCGCCAGGGGGAGCGGTACTACCGCCAGGACCCCAGCGGTACTACCGCCAGGGGTAGCCGTACTACCGCCAGGACCCCAGCGGTACTACCGCCAGGATCCCCATCTAACACGACCTGCTAGGAAATTTTTAGGGCTGTCTCAAGGGGGAGCGGTACTACCGCTAGGGGGAGCGGTACTACCGCCAGGACCCCAGCGGTACTACCCCCAGGCAGCGGTACTACCGCCAGGTCCACAGCGGTACTACCGCTGGCCCGTACTCCTTGGGCTATATAAAGGAGGGGGAGCCCGTGTTTCCCTGGTTCTTTCTTCTTCCTCACGGCTCCTCCCTCCCCATCTCCGAAATCCCCCAGTTTTGATCTCTTTTCGTGGAGCTCCTTCTCTCCGTTGGATTGGAGGGTTTGCTCCACTTCTCCTTCCTCCTCCAAGGACCATGAATCCCGGTAAAGCTCCTCCCCTTCTTCTCTTGGTTGATGTTCTTGTTCTAGGGTTAGGAGCATTGGTGGTTTGGATCCATGTCTTTGATCTTGTGCCTTGTTCTTGGATGGCATGAAGGAGATATTTGAGGGGAGTGTAGGTCCTATAAATCGTTGTTGATTATTTTGCCATGCCCTAGGATTTACTTGTTTTAGATCAAGCACTTGAACTATGTTTGGATTCGATCTAAAACTTTCTCTCTCTTGCCTAGGCATGTACTTATTTCGGTGATACCTGTGATCCTCATGTGTGTAGGGCTGTGGTGGAGTTCTTAGTGTTCATGTACATCCCATTCTCCTCGTAAAATTCGTGTAGTCATATCCATGGGGACTGTTTTCTCTGTCAGGTCTGAAAATCAAACCCCAGCGGTACTACCGCCAGGGTAGCGGTACTACCGCTAGGACCCCCAGCGGTACTACCGCCAGGGGTAGCGGTACTACCGCCAGGAGGATTCACTGTGCATTCTTTTCATGTGCTTGGCAATGAGTGTTTTCTTTTCTGCCTTTTCTAGTTCATTGCCTTGACTCTTTTTGTCGCTCCTTTTCACTGTGTGTTTTTTGTCACGGGTGGTGCTCGCCGTTCGAACCCCTCACGGGACACGCAGTCAAAGCATTATCGTAACCTCGAGGCTCCAGAGGGTTCTGCTACTTCAGGTCTGCAACCCAAAAAGCAGGCTTTCAAGAAGACCGCGCACAAGGACAAGGGGATCAATGTCCTCACAATGCCTCCCAAGGACTTTCTGCGGTTCCGCACTCAAAACCATTATCTCCAAGAGAAGGCTGTGATCAAGAATGTTGACCATGTTTGGACAAGGGATCACTGCAGGATCTACCGTGATATTGTCATGCACTTCAAGAAGAACTTTGTCCCTATTCAGTGGATTGACCTCGCTCATCTTCAGCGGAACCTGGACTATTTTGGTGATGCCCTCTCTCTGATTGACAAACTGGGCATCAAGGACATCATCACTTTCAAGACAGATTTTAACCCCAATGTTGTTGCCCAGTTCTATGTCACGGTCCACTTCTCTCCTGATGAAGAGCTCTCTATGGTGTGGATGACTGGGACTCAGAAGATGACCGGTACCTGGCGTGAATTCATGGCATTCCTCAAGGTTGGGTTCCAGGGAGCTGACACTCCACTTGGGTCGCGTCCTCATGCTACAGCTCCCACTGATAGGGCCCCCGCCAAGGACAGATTGCAGCAACTCTATGTGAAGAAGGGTGTGCTCCCAAGCATATGGACATCATGCATCGGATCTTCCGCAACACCCTCTTTCCTCACATTGGTAAATTCGACAAGGTTCATGGCTCTCTGGCTGAGATGTTGTTGCTCTGTGAGGAGGCTATGACTAAGGAGTCTGCCCCTCTTGATATTTCTGATGTGATGTTCACGGAGCTCTGGAACTGCATCATGATGCGCAAGGTTTCCATCTACGGGCCCTATCTGTTTGCTTATATCCGTCAGAAGTGGCAAGATACCTATCCGGAGGAGGAGCTATACATTCAGGCTGACTACATTGTGCACGACCCTGTCAAGCTTCGCGTCAAGGATAAATGGGCCAACCCATCAACTCCTCTCAGCAGATGGATACTAACACAGAGACTGCTGCTGACAGAGGAACCGCCTCTCAGTCCCGCTCTTCTGCCATGCCATCTTGGGCCATCAAACTGCAGGATAAGATGAAGACCCTATTCTGTATGCAGGCTAAGGGTCAGTACCAGACGCACGTGGCTCAGAAGGAGAGCCGCCAGAGGCACAAGCATGTCCTAAGGACTCTTGATGTTGACATCTCCAGCGGATCAGAGGACGACATCACTCCAGAGGCTACTTGGATGCAGGCTCAAGGGTACCAGTGGTCTGGCGATGAGGCGGAAGAGGAGGAGCAGGACGATCCGGAGGGTACCGACGAGTCTGGTGATGCTGAGGATGAGGAGTAACCACCTGTGGCGTTAGGTGTGCCCCTTTTTGGTGTCCTGTGCCAAAGGGGGAGAGAGTCTAGGAGCTGGATTTGCTTTCAGAGTCAAACTTTGCTTTGCTTTGCTTTCTTTCGTATTTTGCTTCGAACTTGGTTTGCTTCTAGTTTGTTATCGTTTGTGATACATGAACTTATGTGAGATTTATTTCCATCATATGCTATGAGTCATATGCCCCGTATTGTCATATATCTCTATCTTTTTTGTTCTCATATTTCTTACTGTGCAAATCCGGTATTGTCATCAATCCACCAAAAAGGGGGAGATTGTTGGGGCATAGTTTATGCCTAAGTAATTTTGGTGATTGATGACAGTACCGTAAAGGACTAACCGTGTGTGTTAAGGTTTCAGATAACACACGTCAACGGCACAAGACGACTCGCCTCCTCATTCATGGAACGGAAGCACGGCGCTCTCTACGATTCTCTTTATTTGAGTCATAGGAAATCCGTACTATTAAGAGGGGAACCGTAGTGGAAAGGTTTGGGTGGAATCTATCTTTGCACACGCACACTTCACACATTTTCCCTTACCTTCATCTTTGGAGCGGCCCCCGCCACTGTGTTTCTTTCCTCCTTGCAAAATGGTCCCCAGCGGTAGTACCGCTGGCCCTAGCGGTAGTACCGCTGGAATACGAGCGGTAGTACCGCTGGCTGGCGGTAGTACCGCCCCTGGTCAGCGGTAGTACCGCTCCAGCAGCTTAGTACCGCCTGCCTAGCGGTTGTTCGTGGACGGACCTTTTTGCGAAGACTTTCTTGGCGGTGGTAGTGTCTTTGCACTACCAGGGGCCAGCGGTAGTATCGCTGGAGTGCCAGCGGTAGTACCGTTGCAACCAACGGTAGTACTGCTAGTCGGCGGTAGTACCGCCCCTGGTCAGCGGTAGTACCGCTGGAGTGCGAGCGGTAGTACCGCTGCAGCCAGCGGTAGTACCGCTGGAGCTCGGGCAGAGAGTGGGAAAACGGTTGAATTTTTCCCCCACTATATAAAGGGTTCTTCTAGCTGTGGAACCTCATCTCTTACCTCCCCAAGCTCCATTGTTGCCCCCTAAGCTCAAAAGTGCCCGATCTCTCTCCCTAGCCAATCAAACTTGTTGATTATTTAGGGATTGGTTGAGAAGGCCTAGATCCGCACTTCCACCGAGAGAATAGTTGATTCCCCCACCAATCCCTTGCGGATCTTGTTACTCTTGGGTGTTTGAGCATCCTAGACGGTTGAGGTCACCTCGAAGCCATATTCCATTGTGGTGAAGCTTCGTGGTCTAGTTGGGAGCCTCCAAGCTTTGTGTGGAGTTTGCCCCAACCTTGTTTGTAAAGGTTCGGTCTCCGCCTTCAAGGGCACCTATAGTGGAATCACGGTACCTTGCATCGTGCGAGGGCGTGAGGAGAATACGGTGGCCTTAGTGGCTTATTGGGGAGCATTGTGCCTCCACACCGCTCCAACGGAGACGTACTTCGTGTCAAAGGGAAGGAACTTCGGTAACACATCCTCGTCTCCATCGGTTCCACTTGTGGTTATCTCTATCCTTTACTTTGTGTATGCTTATGCTTGTGACTATATCTTACTTGTCTTAATAGCTCTCGTTGTTAGCTTCATTAGGGTTCACCTCATTGTCGTAATATTTGTGAACCCATATGTTGTTTACCCTAACTTTCTAAGATTAATTAAAAAGTGGTCGTTGTCTATTCACCCCCCGTCTAGTCAACCATATCGATCCTTTCAATTGGTATCAGAGCCACGTCTCTTTATTAAGGGTTTAACCACCCGAAGAGTATGGAAGGCGAAGAGGGAATTAACCATGGGCAACCCGAGGCCATGGACTTGACTTCGGTCACAAGGGACGACTTGAATACGGCTATGGCCGCCCTCAAGACGTCCTTGACGAACGAAGTCAAGACCATGCTTAAAGAGTTAATTGAGGGATTTAAAAGTTCACCCGAACCGGCTATAGTGGTTAAACCCACCGTTACCGATTCAGAGGCCAACTCCTCTAAGGAAGCGGCTAAAGGTATGCGACCTTCCTCATCTCACGAAAAGGATGGAACTGGAACATATGCCTCAGTTCCACCCCCCATGGTCTATGGAGGATCTGTTTCCGCACCACGCCTTAATCCTGTTGGTCCTCCTCCTAAGCTTGTGAAAGGTGACTTTGCTAACTGGGTGTTTTCTATTAAGTCTCATTTGAATCACAGCTCAGCAAACTTGTGGAGAATCATCGAGCAAGGATATTATCCCCATGATCCAAGCAACCTCACTCCAAGAGAAGATGCAGACAATCAATACAATCACTCCGCTTTGTTTATTCTCCAGTCTGCAGTGCCACCTGAAGATCTTCCTCCCTTACGTCCCTTCACTTTGGCCAAGGATTGTTGGGAGCATATTATGGTGTTGTATAAGGTAAGCTCAAGCATTCAACGATCCAACTATGAAGTGATACTTGATAAGGCCGATGAGTTTGTGATGAAGGAAGACGAGGACCCTCGTGATCTCTATCAGAGGGTGACTGCTATTGCTGTGGCACTCAAGGATCATGGGAGCAAGGATGTGGATGATACATGGGTCAAGCGCAAGTTCCTTAAAGCCATCATGCCTTTCAACAAAGCCATGTCATCTGCCATTCGTCAGCGGCCAGACTTCCACTCCTTGTCTTCCAGTGAGGTGTTGGATGAATTCATTGCAATGTCAATCATGAACGAAACAGCCGACAATGCACTTGCTTGTGTTCGATCAAAGACAACTTCACCCAACCTTGCGTTGAAAGAAAAAGCAATGCTTGAAGAAGAAGAAGAAGATGAGGAAGAGGAGGGCTGCCCTGAAGACACAAAGTATGCCTATCATGAGCACATGGCTCTTGCATCAAGGCAATTCTGGGGCAACAAGAGGAAGTCAAGACCCACCTTCACCAAGAACAACTCGATTGGATTCAAACCCAAACAACGAGTAAGGACATGTTATAACTGTGGTGACGTGAGTCACTTCGTGGCCGAATGTCCCTATGAGAAAAGGGAAGACAACGGAGGCAAGCTCATTCGCAAAGACAAAACCAAATCATTTGCAATCAAGAACAACTTTGTGAAAAAACCTCACCCAAAAGGGATGGTGGCCCTTGAAGAGTATCCTTCCGATGATGATGATGATGATGATACAGTGGCAAAGGCAACTGTTGCTATTGCCACTACCTCTCCCCAGAAGGTGTCTCTCTTCAACGCCCCCAACGAGAACCACATCACCAAGTGCCTCATGGCAAAAGGTATCAATCAGGTAACTCCCATCATTAAGACCAACATTGCTTCTGCTCCTTCTTTGTTAAATTGTGTTGAAGATAGTAATGTTGGGGAACTTAATGAGCATGATCTTGACAAGTTTCTGTGCACTATTAAGGGAGAACCCAAGAAGCACTTTGTTGCTCTCTTGGAACAACTGGGTGAGGCCACTGACCTCATTGAGTCTCATGAGGAGACCATCTCCGAGCTTCAGGGACACAGTTGCGACTATGCTGATGAAATTGCCGAATTATCTAATGCTCTAGAAAAGGAGCGCACTCTTTGTTTGGCTCTTGAGGAGTCATATAACGATGACTGCGCTAAAATGCAAAAGAAACTAGATCATGATGTTGTTCTTACTCATATGCTTAAGTCTGAAAAGTATGCTCTTGGGGTTGGCCATGATAGACTCAAAGAGAAGTTTGACACACTTGACAAGGCCCACAAGGTCTTGAAAGGTGCTCATTTCTCTTTGAAAGAGTCTCATGATCAACTCCAAGCAAAGCTTACCAAGGAGATCTCTACTTGCCCTCCCTTTGTGTTAATTGATAATGCTTGTGCAACTAACCCCTGTTGTGAGCATGTACATCTTGTGGAGGAAAATGCCAAGTTAAAGGATAAAATTGAGAAGGGCCTTGTGGCATGCATACAAGGTGAGAAGAGTCTGAACGACCTCTTGAGCACTCAAAAGGGTGTTGTAGGAAAGGAGGGACTTGGACTTACCTCCAAGTCAAAAGGTAAAAGGAGGAACAGGAACAAACGATCTCCCATCCTCATGGACATCTTTGTCAAAGAGGGTGAGGGGACTCAGAAGGTGAATAGGAACAAGGTGGACTATGGAAACCTCAAGAAGGGCAAAACCATTCCTACTAACACAGTCGGCAAACTCAATTCTTCTTATGTCTTTTGTTGTGCTAGTGATGGGCATGTTTGTGCCAGATTTGTTGGTTCCTACGATGAGGATATTGAATGGGCTATCTGGGTTCCTAAGACCCTTGTCTCTAACATGAAAGGACCCATTAAAAAATGGGTACCTAAAACCAAGCCTTGATGTATTGTAGGAGTTTGCTTCCGGTGGGGTGTCATGGTTGCTCGATAGTGGAGCAACAAATCATATGACCGGAAGCAAGGACTTAGTGGTGGATGTGCATCCTTCTCCATCTATGCCCACCCATGTCCAATTCGCCGATGCATCCTCTTCAAAGGTATTGGGATTTGGTTAGGTGGTCGTCTCTCAAGATTTATCTATTGAGAAGGTCATGCTTGTTGAGTCACTTGCCTACAATTTACTTTCGGTTCGTCAACTCGCAATTATGGGTTTTTCCACATTCTTTAGTCTTGATATTGTGGTCCTCCTGAGGAGCAAGACTCTTAAAGTCGCCTATGTTGGATATGTCGAAAATGGTCTTAGTGGCTTATTGGGGAGCATTGTGCCTCCACACCGCTCCAACGGAGACGTACTTCCTGTCAAAGGGAAGGAACTTCGGTAGCACATCCTCGTCTCATCGGTTCCACTTGTGGTTATCTCTATCCTTTACTTTGTGTATGCTTATGCTTGTGACTATATCTTACTTGTCTTAATAGCTCTCGTTGTTAGCTTCATTAGGGTTCACCTCATTGTCGTAATATTTGTGAACCCATATGTTGTTTACCTTAACTTGCTAAGATTAATTAAAAAGTGGTCATTGTCTATTCACCCCCCCCCTCTTGTCAACCATATCGATCCTTTCATCATGGAATCAAACTCTTGGAAAGCGTGGCAAAAAAACAAAATCAATACTCTCACAATGCTAAATTTGGAAAGCATTTTAGAGCATTTATTTTTCTGTTTTCCATGAGTTCCACAAACATGATTTCCTGATGGAACTTTTCAAGCTCTTAGAACATCTATAATATCCGTAACAAAATAATTCTAAACTTTTAGAAAATATCAAGGTTACTATTCATTGCAAGCTCATTTGTGCTGGCGAGCAGAATGTTACTTTCCCTTCAGAGCCTACAAAACATTATGAAACACAATCCATATGCATTATAACGGACACGAATATGACAACCGTGCTAGGGTTGTTGTTGGTGTGCTTGGAATTGTGTGCTATCCATGTTATAACTCTGGTTACTAGCCATTTGATTTTCCTTGTTTTCGATGATATTCAAATTGTGAAATAAAAAACATGCCTCAATTTCAGAACTATGCACAATAATTCATACCGTAAAAGCAAACCAATCTGTGGTTGGATGGTTAGAGCGACAATAGTATCCCCAACCCACTAGGATTCAAGTCCTGATGCTCGTATTATTTCTGGGTTTATTTTAGAATTTTCAGCAATGCGCATTCAGTGGGAGGGATGTCTCATCGACGACGAGACGTCTACGATGGCTTTGTAAATCTCAAGATGATATGCAGACTTAGCTTCGTGGAGGTACGCGTAAGGATATGATGTACGGATGTATGTTCATGAAGATGCGGGTATGCGCATGTACAGAGGCGGAGGATGGAAAAAAGTTAAGGTGTGGCAAACTCTGAAGTAAAATTTTTGTAGATGATCAAATCTAACATCATCTTTAATGTTGAGGATGAATCTATCAAATGGAATGCGAAGTTTTCGATCATCATTTATGTATTTCAGACAAAAAACAGATACACCTTCAACGTTGAGAACCTCAACATTATTTTATCATATCTGCAGTTCACAACACAAAAATGTAAAATCATTGAAATTACATAATACAAGCCATAGAAAATGGTGCTAAAATTCAGACAAATATGCCTTTTTCCTTTTCTTTTGACGCCCAGTAGGCTTCAGCTGCTTGCTGACATTTGATGTGTCGCCGTTCGCTAGACTCCAGTCGCACCTGCCGCTTGCTCGCCTGCGTAGTAGCACCCTGCCACCGTTGCTCGGTGTGATGAGGCCCACAGCCATCGTCGGCTTGCCCGTCTTCCGCCTGGTCCCGGGCTTCTGGCCAGCCTTCGTCGTCGGCCATGCTAGGTCCCTAGCTAGGCTGCTCCGTGTGTGGAGCCTGATGCGCGTCTTCGTTTGTGCGTCATGGTCTTCGTGTGTGTTTGGGAGTTGGAGGCTAAGTTTCAATAAACTCGTGGCCCAAGGCCCACAGTATGGATTACACTATGTCTAGGTCTGTGTGTCCCAAATCATCAAGTGTGTGTGAGTGTTAGGCATTTTTTAAAGCGACCATCAACATTTGTCCATTCCTCAAAATAGAAATATTTCCTTAAAAAACAACATCTATCTTGAGGCATAAAATATATTTGCTCCAAATCCCATAGGGGTCCTCCACCAATGCGCATGTATACAAGTGATTATGTGTCCTGTGTTGAAAAAACATACAAATTTACTAAATACTATTGTGACTTCAAAAATGTAAAACAAGCATGCCTTTGGAGTATCAAAAAAAATAACAGAACAGAGCAAAGCGGGGCGCGGGGACTGGCCTCGCGTCCGCGACATGATCACGTCCATGAAAATCAGGGGACCAAGAGGATTTTATAGGAATGTCACGTAAGATTTAGTAGATTGATTACGTAGGTCTAGCATCTTTTTTTAAATAATCTTGTAGAAAGGACACAAAATATCCCCGCCGAAAAAGGACACAAAATGACCCCGTAGAAAAAGGACGAAACGCACTAACCTATCACCTCAATGCCAATTTTCACGTCCCAATCAGAGAGAGGTCGAAGCAACCGATGGTCGATCGTATCAATGACGAGCCGCAGACCTGCACTCTGCCACGACGCAAGAGCTCAGTCACGGCACGATCGGAAACCATGGTCCATGGGCAACATCACCACTCACGATAGATTAATTTTCTGATGAAAATTGGGGCACCAACACGGCCTCAACTACCGTAGGTATCCGAATCTCGACTCGCAATCAGAGACGATCAGGCTGCTGACACTCGCCGGAGAGCTAATAAAATTTCGACACGGATAAAAAGGATACTGGAGGGTCCGTACTGGAGTAGAGGAACACGCACTGACACCTGACCCGTGCACTCACTAGCACACACTTACACGTACAAGTACTAAGTTTTTTTTTTTCCGTTTTTTTCCCAATTGCTGGGCGCGCTAGCCTATGTCTCCTTTTCCTTCCAACTAGCTAATCCTTTCGAGGTAATAGCACCGCAGGTCCTATAACTTGTTTAGGATGTGATGGTTTAGTCCTACAACTTGTAAAAGTAAACTATTTAGTCCTACAACTTGGAATGGATGTGCAAGTTTAGTCCTCAGCCACTCATACATAGCCAAGTGGCGCCAACTGGCCAATCCAGTCAGCGCTGGACTTTTTGCAGATAACCCCTGTCATTTGTTTAAATGAACCCGCACTATACCCTTTCTTAAATTCTGTCGAGTCTGAAACTGTTCCTGATTAGCCCTTTTGTGTTAAATATTGTGATGATTATGTGGATTCTTTGGAGGCATGACCTATACATGATTTGAAAAGCTTTTTATGTACTTCATATACATACCAATTACATGAATTTATCATTTGGTTAAATCACTGTTGGATCTATGTAAAATAAGCAACTTAATGTAAATATGTCAATGTGTCTCTGTTTTCAGTAAAACTTTAACCAGATGATTTTGCAAACGAGACGACCATAGGGCTCTGCGTGACGATGCTGCTACGGAGGGTGAGGCACGGCACGCCAACGGCGTTGTTTGTGGTCAGAGGCGAGGGCAACCGCCGGCAAGAGGCGCTGGTGCTCAGGGTGCAGGAAGTTGGAGAGAATAATTCTTGATGTACAAAGGATTACATGGATGGGTTTATATGGGGAGAGTTGCCACATCCTATACATGTGCCAGAGGCCGACGTGGGCTCTCCCCAGATCCTATAAACAACGTGTACAACGTTACACATAGAATTAGTCTACCCCCCCCCTCATTCGGAACTCCATGTGGATGGATGTTTAGGCTGTAACGAAAGTCGTTGAACACATGTGATGGTAATCCTTTGGTAAACACATCGACAAACTGTGAGCTCGTCGGGACATGAAGGACACGAACTTCACCCAAAGCCACCCGATCTCGGACAAAATGCAGGTCAATCTCTATGTGCTTGGTGCGTTGATGTTGCACGGGATTGCAAGCAAGATAAGAAGCACTGATGTTGTCGCAATACACCACTGTTGCTCGTGTTGGTGGTAGATGAAGCTCATGCAATAGTTGACGTAGCCAACAAGATTCAGCGACGCAGTTTGCCACACCATGGTATTCTGCCTCTGCACTCGAACGGGAGATAGTGGGCTGTCGCTTGGATGACCAGGACACAAGGTTAGAGCCAAGGAATACACAAAAACCAGACGTCGACTTGCATGTGTCCGGGCATCCTGCCCAATCTGCATTAGTGTAAGCAACAAGATCCATGGATGGTGATCGGTAGAGTTGTAGGCCGTAGTGGGAGGTGCCCTGTAGGTATCGGAGGATGCGTTTAACAAGTGTCATGTGAGTGTCACGTGGAGCATGCATGAATAGGCAGACTTGTTGAACTGCATAGGCGATGTCCGGCCTAGTGAGGGTGAGATACCGAAGAGCCCCGGCCAAGTTGCGATACTGGATAGGGTTGGAGAGAAGGTGGCCGTCCTTGGAAGATGTTTTGGAGCTTGTGTCTATTGGTGTGGAGACTGGTTCACAGTTGAGCATCTTGGCACGCTCAAGGATCTCAAGTGTGTATTGTTGCTGACAGAGGAAGAGACCGGAGTTGTTGCTGGTAACATTAATGCCTAAGAAGTGGTGCAATGGACCCAGATCCGACATGGAAAATTCGGATTTAAGGGAGTGGATGATGGAGGAGAGTATGGTGGTGGAACTCGCCGTCAAAATGATGTCATCCACGTACACAAGTAGGTAGGCAAGTGAGTTACCATGATGCATGATGAACATGGATGAGTCGCTCTTGGAGGCACGGAAGCCCAAGGACAGGAGGAATGCTTGGAACCGAACAAACCATGTGCGAGGAGCTTGCTTGAGCCCGTAGAGTGACTTGCGAACAAGGCAAACATGGTCGGGACGAGTGGCATCGACAAAACCCGATGGTTGTGAGCAGTAGACCATCTCATTGAGGTCACCGTGAGGGAAAGCATTTTTGACATCCAGTTGATGGATGGGCCACGACCGAGAGGTGGCAATGTTGAGCACCACGCGAATGGTAGAGGGCTTCACCACGGGGCTGAAAGTTTCGCCATAGTCCACGCCTTCTCGTTGAGTGAATCCGCGTACAACCCACCGAGCCATATACCGTGCGAGGGAGCCGTCGGGGTGAAACTTGTGACGAAAAACCACTTGCCCGTGACAACGTTGACACCTGCAGGCTTAGGAACCAAAGACCAAGTAGAGTTATCCATTAGGGCATGATATTCATCGAGCATAGCTTGGTGCCAATGGGGGTTTTGAGAGCGGATTTGTATGTGGGTGGAATAGGTGAAATAGTGGGAGATGGTGCAGCGGTAAGGAATAGGCGACGGGGCATGAGATAGCCTGCTTTGGCGCGAGTGGACATTGTGTGTGCGTTGCGGGGTGCCTGTACTGGTTGTGCATGGGGAGGAAGAGGTTTCGGAATGGGAGTGGCCGGTACAGAATGCGAGAGAGATCCGGTGGGGTCGCCTGGGCCGTTGGCAGGCGGATCGGAGGAGGATCCCGAGGAGGAGGCGGGAGAATCGCGAGTGTCAGGCGCGGCAGGCGAAGCGGAGGGTGGATGGGAGACAGGCAATTCGTGGGCGACAGGAGTGGGTAACGAGGCAGGGCGGTCGTGGGTGGTGGCCTGATCAGTGGGAGAGGGGCGCGTGGCAGTGGGAGACTCGGTGGTGGGGTGACCGCGAGGCGGATCGGGTGGGGTTGGCGCGTGGTGTGCGGACGACGAGGAGGGCGCCGGATCCGAGAGATGCGGTCAGGGGAGGGGAGCTGCATGGGGATCTTGTGTGGACGTGGTGGTTGAATGGTCCTGTGTGTGCTGATGGTATGGAAAAACGGATTCGTCAAATACGACGTGACGGGAAATGATAACACGGCGAGTGGTTAGGTCGTAGCACCGGTATCCTTTGTGTTCGAGGGGATAGCCGAGGAAGGCACAAGGTGATGAGCGGGGGGATAGTTTGTTGTCCATGGTGGCGTGTAGGTTCGGAAAGCAAAGACAACCAAAAACACGAAGATGGGAGTACTCTGGTTGCACACCGTGGAGTAAATAGTAGGGTGTGTACGACAGGATGGCTTTGGATGGTCGTCTGTTTAAAAGATAAGTGGCGGTGTGGAGAGCCTCGACCCAAAAAGGAGGTGTTAAATTGGCTTGGAAGAGGAGCGAGCACACAATGTCGTTGGTGGTTCTAATGAGCCGTTCGGCTTTGCCATTTTGAGGGGATGTGTGTGGGCAGGAGAACCGATACACAATGCCATTGGTGGAGAAGAATGTGTGGAGGGATGTGTTGATAAACTCGCCGCTGTTGTCACATTGCATGATTTTGATAATCACGTTGAATTGAGTGTGAACAAAGGTAAAGAAGCGTTGTAGGATGGGGGATGTATCGGATTTGTTGTGGAGTGGGAATGTCCATGTGAAATGGGTGTAATCGTCTAAAATAACAAGATAATATTGATATCCGGAAAAGCTTACAATCGGTGACGTCCACAAGTCACAATGGATTAAATCAAAAGGAGCAAATGTTTTGCTATGAGAAGAAGGGAAAGGGAGGCGTGGCTGGCGCCTGAGTTGACAAGTGCTACATGGAGCATGAGGAGCCTTATTACAATCGCTAAGAAAATCACGAGAAAGCGAGGATAGGGTGTGAGCACTAGGGTGACCGAGCCGGCGGTGCCATAGATCCGAGGTGGTTGTGAGGAGTGCGGACGCCTGAGCCGGAGGGTTGCCAATGAACGGGTAGAGATCACAGGTGCTAGCGGATATCATGAGTACTTGACAAGTGCGAAGATCCTTCACAAGAAAACCACAAGGGAAAAATTCAACACAGCATGAGTTGTCGTTAGTAAACTTGCGGACACAGATAAGACTGGTAATAATAGTAGGAGAGACGAGGATGTCGGTCAGGCGAAAGTTGTGAGGTGGTAGAGTGGCGGAGCCGATTGCCGTGACAGGTAGGTGGTGGCCATTGCCAACAAGTATGCTAGATGGAACATGCCGTAATGAACGACTAGACGAGGTCAGGTTACCTTAGTTGTGGGTCACGTGCGAGGAGGCGCCGCTGTCCATGTACCACTCGGGGGTGGATTGGTTGCTGATACCCGAGTTGCTGAAAGCGGCATTGAGCATGGCGAGGTGTTCCCACGACGGTGGAGGGTATGGTGAAGAAGGCGTGGCCGGCGAATACATGGGGTAGGCGTGAGCGTGCGCGTCGGGCCGGGGTCCGAGAACGCCTGCGGCATTTGGAGGCACCCAGCCAGGGCGGGGCGACGGCAAGGTCATGCCGTAGGGCGCGAAGTAGCCGGTGTAGGGGTGAGAACGCCGGTTGAGAGGGAGGGCCGCGACCGGAGGAGTCACCGCACCCGCGACCATGACCACGTCCACGTCCTCGGCCGCGATCACCGTCGGCGGAGCGATCACCGCGTCCACGTCCAGAGGGCTGTTGGGGTGGATGCGGAGGGCCCTGAGGGCGGTCACCACCAGGGCGGTCGACCGTAGCGCGATCGGCTGCGGCACCACCAGAGCCACGGTCACCGCCGGGCAGGGCGAAGGCCGAGGCGCTTTCCTCGGCGGCGCGCTGCGCCTGCGATTCCTCGTCGAGGACGACGCGAGAGAGGACGGTGTCGAAGGGAAGCTCCTGGTCGCCGAGGACGACGCGAATGGTGTCGAGGCGCTTGTCGAGGCCGTGAAGGAACCGAGTGGTAAGATCAGTTTCGCTGACCGCGTGGTCGATGTCGGCGAGGCCGTCGATGAGGAGCTTCATGCGGCGCGCGTACTCGGAGACGGAGAGATCGCCCTGCTTCACGTTGCGGTATTGGCGGTTGAGAACCATGAACCGGGCAGCGCGATTGGCGAGGAAGAAGTCGGGGATCTTCTTCCAGACGGAATATGTGGTGGTGGCATCGACAACATGATCGATCATGGGATCGGCGAGAGTGGCGTAGAGCCAAAGGGCGACGTGGGCGTCGAGCTCTAGATAGGCGGCATCGGCGTTTGGAGGCGGTGGGTGTTCGATGAGATAGAGGACGCCATAGCGGACCAAGACCATGAGGAAGAACGATTTCCACTTGTGATAATTGTGGTCCGAGGGGTTCAGAAGGAACTTGATGTGGTTGGTGATGTGGTCGGAGAAAATGGGGTGGCGAGGTGGTGGTAGCGCCGGCGTTGATGGTGGCGGTGGGGAGGTGAAGAGGGGCGCGAACTGAGATCCGGTGTCCGGGGAGGAGCCTTGGAAGATGAAGGGCGGCGGTGGTGGTGGCGCCGTGGGAGAGGCCGAGACAGCGGAGGCTGCGTGGGACGCCATGAAGGAGGCGGCGGCCGGCGTGGAGCTGGAGCTCGGAGCAGCGGAAGAGGAGGAGGAGGCAGCGTCGGGCTCGGCCATGGGGACCTGGAGTCTGATACCAAGTTGGAGAGAATAATTCTTGATGTACAAAGGATTACATGGATGGGTTTATATGAAAAGAGTTGCCACATCCTATACATGTGCCAGAGGCCGACGTGGGCTCTCCCCAGATCCTATAAACAACGTGTACAACGTTACACATAGAATTAGTCTACCCCCCCCCCCCCCCCCCTCATTCGGAACTCCATGTGGATGGATGTTTAGGCTGTAACGAAAGTCGTTGAACACATGTGATGGTAATCCTTTGGTAAACACATCGACAAACTGTGAGCTCGTCGGGACATGAAGGACACGAACTTCACCCAAAGCCACCCGATCTCGGACAAAATGCAGGTCAATCTCTATGTGCTTGGTGCGTTGATGTTGCACGGGATTGCAAGCAAGATAAGAAGCACTGGGTAGCTTGAAGTGCCATTGATTGATCTAGCAAGCAGAATGGAGTGCTCTTCTTTTCTTACTCAGTTTACTTCACCAGGAAATTAACACATGCATAATGCCACTGGTAATTTTCTATACTAATTAACTTTGCTACTACTCCAACGAACAATCTTACTAACACAAGATTGGTTGGGTAATTCTTCACCTACGAACAATCTTACTAACACACACGTGCTACATGTTGTACACACGCTCAGACCAGGCCGTCCGTTGCTCTGATCGGACCAAAATGTTCAGTTCAGACACGGAACCTTGAATGGCTAGGGGACGACGACCTTGACCTCCACGTCGGGCTTGCCGGAGCACTCGCACCCCACGGCGGTGTCCTGCAGCATCTGCACCACGAACCGCATCGACGGCTGCACCGCGGGCGTGCGGCTCGTACACAGCACCGTCAGGCACAGCACCCGCACGTCCTCCTAGTTCTCTCACTCCTCCCGCGCCGTCGACCCGTCCAACAGTGCCATGGCCTTCTCGCGCCCGTACACGTCTAGCCGCCGCGACGCCCACTCCACCACGTCCTCGCCGTCCGCCACCGCCGTGCGCCTCGTCACCAGCTCCAGCAGCACCATGCCGAAGCTGTATGATGTACACGTCGCTCTTGTCGGTGACTTTCCGCGTGTACGCGTACTCGGGCGCCGCTCGTACAGGCTGCCATTCGGAAGGTGCTCATACACCAGCATGCTCGCCGCGCCGTCCTCGCTCGTCACGCTACAGTGCTGCACAGCAGCTTCATCAAGTTCACGTGCCGATCGAGCTCAGCTTGCCCAACTCCGCGTCCAAGTCGCGGCACCTGCTCCTGCCGCGCCGTCGACGACGCCGACCCGGGCCGCAGGGCAGCCCCGAGCCCCGAGCAGTTAAGACAAAAGGGATAGATGTAATAGCACCGCAATACTAGTACCTTTCGTGCATGTGCAATTTCAGGTGTTGTGTACTCTGCGTTGAATAATGGAAACGTCAGGGGGGTAAATGCAAACAATGTCATGGCTGACTGTCCCGCCAGCGTTGGATCCATTTGGCTGCCTTTGATTGGTCCAGGACTAAACTTGATCCGTTATGCTTAGAGCAACTCCAATGGGGTGACTCATTTCGTCCGCCGTTCGTTCGTTTGGATCGGCACGGACACAAAAGTCGCCCCAACGCGCCGATCCAAACGGACGCGCGTCCGCTTGGCGACCCATTCTCGGCCCAATTTTGAGCCGGATTTGCGTCAGCGCGGACACGAGACGGATGCGCGCGCGCCTACTCCTCTCCCCGGGCCCGCTCGTCGGTGGCATCCACCACCATTTCCCCACATTTCCGCAAAAAAAAAAACCCCCGCCCCACACCCACCATGGACGACGACCTCGACCTCGACGCCGCCGCCGGCCTCGCCTCCCTCACCTCGTCCGATAAAAGCAAGCCTCGCGCCCCCCGAAAGACTGTCGCGCCAAAGCCGAAGAAGGTGCTGATGCCCCAACAACGGGCAAAGGAGTCGGCCAAGAGGAAGGACCGGAGACACGCGGCGGACTCGAGGGATGAAGCCATTGCGGCGGCCGCCGAGCAGCAGCAAGTCACCAACGCCCGCGTTGTAGCGGCAACAAGGGAGGCGCTCTGCATGCTGGGGTTAAACCCTAGCCAGCACAGCCTCGTCAACGCCGCCGTGGCCGCCGCGGTCAGCACCGGCTCATCTGCCTTATCTCGGATGGTATTGCCCGACTCGCCCGGCGCGTTGGCTTGCAACCCGGTGCCCGACTTCCACGTCTACCCGCAGGCCCCCCGCCTCTCGGGGGAGTGCTCACCCGAGGTGAGCGTGGTCGTGCTTTCCACGCCTGCGCTCGCGACCATCGACCTCAACGCCACACCGGTGGCTGCTGGCTCGTCAGCCGGAGGCGCGAGGAAACACGTGCGGTAGAAGACCAAGGCCAAAGAAGTGGCTCTCGCGAGAATGATGACCGGGGTGGAGATCATGAAGGTGGATCTCAACACCGTGTCACCAAGGAAGAGGCCGTGGTTCGAGAAGATGTAGGCCGACATGCTCAAGTTCGACGAGGAGTGATTTGTGACGACAAGCGCCATCTTTTTTGGATGCCGGGAGGTGTGCTGGCATGACCACAGGGGTCGCGATGGCATGGTCGAACTCAAGTTCCACCCTTTTTGTGTGCTGGCATGTGTGCTGACCGGCTGGCGAGTGCGCCAGTATGAACTGTGGTGTTATTTTTTTTAAGCCGACATTGTATGCCGGCGCTGGCATGGTGTTGGCATGAGACATGGTCGCTGGCATGATCGGTCGAGGGCCTTTTTTTTAAATGTTGATTGCGGACATGAAATGGGTCGGCGCGTTGGGCGCACTACCGACCCAAATCTGAAACAGGACGGACGTCGGACAGGCGGCCGACCCAAGCGGACAAATTCGTCGTCCGTTTGGGTCGGTTTGTTGGAGTTGCTCTTATGGATCAGACCCACGAGCTCCTAGCCCGACCGCCGCATGCAGTGCCCACCCACCTACACTGATGGCATAGAGAATGGTTAATAGTATGGCCAATTACTGGTTATAAATCATTGTCATGTCATTTATAATTTATTTTATAGTTAACATTACAACAATTAATTAAAAAATTGTACTATTTTTTTATTATATATTCCATCTTTTACTCTCATAGAGTGTTTAGAAACACATACTAAAGTTGACTCTTAACTAAGAGTTCGCTCGCTTACCTTCTTTTTCATTTTCTCTTTCCTTTAACTAAACAAAAATATTTATTTTTTATAGCCAGCTGATTGGCTCCTGCATCGATTGATCATCCTAGCTCCGCAAGCACCCACACCCCCGGTTGGGCGGCGGACATGCGCACGCTGCCCGCACGCACGTTCCCACATGAAAATAGAAGTACATATCTACTGGTACTGCTAAGGCGGGTTGTAATCGGTAGTATCATATACTAGTATCATGCATATGATACTAGTGTATGATACCACATCCGTAATGCATAGTATCATATGTTAGTATCATAGAGTAGTCATTTATTGTCATGCAAGACACATAGTAACACATCATTTAATATGATATGATATCATGATATGATACTCAACACTCTCTTTCTTCATTTAATTTTATGACACCTCATCAAAATTGCCTAGTTGACATGCATGATACTACCTATGATACTACCATTACGGGTAGCCTAAACAAAAGGAGGAGGAGTTAATGGCTATGTGATACGTCTCCATTGTATCTACTTTTCCAAACTCTTTTGCCCTTGTTTTGGACTCTAATTTGCATGATTTGAATGTAACTAACCAGAATTGCCTTCGTGTTGTTTTTGTGCAAAAATGAAAGTTCTCGGAACGTCCTGAAAATTTACGGAGAATATTTCTGGAAAATATGAAAAATACGTGCGCAAAGATCCACCGGAGGGGATGGGCCAGTGGGCCACAAGCCCTGTAGCCGCCGCCCCCCTGGTTGCGGCAACCAAGCTTGTGGGGCCCACGTGGCTCTGCCGCCCCCAAACTCAGCTCTATAAATTCACTTTCGTCACAGAAAAAATAAAGAGAGAAGATTTCATCGCGTTTGCGATACGGAGGCGCCGCCACATCCTGTTCTTCATCTCGAGGGCAGACCTGGAGTCCGTTTTGGGCTCCGGAGAGGGGAAATCATCGCCATCGTCATCATCAACCTTCTTCCCTCTTGAATTCCATGAAGCTCTTCATCGTTCGTGAGTAATCTATTCGTAGGCTCGCTGGGCGGTGATGAGTAGGATGAGATCTATCATGTAATCGAGTTAGTTTTGATGGGGATTGATCCCTAGTATCCACTATGTTCTGAGATTGATGTTGCTACTACTTTGCCATGCTTAATGCTTGTCACTAGGGCCCGAGTGCCATGATTTCAGATCTGAAATTATTATGTTGTCACCAATATATGTGTGTTTTAGATCTGATCTTGCAAGTTGTAGTTACCTACTATGTGTTATGTCCGGCAACCCCAGAGTGACAATAACTGGAACCACTCCCGATGATGACCATAGTTTGAGGAGTTCATGTGTTCACCAAGTGCTAATGCGTTGTTCCGGTTCTTTATTAAAAGGAGAACCTTAATATCCCGTAGTTTCCTTTTGGACCCCGCTGCCACGGGAGGGATGGACAATAGATGTCATGCAAGTTCTTTTCCCTAAGCACGTATGACGACACACGAAATGCATGCCTACATCACATTGACGAACGGGAGCTAGCCACATATCTCTCCGTGTTATAACTGTTGCATGATGAATATCATCCAAACAAATCACCGACCCATTGCCTACGAGTTTGTCCCGTTACTGCTGCTGTTACTTGCTTTGCTCTGCTGCTGTTACTACTGTTGCTGCTACTGTTACTTGCTTTGCTCTGCTGCTGTTACTACTGTTGCTACTTGCTACTGGTGTCACTACTGCTGTTACTTGCCACTGCTGTTACTCGTTACACTGCTGCTACCTGCTACAATACTTTTTCTCGCGCCGTTGACGGGAAAGAATATTTCCCGTCCACGGTCAACTTCTGGCGCCATTGATACGACAGTTAGGAATAGTCTGCCTTGTCAACAGATCGTTTCTGGCACCATTGTTATCATACTACTTTGCTGCTGATACTTTGCTTGTAGATACTAATATTTCAGGTGTGGTTGAATCTGACGCATTCAGCTGCTAATACTTGAGAATATTCTTCCACTTCCTGTCAGGCAAACCAACAAATTTGGGTTGAATACTCTACCCTCGAAAACTGCCACGAACCCACGCGCTGGTGGGCCATTGCAAGACAATTGCCAATTGTTGAGCAACTGGGAGCAGTTCTGGCTCGGTTGCCATGGAGGCATCAAGTCAGGAACACGTCAACAACATTTCTCTAGTGCCGTTGCCGGGGACTGCTAGCAGCATTTTTTTTCTGGCGCCGTTGTCGGGGAAGGGTTTGCTATATTCTCTGAGTCACTTGGGGTTTATATCTGCTGATCACTATGAAGAATTTGAAAGATCCAAAAATCAAAGTTTTGCCCTCAACTACGAGGGGAGGTAAGGAACTGTCATCTAGCTCTGCACTTGATTCACCTTCAGTTATGAGTAAGTTTGCGACACCACCTCCTGCTAGAAATCTTGATATGTCGCCTATGCTTGATGATGCTTATGATGTTGTGCTTGATACTGCTAGAGATGCTATGCTTGATACTGCTAGAGATGCTATGCCTGATACTGCTAGAGATGATATGCCTGATGATGCTATGCTTGATACTGCTAGAGATGTTATGCCTGATACTGCTATGCTTGATACTGCTTTGTCTGATGATGGCTAGAGATGCTATGCCTAATGATGTTATACTTGATACTGCTTTGCCTGATGATGCTAGAGATGCTATTTCGCCTGATGATGTTATGCTTGATACTGCTAGAGATACTATTTTGCCTGTTATGCCACTAGGGGTATTCCTTGATGCTCATATTGCTAGAGTTACTGCCAATGCTCGTGATGCTTCTGAAACTGCCGATACTATTGATATAGAACCTGCTTTTGCTCCTGCTAGATCTAGATCTCCTAGATATGAATTGCCTGATATACCTGAGGGTTATGTTATGGAGGGAGAGATAGCTAAGGATTTTCTTGCGTGTAAGGATGCCTATGACGCTGAGAGATTACTTCTCAAGTGAAAGGAAAAAATCTCTGAAAGCTAGGATGAAATACGACCCGAAGTTTGCCACTTCACCTATCTTTATCATCGATAAGGATTATGAATTCTCTGTAGACCCTGAGATAATCTCTCTAGTCCAATCTGATCCTTTCCACGGTTATGAGTCTGAGACGGTCGCAGCCCATCTTACCAAACTACACGATATAGCCACCCTTTTCACTAGTGAGGAGAAGATCCGCTACTACTATATCCTTAAGGTGTTTCCTTTCTCTCTAAAGGATGACGCTAAAGCCTGGTTCACTTCTCTTGCTCCTGGATGTGTGAGTAGTCCCCAGGATATGGTCTATTACTTCTGTGAGAAATATTTCCCTGCTCATAAGAAGCAAGCTGCCTTGCAGGAAATATACAACTTTGCTCAACTCAAAGAAGAGAGTCTCCCACAAGCTTGGGGAAGGCTCATCCAGCTACAGAATGCTTTGCCTGATCACCCTCTTAAGAAGAACGAGATGCTTGATATCTTCTATAACGGACTTACCGATGCTTCTAGAGACCACCTAGATAGTTGTGCCGGTTGTGTTTTTAGGGAACAAACTATAGAACAAGCTGAGATTCTACTGAATAACATCTTGATCAACGATAATGCTTGGACTATTCCCGAACCACCACCTAAGCCAACTCCTAAGAAAAGAGGTATTCTATTCCTCAGTCCAGAAGATATGCAAGAAGCCAATAAATCTATGCAAGAGAAAGGCATTAGATCTGAAGATGTCAAAAATCTACCACCTATCGAAGAGATCCATGGTCTCGATAACCCGATACAAGTAGTAGAAGTGAATTCTCTGCGTAGGTTTGATGAGAGTGATATTCCTTTTGACAAACCTGCTAGCCTATGCTTTGATGAATTTGACAACTTTGTTGCCAAACAACAGAGTTTCAATGATTATGTTAGCAGACATTTGGAACAAAGTACTCGTATGCTTAGTCATTTAAGTGCTTGTGTAGACAGAAATGTCAATGATCTGAAGCTTATGAGTAAACATGCCTCTATGATTACTACTCAGGTAGAACAAGTACTTAAAGCTTAGAATGACCTGCTCAATGAATTAAATGACAACTCTGTCAGAGTCATTACTAGAGGAGGCAAAATGACCCAGGAACCTTTGTATCCTGAAGGCCATCTTAAGAGAATTGATCAAGATTCTCAAGGAATTAATGCTGATGCACCCAGTCATCCTAAGAAGAAGAAAGATGATAGAAACCTACATGTCAGTTCACCAAAACTGTCACACCTGAAGAACCAAATGATATTTCTGTGTCTGATTCAAAAACACAATCTGGTGATGAACATGAATCTGGTGACAATATGGACAGCGATGTTCATAATGAGGCTCAACCTAGCAATGATAAGGATGTGGAGATTGAACCTACGGTTAATCCCGATAACCCACAACCTAAGAGATACGATAAGAATGACTTCGCTGCTAGGAAGCATGGTAAAGAAAGGGAGCCATGGGTTCAGAGACCTATGCCCTTTCCTCCTAAGACATCCAAGAAAAAGGATGATGAGGATTTTGAGCGCTTCGTTGAGATGATAAGACCCGTCTTTCTGTAGATGCGGTTAATTGATATGCTCAATATGTCTCCGTATGCCAAGTACATGAAAGATATCGTGACTAATAAACGGAAGATACCAGATCTTGAAATCTCCACCATGCTTGCCAATTACACTTTCAAAGGTGGAACTCCTAAAAAACTTGGTGATCCCGGAGTGCCCACCATACCTTGCTCCATTAAAGAAACTACGTAAGAACTGCCTTATGTGACCTTGGAGCCGGTGTTAGTGTTATGCCTCTCTCTCTTTATCGTAGACTTGAACTGGATAAGTTGACACCCACAGAAATCTCTCTGCAAATGGCCGACAAATCAACTGCTTTCCCTATCGGCATTTGCGAGGATGTGCCTGTTGTGGTTGCTAACACCACTATCTTAACAGACTTTGTTATCTTGGATATTCCCGAGGACGATGCCATGGTTGTCATCCTTGGAAGACCCTTTTTAAACACTGCAGGGGCTGTTATAGATTGTAACAAAGGCAATGTCACTTTCCACGTCAACGGTAATGAGCATACAGTGCACTTTCCGAAGAAACGATATCAAGTACATTGCATCAATGCTATCGAAAAAACTTCATCGATTCTTATTGGGAGCTTTGAATGCCATATTCCTCATGTCAAGATGAAGTATGATTTGCTTGTTGGGGAGATACACATCCCCATTGAGGTGACTTAGTGGCTATTCGACAATTCTCTGTTTCCTCTTGCGATTCGAAAAGGCTTTGTCATGAGGATTTGATCAACCCCATTGACAGATTTCTTTCGATGACCATGAAATGGATGAATCAAAGAGTCACATACCTCTATTTTATGCTTTCACTTTGTGTTGCTTAGAAGAATAATGATAGATTTAGTCTAGTTTTTCCTGTTTTCTGTTTTAGCGTCCCGGAGAAAAATACCCCGAAAATAAAAGTTCTCCGATGGTCCTGAAAATATAGTATGATTTTTTCGGGAATATTTGAAAAATACTCAGACTGAGAGCTGGTCTGGGGGCCACACCAGTGGCCCACAAGCCCTGTAGCCGCCACCCCCTGGTGGCGGCTACCAAGCTTGTGGGGCCCACATGGACCCTCTCCACTCATTCCAGCTCCCAGCCTCTTCTTCTTCCTCCAAAAAAATCATTTCGCAGCTCAAACCCTTGTTCTTTCTCATTTGGCTGAGATTTTCGATCTTCTTGCTCAAAGCACCATTCTCCGAACCGTTTTGGGGAAATTACTCCTTCGTAAGTGACTCCTCTATTGGTCCAATTAGTTTTTGCTCTAGTGCTTTATCCTTCGCGTATTCTTGCTACCTTGGTGACCCTGTTCTTGAGCTTGAAATGTTGATTTTAGCTGGTCCCAAGTAGTTTTAGCGTGTGATACGGTCTCTAGGCACTAGTAGGAGTAGTTGCTACGAGTTGGGTTAATCTTTAATCACTTTTCTTTCGAAGTCTCTAAAAATTTAAAAAAAATTCAGAGCTCGAAAAGGAAAAAGATGAGGAGGTTCTTGAGAGGCTCTTCAAGCCGTAATCTCAAGGAGGATCAGAAGAACCACCCCAAGTACGTGGTTCCTCGAGTCACAGAAGTTCGAGCGTGCGAGTGGCCAAGTGATGAATTTTTGCGCGCCGCTGGGCTTTATGAAGACTTTTATTACTTGGTGGAGAATGCAGGTCTTACCGCGTTCGTTGAAGATAAGTGCTCACTATACCTCCTCCTCACCAATATTTTTGTTCAAAGCTTCAACTTTTATCCGAGGAAGAATCCTCCCATGGTTGAGTTCATGTTATACGACATCCCCAGTGCATGACACTACAGGATTTTTGCAATGTATGCAAATTACCTTATGTTGGGGATATTCATGACCCTCGTCCACAAGACTTGGAGGATTTCATAGGTACTATTGTTGTTGGAGAGGGGAGAGGAGTGTCTCGCGCTAGAATTGCTAGCATACATTTTCCTGTGCTTCGGTACTTCTCATTATTTGTGGGAAAATGCTTGATTGGCCGTGGGGAGGATGGATCACTTAGCTCTCCAGACCTTACAGTTTTGCGCGAAGGCCTTTATAACGATAAGACTTATAGCCTAGGTGCTATAGTAGCGCAGCGGTTGAACACAAACCGTTCCAAGGGTGTCGTCTATGGAGGTATCTAAGCCACCCGTCTTGCCAGACACTTTGAGATGCCCGTTAGACTGGGGGAGGAAGGAGAGATGCTTCTTCCTGAGAAATATCTTGATTATGACACCATGGTTCGCCATGATTTTCTGGATAGATATGCTAGTAGACGGATGATTTATAACCTGGTATTTAGTCAGGGTACTCGATAGACTATTACTTTGCCTCCTCCTTCTTTGTTTGATCTTCACGCATGCAGGTACACTATTATGCCCTCAAACATCTACGCATATTGGGGCTTGGCCCAACTACAGGTGCCTGTGCCCGAGCCGCCAGTCGAGTACCAGACGCCAGTTTATCAGTGGGAGCCAGAGGAGCTCACACAGCAGTGGCATCCACAGTCCGCTCTAGAGTATCCCGGAGCTGGTTATTTCGCGCCATGGGAGTAGACCAAGCTAGGCCAAAAGCCTAAGCTAGGGGGAGTACGTGTTCTCACCGACCTTACATTCATGCTTATGCTTTCACTTTGTTAGTCGGTGTTTACACTTTGCCACTGTATTATCCATGCTAGTTTATTTTCGTTTTCTTGTTTTCTTGTTTTGTGTCCTTTTGAGAAAACCCAAAAATATTTTCCTTTCTTCTTTTGCTTGTTGGGAGTTTTATCGTGTAAATCGTTTTCTTTTTCTTTGGGTCAAGGTAGAAGATACTGGTTACAATGTTTAGTAGCTCCTGCATGCATACCTGTTTAGCTTTCAAAGAGCCATATTACTTTGTCTTCTCCTTTGTGTTTGCCTATAGATTCAACTTAGTCCAATGCACGAGCACTCTTATTATTGTTCATATCGTTCGATCGTGCAAGTGAAAGGCAATAATGATGATATATGATGAAGTGACTAAGACTGGAAAGGCTGGTATGAACTCTATCTATTTTGTTTTTGCAAATATGACTAGCTTGTCGTCCCAGATTCAGCTTTGTTGTGAGAGAACCATGTTTGCAATGACAACTTAGAGATCATAGTTCCTGATGCCATGCTTAATTAGCTGAGAGCTTATAATGGTTTGTCTTGAATGCCAACATAGATTTTGAGATGACTATGATGTAGTTTGATAGGATGGTATTCTCCTTTGAATGATTCAAGTGGCTTGACTTGGCGCATGTTCATGCATGTACTTGAAACAAAATCAACATAGCCTTTATGATGTTCGTGTTCGTGGTGATTTATATCCTTTTCATGCTTGCACCCAATGTTAGTCAAACTCATTGCATCTTGATGACTGTTGTTGCTTTCTAGTTGGTCGCTTCCCAGTCTTTTTCTAGCCTTCACTTGTACTAAGGGGAGTACTGCTTGTGCATTCATGACCCACAAGTATAGGGGATCACTTGTAGTCCTTTCGATAAGTAAGAGTGTCGAACCCAACGATGAGCAGAAGGCTCTGATAAACGGTTTTCAGCAAGGTAATAACTGCAAACACTGAAAGTAGCGGTAACAAGTGATGGTGTAGTGAGGTGAAACGTAGCAAGCGAAAAGTAACAAGTAACAAGTAGTAGCAATGGTGCAGCAAGTGGCCCAATCCCTTTTGCAGCAAGGGACAAGCCTGAACAAAGTCTTATAGGAGGAAAAACGCTCCTGGGGACACACGGGAATTTCTGTCATCCTAGTTTCATCATGTTCATATGATTCGCGTTCGTTACTTTGATAGTTTGATATGTGGGTGGACCGGCGCTTGGGTACTGCCTTACTTGGACAAGCATCACACTTATGATTAACCCCTCTCTCAAGCATCCGCAACTACGAAATAAGAATTAAGACAACGTCTAACCATAGCATTAAACTAGTGGATCCAAATCAGCCCCTTATGAAGCAACGCATAGACTGGGGTTTAAGCTCCTGTCATTCCAGCAACCCATCATCTACTTACTACTCCCCAATGCCTTCCTCCAGGCCCAAGTATGGTGAAGTGTTATGTAGTCGACGTTCACATAACACCACTAGAGGAAAAGACAACATACAACATATCAGAATACCGAACGAATATCAAATTCACATGACTATTATTAGCATGACTTATCCCATGTCCTCCGGAACAAAAGTAACTACTCACAAAGCATAATCATAATCATGATCAGAGGTGTAATGAATAGCATCAAGGATCTGAACATAAACTCTTCCACCAAGTAATCCAACTAGCATCAACTACAAAGAATAATCAACACTACTAGTAACCATACAAGTACCAATCGGAGTCGTGAGACGGAGATTGGTTACAAGAGATGAACTAGGGATTGGAGAGGAGATGGTGCTGATGAAGATGTTGATGAAGATGCCTCCGCTCCGATGAGAGGAGTGTTGGTGATGACGATGGCGACGATTTCCCCCTCCGGGAGGGAAGTTTCCCCGGCAGGATCATCCTGCCGGAGCTCTAGATTGGATCTGCTCAAGTTCAGCCTCGTGGCGGCGGCGAAACCACGAAAAAGCTCCCGATTGATTTTTTTCTGGAACGAAACCCTTCATATAGCAAAAGAGGGGGGCTAGTGGCCGTCACGGAGCCCACAAGCTTGCTAGCTGCCACCAGGGGGTGGCGGCTACCAGGCTTGTGGCGCCCTGGTAGCTCCCCTCTGGTACTTCTTTCGCCCAATATTTCTTATATAATCCCAAAAAATTCCAAGTAAATTTTCAGGGCATTTGGAGTTGTGCAGAATAGTGGACTAAGATTTTCTCCTTTTCCAGTCCAGAATTCTAGCTACCTGAATTCTCCCTCTTCAAATAAACCTTGCAAAATAAGAGAGAAAAGGCATAAATATGGTACCACAAAGTAATATAACAGCCCAAAAAGCAATAAATATCAACATGAAAGCATGATGCAAAATGGACGTATCAACTCCCCCAAGCTTAGACCTCGCTTGTCCTCAAGCGAAAACTAAGTTCCATAAACATGTCCACATGTTTAGGGACGAAGGTGTCGATAAAACATAATACGGACATGAGGGCATCATGATCGCACATAGAACAACAATACATCATAAAGATTCCTATGGGAAGTAACAATTCCTTCACAAATCAAAGCATGAAGCAAAAACCTTACTGAGAAGTAACCAACAACAGTCCAAAGTCATTGAAGCAATTGCAATTTATCACAACATCAGAAAGAGCAAAATAAGAGCTTGTAAGGCAAACCCACATACTCAATCATCTCTTTTGTTTTCCACAATTGTTACAGCTCACGTGGTACTCATGGTGTCAAAGTTTCAGCTGGACACAGAGGAAGCTAGTGGCTTATAGTTTTGCCTCCCAACCATTTACCTCAAGGGTAAAGTCAACAGTAATAAAGCATAAGTACTCAACTCCAAGTTGATATATGAATATAGATCTTTCCCAAGCATGTGACGGTAGCCAAGACAAAGGCAAAAATAGGGAATTGGTGAAGATCACCATGACTCTTACAAGGGAAAAAAGTAAAGGTACAAGATAGGCCCTTCGCAGAGGGAAGCAGAGGTTGTCATGCGCTTTTGAGGTTTGAATGCGTGTCCTCTTAGTGCGGAGGAACGTCACTTTATATTGCCTCCTCTGATAAAGAACTTTATTATGCAGTCTGTCGCTTTTATGTCTTCCTTATCACAGGTTCGTACAAAGCTTATTTTCCACACACTAATAGATCATACATATTAGAGAGAAATTTTTATTGCTTGCACCGATGACAACTTACTTGAAGGATCTTATTCAATCCATAGGTAGCTATGGTGGACTCTCATGGCAAAACTGGGTTGAAGGTTTATGGATGCACAAGTAGTATCTCTACTTGGTGCGGGAGTTTTGGCTAATATGAGGTGGAAGCAATCGTCACATGCTAAGGGATCTCTAATCATATAACATTGTTTGGAGCCAAACAAACACAATTCATTATGTTGTCTTCCTTGTCCAACATCTACTCCTAAGCCTGTAATAGTTTGGTGAGTGCTCACAATTATAAAAAGGGTCTAAGATGATATATTTATATGTGAACCTCTCTTTCCTTATTACTTCTTATTAATTGAAATAATGACTGAGGTCTATGTTGATTTATTCTCAACAAGTTTCAATCATCATACGTGTCATATGTGAAGTTATCACTTTCCATAAAATCGTCTTATGATCTTTCATGCTATCGTTCTTTTCATACTTTTGATCACGACATAAAGCAAAGCCCTTGACTAAGATACTCTTTATTATATAGCTCGCAAGCTCGAAAAATACCTTTGAGATATAAACGCAAAATACTCACAAACTAAACACTAACTAAACACTAAAGGACCTTATTCCCACTAAGAGAAGAAATAAAAACTGAGAAGGAAAGAACTAAAAACAAAGGTAAAAGCAAAATATATAAAGGTGATACGCTACCAAGGCAACTCCCCCAAGATTGGCAGAAGCCAAGGGGATTGCCGATACCAATGCTTAGTTGTCTTCCTTTGGTGATGATGGTGGTGGTGTTGTTGCCTTTGATTCCAAGAGAGATATCAATCTTTGATTTATACCTTTGAGATCTTTGACTTGGTTTTCCAGCAAAACAACTTCACGAGAAAGGGAAATATTGCGAGCACGAGTTGTTTCACAAAACCTCAAGAGTTTAATCAAGGATGGAGACAACACGTGGAGGAAGGGTTGGAGAAAATCTACTCCTTCAACGTCTTCAATGTTGAACATAGGTTGAACTTCCTCCCTAGCTTGGGTTTTCTCCTTAGCTTGGTCCCTGGCTTCCGTGACTTCTACTCTTTTCAGATCAACATCTACTTCCTCATGAACTTTGTGAAGATCATTCTCCCCAACAGATTCCTGAGACATCTTTGCTCAAAATCAGCGGCAGACAACTAGCTCAAAACAAAAACAGAGGAAAACTGCAAGGTACGGAGATCAAAACCTTCGGGCGAATATATATTGATTTTTCTGGACCAGAAGGAGTGCTCCGCAAGAAAACGGAGTTTGGGAGGCACACGAGGTGCCCACAAGCCCTCTATCCGCCACCAGGGGGGTAGGTGGCGGCTTCCAAACTTGTGGCCTCCTCGTGCGCTCTCCGGACTGATTTTTATTTTTCTAATTTTCCAAAAATTCCAAAACGGAGGAAATTTCCTATTGGAAAGCATCGGAGTCCAATTTCTTACCGAAACAGATACCTCTTCATTTTTAGGGTCTGAAACAGGCTGATAAACATCCCTTATGTACTCCTCTGAAGTTATGACATTGATGATATTGGTCCTCAACATTTATGGGAGTACCAGAGATGTCATGCTTGATTCTTTGCCCATTTACCACTCTAGGAAAATTTCCTTCCATGTTATGATTTTGATGGCACCGGATGATATACTTCCTCGATAACGTAAGGACCTTCCCATTTAGAGAGAAGCTTGCCTGCGAAGAACCTTAACCAAAAATTGTATAGCAGGACATAATCACCTACATTGAACTCTCGTTTCTGTAATCGTTTATCGTGCGATCTCTTAACCTTTTCCTTGAACAACTTGCATTCTCATATGCCTGGGCCCTCCATTCATCTAATGAGCTGATATCAAACAACCGCTTCTCACCGGCAAGTTTGAAATCGAAGCTGAGCTCTTTGATTGCCCAATAAGCTTTGTGTTCCAGCTCAAGAGGTAAAATGACAGGCCTTACCGTAAACCATTTTATATGGTGACATGCCCATGGTATTCTTATAAGCAGTCCTATAAGCCATAGTGCATCATCAAGTTTGCTAGACCAATTCTTTCGAGATCTATTGACGGTCTTTTGTAGGATCAATTTGATCTCCCTATTACTCAACTCCACTTGACCACTAGACTGAGGATGATAAGGAGATGCAACTCTATGGTTGACATCATACTTAGCGAGCATCTTGCAGAAAACACCATGAATGAAGTGTGAACCGCCATCAGTCATGAAATATCTAGGGACTCCAAATCTTGGGAAAATGACTTCTTTAAGCATCTTAATAGAGGTGTGGTGATCAGAATTTTTAGTGGGGATAGCTTCTACCCACTTAGTGACGTAATCCACATCAACTAAGATGTGAGTGTACCCATTGGAACTCGGGAAGGGTCCCATATAATCCAAGGCCCAGACATCAAATGGTTCAATGACAAGTGAATAGTTCATAGGCATTTCCTGACGCTTACTTATGTTCCCTATCCTTTGGCATTCATCACAAGACAAGACAAACTTACGAGCATCCTTGCAGAGAGTGGGCCAATAGAAACCTGATCGCAATACCTTATGGGCAGTTCTATCTCCAGCGTGGTGTCCTCCGTAGGCTTCGGAATGACACTTCTGCAGGATCTGTCCCTGTTCATGTTCAGGCACACAACGTCTAATAACACCATCCACTCCTTCCTTATAAAGGTGAGGATCATCCCAAAAGTAGTGTCTCAAATCGAAGAAGAATTTCTTCTTTTGCTGATAGGTGAAACTGGGTGGTATGTATTTGGCTACGATATAGTTTGCGTAATCAGCATACCACGATGCACTATGTGAAGTGCGGATGACATTTAATTGCTCATCAAGAAAGCTGTCATCAATAGGTCGTGGGTCATCAAGGACATTCTCTAGCCTAGACAAGTTATCTTCTACAGGGTTATCAGCACCCTTTCAGTCAACGACGTGCAAATCAAATTCCTGTAGCAGGAGAACCCATCTGATCAGCCTAGGCTTAGCGTCCTTCTTCTCCATAAGGTACTTAATAGCAGCATGATCAGAGTGAATAGTGACTTTGGAATCAACTATATAGGATCTGAACTTTTCACATGCAAACACGACTGCTAAAAACTCATTTTCCGTAGTGGCATAGTCTCTTTGTGCACTGTCTAGAGTTTTACTAGCGTAGTGAATAACATTCAACTTCTTGTCAACTCTTTGTCCTAGAACAACACCAACAGCATAATCACTAGCATCGCACATGATTTCAGAGGGCAAGTTCGAGTCAGGTGCTTGAACAATAGGTGCGGTTATCAAAGCCTTCTTAAGTATTTCAAAAGCTTCCTCACAATCCTCATCAGAAACAAAAGGAACATCCTTCTACAAGAGGTTGGTAAGAGGCCTAGAAATCTTAGAGAAGTCTTTAATGAACCTTCTATAGAAACCATCATGACCTAGGAAACTTCGTATACCGCTGATATTTGTGGGGCAAGGCATTTTCTCAATTGCATCAACTTTAGCCTTATCAACTTCAATGCCTCTTTCAGAATTTTGTGTCCTAAGACGATACCTTCATTAACCATAAATTGGCACTTCTCCCAATTCAAGATGAGGTTGGTATCTTTGCATCTCTTTAAGACTCGATCAAGGTTGCTGAGGCAATCATCAAAGGAAGACCCGTAAACGGAGAAGTCATCCATGAAAACCTCGACAATCTTTTCACAAAAGTCGGAGAATGTAGCCATCATACATCTTTGGAAGGTGGCAGGTGCATTGCATAAGCCAAAAGGCATACGTCTATAATAAAAGGTACCGAAGGGGCATGTGAAAGTGGTTTTCTCCTGATCATATTGTTCAACAGTTATTTGCGAGAAACCTGAATAACCGTCTAGAAAGCAGAAGTGTGTGTGCTTTGATAGCCTTTCTAGCATTTGGTCGATAAAAGGCAAAGGATAATAGTCTTTCCTGGTTGCCTTGTTCAGTTTCCGGAAGTCTATCACCATCCTATAGCCAGTAATAATCCTTTGTGGGATTAGTTCATCCTTATCATTAGGAACGACGGTGACACCTCCCTTCTTAGGTACGCAATGTACTGGACTTACCCAATCACTATGAGCAACAGGATAAATGATTCCTGCTTCCAGAAGCTTTATTATTTCTTTTCTAACGACCTCTTTCATCTTAGGATTTAATCTCCTTTGATGATCAGCAACTGGTTTAGAATCCGGATCGGTTTTAATCTTGTGCTGACATAGAGTGGGACTAATACCCTTAAGATCATCAAGAGTATATCCTATAGCAGCACGGTGCTTCCTCAGAGTTCTTAGTAACTTCTTCTCTTCATGCTCTAAGAGGAGAGCACTAATAATAACAGGGTATATCTCCTTCTCATCAAGATAGACATACTTAAGAGTATCAGCAACTGTTTAAGCTCGAACACGGGATCACGCTTTGGTGGGGGAGGATCCCCAAGGAGTTCAACACACAGATTATTCTTGAGAATAGGATATTGTTCTAAGACAATTTTATCTATCTCATCTCTTTCCTCCATAGGCAGTTCATTTTCATACTCAAGCAGATATTGCTCTAAAGGATCCGTAGGAGGTACAACAATAGAGGCAAGAGCAATAATTTCATCCCTACCAGACGACTCTTTCTCATGGGGTTGTGTTCCAAACTTGGAGAAGTTAAATTCATGAGACACACCCTCAAAACTAACTGTGACAGTATGCTTAATGCAATCAATGTGAGCATTGACAGTGTTGAGAAAGGGTCTACCGAATATGATGGGACAAAAGCTATCTTGTGCAGTACCAAGGACAAGGAAATCAGTAGGATACTTCGTCTTACCACACAAGACTTCTACGTCTCTCACAATTCCCAAAGGGAAGAAGGTGTCTCTATTAGCTAGCGTAATAGTGACATCAATGGGTTCTAGCTCAGCAGGTGCAATCTCATCTTTGATTTCGTCATATAGGGAACGGGGTATTGCACTAACACTAGCTCCCATATCACATAAACCATGGTAACAGTGATCTCCTATCTTGACAGAAACAACGGGCAGGCCAACTACAGGTCCGTATTTGTCTTTAGCGTGAGGTTTAGCTATTCTAGCGGAGTCCTCACAGAATTTGATAACATGCCCATCTATGTCTTCGGCTAAAAGATCTTTGATAATAGCAACACTAAGTTCAACTCTAATCTCCTCAGGGGGTGCAAGTGGTCTAATGTAACCCCTACGTATCACAGTTGGAGATTTAGAATAATCCTTTATCCTAGAAGGGTATGCTGGTTTCTCAGCGTAGGCACAAGGAACAACAGGATCACTAAAAGCAATGACTTTCTCCTCAACTAGATTGGTTTTGACTATGTTGCTTTCTACAGGAGGATGATACTTAAACCACTTATCTTTGGGAAGATTAACATGAGCAGCAAAAGATTCACATAGAGGATGATCCTTCCAGCTGCCTGACTCTGAGATAGTAGCTTCTCTATGTGAATCTTTTGTTGCTCATGTTGAACTTCCCAAAGAGAAGTGGTTTAAATATCATCCTCCAGTAGAAAGCAACATATCCAAAACCAATCTAGTTGAGGAGAAAATCATAGCTTTTAGTGATCCTGTTGTTCCTTGTGCTTACACTGAGAAACCACCATACCCTACTAGGATGAAGGATTATTCTAAAGCTCCAACTGTGATACGTAGGGGTTACATTAGACCACTTGCACCCCCTGAGGAGATTAGAGTTGAACCTAGTGTTGCTATTATCAAAGATCTCTTAGCCGAAGACATAGACGGGCATGTTATTAAATTCTGTGAGGACTCCGCTAGAATTGCTAAACCTCACGCGAAAGACAAGCACAGACCTGTAGTTGGCCTACCCGTTGTTTCTGTTAAGATAGGAGATCACTGTTACCATGGTTTATGTGATATGGGAGCTAGTGTTAGTGCAATACCCCGTTCTCTCTATGATGAAATCCAAGATGAGATTGCACCTGCTGAGTTAGAACCCATTGATGTCACTATTACGCTAGCTAATAGAGACACTATCTGCCCTCTGGGAATTGTGAGAGACGTTGAAGTCCTGTGTGGTAAGACGAAGTATCCTACTGATTTCCTCGTCCTTGGTACTGCACAAGATAGCTTTTGTCCCATAATATTTGGTAGACCCTTTCTCAACACTGTCAATGCTCACATTGATTGCATTAAGTAGACTGTCACAGTAAGTTTCGAGGGTGTGTCTCATGAATTTAACTTCTCCAAGTTTGGAAGACAACCCCATGAAAGAGAGTCGTCTGGTAAGGATGAAATCATTGCTGTTGCCTCTATTGTCGTACCTCCTACGGATCCTTTAGAGCAATATCTGTTTGAGCATGAAAATAATATGCATATGGAGGAGAGAGATGAGATAGATAGAATTGTCTTAGAACAATGTCCTATTCTCAAGAATAATCTGCTTGTTGAACTGCTTGGGGATCCTCCCCCACCAAAGGGTGATCCTGTGTTCGAGCTTAAATAGTTGCCTGATACTCTTAAGTATGCCTATCTGGATGAGAAGGAGATATATCCTATCATTATTAGTGCTCTCCTCTCAGAGCGCGAAGAGAAGAAGTTACTAAAAACTCCGAGGAAGCACCGCGCTGCTATTGGATATACTCTTGATGATCTTAAGGGTATTAGTCCTACTCTATGTCAGCACAAGATTAAAACCGATCCGGATTCTAAACCAGTTGCTGATCATCAAAGGAGATTAAGTCCTAAGATGAAAGAGGTCGTTAGAAAAGAAATATTAAAGCTTCTCGAAGCAGGAATCATTTATCCTGTTGCTCATAGTGATTGGGTAAGTCCAGTACATTGCGTACCTAAGAAGGGAGGTATCACCGTCGTTCCTAATGATAAGGATGAACTAATCCCACAAAGGATTATTACCGGCTATAGAATGGTGATAGACTTGCGGAAACTGAACAAGGCAACCAGGAAAGATCATTATCCTTTGTCGTTCATCAACCAAATGCTAGAAAGGCTATCAAAGCACACACACTTCTGCTTTCTAGACGGTTATTCAGGTTTCTCGCAAATACCTGTTGCACAATTTGATCAAGAGAAAACCAATTTCACCTACCCTTTCGGTACCTTTTCCTATAGACGTATGCCTTTTGGCTTATGTAATACACCTGCCACATTCCAAAGATGTGCGATGGCTATATTCTCTGACTTTTGTGAAAATATTGTCGAGGTTTTCATGGATGACTTCTCCGTTTACGGGTCTTCCTTTGATGATTTCCCAGCAACCTTGATCGAGTATTACAGAGATGCGAAGAAACCAACCTCGTCTTGAATTGGGAGAAGTGCCACTTTATGGTTAATGAAGTTATCATCTTAGGACACAAAATCTCTGAAAGAGGCATTGAAGTTGATAAGGCTAAGGTTGATGATATTGAGAAAATGCCTTGCCCCACAGATATCAGAGGTATACGAAGTTTCCTAGGTCATGCTGGTTTCTATAGAAGGTTCATTAAAGACTTCTCTAAGATTTCTAGGCCTCATACCAACCTCTTGCAGAAGGACGTTCCTTTTGTTTTTGATGAGGATTGTGAGGAAGCCTTTGAAATACTTAAGAAGGCTTTGATAACCGCACCTATTGTTCAACCACCTGACTGGAACTTGCCCTTTGAATTCATGTGTGACGCTAGTGATTATGCTGTTGGTGCTGTTCTGGGACAAAGAGTTGACAAGAAGTTGAATGTCATTCACTACGCTAGTAAAACTCTAGACAGTGCCCAAAAAAACTATGCCACTACGGAGAAGGAATTTTTAGCAGTCGTGTTTGCATGTGAAAAATTCGGATCTTACATAGTTGACTCCAAAGTCACTATTCACTCTGATCATGCTGCTATTAGGTACCTTATGCAGAAGAAGGACGCTAAGCCTAGGCTAATCAGATGGGTTCTCCTGCTACAGGAATTTGATTTGCACATCGTTGACCGAAAGGGTGCTGATAACCCTCTAGCAGATAACTTGTCTAGGCTAGCGAATGTCCTTGATGACCCACTACCTATTGATGACAACTTTCCTGATGAGCAACTAAATGTCATCCGCACTTCACATAGTGCATCGTGGTATGCCGATTATGCAAACTATATCATAGCCAAATACATACCACCCAGTTTCACCTATCAACAAAAGAAGAAATTCTTCTTTGATTTGAGACACTACTTTTGGGATGATCCTCACCTTTATAAGGAAGGAGTAGATGGTGTTATTAGACATTGTGTGCCTGAATATGAACAGGAACCGATCCTGCAGAAGTGTCATTCTGAAGCCTACGGAGGACACCATGCTGGAGATAGAACTGCCATAAGGTATTGCAATCAGGTTTCTATTGGCCCACTCTCTGCAAGGATGCTCGTAAGTTTGTCTTGTCTTGTGACGAATGCCAAAGGATAGGAAACATCAGTAAGCGTCAAGATATGCCTATGAACTATTCACTTGTCATTGAACCATTTGATGTCTGGGGCTTTGATTATATGGGACCCTTCCCGAGTTCCAATGGGTACACTCACATCTTAGTTGATCTGGATTACGTTACTAAGTGGGTAGAAGCTATCCCCACTAAAAATGCTGATCACCACACCTCTATTAAGATGCTTAAAGAAGTCATTTTCCCAAGATTTGGAGTCCCTAGATACTTTATGACTGATGGCGGTTCACACTTCATTCATGGTGTTTTCCGCAAGATGCTAGCTAAGTATGATGTCAACCATAGAGTTGCATCTCCTTATCATCCTCAGTCTAGTGGTCAAGTGGAGTTGAGTAATAGGGAGATCAAGTTGATCCTACAAAAGACCGTCAATAGATCTCGAAAGAACTGGTCTAGCAAACTTGACGATGCACTATGGGCTTATAAGAATCCCATGGGCAGGTCACTGTATAAAATGGTTTACGGTAAGGCCTGTCATTTACCTCTTGAGCTGGAACACAAAGCTTATTGGGCAATCAAAGAGCTCAACTTTGATTTCAAACTTGCCGGTGAGAAGCGGTTGTTTGACATCAGCTCTTTAGATGAATGGAGAGCCCAGGCATATGAGAATGCCAGGTTGTTCAAGGAAAAGGTTAAGAGATGGCACGACAAAGGAATACAGAAATGAGACTTCAATGTAGGTGATTATGTCTTGCTATACAATTCTTGTTTGAGATTCTTTGCAGGCAAGCTTCTCTCTAAATGGGAAGGTCCCTATGTTGTCGAGGAAGTATATCGTTCCGGTGCCATCAAAATCAATAACACGGAAGGAAATTTTCCTAGAGTGGTAAATGGGCAAAGAATCAAGCATTACATCTCTGGTACTCCCATAAATGTTGAGACCAATATCATCAATGTCATAACTCCAGAGGAGCACATAAGGGATGTTTATCAGCCTGTTTGAGACCTTGAAAACGAAGATGTATCTGTTTCGACAAGAAATTGGACTCCGATAGTTTTCCAATAGGAAATTTCCTTAGTTTTGGAATTTTTGGAAAATTAGAAAAATAAAAAGCAGTTCGGAGAGCAAACGAGGAAGCCACAAGCGCCCACACCGCCATCACCCCTGGTGGCGGTGGGCAAGCTTGTGGGCACCTCGTGTGCCTCCCCGACTCCGTTTTCTTGCGGAGGACTCCTTCTAGCCCAAAAAAATCAATATATAGTCGCCCCAAGGTTTTGACCTCCGTATCGCGTAGTTTTCCTCTGTTTTCGTTTCGAGCTTGTTGTCTATCGCAGATTTAGAACAAAGATGTCCCAGGAATCTGTTGGGGCTAATGATCTTCACCAAGTTCATGAGGAAGTAGATGCTGATCTAAAAAGAGTAGAAGTTACGGAAGCCAGGGACCAAGCTAAGGAGAAAACCCAAGCTAGGGAGGAAGTCCAACCTATGTTCAACGTTGAAGACGTTGAAGGAATAGACTTTCTCCAACCCTTCCTCCACATGTTGTCTCCATCCTTGATAGAAGTCTTGAGGTTTTGCGAAACAACTCGTGCTCGCAATATTTCTCTTTCTCGTGAAGTTGCTTTGTTGGAAAACCATGTCACGGATCTCAGAGGTATAAATCAAAGGTTGATAGTTCTCTTGGAATCAAAGGCGACAACAACACGACCATCACCACCAAAGGAAGACAACTAAGCATTGGTATGGGCAATCCCCTTGGCTTCTGCCAAGCTTGGGGGAGTTGCCCTGGTATCGTATCACCTTTATATCTTTTGCTTTTACCTTTGTTTTAGTTCTTTCCTTTTCAGTTTTTATTTCTTCTTTTAGAGGAATAAGTCTTTAGTTTTTAGTTTGAGTCTTTTGCTTTTGTCTCTCCCCCGATGTATTCGAGCTTACGAGCTACATAATAAAGAGTGTCTTAGTCAAGGGCTCTGCTTTGTGCCATGATCAAAAGTATGAAAAGAACGATAGCATGAAAGATCATGAGACGATCTTATGGAAAGTGATAACTTCATTTATGACAAGTATGATGATTGAAACTTGGTGAGAATAAATCAACATAGACATTAGTCATTGCTGCAATTAATTAGTCATTGAGCACTCACCAAACTATTACATGCCTAGGAGTAGATGTTGGACAAGGAAGACAACATAATGAATTGTGTTTGCTTGGTTCCAAACAATGTTATATGATTAGAGATCCCTTAGCATGTGACGATTGCTTCCACCTCATATTAGCCAAAACTCCCGCACCAAGTGGAGATACTACTTGTGCATCCATAAACCTCCAACCAGTTTTGCCATGAGAGTCCACCATACCTACCTATGGATTGAACAAGATCCTTCAAGTAAGTTGTCATCGGTGCAAGAAATAAAAATTGCTCTCTAATATATATGATCTATTAGTGTGTGGAAAATAAGCTTTGTACGAACCTGTGATGAGGAAGACATAAAAGCGACAGACTGCATAATAAAGTTCTTTATCACAGGAGGCAATATAAAGTGACGTTCCTCCGCACTAAGAGGACACACATCCAAACCTCAAAAGCGCATGACAACCTATGCTTCCCTTTGCAAAGGGCCTATCTTGTACCTTTACTTTTTACCCTTGTAAGAGTCATGGTGATCATCACCAATTCCCTTTTTGCCTTTGTCTTGGCTACCGTCACATGCTTGGGAAAGATCTATATTCATATATCAACTTGGAGTTGAGTACTCATGCTTTATTATTGTTGACTTTACCCTTGAGGTAAACCGTTGGGAGGCAAAACTATAAGCCCCTATCTTCCTCTGTGTCCAGCTGAAACTTTGACACCATGAGTACCACGTGAGTTATAACAATTGTGGAAAACAGAAGAGATGATTGAGTATGTGGGTTTGCCTTACAAGCTCTTATTTGACTCTTTCTGATGTTGTGATAAATTGCAATTGCTTCAATGACTATGGCCTATTGTTGGTTACTTCTCGGTAAGGTTTTTGCTTCATGCTTTGCTTTGTGATGGAATTGTTACTTTCCCATAAGAATCTTTATGATATATTGCTGTTCTTTGTGTGATCATGATGCCCTCATGTCCGTATTATAGTTTATCGACACCTTCGTCCCTCAACATGAGGACATGTTTATGGAACTTGGTTTTCGCTTGAGGACAAGCGAGGTCTAAGCTTGGGGGAGTTGATACGTCCATTTTGCATCATGCTTTCATGTTGATATTTATTGGTTTTAGGGCTTTTATATTTCTTGTGGTACCATATTTATGCCTTTTCTCTCTTATTTTGCAAGGATTATTTGAAGAGGGAGAATTCAGGCAGCTGGAATTTACGTGGATTTTTTCTGGAATATATTTAAAATACTGGGTGAAAGAACTATCGGAGGGGGGCCACCAGGGCCCCAGAAGCCCCCACTCCGCCACCACCCCCCTAGTGGCGGAGGGCAAGCTTGTGGGCAGCCCACTGGCCCACTAGCCCCCCTCTTTTGCTATATGACGCGTCTTGACCTGGAAAAAAAATCATAAAGGAGCTTTTTCGTGGTTTCGCCGCCGCCACGAGGCGGAACTTGAGCAGATCCAATCTAGAGCTCTGGCAGGACGATCCTGCCAGGGAAATTTCCCTCCCGGAGGGGGGAATCGTCGCAATCGTCATCACCAACACTCCTCTCGTCGGAGGGGAGACATCTTCATCAACATCTTCATCAGCACCATCTCCTCTCTAATCCCTAGTTCATCTCTTGTAACCAATCTTTGTCTCGCAACTCAGATTGGTACTTGTAAGGTTGCTAGTAGTGTTGATTACTCTTTGTAGTTGATGCTTGTTGGATTACTTGGTGGAAGAGTGTATGTTCAGATCCTTGATGCTATTCATTACACCTCTGGTCATGATTATGATTATGTCTTATGAGTAGTTACTTTTGTTCCCGAGGACATGGGATAAGTCATGCTGATAATATTCATGTGAACTTGATATTCGTTCGATATTTTGATATGCTGTATGTTGTTTTTCCTCTAGTGGTGTTATGTGAACGTCGACTACATAACACTTCACCATATTTGGGCCTGGAGGAAGGCATTGGGAAGTATTAAGTAGACGATGGATTGCTGGAGTGACAGAAGCTTAAACCCCATTTTATGCGCTGCTTCGTGAGGGGCTGATTTGGATCCACTAGTTTAATGCTATGGTTAGATTTTGTCTTAATTCTTCTTTTGTAGTTGCGGATGCTTGCGAGAGAGGTTAATCATAAGTGGGATGCTTGTCCAAGTAAGGGAAGTACCCAAGCGCCGGTCCACCCACATATCAAACTATCAAAGTAACGAACGCGAATCATATGAACATGATGAAACTAGCATGATAGAAATTCCCGTGTGTCCTCGGGAGTGGTTTTCCTCCTATAAGACTTTGTTCAGGCTTGTCCCTTGCTACAAAACGGATTGGGCCACTTGCTGCACCATTGCTACTACTTGTTACTTGTTACTTTTTGCTTGCTACGTTTCACCTCGCTACACAATCACTTGTTAGCGCTACTTTCAGTGCTTGCAATTATTACCTTGGTGAAATCCGTTTATCAGAGCCTTCTGCTCCTCGTTGGGTTCGACACTCTTACTTATCGTAACGGCTACGATTGACCCCCTATACTTGCGGGTCATCATGCATCCACTTCCATAAACCCAAAAAAAATTCCATGAGAGTCCACCATACCTACCTATTTGCGGTATCTACCTGCCGTTCCAAGTAAATTTGCATGCGCCATTCTCTAAACCTTCAAGAAATAATCTGTTTTGCATGCCCGAACCGCTCATGTGGTGACAGGGGGCTATTGATATCTTCCATGTTAGGCGTGTTATCCTCGACATGTGTTTATTCACTGTCATTCACGAGGAAGGGGTCGGTAATTGGAATGCCTAGTTCCACGCTTAAATTGCAAACATAATTGTAAAACAAGACTCCCCCCGGATTGATGTTAGTATGGACGGTACCCGAGGATTCGGCTCGCCGTGGAGTGTGATTGATTAGTGGTGGGGGAGTTAAAACTTTACTTTTCTGTTTGGGAACCGCCTATAGCATGAGTAGCATGGAAGATATTGAGAATTCTTGGTCATTGCGTTGACAATGAAAGCATGCCACCCAAAATTAATCTCTGTTTTCAAAGCTTGAGCTCTGGCACCTCTGCAAATCAATGCTTCCCTCTGCAAAGGGTCTGTCTATTTATTTTCCTGTTGAGTCATCCTATTCTTGTATAAGAACCAATTAGAGAGCACCTCTGTCATTTTTATGCTTTGATTTTGATTGATATTGAGTATGACTATGACTGGATCTTCGTTGCTATGAATTACAATGTTTAGTCAGCCCTTGATCATTGAAAGTACTCTGCATTTATGTTTTGCGGTCTCAGAAAGAGCTAGCGAGATACCACTTATTCATATTGCTTCATGCTTGTTTTGATTGAATTGTTGGTATCTGAAACTCATTATTATTTGCTCGCTAGCTGATTATGCCATTGATATTAGTTTACCATGAGACCTTTGTGTCACTTGCTTATGTGGTTAACTTGTGATCTTGCTGAAATTCTGGTTATGAGTTAGACATAGTTGCAACAACAAGATCAAACGGAGTTTGTCAAAGTTTTTCTTTCTCTTTTAGTTTGTCAACTGAGTTGCTTGAGGACAAGCAAGGTTTTAAGCTTGGGGGAGTTGATACGTCTCCATTGTATCTACTTTTCCAAACTCTTTTGCCCTTGTTTTGGACTCTAATTTGCATGATTTGAATGGAACTAACCTGGATTGACGCTGTTTTTAGCAGAATTGCCTTGGTATTGTTTTCGTGCAGAAATGGAAGTTCTCGGAACGTCTTGAAAATTTAGGGAGAATATTTCTGGAAAATATGAAAAAATATGTGCGCAAAGATCCACCGGAGGGGATGGGCCAGTGGGCCACAAGCCCTATAGCCGCCGCCCCCTGGTGGCGGCTACTAAGCTTGTGGGGCCCACGTGGCTCTGCCGCCCCCAAACTCAGCTCTATAAATTCACTTTCGTCCCAGAAAAAAATAAAGAGAGAAGATTTCATCGCGTTTGCGATACGGAGGTGCCGCCACATCCTATTCTTCATCTCGAGGGCAGATCTGGAGTCCGTTTTGGGCTCCAAAGAGGGGAAATCATCGCCATCGTCATCATCAACCTTCTTCCCTCTCCAATTCCATGAAGCTTTTCATCGTTCGTGAGTAATCTATTTGTAGGCTCGCTGGGCGGTGATGAGTAGGATGAGATCTATCATGTAATCGAGTTAGTTTTGATGGGGATTGATCCCTAGTATCCACTATGTTCTCAGATTGATGTTGCTACTACTTTGCCATGCTTAATGCTTGTCACTAGGACCCGAGTGCCATGATTTCAGATCTAAAATTATTATGTTGTCACCAATATATGTGTGTTTTAGATCCGATCTTGCAAGTTGTAGTTACCTACTATGTGTTATGATCCGACAACCCCGGAGTGACAATAACCGGAACCACTCCCGGTGATGACCATAGTTTGAGGAGTTCATGTGTTCACCAAGTGCTAATGCGTTGTTTCGGTTCTTTATTAAAAGGAGAACCTTAATATCCCGTAGTTTCCTTTTGGACTCCGCTGCCACGGGAGGGATGGACAATTGATGTCATGCAAGTTCTTTTCCCTAAGCACGTATGACGACACACGGAATGCATGCCTACATCACATTGACAAACGGGAGCTAGCCACATATCTCTCCGTGTTATAACTGTTGCATGACGAATATCATCCAAACAAATCACCGACCCATTGCCTACGAGTTTGTCCCGTTGCTGTTGCTGTTACTTGCTTTGCTTTGCTGCTGTTACTACTGTTGCTGCTGCTGTTACTTGCTTTGCTCTGCTGCTGTTACTACTGTTGCTACTTGCTACTGCTGTCACTACTGCTGTTACTTGCCACTACTATTACTCGTTACACTGCTGCTACCTGCTACAATACTTTTTCCCGTGCCGTTGACGGGAAAGAATATTTCCCATCCACGGTCAACTTCTGGCGCCATTGATACGACAGTTAGGAATAGTTTGCCTTCTCAATAGATCGTTTCTGGCACCGTTGTTATCATACTACTTTGCTGCTGATACTTTGCTTGCAGATACTAATATTTCAGGTGTGGTTGAATCTGACGCATTCCGCTGCTAATACTTGAGAATATTCTTCCACTTCCTGTCGGGCAAACCAACAAATTTTGGTTGAATACTCTACCCTCGAAAACTGCCGCGAACCCACACGCTGGTGGGCCATTGCAAGACAATTGCTAATTGTTGAGCAACTGGGAGCAGTTCTGGCTCCGTTGCCGTGGAGGCATCAAGTCAGGAACACGTCAACAACATTTCTCTAGTGCTGTTGCCGGGGACTGCTAGCACTATGCTTACGAGAATAGCTAGCGCCGACGGAGTTGCGTGGGCTCATGGCATCCCCAAGGCTAGCCGCAAATTTGCTGATTCATGTGTCAACGGAAAAAGGATGAGTCCGCCCACATTAAAACATGTACAATATATTTAAACAAAAAAAGTTTTCCTGTTTTATATTATAAAAACAACAACCAACCGATACAACCAGCTCGTTGAACCGACACAAACAAACCCAAAGAAAAAAGAGAAGAGAAAAAAGCCAACGCCGATAGTTCAACGAAGCGAAGATGGCCGACAACCGTTGCACCCTTCGAAGAAGTACCACCGCATGCCAAGCACTCTAAAGCCTCGCGTACCAAGCAACACCTTCAGGAAGGAAAGTGATGACGATGATGCTGCTACCCGGGCAAGTCCTAGGGTTTCCCTCGTTACGCGGATGGCAGTGAGGAAGGGGTATGAGAGATTTCACCCTCCCCGAAACCACTACCATCACCCCGGACAATCACAAGTGCACCACCCACCAAGGTTGTCGGAATCACAATTCTGAATCAGATCGGAGCTCTGTTGGTACGATCGTGAATCATAGAATCATAGCTACTAGGATCATAGAAACTTAGGTTCTATGAACAAAATCGTAGAATCGGAGGGGCTAGTTCGGATCGTAAAGTCGTAAGATTCTAAGACTTGAGTCACGATTCTGACAACTTTGCCACCCATCATGCTGCCCACCAGCATGTGCCACCACGGCCACCACACCAACTTCACCATCTCACTGAGGCCACCAACTCGAGACCTCGAGGGAAGACGAGGAGATACCCAACTCAGCGCAACCACAATGCAGTCGACCGGAGGGGACAAACTCCACAGCCGCACGGAGCCAACTGGAGGGGATAACCTCCACCGCGTAACGGATCCGATTGGAGGGGACAACCTCCACCGTCGCGCGGAGCCGACCGGATGTAGCGACACGGACATGCTAGCCCATCACAGGCCCTGCCGGAACCCCAACGGGTCCAGAGAGTCCCACCAAGCACGCTGTAGCAAGACGGTTGTCGGAGCCATCACCATCGTAGCCATAGCCACCTTGCCACACCACGAGGGAGCCGCATCGTCGCAACCCGAACCGTCTACCCGCCCCAACCCAGATGGGGCCTTAAAGGGCCCAGATCTAGGCCGAGCGGGCGCCGCCCATCAGCCACTGATGTTTGCTGTGTATCCCTGGCAATTGTGCCAGAAATACTCCTACTACAGCACGTTGGTATTCCCTCGAAGCAGAAAGGGTGATGTAGCACAACGACGATAAGTATTTCCCTCAGTTTGAGAACCAAGGTGTCAATCAGGCGGAAGAGTATCTCACCAACCTGCACAAACACAAAAGCTTGCACCCAACGCTATGAAGGGGTTGTCAATCCCTTATAGATTGTTTGCCAAGTGAGAACTGAAATTATTAAAGTAACAAAGCAAAGTAAAAGCGGAGTTGTAAATGATGAATGTGAATAGACCCGGGGGCCGTAGTGTTTACTAGTGGCTTCTCCCATGAAAGCAAGTAGACGGTGGGTGAACAAATTACTGCCGAGCAATTGATAGAACTGTGCAGAGTCGTGACGATATCTATGCGATGATTATTTCTATAGGCATCACGTCCGAAACAAGTAGACCGATACTTTCTGCATCTACTACTATTACTCCACACGTCGACCGCTATCTAGAATGCATCTAGTGTATTAAGTCCATAAGAACAGAGTAACGCCTTAAGCAAGATGGCATGATGTAGAGGGATAATCTCAAACTAATGATAAAACCCCCATATTTTTACCCTTGATGGCAACTGCTTGATGTGTGCCTTGCTGCCCCTACTGTCACTGGGAAAGGTCACCACATGGCAGAACCCAAAACCAAGCACTTCTCCCATTGCAAGAATCATAGATCTAGTTGGCCAAACAAAACCCAAGACTCGGAGAGACTTACAAGGATATCAAATCATGCATATAAGAAATCAACAAAGACTCAAATATATATCATAGATAATCTGATCACAAGTCCACAATTCATCGCATCTCGACAAACACACCGCCAAAGAAGATTACATCGGATAGATCTCCATGAAAATCATGGAGAACTTTGTATTGAAGATCCAAGAGAGAGAAGAAGCCACCTAGCTACTAACTACGGACCTGTAGGTCTGAAATGAACTACTCACGAGTCATTGGAGGGGCGATGATGATGATGAAGAAGCCCTCCACCTCCAAAGTCCCCTCCGGCAGGGCGCCGGGAAGGGTCTCCAGATGAGATCTCACGGAAACGGAAGCTTGCGGCGGCGGAAAAGTATTTTCGAGGGTCCCCTAATTTTTGCGGAATATTTGGGAATATATAGGCGCAAAACCTAGGTCAGGAGGTGGCCAGGGAAGCCACAAGCTTGCCCACCGCCGCCTCCCCCTGGTGGCGTGGTGCAAGCTTGTGAGCTCCCAGGGGCCCACCTGGCCTGGCCCAAAGGTTCCCTGGTCTTCTTTCGTTCGGGAAAAAAATCATTTCGGGGATTTTATTCCGTTTGGACTCTGTTCCAAAATCAGATCTGAAAAGAGTAAAAAACACGAAAAAACAGGAACTGGCACTTGGCACCGAATCAATAAGTTAGTCCCCAAAAAGATATAAAAAAGGTACATAAAACATACAAAGAAGACAAGATAACAACGTGAAACCATCAAAAATTATAGATACGTTTGAGACGTATCAAACATCCCCAATCTTAACTCCTGCTCGTCCTCGAGTAGGGAAGTGATAAGAATGAATTTTTGATGCTTTCATGCTACCTAGCATAGGTGTCCTTTGTAATTCCTCTTATGTGACGTGAATGTTCAGATCCATTAGATTCAAAACAATAGTTTGCTATTGATGTGGAAACAATAATAATTCAAGCAAACTAGCAAAGTAATCATGAACTTTCAAAATAACTAGGCCAAAAGAAAGTTATCCCTACAAAAGCATATAGTCTGGCTATGCTCTATCATCATTGCACAACGAATCATGCACAACCCCGGTATTGGCCAAGTAATTGTTTCACACCTTTACTTTCTCAAACATTTTCAACTCTCACGCAATACATGAGCGTGAGCCATGGTTATAGCACTATAGATGGTGTGGAATGTGGTGGAGGTTGCAAGACAAAAAGGAGAAGATAGTCACATTAACTAGGCATATCAATGAGTTGTGGAGATGCTCATCAATAGATGTCAATGTGAGTGAGTAGGGATTGCCATACAAATGATACACTAGAGCTACACGTATGTCAAAGATCTTAGAGAAAAATAGTGGGTGTGCATCCAACTTGCTTGCTCACGAAGACCTAAAGCAATTTTGAGGAAGCCTATCATTGGAATATACACAAGTGTGGTGGTGACAAAATGCACAAGCCTATTATATAATGAGAATTTCCCACTAGCTATATGGTGGTGACAAAACGAGAGACTCTCAATCATGAAGATCATGGTCCTCAAAATGCACAAGTGTGGAAAAAGTGGTAGCATTGTCCCTTCTCTCTTTTTCTCTCAATTTTTTGGTGGGCTCTTTGGCCTCTTTTTTTATGGGCTTCTTTGGCCTATTTTATTTCCTCACATGGGACAATGCTCCAATAATGATGATCATCACACTTTCAACTCAAAACTTAGAGCAATTATAACTCTATATGGAATGCCTTTGGTAGTGTACCGTGGCAACGATCTAGCATGGCATAGACATCAATGGAAACATCATGCTAGCTATCTTACGATCATGCAAAGGCAAGTAGACGTGGTGGCACATGTCATGGTGGTAGTTGCATGGCAATATATCGCGGAATGACTTTGAAAAAGCCATAGTAGGTAGGTATGGTGGCTGTTTTGAGGGAGGGTAATGGTGGGTTTTGTGCACCGGCGAAAGTTGCACGACACTAAGAAGATAGTGATGGTGGAAGGTGAAAGTGCATATAAACCATGGACTCAACATTAGTCATGAAGAAATCATATACTTGTTGCAAAAGTTTTATTAGTAATCGAAACAAAGCATTCAACGCATACTCCTAGGGGAAGGGTTGGTAGGTATAAACCATCGCGCGATCCCGACCGCCACGCAAAGGATGACGATCAATATAATAATCATGCTCAGATTTCATCACATAGCGGTTCACCATACATGCATGCTACGGGAATCACTAACTTCAACACAAGTATTTCTAGATCCACAACACCTTACTAGCATGACTTCAATATTACCATAACCACAACTCAAAATTAATTGAGATGAATCAAACTTCTCTAACTATTCAATGCACATGAAGGAGGAAGTTTTCGTATCCCTTTGGATAACTACCCCTTTTGAGACTACTTTCAAAGCATGGATCAACTACCAAGCTACTCACCGCCGCACTCTAAAAGATATAAGTGAAGCACATAGAGAAAAAGTATCTAGCTCAAAAGATATAAGTGAAGCACATGTGAGTTGAATTGTCTACCAAAAGATATAAGTGAAGCTTCGACAAAATCATGGCGTGTGCATGTCTCTCTCTATAGGTGTGTAGCAAGGATGATTGTGACACAACAAAAATAAAAGCCTCCTACGATACAAGACACTCCAAGCAAAAACACATAACATGTGGTGAATAAAAATATAGCCCCAAGTAACGTTACCAATGGATTGAAGACGAGAGAGGGGATGCCTTCCCGGGGCATCCCCAAGCTTAGGATTTTACGGCATCCTTGAATCTCTTGGGGTGCCTTGGGAATCCCCAAGCTTTAGCTCTTGCCATTCTTTATCTTTTTGTCCATAAGAACTTCACCCGAAACTTGCAAACTTCACAACACGAAACTTAAACAGAAACTCGTGATAACATTAGTACAAGAAAGCAAACCACCACTTCCTTAGGTACTGTAGCAAACTTAAATTCTACTTGTGCTGATGTTGGGTTACTGTATTTTCAATCTTCCATGGCTAATACCCCCCCGATACTATCCATAGTTTCATCAAAATAAGCAACCAACACAACAAAAACAGAATCTGTTAACAGCAGACCAGTTTGTAGCAATCTGTATGTTTTGTATACCTTTGGTACTTCAAAAATTCTGAAAAATTACGATAGTCTGAAGAATTTGCGTAGCAATCAGCAGAAAAAAAATCAACTCAAAATCTCTTGCAGCAAATAAATGAAAATTCTTTTCGTGAGAAGAAAGTTTCTGTCTTTTCCAGCGTGACCAAACGATCATCCTCAAGACAAATCATAACGGTTTTGCTTGGCACAAACGCAAAAAGAAACACAAAAAACACAGTCATAACAGAATTATGAAAGTGTGGAAAACACAAAACAGAAAGAAAAAGGATAAATTTGTTGGTTGCCTCCCAACAAGCGATTTTGTTTAACGCCCTTAGCTAGGCATTCAATGATGCTCACACAAAAGACAAGAATTGAAGCACAATGAGAGCATCCTAAAGCATGTGAAAATCATATCTAAGTCTAACATACTTCCTATGCATAGGCATTTTATAGGAAAACACATTGTCAAGACAACAAATAGTTGCCATATGCAAGGAAGAAGAAAGGGACAAGAGCAATCTCAACATCACGAGAGGTGTGTATCATGAAAGTTTCTACCAAAATATTTTCCTCTCTCATAGCAATTACATGTGGGATCATATTCAAATTCAATAATATAGCTATCCCATAGGATATTCTTTTCATGATCCACATGCATGCAAAGTTGACGCTCTTCAAAAATAGTGGGATTACCATCAAATAAAGTCATGACTTTTCCAATCCCACTTTCAGTATTGTTGCAAATATCATATTCATCATGAGGTTTGAACAAATTTTCAAGATCATAAGAAATATCATTACCCCAATCATGATTATTGCAACAAGTAGTGGACATAGCAAAACTAGCATCCCCAAGCTTAGGGTTTTGCATATTTTTAGCATGATTGTCACTAATAGGATTTATAGTGAAATCATTGCAATCATGCTTTTCATCCAAGGAGCCCTCGTGAATCACTTCATGAATTTCTTCCTCACAATTTTCAGATTCACGCATCTTACGCAAAACTCCAAAGGAATAGGCAATTTCCCTCAACTCAATAGCAATTTGTTCCACACGAGTGGGTCTCTTAAAGAGACTACCAAGTGGATGAGGATCCATATCACTAGATTTTCAGCAAGCGAAGATGCAAGCATATTGAGGGCACATGGCACACAAGCAAGCAAGAAACCGACAAAGGAAAACAGCAAAGGCAGAGGAAAACGGCGAAGGAGAAAGGCGAATGAAAATGGCAAATGTGAAGTGGGGGAGAGGAAAACGAGAGGCAAATGGCAACAAAAGTAAATGCAAGAGAAGAGTTTGTGAGACCTACTTGGATAGATCTTGATTTCTCCTCCCCGGCAATGGCACCAGAAATAGGCGTGTTGTCGGGAGAATATTCTTCACGATCCTCCTCGGCAAGCGATCCTCTTCCCCGAAAACGGTGCCAGAAATACTTCTGATGTTTGTTGTGTATCACTGGCAATTGTGCCAGAAATACTCCTACTACGGCACGTTGGTATTCCCTCGAAGCGGAAAGGGTGATGTAGCACAGCGACGGTAAGTATTTCCCTCAGTTTGAGAACCAAGGTATCAATCCGGCGGAAAAGTATCTCACCAACCTGCACAAACACAAAAGCTTGCACCCAACGCTATGAAGGGGTTGTCAATCCCTTATAGATTGTTTGCCAAGTGAGAACTGAAAGTAACAAAGTAACAAAGCAAAGTAAAAGCGGAGTTGTAAACGATAGATCTGAATAGACCCGGGGGCCGTAGTGTTTACTAGTGGCTTCTCTCATGAAAGCAAGTAGACGGTGGGTGAACAAATTACTGCCGAGCAATTGATAGAACTGTGCAGAGTCGTGATGATATCTATGCGATGATTATTTCTATAGGCATCATGTCCGAAACAAGTAGACCGATACTTTCTTGAAAGTGCGTTATATCGACTAGAGGGGGGTGAATAGGAGATTTTTAGAATTTCATCACTGAGGAAATTCCTTTTGAGGAAATTCCTCACTGATGACTAACTCACAGCGGAAACAGTAAAGGATCAGACGTGCAAATGTTCACACCAGCAGTATTTCAGAGTGAAGAATGTGAAAACAGATTGCACAGTAAGCAGGCACGCAGAATACAGATGATGATTAACTATTGTGAAGAATTTGGGGTTGAAGAAATTCAGAGAAAGTCTTCAGCAAATTCTTCAAACAGTCACAGTGAAAGTCATCAACACATAATACAGGGAAAGTGAAGAGTTCAGGAATTAGAACCCGTTTCTCAGTGAAGACAGTCGTTGATGACCCAGTTCCAACTGCTGTGACAGTTGTACATCTGGTTTGGAGCGGCTGTATTGAAACCAAAGGACACCCAGTCCCGGGACACACGGTCCCTACCGTATTCTCCTTGAGCTAAGGACACACAGTCCTCGCCCAACACTCGTGGTAAGTCATCAGGGCAAACTTCCAAACCCTCACAAACTTGGTCACCCGGTGATCCACAATTGACAGCTGGATTGCTCTAGACCATGACGCCTAACCGTCTGGAGGATGCACAGTCCTCAAAGGTAAAAGGCTTCAGTCCCACACAGGAACAACTTCTTCAGTGATGCTAAATCACTAGGTTTGGTTTGTGGTTTCGGTGGGTGGTGTATTTCCTCACTGATGAATTACTCTCGAAGACTCTGAGGAATTTGGGTTGCTCTTATGACAAGTGTCAGTTTCTAACGGAGCAGCTAACCAGCTAGTGGTTGTGGGGGGTGGCTATTTATAGCTTGGGAGCATCCCGACATGATTTGACACTAATGCCCTTAAATAATATGACCGTTGGAGTGGATAAGACCAGTGACTTGGCGTGGTTATCGAAATGGTCGGAACCCTCAACTGTGAGAGTCCTCATGTCACTCATATTCCTCACTTGAGGCTTTTGGTAGGATTTGGCTTGGGTTGAGCATCATGAGGAAATTCATTCCATAGTGTAACTTCGACCCCCTTTAACAGTACGGTGTTCCTATTACTCAAACGCGAAGAAAGTAAAGCAGAAAGTGTAAATCTTCATGCTTCAAATTCTTCAAAATGATTTTCTTCAGGAACCACCGGACTTCTCAATTTCAGTATCTTCATGAGGAATATCAATTTCATCGCAGATTCCTCGCGATTCATTTCTTCAGCTTCAGACCAATTTCTTCAACTGAAGACATACATTTTTAGGGGTCGATATTCTTCAAATATCTCAAACTCCTCAATGACTTATAGTTCCTGTGTACACTCATAAACACATTAGATACTTAACCTTTAAGTCTTCAAACCACTAAAATCACTAAGGGGCACTAGATGCACTTACAGTCTCCTCCTTTTTGGTGGTTGATGACAATTAGGTTAAGTCTTCAACAGGGATCAAAAATATGTAGTGTAAATACTCATTTGAGGAATTTGAAAACAAGATTCAGAGAGACTCCCCCTGAAGATGTGCATACCTTGAGGATTTTGCTTTTATAGCAAGTGCACATTGATGATTTATATCATGGAGATCTCCCCCTGAGTCTTGTAAATCATGCATATATGTAACATATGATATGTAGAAAATGAAGAGGCATGATGACAAATGGTATCTGATGAATTTCAGCATGCGTGCATTAAAACTTGAAGAATAAGCATGCGAAGAAAAATGTTCAAAAGCGTCAGAGTACCATCGGGCTTAAGTTACAACTCATTACATAAAAACTTCAGAAGAGCCAAGAGTTTGTTACTTAAATATAGTTCATAAGCCCCAAAAATATCCCGCTTGAAGACTAACTCTCGAGTTTCTCCCCCTTTGTCATCAAGTGACAAAAAGGGACAAACTGAGGACTAACGCCCGTGAAGACTTCATTTCTTGGCGGTTGAGGAAGAGTCGTGATGCTTCTTGGGAGTAGTCTTGTTCCTTGGGCCGGTTGCTGTGTCGAGTTGTTCCTCATCAGATTCAGCAGTGCGGAATGAAGAAAAGGAGCTGTCTTCAAGGTCTGGCATTGGAATGGGCCTGAACTTCCTCTTGGGAGGCCACGACCAGTCAAAGTCTCGCTCAAAGTCCATTTCTTCAAGCTCAGTCTGAGTCTTCAGATGTGCAAGTGTAGCCCAGGTGCGATCGAAAACCTCATGCAGATAGTGATGGTTAATCTTCACAGAGTTCTGTGGTTCAGTGAGGGTTTTCACAATGGCACCAAACTGGCATTTGACCCATTCGTGGTTGCGATCCACCTTCTGGTGAAGACTGAGGAGGAGCTCCCTGGTATTCAGCACGCGAGGAGGAACTGGGCTTGCTGGACGAGTCTCAGTATCGTCCCATGAAGAATATGCTTCTGGTTCTTTGAACTGGCCATCAAGGGGCCTGCTGCCTTCTTTAATCACAGATTTTCCTTTTCCTTCAATGGACTCGAAAGTCTTCTTGTTGACCCGGATAGGAGGCACATAACCCATGTGGTTTTGGAAATCAGCGTGGAAGTTGATGCCTGTCCTTGTCCTGATGAATCTCATGATCCACGGGGCATATATCTTGTGATCATAGGGGCACATGGCATTGTCGGCCAAAGTCCTCAAGAAGAAATCATGGATATTGATAGGAATACCGTGAATGATGTTGAAGAGGATATTCTTCATGAGGCCTACAACATCTTCTTCACCGTCATGACCTTTGATTGGCGCGAGCACACTGCAGAGGATTCTGTAGACAGACCGGGGTGTATACTTGAGCTCGTGGACGAGGAAGGTTGTTCTTGAGGGTTTGCCTGCAGCCAAAGGCTTCATGAGGACTTCCATCATTCCATTTGGCAGCTCACACTCACCATAAAGCTTCACAGCCCCATCTGAGGGAATTGGTATGGGCAATTCTCTGAGGAGTTCAGAAGCTGGAGCCTTGTAGTCCGTGTTTTGTGACATCTAGTCAAACACCCAAGTGTTGATGTCTTCAGCGTTGCCAGATATGTGAAGAGTGGCATAGAACTGAAGAATAAGCTTGCTGTTCCAGTCTGATATGTCTGAGCACATTGGGAGCAAACCTGCATCGTGGAGTACACTGAGGACTGGCTCCAGGCAAGGTATTGCTTCAAGCTCAACATGAGGAATATGCCTGTGTTGGAATATCTTGTTGCGTCCACAGAGCATAGAGGAATAGTAGTTCATCTGAGTCCTTGTCCAAAACTTCAGATGCCTCATTTGAGGCTTGTCATAAGGGTTCTCTTCGATGAAGTACATGCGTTCTTCAAAGAAATTTTCTTTCTGAAACTTTGGACGCTTGGAGAATGGCTGGCGCTGAACTGGCTGAAGATTTTGCTGAGGAATAGGGGAGGAGACAACAATAGCAGTCTCTGGGTTGAGCACAATGAATTGATTGTCTTGGGCGGGTACATTTTCTTCAGCATTTTCCTCAAGGTGAGGAATTTCATCAGCTGGTACTTCATGCTGAGGAGATGATGCTCGATCTGGCTGAGCTTCAGGCTGAGGAATTTCTGCTTCTTTCTCAGTTGGAGGAGATGGGTCAGCCTGTTCCTCATCTTGAGGAGTCTTCTCAGAATGTTGAATTTTGTCAGCATGAGGATTTTCAGCTTGTTTTTCCTCAGCTGGCTTTGTGGCAGAAGCAGTTTCATCAGCTGGTGCAGCTAATGCTTGAGCAGTTTCTGTCTGAGGAATAAGAGGTTGAGGACTGTTGTCAATCTGAATTTCCTCATCAGTGTGTTCCTCAGGGGCGACATCTTTCATTTCCTCATCTGCCTTTGTAGTTGGGTCATCGATGACGACCATCTCATAGGAAGGGGCGACATTGAGAGGCACCGAATCCAGAGGAGCAGTTTCTTCAATTTCTTTGAGGCGCTTTGCCTCTGTCTCTTCTATTGCTGAGGAGGCTTTTCTCTTCTTGGCTTCCTTTTCACCAGCCCTTGTTTTCTTCAGGTCCGATGCAGACGGAATTATCTTCTTCACCTTTGAAGCTTTTGGTGAAGGTGTTCTTTCTTCAGTTTCTTCAGCTGGTAGTGAGGAACCAGCTGGAACAGAGTCATCAGCCTGCTTTGATGAAGTAGCTGGATCAGGAGCAGTCTCATCAGTGGCAACAATTTCATCAGTTGCAGTTTATGTGATGATTTCTTCAATGGCCGGTTCATCAACACGACGCTCTTGGTGTTCTTCCTCAGCTTGAGGAGTTTCCTCCTCATGAGGAGATGCATCTGCTGGCTGCTCAACCAAGGGCTGAGGAGTTGGTGCTGGGGGTGCGGTTCTCTTGTTGTAGTCATCAACAGCACTAGTGGCTAGCTTGATGAATTTTTTTTTGACCGGCTACTGTAGGGAAAACTCCCCACAGCCATTTTCTGTATTGCAACTATGAAAACTGTATGTACAAGAGGTGGTATAGAATGTACAGAGAGGGGGGGAGCAGAGAGATACAGACCTCAAGGAGGCAAAAAGGAAATCCACTTAAGGAGATCATCCCTGAAATTAGCCTTAATTCTATGAGCTAATAAAGAAATATCATGGATAAATCCAGCTCTCCATTTCCTGAACTTTGGCTGTTCCTGGTTGAAAACTTTTGCATTTCTGGTGGTCCAGATATTCCAACAGGCAGTGAAAACAACCTCAGCAAAGAACGGATGGGGGAACTTCTTTCTAGCTGTCGTAGTAGCAGTCCACATAGAAGACCCCTGCCAAGTGATCTGTAGGTAGTTCCAAACCCTGATACTGAACAGGCATGTGAAAAATAAATGATCTCTGTCTTCCTTGACTCTGGCATGGCATAACACACAAAGATTAGAATCAGAAACCTTCCAGTGACGCCGTTCCAGCATGTCCTGTGTGTTCAGCCTATCCATGATGAGCATCCAGGCAAACATCTTAACTTTCATGGTACAACAACTTTTCCATATCCAGTTAAGCAGAGGGTTAGGCACAATACTGCTATGAACATGAGCATAGTAGGCCTTGGGTGTATAGCCCTTAGCATCCTTGCGCCATACCCATCTGTCAAAGGCATGGTGATCCAGATCTAGATCCAGAACTAAAGATTGGACAGCAGACAGTTCCTGATAAGCTTGAGCGGATAGTGGGAGGTGAAACAGAGAGAGCAGACGATCTTCAGAAAAAGCAGCAAAAACTTCTTGAGCTGTGCAAAAAGGATCAGCTACAATGGAGAACAATCGCTGAAATCGAACTGCCAAAGGCATAGTGGAGTTGCCAAGTAGCCAGGAATCAGACCAGAACAAGAATGAATCACCCTTATTAGGCAAGACATAAGTAACAGCTCTGAATTGGTCAAGACGCTTGCATATGTCCTTCCACCAAAAGGAGCCACAAAGTGCAGTGCCCTGAGGTACAGTGTGGTGGTAGTAAGTGTTCCAAATCAGATGAACCCATGGGATATCAGCATGATTAAGGAATTTATCAGCATGCTTGAGCAGAAGAGCTTCATTCTGAACGGCTAGATTCACAATCCCTAACCCCCCTTTATTCTTAGGCCTGCATACCAGTGGCCAACCAGCAAGAGAGGGTGCATGATCATTCCCATTTCTTCGCCATAGGCATTGACGTTGAATCCGCTCCAGTTGCTTCAGAATCCCTGGTGGCAGAGCCAGACTGCATAAGAAGAAAAGGGGAACATCAGACAATGCTGAGTTGACATATTGCAATCTGCCCCCCTGAGCAAGAAAAGAGGAACTAGCACTGAGCCTTCTTTCCATTTTATCCACCAGAGGCATGAGATCGATGATTCTGGGTTTAGTGATTCCAACAGGCAGTCCCAGATATGTGAAGGGTAGAGTTCCCACTTTACAGCCAATGGAATCCGCCAGATCCTGCAGATGCTGAGAAGGAATGTTGACAAGTAAAAGGGCAGATTTGTGATAATTGACCTGTAACCCACTGGACTGAGAGAAAAGCAAAAGCATTTCCTTAAGCTGCAATAATTGTGATTTGTCAGCTGGTAAGATGATAAGAGTATCATCAGCATATTGCACGATAGGGTAATCTGTATCATGGGTAGGAATGGGCAGCTGGATCAGTCCATCTACCCGCAGTTTATTGACCAGAGTTTGTAGAAAATCAGCAGCAATAGCAAACAGCAAAGGGGACAAAGGATCTCCCTGTCTGACACCTTTTTTGCACATGAACTTCTTCCCACGCACACCATTGATTAGAACTGAAGAAGATCCCGAGGCAAGAAGCTGCTTGACCCAAAGGATCCATCGATCATTAAAGCCCTTGGCTCGAAGAATCTGGAAGATGAATGCATGCTCCACAGAATCAAATGCCTTTTCAAAATCCAACTTAAGGATAACTATAGGTTTCTTGGATTGATGACATTGATGTAGGTACTCGAGAGTCCAGCCCACACAATCCTGAATAGTTCTGGATTTGATAAAACCATATTGATTCTTATGAAGACATTTAACAATCTGCAATTGTAGCCGATTGGCAAGCATTTTGGACAAAAATTTAAGACCCATGCCCGTAAGAGATATTGGTCTATAATCTCCCACCTGTTCAGGTGACCTGGTTTTGGGAATGAGTGTAATATAGGAAGAATTCATGTTTACTAGTTGAGCCTGACCAGCATGAAATTCAGCAGCAAGTTGATAAAACTCAGGGGAAATAATATGCCAACATTTTTTGAAAAAAAGTCCATTGAAACCATCAGGTCTAGGGGCTTTGTCAGTAGGCATATGATGCACAGTTTTATCCATCTCAGATTTGGAAAAGGGCTCGGTGAGAATGTCAAGACCCTGAACTTCCTCCAGTAGGGAGTCAAGGGCAAAAGCCATATTAATGCCAAGAGAAGTTCCCATGCGATCCTTGAAAGATGCCCAGAAGCATGCAACAATTTGATCATGATCAGAGATAATAGACCCATCAGTTAACTTGAGAGAGGCAATAGAATTCTTCCTGTACCTTTCAGTGGCCATAGCATGAAAGAATTTGGTATTTTCCTCACCAACCTTGATGAATCGAATAGTGGCCCTCTTCTTCCAGTATAAACATTGAAGGTGTAGTAGATGTTCCAAATGCAGTTTAACTAGATTCCTGAAGTTAGCTTCCGGCCTGAATAAGTATCTCAGCTCTTCCAGCTCATCCAAGCATAGCACCACTTGGTTACATCTGGAAATAAGGAGCTTTAACTGAGATAGGGACGTCTGCCATTTCTTCAGAGCCTGGCGAAGATGCTTCATCTTATCCATGATAATAGCAGATATGTGAGTCTTTCGTGAAGGAGTGAGCCACGATTGCTGCACACATTCCATGAAGCCCTCCATTTCAACCCAGTAGTTCTCAAATCGAAATAAGTTGCATTTGGGGATGGAGGTGTTGACAGAGACCACACAGGGCACATGATCAGACGCAGTCTTTGCCAGAGGGAGCACTTGGGTGAGAGGATAAGAAGAGATCCAATTGGTGGATGTAAAGAACCAATCCAACTGCTCCAGGAGAGGATTGTCTTGCATATTGGACCAAGTGTAGGATCTACCTTTGATGGGAAGCTCCAATAGTCCCAAATGCCCAATAATTTCATTGAAGATGAACATGTCATTTACATCAGCCCCAGGGAGATTTCTGTTGTCAGGGGATCTAATGAAATTAAAATCCCCAAGAAGGAGCCAGTTAGCCCCAGTGGGTATATGAATATTGTAAAGCCAACTCACAAAAAGATCCCGGGCCTCCCCATGACATGGTCCGTAGACATTAACCAAGGTCCATGATTCACTTGTGTGCTTAGAGGTAAAGGAGATGACTAAGCCATATGGGGTGCACTGTACTAAGTGACCCGTGAGGATAGAGGAGTTCCACAGGGTAATGAGCCCTCCTAATGCACCCCTGGAGGGGGGATAAGCAAATTGATCAAAACGTTTGGGGCAGAAACCTTTAATTGCTCGAAAATCAATAGACTGCATCTTTGTTTCCTGCAGGCACACCACCGTAGCAAGGCTCTCATCGATTTTGTTACGGACCGCCCGTTGTCTATGATCTGAATTGAGGCCACGCACATTCCAGCAAAATACACGCCAACTCCTTGTGGAACGACTATCCATTGCAGATTAGAGATATAGCAAAAGCAAGGCTATGTAATAGCCACTGCAACCGAAGTTTCAAGCACCAAACTACAGCAGAAGTTCGACAATACATAAAAACATGACAGTAGCAGCTTAACATGAGCGGATTAAACATCAGAAGATTTGGGTGCAGAGTCATCAGGATCTTCCATAAGACGATCCGCCGTGAGCTTCTCCGGGGCAATGCCCAATGACTGCCCTACTTCTTGGATACTGGGATAGGAGTGGCCGGAGGTACATCTTCAGATTCCTGGGACGTTGAGGGCATAGGCTTGGCCTTCGGCTTCCCCTTCTTGGGGATGTGTGCAGGCAGCTCATGCAAAGTTGGCTTGAAGCCATCGCGTTTGATTGAGCCACGAGTACATCGCCTCACCGAGGAGTCCACCACTGGGGTGGCCTTCTTGCGGGACCCCTTCTTGGACGGAGCAGGAGAGCGGAAAGATAAGTCCTCTGAAGAAGAAGCTGGGCTGATAGGGGATACTTCCTGTATAGAGAGCGAGGCAGGAGCACGGTCCGACAGTGAGGGTCCTGGAGTGTCAGTATCAAAAGCCACGTCCCAGAATCGCTTGGGGATTAGGATGGGCTGAAGGAGTGGCATATGGAACTGGCGTGGTATATGCAGAGCAGCAGCAGGGCCCATCAGATTCTCAAAAGTGCGTGTCCAGGACATCAGTGGAGGCAAGGGTGGCCCAAATAAAACCCTAGGCACCTCAACAGTGATGTTGGACGGATTAGGTGGAGGGGCAGTATAGAGAACCATGGCTAGAGGGTTTGTTTCCTCCTCCTCCAGTCTAGGCTCTTCCACCTCCAGCTCGGCCCCATTGGCCCGACCAGCAATAGGACCATCAACACGAGCCTCTAGCCCAGCATTGTGAGGGGCATCAGCGAGAACAGCAGCATCAACAATTTCAACATCAATATTGGCGGCATCAGGAAGATGTAGGGGCAGCTCTGGAACGACCGGTTCCTCCACCATCAGACCCTGCTGTGGATCAAGGTCGACCAATTCATGAACCGAGTCCGAGGAGGAGGGACTTGGTTGATCAATCACCATTGATTCCTGGTCTTGCACTGGATCGACAGCAGGCGCATCAGCGGGCGCAGCAGGTGCCGCAGCATGTTCCCAGCCTCCTCCGTCAGCTGGTGGCTGACCCCAGTCGCCAGCCTCAAGGTCGACGGGTGGCTGGCCCCAGCCACCTTCATCAGCATCCGCAGCAGCAGGCCCAGGATCTCCTGGGGCTAATGGCACCGCATTCCATCCTAGAGCAGGATATGGGGGCAAAGCAAATTGCAGGTTGTGGTGAACAAGTTGCCCAGGGAGTGGATGAGGGTTGCCATTGAGAGGCATCGGATCCTCATCATTGGGGAGAATTTCAGCAGCCGCCGTACCCAAAATGTACACAGGAGCAGACCAGGACACCCGTGCGCCACCCCAGGCCGAATATTCTGAGAAACTGATGCTGCGGGGTACTAGCCGGTCTTCAGGAAAGGCAGCAAAAACAATAGAGCGAACCAAATATGGGTCGTCTTGGACCCAATGATGAAACTCCCCGAAGGTGTTAACGGCCGCTCTAAGATCTTCGGTGTTACAGTAATCCAAAGGCACCCCCAGAAGCATGAGGCAGCCCTGGCGAAAACCCTCTTGGCCGCGGAAGCCGAGACCGTGATCATGACGGATGAATCGCACCACCGAGTTTGCAAGAGGCTGCGGTACCATGTGAACTGTAGCATAACTCTCCGCTGCATCCCGGAGCTCAAACAAACCTACCCCCTCAATCCAGGGCTGAGCAGACCGGACATGGAAGCCTTGATGTAGGAGAAGGGCAACAACTTCCTGTCGTACCTGAATCACCTCATCAGCAGGTGGCGCTGGATGAACCATGGCAATGACGAAGCGCTCATGGCGCCGGGTGATGGGTACTGCCGGCGTGGTGAAAGTCCGTGGCAGCCGATCGACCCCTCCATCAATGATGTTGTGACAAGGCGGGAGGAAGAACTCTGGATCAAGCTCGAAGTTTGCCATTGCTGGAGGTGGTGGCGGAGTGACGGGTGGTGTCGCCGAGGGAGTTCGAGGAGACGACGGCGATGAGACACGATGGAACTGCTTGGCAGGGGTTGCTGTTTCGCCAAGGGTATCAGCAGTTCCCGAGATATCAGCGACAGGGGAGGTGGTGGGTCTCTTGCAGTTCCCAGTAAGACAATTATTACGCATAAAAGAGACTCCGCTAGATCGTGCGCGGCCCACCATACTGTTAGAGAAGCCAGGCAAAGCCGTACAGTTCGCGGCTAGATGGCCCCGTGCGTTGCAGATAGAGCAAGAAAAGATATCCTCGACCATGCCATTAATAAGCTCGTCAAAGGCCATGTGGGCCTCTTGAGAAGAGGGAATATCCATCATGGATTGAGTATCAGGCCCAGAGGATGAAATAACCTCAGCAGGCTCATTAATAAGTGTGGAAATTTTTTCAGAATCTAGACTTGCCCCTGACAACGGAATCCCACTATTCTCGGCTGGATTAGCTGGATCCTTATGCTGCGCCTGGGAGGTTCCGAAAGTTTTGGCAGTTTGAAAATTTTCGCCGGAAGAACCGGGAGAGGAAACTTGGCAAGGAACGGTGCCAAACGTAATGTGCAGCGAGGCTACCGTCCACCGGAGTTCAGCCGGCGGTGGTGCAGAGATGATCACACGTTCAGGGGTAGGCACCGAATAACCAGCGTGCTCAAGAGTGACTAGATCATCATGGGAAACATGATATCTATAACCCTTGCAAACCTCATATTGATGTAGGGATGCAAAAGATAATTTCTTACTAACAGAAGATCCAGATTTGAGAGAAGACTTAAGAGGTGTGGAATGCATGGCCATCAGACCTAGAGAAGCCCTCCGCTTGGAGGGGCTCACAATAATCCCCTCTGCATCACATTGCTTCTTCCAAAGAGCAAATTCCCGACGCCAATTAGGACCTCCATGTCCCCAAAGATGGAAGAAGCACTTAAAATTTGAGCATGTGAAAGAGCGCAAGTCCAAAATATGAAAGGCAACTTGCATGCATGAGACCTTGAAAGAGAAAACCGAATCCGTGATTTGAGAAACCCGAAACTCAATAGCCGAACCACCAATCACCGATTCCAGAGCGGCAGCCATAGTGTCAGGCGATAGCCGGAAAACGTGACGTCCAAAAGAGATCACCATAATGAAAGGGCGACGATGCTTCATAGGATGCACCGTAAAACCCGAGTGGCGATAAACCCCATGAGAGAAAGCCAATCCGTGCGAGAAATCCAGATCCAACGTGGAACCTCCCATGCAGGCCATGACCGGCCACGAGAGAAGTGTAGAGAAGGTTCACCTGAGCAGATGGGCGGCAAGGGTGGACGAGATTCCGGCTAGAATTCCAGATCGCCATTGAGTCGCCGCCCGGGGAGGTGGGAGGGAGACGTCATCTTCCCTATTGCGAAAGTTTTAGCACGTTGTTGTGTCGATGATAGCTTGATGAAATTGCTCTTGAGGCTTTTGCGATCTGACAGCTTGGCGTACTTGTCAGTCAATTTCTGCAGCTCTGCCTGTGTTGTCACCAGTGCATCAGGAGTCAGTTTGAGGACATTCTGCCTGAGGAATTTCTCCTTTTTGAGCTTTGCAACCTTTGCGTGCCTCGCCTGCTATTCTTTCCACTTGGCTTCATTTATGAAAGTGGCCACCATGTGGCTGATGCCAAGGGGAAGTTTCAAATCATCAATAGGAGTGTTTGGGTCCTCATACCAGATATTGATGTAGTCAAGGAGGACCTTGGGGTCCATGGCCAGAGGAATAGCACTGCCTGATGCTTGAGCTACTCTTTCTTGCTTGTTTTTGATGATGGCTTGCAGGGTTTCATCATCATATTCATCACTTCCCTCTGATGCAGACGGGACTGCGATGAATTTGCTGGGGCTGGGCAGAGGTGCATGTTCAGCAGTTGCCAAAGTCTTCACAAGAGGTGTTGAAGACTTTGTCTCCGAGCTAGTTGCAGCTGGGAGTGAGGAGCTGGAGCTGGCGGTCGTAGGTTTCACAACATGCTTCTGTACTGGTTTCTCTTGAGGCTTTGGAGGTGGAGCTGAGGATTTTGGTGCTGAGGAGATTGGTACTGAGGGTTTTGGCGCTGATGGTTTTGGTGTTGAAGGTTTTGGTAATGAGGGTTTTGGTGCTGAGGGTTTTGTGATAGAAGCCTGAGCAGACTTCTCTTGAGGCTTTGGAGCCCTTGGCTTTGATGGCACAGACTGCATTTGAGGAATTTCTGAGCCTGAGGTTTCTGCAGCTGAGGAAGTAGCAGCACCGGAGACAGCAGCTGAGGATTCATTAAATTTCCTCACTGCAGCTTCTGCCTGCTTCTTGAGCTTGGCCAGATGTTTTTCTTTCTCATCTGGATAGTCATCAATTGTCATGAGGCTTGAGGGATGTGCTACCTGATGATCCTCAAGTGGGGCCCTTCTGCCAGGAGGCTTCAAAGCGAATTTCTTCGCATATTTGGGAGTCACAAACCTGTACTCCTTCCATTCCTTCGCCCATCGGTGTTCAATCTTCTGCAACTGTATCTTTCTCTTGGCCATTGTCTCATGTTCATCAGGCGTACAATAGTCCAAGTAAATGTCCTCAAGGATATCAGCAGTTGTGTTTTGCTCAAGTTTCTTTCCTCCCTTCTGCTTTCTTTCTTCCTCCATTTTCTTCAGTTGAGGATTTTGCTGATGATTTTGAACTCTGGAGGATTCTGATGAGCCTTGAAGAGTTTCTTCCAGAAACGCTGCAAATGAGTTAATGTGATGAGAACCGAGAGATTCATCAGCTGACATGTGTGTACCTGTGAACAGAGTATAGTTGCGAGGAATTTGGAGAGGTCATATGCGTTCTCAGATTTGAAGAAAATGAAAAAGTTTGACAGTTTGAGGAATATAACTAGTGGTTGAGGAATTTGCCTAAGCATACTGTTCTTGGCTTCCAGAGTTGTACAGATCCGAAAATTCGCACAATTGAGGAATCTCGTGAAAATCTTAGATGCTTAGCATAGTTCATCAATGATTGTGGTGAAAGGTAGTGTTTGAGGAATCATGTGCGCATAGTATCTTGAGGAAAAACAGATTTCACATAGAAGATGTAAAATTTCAGATCTAATCTGCTGTAAAAATGGGATATATTTACCCTGGAAGGTGCGTACGAAGAACACAAAAAGTTGTGTTGGAGAGGCTCTTCGTTCGAGTGTCCAATGCACCCTAACTCGGCGACAGAGGACATCTACGGCGGCGGCGAACGAAGATGATCCGACTCCGGCGTGGTTCCGACGACGAAGAAGTCGAGGCAGTGAAGCTCTTCCTCACCGGCGACGAGACTACCAGCGGTGGCGCTAGGGTTCAGTGGAGTGTGCTGTGGCAGGAGAGCGATGAGGCGAAGAAGAGGATACCGAGGGGGATAAGGACATATTTATTGCCAAAAGTTACTGTTGGCGCAAGAATGTCGGACCAAATAGCCCCTGCCTCTATGTCTCCGCAGGACACGTGTAGCTCACGTACGATGCGGTAGAGATAGTGGAGATCGTGGTTATCCGATCATGGGAAGTGGGGGTTCAGTTACTGTGCCTTTAAAGAATTTTTTTTGAAGATTTGAGGATTTTTGTTACAAAATCATCAGCTGACAAGGATGCAGTGAGGATTTTGAACAAAGTTTCAAGTAGAACACATATGAAGAATTGAATAGACTGGATAAGTATAGCATAGAGGGAAAGTAGGGTCTGATCACATTCACTTAGCAGAAACATCAACTTGAAGAAATAGCAATAAGTGAATGCTGTTGAGGACTAGAAATCACAGTCTATCTACTCAAATGAAAGTCATCAAGTGTTTTAGAAGATTTTGTAATAAATCATCACAATGAAGAACATCTGTTTTGAAGAAAAATGCATTGTGAGGAAATTGATCATTTGAAGAAAATCAACTTGAGGAATTTCACATTGGGCGGTGGCGTTACCCACCATATAAGAATGTTGATTACAGACGCCGCTTACAATTGTCGTAGGGCCCTGAGAATCAATTTCTTCGTTAATTTCTTCACATTTAGAGTGACATTCTTCATCAGTTGAAGAAAATCGTTTCATCATGTGTTGTACATCTAAGTCATCAACTTTGCATAAGTGTTAGGATGTGTGCATGTTTTTACAAAACATTTGAAGACTCTAAGATATTTAGCTCACACCGCAACTTGCAAAACCTTTTCTCATCCAAGGGCTTAGTGAAGATATCTGTGAGTTGATCATCAGTCTTCACATGGTCGATGAGGATATTGCCCTTGAGGACATGGTCCCGAAGAAAATGATGACGAATTTGGATGTGCTTGGTCTTCGAGTGTTGTACTAGGTTGTATGCAATCTTGATAGCACTCTCATTGTCACAGTAGAGAGGTACATTCTTCATGTTGATGCCGTAGTCCTTGAGGGTTTGCTTCATCCATAGCAATTGAGCACAGCAAGAACCAGAAGCAATGTACACAGCTTCGGCAGTGGAGAGTGATACGCAGTTCTGCTTCTTTGAGGACCAGCAAACCAGTGATCTTCCGAGGAAATGACATGTGCCAGAAGTTGACTTGCGATCCACACAGTCACCAGCAGTCAGAATCAGAATACCCTACCAGATGAAGATTGGAGCCCTTGGGATACCATAATCCTAGTGTTGGTGTGTGAGCTAAGTATCGAAGAATATGTTTCACAGCCTTATGGTGTGATTCCTTCGGTTTTGCTTGAAAACGTGCACACATACAAACACTAAGCATTATATCTGGCCGAGATGCACATAGATACAATAAAGAGCCAATCATAGAACGGTATACCTGCTGATCGAAATCTTTACCATTTTCATCAGTGCCGAGGTGGCCGTTGGTAGGCATCGGAGTCTTGGCACCTTTGCATTCGTACATGTCGAATTTCCTCAGAACATCCTTGAGGTATTTCTCCTGTGATATGAAGATTCCATTGCTTTGTTGACGAATTTGAAGACCTAAGAAGAATTTCAGCTCCCCCATCATCGACATGTGATATTCTTCACTCATCATGTAGGCAAATTCATCACTGTATCTTTTGTCAGTACAGCCAAATATGATATCATCAACATATATTTGACATACAAACAACTCATTATCATAGGATTTTGTGAAAAGAGTTGGATCGAGTGAACCAGGTTTGAAGCCTTTCTTCATGAGGAATTCCTTCAATGTATCATACCATGCCCGAGGGGCTTGCTTGAGGCCATACAGTGCCTTTTTGAGTCTGAAGACTTTTTCTGGATTCTTTGGATCCTCAAAACCTGGGGGCTGAGCAACATATACTTCTTCCTCAAGCTTACCATTGAGGAATGCACTTTTCACATCCATTTGATATAAGGTGATGTTATGATGATTAGCATAAGCAAGTAGTATTCGAATAGCTTCAAGTCTAGCAACAGGTGCAAAAGTTTCATCGAAATCTATTCCTTCAACCTGGGTGTAGCCTTGGGATACTAGTCGTGCCTTGTTCCTCACCACTTGATTGTCCTCATCTTGTTTGTTTCGGAAAATCCACTTGGTGCCGATGATGTTGTGCTTGCGAGGATCTGGTCGTTTGACGAGCTCCCATACGTCATTCAGCTTGAATTGAAGAAGTTCATCTTGCATAGCTTGGATCCACTCCGGTTCCAGAAAAGCCTCAACAACTTTTGAGGGTTCTGTGATGGATACAAAAGAAAAGTGCCCACAAAAGTTAACTAAGTGTGAAGCTTTTGAGCGAGTGAGAGGACCTGGCGCGTTGATGTCGTTGAGGATTTTGTCAAGTTCTACTTCGTTTGCAATCCTCGGATGAGCTAGTTGAGGATTTTGTCTTGGCTGAGGAAGTGGTGCTGGTGCAATTTTCTCAGGAGCATCTTCTTGGTTTTTGTCAGCGATGGGGATCGTTTCTTCACCAATTTCCTCAGTGGGAACAATGTCTTCAGTAGGCTTAAGCTTTATTGCTTCCTCAGGAGACAGCTTATCTGGATCAGAAGGCACTTGCTCTCTTTGCGAGCCATTAGTTTCATCGAACCGCACATCTACAGTCTCAACAACTTTGTTGTGATAGTTGTTGAAGACTCTGTAAGTGTGCGAGTCCTTTCCATAACCGAGCATAAAACCTTCATGTGCCTTAGGTGCAAATTTTGAGCTATGGTGAGGATCTCTAATCCAGCATTTTGCACCGAAGACTTTGAAATAACTTACATTGGGTTTCTTTTTAGTGAGGAGTTCATATGAGGTTTTCTTGAGGAATTTGTGAAGATATACCCTGTTGATGATATGGCATGCAGTGTTGATTGCTTCAGGACAAAAGCGACGAGGAGTCTGATATTCTTCAAGCATAGTTCTTGCCATTTCAACCAGAGTCCTGTTCTTCCTTTCGACGACACCATTCTGCTGAGGAGTATAAGGAGCAGACAATTCGTGAGTAATACCAAGTTCATCAAGATAATCATCAAGACCAGTGTTTTTGAACTCGGTTCCATTATCACTCCTAATATGTTTGATCTTGATGCCAAAGTTCGTCGAGGCCCTTGAAGAAAATCGTTTGAAGATTTCCTGCACTTCAGTTTTATACACTATGATATGCACCCAAGTGTATCTGGAATAATCATCAACTATGACGAAGCCATATAAAGATGCTACATTGGTTAGTGTGGCATAGTGAGTAGGTCCAAATTAATCCATATGAAGCAATTCGAATGGACGTGTAGTGGTCATGATGGTTTTGGAGGGATGCTTGGATCTGGTCATTTTCCCAGATTCACAAGCACCACAGAGATGATCCTTGAGGAATTTTACTAATTCGATGCCGATGACGTGCTTCTTCTTCGCGAGCGTGTGCAAATTCCTCATGCCTGCATGACCTAGTCTTCGGTGCCACAACCATCCTTCTGAGGTTTTTGCTAGTAAGCAAGTGGCTGGTTGAGGACCTGTGGAAAAATCAACAATGTACAAGTCCCCTCTTCTTACACCTTCGAAGACTTTGGATCTGTCAGATTCCATGATGACTACACATCTATATCTACCAAAGATGACAATCATACCAAGATCACAAAGCATCGAGACTGACATGAGGTTAAAACCAAGGGATTCAACAAGCATCACTTTGTCCATGTGCCTATCCTTGGAAATAGCCACTTTGCCAAGTCCCAATACCTTGCTTTTACCTTTGTCAGCATATGTGATTTGCTTCAGAGGTGATGGAGTTAGTGGCATATTCATCAGTAAGCTTTTATCACCAGTCATGTGATGTGTGCGGCCACTATCGAGAACCCACTCAGTATTTTTGGGTTTGTCATCCTGCAGATGAATTAGTACAACTTACCATCTCATATGCTTCAGATTTGAAGAATATGATACTAATTTCATCAGTTCAGTAATTTCATCATAACAGAAATGTAAGGACGTGTGGAATATTTCTATTTCATCAATCATTAGCTTGCATCCTATCAAGCATTTCTTCAGGTCTCCAGAAAATTCTTCATATGATGATTTTCATTTGGAGACCTGACCTGCAGAAGTGATTAGTTCGATTTCTTCACCACCCACATCTGAAGGGGTGGCAAAGCGTTCATCATCCTGCGAGCACCATATGAGAAAGGTGGCATTGAAGCCAATGCACTTCTCTTAACAGTAGGGGGGTTAAAGTACTGATATGAATATGTAGAGAACTGGTTTGAGGATTTATGAACATAATGATTTGAGGAGTAACGCTCATATTCATATTCTTTGTAGTTTCCCTGCATGTTAGGCGCATAAGCACGGGTACGAGCATAGTTTTGACCAGTTGAGGATTTTGATCCTCTTGAAGACTTTGGTCCTCCTGAGGAATTTGATCTGGGGTTCAGATTCTTCAGTGGTGGTGTCATGAGGACATTCACTTGAAGATTTCAAGACAACTTTTGGGAACCCAGATTTTCCTCACAGGAGGACCATTCCTGCAATTAGTTCCAACATATCGAGCAAATACTTCACCAGATTGATTTTTGAACATACTGCTCGGGTTTCCAATAAGATCCATCAGCATTTAATTTCCTCTCAAAGGCTATTCCTTCTTTCCTCGGGTTCCTGTTCAAGATCTGCTTTTTGAGCACATCACAATGGGTTTGATGTCCTTTGAGGTTTTTGTACATGCCTGTCACGTACAATTCCTTCAACCCTGCATTTTCATCAGTAACATTTGTGTTTTCCTCAAGTGAGGAAATAGACACAACAGGTGCAGTTAAAGAATTTGTAGCAATGGTAGCATTTGATGATTCTGGTGAGGAATTAGCAGTTTCGCGTTCAATGCATTTAAGACATGGAGGAATAAATTCAACTTGACTAACGCTGATCTGTTGAGCTAGTAATGAATCATTTTCCATACGAAGATCATCATGAGACATCCTCAGCTTCTCAAGATCAAGCTTCCTTTGAAGAAACGCATAGGAAAGCTTCTCATGATCAGTGAGGAGTGTATCATAACGATCCTGAAGATTATCAAATCTAGACTGAAGACTTTTCATGTCATCAGTGAGGATTTGGGTAAGGTTCATTTCATCATTCAACAGATCATCACTTTTGTCTAGCAGTTTCTGAAGCTTTTCCAGAGCAGTTTGTTGTTTAGTGGCAATGATAGCAAGTTTACTGTAACTGGGTTTCTTATAATCATTAGGTCCACAGTCACTTGAATCAGAGGAGGAGGCATTATTTGGTACCTTTGAACCTTTTGCCATGAAGCAATAGGTTGGAGCGAAGTCATCAGCATAGTCATCAGTATGGATGGTGCAATCATTTTCTTCAAGATTGAAGATTGACTTGCTGACGAAAGTGGTTGCTAGTGCAAGACTAGCCTGTCCAGATTCTGAGTCTTCTCCAAAACTCTCTTCTTCATCACATTCCTCTGATTCTGCCTCGGAGTCCATTTCCTTGCCAATAAGTGCCCGAGCCTTTCTGAAACTAGTCTTCTTGTGTGATGAGGGCTTTGAAGATGAGGATTTTGAAGATTTCTTCTTCTTCTTCGAGTCATCAGAACTGTCATCCTTGTATTTCTTCTTCTTTGATTCCTTTCCCCAACAGGGACAATCAGCAATCTAATGACCTGATTTCTTGCACTTGTTACAGGTTCGTCTCTTGTAATCCTCAGATGAAGATTCTGATTTCCTCATGTCTCTTCTTGAAGATTTCCCAAACTGACCACGTCGTGTAAATCTATGGAATTTCCTCACGAGCATAGCAAGCTCCTGTCCAAATTCTTCAGGGTCACAAATGCTGTCATCCGTGTCTTCTTCTTCAGATGAGGAAATTGCTCTAGCCTTCAGTGCACGTGGTCTGGAATAGCCTTGTCCATATAGATCTCTCTTTTCTTCTAGCTGGAATTCATGAGTATTTAGCCTTTCAAGTATATCAGCTAGATCCAGCATCTTGTAGTCTGGTCTTCCTTGAATCATCAGAACTAAAGTGTCAAATGAAGAATCCAAAGATCTCAGTAGTTTCTTCACAACTTCGTGATCAGTGATGTCTCGAGCTCCCAGTGCTTGCAGTTCATTTGATATGTCAGTGAGACGATCAAAGGTGTCTTGGCAGCTTTCATTGTCATGTCTCTTGAAGCGATTGAAGAGATTGCGAAGAATATCAACACGAGAGTCATGCTGGATTGATACTCCTTCATTTACCTTGCACAGTCTCTCCCAGATCAGTGTTGCAGAGCCCAAAGCACTTACTCTTCCAAACTGGCCTGGGCTCAGATGGCCACAGATGATGTTCTTCGCTTGAGAATCGAGTTGCTTGAATTTCTTCACATCAGCCGCAGTGACATTGACAGAGATGATGGGGACGCCATTTTCCACAACATACCAGAGATCATTATCAATAGCTTGTAGATGCATTTGCATTTTGTTTTTCCAGAAGGGAAAGTTCTTTCCTTCATAGGTAGGACATGGTGCAGTCACCTTAAACATGCCTACAGTCGACATAACTAAATCTCTAGGTGGTTAAACCAAAATCACACAGAACAAGGGAGTACCTTGCTCTGATACCAATTGAAAGTGCGTTATATCGACTAGAGGGGGGTGAATAGGAGATTTTTAGAATTTCATCACTGAGGAAATTCCTTTTGAGGAAATTCCTCATTGATGACTAACTTACAGCGGAAACAGTAAAGGATCAGACGTGCAAACGTTCACACCAGCAGTATTTCAGAGTGAAGAATGTGAAAACAGATTGCACAGTAAGTAGGCACGCAGAATACAGATGATGATTAACTATTGTGAAGAATTTGGGGTTGAAGAAATTCAGAGAAAATCTTCAGCAAATTCTTCAAACAGTCACAGTGAAAGTCCTCAACACATAATACACGGAAAGTAAAGAGTTGAGGAATTAGAACCCGTTTCTCAGTGAAGACAGTCGTTGATGACCCAGTTCCAACTGCTGTGACAGTTGTACATCTGGTTTGGAGCGGCTTGGTATTGAAACCAAAGGACACCCAGTCCCGGGACACACAGTCCCTACCATATTCTCCTTGAGCTAAGGACACACAGTCCTCGCCCAACACTCGTGGTAAGTCTTCAGGGCATAATTCCAAACCCTCACAAACTTGGTCACCCGGCGATCCACAATTGACTACTGGATTGCTCTAGACCATGACGCCTAACCGTCTGGAGGATGCACAGTCCTCAAAGTTAAAAAGCTTCAGTCCCACACAGGAACAACTTCTTCAGTGATGCTCAATCACTAGGTTTGCTTTGTGGTTTCGGTGGTTGGTGTATTTCCTCACTGATGAATTACTCTCGAAGACTGAGGAATTTGGGTTGCTCTTATCACAAGTGTCAATTTCTAACGGAGCAGCCAACCAGCTAGTGGTTGTCGGGGGTGGCTATTTATAGCCTGGGAGCATCCCGACATGATTTGACACTAATGCCCTTAAATAATATGACCGTTGGAGTGGATAAGACCAGGGACTTGGCGTGGTTATTGAAACGGTCGGAACCCTCAACTGTGAGAGTCCTCATGTCACTCATATTCCTTACTTAAGGCTTTTGGTACGATTTGGCTTGGGTTGAGCATCATGAGGAAATTCATTCCTTGGTGTAACTTCGACCCCCTTTAACAGTACGGTGTTCATATTACTCAAACGCGAAGAAAGTAAAGCAGAAAGTGTAAATCTTCATGCTTCAAATTCTTCAAAATGATTTTCTTCAGGAACCACCGGACTTCTCAATTTCAGTATCTTCATGAGGAATATCAATTTCATCGCAGATTCCTCGCGATTCATTTCTTCAGCTTCAGACCAATTTATTCAACTGAAGACATACATTTTTAGGGGTCGATATTCTTCAAATATCTCAAACTCCTCAATGACTTATAGATCCTGTGTACACTCATAAACACATTAGATACTTAACCTATAAGTCTTCAAACCACCAAAATCACTAAGGGGCACTAGATGCATTTACATTTCTGCATCTACTACTATTACTCCACACGTCGACCGCTATCCAGCATGCATCTAGTGTATTAAGTCCATAAGAACAGAGTAACGCCTTAAGCAAGATGACATGATGTAGAGGGATAATCTCAAACCAATGATAAAAACCCCATCTTTTTACCCTTGATGGCAACTGCTTGATGTGTGCCTTGCTGCCCCTACAGTCACTAGGAAAGGTCACCCCATGGCAGAACCCAAAACCAAGCACTTCTCCCATTGCAAGAATCATAGATCTAGTTGGCCAAACAAAACCCAAGACTCGGAGAGACTTACAAGGATATCAAATCATGCATATAAGAAATCAGCAAACACTCAAATATATATCATAGAAAATCTGATCACAAGTCCACAATTCATCGGATCTCGACAAACACACCGCCAAAGAAGATTACATCGAATAGATCTCCATGAAGATCATGGAGAACTTTGTATTGAAGATCCGAGAGAGAGAAGAATCCATCTAGCTACTAACTACGGACCCGTAGGTCTGAAGTGAACTACTCACGAGTCATTGGAGGGGCGATGATGATGATGAAGAAGCCCTCCACCTCCGAAGTCCCCTCCGACAGGGCGCCGGGAAGGGTCTCCAGATGAGATCTCGCAGAAATGGAAGCTTGCGGCGGCGGAAAAGTATTTTCGAGGCTCCCGTGATTTTTTGCGGAATATTTGGGAATATTTAGGCACAAAACCTAGGTCAGGAGGCGGCCAGGGAAGCCACAAGCTTGCCCACCGCCGCCTCCCCCCTGGTGGCGTGGTGCAAGATTGTGGGCTCCAAGGGGCCCACCTGGCCTGGCCCAAAGGTTCCCTGATCTTCTTTCGTTCGGGAAAAAATCATTTCGGGGATTTTATTCCGTTTGGACTCCGTTCCAAAATCAGATCTGAAAAGAGTCAAAAACACGAAAAAACATGAACTGGCACTTGGCACTGAATCAATAAGTTAGTCCCCAAAAAGATATAAAAAAGGTATATAAAACATACAAAGAAGACAAGATAACAGCGTGAAACCATCAAAAATTATAGATACGTTTGAGACGTATCAGCCACACACCGCGCCGCCCCGCGACCAACGGCCGCTTCGCCGTGTCAAGGGCGCCCGTGGCCTACGGGATCTCCACCGTCGCCATCAGAGCCCCCCTGACACTCGTGCGGGGAAAAGCCGGCTCACCGTCACGAGCGCCACACGGGCAGGGCCCGACGGAGCACGCCGGCGACAGCAGAGGGAGGGGAGGAAGAGGGGTCGAGCTGGAGGAGCGGGGAGGCCAGGTTCGCCCGTCGCCCGTGGGGGGAGCTGAGCAGATGGGGAGGAGTATGCACATATATTTTAACCATGGTTTAAACTAAACGAACGAGATTCATGCAAATACAGTGGATTTTCATATAAACGAGAAGTTACTCATGCAAACACGACGAATCTCATATAAGTCAGACGAAATGCACTACATTCTGGACATACTTCAACTAAAGGAAGAGCTCGTCCGACATTGGAGGTATAATTTCGGACATACTTCAACTAATTACCTACCTGCACCTAATCTATATAATCGCCAACGCCCGTTCCCTATGTCCCTCCATGAGCCCCGAGCACTGAAGCTCCAGCACTTGCATTTGCCACTCCAGTTACGCCTCGTCACTCTCCAGCTCTCCCTTCACAACATCCATCATCATAACTTGAGAGCCTAATCGGCCGATGATTATTATCCTGCCAAGCTTGGCTTCAGATGGAGGGGAAGAGCGGTGGCCTTCTTGGGAGCCGAACAACGGTGACCTACCCTGCACTACTCTTCCTTACAGCGGGCGACGCTCGCGGACGTGCTGACTACGTGGTCGTGGTGACGGGGCAGCCTTGATGGAGCCAGCGATATCCTCCTCGTCGTCGCTCTTGTCACATGCCTCATTCGATGCCTCATCGAAATCCTTGTAGGTGGCCTCCGGTTCCATCGGACGTTGGCGGTACTGCTAGTGGTTGATGCGGATCTCACAGGCTGAGAGCGGAAGGAGTTGAGCAGCGTCGCCTACTCCGCCACGTCCACGTCCAGCGTGATTGCCGTGCCGGCGGCGAGGAGTTGCTCCGCCTACCAATGCTCCTTAAGGAGATGGAGGTTGTAGGTCGCGTCGGCATGCGCCTTTTGTAACAATTGGTCCCGCTCCTCCCGCACCATGTCTACGAAATGGGCACAAGTCTCGTTGATGGTCATGCTACAATGCACCAGCGAGGGTGGCGCCAACGAGGAGGGTGGCGTCGACTCGTCCTCGGTCGTGTCGTCCATCGGGACGTCGTCAGCCTCCATCATTCTATCGGTCTCCTAGCCGGACACAATGACGGCCATCTCCTCGTCCTCCCGCGAGTCAGTCCGTCCCAGAGAGTTTTGGAGTGCAAGGAGGCCATGATGAGGGTGATGTGGAGAGGATAAAGGAACCGGAGGAGGACGATTTTGGCCATGGTCTGAGTTGGAGTTTATATAGCGGACGAATGGCAATGATGGGCGGCAAACGGACGGATGGGTGGCGTCGGAGTAGATTCATGAGCAACAACATGTAATGAATATGGGCGGTAGACGTGTGAATGGACGACCATGGTGTCGTTGGAATGGGAAGTAGTCGCGTGCACTGGGAAGAGGCACGGGCGGTGCTCTCATGGCCGGCGCGACGCTTCAATGCCAGCCTAGTGAGATGTTGCATCCGCTCTAGCCGACATTAATGCAACACTGACCGTTTTGGGCAAAAAGCGCGCGTGGGCAATTGAGAGGTTTTTGATGGGTCGGGAATGTTAAAAGCGGGCGCGGCATCAGGCTGGAAGCCCGCAAAGATGCCCCCATGTTTGTATTCGTATTGCGAGAGAAAGTGCGTTCGGACCATCCTCCAGACCAATGTAGGACCTTGTACAATGGCACAACCTGTCTCGACCGAGCGGTCCGGACATATGGAGGCGGTTTGAGGATCCGCATTGGAGATTCCCTCACTACATTCAATATTGTCGCTGCTCTTTTTTTGTCGTTTTCTTACTAGGTAAAGGGCTTCTCCAAGACTGACCCTAAATTTCCTCCAACATCCATTCACGGACAGGTAAGACTAGTACACCCACGGATGCGTGAGCCGTCCATCCAATGCTATTCAAATACATTGGCCCTTTTTTAAGTCTGCATGCTCAAATAGGTGCATATATAATCTAGAGTAGTTCAAATGTTTAAATGCAGCACTAGCTATAATTTTAAAAAGTTTAAATTTTACACTCCAACATTGTTTTACCCTTTAGCGGATCCCAAATGTTTAATATGATCTTCATGTAGTTGCTCGTGAGTTGCTCGATGCCGTATTTGTTGATGCATTTGAACAAACTCTTCAAATGTGGGCAGATTGTGGACTGGAAGTTTGATAGGATTACCCATGTTCTCAAGTCAAGAGTCCTCACTTGCATCCTCCATGACCACGTTGCACATGATCAGACAACATGTCATCATCTCCCACAATGTCACGGCCCTAGATTATATATTGTAGTTAGTTGCATAAGTAAGCATTCATGAATGCATTCAAATCAATTTAATTCAAATTTGGATGATCTACAAATGGGGATGACCAAACCCTAACACCAAACAACATCCAAATAGGTTCAACAAGAGAAAAATCCTAGCTACTCAATATTCAAAACAAAACCCTAGCAACTCTATATGCAAAACAATTCAAAAGTGGTGACAAATCAATGAACCAAAATGGTTTTCATAAAAGTCCATCATTTTGATAAATGTTGGAAAGAAAATATCACAGGTGATATATATTTTCAAAATACTTTTGGCATATTATTTTAAACTCAAAAGCCACTGAAATCAATTAATTGATTGATTTCAAATACTTCCTAGTTTTATGAAATGTTGAAAACTTCACATGGGGTTGGAAATATTCCAAATAACACCCCAGAGTTGTTTACCTATTTTCTTTGAATTAGTTGGAGCCAAAACAAATAAAACAAATGTTAGAAATAACAAAATAGAAAAGAATAGAAGAAAAAAAAGGAAACGCTTACGTGTCGCCCTCCAGGCCCAGTCCACCAGGGGCGAGGAGGTCATCTTCCTCCAGTGCCAGGAGGACGGGCAGAGCCGTGGCGAGCTCGCCGTCGTGCCTCGCCACCTCCTGCTTCCACCACCTCCCTGCGTGCTTGCCTCGCATCCTCTCCCTTATCTTTGCGCCGCTGAGTCGCCCCCGCCCCCTCTACCTCATCTTCTTCCTCTCCTCCGTCTCCTCCTCGCCTCTGCTCGCCATGACCAAGCCGCCATCACTCGCAGCCGCAGCCTATGGCCTCCCCTCGCCTCTCCGAAAAGCCCATAAGGACCGTCGCGTCGCCCTACTCCTCCCCGCCACTGGAATCGGGCCCGGGAGCCTCGAAGCGCCGCCACTGCCACCATCTTCCTCATCTCCGGCCGCCGGATGCGTTGTCGATTCGCTGCCAGCAGGGCCTCCTCGAGCGTTCCGAGCCGCCATTCGAGCCCCCCGTGAGCTTCTCCGTTGATTCCCCCTGTTCCCCACTCCTCTTGCACGCCGTAGCCGCTGCTCCACCACGGCCGAGCTCCGGCCGCCCCTTACCACGTCGTCGGCGCCGTTCCAGTGCTTCCCTTCTCTAGCCACCGCCCCAAATGGATCCGGCCAAGTCCCAGGACCGCGTAGATGCCCTCCGTCGGCCATTTGGTCGCCGGAGGAGGAAATCCATCAGCACCTCCGTGCTCTGTGGCCACCAGTGATGAGCTCCGTCGGTCTGGGTCGCTGGCGAGCGGGCCCAGCCGGTGAGGTGTTTATTAGCGCCTAATATCATTTTAATTAACCTATGATTCACTGACAGTGGGCCCTACGATTACAAAACAGGAATTAAAACTAATCAAACCCTCTCAATTAACCTCTGTCACTGACGTGTGGACCCCACACGTCAGGTTTGACTCTCACCAAGCTAGTTGACTGCTGACGCAATGCTGATGCAGTGCTGACGCAGTAATTGATTTCCTATTATAAGATAAATCCAGGAAATTGCTAAAATTTGTAAACATCTAGAAATTAAAATATAACTCGGATGAAAATAATTTATATATGAAAAAGTATCAGAAAAATCCAAGGAATCTGATTATGGCATTTTCATGTATGTTTGAAAAAGTTAACAACACTAAATAGGCAAAATGGTGAATAGGATAAATTTCATAATTAGTTTGGAGATGGAATTTGATACTTTTTTGAATTCCACTTCAATTGTTATGACCAAACATTGGTCAATGCAAATCAGTACCTCAAAATACTAACTCCATACATGTTGGAACAATTTGTTCTGAGCTTCAGGTCGAATCAATTATAAGGGTACTTGGAAAGATACCCGGCTTGAAGTGATGTTTGGATCCTAATTCAAACCAACTTCAACTTAAGAAATGATAGCCACATTAGCCCTGCCACCTTTCATTTCATGACTTGAGCATGCATCATAGTGTTGCATTTCCGTGAAGTAATTGTTGTTCTTTCTTGTTTGTCGGTGTTGTTCCCGCCTTGCTAAACGATGTTTCCGACGATGTGATCCTTAACATTGATGAAGACTCATTGCTATCTTCAGAACTGTGAGGCAAGCAAACCCCCCCTTGAGCATATTGAAATACACCCACTCTCTCGCTCCTGCTCTCTTTTACTGCATTAGGACAAACACGATTCAACTGTACATGTTATCGGTAGTTGAACCCATTCCTTTGCATGACCTGATTTTGTCACAGTAAATAGTTGAAACCACTTAGCATGAGTAGCAACTGCTTGAGCCTTGTTGTGCTTACTCATCCATGCTTGTTTACAATGCCTGCTATGCTTAGAGTCGTGTCGGGTCTGATCCATCTGGATGATGAATTAGAATGGTTGTGTTCATGTCCTACAGTGTGAGAGTAAAAGTGTGAATCCTATTTGGTAAAGGTAGGGATGAGAGGCCATGTAGGAGTACATGGTGGGTTGTCTCATTGGGACCGTCCTTAAGAACTGAGTTATGTGTATGTTATCCAAGAAGATACTACCATGCATTGGGCCCTGAAATATGACCCCGCTCGGCTTATTAATTGCCTAGATCTCTGTCCAGGAGTTGCAATTAGTTTCTGGTGTTTGTAGGAAAAGTGTTGGTGGCTGTGTTTAGCTCTGCCCGACGGGGTAGGCTTCTCGGCGGTAGATACACAGTGGCACGGTGTACCAAGTGGCACCTGGATGGTGGGCTTGGGAACCCTGTGCGCATCGTTTGGGGCCGTAGAGGAAACCTCGACCGGACTTCCTTGCGGGTTCAGTCTCAAATAGGCAATAAACCTGGACTAGGGTCTTGTGTGGTTAACGGTCGTGGCCGACACCCACGCCAATGCTTCCGCTTGAAGGTTGCCGAGATGCATGATGTGCATATGGTGCTAAGTGGTGGGAGCATGTGTGAAGAAGTATACCCCTGCAGGGTGATTTAATATGTTCGAATAGCCGCGTCCTCGGTTATGGCCTACTTGGAAACATTACGTGGTACATAGACAATGTAAATAGATACTCTAAAACATGCAAGATAAGTGTGAGTGCTATGGAAGGCCTTCTCGTAGGGAAACAAGAGTGGATCCATAATGGTGTATTGAACTGGTGAATATGTGGACTCATGTGCGCTATCCCACCTCAAAGAAAGAACTTGTAGTCGTAGTACAGGTTAGCCAAGAGTCAAAGCTGGCTTGCTGCAATCAAACCCCACAATCCTTTCATTGAAACATGATGCATATGTCGATAGTTCTGATGTAAGACTTGCTGAGTACTTTTGTACCCACGGTTGCTTTACTTATGTTTTTGCAGAGAAGACTTAGACTCATTAAAAGGTTCTACGCGATGTGTTTGATGTTGACCGGAATAGCTTGGAATCCCCGACAGAGGTCTGGCTCCGTTGGTAGGGTCGTAGTAGCTTTTCAGGCTCTTCCAGCCACTTTTAGTAGATGTCTATACCCAGACATGATTTGCTTCCGCTTGTTGTTTGTATGACTTGAGTGTCGGGTCACGAGACCCCTGTTTTAATATCATACTACGTGGACTCTTATGAGTCTTTAGTAAATGCTTGAGTCATAGAGTTATGTTGTGATGCCATGTTGTATCTACACATATCGTGCATAATGTGTGTATGTTTGAAATGCATTATATGTGTGGGATTCGACACCTAGTTGTTTGCCTTTAGTAGTACTCTTTACAGGGAAATGCCTCTTTGTGATTCCATCGAGCCTTGGTAGTTTGCTACTGCTCGGAACACATTGATTGACCGACATGTATCCTTCTTTGCTGTTGTGTCTGTCCCCTCGGGGAAATGTCATGCGGTGTAATGGAGTCCTTGTAGCTTGCTACGACTCGTCTACACACGCTGATGACCGACACCTGCTTTGCTGGGTTATGTATGCCTGTCCCTGTACGGTTGTACCGCTGGGGTTTATAACTAGTCATGTCGACCCCGGTTCTTTGTCGTTTGAACGCTAGCAACATATTCATATACGTGAGCCAAAAGACGCAAACGGTCCCAAGGTAAGGTGGCAGCCGTGGGGTTTACCGTGCGTGAGGCCGCAAAGTGATGTGATGTGTTACATGCTAGGTTCTTATGACTCAGGATCGGGGTCCCGACAGCTTTGGTATCAGAGCTTGACTGCCTATAGGATAACCGAGCCAAACTGGTCGATGTTGAGTCTAGCAACTCTTTAGTTATATAAGGGAATTGTTTGTGAAAGGGAACGTAAGGCTCTTTTTACTCCTTTCCTTGTGTCATTCTTATTCTAAGTCACCCTCTTCTTTATTCTACGGGGATTCAGAATTAGGCTTTCCCATCTATTCAATAGGATGACGAATTACTATGTTGGAGACTTATAGGAAAGTTGATATCTTCAAGGATCGGTGTCTCCATAAGAATTCAATTGTTATGTTGTTAGTTCTCTTGCAGGTTGCCTCATATTTCATGCCCGTACAGCCGTTATGCTATCCGAGTTTTCCAAAGATCCCAAATAGTCTGATGCAATTGCAAATTCCCTCCTCCTGAGCTAATGTCTTTTGGCCGGACAAAGCACACTAATAATTGTGTTGAGGTACTTTATTACCTCGATGTTTTGTTGAAGTATTAGGAAAACATGTTACTCCGAAAACTACCCAATAGTCTAGATGTGTGGTATGTCTTCCAGTGTGATAGTTCTGGCCATCATTTTCGAAAAAAATCTCGTGATGTTAAATAGCTTGTAGGTACTCTATTTCTGGGTCTTTGAATACAAGGATCATTCTGCTCATCTCTGTTGGTAGTGTTGCTAGTTCCTATATAATGATTAGTAACCTTGTTGTAGCTCCCAAGGTTCATGGTATATCATTCTTCCAATACCATGAATCATCTTTGGCATAAGTTCTCCGTGAATTAAAGATCATAAAAAGAGTGCTCGTGATGAGTTCTCTACTTCATATTGTGATTCTGCCTACTTCGCCCTTGTGCACGGATTATGTGGAAGAATTATGTTGAACTCGTTTGACATGCTAATCCATGCATCCACAACTCAAGAAACCATGTGCTCTTGAGTTGGCCCTATCTAGTTGTATTTTGACCTTCATCATTGAAAGGATAGTCAAGAGTAGTTGTGCATTCATGTCATCGATGTCTTCTATTTTGTGGTCTGTCAAGTTGTTCTATTCTCGAAAGACTCGGAGAAGCAAACTCCAATACCACATCCATTTCTTGGATTGGGTCAAAGTAGTTGTAATCCGCAGATCAAAATGCCAATCTGGGTTTTGTTCTGTTCTATCCAGGAGTATTATCTTCTTTTGTCAAGAATGTCGTGAGAATTGCACCATCTCTTATGAGCTCTTGATGTAGTGATACTTTTCGCTATCATTGTTCATTCCTCGGTTTTCGTGTTGGTTGTAACCGAAATATCGACAAGTGAGCCATGATGTGTGAAATCAATACTCCTAGCAATGTTATTGCTTGGTAGTTAATGGACAATAAATTCACTCTTATGGTGATGGTGATTGAATCGTCATCCTAAGATTGAGCGTGCTACCTAGTCCATGTTTCATGGTGCACTTATCGATCTATGAGTTAGGATTTTTTTTCAATCCCTCGTTCTATTGATCACATCATCTTGCCCTGAAAAGCGAGATTGTTCCCGAGCTTAATAATATATCGGTGGTTCGTGATTTTCCGAATATCTTCTCGGAAGTATTACCAGGTTGTTTCCTGACTGTTATGATAGAGCTCGTGATCAAGTTGGTTTTTCTATAAACCAACCCCTCCTCCAAGAATCTGTATTGGATACCTCGAGCTAGTTGGTTAAGCTAAACAACAACTTGGAGAGTTGGAAGATAAAAGCTTCGCCTAAACTCAGCTCATTTAAAAGGGATATCTTTCTATTGTATGGGTGTGAAGAAAGATGATATTTTCATCGGTTGATTCGTGAGATCAATTGTTGCATATATTATCTTGTTGAATTTTGATTTGAGCATGGGCTATTGTCAAAACAGACTCAGAACCAAAGATTTTCGTAGCGGTGTCTTACTCAGGGTTTTCCTTGAGCCTACACCATTATATTCTTTGATCTGACCAATGCTACTATCTTGCTCACATAGTTGTGGAAATCCATTTATATGGGTATCTTGATGAATTGTTGTTGAGCCCATCGGCAACATTCTAATTTGTTCCATGATCTATGCTGGACATCAAGCTAGTGCTGGAAACTTTGTAGACATTGTCTTCGTGTCTCGTGCACGAGGTATATGTTAGGTGTAAGAAGTGAATTCCTCTAATTCATGTGCATCTGATGCAAGTTGCCGCCGTGAATTCGAGAAAAGTTAATTTGTTTCTTCGGAATCATCCCAAGTCAATCATGCACGTGTGAAGTATTCTATGGTTTGATAGACTGGTCATCTTCACTCCATATGTATCTCCTATCACACCAAGCCACTGATTGATTTGTTCAAGGAAAAGAAGGTAAGTGCCATTCCTGAAGGTACAAGACGGACTTGCACATGGCTTCGTTATCCGCAATGATGGTTTCCATACAGAACTCGGTAGTGTTTTGTTGTAAGACTTTTCATGTGTTCACAGTTGTCTTGGGAAGTGTGTTCATGTGGGTCTTGCGATCCAACTCATGTTTTGGAGTTGTCTTCCGTAGTTCATTTCCTGAGAATCTTGCAATGTTATCTCGTCGCTTTGTGTTGCAAACTTTCTTTTGGACATGCTGAGTCTGAAGCATCGTGGCACCAACCGGAGCTGAATCTCACGCAGTTATAATGGTTGGAACTTCCCCAAGAATTATAATATTGGTCTCTATGTAACCCGGTAAAGTGGTGAAATGGCTAACACACCTAGCCGGAAGATTTGATATTATAATATCTTGCATCAGCAATCTTAGCCATCTCCCCGTGAGGTTCTGTATGACTTATTTTGGAAGTTGTTCCTCATGGACTTCCTTTGATGCCCCGAATTCCGGCCTATACTTGATGTGCTAAATATCAAGCATGTATAATTCGGTTGTGCTAGTACATCAAGGAGAGCATTAGAAGCGGAGTGCTAAATGTCTCTCGGTCGATCGACCAGATTTCGTTTCCTTGGCACAGCTAAGGTGAAATCTGAGGAAGTCTTGTCTTCCTTTGCGTCTGCATCCTCCATCACTGTTTATCATGGTAGTAGGTTGTGTCACCCAGATCTTGGCACAGATATTGGTAAAACTTTGATGAATATGGAAATGCTCAAGTTCTTGAGAGCACGCTCAGACACTAGGTTATATCCTCGGTAATAATTGGAATGTGCCTTCCGTTCGCTGAGTTGTTCTATAACCCTAGTTTCTTTCCAACTGAGTATGCCATTCTTTCAAAATCCTTCAAACAATCATTTGTGAATTGCCTTACTCTGGTATGAAGAGTTTCAATGATCTTAGGATCAAAAGTAATTCTTTTTGCCAGTTGAGGGAATAACTCTAAGAGTCACCTTCCTAAGGTGCCCCATTGTGGTATGAAGAGCAACCTAATCCTCGCTACTTTGAAACCTCGTCCCCATCTATTTTAAGCGTGGAATTGTTGCCTACCAATTGAACCTTTGTCTTATGCCTCACTTCCTCGTTTCTATCATGAATGTTGTGTCTCAGCTCAAGGGACGTTCCTACGTCTCATTCTATGAGTTGATCTTGAGTTGCTCGATCTTCGAGCAGATCGAATCTTATGTCGTCTCTCTATTCTTTTGTCGTCAAGCTAGATGAAGACCTCAAGGACAAAGATGTCAAGATCAACATGGCACGATGAATCAACATCCTCGAGAGAAGCAAATGGATCGTGAAGATTGTGATAGTTTAGTGTCCCCTCTTCCTCTTCCCGACTACGCTTGAATCTCGGGACGAGATTCTTGTTTAGTGGGGGTGAGTTGTCACAGCCCTAGATTATATCTTGTAGTTAGTTGCATCAGTAATCATTCATGAATGCATTCAAATCAATTTAATTCAAATTTGGATGATCTACAAATGGGGATGACCAAACCCTAACACCAAACAACATCCAAATAGGTTCAACAAGAGAAAAATCCTAGCTACTCTATATTCAAAACAAAACCCTAGCAACTCTATATGCAAAACAATTCAAAAGTGGTGACAAATCAATGAACCAAAATGGTTTTCATAAAAGTCCATCATTTTGATAAATGTTGGAAAGAAAATATCTGGGGTGATATATATTTTCAAAATACTTTTGGCATTTTATTATAAACTCAAAAGCCACTGAAATCAATTAATTAATTGATTTCAAATACTTCCTAGTTTTATAAAATGTTGAAAACTTCACATGGGGTTGGAAATATTCCAAATAACACCCCAGAGTTGTTTACCTATTTTCTTTGAATTAGTTGGAGCCAAAACAAATAAAACAAATGTTAGAAATAACAAAACAGAAAAGAATAGGAGGAAAAAAAGGAAGCGCTTACCTGTCGCCCCTCCAGGCCCAGTCCACCAGGGGCGAGGAGGTCATCTTCCTCCTCTGCCACGAGGACGGGCAGAGCCGTGGCGAGCTCGCCGTCGTGCCTCGCTACCTCCTGCTTCCACCTCCTCCCTGCGTGCCTGCCTCGCCTCCTCTCCCTTATCTTCGCGCCGCTGAGCCGCCCCCGCCCCCTCTGCCTCATCTTATTCCTCCCCTCCGTCTCCTCCTCGCCTCTGCTCGCCATGACCAAGCCGCCGTCAGTCGCAGCTGCATCCTACGGCCTCCCCTCGCCTCTCAGAAAAGCCCATAAGGACCGTCGCGTCGCCCTGCTCCTCCCCGCCACTGGAATCGGGCACGGGAGCCTCGAAGCGCCGCCACTGCCACCATCTTCCTCATCTCCGGCCGCCGGATGCCGTCGTCGATTCGCTGCCAGCAAGGCCTCCTCGAGCGTTCCGAGCCGCCATTCGAGCCCCCCGTGAGCTTCTCCGTTGATTCCCCCTGTTCGCCTCTCCTCTTGCACGCCGTAGGCGCTGCTCCACCACGGCCGAGCTCCGGCCGCCGCTTACCACGTCGCCGACGTTGTTCCAGTGCTTCCCTGCTCTAGCCACCGCCCAAATGGATCCGGCCAAGTCCCAGGGCCGTGTAGATGCCCTCCGCCGGCCATTTGGTTGCCGGAGGAGGAAATCCGTCAGCACCTCCGTGCTTTGTGGCCACCGGCGATGAGCTCCGCCGGTCTGGGTCGCTCGCGAGCGGGCCCAACCGGTGAGGTGTTTATTAGCGCCTAATATCATTTTAATTAACCTATGATTCACTGACAGTGGGCCCTACGATTCTAAAACAAGAATTAAAACTAATCTAACCCTCTCAATTACCCTCTGTCACTGACGTGTGGACCCCACACGTCAGGTTTGACTCTGACGAAGCCAGTTGACTGTTGATGCAATGCTGATGCAGTGCTGACGCAGTAATTGATTTCCTATTATAAGATAAATCCAGGAAATTGCAAAAATTTGTAAAAATCATAGAAATTAAAATATAACTCGGATGAAAATAATTTATATATGAAAAAGTAACAGAAAAATCCAAGGAATCTGATTATGGCATTTTCATGTATGTTTGAAAAAGTTAACAACACTAAATAGGCAAAATGGTGAATAGGATAAATTTCATAATTAGTTTGGAGATGGAATTTGATACTTATTTGAATTCCACTTCAATTGTTATGACCAAACATTGGTCAATGCAAATCAGTACCTCAAAATACTAACTCCATACATGTTGGAACAATTTGTTCTGAGCTTCAGGTCGAATCAATTATAAGGGTACTTGGAAAGATACCCGGCTTGAAGTGATGTTTGGATCCTAATTCAAACCAACTTCAACTTAAGAAATGATAGCCACATTAGCCCTGCCACCTTTCATTTCATGACTTGAGCATGCATCATAGTGTTGCATTTCCGTGAAGTAATTGTTGTTCTTTCTTGTTTGTAGGTGTTGTTCCCGCCTCGCTAAACGATGTTTCCGACAATGTGATCGTTGACATTGATGAAGACTCATTGCTATCTTCAGAACTGTCAGGCAAGCAACCCCCCCCCTTGAGCATATTGAAATACACCCACTCTCTCGCTCCTGCTCTCTTTTACTGCATTAGGACAAACACGATTCAACTGTACATGTTATTGATAGTTGAACCCATTCCTTTGCATGACCTGATTTTGTCACAGTAAATAGTTGAAACCACTTAGCATGAGTAGCAACTGCTTGAGCCTTGTTGTGCTTACTCATCCATGCTTGTTTACAATGTCTGCTATGCTTAGAGTCGTGTCGGGTCTGATCCATCTGGATGATGAATTAGAATGGTTGTGTTCATGTCCTACAGTGTGAGAGTAAAAGTGTGAATCCTATTTGGTAAAGGTAGGGATGAGAGGCCATGTAGGAGTACATGGTGGGTTGTCTCATTGGGACCGTCCTTAAGAACTGAGTTCTGTGTATGTTATCCAAGACAAGATACTACCATGCATTGGGCCCTGAAATATGACCCCGCTCGGCTTATTAATTGCCTAGATCTCTGTCCAGGAGTTGCAATTAGTTTCTGGTGTTTGTAGGAAACGTGTTGGCGACTGTGTTTAGCTCTGCCCGACGGGGTAGGCTTCTCGGCGGTAGATACACAGTGGCACGGTGTACCAAGTGGCACCCGGATGGTGGGCTTGGGAACCCTGCGCGCATCATTTGGGGCCGTAGAGGAAACCTCGGCCGGACTTCCTTGCGGGTTCAGTCTCAAATAGGCGATAAACCTGGACTAGGGTCTTGTGTGGTTAACGGTCGTGGCCGACACCCACGCCAGTGCTTCCGCTTGAAGGTTGCCGAGATGCATGACGTGCATATGGTGCTAAGTGGTGGGAGCATGTGTGAAGAAGTATACCCCTGCAGGGTGATTTAATCTATTCGAATAGCCGCGTCCTCGGTTATGGAGTACTTGGAAACATTACGTGGTACATAGACAATGTAAATGGATACTCTAAAACATGCAAGATAAGTGTGAGTGCTATGGAAGGCCTTCTCGTAGGGAAACGAGAGTGGATCCATAGTGGTGTATTGAACTGGTGAATATGTGGACTCGTGTGCGCTATCCCACCTCAAAGAAAGAACTTGTAGTCGTAGTACAGGTTAGCCAAGAGTCAAAGCTGGCTTGCTGCAATCAAACCCCACAATCCTTTCATTGAAACATGATGCATATGTAGATAGTTCTGATGTAAGACTTGCTGAGTACTTTTGTACTCATGGTTGCTTTATTTATGTTTTTGCAGAGAAGACTTAGACTCATTAAAAGGTTCTACGCGATGTGTTTGATGTTGACCGGAATAGATTGGAATCCCAGACAGAGGTTTGGCTCCGTTGGTAGGGTCGTAGTAGCTTTTCAGGCTCTTCCAGCCACTTTTAGTAGATGTGTGTACCCAGACATGATTTGCTTCCACTTGTTGTTTATATGACTTGAGTGTCGGGTCACGAGACCCCTGTTTGTAATATCATACTACGTTGACTCTTATGAGTCTTTAGTAAATGCTTGAGTCATAGAGTTATGTTGTGATGCCATGTTGTATCTACACATATCGTGCATAATGTGTGTATGTTTGAAATGCATTATATGTGTGGGATTCGACACCTAGTTGTTTGCCTTTAGTAGTACTCTTTACAGGGAAATGCCTCTTTGTGATTCCATCGAGCCTTGGTAGTTTGCTACTGCTCGGAACACATTGATTGACCGGCATGTATCCTTCTTTGCTGCTGTGTCTGTCCCCTCGGGGAAATGTCACGCGGTGTAATGGAGTCCTTGTAGCTTGCTATGACTCGTCTACACACGCTCATGACCGACACCTGCTTTGCTGGGTTATGTATGCATGTCCCTGCACGGTTGCACCGCTGGGGTTTATAACTAGTCATGTCGACCCGGGTTCTTTGTCGTTTGAACGCTAGCAACATATTCATATACGTGAACCAAAAGACACAAACGGTCCCGGCCAAGGTAAGGTGGCAGCCGTGGGGTTTACCGTGCGTGAGGCCGCAAAGTGATGTGATGTGTTACATGCTAGGTTCTTATGACTCAGGATCGGGGTCCCGACACACAAGGTCTCCGGATCCCATTGTTTAGAAGGTCCATGAACAACCGCAAAACATGCGTGTAGAACTCCATATGTCATCTCAGGATCCTTTCTAGATGCTTCTTGTTTTGGGGGCAAAGTGAGACTTTTTTCGTCCGATTGGGTTAGTTATGGTGTTGAAAAGGTATAAACATACCATCAACCAAATAGTAGTCCATGTTGTACTCATGCTCATTGACTGTATAATGGCAAGGATGGGCTTTTCCTTCAGTTAGTCTAACAAACAATGGCGATCATCGCAACACATTGATGTCATTATGAGACATGGTCATGCCAAAGAAAGTGTGCCAAATCCAAGGACCATTTGATGTAACTGCTTTAAGATTGATGGAGGGCTTCTTAACATGACCCTGATATTTCCCTTGTAATGCTTTTGGGCAGTTCTTCCATTTTCAATGCATGCAATCAAGAGATCCAAGCAAACCTGCCCCCACCCTCTTACTTTCGAGATTGCCAAGACCCTCTTGGTGTCTGCCACATTTGGTTCTCTCAGGTACTGAGATCCAAACACCTTGACCACGACAGTTGCAAACCTGGCCATGGCATCTCAGCATGTGCTCTCAAACGTTCATAGGTACTCGTCCCACTAATCAACGACCATGCCATATGCAAGAATCCGCAAAGCGATCTTGCACTTATGGTAACCAGAGAACCCAATCCTCCCCATGAAGCCCTTCTTCAATATCAGGTAGTTATCAAAGGATTGGACGCCATGGTAGAGACAATCGAAGACATTTTTTCGCGTTCGAAAACGTCGGCGAAAATTGTGAGATAAGAGGGCATTGGAGGCAAAGCAGTCACCCTTCATCGTCAAATGGTTGCGCGACGTGTTGCGGTTGTGTAAGTGCATCTAGTGCCCCCCTTAGTGATTTTGGAGTATTGAAGACAAATGTGTTAAGGGGCTAATGAGTTTGTGAGTGCATGATGACCACAAGTATAGGGGATAAATCATAGTCCTTTTGATAAATAAGAGTGTCTAACCCAATGAGGAGCACAAGGAAATGATAAGCAGTTTTCAGCAAGGTATTCTCCATAAGTGTTGTAGGTCGTAGTGATAGATAGTTTTGTAGCAATATCATTCGTAACAAGTAACAAGAAAAAATAGTAGAAAGTGTGCAGCAAGGTGACCCAATCCTTTTTATAGCAAAGGAAAAGCCTAAAACTTTTCATATATAAAGTAAAACACTCTTGAGGACACATGGGGATTTTAATCTAGTCACATTCATCATTTTGAGTTGATTTGCGTTCGTCACTTTGATAATTTGATATGTGGGTGGACCGGTGCTTGGGTGATTTTCTTAGTCGAACAAGCAACCCACTTATGATTACCCCCTCTCGCAAGCATCCACAACTACGAAAGAAGAATTAAGATAAATATAACCATATCATGAAACATGTGGATCCAAATCAGCCCCTTCACAATAATGCATAAACTAAGGTTTAAGATTCTATCACTGTAGCAACATGTCATCTACTTAATACTCCACAATGCCTTCCCTTAGGCCCTAGTGTGGTGAAGTGTCATGTAGTCGAAGTTCACATGACACCACTGAAGGAAGCAACAACATACATGTAATCAAAATATCAAACGAATACCAACTTCACATGATTACTTATAACAAGACTTCTCCCATGTCCTCGAGAACAAAAGCAACAACTCACCAATCATCATCTTGTTCAAGATCAGAGGTATAATGAATATGATAAATAATCTAAACATATTATCTTCCACCAAATAAATCAACAATCATCAGTTACAAGATATAATCAACACTACTAGCAACCCACACGTACCAATCTGAGGTTTTGAGACAAAGATTGAATACAAGAGATGAACTCCTTGATAAGATTTTGAAGAAGTTCAAAATGGAACAATCTAAGAAAGGGTTCTTGCATGTGTTACAAGGTATAAAGTTGAGTAAGACTCAATGCCCAGTAATTGCAGAAGATAGAGAAAAGATGAGTGTCGTCCCCTATGCTTCAGCCATAGGGTCTATCATGTATTCAATGTTGTGCACTAGACCTAATGTCAGCCTTGCCATAAGTATGTAGCGAAGGTTTCAAAGTGATCTAGGAATGGAGCATTGGATAGCGGTCAAGAATATTCTGAAGTACCTGAAAAGGACTAAGGCAATGTTTCTCATTTATGGAGGTTACGTCGATTCAAGCTTCGACACTGATCCGGATGAATCTAAGTCACAAACCGGATACATATTTATTCTCAATGGGGGTGCGGTAAGGTGGTGTAGTTCCAAGCAGAGCATCGTAGCTGATTCTACATGTGAAGCGGAGTACATAGCTACCTCGGAGGCGGCTAAAGAGGGTGTCTGCATGAAGCAGTTCTTGACAGATCTTGGAGTTGTGCCAAGTGCACACGATCTAATAAATCTGTTTTGTGACAACACTAGTGCCATTGTTCTAGCCAAGGAACCAAGGTTTCACAAGAGGACCAGACACATAAAGCAATGCTCCAGTGCCATCCGCGGTTTCATCAAGGAGGAAGACATAAATATTTGCAAAGTGCACACGGATCTGAATGTTGCGTACCCGTTGACTAAACCTCTTCCACGATCAAAATATTATCAACACAAGAACTCTATGGGTGTTAGATTCGTTACATTGTAAATCACATAGTGATGTGAAGCTAGATTATTCACTCTAGTGCAAGTGGGATACTATTGCAAAAATTCCCTAGAGGAAATAATAAAATAGTTATTATTATATCTCTTGTTTCAAGATAATCATTTATTAACCATGCTAGAATTGTATTGAATGGAAACACAAATACATGTGTGGATACATAGACAAAACACTGTCCCTAGTAAGCCTCTAGTTGACTAGCTCGTTGATGAAAGAGGTTGAGGTTTCCTAGCCATAGACAAGTGTTGTCACTTGATAACGGGATCACATCATTAGGAGAATGTTGGGATGGACAAGACCCAAACAATGAACATAGCATGTGATCGTGTTATTTAGTTGCTATGGTTTTCTGTATGTCGAGCCTATGTTCCTATGACCATGAGATCATGTCACTCACTGACACCGAAGGAATGCCTTATGTGTATCAAACGTCGCAATATAAATGGGTGACTATAAAGGTGCTCTAGACGTATCTCCGAAGGTGTCCATTGAGTTAGCATGGATCAAGACTGGGATTTGTCACTCCATATGACGGACAGGTATCTCGGCGCCCACTCGGTAATACAACATCAAAAACAAGCCTTGCAAGCAATGTGATTGTGACTAAAGAGTTAGCCATGGAATTTTGTATTACGGAATGTGTAAAGAGACTTGTCGGTAACGAGATTGAAATAGGTATAGAGATACCGACAATCAAATCTCGGGCAAGTAACATACCGAAGGACAAAGGGAATGTTATACGGGATTAATTGAATCCTTGACATAGAGGTTCAAACGATAAAGGTCTTCCTAGAATATGTAGGAGCCAATATAGAAATCCAGGTCCCGCTATTGGTTATTGGTCGGAGAGTGTCTGAGGTCATGTCTACATAGTTCTCAAACCCGCAGGGTCTGCACACTTAGGTTCAATGACGTTCCGGTATTATTGAGTTATATATGTTGGTCATCGAAAGTGCTTCGGAGTCTCGGATGAGATGTCGGACGTCACGAGGAGCTCCGGAATGGTCTGGATGTAAAGATTTATATATAGGAAAGTTGCATTTGGCTTCCGGAAAGATTTCGAGCATTACTGGTAAAGTACCAGGAGTGACGAATGGGTTCCGGGGTTTTACCGGGAGGGGCCACCCACCCGGGAGAGGACCTTATAGGCGTACAGGTGGCGCACCAGCCCCTAGTGGGCTGGTGCGGCCAGCCCAATAAACCTATTTTGGCCAAAGGTGCAAAAAGAAAAGGAAAAAAAGGAAGGAGGTGACCAAGTAGGAAGGGAGTCCTCCACCAAACCGAATTGGAGGAGGACTCTCCTCCCTTGGCTCGTCCGACCCCTCCTCCTTGGAGTAGGAGGCAAGGCTGCCCTCCCTCCTATTCCTCCTATATATAGTGGAGGGCAAACTTCAGCAGAAAAGCCACGTGATGCCCTTTCCTCCATAGATCGTCTCCCTCATCTAGATTAGTCCGACATAGCTTGGTGAAGCCGTGCTGGATTAGTTTGTTGGGGATCGTAGTAATAATTCAAAAAAATTCTATGTCACACCAAGATCAAACTAGGAGAAACCAGCAATACGAGAGGTAGAGAATCTTCATACCTTTGAAGATCGGAAAGCGGAAGCGTTACTATGAACGCGGTTGATGGAGTCGTACTCACGGCGATCCGATCAAACACCGAACGTTCGGTGTCTCTGCGTTCAACACACCTATAGCCCGGGGACGTCTCCTCCTTCTTGATCCAGCAAGGAGGGAGGAGAAGTTGAGGGAGAACTCCGGCACCACGACGGTGTGGTGGCGATCGAGTTTGTGGCTCTCCGGCAGGGCTTCGCCAAGCACCGCAGAGGAGGAGAGGTGGAGAGGTAGGGCTGCGCCGAGGGAGAGAGAGATGTGTGTGTGCAGCCCTCCCAATTCCTCCACTATTTATAGGAGGGATGGGGAGGGGGTGCGGCCACCCCTAGGCCCTCCCAGTCTCGATTCGTACCAACCCAACAGACACTTTCGGAGATACCTGTAGTGCACCTTTATAGTCACCCAGTTACGTTGTGACGTTTGATACACCCAAAGCATTCCTATGGTATCCGGGAGTTGTACAATCTCATGGTCTACGAAAATGATACTTTACATTAGAAAAGCTCTAGCAGACGAACTACACGATCTTGTCCTATGCTTAGGATTGGGTCTTGTCCATCACATCATTCTCCTAATGATGTGATCCCGTTATCAATGACATCCAATGTCCATGATTAGGAAACCATGACCATCTATTGATCAACGAGCTAGTCAACTAGAGGTTCACTAGGGACATGTTGTGGTCTATGTATTCACACATGTATTACGGTTTCCGGTTAATACAATTATAGCATGAATAATAGACAATTGTCATGGAGAAGGAAATATAATAATAACCACTTTATTATTGCCTCTAGGGCATTCATAACGTCTTGAGTCGGCGGGAAAACGGCCGTTTCACCTAGCGGTGCATCAAGTACATACATTTTCTTGGAAGCTATGAGGATGAGCCTCAAGTTATGGACCCAGTCCGCCTAGTTGCTTCCCTCGTCTTTCAGCTTGGTTTTCTCTAGGAACGCTTTGAAGTTCAGTGGGTGTCGTTGGCCATTGGATCTACAATATAGATTGTAAAGACAATTTCAGACTAAGTTCATGATAATTAAGTTCATCTAATTAAATTATTTAATGAACTCCCACTTAGATAGACATCCCTCTAGTCATCCAAGTGATACATGATCCACATCGACTAGGTCGTGTCCGATCATCACGTGAGACGGACTAGTCATCAATGGTGAACATCTCCCTGTTGATCGTATCTCCATACGACTCATGTTCGACATTTCGGTCTCTCGTGTTCCGAGGCCATGTATGTACATGCTAGGCTCGTCAAGTCAACCTAAGTGTTTTCGTGTGTAAATCTAGCTTACACCCGTTGTATGCGAACGTTAGAATCTATCACACCCGATCATCATGTGGTGCTTCGAAACAACGATCCTTCGCAATAGTTCACACTTTTCTTGAAATTTTTGTGTGGGGTCATCTTATTTACTACCGTTGTTCTAAGCAAATAAGATATAAAAACATGATAAACGTCATATGCAATCATATAGTGACATGATATGGCCATTATCATCTTGCGCCTTTGATCTCCATCTTCACAGCGCGGCATGATCATCATTGTCATCGGCATGACACCATGATCTCCATCATTGTGTCTTCATGAAGTCATCTCACCAACTATTACTTCTACTACTATGGCTAACGGTTATCAATGAAGTAAAGTAATCACATGGCGTTGCATCTCATACAATAAATTAAGACAACTCCTATGGCTCCTGCCGGGGTTCGTACTCATCGACATGCAAGTCGTGAATCCTATTACAAGAACATGATCAATCTCATACATCACATATATATCATCACATCCTTTTGGACAAATCACATCACATAGCATACCATGCAAAAAAAAGTTAGATGCCCTCTAATTGTTGTTGCCATTTTTACTAGGCTGCTACGGGTTTCTCGCAAGAACGTTTCTTGCCTACGTCACAACCACAACGATGACATGCCAATTGCTATTTACCCTTCATAAGGACCCTCTTCCTAGAATCTGATATGACTAGAGTGGGAGAGACAGACACCCGCTAGCCACCTTATGCAACAAGTGCATGTCGAGCGGTGGAACCAGTCTCACGTAAGAGTATGTGTAAAGTCGGTCTGGGCCACTTCATCCCACGATGCCGCCGAATCAAGATAAGACTAGTAACGGTAAGCAAATTGACCAAATCACCGCCCACAACTACTTGTGTTCTACTCGTGCATATAATCTACGCATAGACCTGGCTCCGATACCACTGTTGGGGATCGTAGTAATAATTCAAAAAAAATCTACGTCACACCAAGATCAAACTAGGAGAAACCAGCAATGAGAGAGGTAGAGCATCTTCATACCGTTGAAGATCGCAAAGCGGAAGCGTTACTATGAATGCGGTTGATGGATTCGTACTCGCGGCGATCCGATCAAACACCGAACGTTCGGTGTCTCCACGTTCAACACACCTACAGCCCGGGGACGTCTCCTCCTTCTTGATCCAGCAAGGAGGGAGGATAATTTTAGGGAGAACTCCGGTAGCACGACGACGTGGTGGCGATGGAGTTTGTGGCTCTCCGGCAGGGCTTCGCCAAGCACCGCGGAGGAGGAGAGGTAGGGCTGCACCGAGGGAGAGAGAGGGGGTGCAACCACCCCTAGGGAAACCCTAGGTGGTGCGGCAGCCCTAGGAGGAGGAGGGGGCGACGCCCTAGGTGGTGGCTTGCCACCCAAGGCAGCCACCACGCCCAAGGGTTTGGCCCCTTTGCGCCTTGGGCCTCCTCCCTTGCTTGCACCAACCCACCACGGGCTGGTTCCCTTCCCCTTTCAGCCCATGTAGCCTTCCGGGACAGGTGGACCCTCCCGGTGGACCCTCGGTACCCTTCCGGTGGTCCCAGTACAATACCGATAAATCTCGAAATCTTTCCGGTGGCCGAAAAAGGACTTCCCATATATAAATGTTTACCTCCAGACCATTCCGGAACTCCTCGTAACGTCCGGGATCTCATCCGGGACTTCGAACAACCTTCGGCCACATATACAATTCCCTAACAACTCTAGCATCACCGAACCTTAAGTGTGTAGACCCTAAAGGTTTGGGACCATGCAGACATGACCGAGACATCTCTCCGGCCAATAACAAACAGCGGGATCTGGATACCCATGTTAGCTCCCACATGTTTCATGGTGATCTCATCGGATGAACCACTATGTCGAGGATTCACTTAATCCCGTACGCAATTCCCTTTGTCTATCGGTATGACACTTGCCCGAGATTCGATCGTTGGTATCCCTATACCTTGTTCAATCTCGTTACCGACAAGTCTCTTTACTCGTTCCGTAACACATCATCCCGTGGCTAAATCCTTAGTCACATTGAGCTCATTACGATGATGCCTTACCGAGTGGGCCCAGAGATACCTCTCCGTCACACGGAGAGACAAATCCCAGTCTCGATTCGTACCAACCCAACAGACACTTTCGGAGATACCTGTAGTGCACCTTTATAATCACCCAATTACATTGTGATGTTTGATACACCTAAAGCACTCCTACGGTGTCCGGGAGTTGCACAATCTCATGGTCTAAGGAAATGATACTTGACATTATAAAAGCTCTAGCAGACGAACTACATGATCTTGTGATATGCTTAGGATTGGGTCTTGTCCATCACATCATTCTCCTAAAGATGTGATCCCGTTATCAATGACATCCAATGTCCATGATCAGGAAGCCATGACCATCTATTGATCAACGAGCTAGTCAACTAGAGGTTCACTAGGGACATGTTGTGGTCTATGTATTCACACATGTATTACAATTTTCGGTTAATACAATTATCGCATGAATAATAGACAATCATCATGAACAAGGAAATATAATGATAACCACTTTATTATTGCCTCTAGGGCATATTTCCAACATAGTTCACCACCACCATCACCACACCGTCGTGCTACCACAGAACTCATCTACCTCTCCGTCCCTCTTGCTGGATCAAGAAGGCGGAGATCGTCATCGCGCAGTACGTGTGCTGAACGCGGAGGTGCCATCCGTTTGGCGCTAGATCGGGACGGAGTTTGTGGGACGCTTGCGATTCGGATCGTGAAGACGTTCGACTACATCAATCGCATTTCTTAACGCTTCGTGCTTAGCGATCTACAACGGTATGTGTATTCGATCTCCCCTCTCGTAGATGATCATCACCATGGATAGGTCTTGCATGTGCGTAGGAAATATTTTGTTTCCCATGCAACGTTCCCCAACAAGTTTGAGATCCCTGAGGCTAATCCGAGCCTGAGCTACCAAATGAAGCAACTCCTGGAACTACACAGTATGGTCGAGTCGGCTATGAAGGACCTGTGTGTTCGGTTGTGGCCTACCGAGCCCTTGCCGAGTAGCTAGTTCGCCCTGGTGTGGAAGATGATCGAGGTTGCACCTAGGATTGAAGACCTACAACGCTCCGCATATACAGAGGGGGCTCGTATGGCCTTTGCATGGATGATGGTGCACTTGCCGGGTGTGAAGCCACTGAAGATGGCTACTAACCCGCCGCCCGCTGGAAAGGAGCACAGGCGCCCCGAGTTGTACTTCACTCCTACTATGGATGGTGCTCGGGCGATCGAATCGCAATGTTCTAAGGATGTAATATTAGAATAAATATGTGTTAATGTACCTCAGAACAATCTGTTTTGAGCAATACATGTTCTAAGTTAAGTACTTTATATTATTTTCATTCCTTCTATGGTCGTTTTTAATCTGAAAGTTGCCAGTCGTCGGCTTCAGCCCCCGTGTAGATACTACTTGGGGTGTTTCATCGCCCGTACATAGCCCTTCGCCGATTTAATCGGTGCGGGAAGGTGGTAGTGTAGGATGGAAACTAGGCAATCATACTATGAGGGTTTATCGCTTTCACTTAGCCTTAGGAATATTATAATGAGGGGGCTAATGACAAGCCCCAAGCCCTTTTTTGCAATAGTCGGAAATAAACCAAAGAATGGAGTGATTACCGCGGGGTTTGTTTAAAATGCAAACCCATCTGTGTAACACGAAATAGCCTCTATCGACTATGTAGATAATCTCGAATTGCAGACCTGTTCTCGCTCATTATGATGGTCAGTTTTCGGCTTTATCCACTGAGGTATTTCAAAACCAGGTAAGCTGGGAATACAATCGCAGTGGTTCTCTCTTTACCCCTTTAGCCATACTAGCGGAACGTAAGGGGGTAAGCACACGAGCGGGGCAATCCAACTATAGACCCAAAACATAATTCGGAACCGATGCATATAAGGCAAAATCCCGAGAAACCGAACACATATACAAAAGGAAGAGTGACGGTGTAGTGCTCGGGGCAGTGGATTTATCCCAGCCCCCGGTCTAGTAGCCGATCATACTTGTTTAGTAATTAAGAAATAAGTTTGTCCTGTGAGCGCCACATTGTAGAGAAGCATGCATAAAAATAAATTAAAAGAGAAAGAGAAGCATTTGTGGTAAATATGAGCGAAGAATTTTTATAATTCTCGGCACCAGGACCGCTGTGTACAGTAAACTATGGAGTTATAAAAACTACATAATTCGAAGCAACATGATTAAGCAACGCCTCCCATGCGGCCTTTCTACGTGTAACTTGATGTAGACCTAGCTCTTGACTTCATTAGCTCTCCAAGCCATTAAAGGGGAGGTGTTAGATCCTTAAAAGGTTGTTGCAGATGGCAGACGGGATTTCGACGAATAGCCATGAAAATCTGCCGATGACATAGAGCTTGTCGTTTGGAATTTCTTTACGATATCCCTTATGTGTGCGGGGAGAAGTTTGTACCATGATGTGGTCTAGCCGAATCATATGGTACTTTTTTGAAGGCCCCCACAGCCTCCCACGCTATTCAGAGAATGAAATTGTGTGCGCGAGGGACATACCTTGAAGGTTCTCGGGACATGTTGTGGGGGGCGTACCCCTATGTACTCGGAGCCGAGCACAACTCCGGGGGACCTGTTTGAGCTCGGGATCCTTACCTTCATGTCGTGGCTTGATCGGCATGTGACCTGTCGTTACACCGCCATGCTCGCCTTCTGCCAGTAAAGCTGCGGTGTGTTCTTCAGTCCGGAGAGATTGTTCTGTATTGCCATTGACGGTGATGACTCCTCTGGGTCCGGGCATCTTGAGCTTGAGATAGGCATAGTGGGGTACCACATTAAATCGGGCGAAGGCGGTGCGTCCGAGCAGTGCGTTGTACCCGCTGCGGAAGGGGACAATGTCAAAGATCAAGTCTTCACTATGGAAATTATCGGGTGATCCGAACACGACTTCCAGCGTTATGGTACCGGAGCAGTGGGCTTTAACGCGTAGAATCAGTCTTTTGAAGGTAGTGTTTCTTGGTTCTATTCTAGATGGGTCGATGCCCATCTTTTTCACCGTATATGCATAAATCATATTAAGGCTACTTCCTTCGTCCATGAGGACTCTAGTGAGGTGGTACCCATCTATGATGGGATCGGGGATGAGGGAGGCCGACCCTCCATGACGGATACTGGTCGGATGATCCCTGCGGTCGAATGTGATCGGGCAAGCGACCATGGATTATATTTTGGAGCCATGGGTTGTACAGCGTAGACTTCTCGGAGGGCTCACTTACGCTCCTTCTTGGGTATGTGAGTCACATAAATCATGTTTGCGTTTTTACCTCGGGAGGGAACTGTTTTTGTCCCCCGTTGTTCTGGCGGTGGGGATCCTCGTCGTCTTCGCTTTGAGGGATCCTACCTTGTTCTTCGGCCTTGTTTTGCCGGCCTGCTTGAATACCCAACAGTTACGGTTGGTGTGAGTGGCTGGTTTGTCTTGGGTGCTGTTGATTTGACAAGGTCGTTCCATAAATTTTTCCCGTTGGGTTGGCCCATCTTTGTTCCCTTTGAAGGGTTTCTTCCACTGTCCTGGATTAGAGCTGCAGAACCCAACATGTACTGAGACGACGCTTGTTTTTGTTTTTCCTCGGTTTGCCGTTTCCGCCCCGAACTTCAGTGGTTCCGGGGTCGTCCGAGTTGTAGCTACGCCGAGCTAGCCAGTTGTCCTTGCCCGTGCAAAAGCGAGTCATGAGGGAAGTGAGGGCGGACATTCTCCTCGGCCTGTCCTGTCCGAGCTGGTGAGCCAACCACTCATCTCGAATGTTTTGCCTAAAAGAGGCTATGGCTTCGGCGTCCGGGCAATCCTCAATTTAGTTTTTCTTTGTTAAGAACCGGTTCCAAAACTCCCTTGTCGACTTGCCCGCCTTTCGGATGACATTTCTTAGGTCGGCGGAATCCGGGGGGTTGGATATAGGTCCCCTCGAAATTGGACAGGAAGGCTTCTTTGAGCTCTTCCCAGCTTCCGATCGAGTCCTCGGGCAGGTTGTTTAACCAGTGTCGTGCTGGTCCTTTCAACTTGAGGGCTAAGTATTTGATGGCATGGAGATCATCTCCTCTCGCCATGTGAAAATGGAGAAGGAAGTCTTCTATCCACACTGCGGGATCCGTAGTTCCATCATACTGCTCTATGTTGACGAGTTTGAATCCGTGCGGAAACTGATGTTGCATTACTTCGTCTGTGAACCATAGTGGGTGTGTGGAGCCCCTAGTACGGGTTATCCTCTGCCGAAGAACGGCTTTTTGTTGAGTCTGGTGAAAATCCCAGTCTTTGGCATAGTAGGGGACTCGAGGTTGCTCTCCGTGCCATCTAGTGGGGGAGTGCCTTTTGGACCCGTAAAAGGACCAATCATGACCTATCTTTTATCCAGGTTGTATCGCATGTTGTGTCTTCCCCTAGGGTACACTTTTTTCCTTCCCCTTCCCGCGGGGAGGTTCGAGATGGTATTCAGCGTCCGATGCCATCCTGTCATGTCCTCCGGGGGGGTCAGGTTGGTCATAATCGGTGCGCTTGGGGGATGCGGGCTTCGGGGCCTCGTCATCAAATTGCGGCATCAGTAGGCTACATGGGTAACTTTTCCTCTAATCTGGCCATCCAGGGTCGTGCTCTTTTTCGGCGGCCAGTACCTTGGTCCATGATAACCCACAAGTATAGGGGATCGCAACAGTTTTCGAGGGTAGAGTATTCAACCCAAATTTATTGATTCGACTCAAAGGGAAGCGAAAGAACATTCTCAAGTATTAGCAATTGAGTTGTCAATTCAACCACACCTGAAAGATTTAGTATCTGTACCAAAGTATCAGTAGAAAGGTAGTATGATAGCAGCAGTAGTAGCAGAATAACAGTAGCAGCAGTGACAGCAGTAGCGGCAAAGTAACATAGCAAGGACCAGTAGGAAAAGACTCGTAGGCATTGGATCGGTAATGGATGATTATGCCGGATGCTATTCATCATGTAACAGTTATAACACGAAGAGATATGTAACTAGCTCCCATTCGTCAATCTAATGTAGGCATGTATTCCGTATGTAGCCATACGTGCTTAGGGAAAAGAACTTGCATGACATCTATTGTCCATCCCTCCCGTGGCAGCGGGGTCCTAATGGAAACTACGGGATATTAAGGTTCTCCTTTTAATAAAGAACCGAACCAACGCATTAACACTTAGTGAATACATGAACTCCTCATACTATGGTCATCTCCGGGAGTGGTTCCGGCTATTGTCACTCCGGGGTTGCCAGGTCATAACACATAGTAGGTGACTACAACTTGCAAGATAGGATCAAGAACACACATATATTGGCGACAACATAATAGGTTCAGATCTGAAATCATGGCACTCGGGCCCTAGTGACAAGCATTAAGCATGGCAAAGTAGTAGCAACATCAATCTCAGAACATAGTGGATACTAGGGATCAATGCCCGTCAAAACTAACTCGATTACATGATAGACCTCATCCAACCCATCACCGTCCAGCAAGCCTACGATGAGATTACTCACGAACGGTGAAGAGCATCATGGAATTGGCAATGAAGGAAGGTTGATGGTGATGATGGCGACGATCTCCCCTCTCCGGAGCCCAGAACGGACTCCAAATCTGCCCTCCAGAGGAAGAACAGGTGGTGGCGGCGCCTCTTTATCGTAAAATGCGATGAACTCTTCTCCTTGATTTTTTTCCGGACGAGACGGACTAAATAGAGCTGAGATTGGAGGCCGTGGAGCGTTGTGGGCCCCACAAGCCTGCCAGGCGCGGCCAAGGGGCCCGCGCCTGGTGGGCTTGTGGGCTCACGGCTCCACTCCCTCCGTTGATTCTTGCGCTAGTATTTTTCATAAATTCCAGAAAAATTCTCCGTAAATTTTTAGGTCAGTCCGAGAACTTTTATTTCTGCGCAGAAACAACACCATGGCAATTGTGCTGAAAACAACGTTAGTCCGGGTTAGTTCCATTGAAATCATGCAAATTAGAGTCCAAAACAAGGGCAAAAGAGTTCGGAAAAGTAGATACGACGGAGACGTATCAACTCACCCAAGCTTAAAGCCTTGCTTGTCCTCAAGCAATTTAGTTGACAAACTGAAAGAGACAAAAGAAAAACTTTGACGAACTCTGTTTGATCTTGTTGTTGTAACTATGTCTAACTCATAACCAGAATTTCGGCAAGATCACAAGCAAACCCACATAAGCAAATGACATCTAGGTCTCACGGTAAACTCATATCAATGGCATAATCAACTAGCGAGCAAATAATAATAAGTCTCAAACATCAACACTTCAATCAAAACAATCATGAAGCAGTACGAACATATGGTATCTCGCTAGCTCTTTCTGAGACCGCAAAACATAAATGCAGAGCACCTTCACAGACCAAGGGCTAACTAAACATTGTAATTCATGGCAAAGAAGATCCAGTCACAGTCATACTCAACACAGTTAAAAGAAAAGCATAAAAATGATAGAGGTGGTCTCTAATTGGTGCTTTTATAAGAGGAGGATGACTCAACAGTAACATAAATAGACAGGCCCTTCGCAGAGGGAAGCATTGATTTGCAGAGGTGCCAGAGCTCAAGCTTTGAAAGTAGAGATAATAATTTTGGGTGGCATGCTTTCATTGTCAATGCAATGACTAAGAGTTCTCACCATCTTCCACGTTACACATGCTATAGGCGGTTCCGAAACAAAAAAGTAAAGTTTTGACTCCCCCACCACCGATCAATCACGCTCCACGACTAGCCGAATCCTCGGGTGTCGTCCATACCAACATCAATCCAGGGGAGTTTTGTTTGTAATTATCTATTCGATTTCAGCATGGAACTGGGAATTCCAATTACCGGCCCCTTTCTCGTGAATGATAGTGAATAAACACATATCAAGGATAACACTCCTAGCATGGAAGATATTGATAGCCCCCTGTCACGACATGAGCGGTTAGGGCATGCAAAACAGATTATTTCTTGAAGATTTAGAGAGTGGCACATGCAAATTTACTTGGAACGGCAGGTAGATACCGCATATAGGTAGGTATGGTGGACTCATATGGAACAACTTTGGGTTTATGGAAGTGGATGCACAAGCAGTATTCCCGCTTAGTACAAGTGAAGGCTAGCAAAAGACTGGGAAGCGACCAACTAGAGAGCGACAACAGTCATCAAAATGCATTGAGATTAACCAACAATGAGTGCAAGCATGAGTAGGACATGAATCACCATGAACTTGAATATCATAGAGGCTATGTTGATTTTGTTTCAACTACATGCGTAAACATGCGCCAAGTCAAGCCACTTGAATCATTCAAAGGAGGATACCATCCTATCATACTACAACACAGTCATCTCAAAATTCATGTTGGCATCCAAGACAAACCATTATAAGCTCCTAGATAATTAAGCATGGCATCAGAAACTATGATCTCTAAGTTGTCATTGCAAACATGTTTCTCTCACAACAAAGCTGAATCGGGCACGATGATCTAGTTATGTTTACAATAAAAAATAGATCGAGTTCATACCAGCTTTTCCATGCTCAATCACTTCATCATATATCGTCATTATTGCCTTTCACTTGCACGACCGAATGACGTGAACAATAATAAGCGTGATCGTGCATTGGACTAAAGCTGGAATCTGTAGGCAAACACAAAGGAGAAGACAAAGTAATATGGCTCTTTATCAGATAAACAGATATGCATGCGAAAGCACTAAACATTGTAACCATGGTCTTCTACCTTGACCCAAAGAAAAAGAAAACTATTTACACGGGAAAGCTCCCAACAAGCAAAAGAAGAACAAGAAAGTCTTTTTGGGTTTTCTCAAACTAGACAGACACACAAAAATAAAACAAGAAAAAGAAATAAACTAGCATGGATGATACACTGGCAAAGTGTGAACACCGACGAACAAAGCGAAAGCATAAGCAAGAATATAAAGTCGGTGAGAAACACGTACTCACCCAAGCTTAGGCTTTTGACTAAGTTGGTCTAATCCCATGGAGGGAAATAACCAGCTCCGGAGTGGACTCAGGATGCCACTATTGTGTGAGCTCCTGTGGCTCGCACTGATAAACTGGCGTCTGGTACTCGACTGGTGGCTCGGGCACGGGCACCTGTGGTTGGGCTAGGCCCTAATATGTGTAGATGTCCGAGGGCATAATAATGTACCTGCCCGCATGAAGATTGAACAAAGAAGGAGCAGGCAAAGCAATAGTCTCACGAGTACCCTGACTAAACAACAGGTTATAAATCATCCTTCTATTTATATCTCTATCAAGAAAGTCATGGCGAACCATGCTATCATAATCTAGATATCTCTCGGGAAGAAGAACCTCTTCTTCTTCCTCGAGTCTAATGGGTATCTCAAAGTGTCTGGCAAGACAGGTAGCATAGATACCTCCATAGACAATGCCTTTAGAACGGTTCGTGTTCAACCGTTGAGCTACTATAGCGCCCAAGCTATAAGTTTTATCATTAAAAAGGGCTTCACGCAAGACCGCAAGATCTGGGGAACTAAGTGACCCAGCTTTCCCACGGCCAATCAATCATTTTCCCACGAATAATGAGAAGTACCGAAGCACGGGAAAATGAATGCTAGCAGCTCTAGCGCAAGACACTCCTCTCTCCTCTCCTACAACAATTGTATCGATGAAAGCTTCCAAGTCCCGTGGACGAGGTTCATGAATATCCCCAACGTAAGGTAATTTGCAAACATTGCAAAAATCCTGGAGTGACATGCGCTGGGGGATATCATAAAGTTTGAACTCAACCATAGGAGGATTCTTCCTCGGATAGAAGTTAAAGCTTTGTACGAAGATATTAGTGAGGAGGAGGTATTGCGGACACTTATCTTCAACGAAGGTGGTAAGGCCTGCGTTCTCCACCAAGTAGTAAAAGTCCTCATAAAGTCCGGCGGCGCGTAAGAACACATCGCTTGGCCACTCGCATGCTCAAACTTCTGCAACTCGAGGGACCGGATACTTGGGTTTCTTCTCACTTCCATCATCCTTGGGTCACGTCTTGAAGAGCCTCGTAAGAACCTCCTCATCTTTTCCCTTTTCTATCTCTGAAAATTTATGAATTTTTTAGTGATTCTAAGGAAAAGTGAATAAGGCTCAACGAAACTCGTAGCAACTACTCCAATAAGTGCCTAGACGCCATATTACGCATCAAAACTACTTGGGACCAGCTAAAATTAGCATGTAAAGCTCAAGAACATGGTCGCCAAGGCAGCAAAAATATGCGAAGTATAAGGCACTAGAGCAAAAACTAATTGGACCAATGGAGGAGTCACTTACCAAGGAGTAATTTCCCCAAAACAGTTCGGAGAATGGTGCTTTGAGCAAAGAGATTGAAAATCCCAGCAAGAGGAGCAAGAACACGGGTTTGAGCTGCGAAATGATTTTTTTTTGGAGGTAGGAGAAGCAGATGGCAGCTAGAATGAGTGGAGGGGGTGCATGTGGGCCCCACAAGCCTGGTAGGTGCGGCCAGGGGGGTGCCCGCATCTCCAGGGCTTGTGGCCCACTGGTGCAGCCCCCACACTAGCTCTTCGTCTCAGTAATTTTCAAAAAATCTAGAAAAATAATACTTGATTTTCAGGACGTTCGGAGAACTTTTATTTTTGGGGTACTTTTCTACGGGATGCTAAAACAGAAAATAGGGAAAACAAAACTAAATTTATCATTTTTCTTCTAAGCAACCGAAGGTGAAAGCTTGGAACAGAGGTTTGTGACTCCTCGATTCATCCATCTCATGGTCATCGAAAGAATTCCATCAACGAAGTTGATCAAGTCTCCTCGCCAAACCTTTTCGAATCGCAAAAGAGAACGAAGAATTCTCGAATAGTCACTAGGTCACCTCAATGGGGATGTGTATTTTCCCAACAAGCAAATCTTACTTCATCTTAATAGGAGGTATAGGGCATTCAAATCTCCCAATAAGAATCGATGAAGTCTTTTCGATAGCATTGATGCAATGTACTCGATATTGTTTCTTTGGAAAGTGCACCGTATGCTCATTACCGTTGACATGGAAAGTGACATTGCTTTTGTTGCAATCTATAATAGGCACTGCAGTGTTTAAAAAGGGTCTTCTGAGGATGACTGCCATGGCATCGTCCTCGGGGATATCCAAGATAACAAAGTCTGTTAAGATAGTGACATTGCCAACCACAACAGGCACATCCTCGCAAATGCCGATAGGGAAAGCAGTTGATTTGCCGGACATTTGCAGAGAGATTTCAGTGGGTGTCAACTTATCCAGTTCAAGTCTACGATAAAGAGAGAGAGGAATAACACTAACACCGGCTCCAAGGTCGCATAAAGCAGTTCTAACGTAGTTTCCTTTAATGGAGCAAGGTATAGTGGGCACACCGGGATCACCTAGTTTCTTAGGAGTTCCACCCTTGAAGGTATAGTTAGCAATCATGGTGGAAATCTCAACCTCAGGTATCCTCCTCTTATTAGTCACAATATCTTTCATGTACTTAGCATACAGAGACATTTTGAGCATTTCTGTCAAACGCATTTGCAGAAAGACAGGTCTAATCATTTCAACAAAGCGCTCAAAATCCTCATCATACTTTTTCTTGGATGGTTTGGGAGGAAAGGGCATGGGTTTCTGAACCCATGGTTCCCTTTCTTTACCATGCTTCCTAGCAGTGAAGTCATTCTTATCGTATCTTCTATTCTTAGGTTGTGGGTTATCGAGATCAACAGGTTCAATCTCCACATCCTTATCATTGCTAGGTTGAGCATCAACATGAACATTACTATTGATATTATCATTAGGCTCATGTTCATCACCAGATTGTGTTTCAACATCAGAAATAGAGGCGTCGTTTGGACTCTCATGGGTAACGTGCAGGTTCATATCATCTTTCTTCTTCTTTCTAGAATGACTAGGTGCATCAGTGCTAACTCCTTGAGAATCTTGTTCAATTCTCTTAGGATGACCCTCAGGATACAAAGGTTCCTGGGTCATTCTACCGCCTCTAGTGACGACCCTGACAGAATTGTCGTTCAACTCATTGAGCAAGTCATTCTGAGCCTTAAGTACTTGTTATACTTGAGTAGTAACCATAGAGGCATGTTTACTCAGGAGCTTAATGTCACACCCAAGATGCGACCCTATCCTCAATTTGGCACGAGGGCCTCTTCAGGGATAGAAGCGCATCTCGTCGTGTCGCAAGAATAGATATTGTTACAAGTACATGTACTGAAAAGAAGATATATATATATATATATATATATATATATAGAATTGGCTTAGACTCGCCACAAGCTACATCAGAGTCACATCAGTACAACATATAAGCAAAATGAAGAAGAGCAGGGTCCGACTACGGACGAAAACAAACGACAAAAGAAGAACGACGTCCATCCTTGCTATCCCAGGCTGCCGGCCTGGAACCCAACCTAGATCAAAGAAGAAGAAGAAGAAGAAGAAGCAGCAACTCCAAATGAACAATCAACGCGCTCGCGTCAAGTAACCTTTACATGTACCTGCAACTAGTGTTGTAGTAATCTGTGAGCCACAGGGGACTCAGCAATCTCATTTCCAAAGGTACCAAGACTAGCAAAGCTTAATGGGTGAGGTATGGTTAAGTGGTGAGGTTGCAGCAACGGCTAAGCATATAATTGGTGGCTAAACTTACGAGTACAAGAAAATAAGAGGGGGAAGATCTTCGCATAGCGGACGTGTCTACTGATGATCAAATGAATGATCCTGAACACCTACCTACGTCAGATATAACCCCACCGTGTCCTCGATCGGAGAAGGAACTCACTAAAGAGACAGTCACGGTTACACACATAGTTGGCATCTTTTTAATTAAGTTAACTTCAAGTTATCTAGAACCAGTGTTAAACAAAGTTTCCACGTTGCCACATAACCGTGGGCACGGCTTTCCGAAAGATTTAACCCTGCAGGGGTGCTCCAACTAGTCCATCACAAATTACCACAAGCCGCATAGAAATCCTCGATCACGACACTCGCGATCTCGTCGGATTCCTTAGTGGAAAACCTCAACTCTGAGATTACCCAAACCATCACCGGAATCCCGATGCACAAGATATCTCGTCAAAGGTAAAACTAATCCAGCAAGGCCGACCGACGTGTCGACGAACCCGATAGGAGCCGCGTATCTCGTTCTCATGACACGATGGATGGAAAAGCCTATAGGTACCAAACCTCGAGTTGCCCCGTGGTGGCCCCGCGGTCTGCCCTTTTGGGACCAACACCATCAACACTGGCCCCCCTGTATTATGTAGAATTACTCCTCGGGTAGCGCTAACTCCCTATCATTTCAGTATTATCAAATTATTATGTTGGGAAAATGTAGTACCAATGTTGGGCCTTGCCAGACCAGCTTTAATCTAAAACGAATTATCAAGGGGGTCCCCATAACAACCCCGATCATGTTAGGAGCGCTCAATTATGGAACATAACACCGGTAGCCAAAACTAAGGGGCAAAGGTGGAACAAAACACCACGCTAGAAAGGCCGAGCCTTCCACCTTTTACCAAGTATATAGGTGCATTAAATTAGATAGCATTAATATGGTGATATAACAAGGAACCCATGTTTTCACATGGAAGCAACTGCACCTGCAACTAGCAACGCTAACACAGGGTTAAGCAAGCGGTAACATAGCCAATCAGTGGTTTGCTAGGTTGAGCAGGTTGAAGGTTTTCATGGCATTGTTGAGAGGCTGATATTTAACATGTGTAGGCAACGAGACATAATAGATAGAAGCGATAAAACTAGCATGGCAATGATAGTAATGGTATCTGGGGAAATGGTCATCTTGCCTGAGATCCTGCTTGGAAGAAGAATGCCCCCGTGAAGCACACGAACCGACGTAGTCGAACGGGTCCTCACAATCCGGCACGCTGCAGAACTCTATCGAGACGAAGCAAACCGGGAACACAAATCAACTCACAGAATTCACCACACGATGCACAACACATATGATGCATGAGGAGATGTATACATGCAAGTCACGGCATGACAATTCACACAAACAAACACTACACCTTAAGTGAAGTTCAATACGCAACGAGTTGTATATTGACGAAACTCCATGTTTAATTATTTAGTTCTATCCCGATTAGATACACGGCATTATTAAATGTGATTAAACATGGAAAATGGTGAAGCGGAACTAACCTACCTATCTAGGCATTTTAAATGAGGTCGGAAATGACTTATAGCACCTCCGAAACGACCTCACAAGTTAATTTACAATTATGTCCAGATCTGAAGTAACGCATTTAATTAGTTGTTAAACAGCAAAACAAATAGGTTCACGTGATTCTATGCGTTCTTACAAGCAATTTACACATAGAGAACTTCTCCAACGGAGCTACGGTTTAAAAGATACAAGCACCGCAAGATATTATGGCATGAATGCAATATGTGTGCAACGACGATCACGAGCACTCCAAAACATACAACCAGCAACAGAAAATGAAACTACACGAGATTATAAGCAAGTTTCATGAGGACACATTCAAATCGAAGCTACGGTTCAACAACTATGAGCAAAACAAGAAAACACTACAATCTGCCAAAATCAGCCACATAACATTTTCTACACCCCACAACTACGAGCTACTCAACTCAAATATAATCAACCAAGGCATGACACGAAAGAGGGTAAGAAGCACTACAACATACAACCAACAACAACTAGCATGGCATCATGGAACACTAGGAAAAGAAGTCACAAAATGGCATCTCACACACTATTTCAGACTTAGTGAAAATTACACTTCATGAAAGTGCAGTTTTCGATCTGAAGCCATATTGACAGCAGCAAAACTTATAGCTACAGGACTCCAAATGGCATGAAAATGCACAGCATTCTAGAGAATCACAATGTCTACAACTTACTCGATTGCACCAACCTCAGAAGAGCTACAGATCACAAGATACAAACAAGACAAGACAGCAACAAAATATAACAGATCTCAGACTTAGAAATATTTCAGCACCTCCAAATCAGCACTATTTCTAGCAACTTGAGAGCAAGCAAACCACACCTAAACATGCATATCTATTGCAACCAAAAATACCACGGGCTAGACTAAACATCAAAGATCAACTCTCTAGTTGAAAACTTAATCAAACGAAGCACGGAATAAATCCTACGAAATAGACAAGAGGCAACATGGCAAAATATCGCGCGAACTAACTTGCTCTAATGCTAAAACTAATTGCACAGAAAAATCCCATGGATTTTTTCTACCCCGGAAACATATGAAATATGTGGGGTTGCACAACAAAAATAATGCCACACGTAAATGCGAAATAATAACCTAAGCACGGAAAATAAACTAGCGGCAAATCCCTACACTCAAAAATACCAACGCCTACTCTAAAATACATGGAAAAGTGGTTCCTAAAACATAGACATTTTATCTAAGGCATTCGAGCAATCCGGACACGCACGAGAAATAATTACGGGACGAAACCTATAGAAACAGCACGTTATTCTAGGCATACGGCACGCTAAACGATGTCAAACAATTATGCAAGTTGCGCCAACGTATTCTACGTGAAAATTACACGAAAACCATATGCTACACGCCTCGTTCTGACACACGAATTAAAAGATACGGGCATTCTAATATTTAGCTAAATCCTGAAATTATCTAAACCGAAAATAAATCCTATAATAGCTACTGGGCCGAAACTGAGGCGTAAAATAACTAAGAAGCACCTATGCGTAATATAAAGGGGCTAGGGGATCTCACCTAGCGGGGCTTGGCCCAGGAGCGGAGAGGAGCAGGCCGAGGAAGGCAGTCTGGCGGCTTGGGCTGGCGCTGGCGATGAGCCTCAGGCTGGCGCACTGGGCCTCGGGCGCTCCTGGGCCGTGGGCGAGGCGCTGGCCAGGGCGAGGCTGCCTGGACGAACGGTCGTGCCCCGACCGCGGTCTACAGGGCGGCGGATCCTCGTCTCGATCCAGACGAGCGGCTACGGGGAGCAACTGGTACGCCGGTGGCGAGGCGCGGGACGGCCCGATGCAGAGGGCCCCGGGGCGGAACCGACGGGAACGGGCCAGGCAGGGGATCCACTAGGGCGACGCAGCGACCCCCAAGGTGGATCCGTCGGCTACAGCACGGCTCGCGCCATGGGAGGTTCTTCGGCTCGGAACGTGATGAGGCAGCGCAGAGCGGCTCCGGCGGCAGTTAGGGCGGCGCGGCGCAGCACGAGCGGCGGCTAGGGCTGCACGAACGGATGGCGCAGGGCCGAGGGAGGGCGCAGAGGCGGCGGCAGCAACTCAGGAGGAGCGGGGCGGCACGAGATCGCGGCGGATCTGGGCCCAAGGCGGGCCTAGATCGGGCCTGGAGGGCCGGCGGCGCTGGTGGGAGAGAGAGGCTGCGGGAGGAGGCCAGGGTTTCGGGGGTTGGTGGCGCAGATCCCGAGGCAGAGGTGGGGGCTGTCTAAAAATAGGCACGGGGGGTCTATTTATAGACATATGGGGGCTAGGTTAACCGTGTTGTCGAATTTGGACGAATACGCACGCGGGAACGGTTAAGTGGTCGTGTAGGGGAGTTAACTGGAGACGAGAGGGAAAACAGGCGACGCGGCAACAATTTTTAAAACACCGATGACCTTGCGACGGTAGACCGAACATGGTGCCGCTACGGTCGACCGTTCGGGTACCAGACGGACTCCGATTGCGATGAAACTTGACAGTCAGCCTACCTACATTAAAATAACACCACACGACAAATTCCAACAAAATCAGAGAAAGTTTTACGCACACTTTTGAAAACAAGGTTTGACGATGTCGCGGGCGCGTGCGTGTGTGAACTGGCTCAGAACGGATAACGACGAAAACCGGCAACTAACAATGGATGCAAGTTTTGAAAACGGGCGGCAACGGGATGCCGATGCAATGCTGATGATGCGCATGATGCGACGATGATGCGACAAAATAAAAATAGACACACGACGAAAACGGAATAAAGGGGGAATCTTCTGAAACATCGATCTCGGGCTGTCACAACTCTCCTACACTACAAGAGGATCTCGCCCCGAGATCCAAGAATGAAAGGGGGAGAGGATGAGAAAGAACAAGAGGTAAAACCTTAGTCGCTTCTTGACAAACGAGTCAAACCAACGATCCTTGAAGGTTGCAAAGAGATGAGGAATGATATGAGAAACAAGCAAGAATTCATGGAAAATTTCGGCAGCACTTCGGTAGGAAAGTGGGACAAAAAATTCGATAAGAAGAGAGAATTAGACAATATACATGACAAACAACTAAAATAGAGTAAGGGAACACCATGATCTTGATAGAACAACATAATAGACCCAAAAGAGCAATATCACAATGCCTCCGGAATAATAGAATATGAACTAGCTCAAGCGGAAGAAGAGAATGAAGAAAAGAATGCCAACTATCATCACAATAGAATTGAAGAGCCTACGGACAGAGAATTTACGTAGTAGTTGGAAAACCAACAACGAAAAGAACAAGATAGTAGTGGGCTTACGAAAATCATCTAACATTTATGAGGTGACAACCAACCACTAAAAGAAACAAGGATAGATTGGAAGCAGCAAGATATGACCACTTCTTACACCAAGAGGATACCTTGAGAACTTGGATCAAAGATAAACACCATGACATCAAAGTCCATAGGAAAAGCTTTATGTGAGATCCAAACCAAGATAGCTCAATGAAGAAATCATAGGTTGAAATATCTCATGATCATAGAATTGGTGGGTTTAATTATCTCACTCTTGAAAGGAAAACTCTTCGAGGCTCCTACACTAACAAGAATGCTATAATACCACCTCCAAGGATAAAGGAAGAACAAATGCACTGGAAATGGAAGAGAAAGCATACTTGAGGTACTCCAACAAGAATCTTGAAGAACACTTTGAGAAAAATCACATGCTTGAAGAACCACCAAGATGAGCCTCCGTATAAAAAAGACTGATGCAAATATATGAAGGTAGAAAAGAATAAGATTATGATCTTGCCAAGACTTAGATGAAGCCTCACAATAGATACTTAAAAGAACTTGGAACTCCAGAAAAGAAAGATAAGCACATGAGAAAAGAATTGAAACCATGAGCCACTCCGGAAGAAGAATTGAAATCAATTGATGAAACAAGAATAAGAACTATGTTATGCTAATCCTTCATCAAGTTTAGTTGATGACAAGAAACGGATTAACGTACCACTTATTCTTCTGAAAAGATTGAGGAGAGATATATGAGCACAAACTAGAAGAATTGTTGCAAGAAACACCGGTGAGAATTGAAATGAACGAGGCAACCAAGAATGAATGGAGATATATGAGAAAGAAGGGATCATGAGCCACCTGCGAGAAAACTATAACAAGGCACCGGAATACTTGAGAGACGAACGAAGAGACAACAATTGAGAAGAATTGAGGATGAAAGCTGAAAGCTGAGAACGAAGAATCTTCTAAAATGATGGCCTTCGGAGGATCGAGAATGAAAATAACTCAGAAAAAACACCGGATAGCAAGAAAGAGATTACTCATGATTGGGAATAATAAGATGACGATACCAAGCTGAAATGACGAATCTCCAAGAGAGTGGACCAAGATTCGAGAGAAACACTCCTTCGGATTGCAAGCTGAGAATGATGACGAGAACAACACCAAGAATTACTGAGACCTCCGGAATAATGAAGAATGCAAGTTTGAGCCAAATATGAGAATTAATTCTAATAGGTCTTGAAGAAAGAATATAACTGATGAAATCATACTTACGTCATAGTTGAAAAGAATTAGAGATCTCCGGGAAAGATTAGAAGAGCTACAAGATCCTGGGAAAAACCTATGGGTTATGGGCCCACTCAAAGAAGCCACCGTTAGAAAAGATTGATATTGCACCGGTATAAAGAAAACTAAATGAGGTGAGGCCCTCGAAATAATTAACGAAATGTAAACGAGAAACTTCTGAAATAACTTCAACACTCCGGCTAGAACAGAGAGAAATGATAACAACATAGGCTGATAAGAATTCCCACATAGGAAAGAATTAACAAGGATGAAAAGGATATGATGAACACGGACAACTGAATTAAATTCACCGAGTAAGAGAGAAAAGAACGGACAACAGAAGCACAATGAAAAGGAAAACTCTTGGATGAAAAATCCAAACTCTCAAGAAAAGGGTGGGAGGGTGGGGGAAAACAAAGACAACTTGGGACAGATGAGACAAACTCCGGTAAGAATTGAGAGAATGATCTGCAAAAAATTAGAGAGGATTGAATTCAGTTGCAGAGAAGCACACCGGTTGAATGGAATTGATACGATGACTCCGGTTGACAAGAATTGATATGACAATTTGAACGAACAAAATATTTTGCATTCTCACATAAAAATATGAGAACACCTCTTAGGAAAGATCTGAAATCACCACTTGACATCGAAGCAACTCGAATTACCATAATCAACAAAAGAAAGGGAGAGGCTTATGAAACACGGCAGAACAAACTCATGAGAGAGATTTCCGTTCGATATTTTCATGGACAGGATCGCATGGGCTCGAACCTTACAGTAGCCATCAAGTGCAAGGCAGTGCACCCGATATACGAAGCTTCCCCGAGTCGTAGCAAGCTACAAGGACTCTTTAATACACAACGTGTACCGCTGTAAGTCGACCGTCAACAAACGAATCCTCTAGATGTCGAACCCCAACCTAACATCATGCATTTCTTGGAAGATTGTCCTATAAGCAACTACTTGAATTCCCACCTAAGAATTCCCGAAATTTCTGGTCATGCAATCTGGTACACGGATGCAAGGAGTAATATCACACAACTCCTATACTAACTCATCACCTGTATCACATCCATCAACACACAACCAGAATCTCAGACCTTCATCTACTACAGACCCTCGTGATCACAACGATACAAAGTATGGCAGTACTCCCGAACAATCTACACCAGTACTGGGGACATCGGGGTTATCTCGCGACTACTAGTATTGAAGCAATTAGGAACATCCTTCGTCCTGAGATATTAAGAAATCTGAATGATAACGATGGGCTCAAGAATCCCTTGGAGCTCAAATCCCCAGAAGAAAATCAAGTCAGACACGAGGCACCAAGACAGAACTGCGTCACATCGGCATCATATAGATTCCAAAAATACCCGCGTGATCCTAATATTTTTTTTGAGTGAGAAGAGGAGTAGAATTAAAATATTAGGTCAAGATTCCTCACCAGAGCATAGAAGAGGAGAAAAAAGAATCCTACTCTCTGATATATAACTAGACTCAAAGCATTTTTTCACTAGACTCGACTCGGCCAAGTTCGATCAATCAAGGGGGCTCCTAGATCGGTACTGCTCTGATACCAACTTGTCACGCTCAAGATGCGACCCTATTCTCAATTTGGCACGAGGGCCTCATCAGGGATAGAAGCGCATCTCGTCGTGTTGCAAGAATGGATATCGTTACAAGTACATGTACTAAAAAGAAGATATATATATATATATAATTGGCTTACACTCGCCACAAGCTACAGCAGAGTCACATCAGTACAACATATAAGCATCATGAAGAAGAGCAGGGTCCAACTACGGACAAAAACAAATGACAAAAGAAGAACGACGTCCATCCTTGCTATCCCAAGCTGCCGGCCTGGGACCCAACCTAGATCGAAGAAGAAGAACAAGAAGCAACTCCAAATGAACAATCAACGCGCTCACGTCAAGTAACCTTTACCTGTACCTGCAACTGGTGTTGTAGTAATCTCTGAGCCACACGGGACTCAGCAATCTCATTTCCAAAGGTATCAAGACTAGCAAAGCTTAATGGGTGAGGTATGGTTAAGTGGTGAGGTTGCAGCAGCGGCTAAGCATATAATTGGTGGCTAAACTTACGAGTACAAGAAAATAAGAGGGGAAGATCCACGCATAGCGGATGTGTCTACTGATGATCAAATGAATGATCCTGAACACCTACCTACGTTAGACATAACCCCACCGTGTCCTCGAACGGAGAAGGAACTCACGAAAGAGACAGTCACGGTTACGCACACAGTTGGCATGTTTTTAATTAAGTTAACTTCAAGTTATCTAGAACCAGTGTTAAACAAAGTTTCCACATTGCCACATAACCGCGGGCACGGCTTTCCGAAAGATTTAACCCTGCAGGGGTGCTCCAACTAGTCCATCACAAATTACCACAAGCCGCATAGAAATCCTCGATCACAACACTCGCGATCTCGACGGATTCCTTAGTGGAAAACCTCAACTCTGAGATTACCCAAACCATCACCGGAATCCCGATGCACAAGATATCTCGTCAAAGGTAAAAATAATCCAACAAGGCCGCCCGACGTGTCGACAAACCCGATAGGAGCCGCGTATCTCGTTCTCAAAACACGACGGATGGAAAAGCCTACAGGTACCAAACCTCGAGTTGCCCCATGGTGGCCCCGCAGTCTGCCCTTTTGGGACCAACACCATCAGCACTGGCCCCCTGTATTATGTAGAATTACTCCTCGGGTAGCGCTAACTCCCTATGCATTTCTGTATTATCAAATTATTATGTTGGGCAAATGTTGTACCAATGTTGGGCCTTGCCAGACCAGCTAAAACGAATTATCAAGGGGGTCCCCATAACAACCCCGATCGTGCTAGGAGCGCTCAATTATGGAACATAACACCGGTAGCCGGAACTAAGGGGGCAAAGGTGGAACAAAACACCAGGCTGGAAAGGCCGAGCCTTCCACCTTTTACCAAGTATATAGGTGCATTAAATTAGATAGCATTAATATGGTGATATAACAAGGAACCCATGTTTTCACATGGAAGCAACTGCACCTGCAACTAGCAACGCTAACACAGGGTAAGCAAGCGGTAACATAGCCAATCAGTGGTTTGCTAGGTTGAGCAGGTTGAAGCTTTTCATGGCATTGTTGAGAGGCTGATATTTAACATGTGGTAGGCAACGAGACATAATCGATAGAAGCGATAAAACTAGCATGGCAATGATAGTAATGGTATCTGGGGAAATGGTCATCTTGCCTGAGATCCCGCTTGGAAGAAGAATGCCTCCGTGAAGCAGACGAACCGACGTAGTCGAACGGTTCCTCACAATCCGGCACGCTACGGAACTCTATCGAGACGAAGCAAACCAGAAACACAAATCAACACACAGATTAATTATTTAGTTCTATCCCGATTAGATACACGACATTATTAAATGTGATTAAACATGGCAACAGGTGAAGTGGAACTAACCTACCTATCCAGGCATTTTAAATGAGGTCGGAAATGACTTATAGCACCTCCGAAACGACCTCACAAGTTAATTTACAATTCTGTCCAGATCTGAGCTATAGCATTTAATTAGTTGTTAAACAGCAAAACAAATAGGTTCACGTGATTCTACGCGTCGTTACAAGCAATTTACACATAGAGAACTTCTCCAACGGAGCTACGGTTCAAAAGATACAAGCACCGCAAGATATGATGGCATGAATGCAATATGTGTGCAACGACGATCACGAGCACTCCAAAACATACAACCAGCAAGAGAAAATGAAACTACATGAGATTCTAAGAAAGTTTCATCTAGGACACGTTCAAATCGAAGCTACGGTTCAACAACTATGAGCAAAACAAGAAAACACTACAAACTGCCAAAATCAGCCACATAGCATTTTCTACACCCCACAACTACGAGCTACTCAACTCAAATATAATCAACCAAGGCATGACACGAAAGTGGGTAAGAAGCACTAAAACATACAACCAACAACAACTAGCATGGCATCATGGAACACTAGGAAAAGAAGTCACAAAATGGCATCTCACACACTATTTCAGACTTAGTGAAAATTACACTTCATGAAAGTGCAGTTTTTGATCTGAAGCCATATTGACAGCAGAAAAACCTATAGCTACAGGACTCCAAATGGCATGAAAATTCACAGCATGCTAGAGAATCACAATGTATACAACTTACTCCATTGCACCAACCTCAAAAGAGCTACAAATCACAAGATACAAACAAGACAAGACAGCAACAAAATATAACAGATCTCAAACTTAGAAATATTTCAGCACCTCCAAATCAGCACTATTCCTAGCAACTTGAGAGCAAGCAAACCACACCTAAACATGCATATCTATTGCAACCAAAAATACCAGGGGCTAGACTAAACATCAAAGATCAACTCTCTAGTTGAAAACTTAATCAAACGAAGCACGGAATAAATCCAACGAAATAGACAAGAGGCGGTATGGCAAAATATCGTGCGAACTAACTTGCTCTAATGCTAAAACTAATTGCACAGAAAAATACCATGGATTTTTTCTTCCCCGAAAACATATGAAATATGTGGGTTGCACAACAAAAATAATGCCACACGTAAATGCGAGATAATAACCTAAGCACGGAAAATAAACTAGCGGCAAATCCTTACACGCAAAAATACCAACGCCTACTCTAAAATACATGGAAAAGTGGTTCCTAAAACATAGACATTTTATCTAAGGCATTCGAGCAATCCGGACACGCATGAGAAATAATTACGGGACAAAACCTATAGAAACAGCATGTTATTCTAGGCATACGGCACGCTAAACGACGTCAAACAATTATGCAAGTTGCGCCAACGTATTCTACGTGCAAAACTACACGAAAACCATATGCTACACGCCTCGTTCCGACACAGAGATTAAAAGATACGGGCATTCTAATATTTAGCTAAATCCTGAAATTGTCTAAACCGAAAATAAATCCTATAATAGCTACTGGGCCGAAACTGAGGCGTAGAATAACTAAGAGGCGCCTATGCGTAATATAAAGGGGCTGGGGGATCTCACCTAGCGGGCCTTGGCCCAGGAGCGGAGAGGAGCAGGCCGAGGAAGGCGGCCTGGCGGCTTGGGCTGGCGCTGGCGATGGGCCTCAGGCTGGCGCACTAGGCCTAGGGCGCTCCTGGGCCCTGGGCGAGGCGCTGGCCAGAGCGAGGCAGCCTGGACGAACGGTCGTGCCCCGACCACGGTCAACGGGGCGGCGGATCCTCGTCTCGATCCAGACGAGCGGCTACGGGGAGCAACTGGTACGCCGGCGGCAGGGCGCGGGACGACGCGATGCACAGGGCCCCGGGGCGGAACCGACGGGAACGGGCCACGCGGGGGATCCACTAGGGCGACGCACCGACCCCCAAGGTGGATCCGTCGGCTACAGCACGGCTCGCGCCATGGGAGGTTCTTCGGCTCGGGACGCGATGAGGCGGCGCAGAGCGGCTCCGGCGGCGGCTAGGACTGCTCGGACGGATGGCGGGAGCCAAGGGAGGGCGCAGAGGTGGCGACAACAGCTTGGGAGGAGCAGGGCGGCACGAGATGGCGGCGGATCTGGGCCCAAGGTGTTGGAATTATGCCCTAGAGGCAATAAAAATATAGTTATTATTATAATTCCTGTATCAAGATAATCGTTTATTATCCATGCTATAATTGTATTGAATGAAGACTCATTTACATGTGTGGATACATAGACAAAACACCGTCCCTAGCAAGCCTCTAGTTGGCTAGCCAGTTGATCAAAGATAGTTAGTGTCTTCTGATTATGAACAAGGTGTTGTTGATTCATAACTGGATCACTTCATTAGGAGAATCACGTGATGGACTAGACCCAAACTAATAGACGTAGCATGTTGATCGTGTCATTTTGTTGCTACTGTTTTTTGCGTGTCAAGTATTTATTCCTATGACCATGAGATCATATAACTCACTGACACCTGAGGAATGCTTTGTGTGTATCAAACGTAGCAACGTAACTGGGTGACTATAAAGATGCTCTACAGGTATCTCCGAAGGTGTTAGTTGAGTTAGTATGGATCAAGACTGGGATTTGTCACTCCGTGTGAACGGAGAGGTATCTCGGGGCCCACTCGGTAATACAACATCACACACAAGGCTTGCAAGCAATGTAATTTAGTGTAAGTTGCGGGATCTTGTATTACGGAACGAGTAAAGAGACTTGCCAGTAAACGAGATTGAAATAGGTATACGGATACTGACGATCGAATCTCGGGCAAGTAACATACCGAAGGACAAAGGGAATGACATACGGGATTATATGAATCCTTGGCACTGAGGTTCAAACGATAAGATCTTCGTAGAATATGTAGGATCCAATATGGGCATCCAGGTCCCGCTATTGGATATTGACCGAGGAGTCTCTCGGGTCATGTCTACATAGTTCTCGAACCCGCAGGGTCTGCACACTTAAGGTTCGACGTTGTTTTATGCGTATTAGAGTTATATGGTTGGTTACCGAATGTTGTTCGGAGTCCCGGATGAGATCACGGACGTCACGAGGGTTTCCGGAATGGTCCGGAAACGAAGATTGATATATAGGATGACCTCATTTGATTACCGGAAGGTTTTTGGAGTTACCGGGAATGTACCGGGAATGACGAATGGGTTATGGGAGTTCACCGGGGGGGGGCAACCCACCCCGGGGAAGCCCATAGGCCTTGAGGGTGGCACACCAGCCCTTAGTGGGCTGGTGGGACAGCCCAAAAGGCTCTATGCGCCAAGGAGAAGAAAATCAAGAGAGAAAGAAAAAAAAGAGGAGGAGGTGGGAAGGAAGGGGGACTCCCTCCCACCAAACCTAGTCCAACTCGGTTTGGGGGGGGGGGAGAGTCCTCCCCCTTGGACTCGGCCGACCCCCTTGGGGCTCCTTGAGCCCCAAGGCAAGGTCCCCTCCCTCCCACCTATATATACGGAGGTTTTAGGGCTGATTTGAGACGACTTTTCCACGGCAGCCCGACCACATACCTCCACAGTTTTTCCTCTAGATCGCGTTTCTGCGGAGCTCGGGCGGAGCCCTGCTGAGACAAGATCATCACCAACCTCCGGAGCACCGTCACGCTGCCGGAGAACTCTTCTACCTCTCCGTCTCTCTTGCTGGATCAAGAAGGCCGAGATCATCGTCGAGCTGTACGTGTGCTGAACGCGGAGGTGTCGTCCGTTCGGTACTAGATCGTGGGACTGATCGCGGGATTGTTCGCGGGGCAGATCGAGGGACGTGAGGACGTTCCACTACATCAACCGCGTTCTCTAAAGCTTCTACTGTACGGTCTACAAGGGTACGTAGATCACTCATCCCCTCTCGTAGATGGACATCACCATGATAGGTCTTCGTGCGCGTAGGAATTTTTTTGTTTCCCATGCGACGTTCCCCAACAGTGGCATCATGAGCTAGGTTCATGCGTAGATGTCTTCTCGAGTAGAACACAAAAGTTTTTGTGGGCGGTGATGTGCGCTTTGCTGCCCTCCTTAGTCTTTTCTTGATTCCGCAGTATTGTTGGATTGAAGCGGCTTGGACCAACATTACTCGTACGCTTACGAGAGACTGGTTTCATCGTTACGAGTAACCCCCTTTGCTCAAAGATGACTGGCAAGTGTCGGTTTCTCCAACTTTATTTGAATCGGATTTGACCGAGGAGGTCCTTGGATGAGGTTAAATAGCAACTCATATATCTCCGTTGTGGTGTTTGCGTAAGTAAGATGCGATCCTACTAGATACCCTTGGTCACCACGTAAAACATGCAACAACAAAATTAGAGGACGTCTAACTTGTTTTTGCAGGGTATGCTTGTGATGTGATATGGCCAACGATGTGATGTGATATATTGGATGTATGAGATGATCATGTTGTAATAGAAATATCGACTTGCACGTCGATGGTACGGCAACCGGCAGGAGCCATAGGGTTGTCTTTATACTAACGTTTGTGCTTGCAGATGCGTTTACTATTTTGCTAGGATGTAGCTTTAGTAGTAATAGCATGAGTAGCACGACAACCCCGATGGCAACACGTTGATGGATGATCATGGTGTGGCGCCGGTGAAAAGAAGATCGTGCCAGGTGCTTTGGTGATGGAGATCAAGAAGCACGTGATGATGGCCATATCATGTCACTTATGAATTGCATGTGATGTTAATCCTTTTATGCAACTTATTTTGCTTAAAACGACGGTAGCATTATGAGGTGATCTCTCACTAAAATTTCAAGACGAAATTGTGTTCTCCCCGACTGTGCACCGTTGCTACAGTTCGTCGTTTCGAGACACCACGTGATGATCGGGTGTGATAGACTCAACGTTCACATACAACGGGTGCAAAACAGTTGCGCACGCGGAACACTCGGGTTAAGCTTGACGAGCCTAGCATGTGCAGACATGGCCTCGGAACACATGAGACCGAAAGGTCGATCATGAATCATATAGATGATATGATTAGCATAGGGATGCTTACAACTGAAACTATACTCAACTCACGTGATGATCGGACTTGAGCTAGTGTAAGTGGATCATGAACCACTCAAATGACTAGAGAGATGTACTTTTTGAGTGGGAGTTTAGTGTATAATTTTATTAAGTTAAACTCTGATTATCTTGAACATAGTCTAAGTCCACTTTGAATATATTTGTGTTGTAGATCATGGCTCACGCGACAGTCATCCTGAATTTTAATACGTTCCTAGAGAAAGCTAAGTTGAAAGATGATGGAAGCAACTTTGTAGACTGGGCTCGTAATCTTAAGCTAATCTTACAAGCTGGGAAGAAGGATTATGTCCTTAATGTTGCGTTAGGAGATGAACCACCCGCTACGGCTGATCAGGATGTTAAGAACGCTTGGTTAGCACGTAAGGAGGACTACTCAATAGTTCAATGTGCAGTCTTGTATGGCTTAGAACCGGGACTTCAACGTCGCTTTGAGCGTCATGGAGCATTTGAGATGTTCCAGGAGTTGGAGTTTATCTTTCAGAAGAACGCCCGGATCGAGAGGTATGAGACCTCCGATAAATTCTATGCTTGCAAGATGGAGGAAAACTCATCTGTCAGTGAACATGTGCTCAAAATGTCTGGGTACTCAAACCGTCTAGCTGAGCTGGGGATTGAACTCCCGCAAGAAGCTATCACTGACAGAATCCTTCAATCACTGCCGCCAAGCTATAAAGGCTTTGTGTTGAACTACAACATGCAAGGGATGAACAAGTCTCCCGGCGAGTTGTTTGCGATGCTGAAAGTCGCAGAGTCTGAACTCCGTAAAGAGCATCAAGTGTTGAGACCACTAGTTTCAAGAGAAACGGCAAAGGCAAGAAGGGCAATTCGAAGAAGAGCGGCAAGCCTGTTGCCAATCCGACGAAGAAACCCAAAGCTGGACCTAAGCCGGAAACGGAGTGTTACTATTGCAAGGGTATGGGTCACTGGAAGCGCAATTGCCCCAAGTATCTGGCAGATAAGAAGGCGGGCAAAGAAAAATCAGGTATATTTGATATACATGTTATTGATGTGTACTTAACCGGCTCTCGTAGTAGTGCCTGGGTATTCGATACCGGTTCTGTTGCTCATATTTGCAACTCGAAACAGGAACTGCGGAATAGGCGAAGGCTGGCGAAAGATGAAGTGACGATGCGCGTAGGAAATGGTTCCAAGGTTGATGCAATCGCCGTCGGCACAGTGTCACTTCAGTTACCGTCAGGATTAGTGATGAACTTAAATCATTGTTATTTAGTGCCTGCGTTGAGCATGAACATTATATCTGGATCTTGTTTATTGCGAGACGGTTACTCTTTTAAGTCAGAGAATAATGGTTGTTCTATTTCTATGAGTAACATCTTTTATGGTCATGCACCGAATGTGAGAGGATTGTTCATATTGAATCTTGATAGCGATATGCATATACATAACATTGAGACCAAAAGAGTTAGAGTTAACAATGATAGCGCCATATTTTTGTGGCACTGCCGCTTAGGTCATATTGGTGTAAAGCGCATGAATAAACTCCATGCTGATGGACTTTTGGAGTCACTTGACTTTGATTCACTTGACACGTGCGAACCATGCCTCATGGGCAAAATGACTAAGACTCCGTTCTCAGGAACAATGGAGCGTGCAAGTGACTTGTTGGAAATCATACATACCGATGTGTGTGGTCCGATGAGCGTGGAGGCACGCGGCGGATATCGTTATTTTCTCACCTTCACTGACGATTTAAGTAGATATGGTTATGTCTACTTGATGAAGCACAAGTCTGAAACATTTGAAAAGTTCAAGCAATTTCAGAGTGAAGTGGAAAATCATCGTAACAAGAAGATCAAGTTCCTGCGGTCTCATCGTGGGGGTGAATATCTGAGTTTCGAGTTTGGTGCTTACTTAAGACAATGTGGAATTGTTTCACAGTTAACACCGCCTGGAACACCACAGCGTAATCGTGTGTCCGAACGTCGTAATCGTACTCTATTAGAGATGGTGCCATCTATGATGTCTCTTACTAATTTGCCGTTATCATTTTGGGGCTATGCATTAGAAACAGCTGCATTCACTTTAAATAGGGCACCATCAAAATCCGTTGAGACGACACCATACGAACTGTGGTATGGCAAAAGGCCAAAATTGTCGTTTCTTAAAGTTTGGGGATGTGATGCTTATGTCAAAAAGCTTCAGCCTGAAAAGCTGGAACCCAAAGCGGAAAAGTGCGTCTTCATAGGTTACCCAAAAGAGACAGTTGGGTACACCTTCTATCTCAAATCCGAGGGCAAAGTGTTTGTTGCTAAAAACGGAGCTTTTCTCGAGAAGGAGTTTCTCTCGAGAGAATTGAGTGGGAGGAAGATAGAACTTGACGAGGTTGTCGAACCTCTCATCCCTCTGGATGGTGGCGCAGGGCAGGGGGAAACCTCTGTTATTGCGACGCCAGTTGAGGAGGAAGTTAATGATGATGATCATGAAACTCCAGTTCAAGTTTCTGTTGAACCACGCAGGTCGACGAGATCACGTGCTGCTCCAGAGTGGTACGGTAATCCCGTCTTGTCAATCATGTTGTTAGACAACAATGAATCTGCAAATTATGAAGAAGCGATGGTGGGGCCAGATTCCTACAAATGGCTAGAAGCCATGAAATCCGAGATAGGATCCATGTATGAGAACAAAGTGTGGACTTTGGAGATACTACCTGAGGGCCGCAAGGCTATTCAGAACAAATGGATCTTTAAGAAGAAGACGGACGCTGACGGCAATGTGACCGTTTATAAAGCTCGACTTGTGGCAAAGGGTTTTTCACAAGTTCCAGGAGTTGACTACGATGAGACTTTCTCTCCTGTAGCGATGCTTAAGTCCGTCAGAATCATGTTAGCAATAGCTGCATTTTTTCAATTATGAAATCTGGCAGATGGATATCAAAACGGCGTTCCTTAACGGTTTCCTTAAGGAAGAGTTGTATATGATACAGCCCGAAGGTTTTGTCGATCCTAAGAATGCTAACAAGGTGTGAAAGCTCCAACGATCCATTTATGGACTGGTGCAAGCATCTCGGAGTTGGAACAAACGCTTTGATGAGGTGATCAAAGCATTTGGGTTTATACAAGTGGTTGGAGAATCTTGTATTTACAAGAAAGTGAGTGGGAGATCTGTGGCGTTTCTAATATTATATGTGGATGACATATTACTGATTGGAAACAACGTAGAGTTTTTGGAGAGCATAAAAGGTTACTTGAATAAAAGTTTCTCTATGAAGGACCTAGGAGAAGCTGCTTACATTCTAGGCATTAAGATCTATAGGGATAGATCAAAACGCCTGATAGGACTTTCACAAAGCACATACCTTGATAAAGTTTTGAAGAGGTTCAAAATGGAACAGTCCAAGAAAGGGTTCTTGCCAGTTCTACAAGGTACGAGATTGAGTAAGACTCAGTGCCCAGCAACTGATGAAGATAGAGAGCATATGCGCTCCGTCCCCTATGCTTCAGCCATAGGTTCTATCATGTATGCAATGCTGTGCACTAGACCGGATGTTAGCCTGGCCATAAGTATGGCAGGTAGGTTCCAGAGTAATCCAGGAGTGGATCACTAGACAGCGGTCAAGAATATCCTGAAGTACCTGAAAAGGACTAAGGAGATGTTTCTCGTATATGGAGGTGACGAAGAGCTCGCCGTAAAAGGTTACGTCGATGCAAGTTTTGACACAGATCCGGACGACTCTAAGTCGCAAACCGGATACGTATTTATTCTTAATGGGGGTGCAGTAAGCTGGTGCAGTTCCAAGCAAAGCGTCGTAGCAGATTCTACATGTGAAGCGGAGTACATGGCTGCCTCGGAGGCGGCTAAGGAGGGTGTCTGGATGAAGCAGTTCGTGACGGATCTTGGAGTAGTGCCAAGCGCACTGAATCCAATAACCTTGTTCTGTGACAACACTAGTGCCATTGCCTTAGCAAAGGAACCACGGTTTCACAAGAAGACCAGACACATCAAACGAAGCTTCAACCTCATTCGCGACTACGTCGAGGGAGAGGACGTGAATATATGCAAAGTGCACACGGATCTGAATATAGCGGACCCGCTGACTAAACCTCTTCCACGGCCAAAGCATGATCAACACCAGAACTGTATGGGTGTTAGATTTATTACAATGTAATTCACATAGTGATGTGAGGGCTAGATTATTGACTCTAGTGCAAGTGGGAGACTGTTGGAATTATGCCCTAGAGGCAATAATAAATATAGTTATTATTATAATTCCTGTATCAAGATAATCGTTTATTATCCATGCTATAATTGTATTGAATGAAGACTCATTTACATGTGTAGATACATAGACAAAACACCGTCCCTAGCAAGCCTCTAGTTGGCTAGCTAGTTGATCAAAGATAGTTAGTGTCTTCTGATTATGAACAAGATGTTGTTGATTGATAACTGGATCACGTCATTAGGAGAATCACGTGATGGACTAGACCCAAACTAATAGACGTAGCATGTTGATCGTGTCATTTTGTTGCTACTGTTTTCTGCGTGTCAAGTATTTATTCCTATGACCATGAGATCATATAACTCACTAACACCGGAGGAATGCTTTGTGTGTATCAAACGTCGCAACGTAACTGGGTGACTATAAAGATGCTCTACAGGTATCTCCGAAGGTGTTAGTTGAGTTAGTATGGATCAAGACTGGGATTTGTCACTCCGTGTGAACGGAGAGGTATCTCGGGGCCCACTCGGTAATACAACATCACACACAAGCCTTGCAAGCAATGTAACTTAGTGTAAGTTGCGGGATCTTGTATTACGGAACGAGTAAAGAGACTTGCCAGTAAACGAGATTGAAATAGGTATATGGATACTAACGATCGAATCTCGGGCAAGTAACATACCGAAGGACAAAGGGAATGACATACGGGATTATATGAGTCCTTGGCACTGAGGTTCAAACGATAAGATCTTCGTAGAATATGTAGGATCCAATATGGGCATCCAGGTCCCGCTATTGGATATTGACCGAGGAGTCTCTCGGGTCATGTCTACATAGTTCTCGAACCCGCAGGGTCTGCACACTTAAGGTTCGACGTTGTTTTATGCGTATTAGAGTTATATGGTTGGTTACCGAATGTTGTTCGAAGTCCCGGATGAGATCACAGACGTCACGAGGGTCTCCGGAATGGTCCGGAAACGAAGATTGATATATAGGATGACCTCATTTGATTACCGGAAGGCAAGGTCCCCTCCCTCCCACCTATATATACGGAGGTTTTAGGGCTGATTTGAGACGACTTTTCCACGGCAGCCCGACCACATACCTCCACAGTTTTTCCTCTAGATCGCGTTTCTGCGGAGCTCGGGCGGAGCCCTGCTGAGACAAGATCATCACCAACCTCTGGAGCGCCGTCACGCTGCCGGAGAACTCTTCTACCTCTCCGTCTCTCTTGCTGGATCAAGAAGGCCGAGATCATCGTCGAGCTGTACGTGTGCTGAACGCGGAGGTGCCGTCCGTTCGGTACTAGATCGTGGGACTGATCGCGGGATTGTTCGCGGGGCGGATCGAGGGACGTGAGGACGTTCCACTACATCAACCGCGTTCTCTAACGCTTCTGCTTTACGGTCTACAAGGGTACGTAGATCACTCATCCCCTCTCGTAGATGGACATCACCATGATAGGTCTTCGTGCGCGTAGGAAATTTTTTGTTTCCCATGCGACGTTCCCCAACAGAAGGCGGGCCTGGATCGGGCCTGCCGGGCCGGCGGCGCTGGTGGGAGAGAGGCTGCGGGAGGAGGCTAGGGTTTTGGGGGTTGGTGGCGCGGATCCCGAGGCAGAGGAGGGGGTTGTCTAAAAATAGGCACGGGGGTCTATTTATAGACATATGGGGGGCTAGATTAACCGGAATTCCGTTCCGGATCCAACCGTGCTGTCGGATTCGGACGATTCCAAACGCGGGAATGGTTAAGTGGCTGTGTAGGGGAGTTAACCGAAGACGAGAGGGGAAAACGGGCGACGCGGCAACGATTTTTAAAAAACCGATGACCTTCCGACGGTAGACCGAATACGGTGCCGCTACGGTTGACCGTACCAGACGGACTTCGATTGCGACGAAACTTGACAGGCGGCCTACCTACATTAAAATAACACCGCACGACAAATTCCAACCCAATCATAGAAAATTTTACGCACACTTTTGAAAACAAGGTTTGACGATGCCGCGAGCGCGTGCGTGTGTGAACGGGCTCAGAACGGACAACGACGAGAACCGGCAACTAACAACGGACGCAAGTTTTGAAAATGGGCGGCAACGGGTTGCCGATGCAATGCTGATGATGCGCATGATGCGACGATGATGCGACAAAAGAAAAATAGACACACGATGAAAACGGAATAAAGGGGGAATGTTCTGAAACGTCGGTCTCGGGCTGTCACACTTAAGATCATTGACAATTCTCCCCACACAAGCACTTAAATGACTAAGCATACGAGCATTCTACTCCAATTGTCTGCTAACATAATCATTGAAACTTTGTTGTTTGGCAACGAAGTTATCAAATTCATCCAGGCATAAGCTAGCAGGTTTATCAAAAGGAATATCACTCTCATCAAACCTACGTAGAGAATTTACTTCTACTACCTGTATCGGGTTATCTAGACCATGGATCTCTTCGATAGGTGGTAGATTTTTGACATCTTCAGATTTAATGCCTTTCTCTCACATAGATTTCTTAGCTTCTTGCATATCTTCAGGGCTGAGGAATAGAATACCTCTTTTCTTCGGAGTGGCTTAGGAGGTGGTTCGAGAATAGTCCAAGCATTATCATTGCACAAGATGTTATTCAATAGAATCTCAGCTTGTTCTACAGCTTGTTCCCTAAAAACACAACCAGCACAACTATCTAGGTGGTCTCTAGAAGCATCGGTAAGTCCATTATAGAAGATATCAGGTATTTCATTCTTCTCAAGAGGGTGATCAGGCAAAGCATTCAGTAGTTGGACGAGCCTCCCCCAAGCTTGTGGGAGACTCTCTTCTTCAGCTTGAGCAAAGTTGTATATTTCCTACAAGGCAACTTGCTTCTTATGGGCAGGCAAATATTTTTCAGGGAAGTAGTAGACCATATCCTGGGGGCTACGCACACAACCAGTAGCAAGAGAAGTGAACCAAGTCTTAGCATCATCCTTTAGCGAGAAAGGAAACAGCTTGAGGATATAGTAGTGGCGGATCTTTTCCTCACTAGTGAATAGGGTGGCTATATCGTGCAGTTTGGTAAGATGGGCTACAACCGTTTCAGACTCATAACCGTGAAAAGGATCAGATTTGACCAGAGTGATTAACTCAGGGTCGACAGAGAATTCATAATCCTTATCGGTCACAAAGATAGGCGAAGTAGCAAACTTCGGGTCGTATTTCATCCTAGCGTTCAGAGATTTTTGTTTCCACTTGAGCAGTAATTTCTCAACATCATAGCTATCCTTACAAGCAAGAAAGTCCTGAGCTATCTCTCCCTCCATAACATAACGCTCAGGGATATCAGGCGATTCATTTCTAGGAGAGCTAGTTCTAGCAGGCAAAATAGCAGGTTCTACTTCAATAGTATCAGCAGTTTCAGAAGTATCATCACATCTAGCAGCAATTCTAGCAATTTGTGCATCAAGGAATGCACCTAGTGGCAAAGCAGTATCAAGCATAGCATCATCAGGCAAAGCAGTATCAAGCATAGCATCATCATAAGCATCGTGGGCAGCAGAAGTAGCATCATCAAGCACATGCGACATATCAAGATTTCTAGCACAAGGTGGTGTCGCAAACTTACTCATAACTCAAGGTGAATCAAGTGCAGAGCTAGATGGCAGTTCCTTACCTGTCCTCGTAGTGGAGGGCAAGACGTTGGTTCTTGGATCTATCGGATTCCTCATAGTGACCAGCAGACGTAAATCCCAAGTGACTCAGAGAATATAGTTGTGCTTCCCCGGCAACGGCGCCAGAAAATAGTCTAGATAACCCACAAGTATAGGGGATCACAACAGTTTTCGAGGGTAGAGTATTCAACCGAAAATTATTAATTCAACTCAAGGGGAAGTGAAAGAATATTCTCAAGTATGAGCAGTTGAGTTGTCAATTCAACCACACCTGAAAGATTTAGTATCTGCAACAAAGTATCAGTAGCAAGGTAGTATGATAGCAGCTGTAGCAACAGAGTAACAGTAGCAGCAGTGACAACAGTAGCGGCAAAGTAACATAGCAAGGACGAGCAGGAAAAGACTCGTAGGCATTGGATCGGTGATGTATGATTATGTCGGATGCTATTCATCATGTAACAGTTATAACACGGAGAGATATGTAACTAGCTCTCGTTCGTCAATCTAATGTAGTCATGTATTCCGTATGTAGTCATACGTGCTTAGGGAAAAGAACTTGCATGACATCTATTGTCCATCCCTCCCGTGGCAGCGGGGTCCTAATGGAAACTATGGGATATTAAGGTTCTCCTTTTAATAAAGAACCGGACCAACGCATTAACACTTGGTGAATACATGAACTCCTCATATTATGGTCATCTCCGGGAGTGGTTCCGGCTGTTGTCACTCGGGGGTTGCCGGGTCATAACACATAGTAGGTGACTACAACTTGCAAGATAGGATCAAGAACACACATATATTGGCGACAACATAATAGGTTCAGATCTGAAATCATGGCACTCGGACCCTAGTGACAAGCATTAAGCATGGCAAAGTAGTAGCAACATCAATCTCAGAACATAGTGGATACTAGGGACCAATCCCCGTCAAAACTAACTCGATTACATGATAGATCTCATCCAACCCATCACCGTCCAGCAAGCCTACGATGAGATTACTCACGAACGGTGAAGAGCATCATGGAATTGGCGATGAAGGAAGGTTGATGATGACGATGGCGACGATCTCCCCTCTCCGGAGCCCAGAACGGACTCCAGATCTGCCCTCTAGAGGAAGAACAGGTGGCGGCGGTGCCTCCGTATCGTAAAACGCGATGAACTCTTCTCCTTGATTTTTTTCCGGGCGAGACGGACTAAATAGAGCTGAGATTGGAGGCGGTGGAGCGTTGTGGGCCCCACAAGCCTGCCAGGCGCGGCGAGGGGGGCGCGCCTGGTGGGCTTGTGGGCTCACGACTCCACTCCCTCTGCTGATTCTTGCGCCAGTATTTTTCACAAATTCAAGAAAAATTCTCCGTAAATTTTCAGGTCATTCCGAAAACTTCTATTTCTGCGCAAAACCAACAACATGGCAATTCTGCTGAAAACAGCGTTAGTCCGGGATAGTTCCATTCGAATCATGCAAATTAGAGTCCAAAACAAGGGCAAAAGAGTTTGGAAAAGTAGATACGACGGATACGTATCAGTCCACCTGTTGTTTATAGTGTCTTGTTCGGCCTGAAGTGACGCTCCTTGTCCTTTAAGCTTCGAGCAGTAGCTAGGAGCATCTGCCAAAATTCTTCCTGAGCTCCACTGTCATCGGGAACTGCAAAGTCTTCGTCATCCAGGTAGTCGTTGATGGGGGGGAGTAATGATCATCGTCCGACCTATTGATGTCATCAGGATCGTCATGGTCCTCGGGTTTGTCCTCATCCTCTAGTGGATGTTCAAGAATTCCAAGGTTATTGTGGTCCTCTGAGGCTTTATCTTCCCCCGTGCCTTGTGTAGAGACTTTTTCCTTGTTCGCCTTAGGACGCTTACGCTGCTTTCAGCGTTTAGAGTTCTCCTCCCCGGATTTGTCATCGTTTGGTTGTTGGGGGGGTCGCCATTGTTACCGAGCGTGTATACCATATAGACATCATAAGTAGAGGTTGCGACCCATCTCCCTATATTTGTGGGAGTGGGTTCATCGGCTTCGTAATCCATGCCCTCGAGCTCCTCATATCCGTAGTCTAATGTGTCGGTTAAGTCTTCGACGTTAGCTACCAAGTGGGTCGCGGGTGGGCCGTAAAGTCCCCATATTCCGATCAGAGTCGTACTGCGAGTAGGTCGGGCTGGTTGAGATGTGCAATGATTATATCTTGTCGAGCACCTCGCTTAATGCTGAGGGCTCATCCTGGTACATAGTTGGATGGTTTTCGGAGTTAACCTCTGGGGCCTCCGTGAGGGAGGCGTGAAGCCATTGGCTGCGATCCACGCGTCATGGTCGGATCTAATCCACAGGCCAACTCTTTGAGAGAGAGGGTCCGAGGACATGACCGGACGCGGGATCCGAAGTTAAAGCTTCGGAGTTTTTGATCTCATCGGCCAAAGCCGGGATTCTGGCGGGGACCACATCGGTCCGCGGATGGGTTGGAAATTCGAAACTCCCTGACCTCGTTTGTTGATCGGGAACGAGACTTCTGATCGGGCCCAGACGATTGGTTGAGTTTGCACGCAGTGTAATGCTGTCGAACGAGACAACTTGTCCAAGAACAAAGATGTCTTCATTGCTGATTCTGTCGTTGATGATTAAACGAGCCATCGATCTTCTCGGTGATCCAACAGCGGAACTCTCAATGAAAGCACCAATGTCGGTGTTAAAACCGACAAATCTTGGGTAGGGGGTCCCGAACTGTGGACCTTGGATCGATAGGTAGTAGGAAGAAGGGGGAGATAGCGGTTTACCTAGGTTCGGGCCCTCCTATGGAGGTAATACCCTATGCCCTGATTGATTATATTGATGAACATGATTACAAAGTAGATCTACCTCGAGATCGTATATGCTAAACCCTAGATGATTCAGCCTCCTCTACATGGATAGGGGTCCCTGGTTTATATAGACATCAAGGGCCTTAGGGTTTACAAGTTACCGCCCATTAGTCCTGGATAGATGAGCCGACCTAGTCCTTCTAAACTTGGAGTACACCCCAATCCTCGGAATACTCCTTCCTCGTATGGAGTTGTCAACTATTCGGACTCCGATAACGTGATCCGTAGGCCGGCTCCCCGAGGACCCCTTAATCTAGAACTCCCTTAGTGAGGCAATGCGGCGCGGCGTGATGGCCAGGGGAAACGCACGACAAGCAGTAGGGCAGCGGAGCAACGGCGGACGCGCGCATACGGGGACGGGGGATAAGGGGATCACGCCGGGTCTCACCGGCGTTGCTGAGGCGGGGGCGACGAGGTTCGGTGGAGCCTTTTGGCAGGGGGCGAGGAGGCCGCAAGGGGGGCTGATGTCTACGCACGCTTCTATTCTTGTAGACTATGTTGGGCCTCCAAGCGCAGAGGTTTGTAGGACAGCAACAATTTCCCTCAAGTGAATGACCTAAGATTTATCGAACTAAGGGAAGTAGAGGTTGAAGATGGTCTCTCTCAAGCAACCCTGCAATTAAGATACAAGAAGTATCTTGTGTCCCCAACACACCTAATACAATTGTCAGTTGTATAGGTGCACTAGTTCGACGAAGAGATGTTAAAAGACAAGTAATATGGATGGTAAAACAAGGTATTGTAAATCTGAAATAAAAATGGAAGCAAGGTAGCAAGTGGCAAAAGTGAGCATAAATGGTGTAACAATGGTAAGAAACAAGGCCTAGGCTTCATACTTTCACTAGTGGCAACTCCCGACAACATTAACATAGTCTAATCACATGATATTTCCACTAAAACATGCAATGGAGACGCACTGAGAGGTCATTCCTTTGTGATCAAGAGAGGACGAGAATTATGTAGGGCTACAAAAGCACACCTCAGAGTTCGTAGTTCTCATCTATGGATTTTCCAATGTCACCGCGGCCATCCAAAGAGAGTACCACAATCACCACAACATATCTCAAGGATAGTCAAAGACAAGCACCAAGAGACTCTCAATCTTTAATCAATTCACAAAAGAGGAAATCACTCATGAAAATATTCTTCTAATCCATGTCCAATAGACTGCTGTCACCATGGTCTCGGGGATTATACTAGATAAGATCAAGTAAGTACATCAATCTAATACATAGAAGAAGGGGAAACATCATGGGATCACCATAGATTAACATAGCCTATGATCACAATCAAGATCACATCATGGGAGAGAGAGATGACCACATAGCTACACGTAGAGCCCTCAGCCCCGAGGGAGACTACTCACACATGGCCATGGTGAGCAAGAGGTTGATGGAGAGGTGTGATGACGAGATGATGTATATACTTCTCGCACCTTGTCGGTTACCCCAAGTGGAAGGTTGAGATGTAGTCAGCAGCAAGTTTTCCCTCACACGGAGGCTGTGAGGTTTATCGAACCAAGAGGACTCCTAGGCTCAACAAATAGGTGTCTCCCACCCTGGCGCTAGCAGAAGACGTGGACCTGCACACACAACAAATAACTTTGCTCCCAACGAGTACATAGAGGTTGTCAATCTCTCCGCCCTTGTAGTTTGCAAAGGATCAAAACACAAACGGGAAGGTAATAGTGATTGCAACGGGAAAGTAAATGAAAGCGGTAAATGATGGACGTGTAAACAATGATGGTGATATGGACCGGAGTCACATGATGTTCACTAGTGATGTCTCTCTCCCAAAAGACGGTAAATAACTATGCTCGGGTAAACAAATCACAGTTGGGCAATTGACAGAATTATGAACGTACCGCAATGCTAATTATGCTACTTGATAGTTAGAGGTTCAATAGTAATGTGCAGTACGCCAAGACAAGTAGACCGTTTATTCATCAACATCTACTTACTAATCATCCATCTTGAGATATCTATCCAGAACATCTCTCGGGTATTAAGTTGCGAGCCCCACCCAAAGTGTAAACTCAAAGCAACGAACAACTACATTAGCGAACTATGCGTAAGGTAAACAATCCTTGCAACCATGGTCACAAGCACCATTGTTTTATCCCTGGTGACAACATAACATCCCCTAGTCTCACGTTTCTGTCACTCAAGCTAGACATCAAGGGGCATGAATCCACAATCGTGCATAACGCTCCCTCTTGGAGTTACAATCTACTACTCGGTCAAAGCAATAAATAGCAACGGAGAACATGCATGAATCACTAAGGAACATAATATAAAATGATAATCAAATATATAACTCATAACAATCTAAACATAATCTCATAATCCATCGGATCCCAACAAACCGAGCATAGCAATAGCAAGAGAATTTCATAGATGCCTTGATCATGTAGGGCAGCTCAGAAGGACTAACCATTGAAGCACAAGATTGGAGAGAAGACATCACATAGCTATTGGTCATGGACTCATGGTCTAAGGAGGACTACTCACGACACGTCCGGGAAGCGTCCATGACGGTGGAGAAGCTCCCGGAGGTCAATCCTCCCTCCGGCAGGGTGCCGGGAAGAGGTCTCCTGACGCCCCGATCTCGGAAGCGCTGCGACGGCAGAACGATGGAGAAATTCGCGATTCTAGAAGTTGTGGAAGAGTTTCCTCTAGGGACTCTAAATATAGGCCAAAGGAGAGCACCGCAGGAGGTGAGGCCCACCCAGGCGGCCTCCTGGCGCGGCCTAGGTCCTGGCCGCGCCAGCAGGTCGCCTGGGCAGCCCTGGCCCCCCTCTGGCCCATCTTCGGTGATCCGGAAGCTTCTGTTTCGCTGATTTTTCTTGGAATTTTTCGGGCTTCGGAAAATTGGGTAAAAGCCCGTGCAAAATAGACATCAATAGACATAAACTAGAACTAGATGTACTGAGTTAGTAGGTTAGTCCAAATATGTGTACAATGATATAAAAGCGTAGCAAAACATATAAAAATGTCACCCAAAAGATCATGGAACAAGTAGAAATTATAGATACGTTTGAGACGTATCAAGGTGCAGCCCGGAGAGGAGATGGCGGCCGACGGCGGCGGCCCTTGGCCCCCTTCTTCCTTGGAGATGGTGCTGGTATAGAGGTGGTTCTCCACCCCAAGGCGGTTGCCTCTGAGGAGCAAATTTCGTGGCTTTTGGTGGCTCTCGAGAAATCAGGTTTTTCCTCTCCTTATATGAGTCGGGACGATCATCCTTGGCCCTCCGATGGATGCCCCTTTGATCCAAGGGCTCTTGGGCACCTCTAGAACCTTCCTAGGAACCCCTCTCAGCCCTAATGAGGTCCCCAAGTCGTGGCTTGGCCGAATCCATCTAATATGATAAGAGTTGGACTCAACCACGTCACCGATTTCCGTAATCCTGTAATCAGATATTTGTCCTCCAGTAAAACGGGATTTCGTGGAGCGTCCAAACTCCAAATGGGCCGAATTGTATGCTTAGATTTATCAGCATAAAATTCCCCACAACTTTCGCATCTATTATTTTTCCATTTGACGTCATCTTCGAGGCGCAAACAGACGATCTCTAAAATCTGTAGGGGGGCAGATTTCAAGAAAGTTCCTACACATCAAAGTCACAAGTAATATTCTGCACCGCCACAAAATTATTTGGACCCATTTGAATCTGTTTGATTTTTCCATGAATTTAAAAGGGTAAATTAAATTGCAATAAGGATCTATCTTCACTTGTGGGGTCCACATCAGTAAGTTGGTGATGTTGTTTTTCTTAGTAACAATTGTTTTTATTATTACTAAGTGTGCAACAATTTTCTCATAATGCTTGGGGATTTAATTTATCACATTAAATTTAAATCTCTTTTATTCGTGGAATTTGAAATGAGATATGAATTCCAATGTGATCAAGCACTATTTTGCAAAATGGTTGAGCTTAATCAAGGTGATTAACGTAGCTAGATTAGAGGGGTTACTGTACCATAATCCGGGAATGTCACAAAGTGGTAATGCAATTTTCATGCCAATCATTGTCCAACATATTTTAAATGTACCTGGATTCCACTTTCAGCATAAGTTTGTTCATTTATATCGTAATCCTCATTGTTATCAATGACATGCATTTATTTAAATTAAATAGGACATGTAAGCGTCAAGTATTAGTTTTTATTTGATATTTTCTAGTCAACGTTCACAATACTTACATTCGCACTATACGGTTCATCCTCACTCATATAGTTGCCTCGGGCAGTTTGTTTGCATTTATTGACGAGGATCAATCCTCGCTATTAGAGTCATCATTGACATATTCGATGTCTCCCCCCATCAATACACCTTCAAAAAGGTGCTAGATCAATGCCAACATCCCACAACATCATAGCGTATACAATGAGATCGTCAACAGTCGCATGGGTTAAATGAAAAAACTTATTGTCGGTCGTCGAAGGTTAGACGACATCGGACGCGGGGTTCGATGCTGATGCGCTGGTGGCTACCATATTATCGTTCGAACGTGGACACGCCGTGTCGGTCACTGCCGCCGCTGCCGTGTGGAGCGTGTTTTTTTACAGATCACGGCGATGGTCACGGCGAGAAGGGCGTCGACGCGTCGGTGGTGGAGCACTGTTCGGGCGGAGACTACGGCGCGACCCGTGCTGGTGTCGGTGGTCACGACGAGCAGGGCAGATACAACAGCGGAGACGAGCAGGGTGGAGTCACGATGGCGGCAGAGAAGGATAAGTTTAGTTCGACGAGGGATGCAAGGTCGTCTTTTTTTTATCCAACCAACCACTGACGCGTCGTGGGCGGGCGGACGTACGAGGGGCGGGCGGGCGTACGTGGGCGGGCGGACGTACGGCGGGTGAGGGAGTCCAGGATTAAGAGGTCCTCGGGCAGCCGACCCGTCACTAGGAGGGCCGACCACGTGAGCCACTACACCGAAGCCAGATAATGACGACCTCGTGCTCGGGAAGGAAAGCTCCTAAGATTGGCATGTAATCCAGGTCGAATAGGGCTAAATCGGCATGTCTATCCCCGGCTAAAGGTCGGTGACTTGTAAACCCTAAAACCCCTTTTATCTATATAAACCAGAGGTTCTCATCCGTGTAGAGGAGGATGAATCATCTAGGATTAGCGTATCCGACCTCGAGGTAGATCAATTCTGTAATCATCCACATCAATATAATCAAGTAGGACGTAGGATTTTACCTCATCAAGAGGGCACGAAACTGGGTAAACAAATGTCTCCCCCCTCTCCTGCAACCCATCGATATTCAGGATTTAGCGTATACGATCTCGAGGTAGATCAACTCTATAATCATCCTCATCAATATAATCAAGCAGGACGTAGGGTTTTACCTCATTAAGAGGGCCCGAACCTGGGTAAACAAATGTCTCCCCCTTCCCGTGCAACCCATCGATATTCAGGGTTTAGCATATACGATATCGACGTAGATCAACTCTGTAATCATCCACATCAATATAATCAAGCAGGACGTAGGATTTTACCTCATCAAGAGGGCCTGAACCTGGGTAAACAAATTTCTCCCCCTTCTCATGCAACCCATCGATCCAAGGTCCACAGTTTGGGACCCCCTACCCCAGATCTGCCGGTTTTGACACCGCCAACATGCGATGGATACCGTATACATAAGGCGTAAATACAATACTACCCTTATACGTTTAGGGGTTGTACCGAAGTCCTTCTCGTTTTTCTCCCGCTAATACTTTTTTTTTACAAGCAAACCAGATGGCATTTTGTTCCTTATCAAAAAATGTTACATCATTTATAAGCATCCGCATAAGAAAAATAGGAGGCTCATCGCCCGAGGCACAAAAATCTGAATAAAACAAAAATGATCTAGCTATCTCATGTGCTGCCACATTTGCTTCCCATAACTCATAGAAAACATCATCAAAGGCCCCCTAATATTAATAAAGCACAAATAAATTAACAAACATAGACTCAAAACCATGACTAAATTAACTCTTAAAATAAAAAAGAAATCATCTGAAAAAGGAAATAATGAAGGCATTCTACTCTTGCGACGACATCGATGACCGATGATGATGATAATGAAGATGAAGGCTCCCACTTCCAATCGAGAGGAGAAACGGGCAAGAACAAGGCAATTAATTGCACTCTCGCCCAGCTGCCACCCCTGCCAGCCAGTTGGGGTAAAATACTCTCTTCTCCCAGTCTCCTTGGCTGGCTTTCTGTCCGGATTTGCTTGCTTGCCCTCCGACTCCCACGCTCTCCGCCCGGCACAAACTTTTACTCCTACTCCCTTCCTCTTCTTCCCCCCTTGCCACTTTTGGGGACCTCGACCCCTCTCAAATCCAGAGGAAGGCCGGGCAAAAGCAAGCACAGCTCCCCCTCCACCTCCACCTCCAGGTCCAGCCACCCCAACAAAAGGTTCCCCTTCCACCCTCCCCCCCTCCACCCTCAATCTCGCCACTCCCGTCCTCCGCCGCCGGTTCTTGGATCCTGGATTTGGCGGCCGGTGGAGCCGAAAGATTCCGTATTTATTTTTTTATTCTGCAAGGAGGAGGAGGAGGAGGAGGGCGTGGCGATGGGGGCGTCGCCTGATCCGCCGACGTCCGGCCGGTGGAGCGCCTCCTGGACGAGGCCTGATCCGTATCGGTCCCAGTGATCTGGCCGTGCCGGCGGCTCGGGTCCGTGGTGCCAGGGTTTGTCTGCTGCTTGGAGGAGATCTCTCTTGTGCTGCTGGGGGGGTGAGTTCAGGAGCTGCGAGGGTTCGCCTAGATCCCTCCTCGTTCCTGCTGCTGATTTGCTGTGCTGGGATACTGCTAGGGTTTTGGGCTGCTCGTAGGTTGTGCTGTGCCTCTGTGCTGGTAGAAGATGATTAAACAGATCCTTGGCAGGCTGCCCAAGAAGACAGGGAAGGCCGGCGATGGCCGGGATGCTGCCACGGGCAACGGCAACGAGCCGTCCAACTCTTACAGCGTTGCGAGGAGCGTGGAGCCTGGTGGGAATAAGAGGGCAGGAAATGCGGAGCACCTGGCCCCAGCTTCTAGTCCGGCGATGAATGGGGCTGTGGTGTATCACTCCAACGAGCCGCTGCCAGCGTTCAAGGACGTGCCGGTCTCGGAGAAGCAGAATCTGTTTGTCAGGAAGGCCACCCTCTGTTGTGCTGTGTATGACTTTGCCGATCCGACCAAGAACTTGAAGGAGAAGGAAATGAAGCGGCAGACGCTTATGGAGCTTGTTGATTATGTCACTTCTGCAAATGGAAAGTTCTCGGAGGTCATCATGTTGGAGATCAGCAAGATGGTCGCAATTAACTTGTTCCGGAGCTCGAATCCCACTCCTCGTGAGAACAAGGCCATCGAAGGAGTTGATATGGAGGAAGAAGAGCCTCTCATGGACCCAGCGTGGTCACACCTGCAGATTGTTTATGAGGTTTTCTTGAGATTTGTAGCGTCGCAAGAGACAGATGCAAAGCTGGCCAAGAGATACATAGACCATTCCTTCATTCTCAAGCTACTGGATCTTTTCGACTCAGAAGACCCCAGGGAAAGGGACTATCTCAAGACAATACTCCATCGAATATATGGTAAATTCATGGTGCATCGCCCATTCATCAGGAAAGCAATCAACAACATCTTCTACAGATTTATATTTGAAACGGAAAAGCATAACGGTATTGCTGAGCTGCTGGAGATCTTGGGCAGTATAATTAATGGTTTTGCCCTGCCACTTAAAGAAGAGCACAAATTGTTCCTTCTCCGTGCACTGATCCCGCTTCATAAGCCAAAGTGTGTAGCAATGTACCATCAGCAGCTGTCGTATTGCATCACACAGTTTGTTGAGAAGGACTGCAAACTTGCTGACACTGTTATTAGGGGCTTGCTCAAGTATTGGCCTATAACCAACAGCTCAAAGGAGGTGATGTTCTTGGGTGAGCTAGAAGAGGTTTTAGAGGCAACACAGCTTGCAGAGTTCCAAAGATGCATGGTTCCGCTCTTCCGTCAGATTGCTAGTAGCATGAACAGCTCGCACTTCCAGGTTAAATCTCACCAGACGTATACTTTAAGTTCGCATGCATTTCTACTTTGCTGATCTTTATTGGTTCTGGTTGCAGTCAATATATGCCCTTTACTGCCTTAATTTTGTGATTCAGCTGTTGACTTGCTGTTCATCTGTATATCACCATTGATGTCGTGAACATATTTAATTATTTGTAGTTTTGTTCCCTGGGTATGAAGAAGGTTAACATGGGCAACTTTTGCATGCCTGGTTTACTACCCTTTCTGTGCATCATGTGGGTGTTTTTTGTTGTAAACCATGCAAATGGATTTTGGTTGTTTTGAACATATGCTAATCTGTAATTCTGTATTACAAAATGAAAATAGACAATATGTTTCTTTGATCCACTTCTGAGCATTTGTTTATGGGTACCACCGCACCAGGAAGTAAGAACACTTTGTTAGATGCTATTAACTTTTTATCTGATATGGTGCAGCACTAATTTGTTCATTTTCTTCTTGACGTTACTGCAACTTTTGTTCTCTTGCATGGACGCCTTATAGAAAATGATAGCCTTATAGAAAATGATCTGATGAATCCCATGGTAATCAGACTAGTCAACATGTGGCAGTCCTTTAGTTTACATGTTCCTTGAAAAATATCTGTACTAATCCGCCAAATAACTCACTTTACCCTTTTCTGTTCTTTTGGATTGAGCTTATCATGTGCGGTTTGGTGTCTTCTGAAAGTACCAATTTAATGGAAAACACCATGTGCATTAGTTTCGGATGGTTAAAGCCTATGTATTTTATGACAGTCAATCCTTTGCTTGAGTCATGTATGAAACAGGTCTTGCACATTTTGTACAGTTTGGATTTAAGATTTCCTTCCTGCCTGCTATCATGTTCTTAATGAATTATTCTGTGGTGAGCCACAGTATTCTCATGATCTAAATAGCCTCTACCTTTAGACTGTCATCCACTAGAACATATAGAGGTTTATATAGTTCATGTTAATCTGGGTTTTTTCCCTAGCTGTGTGTGTTTACTGGAGCAGTTTATAGGTTACTGGACGTTCCTGTAGCTACATCCATAGGTCCTTGGTGGTATCTGTAAACTGAACTTGTTTGTAAAATTGTAGCGCATAAAACAGTGTAAAGAATATTCAGCAAAAACATATAGCCTAACCTCCACATTTCTCCTTATCTGTTTCCAGGTGGCAGAGCGGGCACTGTTTCTATGGAACAACGACCACATTGAGAACTTAATCAAGCAGAACTACAAGGTGATACTACCCATCATCTTCCCCGCGCTCGAAAGAAATGCGCGGGGTCACTGGAACCAAGCTGTTCGGAGCCTGACACTGAATGTGCGCAAGATCTTCACCGATCACGATTCCACGTTTTTTGGGGAGTGCATGCAGAAGTTCGACGACGACGAGCTCAAGCAGGAGGAGTCCAGTTCGAAGCGGGAGGCGCTGTGGAAGCGCCTGGAGGAAATGGGCAGCGAGAGCAACCCCTCGGGTATACCCAATGGCAAATCCAATCAATAGAATATACCCATAGCGACCGCGATCGCGCAGTCTCCTTTGAACGATGCGCGATTGATTCTCTGGAACTTGGGCTGTGGCTGTAGTGTTGAATTTTTTACCTTTTCTTCTTGGTTGGCGAGTTTGGCTTCCCCCCTGTTCTAGGCGGGTAGGGGTGTATTTGGTTTCGCGAGGACTGCATGATCAAAAGTTATGCATACATGAGAGAGTTTCTGTGATATTTGGCATATGTGTCATGGCATGGATCGGGATTGTCGTATAGACCAATAAACAGCGTCAGGTTTTGTTGAGGATATATGCTGTTGGGTGGTTTACTTAAATGACAATGATCATTTTGTTGTTGCCCTTGTATGAGCTAGCATTGTGTTTTGTTTGGCTTACAACGAATAGATTGTTGGAACACTAATGTGATAGAATTGATGTCATATTTTCAGCCATTCGGAGTGAATGTCCTCAGGCACGTTTGATCCCGTGCACCAATACTAAAGCGTTTGCTCCCACATCCCTCTTTGAGCGAACTATGAGCTGATGGTAGTACATGGTTTGCTCAAGATGACAATCTGAGCGAATACATTTTGGAATGGCAAATTATGTTGTTTGAGCATTGCAATTTTCACCATTTTAGTTGATGTAGCTTGGCATTTTTTTTCAACTACATGGCAAATCTCTAGCATGGCAATTTTCATCATTTTCTTTTTTTAGGCTGGCAATTCTTCATGTTTGCAGCATGACAAATCCTTAAAAAACGCATGACAATTATTCTCATGCAGCAATGCAATTTTCTGAGATTTTTTAGATACAACACAGGGCAATTTTTACTCTAGAAAATGACAAATTTCTATTCAACAGCATGGCAAATTCATCTATTTCGCTTGGAAATTCTGAAGCGTCCACTGGAATGTCATTTTTTCGCAATTCTGAAGCGTTCACTTGAATGTTTTTTTTTTGTGTGGGAGCAAACGGAAATGTTTATCTGTTACTATTCCTCCTTCAGGAAATGTCAGATGTATATTGGTGTCCATGTTTGAATGGGTTGTAAGAGGAAATCATGAAAGAGACCAATTAGAAACCCTCGTGCAATCTTGCATTCCTCACTCCTGCTGGTGCATTTTTTTACAAACAGTTGGCACAGAGTATTTGTTGCTAATTGTGTTCGTTTTCTTGAAAGAAGGTAAAACGCTGGTCACAAAATTGTAATAAAAAATGGATGAATTCATCTTGGAAACAACCATCTACAAACAATGGTCTGCAATTCCCTTGATCCATATAGTTAGGTTACAAGTCAAATCCTCAGATTTTTAAAAAAAAAACTACCCCTCTTTCCCTTTGATCGATTTGAAACGCAAAATGCAATACTGCCAGTACTCCGCAGGAACCAAAGCAAAGTCTTGTAAGGGAAGCTTGGGTAGGGTAGGGTTGTGCCAAGGAGCTGCTCCAAACCTCACAAAGAAAGCCTACAGGTCAATGACTCGCGACAGCTTCTGTATGCGATTCAGCAGGAAGTCTCCCTGCTTGATGGTCGACTGGTAGAAGGCATTCCGTGCATCAGGTCGGTTCGTCTCCAGGACACCAGCAACCTTATCAATCTTGCAGTGAAGTTTCCCAGCAGCAATAAAGCGCGACAATTCCCTGTGTAGGGAGGAGAAAATTAGTGACATTAACTATCATACACAGTATCAGCACCAGGAGATGATGCATGACATGCCAGAATAACATCAACAAGAAATCTTACTGGTCTATGAAATCAACTGTCACACCAAATGCGGCAGCCATTGCCTCCATTGTCACACTCTTGTATGACTCAAGGAACTGCGAATAGACAACAGTGCGCACTTCACGCATGAAGTAGCGGAAATGTGGTTGCAAGTATCGGTCTAACTTGATCTGCTCCGTCAGGCCAGCTGAAAACAAACATGGACTAGATATGAGAAATCCAAAGAGTTAACCCCACCAGAACAGCCAAACAAGCATCACTGCTCATCAGAACAAATGCAAGAATATGACAGGATAAAGCGGTCCTTCACTTACAGAATGCCACAAAAAATGACTTGTACTGACAATCGTAGAGGGAATTGAGAAATTCCGAGAGGTGAGGTACTTTGCCGATAACAGCCAGGATCTCAGGTGCGTCTACAACCTGTCAACAGTATTGTTAAATAGGTATCCTATCTACATTCCAGCTAACAAAGCAGACTTGAAAGGAGAAAAGATGAATATGTACCTTTTGTTTTAGAGATACGCGGTCCAATGTGATAACACTTGTAAGGACCGTGTAAAAGATGAACGTATCATAGGGGAACAACTCATAAGTTGTGAAAGTTGAAACGGAATCCAAAAATAAGCTAGTAGCCTTCTTGAAATTTCTAGTGGCCATGCAGTACAAGCCTTCATACACTTTCAACCTGTTCTTCCTCTCCCAATCACCACCCTCTTCAAACAAGCTTCGATCAGGAAAGGAGGTTGCTCAGTATTACACATCATAATGCAAAACAAGTACAGTAGCAAATAGCTAAACTACAAGACTTCATACTTACATTTTAGCCTTGTCAACAGACTTTGAGATGAGATCAAAATCCATATGGAAAAGGCCAATCTGTAAAGTGTAGAAAACAAGGTCCATCTTCTGCCCGACAGCTACAGTCTTGCCTTCAGTAACTTTAAGCTGCTCCAGCGCTTTTTCCTGATATTTTGGACATTTAGGTCAGAACAAAATGATGAAACATGCATCGACAACCTTAACACGGTGAAAGCCAGTAGATACATATATATACCTTCTCGCCAACCCTTATGAAATATAAGGATTTGGCTAGATGGGCTTCACGCACTTCACTCTCACCCAAATTCTCTTCAGCATCCGCAATCCTTTATGCATAGATAGGTGAATGATATTAGTCAGTAGAAGCCAAGAACAAACATAACGTAATGTGAAATCAGATGAAACAGAAGAAGGCGGTAAAAAGAAGCAATATACTTCAGAAGTTCAGAGCCTAGATAACACGAGCATACATTTTCATTTGGGCGAAATGGAACAATCTTTGCAGAAAAATTCCGGACTGCTTAAACTGCAGACCTTTCTCGAGACAAGTGATTTGTTTGTGCACACATCAATTCTCTATTTACTATCAAGAGCCGCTGTTCCACTACAGATCTAGATGGTTGTCCATCAGTAACCTTAAACAATATAGGAAAAGAAAATAATACCAACATATCTCATTTAGTATTCCCTACATATCTCATAATACCTACATATCTCATAATACCTACACATTTTAGTATTCCCTACATATCTCATAATACCAACAATATAGGAAAAGAAAATTTGGTAGTACTAATTTTTGAAGACATCCAATACTAGTTAGTACGGAGTACTAGTTATTATAACGCTCAGAAACAACAGGAGCATCAAGAACAAATGAAGGATTCCACAATTACAGTCTAGAGCTCGTAACGCTGCAGGTTTCTCAGGGCTAAATCATCAGAGAATCTATCTGGGGTGGTCAAAGTATATACTAAGATGGAGCAATGTCACAAATACTTGAAACCCTAGAAACTAGCCTGAAATTCGAGCATGAAAAAGGGTAGACCGGGGAGATCCACTCACTTCTCGTCGAACTTGCGGGTCTCCTCCTCGATCCTGCCGCGCATCTCCGCGAGCAGCGCCGCGTCCATCTCCAGCACGCCGTCGGCCGCCAGCGACTCGTACAGCGCCGCCATGTCTGGAATGAAAAACAAGCACATCGGATCGAATCAGACCCCGCCAAAACCGACCCTCGGGCGAGGGAGCAGATTCGAGGAGGAGGCAGGGTTTGGTACCATCGGATTTCACTGCGGCGAGGACGTCGTCGCGGAGGCCGACCTTGGCGAGGTCGTCGACGTCTGGCTGCGAGAGGAGGAACAGCTTGTGCGCCAGCACCAGCTGCGGCTGCTGCTTCCCTTCCTCGCCTCCGCCGTCCATCTCGCCGCCGCCGACTCGCCTCGCCTCGCCGCGCTTTGCTTCTGCCGCAAGAGATGGGGGAAGAGAGAGCAGAGCAGAGCAGAGGAGAAAGGATTTTCCCGTGAGCTTAAAAGAATTTAGTTACTGGCGGCCTATACTTGTTTACACTCTGGTCCCACGTGGATTAATCCGCACCGTCCGTTTCGTGATCTGACGGCTGTGATGGGCGGAGATGCGTCGAACCGGCCGGTAGAGAAGGCAAAGGCCAGACACCGACCGAGCCCAGGTCCCAGTTTCGTCCCTCCCTCCCCCCGAGGCAAAAAAAAAAAAAAACCCTTCGCTGAAACCCTTCCCGATGGCCGCCGCCGTAGCCGCAGCAGCGGCCGACCAGCCGCGCCGCCGGAAGCCAACGCCGGGGCGCGGGGGCGTGGTGCTGCCCGCGGGACTCTCCGAGGAGGAGGCGAGGGTGCGGGCCATCGCGGAGATCGTGTCGGAGATGGGCGAGCTCTCGCGCCGCGGGGAGGACGTGGACCTCAACGCGCTCAAGTCGGCCGCGTGCCGGCGCTACGGGCTCGCCCGCGCGCCCAAGCTGGTGGAGATGATCGCCGCCGTGCCGGAGGCGGACCGCGCGGCGCTGCTGCCCCGCCTGCGCGCCAAGCCCGTGCGCACGGCCTCGGGCATCGCGGTGGTCGCCGTCATGTCCAAGCCGCACCGGTGCCCCCACATCGCCACCACGGGGAACATCTGCGTCTACTGCCCGGGAGGCCCCGACTCCGACTTCGAGTACAGCACCCAGTCCTACACTGGATACGAGCCCACCAGCATGCGCGCTATCCGGGCAAGGTGATTCACTACTACTGATGCTGTTAATACATTGTTAGAAATAGAAAATGCATGCTTCAGTTTGCATTGCAACTGAAACATGAAAATAGTTGTTCAGTAGTCATCTACTTAATCTCTGTGACTGAGAGGTGTGAGGGCAAGGTCTCATTGAACTGTTAATTAGTGCAAACAATAGTTGTTCAGTAGTGATCTACTTAATCTCTACAACAACAAAAACAACCAAGCCTTTCAGTCCCAAACAAGTTGGGGTAGGCTAGAGTTGAAACCCATAAGATCTCGAAACCAAGTCATGGCTCTGGAACGTGGATAGCTAACTTCCACTCACCCCTGTCCATGGCTAAGTCTTTGTCGATATTCCAAACCTTCAGGTCTCTCTTAACGGACTCCTCCCATGTCAAGTTTGGTCTACCACGACCCCTCTTAACATTCTCAGCACGCTTTATCCGTCTGCTATGCACCGGCGCTTCCGATGGCCTCCGTTGAATATGTCCAAACCATCTGAGACGATGCTGGACCAGCTTCTCTTCAATCGGTGTTACCCCAAGTCTCTCTCGTATATCGTCATTCCGTACCCGATCCTTCCTTGTGTGGCCACATATCCATCTCAACATGCGCATCTCTGCCACACCTAACTGTTGGATTGGCCAACACTCCGGGCCATACAACATCGCAGGTCGGATAGCTGTCCTATAAAACCTGTCTTTTAGCTTTTGTGGCACTCTCTTGTCACAGAGTACGCCAGAAGCTTGGCGCCACTTCATCCACCCAGCCTTGATTCGGTGGCCCACGTCTTCACCGATATCGCCATCCTTCTGCAACATGGACCCCAAATATCGAAACGTGTCTCTCTCCGGTACCACCTGCCCACCAAGGCTAACCTCTCCATCCTCGTGCCTAGTAGCACTAAAACTGCATCTCATGTATTCAGTTTTAGTTCTACTAAGCCTAAAACCTTTCGATTCTAGAGTACGCCTCCATAACTCTAACTTTCTATTAACCCCCGTTCGGCTATCATCGACTAGCACCACATCATCCGCAAAGAGCATACACCATGGGATATCTCCTTGTATATCCCTTGTGACCTCATCCATCACCAAATCAAAAAGGTAAGGGCTCAAAGCTGACCCTTGGTGTAGCCCTATTCTAATCGGAAAGTCATCGGTGTCGCCATCACTTGTTCGAACACTTGTCACAACATTATCATACATATCCTTGATGAGGGTAATGTACTTTATTGGGACTTTGTGTTTCTCCAAGGCCCACCACATGACATTCCGAGGTATCTTATCATAGGCCTTCTCCAAATCAATGAACACCATATGAAGGTCCTTCTTTTGCTCCCTGTATCTCTCCATCAGCTGTCGTACCAAGAAGATGGCTTCCATGGTAGACCTCCCAGGCATGAAACCAAATTGGTTTTTGGTCACGCTTGTTAACCTTCTTAAACGGTGTTCAATGACTCTCTCCCATAGCTTCATAGTATGGCTCATCAGCTTGATTCCGTGGTAATTAGTACAACTTTGAACATCCCCCTTGTTCTTAAAGATTGGTACTAAAATACTCCGCCTCCATTCTTCGGGCATCTTGTTTGACCGAAAAATGAGGTTGAAAAGCTTAGTTAGCCGTACTATCGCTATGTCTCCAAGGCCTCTCCACACCTCGATGGGGATACCATCAGGACCCATCGCTTTGCCTACTTTCATCCTTTTTAACTCCTCCTTAACCTCACACTCCTGGATACGTCGCACAAAGCACATGCTGGTATCATCAAAGGAGTTGTCTAGCTCAATGGTAGAGCTATCAACCTCTCCATTGTAAAGGTTGTCAAAGTACTCCCGCCATCTACGCTTGATCGCCTCATCCTTCACAAGAAGCTGATCATCTCCGTCCTTGATGCATTTGACTTCGCCGACATCCCTCGTCTTCCTCTCCCTAATCTTGGCCATCTTATAGATGTCCCTTTCGCCTTCCTTAGTGTTTAAACGTTGGTAGAGGTCCTCATACGCCCGACCTTTCGCTTCACTCACCGCCCGCTTTGCTGCCTTCTTCGCCACCTTATACTTCTCCATGTTAGCTGCACTCCTGTCCAGATATAGGCATCTGAAACAGTCCTTCTTCTCCCTAATAACCTTCTGGACCTCATCGTTCCACCACCAGGTGTCCTTAGCTTCCCTTCTACTTCCCTTGGTCACCCCAAACTCCTCTACAGCGACCTTCCGCAAGAAGGTCGCCATACTCGTCCACATCAAGTTTGCATCGCCTCCTTCCTCCCAAGGGCCCTCCTTAATGACCCTCTCCCTGAAAGCCTGGGATGCCTCCCCCTTGAGCTTCCACCACTTCGCTCTAGCGACTTTGGCGCGCTTATCCCGTTGGACACGAATCCTAAAGCGGAAGTCAGCAACCACAAGCTTATGTTGAGGGACAACACTCTCTCCAGGTATCGCTTTACAAATCAATGCAAGCGCGTCTGTCTTCTCTTCTAGAGAGGACAAAATCAATCTGGCTAGAGTGTAGACCACTACTGAACGTCACTAGATGGGATTCTCTCTTCCTAAAGAGGGTGTTAGCTATAACCATGTCGTAGGCTAGAGCGAAGCTCAGGACATCTTCTCCTTCTTGATTCCTGATGCCATAGCCAAAGCCCCCATGCACCCTTTCAAAACCTGTGTTAGATGTACCCACATGGCCAAGAGGTCTCCTCCTATGAAGAGCTTCTCACCAATAGGTACCCTCCTAACCAAGTCCTCCAGGCCTTCCCAGAACTCCCTCTTGGTGCTCTCATTGTGGCCTACTTGCGGGGCATACGCGCTGATAACATTGAGGACTAAGTCCCCAACTACCAGCTTGACAAGGATCATCCGGTCCCCTTGCCTCTTAACGTCCACAACTCCATCCCTAAGGCTCTTGTTGACCAAGATGCCTACTCCATTCTTGTTTGAAGTTGTCCCCGTGTACCACAACTTGAAGCCGGTATCCTCCACCTCCTTCGCCTTTTGTCCCTTCCATTTGGTCTCTTGGACACATAGACATCAACACGCCTCCTCACCGCCGTATCAACTAGCTCTCGTAACTTACCCGTCAGGGACCCTACGTTCCAGCGACCTAAGCGTATCCTCCTAGGCTCGGCTAACTTCCTTACCCTCCGCACTCGTCGAGTCAAATGCGAAGACCCTTGCTCATTTTTCACTACACCGGGGCGTCGGTGCAGCGCGCCACTAAGGATGCGGCGACCCGACCCTTGCTCACTTATCACCGTATCCAGATCAAGATACGGCGCGCCGCCAAGGGGTGACGGCCCGGCCCTTGCGCATTTGACACCACACCCGGGTTCCGATGTGGCGCATCGCTAAGAGGGTTACGCCCCAACGAGTTTCCTTTGGGTTTCATCTCCATAAGAGTGGCTGGGTTTTTCACGTTGGCTCGCCACGCCTACCACAACCCTCCTCCTTCACCCGGGCTTGGGACCGGCTATGCTGAGACAACATAGGCGGAGTTTTTTTAAAGAGGGAGAGGGGGATCGAACCCACCACCTCCCTAGTGGAGAACACAACCCCACCATCTACTTAATCTCTGCACATGAAAAATTAAGAGCCACAGGTTGTGTTCAGCTATGTAGCCATACAAGTACTATTATCATTTTGACTGCTTTGTACATATGCTTTTGAAAAATTGTTACTGGTCTGAATTTGCAACTGTAGGTACAATCCATATGTGCAGGCCCGGAGCAGGATAGATCAGCTCAAAAGGCTCGGACATAGCGCGGATAAGGTTTGCCCCTAGCCCAAAAAACTATTCCATATTGATTTGAGTGATTTCATGTTCAATCTACTTATACTTGATGCATTCTAAGTGCAAAGTAATTCAAATATACTCTTGTGCAGGTCGAGTTCATTTTGATGGGTGGGACTTTCATGTCATTGCCGGCTGATTATCGTGATTATTTCATCAGAAATCTCCATGATGCTTTATCGGGGCATACTTCTGCTAATGTTGAGGAGGCAGTTTGTTATTCAGAACATAGCGCTGTCAAATGTATCGGTATGACAATTGAGACGTAAGGGTCATTCAACATGTGTCCATCCTTCTTGGTTGCATTTGAAAATCTTCTGTTATTTTCCCCATGAAACAGCATCTAATTAGTCTTTTTTATTCCAGGAGACCTGATTATTGCCTGGGGCCTCATTTGCGGCAGATGCTATCTTATGGATGTACCCGCTTAGAAATTGGTGTTCAGAGTACATATGAGGACGTTGCACGTGACACAAACAGAGGCCATACTGTAGCTGCTGTTGCTGATTGTTTTTCATTAGCAAAAGATGCTGGTTTTAAGGTTATTGCTCACCGGTCCTCTAAGTCCAGTTGTTCAATTAAGTTCCTTGTTGCTTGAATGGTAGCCTCATTTAAGAAAATGAGGTGTATTCTAGCTTGGGTTATGACTTGCGCAGTTGTCCTAATACAAGATGATTTACATGATAGGTGGTTGCGCACATGATGCCAGATTTACCTAATGTTGGAGTTGAGAGAGATATGGAAAGTTTCAGAGAATTTTTTGAAAATCCAGCATTCCGAGCAGATGGTCTAAAGATCTATCCAACTCTTGTGATTCGTGGAACTGGTCTTTATGAGCTGTGGAAAACTGGAAGGTATTACATTTATCCAGCGCTTGATATTTTATTTCCTGCTTGATATTATGATCAGTCTTTTGGTTCTCTAAAGTTTTAGTGAGAATTGAGAACTTATATACTGGTGACATTTGTTGTGTTGCAGGTATAGAAACTACCCACCAGAGCTGCTAGTGGATATTGTAGCGAGGATTCTGTCGATGGTACCACCATGGACACGAGTCTATCGGGTCCAGAGAGATATCCCTATGCCTCTTGTTACTTCTGGTGTCGAGAAAGGTAACCTGCGTGAGCTTGCTTTGGCTCGAATGGAAGACCTGGGCTTGAAATGCAGAGATGTCAGAACCCGTGAGGCTGGAATTCAGGTAAATATGGGATTCTGTGAAGTCACTGCCATGTGCTTATAATCGATGAAGTACATGTCCTCATTGTTCTCGTTGTGCTTCTCCACACAGGATATCCATCACAAGATCAGGCCTGATGAAGTAGAGCTTGTCAGGCGTGATTATGCCGCAAATGATGGCTGGGAGACCTTTCTCTCATACGAGGATACAAGACAGGTACTCAACAGCTTGCCAGCCTATTCATTTCACCGCTGGGATGTGAAAAAATGCTATGGTTTATGCTGTGTTCCTGAATAGGCATATTTTTTCCACTTAATTATGCTCAATTTCCTTTTACATGGGTGGGATTTTTTTTTTAACTTATCCACATAGTTATTGCCTTATTGGTTTCACTTGTACCAAGAAATTTTTAAATTGTTCTGCTTGTATAGTATGCTCCTGAGATTGCTGCTGGTGCATAGAGTTTAGCACCGGGTCTCTTATCCTTTTGATCTTGTGTAACATTATTCACACATTTTCCTTCTCTAAATTCTACAGGATATCCTTATTGGCCTGTTGCGCTTGCGTAAATGTGGCCGCAATGTTACAGGCCCTGAACTTGTAGGGAGGTGTTCAATTGTCCGTGAACTTCATGTCTACGGAACAGCAGTCCCTGTGCATGGTCGTGATGCGGAGAAACTTCAACACCAGGTTAATCTCTTACTCGAACAACCATGTGTGGTAGTTGTCCTCAAATGATCATGCTTGGAATACATGCTGTGCTCAAAATAGTAAAAAAAAACAGGACCCACAGGTGTAGTGTGCAGTGATTGAATGAATACTTGCTAAGCATGGCCGTGCTTAGACTTTTATCATTGTGTAATTGTTGGTTACCCCTTCTCAGTTAATTATTCAGATTTTTACGATGGCTGTGCTGCTAGATTGTTTCAGCTGGCTAACATTTGTTCCATTCATCACCATTTCCAGGGGTATGGGACACTCCTGATGGAAGAAGCAGAAAGAATTGCCCGTAAGGAGCATCGATCAAAGAAACTGGCCGTCATCTCAGGAGTTGGAACCCGCCACTACTACCGCAAGCTGGGCTACGAACTTGAGGGGCCTTACATGGTCAAATGTCTGGCATAGTGTATTTCAGCATCAAACGACACTAGTATTGCAACTAGAAAAATCAAATGCGATCATGATGTTAAGTGTAATGTATTTGTAACCTTATTAGTAGTTATTTTGAAAATTTTGTGTTTCCTCTTTTGAGACTTGAGTTATACTCCATATGTACCTAAATACTTGTAGTCGGGGAGAACTAGTCTAGTTCTTCCCAACTAAGTATTTATGAACGGAGGGAGTAGTATATGCCAGCGTATTACACCTTTCAGCAGAATGGTGTAATCCATGCAACGTAACTCCTTTACCGAACACCCTTTCCGAATACACACGATGATTTAGTTGTTTGAAAGGGGATGGGCGGATGGCACATATTTTGCTCCACGTTTCCTTTACCTGCATAGTGTGTACGCACCGAACTAATGAGAACTTATCGTAGTAATGAGCATCTTACACGAGCGAACCAACACCTGGTTGGGTGCTGATATCTTTAGCCCATCAGATTTCAAATCCTGATGTTTGCATTTTTTTTAGATTTATTTTAGAATTTTCATTGATGCGTATTTAATGGAAAGAGACGTTTTATCGACGACTTATCGGTGACGAGGCGTCTACAGTGACTAGCAGTGCCATTGGGTCTGTGAGTCAGACTGAGCAGGGCCTGGTTTCGAAAAAATGAGGCAAAAAATTATGTTATCAAGTTGCTTGGTTGCCTCTATATATATGAGATGTTTCAATAGATAAAATTGGGATTTCATGCTCATGCCCTTGTTAAGAGGTATGAGACCTCCGACAAAATTCTTTGTTTGCAAAGTAAAGGAGAAAAGCTCAATCGTTGAGCATGTGCTCAGATTATATGAGTGCAACAGTCGTTTGAATCAAGTGGGAGTTAATCTTTCAGATGAGATAATGATGGTTCTCCAAAGTCACTGCCACCAAGCTACTAGAGCTTCATGGTGAACTATAACATATCAAGGATAGATATGATGATCCTTAGCGATTCGCAATGTTTGACACCGCCAAAGTAGAAATCAAGTAGGAGCATCAATTGTTGATGGTTAGTAAAACCACTAGTTTCAAGAAGGGCAAGGGCTAGAAGGGATACTTCATGAAACGACAAACCAGTTGCTGCTCTAATGAAGAAACCCAAGGTTGAACCCAAACCTGAGACTAAGTGCTTCTGTTATGAGGGGAACGGTCACTGAGGCGTACCCTAGATACTTGGTAGATGAGAAGGCTGGCGAAGTCGACAAAGTATATTTGATATACATGATATTGATGTGTACTTTACTAGTACTCCTAGTAGCACGAGGGTATTAGATACCGGTTCAGTTGCTAAGTGTTAGTAACTCGAAATAAAAGCTACGGAATAAACGGAGACTAGCTAAAGGCAAGGTGGCGATATGTGTTGGAAGTGTTTCCAAGGTTGATATAATCAAACATCGCACACTCCCTCTACTATCGGGATTAGTGTTAAACCGAAATAATTGTTATTTGGTGTTTGCGTTGAGCATGAACATGATTAGATAGTGTATATTGCAATACGGTTATTCATTTAAAGAGAATAATGGTTATTCTATTTGCTTAAATAAATACCTTCAATGGTTTATTGAATCTCGATTGTAGTGATACACATGTTCATAATATTGATGCTAAAGATACAAAGTAGTAACGATAGTACCACTTACTTGTGGCACTGCCGCTTGAGTCATGTTGGTGTAAAATGCATGAAGAAGCTCCATGCTGATGGATCTTTGTACTCACTCATTTTTAAAATGTTTGAGACATGCAAACCATACCTATTGGTATAAACGCATGAAGAAACTCCATGCAGATGGATCGTTTGGACTCACTTGATTTTGAATCACTTGAGACGTGCAAATCATACCACATGGAACAAGAAAGTAACTTGTTGGAAGTAATACATTTTTTATGTGTGCAGTCCAAATGAGTGCTGAGGCATGAAGTGGATATCGTTATGTTCTTACTTCACTGACGATTTGAGTAGATACAGGAGTATTTACTTGATGAATCACAAGTCTGAAATATTGAAAAGTTCAAATCTATTTCAGAATGAAGATCGTCGTGACAAGAGGATAAACTGTCTACGATATGATCATAGAGATGAATATCTGAGTTGTGAGTTTTGGTACACAGTTAAGACAATGTGGAAATTGTTTCGCAATTCATGCCACCTAGAACACCATAGTGTGATGGTGCGTCCGAACGTCATAGCCACGCCCTATTTGATATGGTCGTTATGTTCTTACTTCACTGACGATTTGAGTAGATACAGGAGTATTTACTTGATGAATCACAAGTCTGAAATATTGAAAAGTTCAAATCTATTTTAGAGTGAAGATCGTCGTGACAAGAGGATAAACTGTCTACGATATGATCATAGAGATGAATATCCGAGTTGCGAGTTTTGGTACACAGTTAAGACAATGTGGAAATTGTTTCGCAATTCATGCCACCTAGAACACCATAGTGTGATGGTGCGTCCGAACGTCATAGCCACGCCCTATTTGATATGGTGCATACTATGATGTCTCTTATCGAATTACCACTATCGTTTATGGGTTATGCATTAGAGACAACCGCATTCACTTTAAATAGGGCACCGCGTATTTCCATTGAGATGACAAAGTATGAACTATGGTTTGGAGAAACCTGAGCTGTCGTTTCTTGAAAGTTTAGGGCTACGACGCTTATGTGAAAAAGTTTCAGTCTGATAAGTTCGAACCCAAACCGGATAAATGCATCTTCATAGGATATCCAAAAACAGTTGGGTACATCTCCTATCTCAGATTCGGAAGCAAAGTGTTTGTTTCTAGAAACGAGTCCTTTCTTGAGGAAAAGTTTCTCTCGAAAGAATTGAGTAGGAGGGTGGTGGAACTTGATGAGGTTATTGAACCGTCACTTCAACCAGTGTGTGACAGGGCGCAGTAAGTTGTTCCTGTGAAGCCTACGCCAATTGAAGTGGAAACTGACGATAGTGATCATTAAGCTTCGGATCAAGTTACTACAAACCTTGTAGGACTGAAACCCTGTCTTGGAGGTCATGTTGTTGAACAACAATGTCTTGGAGGTCATGTTGTTACAGAGTGGTATGGTAACCCTGTCTTGGAGGTCATGTTGTTGAACAACAATGAACCTACGAGTTATGGAGAAGCGGTGGTGGGCCTAGATTTCGACAAATGGCTGGAGGCCATGAAATCCGAGAGAGGATCCGTGTATAAAACAAAGTGTAGACTTTGGAAGAACTACTTGATGGTCGTAAGACTATTAAGTACATATGGATCATTAAAAGGAAGACAGACGATGATGGTGAAAAGTCACCATTAAGAAAAAGCTCGACTTGTCGCAAAGATGTTTCCGACAAGTTCAAGGAGCTGACTATGATGAGACTTTCTCACTCGTAGCGATGCTAAAAGTCTATTGGAATTATGTTAGCAGTTGTTGTATTATTTATGAAATATTGCACATAGGATGTCAAAACATTGTTTCCTCGACGGTTTCCTTGAGGAAAGGTTGTATGTGATACAACTAGAAGGTTTTGTCGATCCTAAGGATGCTAACAAGTATGCAAGCTCCAGCGATCTTTCTATGGACTAGTGCAAGCATCTCAGAGTTGGAATATACGCTTTGATGAGATGATCAAAGATTTTGGGTTTATACAAGGTTTATGAGAAACTTGTATTTCCAAAGAAGTGAGTGGGAGCACTATAGAATTTCTGATAAGTATATGTGGTTGACATATTGTTGATGGAAGTAATGTAGAATTTCTATAAAGCATAAAGAGTTGTTTGAAAGGAGTTTTTCAAAGGAAAACCTCGATAGAGCTACTTGAACATTGAGCATCAAGATCTATAGAGATAGATCAAAACGCTTAATAGAACTTTCAATGAAATGCATGCCTTGACAAGTTTTTGAAGGAGTTCAAAATAGATCGGTAAAGAAGGAGTTCTTGGCTGTGTTGTAAGGTGTGAATTTGAGTAAGACTCAAAGCCCGACCACGGCAGAAGAAAGAGAAAGGACGAAGGTCATCCCCTATGCCTTAGTCGTAGGCTCTAAAGTATGTCAAGCTGTGTACCACACCTGATGTGTGCCTTGCCATGAGTCTGTCAAGGGGTACAAAAGGTGATCCAGGATTGAATCACTAAACATCGGTCAAAGTTATCCTTAGTAACTAGTGGACTAATAATTTTTTTTCTCAATTATGGAGGTGATTAAAGAGTTCGTCGTAAAGGGTTACGTCGAAGCAAGCTTTGACACTAATCCGAATAACTCTTAGTAGTGAACCGGATTCGTATAGTAGAGCAGTCATTTGGAATATTTCCAAATAGCATGTAGTAGCAGCATATATATGATGACATAAAGATTTGTAAAGCACACACGAATCTGAAAGGTTCAGATCCGTTGACTTAAACCTCTCTCATAAGCAAGACATGATCAAACGCCGGAACTGTATGGGTGTTAGATTCATTACAATCACATAGTGATGTGAACTAGATTATTGACTCTAGTGCAAGTGGGAGACTGTTGGATATATGTCCTAGAGGCAATAATAAATTGGTTATTATTATATTTCATTGTTCATAATAATTGTTTATTATCCATGCTAGAATTGTGTTGATTGGAAACTCAAATACATGTGTGGATACATAGACAACACACTATCCCTAGTGAGCCTCTAGTTGACTAGATCGTTGATCAAAGATGGTCAAGGTTTCCTGGCCATAGGCAAGTGTTGTCACTTGATAACGGGATCACATCATTGGGAGAATGATGTGATGGACAAGACCCAAACTATAAATGTAGCATATGATCGTGTCAGTTTATTGTTACTGTTTTCTGCATGTCAATGTGTCTGTTCCTATGACCATGAGATCACGCAACTCCCGGACACCGGAGGAATACCTTGTGTGTATCAAACATCGCAACGTTACTGGGTGACTATATAGGTGCTCTATAGGTATCTCCAAAGGTGTCTGTTGGGTTGGCATGGATCAAGACTGGGATTTGTCACTCCGTGTGACGGAGAGGTATCTCGGGGCCCACTCGGTAATACAACATCACAATAAGCCATGCAAGCAATGTGACTAAGAAGTTAGTCATGGGATCTTGTATTACGGAACAAGTAAAGAGACTTGCCGGTAACGATATTGAACTAGGTATAGAGATACCGACGATCGAATCTCGGGCAAGTAACATACCGAAGGACAAAGGGAATAGTATACGGGATTAACTGAATCCTTGACATAGAGGTTCAACCGATAGAGATCTTCGTAAAATATGTAGGAGCCAATATGGACATCTAGGTCCCGCTGTTGGTTATTGATCGAGGAGTGTCTCAGGTCATGTCTGCATAGTTCTCGAACCCGCAGGGTCTGCACACTTAAGGTTCGGTGACGTTTCGGTATAGTTGAGTTATATGTGTTGGTGACCGAAGTTTTGTTCGGAGTCTCGGATGAGATCCCATACGTCACGAGGATTTCCGGAATGGTCCGGAAATGAAGATTGATATATAGGAAGTTGGTATTTGGATTCCGAAAGATTTTCGGTCATTGCCGCCAATGTACCCGGAGTGACGAATGGGTTCCAGGGGCCCACTAGGTGGGCCCACCACGCCCCAAGGGGTCCACATGGGTTTATTGGATGTGCAATAAGGTATAATGGGCTGACAAAGTCATCCAAGGAAAGCCCATGAAGAAAAACTGGAAAGTCCAAAAGAGGTGGGAAAATAAGGAAGGAGTCCTAATCCAAGTGGGATTGGAGGAGGACTCGTCCCTTCCCCACTTCGGCCGACCCAAGGAGGCCTTCCTTGGCGCGCCAAGGCTGCCTCCCCCTCCTCCTATATATACTAGAGGTTTAGGGCTTTTGAGACACAACTTTGCCACGTGCAACCCTAATCCTCTAGTTCATAGTTCTTCCTCTAGATCGGTTTTCTCCGGAGCTCGGGCGGAGCCCTGCAGGAATTGATCATCACCATCACCGGCGCGCCGTCACGCTGCCGGAGAACTCGTCTACTTCCCTGTCTCTTTTGCTGGATCAAGAAGGCGGAGATCATCATCGAGTTGTACGTGTGCGGAACGCAGAGGTGCCGTCCGTTTGGCACTTGATCGGGACGGACCGTGGGACGGTTCATGGGACGGATCGTGGGACGGTTCGTGGGACGGATCGTGAAGACGTATCACTACATCAACCGCGTTTATTAACGCTTCCGCTTAGCGATCTACAAGGCTATGTGGATCCGATCTCCCTCTCGTAGATGATCATCACCATGATAGGTCTTCATGTGCGTAGGAAATTTTTTGTTTCCCATGCAACGTTCCCCAACAGTGGCATCATGAGCTAGGTTCATGCGTAGATGTAATCTCGAGTAGAACATAATTTTTTTTGTGGGCATTGATGTTTGATTTGCTGCCCTCCTTAGTATTTTCTCGATTCGGTGGTATTGTTGGATTGAAGCGGCCCGGACCAGCATTACTCGTACGCTTACGAGAGACCGGTTTCATCGACTAACATGCAACTTGTTGCATAAAGATGACTGGCGGGTGTCTGTTTCTTCAACTTTAGCTGAATTTGTTTTGACCGAGGCGGTCCTTGGAGAGAGGTTAAATAGCAATTTGCACATCACCGTTGTTGTTTTGCATAAGTAAGATGCGATCTAGTATACCCATAGCAGACACGTAAAACATGAAACAACAAATTAGAGGACGTCTAACTTGTTTTTATAGGGTATGCATGTGATGTGATATGGCCAAAGACATGATGTGATATATTGGATGTATGAGATGATCATGTTGTAATACTTAAATATCGACTTGCACGTCGATACTACGACAACCGGCAGGAGCCATAGGGTTGTCTTTAAACTAACGTTTGTGTTTGCAGATGCGTTTACTATATTGCTAGGTTGTATCTTTAGTAGTAATAGCATAGATAGCATGACAACCTCGATGGTGGCACGATGATGGAGATCATGGTGTGGCGCCGGTGACGATGAAGATCATGGCCATATCATGGAGATCATGGCCATATCATGTCACTTATGAATTGCATGTGATGTTAATCCTTTTATGCACCTTATCTTGCTTAGAACGACGGTAGCATTATAAGGTGATCCCTCACTAAAATTTCAAGATAAAATTGTGTTCTCCCCGATTGTGCACCGTTGTGACAATTCGTCGTTTCGAGACACCACGTGATGATCGGGTGTGATAGACTCAACGTTCACATACAACGGGTGCAAAACAGTTGCACACGCGGAACACTCGGGTTAAACTTGACGAGCCTAGCATGTACAGACATGGCCCCGGAACACAAGAGACCGAAAGGTCGAGCATGAATCGTATAGTTGATATGATCAACATGGAGTTGTTCACCACTGAAACTATACTCAACTCACGTGATGATCAGACTTGAGTTAGTGGATTTGGATCATGCGCCACTCGAATGACTAGAGAGATTTCTATTTGAGCGGGAGTTCTTAAGTAATATGATTAATTGAACTAATTATCATGAACATAGTCAAAAGGTCTTTGCGAATTATGTTGTAGCTTGCGATGTAGCTCTACTGTTTTTATATGTTCCTAGAGAAAATTTAGTTGAAAGATGATAGTAGCAATTCTGCGGACTGAGTCCGTAAACTGAGGATTGTCCTCATTGCTACACATAAGGCATATGTCCTTAATGCACCGCTCGGTGTGCTGCACCTCGAGCGTCGTCTGTGGATGTTGCGAACATCTGACATACACGTTTTTTTGATGACTATGTGATAGTTCAGTGTGTAATGCTTAAAGACTTAGAATTGAGGCGCCGAAGACGTTTTGAAAACGCCACGGAACATATGAGATGTTCCAAGAGATGAAATTGGGATTTCATGCTCATGCCCTTGTTAAGAGGTATGAGACCTCCGACAAGATTCTTTGTTTGCAAAGTAAAGGAGAAAATCTCAATCGTTGAGCATGTGCTCAGATTGTATGAGTGCAACAGTCGCTTGAATCAAGTGGGAGTTAATCTTCCAGATGAGATAGTGATGGTTCTCCAAAGTCACTGCCACCAAGCTACTAGAGCTTCGTGATGAACTATAACATATCAGGGATAGATATGATGATCCTTGAGCAATTCGCAATGTTTGACACAGCGAAAGTAGAAATCAAGTAGGAGCATCAATTGTTGATGGTTAGTAAAACCACTAGTTTCAAGAAGGGCAAGGGCTAGAAGGGATACTTCATGAAACGACAAACCAGTTGCTGCTCTAATGAAGAAACCCAAGGTTGAACCCAAACCCGAGACTAAGTGCTTCTGTTATGAGGGGAACGGTCACTGAGGCGGAACTACCCTAGATACTTGGTAGATGAGAAGGCTGGCGAAGTCGACAAAGTATATTTGATATACATGATATTTATGTGTACTTTACTAGTACTCCTAGTAGCACGAGGGTATTAGATACCGGTTCAGTTGCTAAGTGTTAGTAACTCGAAATAAAAGCTATGGAAAAAACGGAGACTAGCTAAAGGCGAGGTGACGATATGTGTTAGAAGTGTTTCCAAGGTTGATGTGATCAAACATCGCACACTCCCTCTACCATCGGGATTAGTGTTAAACCGAAATAATTGTTATTTGGTGTTTGCATAGAGCATGAACATGATTAGATCGTGTATATTGCAATTGTTGAGGAGCGTTGCATGGGAAACAAAAAAATTCCTACGCATACGAAGACCTATCATGGTGATGTCGATCTACGAGAGGAGATTTGGATCTACGTACCCTTGTAGATTGCACAGCAGGAAGCAATAAGAAACGCGGTTGATGTAGTGGAACGTCTTCATGTCCCTCGAACCGCCCCACGAACTCTTCCCGTGATCCATCCTACGATCCGTTCCGATCTTGTGTCGAACGTACGACACCTCCGCGTTCAGCACACGTACAGCTCGACGATGATCTCAGCCTTCTTGATCCAGCAAGCAAGACGGAGAAGTAGTTGAGTTCTCCGGCAGCATGACAGTGCTCCGGTGGTGGTGATGATCTACTCTTGCAGGGCTCCTCCCGAGCTCCGCTGAAATCTGATTTAGAGGTGGAACTATGTGGTCTAGGGTTGAGTTGCACGTGGCAAAAGTTGTCTCAAATCAGCCCTAAAATACCACTATACATAGTGTTGGAATTATGCCCTAGAGGCAATAATAAATATAGTTATTATTATAATTCCTGTATCAAGGTAATCGTTTATTATCCATGCTATAATTGTATTGAATGAAGGCTCATTTACATGTGTGGATACATAGACAAAAACACCGTCCCTAGCAAGCCTCTAGTTGGCTAGCCAGTTGATCAAAGATAGTCAGTGTCTTCTGATTATGAACAAGGTGTTGTTGCTTGATAACTGGATCACGTCATTAGGAGAATCACGTGATGGACTAGACCCAAACTAATAGACGTAGCATGTTGATCGTGTCATTTTGTTGCTACTGTTTTCTGCGTGTCAAGTATTTATTCCTATGACCATGAGATCATATAACTCACTGACACCGGAGGAATGCTTTGTGTGTATCAAACGTCGCAACGTAACTGGGTGACTATAAAGATGCTCTACAGGTATCTCCGAAGGTGTTAGTTGAGTTAGTATGGATCAAGACTGGGATTTGTCACTCCATGTGACGGAGAGGTATCTCGGGGCCCACTCGGTAATACAACATCACACACAAGCCTTGCAAGCAATGTAACTTAGTGTAAGTTACGGGATCTTGTATTACGGAACGAGTAAAGAGACTTGCCGATAAACGAGATTGAAATAGGTATACGGATACTGACGATCGAATCTCGGGCAAGTAACATACCGAAGGACAAAGGGAATGACATACGGGATTATATGAATCCTTGGCACTGAGGTTCAAACGATAAGATCTTCGTAGAATATGTAGGATCCAATATGGGCATCCAGGTCCCGCTATTAGATATTGACCGAGGAGTCTCTCGGGTCATGTCTACATAGTTCTCGAACCCGCAGGGTCTGCACACTTAAGGTTCGACGTTGTTTTAAGCGTATTTGAGTTATATGGTTGGTTACCAAATGTTGTTCGGAGTCCCGGATGAGATCACGGACGTCACGAGGGTTTCCGGAATAGTCCGGAAACAAAGATTGATATATAGGATAACCTCATTTGATTACCGGAAGGTTTTCGGAGTTACCGGGAATGTACCGGGAATGACGAATGGGTTCCGGAAGTTCACCGGGGGGGGGGGGCAACCCACCCCGGGGAAGCCCACAGGCCATAAGGGTGGCGCACCAGCCCTTAGTGGGCTGGTGGGACAGCCCAAAAGGGCCCTATGCGCCAAGGATAAGAAATCAAAGAGAAAAAAAAGGAGGTGGGAAAGGAGAGAAGGACTCCACTTTCCAATCCTAGTTGGACTAGGATTGGAGGAGGACTTCTCCTCCCTTGGTGGCGCAGCCCTTGGGGCTCCTTGAGCCCCAAGGCAAGCCTCCCCTCCCTCCTCCTATATATATGGAGGTATTAGGGCTGATTTGAGATGACTTTCCCACGGCAGCCCGACCACATACCTCCACGGTTTTTCCTCTAGATCGCGTTTCTGCGGAGCTCGGGCGGAGCCCTGCTGAGACAAGGTCATCACCAACCTCCGGAGCGCCATCACGCTGCCGGAGAACTCTTCTACCTATCCATCTCTCTTGCTGGATCAAGAAGGCCGAGATCATCGTCGAGCTGTACGTGTGCTGAACGTGGAGGTGCCGTCCGTTCGGTACTAGATCATGGGACTGATCGCGGGATTGTTCGCGGGGCGGATCGAGGGACGTGAGGACGTTCCACTACATCAACCGCGTTCTCTAACGCTTCTGCTGTACGATCTACAAGGGTACGTAGATCACTCATCCCCTCTCGTAGATGGACATCACCATGATAGGTCTTCGTGCGCGTAGGAATTTTTTGTTTCCCATGCGACGTTCCCCAACAGTGGTATCAGAGCTAGGTTCATGCGTAGAAGTAATCTCGAGTAGAACACAAAAGTTTTTGTGGGTGGTGATGTGCGTTTTGCTGCCCTCCTTAGTCTTTTCTTGATTCCGCCGTATTGTTGGATTGAAGCGGCTTGGACCGACATTACTCGTACGCTTACGAGAGACTGGTTTCATCGTTACGAGTAACTCCGTTGCTCAAAGATGACTGGCAAGTGTCGGTTTCTCCAACTTTAGTTGAATCGGATTTGACCGAGGAGGTCCTTGGATGAGGTTAAATAGCAACTCATATATCTCCGTTGTGGTGTTTGCGTAAGTAAGATGCGATCCTACTAGATACCCATGGTCACCACGTAAAACATGCAACAACAAAATTAGAGGACGTCTAACTTGTTTTTGCAGGGTATGCTTGTGATGTGATATGGCCAATGATGTGATGTGATACATTGGATGTATGAGATGATCATCTTGTAATAGAAATATCGACTTGCACGTCGATGGTACGGCAACCGGCAGGAGCCATAGGGTTGTCTTTATACTAACGTGTGTGCTTGCAGATGCGTTTGCTATTTTGCTAGGATGTAGCTTTAGTAGTAATAGCATGAGTAGCACGACAACCCCGATGGCAACACGTTGATGGAGATCATGGCGTGGCTGGTGACAAGAAGATCGTGCCGGTGCTTTGGTGATGGAGATCAAGAAGCACGTGATGATGGCCATATCATGTCACTTATGAATTGCATGTGATGTTAATCCTTTTATGCACCTTATTTTGCTTAGAACGACGGTAGCATTATGAGGTGATCTCTCACTAAAATTTCAAGACGAAATTGTGTTCTCCCCGACTGTGCACCGTTGCTACAGTTCGTCGTTTCGAGACACCACGTGATGATCGGGTGTGATAGACTCAACGTTCACATACAACGGGTGCAAAACAGTTGCGCACGCGGAACACTCGGGTTAAGCTTGACGAGCCTAGCATGTGCAGACATGGCCTTGGAACACATGAGACCGAAAGGTCGATCATGAATCATATAGATGATATGATTAGCATTGGGATGCTTACCACTGAAACTATGCTCAACTCACGTGATGATCGGACTTGAGCTAGTGTAAGTGGATCATGAACCACTCAAATGACTAGAGAGATGTACTTTTTGAGTGGGAGTTTAGCGAATAAATTGATTAAGTTAAACTCTAATTATCTTGAACATAGTCTAAGTCCACTTTGAATATATTTGTGTTGTAGATCATGGCTCACGCGACAGTCATCCTGAATTTTAATACGTTCCTAGAGAAAGCTAAGTTGAAAGATGATGGAAGCAACTTTGTAGACTAGGCTCGTAATCTTAAGCTAATCTTACAAGCTGGGAAGAAGGATTATGTCCTTAATGCTGCGCTAGGAGATGAACCACCCGCTACAGCTGATCAGGATGTTAAGAACGCTTGGTTAGCACGTAAGGAGGACTACTCAATAGTTCAATGTGCAGTCTTGTATGGCTTAGAACCGGGACTTCAACGTCGCTTTGAGCGTCATGGAGCATTTGAGATGTTCCAGGAGTTGAAGTTTATCTTTCAGAAGAACGCCCGGATCGAGAGGTATGAGACCTCCGATAGATTCTATGCTTGCAAGATGGAGGAAAACTCGTCTGTCAGTGAACATGTGCTCAAAATGTCTGGGTACTCAAACCGTCTAGCTGAGCTGGGGATTGAACTCCCGCAAGAGGCTGTCACTGACAGAATCCTTCAATCACTGCCGCCAAGCTATAAAGGCTTTGTGTTGAACTACAACATGCAAGGGATGAACAAGTCACCCGGCGAGTTGTTTGCGATGTTGAAAGTCGCAGAGTCTGAACTCCGTAAAGAGCATCAAGTGTTGATGGTGAATAAGACCACTAGTTTCAAGAGAAATGGCAAAGGCAAGAAGGGTAATTCGAAGAAGAACGGCAAGCCTGTTGCCAATCCGCCGAAGAAACCCAAAGATGGACCTAATCCTGAAACGGAGTGCTACTATTGCAAGGGTATGGGTCACTGGAAGCGCAATTGCCCCGAGTATCTGGCAGATAAGAAGGCGGCCAAAGAAAAATCAGGTATATTTGATATACATGTTATTGATGTGTACTTAACCGGCTCTCGTAGTAGTGCCTGGGTATTTGATACCGGTTCTGTTGCTCATATTTGCAACTCGAAACAGGAACTGCGGAATAGACGAAGGCTGGCGAAAGATGAAGTGACGATGCGCGTAGGAAATGGTTCCAAGGTTGATGCAATCGCCGTCGGCACAGTGTCACTTAAGCTACCGTCGGGATTAGTGATGAACTTAAATCATTGTTATTTAGTGCCTACGTTGAGCATGAACATTATATCTGGATCTTGTTTATTGCGAGACGGTTACTCTTTTAAGTCAGAGACTAATGGTTGTTCTATTTCTATGAGTAACATCTTTTATGGTCATGCACCGAATGTGAGAGGATTGTTCATATTGAATCTTGAGCGATACGCATATACATAACATTGAGACCAAAAGAGTTAGAGTAAACAATGATAGCGCCATATTTTTGTGGCACTGCCGCTTAGGTCATATTGGTGTAAAGCGCATGAAGAAACTCCATGCTGATGGACTTTTGGAGTCACTTGACTTTGATTCACTTGACACGTGCGAACCATGCCTCATGGGCAAGATGACTAAAGACTCCGTTCTCCGGAACAATGGAGCGTGCAAGTGACTTGTTGGAAATCATACATACCGATGTATGTGGTCCGATGAGCGTGGAGGCACGCGGCGGATATCGTTATTTTCTCACCTTCACTGACGATTTGAGTAGATATGGTTATGTCTACTTGATGAAGCACAAGTCTGAAACATTTGAAAAGTTCAAGCAATTTCAGAGTGAAATGGAAAATCATCGTAACAAGAAGATCAAGTTCCTACGGTCTGATCGTGGGGGTGAATATCTGAGTTTCGAGTTTGGTGATCACTTAAGACAATGTGGAATTGTTTCACAGTTAACACCGCCTGGAACACCACAGCGTAATGGTGTGCCCGAACGTCGTAATCCTACTTTATTAGAGATGGTGCGATCTATGATGTCTCTTACTGATTTGCCGTTATCATTTTGGGGTTATGCATTAGAAACTGCTGCATTCACTTTAAATAGGGCACCATCAAAATCCGTTGAGACGACACCATACGAACTTTGGTATGGCAAAAGGCCAAAGTTGTCGTTTCTTAAAGTTTGGGGATGTGATGCTTATGTCAAAAAGCTTCAGCATGAAAAGCTGGAACCCAAAGCGGAAAAGTGCTCTTCATAGGCTACCCAAAGGAGACAGTTGGGTACACCTTCTATCTCAAATCCGAGGGCAAAGTGTTTGTTGCTAAAACCGGAGCTTTTCTCGAGAAGGAGTTTCTCTCGAGAGAATTGAGTGGGAGGAAGATAGAACTTGACGAGGTTGTCGAACCTCTCATCCCTCTGGATGGTGGCACAGGGCAAGGGGAAACCTCTGTCGTTGCGACGCCGGTTGAGGAGGAAGTTAATGATGATGATCATGAAACTCCAGTTCAAGTTTCTGTCGAACCACGCAGGTCGACGAGACCACGTGCTGCTCCAGAGTGGTACGGTAATCCCGTCTTATCAATCATGTTGTTAGACAACAACGAACCTGCAAGTTATGAAGAAGCAATGGTGGTCCCAGATTCCAACAAATGGCTAGAAGCCATGAAATCCGAGATAGGATCCATGTATGAGAACAAAGTGTGGACTTTGGAGGTACTACCTGAAGGTCGCAAGGCTATTCGGAACAAATGGATCTTTAAGAGGAAGACGGACGCTGACGGCAATGTGACCGTTTATAAAGCTCGACTTGTGGCAAAGGGTTTTTCACAAGTTCAAGGAATTGACTACGATGAGACTTTCTCACCCGTAGCGATGCTTAAGTCCGTCAGAATCATGTTAGCAATAGCTGCATTTTTCGATTATGAAATCTGGCAGATGGATGTCAAAACGGCGTTCCTTAACGGTTTCCTTAAGGAAGAGTTGTATATGATACAACCCGAAGGTTTTGTCGATCCTAAGAATGCTAACAAGGTGTGCAAGCTCCAGCGATCCATTTATGGACTGGTGCAAGAATCTCGGAGTTGGAACAAACGTTTTGATGAGGTGATCAAAGCATTTGGGTTTATACAAGTGGTTGGAGAATCTTGTATTTACAAGAAAGTGAGTGGGAGCTCTGTGGCGTTTCTGATATTATATGTGGATGACATATTACTGATTGGAAACAACGTAGAGTTTTTGAAGAGCATAAAGGGTTACTTGAATAAAAGTTTCTTTATGAAGGACCTAGGAGAAGCTGCTTATATTCTAGGCATTAAGATCTATAGGGATAGATCAAAGCGCCTGATAGGACTTTCACAAAGCACATACCTTGATAAAGTTTTGAAGAGGTCCAAAATGGAACAGTCCAAGAAAGGGTTCTTGCCAGTTTTACAAGGTACGAGATTGAGTAAGACTCAGTGCCCAGCAACTGATGAAGATAGAGAGCATATGCGCTCCGTCCCCTATGCTTCAGCCATAGGTTCTATCATGTATGCGATGCTGTGCACTAGACCGGATGTTAGCCTGGCCATAAGTATGGCAGGTAGGTTCCAGAGTAATCCAGGAGTGGATCACTGGACAACGGTCAAGAATATCCTGAAGTACCTGAAAAGGACTAAGGAGATGTTTCTCGTGTATGGAGGTGACCAAGAGCTCGCCGTAAAAGGTTACGTCGATGCAAGCTTTGACACAGATCCGGACGACTCTAAGTCGCAAACCGGATACGTATTTATTCTTAATGGGGGTGCAGTAAGCTGGTGTAGTTCCAAGCAAAGCGTCGTAGCAGATTCTACATGTGAAGCGGAGTACATGGCTGCCTCGGAGGCGGCTAAGGAGGGTGTCTGGATGAAGCAGTTCATGACGGATCTTGGAGTGGTGTCAAGCGCACTGAATCCAATAACCTTGTTCTGTGATAACACTGGTGCCATTGCCTTAGCAAAGGAACCACGGTTTCACAAGAAGACCAGACACATCAAACGACGCTTCAACCTCATCCGCGACTACGTCGAGGGAGAGGACGTAAATATATGCAAAGTGCACACGGATCTGAATGTAGCAGACCCGCTGACTAAACCTCTTCCACGGCCAAAGCATGATCAACACCAGAACTGTATGGGTGTTAGATTTATTACAATGTAATTCACATGACGATGTGAGGACTAGATTATTGACTCTAGTGCAAGTAGGAGACTGTTGGAATTATGCCCTAGAGGCAATAATAAATATAGTTATTATTATAATTCATGTATCAAGGTACTCGTTTATTATCCATGCTATAATTGTATTGAATGAAGGCTCATTTACATGTGTGGATACATAGACAAAAACACCGTCCCTAGCAAGCCTCTAGTTGGCTAGTCAGTTGATCAAAGATAGTCAGTGTCTTCTGATTATGAACAAGGTGTTGTTGCTTGATAACTGGATCACGTCATTAGGAGAATCACGTGATGGACTAGACCCAAACTAATAGACGTAGCATGTTGATCGTGTCATTTTGTTGCTACTGTTTTCTGCGTGTCAAGTATTTATTCCTATGACCATGAGATCATATAACTCACTGACACCGGAGGAATGCTTTTTGTGTATCAAACGTCGCAACGTAACTGGGTGACTATAAAGATGCTCTACAGGTATCTCCGAAGGTGTTAGTTGAGTTAGTATGGATCAAGACTGGGATTTGTCACTCCGTGTGACGGAGAGGTATCTCGGGGCCCACTCGGTAATACAACATCACACACAAGCCTTGCAAGCAATGTAACTTAGTGTAAGTTACGGGATCTTGTATTACGAAACGAGTAAAGAGACTTGCCGATAAACAAGATTGAAATAGGTATACGGATACTGACGATCGAATCTCGGGCAAGTAACATACCGAAGGACAAAGGGAATGACATACGGGATTATATGAATTCTTGGCACTGAGGTTCAAACGATAAGATCTTCATAGAATCTGTAGGATACAATATGGGCATCCAGGTCCCGCTATTGGATATTGACCGAGGAGTCTCTCGGGTCATGTCTACATAGTTCTCGAACCCGCAGGGTCTGCACACTTAAGGTTCGACGTTGTTTTAAGCGTATTTGAGTTATATGGTTGGTTACCAAATGTTGTTCGGAGTCCCGGATGAGATCACGGACGTCACGAGGGTTTCCGGAATAGTCCGGAAACGAAGATTGATATATAGGATAACCTCATTTGATTACCGGAAGGTTTTCGGAGTTACCGGGAATGTACCGGGAATGACGAATGGGTTCCGGAAGTTCACCGGGGGGGGGGGGCAACCCACCCCGGGGAAGCCCACAGGCCATAAGGGTGGCGCACCAGCCCTTAGTGGGCTGGTGGGACAGCCCAAAAGGGCCCTATGCGCCAAGGATAAGAAATCAAAGAGAAAAAAAAGGAGGTGGGAAAGGAGAGAAGGACTCCACTTTCCAATCCTAGTTGGACTAGGATTGGAGGAGGACTTCTCCCCCCTTGGTGGCGCAGCCCTTGGGGCTCCTTGAGCCCCAAGGCAAGCCTCCCCTCCCTCCTCCTATATATATGGAGGTATTAGGGCTGATTTGAGATGACTTTCCCACGGCAGCCCGACCACATACCTCCACGGTTTTTCCTTTAGATCGCGTTTCTGCGGAGCTCGGGCGGAGCCCTGCTGAGACAAGGTCATCACCAACCTCCGGAGCGCCATCACGCTGCCGGAGAACTCTTCTACCTCTCCATCTCTCTTGCTGGATCAAGAAGGCCGAGATCATCGTCGAGCTGTACGTGTGCTGAACGCGGAGGTGCCGTCCGTTCGGTACTAGATCGTGGGACTGATCGCGGGATTGTTCGCGGAGCGGATCGAGGGACGTGAGGACGTTCCACTACATCAACCGCGTTCTCTAACGCTTCTGATGTACGATCTACAAGGGTACGTAGATCACTCATCCCCTCTCGTAGATGGACATCACCATGATAGGTCTTCGTGCGCGTAGGAAAATTTTTGTTTCCCATGCGACGTTCCCCAACACATAGGAGGGAGGGGGAGGGGCTTGCCTTGAGGGCCAAGCCCTCAAGGGTGCGCCGGCGCTAGGGTAGGAGGTGGACTCCCACCCCAATTCAGTTTGGGGAAAGGAGTCCACTCCTTCCTTCCCACCTCCCCTTCTTTCCCTTTTCCTTTTCTTTTCTTTTGGTATTCCTTTATGTGGCGCCATGGGCCCCTTGGGATGACTCCACCAGCCCACTAGGGACTTGTGGCGCCACCCTATGGCCTTGGGCTCACTCCCAGGTGGGTGGGCCCCTCCTGGTGAACTCCCGGAACCCATTCGTCATTCCCGGTACACTGCCGGAATTGCGCGAAACTTTCCGGTAACCAAATGAAACCATCCTATATATCAATATTCGTTTCCGGACCATTACGGAAACCCTCGTGACGTCTGTGATCTCATCTGGGATTCCGAACAACATTCGGTAACCACACATATAACTCAACTATACTAAAATATCATCGAACTTTAAGTGTGCAGACCCTGTGGGTTCGAGAACTATGTAGACATGCTCCAAGACACTCCTCGGTTAATATCCCATAGTGGGACCTGGATGCCCATATTGGATCCTACATATTCTCCGAAGATCTTATCGGTTGAACCTCAGTGTCAGGGATTCATATAATCCCGTATGTCATTCCCTTTGTCCTTCGGTATGTTACTTGCCCGAGATTAGATTGTCGGTATCCGCATACCTATTTCAATCTCGTTACCGGCAAGTCTCTTTACTCGTTCCGTAATACAAGATCCCGTGACTTACACTTAGCCACATTGCTTGCAAGGCTTTTGTGTGATGTTGTATTACCGAGTGGGCCCCGAGATACCTCTCCGTCACACGGAGTGACAAATCCCAATCTTGATCCATACTAACTCAAAGGACACCTTCAGAGATACTTGTAGAACACCTTTATAGTCACCCAATTACCTTGTGAAGTTTGATGTACACAAGGTATTCCTCCGGTGCGAGTGAATTATATGATCTCATGGTCATAGGAATAAATACTTGACAAGCAGAAAATAATAGCAATAAAACGACACGATCAATATGCTGCGTTCATAGTTTGGGTCTAGTCCATCACATGATTCTCCTAATGATGTGATCCAGTTATCAAGCAACAACACTTTGCACATAGTCAGAAAACCTTGACTATCCTTGATCAACTGGCTAGCCAACTAGAGGCTTGCTAGGGACATTGTTTTGGCTATGCATCCACACATGTATCTATGTTTTCATTCAATACAATTATAGCATGGATAATAAACGATTATATTTAAATAGGAAATATAACAATAACTATTTATCATTGCCTCTAGGGCAGATTTCCAACAGTCTCCCACTTGCACTAGAGTCGATAATCTAGTCCTCACATCGCCATGCGATTTACATTGTAATAAATCTAACACCCATACAGTTCTGGTGTTGATCATGTTTTTCCCGTGGAAGAGGTTTAGTCAGCGGGTCTGCTACATTCAGATCCATGTGCACTTTGCAAATATTCACGTCCTCTCCTTCGACGTAGTCGCGGATGAGGTTGAAGCGTCGTTTGATGTGTCTGGTCTTCTTGTGAAACCTTGGTTCCTTTGCTAAGGAAATGGCACTAGTGTTGTCACATAACAGAGTTATTGGATTTAGTGCGCTCGGCACAACTCCAAGATCTATCATGAACTGCTTCATCCAGACACCCTCCTTTGCTGCCTCCGAGGCAGCCATGTACTCCGCTTCACATGTAGAATCTGCTATGACGCTTTGCTTGGTATTGCACCAGCTTACCGCACCCCCATTAAGAATAAATACATATCCGGTTTGTGACTTAGATTCGTCCGGATCGGTGTCAAAACTTGCGTCGACGTAACCTTTTACGACGACTCTTTGTCACCTCCATAAACGAGAAACATTTCCTTAGTCCTTTTCAGGTACTTCAGAATATTCTTGACCGCCGTCCAGTGATCCACTCCTGGATTACTCTGAAACCTGCCTGCCATACTTAAGGCCAAGCTAACATCTGGTCTAGTGCACAACATTGCATACATGACAGAACCTACGGCTGAAGCGTAGGGGACGAAACTCATTTGTTCTCTATCTTCCGCAGTTGCTGGGCACTGAGTCTTACTCAATTTTATACCTTGTAATACTAGCAAGAACCCTTTCTTGGACTGATCCATTTTAAACTTCTTCAAAACTTTATCAAGGTATGTGCTTTGTGAAAGTCCTAACAGGCGTCTCGATCTATCCCTATAGATCTTAATGCCTAGAATGTAAGCAACTTCTCCTAGGTCCTTCATAGAGAAACTTTTATTCAAGTAATCCTTTATGCTTTCCAAAAGCTCCACGTTGTTTCCAATCAGTAATATGTCATCCACATATAATATTAGAAATACCAAAGAGCTCCCACTCACTTTCTTGTAAATACAAGATTCTCCAACCACTTGTATAAACCCAAATGCTTTGATCACCTCATCAAATCGCTTATTCCAACTCCGAGATGCTTGCACCAATCCATAAATGGATCGTTGGAGCTTGCACACTTTGTTAGCATTCTTTGGATCGACAAAACCTTCGGGTTGCATCATATACAACTCTTCCTTAAGAAAACCGTTAAGGAACGCCGTTTTGACATCCATCTACCAGATTTCATAATCGAAAAAATGCAGCTATTGCTAACATGATTCGGACGGACTTAAGCATCGCTACCGGTGAGAACTTCTCATCGTAGTCAACTCCTTAAACTTGTGAAAAACCCTTTGCCACAAGTCGAGCTTTATAAACGGTCACATTACCGTCCGCGTCTGTCTTCTTCTTAAAGATCCATTTGTTCTGAATAGCCTTGTGGCCTTCAGGTAGTACTTCCAAAGTCCACACTTTATTCTCGTACATGGATCGTATCTCGGACTTCATGGCCTCCAGCCATTTGTTAGAATCCGGGCCCACCATTGCTTCTTCATAATTCGTAGGTTTATTGTTGTCTAACAACATAATTGATAAGACAGGATTACCATACCACTCAGGAGCAGTACGTGATCTTGTCGACCTGCGAGGTCCGATAGGAACTTGATCCGAAGTTTCATGATCATCATCGTTAACTTCGTCCTCAATCGGCGTCGCAACGATAGGGGTTTCCCCTTGCCCCGCGCCACCATCTAGAGGGATTAGAGGTTCGACAACCTCATCAAGTTCTATCTTCCTCCCACTCAATTCTTTCGAGAGAAACTCCTTCTCAAGAAAACCTCCGTTTTTAGCAACAAACACTTTGCCCTCGGATTTGAGATAGAAGGTATACCCAACTGTCTCTTTTGGTTAACATATGAAGATGCACTTTTCCGCTTTGGGTTCCAACTTTTCAGGCTGAAGCTTTTTGACATAAGCATCACATCCCCAAACTTCAAGAAATGACAATTTTGGCCTTTTGCCATACCACAGTTCGTATGGTGTCGTCTCAACGGATTTTGATGGTGCCCTATTTAAAGTGAATGCAATTGTCTCTAATGCATAACCCCAAAACGATAACGGCAAATCGGTAAGAGACATCATAGATCGCACCATCTCTAATAAAGTACGATTATGACGTTCAGACACACCATTACGCTGTGGTGTTCCAGGCGGTGTCAACTGTGAAACTATTCCACATTGTCTTAAGTGAGCACCAAACTCGAAACTCAGATATTCACCCCCACGATTAGACCGTAGGAACTTGATCTTCTTGTTACGATGATTTTCAACTTCACTCTGAAATTGCTTGAACTTCTCAAACGTTTCAGACTTGTGCTTCATTAAGTAGACATAACCATATCTACTCAAATCGTCAGTGAAGGTGAGAAAATAACAATATCCTCCGCGCGCCTCCACACTCATCGGACCGCACACATCAGTATGTATGATTTCCAACAAGTCACGTGCACGCTCCATTGTTCCGGAGAACGGAGTCTTAGTCATCTTACCCATGAGGCATGGTTCCCACGTGTCAAGTGAATCAAAGTCAAGTGACTCCAAAAGTCCATGAGAATGGAGTTTCTTCATGCGCTTTACACCAATATGACCTAAGCGGCAGTGCCATAAAAACATGGCGCTATCATTGTTAACTCTAACTCTTCTGGTCTCAGTGTTATGTATATGTGTATCATCGCTATCAAGATTCAATATGAACAATCCTCTCACATTGGGTGCATGACCATAAAAGATATTACTCATAGAAATAGAACAAACATTGTTCTCTGACTTAAACGAGTAACCGTCTCGCAATAAACAAGATCCAGATATAATGTTCATGCTTAACGCATGCACTAAATAACAGTTATTTAAGTTCGTAACTAATACTGATGGTAACTGAAGTGAAACTGTGCCGACGGCGATTGCATCAACCTTGGAACCATTTCCCACGTGCATCGTCACTTCATCCTTCGCCAGCATTCGCTTATTCCGCAGTTCATGTTTCGAGTTGCAAATATGAGAAACAGAACCGGTATCGAATACCCACGCACTACTATGAGAGCTGGTTAAGTACTCATCAATAACATGTATATCGAATATACCTGATTTTTCCTTGGCCGCCTTCTTATCAGCCAAATACTTGGGGCAGTTACGCTTCCAGTGACCCAGTCCCTTGCAATAATAACACTCTGTTTCAGGCTTAGGTCCAGCCTTGGGTTTCTTCGTCGGATTGGCAACAGGTTTGCCGCTCTTCTTGGAGTTACCCTTCTTGCCTTTGTCGTTTCTCTTGAAACTAGTGGTCTTATTCACCATCAACACTTGATGCTCTTTACGGAGTTCTGATTCTGCGACTTTCAGCATCGCGAATAACTCGCCGGGTGACTTGTTCATCCCTTGCATGTTATAGTTCAACACAAAGCTCTTGTAGCTTGGTGGCAGTGATTGAATAATTCCTTCAGTGATAGACTCTTGCGAGAGTTCAATCCCCGGCTCAGCTAGACGGTTTGAGTACCCAGACATTTTGAGAACATGTTCACTGACAGACGAATTCTCCTCCATCTTGCAAGCATAGAATTTATCAAAGGTCTCATACCTCTCGATCTAGGCGTTCTTCTGAAAGATAATCTTCAATTCCTGGAACATCTCAAATGCTCCATGACGCTCAAAGCGACGTTGAAGTCCCGGCTCTAAGCCATACAAGACTTCACATTGAACTACTGAGTAATCCTCCTTACGTGTTAACCAAGCATTCTTAACATCTTGGTCAATCGTAGCGGGTGGTTCATCTCCTAGCGCAGCATTAAGGACATAATCCTTCTTCCCAGCTTGCAAGAGCAACTTAAGATTACGTGCCCAGTCTACAAAGTTGCTTCCATCATCTTTCAACTTAGCTTTCTCTAGGAACGTATTAAAATTTAGGGTGACTGTCGCGTGAGCCATTGATCTACAACACAAATATTTCAAAGTGGACTTAAATGATGTGATCGTGTCACAACTTTATTTTGTTGTTTAACAAATATTAAAACGTGTTAGTTCAGATCTGGACAGAATTATAAATTAACGTATGGGGTCATCTTAGAGATGCTATATGTCGTTTCCGGCCTCATTTAAAATGCCTAGGTAGGCAGTTTAATTATGCTTCACCTCTTGACATGTTTAACAACATTTAATATTGTCGTGTACCTAAAGAAGAGTGAATTAAATAATTTGTATGTGAAGTTTCGTCAATATGCAACTCGTTGCATATTGAGCTTCAGTTAATGTGTAGTGTTTGATTGTGTGAATTGCCATGTCATACGTGCATAATTGATACCGTTCATGCATCACATGTGTTGTGCATTGTGTGGTGAATATAATTTGTTGATTCTTGTTTCCTTTTTGCTTCGTATCGATAGAGTTCCGACCACTTCGGAGTGTGAGGATCCGTTCGACCACGTCGGTTCGTCTGCTTCACGGAGTCTTTCTTCATTCAAGCGGGATCTTAGGCAAGATGATCATTTCCCTAGATACCATTACTATCATTGACATGCTAGTTGTCTCGTTTCTTTCGTTATGTCTCGTTGCCTACCACCTGTTAAATATTAGAGTCTCAACATTGCCATGAAAACCCTCAACCGTTCACAACCTAGCAAACCACTGATTGGCTATGTTACCGCTTGCTTAACCATGTGTTAGCGTTGCTAGTTGCAAGTGCAGTTGCTTCCATGTGATAACATGGGTTCCTTGTTATATCACCTTATTAATGCTATTTAATTTAATGCACCTATATACTTGGTAAAAGGTGGAAGGCTCGGCCTTTCTAGCCTGGTGTTTTGTTCCACCTTTGCCCCCTTAGTTTCGGCTACCGGTGTTATATTCCATAATTGAGCGCTCCTAACACAATTGGGGTTGTTATGGGGACCCCCTTGATAATTCGTCTTAGATTAAAACTGGTCTGGCAAGGCCCAACTTTGGTACTACACTTGCCTAATAATCTATTAAAAATGCATAGGGACCCGCCGACACCCGCGGAGTAATTAATCAACCCCCGGGCCAGTGCTCCTTTTGATTGTTGGTCTAACCTGAGCGATGTCCGGCACCCCCTGGTCACCCAGGGTTTAGCCAACCCGACGGCTAGCTCATCCGTCATGTCGTGAGAACGAGATACGCGGCTCCTATCGGGATCGTCGACACGTCAGGCGGCCTTGCTGGATTAGTTTTACCTTTTACGAAATATCTTGTGCATCGAGATTCCGGTGATGCTTTGGGTAATCTCAGAGTTGAGGTTTTCCACTAAGGAGTCCGACGAGATCGTGAGTTTCGTGATCGAGGATGTCTATGCGGCTTGTGGTAATTTGTGATGGACTAGTTGGAGCACCCCTGCAGGGTTAAATCTTTCGGAAAGTCGTGCCCGCGGTTATGTGGCAACGTGGAAACTTTGTTTAACATCCGGTTATAGATAACTCGAACTAAGCTTAATTAAAATATGCCAACTGAGTGCGTAACCGTGATTGTCTCTTTCGTGAGTTCCTTCTCCGATCGAGGACACGGTGGGGTTATGTCTGACGTAAGTAGATGTTCATGATCATTCATTTGATCATCAACAGATCACATCCGCTATGCGTAGATCATCCCCCTCTTTATTCTTGTACTCGTAAGTTAGCCAGTAAATAAATACTTAGTCGCTTGCTGCAGCCTCACCATTTAACCATACCTCACCCATTAAGCTTTGCTAGTCTTGATACCTTTGGAAATGAGATTGCTGAGTCCCGTGTGGCTTACAGATTACTATAACACAAGTTGCAGGTACAGGTAAAGTGTATTAAGACGTGAGTGTGATGGTTGTTCATTTGGAGTTTCTTCTTCTTCATCATCGATCCAGGATGGGTTCCAGGTCGGCAGCCTGGGATAGCAAGGATGGACGTCGTTCTTTTATCGTTTGTTTTCGTTCATAGACGGACCCTGCTCTTCTACTTGATGTTCATGTATTGTACCGATGTGACTCTGATGTAGCCTGTGGCGAGTGTAAGCCAATTCCATATATCTCTGATTTTTTAGTACATGTACTTGTAACGATATCCATTCTTGCGAAATGACGAGATGCGCTCCTATCCCTGTCGAGGCCCTCACGCCAAAATAAGGATATGGTCGCATCTTGGGTGTTACAAATTGGTATCAGAGCAGTACCAACCTAGGAGCCCCCTTGATTGATCGAACTTGGCTGAGTCGAGTCTAGTGACAAACTTGTTTGAGTCTAGTTATATATCGGAGAGTAGGATTCTTTTTTCTCCTCTTCTATGCTCTAGTGAGGAATCTTGACGTAATAATTTTAATTCTACTCCTCTTCTCACTTAATTTTTTTTAAGATCACGCGGATATTATTGGAATCTATATGATGTCAATGTGATGGAGTTCTGTCTTGGTGCCTCCTGTCTGACTTGATTTCTTTCGGGGAGTTGAGCTCCAGGGGATTCTTGAGCACATCGTTATCATTCAGGTTTCTTAATATCTCAGGACGAAGGATGTTCGAAATTGATTCAATACTAGTAGTGGCGAGAGGAGTACGACTTCCCCAGTGCTGGTGCAGATAGATCCGGATGTATCACCATACTTTGTATCGTTGTGATTACGAGTGTGTGAGATAGATGAGGTTCCGAGATTCTGGTTATGTGTTGACGGATGTGATACACTGGACGGGTTAGATGCTAGGAGTTGAGAGATGAATTTATCCTTGTATCTATGGACCAAGTTTCAACCCAATCAGAGAATATTTTATACACACTTTTAAAACACAAGGATTTGACGATGTCGCGGACGCGTGCGTGTGTGGTTGGTCTCAAAACGGTCAACAACGAAAACAGAGAGAACCGACGACTAACAATGGATGCAAGTTTTGAAAACTCACGGCAACGAGATGCCGATGCAACGCGGATGATGCGAATGATGCGATGACTAACGCAACAAACAAAATAATAACACGACGGCAACGGAATAAAAGGGGAATCTTCTGGAGCGTCAGTCTCGAGCTGTCACAACACGCGACATGCACGTAGTCATCGCCGTAATTTTTGTTGGGGCGGAACACGCCAGCGCGCGCACATGTGACGGCCTGGTGAGGAGCAGGGCGTGTGCTCGAAGATGAGGACGAAGAGCCCTCGGAGGCAGCAGCAACGGCCGAGCTTGAAGCAGCACTGCACTCCAAGTTGGTGGACAGCGTGGCGCCGCATGCTACTTCTTGAGCTTGTGTTGGTTTTTCCCTTGAAGAGGAAAGGGTGATGGAGCAAAGTAGAAGTAAGTATTTCCCTCAGTTTGAGAACCAAGGTATCAATCCAGTAGGAGTATCAAGATGAGGCACCAATGAACCTGGCAAAAACAAACAAACTTGCACCCAACGCGATAAAGGGGTTGTCAATCCCTTCACGATTACTTGCAAGGTGAGATCTGAAGGTGATGAAAGGTAAAAAGAAATACTAGTGCAGCAAAGTATTTTTGGTATTTTGTATGCAGATTTGAATATATGATGTGTAAAATAGACCTGGGGGCCATAGTGTTCACTAGAGGCTTCTCTCATGATAGCAAGTATTATGGTGGGTGAACAAATTACTGTCGAGCAATTGATAGAATCGCGCAAAGTCATGACGATATCTAAGGCAATGATCATACATATAGGCATCACGTCCGAGACAAGTAGACCGATACTTTCTGCATCTACTACTATTACTCCACACATCGACCGCTATCCAGCATGCATCTGATGTATTAAGTTCATAACAAACAGAGTAACGCCTAGAGGGATACATTCATGCAATATGACATAAACCCCATCCTTTTACCCTTGATGGCAACAACATGATGCGTGCCTCGCTACCCCTTCTGTCACTAGGTGAGAACACCGCACGGTATGAACCCAAAACCAAGCACTTCTCCCATTGCCAGAATTATAGATCAAGTTGGCCAAACGAAACCCATAACTCGAAGAGAATTACAAGAACAGGAAATCATGCATATAAGAAATCGGAGGAGACTCAAGTAATATTCATAGATACTCTGATCATAAATCCACAATTCATCGGATCTCGACAAACACACCGCAAAAGAAAGTTACATCGGATAGATCTCCATGAAGATCATGGAGAACTTTGTATTGAAGATCCAAGAGAGAGAAGAAGCCATCTAGCTACTAGCTATGGACCCGAAGGTCTGTGGTGAACTACTCACGCATCATCGGAGAGGCAATGGTGTTGATGAAGAAGCCCTCTGTGTCCGAATCCCCCTCCGGCAGGGCACTAGAACGTGCCCCAGATGGGATCTTGCGAAGACAGAAGCTTGCGGCGGCGGAAAATTATTTTAGTGGCTCTCTTCTTTGGTTTCGGGATTTTAGAGAATTTATAGGCGAAAGAGGTAGGGCAAAGGAGCCACGTGGGGCCCACAAGCCTGCCAGGTGCGGCCACCCCCTAGGCCGCGGTTAGGGGGCTTGCGATCTCCCACGAGGTCTCCTGCCTTGGTTCTCAAGTCCCCTGCCTATCTTCTGTTATGGAAAAAATCATCCCGCAGGTTTTATTCCGTTTGGACTCCGTTTAAAATTCTTCTCTGAAAAAGGTCAAAAATACGGAAAAAATAGAATCTGGCACTTGGCACTGAGTTAATAGGTTAGTCCCAAAAAAGATATAAAATAGCATATTCATGCATATAAAACATCCAAAGTTGAAAAGATAATAGCATGGAACCATCAAAAATTATAGATACGTTGGAGACGTATCAAGCATCCCCAAGCTTAACACCTGCTCGTCCTCGACTAGGGAAGTGATAAAGACCGAATTTTTGATGTGGAATGCTACCTAACATATTTGTTCTTTGTAACTTCTTTCTTGTGGCATGAATGTTCAGATCCATAATATTCAAAACGATAGTTTACTATTGACATGAAAACAATAATACTTCAAGCATACTAGCAAAGTAATCGTGAACTTTTGAAATAACAAGGCCAAAGAAAGTTATCCCTACAAAATCATATAGTCTAGCTATGCTCCATCATCCCCATACAACGAATTTAAATCACGCACAACCCCGGTATTGGCCAAGTAATTGTTTTCGCACTCTTACTTTCTCAAACCTTTTCAACTCTCACGCAATACATGAGCGTGAGCCATGGATATAGCACTAAAGGTGGAATAGAGTGTGGTGGAGGTTGTGAGGCAAAAAGGAGAAGATGGTCACATCGACTCGGCGTATCAATGGGCTATGGAGATGCCCATCAAGAGATATCAATATGAATGAGTAGGGATTGCCATGCAACGGATGCACTAGAGCTATAAGTGTGTGAAAGCTCAAAAAGAAAACTAGTGGGTGTGCACCCAACTTGCTTGCTCACGAAGACCTAGGGAAATTTTGAGGAAGCCCATCATTGGAATATACAAGCCAAGTTATATAATGAAAATTCCCACTAGTATATGGAAGTGACAAAACAAGAGACTCTCGATGTGACAGCCCGAGGCCGACGCCCAGAAGATTCCGCTCTTTATTCCATTTCCGTCGTGTGGCTATTTTATTTTTTTTGGTTGCATCGTCATGTAGTTTGCATCATCGCGTCATGCATGGCATCATGTCATCTGTGCTTGTCTGGTGTGGCTAGTTGCACCTCGTTGTTTGAGTGTGAGCGCATGTGTGTATGTGCCTTAGGGCCTTGCAACGTGATTGGGTGCAACAAGTTCAAGCTCGTAACCCTGTTGCACCGAGGACCTAAAAACCTTCTCTCCCCCTCTCCCCTCTTATTTCGTTTTTGCGGTTGCTAAAGTTTCCCGTTTTAAATCCCTATTTAAAAGGGTTTGTCTTCTTCTTTTCAATAAAACTCCTTTTATTAAATGCGGGGGCAACCCTTGGGTTTTCTTTATTTTTCTCCTTTGGTTTTATTTTAAAAAAACCGTCTCATTTTCTTTTCTCTTTTAAAGGGCTTTTATTTTATTCTTTAAATAAAGAGCTTTTATTTAATTTTTCAAAAGGGATTTTATTTTATTCTTCAAAAGGTTTTATTTTTTTTATTCGTTTAAAAGATGCCCAAGCTATTTTTATAGTTGGGGTTTATTTTTTTCAAAGATCCCAAAAACATTTTTTTAATTATTATATTAATTTTGTTTAATTCTTTTCGCTTTGTGAGTTTTTCTGTTAAAAAACAAAAAAAACCGAAGAAGGGAAAGGAGCCCAGCCTAGTGCTGCTGAGCTGGCCCAAGGCCCGCGAGGCCCGTGCCTGCCTGCCCTAGTGCAGCCCGATCCCGATCCCGTGAGCGTCTTCCTCCCGTGCGCCGTTGCTCCCTCAGCCCCCTACCCCCTTTCTTCCTCCTCACCTCCCAGCGCCTCCTCCCCCATCTCGTCTCCTCCTCGGGACCCCCTTGCCCGAGTCGGTCGCCGTCCCGCCAGGGAGGTTCCCCTCGTCGCACTGGTGCCGCCCCTAAACCCCGGTCGCTGCTCCACCCTGCCCCGCACCGCCTCCTACCTTGCGTCACCGCCCGTGCCTGTTCCGGTCGGATTCCGCTGCCCCCTCGGACTCCCTGTGTCCGTGCCTACCTCCGCCGCGCCCACTGCAGCTCCCAGAGACCAGCCCCGTGGCCGCGGTCTCCCTCTTCCCCTAGGCCACACCGGGTCCCACCTCGCAGGGCCCCGCCGGGAACCTCCTCGGTGGCCGCCGCAGTTCCAGCCAGCACCCACAGAACCTTGGAGCTCGTCGTCATTGCCTGCTCCTACTGCCGCCTGTGTTGCTGTTGCCGCTTGCTTGTAGATGATGTTGTTGTCGTTGCCTTGCTGCTGCTAGCTAGCTAGCTGGAGCCGTTGCCGTTTTGCTGCTGCCGATGCATGCGTGTTGCTGCGCTTTGTTGTTGCCGTGCCTTTTGCTGTTGCTGTGCATGCTGCCGACCGATGCCTGTAGTAGTAGCTCGTTGCCTATTGTTGACGTTGTTCTTGCTGCGATGCCTGCTTGCTGCTTGGGTCGCTTTGCTATTGCTGTAGATGGTAGCTCGCTAGGCTGCTGCTTGCTGTGATGCGCGATGTAGCCGCTGCTGCTTCTGCCTTGCTGCTGTAGCTTGCTTGCTAGCGTGCTGCCTGCTTGCTGCTTGGTTGTCGTAGCTTAGTTGTTGTTGCTCTTGTTGTAGGTAGCTAGCTGTTATAGATAGTCTTAGTTGCTTTTGTTGTTAGATGCTAGGTAGATTGCTGTTGCTTGCTTATGTTGTCGTCGCCGCGTAGACCATCCCCGCCGCATGGAGTCGACAAGTTCGGCGAGTACAACGACGACCTCGACGAACCCCGAACATCGACGGAGACGTGATCGACTACCGGCGCCGAAGACCCGAGAACCACAACGTCGAGCGAACGACTACCGTCGCCGAAGACCGTGTACCGACGACAAGAGAACGACTACCATCGGCGAGACCGAGTACCACTACTTCCACGACGACCACGACAACAACTACTTCCACGACGACCACGTCGACAACTACTTCCACGACGTCCTCTATGACCCGATCCCCTCTGATTCGCACGCGTCGAAGGTATAACAATGAGACATGGCTGAGAACTGTATGCATGTGTTGTATGAGTTGAATGTATGTATGCACCGTATGTTGCCCATTGCACGTGTACTTCTTTTGTTGTGCCTCGACACATGGGAACCCGAGATACGGGATCACCCCATCTTTATTTGACGTTCCCGCACACGCTCCCTATTCGTTGGCACGTTATCTCGTTGAGTATCGGGATAGGAACGTTGCCGTGGCATCATTCCCGACTTGTTGCCATGGTTCCCTTCCGCTCGCCGTAGCGACACCTGCTTCTTTCTCTTCTTGCCGTGATGTTGTAACTCACATGCATGACGCATTCATGGAATATATACCTTGTGTTGCATGTATCTTGTGCTGTAGCGTCCGTGCTAAGCCCCTCATGTTAACCAACTAGGTTGCCATGTAGGATCATCGCTCACCCCTTGCCATGTTAACAACAATTTAATATTGCCGTGTAATTAATCGGGGGTGAACTAAACAAATAAACGTGGAGTTTCGTCGATATGCACCTCGTGGCATATCGAGCTTCACTTAATGTGTAGAGTTTGTGTGAGGTGAATTGCCATGCCATGCCTTGCATCATTGATCTGTTCATGCATCATATTAGGTTTGCGTCATGTGGTGCATCGTGTGGTGAATATTTGTGTTGATGTTTGTTTCCGGTTTGCTCCGTCTCGATAGAGTTCCGCAAGCGTGTTGGAATGTGAGGACCCGTTCGCGTCCAGCAAGGCCGCCCGACGTGTCGACGATCCCGATAGGAGTCGCGTACCTCGTTCTCAGGACACGACGGATGAGCTAGACGTCGGGATCGCTAAACCTCCGGGTGACCAGAGGGGCGTCGGACATCGCTCAGGTGGGACCAACACTCATGAGGAGCACTGGCCCGGGGGTTGATTAAATTTCCTCGGGTTAATTACTCCCTATGCGGTTCATTAGTTATTAGGCAAATGTAGTACCAAAGTTGGGCCTTGCCAGACCAGCTTTAATCTAAAACGAATTATCAAGGGGGTCCCCATAACAACCCCCATCGTCTTAGGAGCGCTTAATTATGGAACATAACACCGGTAGCCAAAACTAAGGGGGCAAAGGTGGAACAAAACACCAGGCTAGAAAGGCCGAGCCTTCCACCTTTTACCAAGTATATAGGTGCATTAAATTAAATAACATTTAAATATGGTGATATAACAAGGAACCCATGTAACACATGGAAGCAACTACACCTGCAACTAGCAACGCTAACAACATGGTTAAGCAGGCGGTAACATAGCCAATCAGTGGTTTGCTAGGTTGAACAGGTTGAAGGTTTTCATGGCATTGTTGAGAGGCTGATATTTAACAGGTGGTAGGCAACGAGACATAATCGATAAGCGATAAAAACTAGCATGGAAATGATAGTAATGGTATCTGGGGAAAAGGTCATCTTGCCTGAGATCCCGCTTGGAAAAGGAACAACTCCGTGAAGTCGGCGAACCAACGTAGTCGAACGGGACCTCACATTACGACACACTTGCGGAACTCTATCGAGACGAAGCAAACCGGAAATAAGCATCAACACAGATATACACCACACGATGCACAACAGAATGCACAACCTAATATGATGCATGACCAGTTCAATGATGCAAGGCATGGCATGACAATTCACCTCACACAAACACTACACATTAAGTGAAGCTCGATATGCAACGAGTTGCATATCGACGAAACTCCACGATTAATTATTTAGTTCACTCCCGCTTATTTACACGGCAATATTAAATGTTGATTCACATGGCAAGAGGTGAAGCGGGTGATTCTACATGACATCCTAATCGGTTATCATGCGGGACTTAAAAGTCGCTACGTCTCAAGAAACATGCAACACAAGATATTATGCCATGAATGCGTCATGCATGCGAGTTCATAACAACACGGGCAAGAAGAGATAAGAAGCATGTGTCGCCAAGGCGAACGAAAGGGTACGAAGGCGGGAAAACGGAAACGAAGCCACGGCAACGTTCCTATCCCGATAACTCAATGAGATATCGGTGCCAACAAATTGGAAGCGCGTGCGTGTCAAACCAAATAATGATGGGGTGATCCCGTTTATCGGGTTCCCATGTGTCAGGGGCACAACAAAAGAGGGACAACGTGCAACGGGCAACATATATGGCGCAAGCATACGGTTACATCTCATACGTCACATGCACTCGGTTCACGACAACGTTCCAACGTATACCTTCGAAGCATGCATATCGGAGCGGTTCGGATCGTTGTAGGGTAGGTGTACATAGGTCGTCATGGATGTCGTGGAAGTCGTGGCACTTGCGATCTTGTCGGCGGTAGTCGTACACTTGGCGTAGTGGCACACGTTTCTTCGCGTCGGTAGACGTGCACTGCTCCGTAGATGTTCGGGGTCGTCGAGGACGTCGTGGTACTCGGCGAACTTGTTGGATCCACGGTGGTGGGGATGGTGCACGCGGTCTTCGGCGACGTCCCAAAAGGCAGCAGGGCAAGGCAGCAGGTTAGCGGTAGCAGCAGCAAGCAGCAACACAACAGCAAGCTTCATCAGCAACATCGACAGCAACTCAACAACATCACCGACAGCAAGCATTATAGCGGCATAGCAACAGCAAGAAGCATCGCGGCAAGCAACAACAGCTAGCATCGGCAGCAAGCGACAGCAACTAGCAGCAAGCAACAGCAACGGCGGCAAGCGGCAGCAATGGCAAGCAGCAGCCAACAGCGCCAGCAAGCGGCGACGCAGCAAGCAACACAACAGCAACTAGCAGGCAAGCGGCTGCAGCAACAGGCACATCAGCAGGCACAATAGCAAGCTTCTACAGCAACTTCATGCCACCGCGACAGCAACCCCACGCGTGGCAAAACGGCGTGGCTGGAGGAGCTAGCGGGTGTGGCTGGCGAGCTCGGCTTCGGCAGGGAGGCGGCGGTGGCTCCTTGCGGCCGGCGACGCCGCATCAGGTGGCGGGGCGAGCTACCGGCGAGAGGAGGCGAGGTCGGGGCCATGAAGGGGCTTGGCACGGGGCTGGCCTCCGGCGCCTGCCGACGAGGCAGCAGGGCAGCGGGAAGAGCTGCGGGGCTCGGGAGCTCGGGACGAGGTCGAGGCGGGAACGGCGACGGCTCGGGCAGGGGGCTCTAGGCCTGGGCGCGAGCGAGGGAGATCAGGGAGAGGGGAAACGGGCTAGGGGAGGTTTCGAGGAGGGGAGGAGGAGGCACAGATCGAGAGGAGGGGCTCGAGCCTAGGGATGTTGCAGCGCGGGGCATAGGGAGGACGACGGCGCAGGAGGGAAAAACGAGGGGGAGATGGGATTGGGAGGAGTCTTCCTGTCGCTAGGTTAGGGGAGCGCAGGGGCCTTGGGCCGTCTTGCTTCGGCTAAAAGGCCTCGCACAAAATAAGCTGGTTAAAAAAACAGAAAACCACACACAAAAGAAAAAGAATTTAACGAAAATAAAAATACTTTTGGGCTCCTTAAAACATGCCCCAATAAATAAAAATACATTGGTACCTTTTGAAGAATAAAAATAAAACTCTTCTATAGGAAAAAAAAATGAGACTCTGTTTTGAAATAAAACAAAATGAGTAAATAAAGAAAAACTAGAGGGGTTGCCTCCACATTTAATAAAAGGATTTTTAAAAGAAGACGAACATTTTATAGGGGTTAAAACTGAAAGTTTAAAGCAGCCACAAAATAAGATAAGAGAGGAGAGAAGGTTTTATGTCCATGGTGCAACAAGGGTTTTGAAGTGGCTCTTGTTGCACCCACTCTCATCACACCTACAATACAATGCCACACTCACAAAGCACTAACACTCCAACAACAAGGAGCAACAAGAACACAGTTGACATGATGCCATGCATGATGCCATGATGCGCAAGATGAATGCAACAAACAAAATAAAACACACTACGTCAACGAATTAAAAGGGGAATCTTCTGGAGCGTCGATGTCGGGCTGTCACAACTCTCCTACACTACAAGAGGATCTCGCCCCGAGATCCAAGAATGAAAGGGGAAGAGGATGAGAAAGAACAAGAGGTAAAAATTAGTCGCTTCTTTCACAAACGAGTGAAAACAACGATCCTTGAAGGTTGCAAAGCGATGAGGACTGATATGATAAACAAGAAAGAATTCACGGAAAATTTCGGCAGCACTTCGGTAGGAAAATGGGACAAAAAATTCGATTAGATGGGAGAAATAGACAATATTCATAACAAACAACTAAATAGAACAAGGGAACACACCAATCTTGATAGAACAAGATGATAGACCCAAAAGAGCAACATTACAATGCCTCCGGAACAATAGAATAGGAATTAGCTCATACGGAAGAAGAGAATGAAGAAAAGAATGACAACTATCATCACAATAGAATTGAAGAGCCTCCAGACAGAGAATTGACGTAGTAGTTGGAAAATCAACATCGACGAACAAGATAGTAGCGGGCTTATGAAAATCATCTCAGCATTTATGAGGTGACAACCAACCACTAAAAGAAACAAGGATAGATTGGGAGCAACAAGATATGAACACTTCTTTCACCAAGAGGATACATTGAGTACTTGGATAAATGATAATTACCATAATAGCCACAATCCTAAGGAAAAGCTTTAGGTGAAAACTAAACCAAGATACTCAACCCAGAATCATGAGTTGAAAAAAATATCTCATGATTATAGAATTGGTGGATTTAATTATCTCATTCTTGAAAGGAAAACTCTTCGAGGCTCCTACACTAACAAGAATGCTACAATACCACCTCAAAGGATAAAGGAGAACAACGCATTGGAAATGCAAGAGAAAGAATACTTGAGGTACTCCAACAGGAATCTTGAAGAACACTTTGAGAAAATCACATCCTTGAAGAACCACCATGACGGGCCTCCGTATCAAAAGGATGATGCAATGATAAGAAGGTAGAAAAGAATAAGATTATGACCTTGTGAAGATTTAGATGGAGCCTCACAAAGAGATACTTGAGAAAACTTGAAACTCCAGAAAAGAAAAGATAAGAACACTTGAGAAAAAGGAATTGATATCATGAGCCACTCCGGACGAAGAATTGAAATCATTTGATGAAACAAGAATAAGAATTATGTTATGCTAATCCTTGACCAAATTAAATTGACGACAATCAACGGATTTAGCATACGACTTAATCTTCTTGAAAAGATTAAAGAGAGATAGATAAAGCACAAACTTAAGAAGTCTTGAAACAACCACCGACAAGAATTGAAACGAATGAGGCAATCATGCATGAATGGAGATACATGAGAATGAAGAGATCATGTGCCACCTGAGAGAAGAAAAACTTAAACAAGGCACCGGAATAATTGAGAGATGAACGAAGAGACAACAATTGAGAAGAATTGAGGATGAAAGCTGAAAGCTGAGAATGAAGAATCTTCTAAAATGATGGCCTTCGGAGGATCGAGAATGAAAACAACTCAGAAATGCACCGGATAGCAAGAAAGGAATACTCATGATTGACACAATTAAGATGATGGCACAAAGCTGAAATGACGAATCCCCAAGAGAATGGACCAAGAATTGAGAGAAACACTCCTTCGGTCTTCTAAGCTAAAAATGAGGAGGAGAACACCACCAATAATACTGAGACACTCCGGAATAAAGAAGAATGAAAGGTTGGACCACAGACGGAAATAAGTTCAACTGATCTTGGAGAAGGAATATGACTGATGAAATTCATACTTACGTCATAGTTGAAAAGAATTAAAGATCTCCGGGAAAAGATTAAAGAGCCAGGAAAGATCCTGGGAAAGAACCTGTGGGTTATGGGGACACTCAAAGAAACCACCATTAGAAAAGATTGCTTAGAAGAGAAATATTGCACCGGTAAGAAGAGAACTAGATGAGGTTAGCACCTCGAAATAATTAAAAGAATTGAAAACACGAAACTTCTGAGATATCTTCAACACTCCGCATAGAAAAAAGAGGAATGAATAGCAAGATAGGCTCATAAGAATATCAACATAGGAAAGAATTACAAGGACGAAAAGGATAAGATGAACACAGACAACTGAATTAAATTCACCGGTAAGGATGACAAGAATGAACAAATATGACACGAATCTCCTGAGAATCTTCACAGTGAATCACCGGGTAAGAGAGAAAACAACAGACAGCGGAAGCACAATGAAAAGAAAACTCTTGGATGAAAATTGAATCACTGAGAAAAAGGGTGGGAGGGTGGGGAAAACAAAAGACAACTTGGAATAGATGAGACACACTCCTGATAGAATTGAGAGAATGATCTTGCAAAAGAATTGGAGAGGATTGAGTTCAGTCGAAGAGAAGCACACTGGTTGCAAAAGAATTAACATGACAACTCCGGTTGACAAGAATTGACATGACAATTGATTAAGCAAAAGGATTAGCACTCTCATAAGAATATGAGAACACCACTAGGAAAGATCTAAAATCACCACTTGACATCGAAGCAACTCGAATTACCATATTCAACAAAACAAAGGGATTAGGCTTATGAAACAAGCCAGAACAAACTCAGGAGAAAGATTTCATCCGATATTTTCGTGGACAGGATCGCACGGGCTCGAACCTTACAGTAGCCATCAAGTGCAAGGCAGTGCACCCGACATACGAAGCGTCCCCGGGTCGTAGCAAGCTACAAGGAATCTTTAAGACACAACGTGAACCGCTGTAAGAAGACCGTCAACAAACGAATCCACTAGATGTCGAACCCCAACCTAACATCATGCATTTGTTGGAAGATTGTCCTATAAGTAACTACTTGAATTCCCACCTAAGAATTCCGAAATTTCTGGTCATGCAATCTGGTACACGGATACAAGGAGTAATATTCACACAACTCCTATACTAACCCGTCCAATGTATCACATCCGTCAACACACGACCAGAATCTCGGACCTTCATCTGCTACAGACCCTCGTGATCACAATGATACAAAGTATGGGAGTACTCCCAAACAATCTGCACCAGTACTGGGGACATCGGGGTTATCTCGCCACTACTAGTATTGAAGCAATTACGATCATCCTTCGTTCTTAGATACTAAGAAATCTGAATGATAACGATGTGCTCAAGAATCCCCTGGAGCTCAACTCCCCGAAATAAATCAAGTCAGACAGGAGGCACCAAGACAGAACTCCGTCACATCGGCATCATATAGATTCCAAAAATATCCGCATGATCCTAAATTTTTTTGAGTGAGAAGAGGAGTAGAATTAAAATATTACGTCAAGAATCCTCACCAGAGCATAGAAGTGGAGAAAAAAGAATCCTACTCTCTGATATATAACTAGACTCAAAACAGTTTTTCACTAGACTCGACTCGGCCAAGTTCAATCAAACAAGGGGCTCCTAGGTCCGTACTACTCTGATACCAACTTGTCACGCCCAAGATGCGACCCTATCCTCAATTTGGCACGAGGGCCTCGTCAGGGATAGAAGCGCATCTTATCGTTTCGCAAGAATGGATATCGTTACAAGTACATGTACTGAAAAGAAGAGATATATATATATATATATAGAATTTGCTTACACTCGCCACAAGCTACATCAGAGTCACATCAGTACAATACATAATCATCATGAATAAGAGTAGGGTCCGACTACGGACGAAAACAAACGAGAAAAGAAGAACGGCGTCCATCCTTGCTATCCCAGGCTGTCGGCCTGGAACCCATCCTAGATCGATGAAGAAGAAGAAGAAGAAGAAGAAGAAGCAACTCCAAATGAACAATCAACGCGCTCGCGTCAAGTAACCTTTACCTGTACCTACAACTGGTGCTGTAGTAATCTGTGAGCCACATGGGACTCAGCAATCTCATTTCCAAAGGTATCAAGACTAGCAAAGCTTAATAGGTGAGGTATGGTTAAGTGGTGAGGCTGCAGCAAGCGGCTAAGCATATATTTGGTGGCTAAACTTACGAGTACAAGAAATAGAGGGGGAAGATCCACGCATAGCGGACGTGAACTACGGTTGATCAAATGAATGATCTTGAACACCTACCTACGTCAGACATAACCCCACCGTGTCCTCGATCGGAGAAGGAACTCACGAAAGAGACAGTCACGGTTACGCACACAGTTGGCATATTTTAATTAAGTTAACTTCAAGTTATCTAGAACCAGTGTTAAACAAAGTTTCCACGTTGCCACATAACCGTGGGCACGGCTTTCCGAAAATATTTAACCATGCAGGGGTGCTCCAACTAGTCCATCACAAATAACCACAAGCCGCATAGAAATCCTCGATCACGACACTCGCGATCTCGTCGGATTCCTTAGTGGAAAACCTCAACTCTGAGATTACCCAAAGCATCACCGGAATCCCGATGCACAAGATATCTCGTCAAAGGTAAAACTAATCCAGCAAGCCGCCCGACGTGTCGATGATCCCGATAGGAGCCGCGTATCTCATTCTCAGGACACGACGGATGGAAAAGCCTACAGGTACCAAACCTCGAGTTGCCCCGTGGTGGCCCCGCAGTCTGTCCATTTTGGACCAACACTCATGAGGAGCACTGGCCCGGGGGTTGATTAAATTTCCTCGGGTTAATTACTCCCTATGCGGTTCATTAGTTACTAGGCAAATGTAGTACTACCTCCGTCACGGTTTAGAAGGCACTGTTAAGTTTGCGTGCATTTCCACAACACACAAGGCTTAAGGTGCATTGCATTTACTCCTACAGCTAAATAGTACTCCGTTGTACTATTTCTATATGCATGCGTAGTGTGAATGCTATTTAACTCATTTTACAGCCAATCAATAACCGCCTAGGTTCTAGAGAATTTGCATGCACGCCTTCTAAACCTTGACGGAGGAAGTACCAAAGTTGGGCCTTGCCAAACCAGCTTTAATCTAAAACGAATTATCAAGGGGGTCCCCCATAACAACCCCGATCGTGTTAGGAGCGCTCAATTATGGAACATAACACCGGTAGCCGAAACTAAGGGGGCAAAGGTGGAACAAAACACCAGGCTAGAAAGGCCGAGCCTTCCACCTTTTACCAAGTATATAGGTGCATTAAATTAAATAACATTTAAATATGATGATATAACAAGGAACCCATGTAACACATGGAAGCAACTGCACCTGCAACTAGCAACGCTAACAACATGGTTAAGCAAGCGGTAACATAGCCAATCAGTGGTTTGCTAGGTTGAACAGGTTGAAGGTTTTCATGTCATTGTTGAGAGGCTGATATTTAACAGGTGGTAGGCAGCAAGACATAATCGATAGAAGCGATAAAAACTAGCATGTCAATGATAGTAATGGTATCTAGGGAAATGGTCATCTTCCGTGAGATCCCGCTTGGAAGAAGAAGAACTCTGTGAAGTCGGCGAACCAACGTAGTCGAACGGGTCCTCACATTCCGACACGCTTGCGAAACTCTATCGAGACGGAGCAAATCGGAAACAAGCATCAACACAGATATACACCACACGATGCACAACAGGATGCACAACCTAATATGATGCATGACCAGTTCAATGATGCAAGGCATGGCATGACAATTCACCTCACACAAACACTACACATTAAGTGAAGCTCGATATGCAACGAGTTGCATATCGAAGAAACTCCACGTTTAATTATTTAGTTCACTCTCGCTTATTTACACGACAATATTAAATGTTGTTTCACATGGCAAGAGGTGAAGCGGGTGATTCTACATGACATCCCAGTCGGTTATCACGCGGGTCTTGAAAGTCGCTACGTCTCAAGAAACATGCAACACAAGATATTATGCCATGAATGCATCATGCATGCGAGTTCATAACAACACGGGCAAGAAGAGATAAGAAGCATGTGTCGCCAAGGCAAACGAAAGGGTACCAAGGCGGCAAAACGGAAATGAAGCCACGGCAACGTTCCTATCCCGATAACTCAACGAGATATCGGTGCCAACGAATTCGAAGCGCGTGCGTGTCAAACCAAATAATGATGGGGTGATCCCTTTTATCGGGTTCCCATGTGTCAGGGGCACAGCAAAAGAGGGACAACGTGCAACGGGCAACATATATGGCGCAAGCATATGGTTACATCTCATACATCACATGCACTCGGTTCACGACAACATTCCAACGTATACCTTCGAAGCGTGCATATCAGAGCGGTTTAGATCATTGTGGGGTAGGTGTACATAGGTCGTCATGGATGTCATGGAAGTCGTGGTACTTGCGATCTTGTCGACGGTAGTCGTACACTTGGCGTAGTGGCACACGTTTCTTCGTGTTGGTAGACGTACACTGCTCCGTAGATGTTCGGGGTCGTCGAGGACGTCATGGTACTCGGCGAACTTGTCGGATCCACGGTGGTGGGGATGGTGCACGCGGTCTTCGGCGATGTCCCAAAAGGCAGCAGGGCAAGGCAACTGCTTAGCGGCAGCAGCAGCAAGTAGCAACGCAACAGCAAGCTTCAGCAGCGACATCGACAGCAACTCAACAACTTCAGCGACAACACGCATTATAGTGGCATAGCAACAGCAAGCAGCATCGTGGTAAGCAACAACAGCTAGCATCGGCAACAAGCGACAGCAACTAGCAGCAAGCAACAGCAACAACTAGCAGCAACGGCGGCAAGCGGCAGCAACGGCAAGCAGCAGCCAACAGCGACAGCAAGCGGCAACGCAGCAAGCAACGCAATAGCAACTAGCAGGCAAGCGGCTGCAGCAACACGCACAACAGCAAGCTTTGGCAGCAGCTTCATGCCACCGCGACAGCAACCCCACGCGCGGCAAAATGGCGCGGCTGGAGGAGCTAGCGGCTACGGTCGGCGAGCTCGGCTTCGGCAGGGAGGCGGCGACGGATCCTTGCGGCCGGCGATGCCGCAGCAGGTGGCGGGGCGAGCTACCGGCGAGAGGAGGCGAGGTCGGGGCCCTGGAGGGGCTTGGCATGGGGCTGGCCTCCGGCGGCCTGCCGGCGAGGCAGCATGGTGGCGGGAAGAGCCGCGGGGCTCGGGACGAGGTCGAGGCGGGAACGGCGCCAGCTTGGGCAGGGGGCTCCAGGCCTGGGCGCAAGCGAGGGAGATCAGGGAGAGGGGAAACGGGCTAGGTGGAGGTTCCGAGGAGGGGAGGAGGAGGTACGGATCGAGAGGAGGGGCTCGAGCCTAGGGAGGTTGCAGCGCGGGGGCATGGGGAGGACGACAGCGCAGGAGGGAGAAATGAGGGGGAGATGGGATCGGGAGGAGTCTCCCTGTCGCTAGGTTAGGGCAGCGCAGGGGCCTTGGGCCGGCTCGGGTAGGTTGGCTTCGGTGGGCCTGGCTCTGTTCGGCTAAAAGGCCTCGCACAAAATAAGCTGGTTAAAAAAACACAAAACCACACACAAAAGAAAAAGAATTTAACGAAAATAAAAATACTTTTGGGCTCCTTAAAACATGCCCCAATAAATAAAAATAGATTGGGACCTTTTGAAGAATAAAAATAAAACCCTTTTAAAGGAAAAAAAATGAGACTCTGTTTTGAAATAAAACAAAATGTGTAAATAAAGAAAAACCAAAGGGGTTGCCTCCACATTTAATAAAAGGATTTTTAAAAGAAGATGAACATTTTATAGGTGTTAAAACTGAAACTTTAAAGCAGCCACAAAATAAGATAAGAGAGGAGAGAAGGTTTTATGTCCATGGTGGAACAAGGGTTTTGAAGTGACTTGTTGCACCCACTCTCATCACACCTACAATACAATGCCACACTCACAAAGCCTAACACTCCAACAACAAGGAGCAACATGAACACAGTTGACATGATGCCATGCATGATGCCATGATGCGCAAGATGAATGCAACAAACAAAATAAAACACACTACGCCAACGAATTAAAAGGGGAATCTTCTGAAGCGTCGGTGTCGGGCTGTCACAAAGGATGATTGTGACAAAACAAAAAGTAAAGACTCCTATAATACACGACGCTCCAAGCAAAACACATATCATGTGGTGAATAAAAATATAGCTCCAAGTAACGTTACCGATGGATTGAAGACGAAAGAGGGGATGCCTTCCCGGGGCATCCCCAAGCTTAGGCTTTTTGGTGTCCTTGAATTTGGCTTGGGATGACTTGGGCATCCCCAAGCTTAGGCTCTTTCCACTCTTTATTCCATTGTCCATAGGAACATCACCCAAAACTTGAAAACTTCACAACACAAAACTTAAACAGAAACTCGTGATATCATTAGCATAAGTAAACAAACCACCAACTTTTTAGGTATTGTAGTAAACTTAATTTCCATTTAGATTGATGTTATATTGCTGTATTCTGACTTTTCCATGGCTCGTACCCCCCGATACTAACCATAGGTTCATCAAAATAAGTAATCAACACAATAGAAACAGAATCTGTCAAAAGCAGACCAGTCTCTAGTAATCTGTATACTTAGTATACCTATGGTATCCCAAAAATTCTTAAAAATTATGACAATTAAGTCAATTCGCATATAAACCAGAAGCAAAAAGAATCAACTCAAAATCTCTTTCTGGAAGGAATTAAAAATAATTTCGTGAGCACAAAGTTTCTGTCTTTTTCAGCATGATCAAACAACTATCACCAAAACTAATCATAAAGGTTCTACTTGGCACAAACACTAAAAGAAACATAAAAAGAAAACACAATCATAACAGAATTATTATGGTGTGGACACAACAAAATAGAAAGTGAAAAGCAAAAATAAATTTATTCATTGGGTTGCCTCCCAACAAGCGCTATTGTTTAAAGCCTTTTAGCTAGGCATTGATAATTCAATGATGATCACATAAAAGATAGCAATCGGACACGAAGAGAGCATCATGAAACATGTGACAAACATATCTAAGTCTAACATACTTCCTATGCATAGGAATTTTATAGGAAAACAAATTGTCAAGACAACCAATAGTTACCATATGCAAGGAAGAAGAAAGAGACAATAGCAATCTCAATATAACGAGAGGTGATTTAGTGATATGAAAATTTCTAAAACCATATTTTCCTCTCTCCTAATAATTACATGTGGGGTCATATTCAAATTCAACAATATAACTATCACATAGGATATTCTTTTCATGATCCACATGCATGCAAAGTTGACGCTCTTCAAAAATAGTGGGATTATCATCAACTAAAGTCATGACTGTCATTAATAGAATTTATAGTGAAACCATTGCAATCATCCTTTTCATTCAAGGAGCCCTCGTGAATCACTTCATAAATTTCTTCATCACAATTTTCAGATTCACGCATCTCAAGCAAAACTTCATAAAGATAATCTAGTGCACAAAACTCACTAGCAATTGGTTCAACATAATTGGATCTCTTAAAGAGATTAGCAAGTGGGTGAGGATCCATATCAATAGATTTTCAGCAAGCGAAGATGCAAGCATATTGAAGGCACATAGCACACAAGCAAAGGAAACACAAACGAAAAAGGCAAATATTTTTGTAATTTTTTTTCAGAAGTGGGGGACAGGAAAATGAGAGGCAAAAGCCAAATAATGTAAATGGAAGAGATGAGTTTGCGATAGTTACTTGGATATGCTTCACTTTGAATACTCCCCGGCAACGGCGCCAGAAATTCTTCGTGCTACTTCTTGAGCTTGCGTTGGTTTTTCCCTTGAGGAGGAAAGGGTGGTGCAGCAAAGTAGAAGTAAGTATTTCCCTCAGTTTGAGAACCAAGGTATCAATCCAGTAGGAGTATCAAGATGAGGCACCAATGAACCTGGCAAAACAAACAAACTTGCACCCAACGCGATAAAGGGGTTGTCAATCCCTTCACGATTACTTGCAAGGTGAGATCTGAAGGTGATGAAAGGTAAAAAGAAATAAAAGTGCAGCAAAGTATTTTTGGTATTTTTGTATGTAGATCTGAATATATGATGTGTAAAATAGACCCAGGGGCCATAGTGTTCACTAGAGGCTTCTCTCATGATAGCAAGTATTACGGTGGGTGAACGAATTACTGTCGAGCAATTGATAGAATCGCGCAAAGTCATGACGATATCTAAGTCAATGATCATACATATAGGCATCACGTCCGAGACAAGTAGACCGATACTTTCTGCATCTACTACTATTACTCCACACATCGACCGCTATGCAGCATGCATCTAATGTATTAAATTCATAACAAACAGAGTAACGCCTTAAGCAAGATGACATGATGTAGAGGGATAAATTCATGCAATATGACATAAACCCCATCTTTTTATCCTTAATGGCAACAACACGATGCGTGTCTCGCTACTCCTTCTGTCACTAGGTGAGGACACCGCATGGTATGAACCCAAACCAAGCACTTTTTCCATTGCAAGAATTATAGATCAAGTTGGCCAAACGAAACCCATAACTCGAAGAGAATTGCAAGGATACGAAATCATGCATATAAGAAATCAGAGGAGACTCAAATAATATTCATAGATAATCTGATCATAAATCCACAATTCATCGGATCTCGACAAACACACCGCAAAAGGAAGTTACATCGAATAGATCTCCATGAAGATCATGGAGAACTTTGTATTGAAGATCCAAGAGAGAGAAGAAGCCATCTAGCTACTAGCTATGGACCCAAAGGTCTGTGGTGAACTACTCATGCATCATCGGAGAGGCAATGGTGTTGATGAAGAAGCCCTCCGTGTCCGAATCCCCCTCCGGCAGGGCACCAGAACGGTCCCCAGATGGGATCTCGCGGAGACAGAAGCTTGCGATGGCGGAAAAGTATTTTCGTGGCTCTCTTCTTTGGTTTCGGGATTTTAGAGAATTTATAGGCGAAAGAGGTAGGGCAAAGGAGCCACATGGGGCCCACAAGCCTACCAGGCGCAGCCACCCCCCTAGGCCGCGGCTAGGGGGCTTGTGATCTCCCACGAGGTCTCCTGCCTTGGTTCTCAAGTCCCGTGCGTATCTTCTGTTATGGAAAAAATCATTCCGTAGGTTTTATTCCGTTTGGACTCCGTTTAATATTCTTCTCTGAAAAAGGTCAAAAACATGGAAAAACAGAATCTGGCACTTGGCACTGAGTTAATAGGTTAGTCCCAAAAAAGATATAAAATAGCATATTCATGCATATAAAACATCCAAAGTTGACAAGATAATAGCATGAAACCATCAAAAATTATAAATACGTTGGAGACGTATCACCGCGTGACCAGGTAGCAGCGGCACCGCTAGAAAGCCGGGAGCGCGCACTCGAGGAAGGCGAAGAAGAACCAGCCGATGGCGAGCCAGCAGTCGACGGTGTACCGGGCGCGATGACGCGTTGGGGTGAACAACCGGGGCCACCCAAGGGTGAGCCAGCACCGGCACTCGAGCTGCAGGAGCTAGCAGAACGAGGGTCGCCCGATGGCACCTGTGATTGACTAGCGCTAGGAACAGCATCACCTGAAGGTGGACATACCTGCATAGGAGTGGGAACCAGGCGAGGCACAAGTGGAACAGCGGGGTTAGGAGGGTGGTGAGCTGCGAACGGAAAAATGTCCTCATCGAAACGAACATGACGTGAGGTGATGACACGATGAGAGGAAAGGTCGTAGCAACGGTAACCACGATGGTCGGGTGGGTAGCCGAGAAACACACACTCCACAGATCGATGATCAAGCTTATGGCGAGAGGTGGACGTGGTGTTAGGGAAACAGTGACAGTCGAACACGCGGAGAAGAGTGTAATCTGGTGCAAAGCCGAGGAGGAGCTCATGGGGGTGCGTGGCGAGCTGGTGTGGCATGGTTTGTAGTTCATGAGGAGCGTGGCGACACTAAGAGCCTCAACCCATAAGCGAGGTGGCATGGAGGCTGGAAGAGGAGCGCACATGTGCTGTCATTGAGCGTGCGGAGAGTGCGCTCGGCGCGCCCATTTTGTTGGTCGGTGTAGGGGCACGAGAGGCGAAACACAGTGTCGTGGGTGGTGAGGAGGGAGCGAACAACAAGGTTGTCGAACTTGCGGCCGTTGTCGGTCTGAAGGGCGAGGATGGGGCGCTCAAACTGTGTCTGTACGTAGGCATAAAACGCAACAAGTGTAGGAAGAACATCAGATTTATGACGTAAAGGAAAGGTCCAGGCATAATGAGTACAATCATCGATGAGCACTAGATAGAACTGAAAACCAAACACGCTTACAACAGGCAAAGTCCAAACATCTAAATGAAGTAACTGAAAGGGAAAAAAGCTACGATGAGTTGATGCTTGAAATGGAAGGCGTGTGTGCTTCCCAAGACGACACACAGTGAAGGTATGTAGGGCGGACGGCTGACAGGTGAAGGGAAGAAGCTCCATGGCCTGACGAAGCGCGGCATGGCCGGGGTGACCCAAGCGTTGGTGCCAGAGATCAACGGAGGCCACACCAGCGAAGTGGTGCGGGAAGATCGTGCACGAGTCAGGAGTCACGCGATACACATCGCCATCCGAGTTACATCGGAGAATCACCATGCGTGTGCTGAGGTCCTTCACAGAGAAGCCAAACATGTCAAATTCGACACAAACAGAGTTGTCACGAGTAAGCTGACGAACAGATAATAAACTTGTGATAAGTTTAGGAGAGAGAAGGACATTGCGAAGTTGGAGGGGAGAAGATGTGGTGACAAGTGCCCCATGGCCTGTGTGGGTGATCGGAAGGCGAGAACCATCGCCCACCACGATATGAGAGGAGGACGAGGGAAAAACAACACGGAGGTTACCAGAGTTCGACGTCATGTGGGCGGTGGCGCCAGAGTCGAGGTACCAATCAGAGGTACTGGTCGGCGCGCCAGACGTGGCGGAGGTGCTCTGGAGGGCAGTGTGCAACGGCCCCATGTCCCACGGCTGGGGCGGAGCGGGCGCAGTGCTGAAGCTGGCACCCGGAGAGCCGTAGTAGAACCGGCGGTGGTGCAGTGTAGCCGTACGGGGCGTACGCAGCTTGGTGCTGGGCCAGCAGAGCCTGTTGCGGAGGAGTGCCAGGCCGCGGGCCGAGGACGCCAGCACCGGGGGCACGCCAGGCCATCGGCCAGGCTTGCGGCATGCCGGTCCAAGAGTTGGCGCCTGGTGCAGGGCCGGGGAACACCGACGGGCGGGGAGCCGGAGGCTGGCTCGAGGAAGACTGCGCTGGGGCCTTGCCAGCGCGGCGGCGCCCGCGGCCACGACCGTGACCCGACGACGCGTCGGGGCCCGGGGCAGGAGCCGGTGCAGGCGCTGGAGCCTGCGGTGGTGAACGCGCGGCAACGAGCGCGTGAGCAGTGTGCTGGCGAGCCGCCTGCTCCGCACGATGTTCTTCAAGGAGCAAGAAGGAACGGGCCTGCAGAAAAGTGGGCAGTGGAGTACGGGAGGTGATGTGAGGTATAGCACCGCGGTACTGTCGCCCAAGACCACGCAGCATGTTGAACAACTGCTGGGTCTCGGTGACGGGCTGCCCGAGATCACGCAGCTGGTCGGCGAAGGACTTGAGGCGCGTGCAGTATTGCATGATTGTAAGGTCGCCTTGGACGAGATCGTGGTACTCAGCGTCGATTTAGACGGCGCGGGACAGCTCGTTGTCGTGGAAGATGCTGGTGACCGCGGCCCACACCGTCGCGGCGGTGTCCTCCGGCTGCATGACAGCGTCGAGCAGCTCCGCAAAGACGGTTGCGTAGAGCCAATGCACGACACAGTGGTCGATCATCGTCCAATCCGAGTCGCGGGGAGGCCGGCAACCTCGGCGGTGAGGTGATCGCGGACGCCGAACATGCTGACGATGGTGAGGAAGAAACGCCGCCACTAGGAGAAGTTGTCGGCATGGAGGTCGAGGACGACTGGAACGTGATGACGAATGTCGATCGTTTGCAGCACAGAGGCAGGGAAGGCGCGGAGCGGGGTCGCCGCGGCGACCGTGCCGATGGGTGCGGTAGAGAGAAACCCGGAGCCAAGGACGCCGGCGGCTGCAGAAGGAGCAGGAAGATCGTCGGCATTTTGGGAGGAGGTGGGAGAGACGATGGGGTTGGAGTCCATGGGAGCGGAAGCGAATGGGTTGTGCATGAACTGGTCATCTGATACCATGAAAGGAGAGAAGAGGATCCAACACAGCTTTTCCATTCGTCGGGTGCCAGTAATATTCAGGTTACAGAGGGCACACACGATCATCAGGACGTGCGCTAGACCACGTACTGCATGTAGGTGAGGTGGTGATCGTGTGTGTTGACCCTGAGAGCACACACGCACGCACACTTACGCTAAACTAACTACTGATGCATTCACTAGTCTAACACGCCGCACTCTTGTCCCGCGGCCGAAGCCCCTGCCCGGCCTTCACCTTCACCGTGAAACGTGCCACCGCGCTCGACGCCATCGTCTTCTCCTCCTCCTTCGTTGTGTCGGTGTCAGCAACGGTGCACTGGAGGCAGAGGGGGCGCTTGACGAGGCCCTCGGCAAGGAGGGCGTCGAGCACCTCGCGCCGGCCGGAGTATGTGATTCGAAGGCAGAGGGCAGAGCTCTAGTGCAGGGGCGTGCGCGGGCGCAGAGCAGCGCCACCACCTACGGGAGCTCACCGCTCGTCCACCGGCGGCGTCCGGATTGCCGCCACCGGTTCGTTTAACGGGCGCAGGGCCGCCGACAAGGCGTCGGACGGGGTTGAAACCGCACCAGCGCCAGCGTCGCCACCGCGCACCCGTCACCCACCCCGCCTGGGTCCCCGAGCCACGTCTCGACCGCACCGAACATGTCGTGCCAGAGCGCCGCGTCGAACCGCCCCGCCCCCACGCCCTCCCGCCGCTGCCCCAGCTCGCGTCGGACCCACGCTTCCGTAGCCCGCCGCAACCCCTGCTGTCCGCACCCGGCTGCCTGCCGTGGCCGCGTGCTAGCCGCTGCGAGTCCTCGAGTAGGCCCATGAGCAGCTTGAGCACGACGACGACGACAGGGGCCTCGATTAGCTCGCACGCGTCGAGCTTTGCGACCACGGCAGCGAGGCAGGCCCGGCAACCGGATCCAACACGTGAGGAGATCATCGGTGTGGGCAGGAGGAAGGGGACAAGGGCATAAGATGATTAACTGCTAACACATTTCCAGCGAGCCACCAACGTGCGCTTCCTCGCATTGCTCGGGCCTGGCATTCAAACGTTCCCAGCAAGCCAGACTCAGAGGTGCTTTAAGAACCGTGCCATGCAGGTTCAATACTACTTACATGTAAGCCAACAACTCAACACAAAAAAGATGCTGACAGCGGGCCTGGCAACCAAACACGCCCATTATGTTTTGGGGCGCAGGTATCATGGAGTTGATGGTTTCTGACACAAGAATAATCGAATATATTGGATCAGAGTGATTTTGACATAAAGGATTACATCTTGGTTTGACTGCCTGTCATCCTTAATCTAACAGCAGAATGTGTCACCCTAAGTAGCAGTTACTTTTTTAGCAAGTACAGTCCATCTCTCATTTCAAGCTTTTCATCTGATACCAGACCCGCAAGAAAACCCTGTAGTTCCTGCAGTGATTTATCATACGATGGTTCGGTGCAGAACATCTGGAACAAATAATATTGGAAGAAACCAGTGAGTAGAAAATATGTCAATAACAGAAATAGGAACTGTACGAGATTTCAAATTGTCTACCTTCAAAGTGTTATGTATCTTATCCAGTGTCATATTGCCGAAATTGGTTAGCATTCCGATGATGAATTTCTGCAGTGCATCCAAATGGGTAAAATGATGGTCAAATCACAGAGAACTAAGAAAGGGGGAGTAAGAAACATTTATGTTCTGAGTATTAGAGAGGAAAATATATGAGACCGCAAGGAGTCAAACCTCATAGACTGTCATTTCTTTCTTAAGTTGTTCCTCAACGGATGCAACGGAACTTTCACCTTCGTCCTCATTCATTTGAAACGCTTCACAGCTTTCGTTCACGATGCTGTTTTTGTTGACATCAGACATGCTATCAACAATTGTGAAGATATGATCATCGGCATCTGGTCCCACCGATTCAGTCAGCACCCCCTATAACATATAGTATGAAACGCTTAGATGTGTTTTGAAGCAGGGCATGGTTAAGAACCTTGTTTGGGAACTGTTTGTACAGAAATGCAGTAGCAGGTCATGTTTAGGACACGGTGCTTCTGGTCGCGAGCACACATGAGCGCGAAATCTGGTCTTCTCGATCTATCTTCGGGATGAGTTGCATCAAGTTCCTGTGCCCCGTCAGTGAATCGTTTTTAAATGGTGAAAAGCAGAAATACAGTAGACGGATAAGGCTGGTTGCGGAGTGTGGAGTTGCCGCCGTGACGGGAGAACAGAAGAGCCGTGGCTCGGAATGGGGATCTCCTCCTGATCCATAGGCTTGGGAAGCTGGATTTCTGGTAGGGCGATGGCAGAGTAGTAAATAAGGGGATGGAGCCAAGGCCGGCTACGCTGGTTTTCATTGGCCACCGCGGCTTGCTCAGCAGCGGAGATCGGCGCCGAAGAATACACCACGGGCACCTGCTGGAATGGAGTTCCTGATGTCATCAATTAGGAGGTAACCTCCTGTGCTCCTTGCTGCCTAATTTGTGATTGTCAATTTGCATGGGGGTTGTGTCTTGATGGCGGATTTGGCCGATGCAGGACCGCCGTGATAGAAGAGGGGAAAGAGAACGAGGTTCCAATTGAGCCGCTGTGCTACCCCTCGGTGGCCTCGGTTGCTGTTGAGGTGCCCCCATGGCCACAGCTAGCGCGCACGTGCAGATTTGTGCAACAGAGGGGGAAGTAAGATGCTCAACTGCAAGCATCCGAGCAATCGATTGGTCAGATTGACCCCAAAACTCCAGGATGGACGCGAAGGTAATCGCTTGGCTCTGGGTGCTTTTGGTTTCAAAGTGTTTGTGTGAATTAGGGCGGAATGCAATTGCAAAAATTGGATTGCAGAGATGGTAATAACTTTTGCCATGAGTGCATTTGCAGAATTTGTCCCCTGCATTTTTTTTGCAGAATTAGTAATAGATAGCTCCTGGGAAAGTAAAGTGCGTATACATATAATCTGAGACTGGTGTGGTTCTTTCAATCCTGCCCTGTTACTGCTGAGACACACGATGCAGCATGTTATGCAGAGAATATTCAGATTGGTAGGGCGCAAAGTATCCACCGATGTGAAACTAACTGGTGCTTACAAAAGGATTGCAGTGTTGTTTTATTTTTGGCATATTAAATTCTGATATGAGCGAATAAAGGCTAGGCACAGAAAGAAATAATAAGTAAAAAAATAGATAATTGCTGATCACAAGCATGCATCTGTATGGATTTAGGATTACGAAATTAATAAAATGTTGACTGTAGCAGAAGATATGACGTGCACAAGGATGCGTTGTATTTGTACAACACGATGTTGACGTGCACAAGGAGGGAGCTTGACAAGTAATTTATCAAAGCTGCACTTAAAATATCTACTTGGCAAGTGAAAACACTTAAAAACCCGGTGGTTTTTAATTCGTAGGAAATGGTTCGAATACCTTGTCCCATATCTAGTCGTCATGTTATGGTTTCGTGAGAGAATTTGAACCTAACGGACGACTAACCGTTATTGGGTGGATTTGTTTGAGCCGAATTATCGTTTACAAGGAAGGGCGGATGTATGGGTCATGGCAGATCAGGTGGCGCCACATATTCGATGTGCGCTTTGTGGTGAGTAAATCCACATGACTTTATGCTCAACTTTGTGAAGTAATGTGTATCAGTCAGTAACTGAAACTTGTGTTGACGCAGCTTGCCTTGATGTACAACTCCTACAATCTGGACTACAATCACATGAATATGATGATGGGCTTTGCGGCGCTTAGCTATAGGCTTGAGTGGACCAAGAAGGTGCACATATGTTTACAATATTATACTACTCCTCTGTAAAGAAATATAAGAGTGTTTACATCACTACTTTAATGATCTAAACACACTTATATTTCTTTATGGAGGGAGTACTATCAAAACATTGCTCTGCCCTGCACCTAATTACTAATTGTGTTGAATTGTTGATCACTCAGATGATGCTCCCTGTGCCGATGATGGATTCGTTGTCTCTTTATGTTGTTGATGTTGAGGAAAAGACACTATGTGTGATGGACACATGCAAGACATCCAAGTCACTAGAGGAGATGAAGAACAAGCATGAAGACAACCCAAACATCATTCTGGAGGGTCTCCGTGGCTACATCCATGCAAACATAGCAGATTAGCATGTGTCATCTCAATGATGGAAGGTGATCTACAATGTGGGGATGCACCCCAGCTGCAAAATTTCAGTGCCCTGCTCTAGGGATGTACCTCTACAATCCCCTCACACTGGTACGCGCAATGAGCCTGATGCTCTACTGATATGAAATGCACTAGTAATGCTAACAAGGTGGGGTGTTAATATTTTCAGAACCGCCTTCACTACTTCCGCCGGTTGATTGCTTATGAGGTCATCTCAATGTTTAAGTAGTTCTGTAGAACTACTTATATGGAACTTAAGTATGAAACTTATGTATGGTACTCCCTCCGATCCATAATGAGTGTCACAGTTTTGAAGTAACCTAGTTTAAAACTGCGACACTTACTAGATCGGAGGGAGTACCTTAGGGTGGTTTTGCTGGATTCATGGTTGATGTTTATATATGAAGCTAAGTTGACGAAGATGTTTCTACCTTGTGTTGGTGCTGATGGGAAAGAGCAACCTAGTAACATTAATGTTAGCAAGCCAAAAGTTGCAGACAAAGTCTGGCGTAAAACTTTGTAGAATTCCTTATGAGCATGAGATCGTCTACGCATGCGAGGACAACTTGAAAGCTTGTAAAAACGTGGCAGTACCTGAACCATATATGACTATCATTTTTTGTTGGTAGCTCCCATAGTAATGTGTTATTCGACTTGTTTTGCGAAACACCTTGTGGTGACTGCGAGACTCTATCATGTGGGCGTGAGAGAACAAAGCAAAAACTTGTGATCACAGTTAAGTAGTTTTGAGAATCCATGGAGTGAAACTTACATGGCTAGGATGTTTAATTTGTGGTGCCTACGCGAATTTGGGACATATGTGTTTGCACACCACCATGATGGCAGGGTTTTGTAGTTATTGGAGTCGTGATTCCATTTTGGTTGTAAAAAAACATGAATAATGTCAACTGTGTTGCAAGTTAAAGAAGTAACCTGGGGGATACGCTCCAGAAATAATCTGATGAAACTTTGCAAAACCAAAGTTCATGGGGATGTTGAATTCGAGTGGAATATGATAACAAATCCAAGTCGCAAACATTTTCACTGATAGGTGGTCCGACTGAAGTGGGCAGGTGCAACAGTGGGGCGCAAATAAATGAGGTAGCTGTCAGCGTTGGTCCAGAATCTGGAGTTAGCGGCCTAGTCCGTGACGGAGCGGCTGAGCTGGAGCACAGGTAGCTGACGCCGTACCAAGAGTTGTTTGCCAGAAGTGGGCCAGTAGAACTGTTCTTTAATAGATATACGTGAGTATTACCTGGGCCTGTACGTGTCAGAATGGGAATCTTGAGGATCACGGACAGGAGGGATATCGCGAGCACATGTGCTCCTGCTCAGAAGAGCACTTTCGGTCATGTTTAGAGATATATATGGATCTATATATTTTGTGCGTAACTCTGATCCCAAGACTATCAACCATCTAGTCCATCTTATTAAGTGCAAACATTGAAATATCGTAGTTACAAAAACTGAAAGTACCATTTCACCTTTCATTAGTAATGCCAAGAATAACAGCGTTAACAGTTTTTTTAACTTAAAGCAATGTTGACACTGATATTAATGCCATACCCCCTCTGTTCCTAAATATAAGCCTTTTTAGAGATTCCAATATGGACTACATGGGGAGCAAAATGAATGTGAATGAATCTACACTCTGAAATACGTCTATATACGTCCGTATGTAGTCCTTACTGAAATCTCTAAAAATGCTTATATTTAGAAACAGAGGGAGTAGATGAGTAAAGAGTTCAAAAGGTAGTAACAGCATGCTACACGTGAACAATAAAAGTATTTTGACTTCATAATACATTTGTGACACACCTTGCTTGTCCAGAAACCTATTCTTCTGTTGAGAGAGTCTACAGGTATGCCAATTTCGGTAGCAAGTGCCTTTGAAGTCCAGCTGAAAATGTTTGATGATTTTAGTCAGATGAGAACATAAGAGATATGCAGGAAGACAATTGATATTACCTTGGTTTCTCTTGAAACCGCATTATGATTGCAGCATGCACAGGCACTACAGTAAACTGCATACTTCTGTCCTCAAATTGCAGTTCCAACTGGAAATGAAAAGAGAGCTCGTAAGAGATATTTCTTCAGTCTTGATGGTTACCCAAATATACCCGTCAACTTCAAGTTTGATATCAAACCTTGACCGTTCCAAGATTTTTCTTCCACAATAGCTTCCGTGGAGTTTTTATCTGATGAAATCTTTGTGCAAAATCAGACAGCAGTTTATCAACTGAAGCAGGAACTGCAAGATCTTCTGTCTACATTTGCAGCAAGTATAGAGGTTTAGTGAATCAAGAAAGTACATCAAACAGCAAAAGCTCACAGTTCAACCCTTCAGTAAACAGACCATCAGATTAACTACAGTACAATTAACCACATGCATTGGTGAGGAAATCATCTTCAACTCTGTATGCCCTTGCACCCAAAAGGAGGAAAGTTTTGATGTTGGAAATTATGCATTTAAAAATAACAGATATTAAAAAAAATGTGGTGACAGAAACTGAATCTTAGGAATTGTTCTATGTACGAAACAATCAAGATTTGAAGATGGCAGACACTGACAAAAAGTTGGTACCAAGATTTGATGACAAACAATTCTGGCAAAACAATTTACTTATTACTGTTGGTGCATATCTCTTTGTACAGCAGGATAGCATGTCAATCAATACAGACCACTTTCACCAATTTACGCTCCTGGCTCAACGGTCTCCTAATTGATATAGCATGTTATTAATTGAAATGCCTGAGTCATTAGCGATAACTCATCCACAGCATGAAAAGGGAGGGGGTACCACCATGATTTAGATAAAAGCTTACTGGTAATACCTGAATTGGTGGCCAAAAGTTGGAAGAAATTATTGTAGCATCAAGAACATCATGAGAAATTTCTGCCTCCTCTTGCCCAGCAACTACCAGAAAAAAATAAGGGTTCAAATGCAGGTACAATGATAGTTGATGGTTTATGAAGCAACATGCAGTATTTGAATGGTACCAGTTCCAGGTGCATTTAATAATGATGTTTTAATATTTGAGTTGGTTCTCTTCGAGTCAATCAAGTCGTTGAGCATAATCTCACACTTCTGCATGCTGCTCTCACCGAAATGAATCTGCCAAACAACATAATCATGAGAAAATAAAGGATACAACAAAGGCATAATGCATCACATGCAATCCAGTCATACGTCTTTAAAACATTACTAAGTATGGGTGAATACAAAAGTTGGTCTTAACCTTAAGAAGCTCCAGCGTGCGGATATCAGAATCTATATCAAAATCAGATTTGCTGAGCAGCTTTTCGGCCAGCATTACACGATATTCATTGACCAACTGATCCTTTGAGCCAATTATACTGACCATCAGTCCAAGTATATCAATTTTCCTCCTACTCCTGCTGCCTTTCAGTGGATCTGCTTCAACAGGATCAGGCTCCCAGCTGTAAAAGTTGGGGCCATAGTCCACGATCTTAGAGAAGCAAACTTTCCAAGGGCTCAAGGAATAACAGGTGTTATGGTGAATGCAATGAATAAATCATACCTTTCAGAATTCAACCAAGCTTGCTTCTCATCAATGATTGTCTGATCATCATAGTCAGCATTTTCCTGGTTTTCAGCATCCCTGTTCAATTCTTCAAGAAGATTATCACCAGCATTTCCCCCACTTGTGTTTCCTCCAGATCCATCAGTTAGCATTGTCACTATGCATTTAATAGTGTCTTTTCTACCTCTCAGATAATCCCTAATTGGTTCACCAACTGCTTCCAAGAATACACCAGTGGGGTCAATCGACCGCAGTGCCTTGATAGTGGAAACATACTGGTGCAATATGTCATTAGTTGAGGCACCAGCAGTAAGCAAGCGATATCTCAATGACGAGATAAATGAGTCAACAAGCTTAGAGTGTTGCCCCGTGTACTCTAAACACTGCTTTAGGTCTTCAATAGCAGGTGAACTTCATCCATGACCCAAGAAACATCCAGATGATAAAATTTTGCACAGGTTAAGAACACATGCAAAGTAACAAAAGAATGGGGTCAATGTGACACGAGACATGAAAGTAATTCGTAAAATAGAATCAGATATTCGAGATGACAGTGTCAACATACTTTATGAACACCTAAGCATGTAAACAAGGAGAGAGAAAGAAGAGTATGACACATATCAAGGTGGATAAAGCAAATCATCAAATACACGTTAGTGAAGAAATAGCTAGATGACCTACAGCATGATATATAAGCTCTAAGCCTCTTAACTATATTGCACTTCAGTTAAATGAGGATAGGCTGCAAGAATACAGGGTATACAGTAGCCATTATTGGTATGAAGACATTGTAGAGGTTGTATGGATCAAGTAGCCAAAAATTACACTTCCAGAAGTGAGAAAAGTATTCAAGAATATAAATCAATATTCAAATCTCAGTCCTATTTAAATGCTTAACATCATCATATAGAGAGAGAAATGGCTAACCTCTCGGGGTAATCTACTATAATTTCGAAAAGTTTGCCAATTCTTAGGTCCTGCAAGGTTTCATAAGCAAAATATTCAAGGCGCATGTGCCACCTTAGAAGTGCTTCGGAAGGAACACCGATCCCTGGGAAGGAAGAAGGGCGTGAGGCTAAGGGCGATTTCAGACCAGATAATCCACTGTCATAGTCAATAGAGTCCCCAAGATATGTCAAAAGAGCATGCAAAAACTGAAGAGGAACAACCTGACAAGAACCAAAAAAATTGTCAGCACAAGCCTAAGAGGTAAGCATCATCTAGTGGGGAGATATATAAATTGAAGACAGAATAGCCTGACAAGACCCAAAAGTTTCCTTAATATTGTTACGTAAAAGTTGAAGAGGTAAGTAACATGGAGCATCAGCATCCATGGAGAATATATAGCCATAAGCTGGGTATCATATTCAATAAGTCCAGAACAGTTATAACAATATAACAAGATCTCTATCTGCTAATATGACATGCTAAAGAACTGGTCCAAAAATAGATATCAAACAACTGCAAGAACATTAGCAAAGATGTTCTGAAGTAGATCCTGGTCAATGACAGGTGCACTGCAGTTACACTTTTACATAAACAGCTTCAAGTCTGAAGATTGAGCATAACAGGCTAAGCATACAAAGAATAATTTAACCTCGGGAAGCTCAATTACTTAAGTTGGCTGAGCATAATACAAAAGCATGTGATATAAAAAGAAAATTGACATGGAAATAGTCATGCTTATAAATAGATAAACTTAACAAGATGGTGATATGAACGGGTACTTGAATCCACTTCTTGACACACCCAAGGACAGGGATTCTGTAATCATCACCAGCTAGTTCATAAACTTTAGACTGCAGAGTGAGAATAAATTAAGATAAGGTTACTGCCATAAATTCAAGGGCATCTATGCCAAAATAAGAGATGGAGTAGGTGCTAGGCACAGAAGGATGTATGGACCTTTAAAAGCCAAATTATTGCAGAGGAATAAGAATCTTCGGTCATAGATGTAAAACCAAGACATCTAAGATCACAAACAACTTTTCCAATATTCTTAACCAAATTACAACTTTCTGAAATAACTGTTTCTTGACCATCAATGTCCATTTTAGAATCCCAAGCAGAAACGTTGCTCCTTCCAAAAAGTTCATTATTAGCAAGTTGGTCATTCTCATCAGATGCATCCACCATGGTATTTAGTTCTTCCAGTTTCTTCTTGAAATAGACATTTAGAATCTCTGTAAAATGTCAAGCATGAGCGAACATGACTTTTCCTGATCAAAAGCACGGCCGTAAACAAGGTAATGCCATCACAGGAACTGAAGGTGCCAATAACTAGTGCCTCAACAAAGAACAGAAAATATAACCCTCTGTGTTTTGTTGATTTTCATTATTGCAAAGCCTAACTCAAAATCGACGCCGTAAGGTTCATTAACAGAATAATTGTATCCAACGGAACACCGATTCGTGTCAAACACAAGAAAACAAAACTTGTCTTCTCATGAAACGGAGAAGGAAAGGTTGCTAACCAGGAAAGCTCAAGGGCAGTGTTGTCAGAAGTACAGATGATACCATTAATTGGTACCTAGGCATTAAGCTGGAGCTACACTCAACTGCTTTGAGCTTTCTGTTATGTGCCTTTTCCTCGTATGATTGTAAAGCATGAGCTAGAACTAGGACACATTTTTCCTGGTAACTCTTTTCCAAGCATATGTCCTCCAGTGCTGCACTTAAGACATCCTCAGGCCAGCTTTCCTGAACCTGGAATACATAATTTGAGAGATTATGTTATTTATAAAGAAATAAAACAAGGTGTAAAGTGATCATGTCTAAAATATTTTTAACCGGGTGAAACCAGGTGTCTCAAATTAAACCTACTGATGATATTTTTATTGAGATTAACACATCAACATTTGGTACATTATCCATGTCCATGCTACAGTACGGAAATCTGATGGTGCATATCACTTCAAAACAACACATGCAATTTCAACCACACCAACATATTCAAGGTCAAGCTGGGCTATATCAGTTTATCCTACTCCTTAAATTTTTTAACATTTTATCATTTTTATGACTGGTACCTACTCCCTTAGCTCCAAATTATTTGAAATTCTAGCTTTGTCTTATGTCAAACCTCTATAAGTTTGGCCATGTTAAGAGAAATAAATATCAACATCTACAATACTGGATTAGTTTCCTTGGATTCATCAGAAAATATATTTGATGTTGTATATATTAGCACATTTTTCTATAGACTTGGTAAAATATATAGAAGTTTGACTTAGGACAAAGCTAGAACTTCAAATAATTTGGTACGGAGGGGTAAATGCACTCTAAGTATTTGCTTTGCACAAATGAGCTTCAGGTATAATCTATCTATTTTCCTTCTTGATTCAAATATGTAACATTATGCATCCTGGTTGTATAAGCAAAATATGAAACAGATAGACTTCAAATCTGAAGAAAAATGAAACGGTAAACAAAGGCCTTGAACAAACAATAATTAGGTTTTCCATAACTTACACAGAATTTAATTCTTTCTACTGCAGAAGAACTGCTATAAGGATGAAATTTCTGCCAGAACGTCCTGACTGCATTGTTTCTAAATGTTTCCTGCAAAGGGGCGAGTTAACAAGTGAAGTTGAATAAAAAATCCATATTATCAGAAACAATGTGCTAGTGCAAGTGACAAATTCAGCAAAGCTAACAGGCTAGCATCAAGTCATCAACTAATATGACATCTCAAGATTGGGGTTGCCTGCTACTCATTGCTAACTCAACTACACTGAAGGAACAACAGAGATAAGTGAATAACAAGCATTATGGTTGCAGATCCATCCTGCAGCCTCTCGTTACTACTCTGCAAAAGAGGTAACTACACCAATATCTGCCTAACCAGTCTGGCAAAAATACCCTTATTCTAGAGGGACAATCGAGCATACAACCTACCTGACCACTGTATTTTAGCTATCTCTTTCTCTTAACTACATTATGGACACATGGAAGATGGGTTGACTACCTCATAGACAGATGATAGAAGGGAAGTCAGAAGCAGTGAGTCTTAACAATATTGCTGGAAGCAAGTGTTAGTCTCGGTAGTCCATGGTGCCATAGTGTATAACATGGGATAGCTCAAGCCTCAAGGTTTATGGCCTCACTGGCTATAGCTTATTAGGATATACAAGCTCGTTTATTACATTTACCAATTAATGGAACAAGAAACTAAAAACTTCAGAAAGCTAAATAAAGTTTGTAAATCAAATCAACCAGTGCAGTAGGCCTACTTGGCTACTCCAATTATACACACTATTACACTACTGATTTTTGCATTTGGTGGTATAACCCCACAAGAAACTCCTCTTGTGCCACATGGAGGGTTCCCAGAAAATGGAAATGGCACAGACAGTTTTCCAAGTCACCCCAGATTAGCAATATACAGCTAAGAAACTTTCTGAGTTGCTTGTTACAGCTTGAGTTCTGACATTAAAAATTAACAGAGTTGAGCGAATGGAGACGACTTAATGACTTATTCATTAATGTTAAAGCATGATGTGAATTCGAGTGGGATCACATGTACAACTTGAACAAATCCCTGACTCGCTACATATACAGTTTTATATTCCGATTCAAGGAGCGTAGCTCCCAATTCCATCAACGGAGTCATGAGCGACAGGGTTAAACATGAAGCTCTCTTGAAACTTCACATTGCTAAAACAACCAATCTTAGCCTATTACAGATTGGCGGTGACATTTCTAGATGTATAGTTCACTGTGCGGAAGAAGAGGCCTAAGATGCTAAGAGCAGCAACCACCGTTGTTATGCCAAGAGAAGAACCGGAGGCGAGTTAGTTCATCCAGAAACGCAACGCAGACTGGCCCAATCCCTAATCCCGAATCCCAACGCTGATTGCACTCCGGAATTTCACACGGGCATTTACGCGAACGCACACGGGGAGCCTTGATCTCAACCCCGTACTCCCACACTGCGCCCTCTGCGATTCGGCACAGGCATTCTCGCAAACACCCAGCGCGCAACGAGAAGTGTATCCCGAGTTCCCAACCCGTCCGACTCGGAAGTAGCAGCACAGAGCAGTACGAAAGTGTGGGTGTGAGGGAGGAAGAGGGGAATGGGAGTCGCGGACCTCGAGGTTGTGTAGGAAGTAGTCGCGGACGAGAGTGGCGAGGTCGCGGGCGCAGAGGTCCGCCACGACGGGCGCCAGGCGGGGGCCGACGGAGAGGTCTCCGGCGCCGCCGACGAGCTCGGCGGAGAGAGCGCAGAAGCGGGCCCACGAGTCGAGGGCGCCGTCAGAGTCGTCCAGCTGCATCGCCTGGCGGCCGCGGCCGCGGCCGAGAGAGGAGCGCGGGGAGGGTGGGGGTGGACCAGGGAAAGGGAAGGAGACGAAGCGCGAAAGCCCCAAAGTCGAAAGTTGGGGGGAAAGGGAAAGGGGTCCGCTCCGCACGCCGTGTGCAGGAGAAGATCGCGAGGTGGGGGTTTGGCCTTGCCTGGTTTTGTCGTGGCTTGGCTTCTCTTTTTTTTCTTTTCTTTTTTGGAAATTTGGCTTGGCTTCTCTGGTGTGCCTGGTTTCGACTTTCGACTCGAACAACGACGGCGGGATGCTGGCTTGTTGGGTAAAATTAACAAAATTGACCTCTCGGTTGAAAGAATTCACAAAGTGAACCTTAGGGGAGAAAAAATCATTGAGCTCACCCTTTCGTACGACGTCCGACACCTAGGCGTCACACTACACTGTGTGATGCCTCAGACGTCGGTTCATACGTGGGCACAGCTGGCCCCACCCCCAGACAGTGTGACGCCTAAGCCTCAAGCGTTGCACACTCTACAGTGTGGCACCGAGCGCTTAGGCGCCACACTGTGACTTATCCAGCCACGGGCCACCCCCCCTCCCCCACCCCCTCCTCATTCCCCTCCCTTTCTGTTTTGAAACTGGCGGCTGCCTCTTCTCCTCATCCGAATCCCCTCTTCTAAATGCTTTAGATCTGGTGATTTCTTTCGTGGATTGATCCCCTAAACTTGTGTACGAGGTAATCTCTTCCGTTTTCCATCTATCTATCCAAATAGCATTGTGTATTTTTCAGATTTGGGTTAGTTAAGTTGAGAGCCATTTTTTGATTGGATTTGAGCAGGGCCGATCATAGGATATAGGGGGCCCGGGGCGAAATTAAAACTTGAAGCCCTTAATATAGACATCATAATAATAACATGAATGTGCGTATATACTAAATATTTTTAATAAAACTCAAATGCATTTAAAATCAGTTTACACATCTAGTAGTTTATATATCTTACCTTAAATTTTTCTTCTATTCCTTGATGCAAAGTCACTTATGGTCGATGTGGTCGATGTCAATGATATTTAATAATTTCTTCTCGATGCACTTTTGACTCCTTTTTGATATCAAATTGTTTTTTAATAATTTCAACTTTGAAAAGCTTATGTCGGTCGATGCAACTGTCATGGACACAGTAAATTAGATGTGATAAGCAATTAAGATAATAGGGTAACAATCAACTTGTCTGATAACCAATTAAGATATTAGGGTAACAATCAAGGAAAGGCAACATGACTATGATATACGTGAGGGTCCCTAAATATGTGATGACTTATGAGTGATGAGCGTTAGTGCTTGTCCCGATACTGCTATACAGGGCCAACTGGTTAGAGTCGGAGAGCGATTCAAGTGAGAAGAGCGGATGATATGGGGCCCTGGGAATTGAATTAGTGACACCGATGAACTGGATTAGAGAGGAATTAAGGAGCCAGGAGGGGGGCATGCGGTGTATGACGTCGGTGGCCTAGGGCTGGACTGGGAATCGCGGGCGGTTGTAGCCTGTAGGGATCGCCATCTCTCTTTCTTTTTTCACGTGAATCGATTGCTAGATGGGATCCGGCTATCGGCCTGCTGCGTGCTCTTGCGTACATGGCTGCCTACGTGAAAGCCCATCGCCCTGGCCCTTATCAAATTTTCTCTGATGTACGTCGTAGCCTACCATACCTGGGTGGGCATCTTTTTATTTTTTAGGGATAGGACAATTTCGGAAAATTTCGTCGATTATGATGTGATATGTAGGATGTTGTGGCTTTTGAATGATGCCTATAACGTTGAACACCGTGCCTATTTGATGTCGGAGAAGGAAATGGTAAGTAAATCATATGTTCAAAAATCATGTATTTATTTAATAAGATGAAACTGTAATCATATCACTCCTCTATGTTTGCAGAAGCTTATGCCCTTGAAGATTCGGTCTCATGGGGCATCGACTGTCATGTCGTACGATGAGCGATACACACCATATATCGAGATGACAAGACTCCTTCCATTCATTCAGCTTGTGAGTCAGTCAACGCCCAACCTGAATGTTGCGGCAATCAGTGCACTTACTGATCGGTGGAGGCCGGAGACCCATAGTTTTCACCTCCAGACGGGAGAGATGACAGTGACTCTTCAAGATGTTTCCATGATCATCGCACTTCCGATCGAGGGGAAGCCTCTTTGTATGAGAACTAATTCTGAGGGATGGCGACACCAAATGGAGGCCCTTATTGGTATGTCACCTCCAGAGCCGAAGGTAGAAGATGGAGGGAAGAAAGATAGAGTCTCGGTTGGCGCTTCTTTCACTTGGATTGCCGCCAACTTTGCTCATTGTCCTGAGGACGCAAATGATGAGGTGATCCAGACTTATGCTCGTGTGTACATGTGGTATGTGATCTATAGGACTATATTCGCTGACGGCACTGGCAAGAATGCTCCATGGATGTGGCTGAAGGCATTGAGTGTTTTCGACAACAAGTTCGGTTGAGTGTCGGCCGCACTGGCCTACTTGTACCGGCAGGTAATAAATTGTTAATAGTAAGTTCAGTTTTATACTTTTCCGCTTAACTGATCCATGTTTGTTGTTACTTGTAGTTGGACGATGCTTGTCGCAGATCCACAAAGGACGGTGGAATTGGTGGTTGTATGCTCCTACTTTCGGTATGGAGCTGGGAACGCCTTCCTGTTGGACGCCCTAAAGCCGCAATGTGGAAGCCCTGGGATGACCACGGCAACCCTGTACGGCTTCCTACCTGGGCTTACAAGTGGGACGTGGTATCGGAAGTGGCGAGCGATGTGAATCTATTGTACAAGCAATACACGAACGAGATGGATTCGCTTACCGCCGAGCAGGTAAACATCTCAGAGTTGACTCCTGCTACTGCGACAACAGACCTTCCCTCGCAATGGCGCCAGGAATCCTTCTATCACGGGCTACGCCTATAGGGACTTCCTTGGCAAATATGCAAAGGATTTCCCCGCGGCCTTGGGGCCTTGCCTTGGTGTTCCCTTGAAGAGGAAAGGGTGATGTAGCATAGTGGCGGTAAGTATTTCCCTCAGTTTTGAGAACCAAGGTATCGATCCAGTGGGAGGTGCACGTCGAGTCACAAGTACCTGCACAAACACAAAGAGCTTGCACCCAACGCTATGAAGGGGTTGTCAATCCCTTATAGATAGTTTGCAAAGTGAGAACTGAAAGCAAAAAGAAAACAAAGCAAAGTAAAAGCGAAAGTGGAGACGATAGTTGTGAATATACCCGGGAGCCGTAGTGTTCACTAGTGGCTTCTCTCATGAAAGCAAGTAGACGGTGGGTGAACGAATTACTGTCGAGCAATTGATAGAACCGCGCAAAGTCGTGACGTCATCTATGGCAATGATTATATCTATAGGCATCACGTCCAAAACAGGTAGACGGATACTTTCTGCATCTACTACTATTACTCCACACGTCGACCGCTATCCAGCATGCATCTAGTGTATTAAGTTCATAAGAATAGAGTAACGCCTTAAGCAAGATGACATGATGTAGATGGACAATCTCATATCTATGATAAAATCCCATCTTGTTACCCTTGATGGCAACAACACGATGCGTGCCTTGCTGCCCCTTCTGTCACTGGGAAAGGTCACCACACGGTATGAACCCAAAACCAAGCACTTCTCCCATGCAAGAATTATATATAGATCTAGTTGGCCAAACAAAACCCAAGACTCGGAGAGACTTACAAGGATATCAAATCATGCATATAAGAAATCAGCAAAGACTCAAATATATATCATAGATAATCTGATCACAAATCCACAATTCATCGGATCTCGACAAACACACCGCCAAAGAGGATTACATCGGATAGATCTCCATGAAGATCATGGAGAACTTTGTATTGAAGATCCAAGAGAGAGAAGAAGCCATCTAGCTACTAACTACGGACCCGTAGGTCTGAAGTGGACTACTCACGAGTCATTGGAGATGCGATGATGTTGATGTAAAGCCCTCCAACTCCAAAGTCCCCTCCGGCAGGGCACCGGGAAGAGTCTCCAGATGAGATCTCGCGGAAACGGAAGCTTGCGGCAGCGGAAAAGTGTTTTCGTGGATGTCCTGATTTTTTTCTGGATTTTAGGGAATATATAGGCCAAAGAGCTAGGGCAGGGGGGCGCCAGGGAGGCCACAAGCCTCGTAGCCGCCGCCCCCTGGTGGCGGCTACAGGGCTTGTGGCCCCCCTGTGGCTCTCGTGCCTTGGCCCTCAAGTCCCCCGATCTTCTTCTGTTCTGGAAAAATTTATTTCGGGGATTTTATTCCGTTTGGACTCCGTTCCAAAATGAGATCTGAAAGGAGTCAAAAACACAGAAAAAACAGGAACTTGCACTTCGCACTGAATTAATAAGTTAGTCCCAAAAAAGATATAAAAGGTACATAAAACATCCAAAGTTGACAAGATAACAGCATGAAACCATCAAAAATTATAGATACGTTTGAGTCGTATCGACTCCCAACTTTTGTTGTGAGGAAAATGAATTGTGCCTTTTATGTTGTGTTATAGGTGGAATGGCAGCCATATGGTGCCGGGCCAAGCTTTGGTGATGCACACACGTTCCAGCTCAATCCAATATGCCTGCAGGAAAAATATCTTTGGCTAATGCGTTGTCCACTTATATGCCACACCCGCCGGAGTGGGTGGACACTGACACACAGCTTCACAGGTAACAAAGCATTCACAATAAAGAAGTATGTTTGAGTTTAGTGTTGAGCGAGCTAATAATGAGTTTTGTAAAAAGCGGGTTGGATAGGAGGAGGCAGCGAAAGATCAAGGATTGGCACAAGCATCATAAGAACTATGTCATCATGTTCGAGCAAAGTGTGGAGGCAGCTACGAGTACGCAAGGAACCCAGCCACGCGAGCATTGTCTGCTTGCGTTCAACAACTACGTAAGATGGCTTCGGGAGAGTACTCACGTCAAGATTTGTCCGTCAGCTTACGAGGAGGACATATTGGAAGAACCCACTGAGTACGATGCACTTGCCCATGGCGAATACAACATGCTAATTCGCGAAGGGTACCAAACTTCTTTCGCCCTAGTCCTAAACTTTGTGGTAAGTGTACTCCCCTATGTTATGTATGAACGTTAGTACACATATGCACTTGCCTTACATGTCATTTTCTTGTGATCATAGAGCAAAGAGATCAAGAAACAAGTTGATGCTACCGAAGCTATTCTAGACAAGACACATGGAGGAAAAAAGGGAGAATCTGCACTTTGACTTTTCATGAAGGTGTTGTGTCATGAGTCAGATTTTGCCGACGAATGCAACATAAGGTACCTTATATATCTCATTTCTCTTTCAATCTAACAGAAACAGGGCAAGAAGTTGCGGCGCCTGTCCAACATTTTAGGTTGCCGTGACCCTGAATATTCCGAACCTTCGAGATCCGGTTCATCCCATAGAAATACTCTAGACGATTCAACTTATTCGGGAGCTCGTATGGACGATGGTGACATTACCTCGGGAGCTCATTTAGAGGATGATGTTGGCACTCGAGAGGTATGAAATAGCCATCATACATTGTGCACTTTCAACCTTCATATGTATGACGATATTGTTTTCGCATAATAGGTTGAGGACGAAATGACGTTGAAGGCTTTCCAACGCTCCGCTTACATGTTGAAGCCTATGAAGGAATTTAAGTAGTACTTACCGGATGATTATGCGAACAAAGGAAAGAACCCGGTCGCCGGGGGCTCGCGTCTGTCAAGGATGAGAGGTATGGACGATGAGGATGAGGATGACGATGACGATGAGTTGGATAAACCGGAGCCTTTTGTGAGAAGAAAGAAGCTAGCTTCTAAGAGGGGACGAGGCCCCAAGTAGTTGGGTGAACCATTTGTACCATTTGCACTATTTGTGGCCATTTGAACTTGTGGGTGTTGTGAACCATTTGCACTATTTGTGAACCATTTGGCTAGTAGTTGTGGCCATTTGTACCATTTGCACTATTTCTGAACCATTTGCACTTCTGGGTGTTTTAATGCTATGAATTGGGTCTATCTGGGTGTTTTAAGTTTTGTGAATTAATATGCTTTGTAATGTTGCGAATCAATGCTTTGAAATGATGTGGAAAATAAGAGATGGCAGTAGGTTTAACATGTGTGGCGCCTAAGACTCAGGCGCCACACAGGTGCAACGCCCAAGCCTTAGGCGCCACACATGTTCAACCTACTGGCATTTTTACTGCCAACAATTTCACATGTGTGGCGCGCAAGTCTTGGGCGCCACACATGTTCAACCTACTGGCTTTTTTACTGCCAGCAATTTCACATGTGTGGCACCCAAGGCTTAGGCGCCACACATGTTCAACCTATTAGCATCTGAAGTCTTGACTTTATGTTACTATGGTTCACATGTGCAACCCTAAGTCTGAGGCGTCACACTAGGCCTCAGGCGCCACACCTTCTGGCACGCTGAAAACTGCAGCACATATATAAGATTCAAACATACATACTAGTGGAGTTCAATATAACACAATATATAAGATTCAAACATACAGTCAAAGGATTCAAACATACATACAACACAATAGGTTCAAACATATAACACAATAGGTTGAAACATACATAATATGTCCAAAGATACATAATAGGGTTTTAAAGTAAATAATAGTGGAGTTTCATAGTAAGAAAGCGCGCAAGTGAACAAGTTTCAACAACACAAAGGGTTCAAAGATGAAAGCGCGCGTGAGAATAGAAGCCTCCGGCTCTATTGTATCGAGGAAGGCCCCTTTCCCTTCTTCTTATTCCTCTCTTCTTCCTCTTCCTCTCCCCTTTTGCGCATTTTTGAAGCCTCTTCCATCACCCTCTCCGTGAAGCGTTGATGCTCCTGCTCTCTCTTTGTTGCGCTCTCTGCCAGCATCTTGTTAAAGCTAGCTGCAAATTCTCTTTGACATTTCTCCATCATCTTCTTGTGCTGCTCCTTCATCCTTTTCTCATATCTCCAGTGGTCAATTATTATTTTCAGCTCGTCCTTCATCCTTGCTTCATACTCCTCTTCCTTCTTCTTCCGTGCTTTGGCTGCGTCCTCCTCTCTCAACTTCTTTGCAACCCTCTCCCACAACCACTGGTCCTCACCGGTTGCATCCTTCTCCTCCCCCCTCCGTTGTTGCCTTGTTGGGTTGAGACGCCGCGATACCTACATAAAAACAACAAGGCTCAGAGTTAGTACAATAACATACAAAGGAGGATGAAAAACAACCTGATAAAGATAAGTCAAATATGTGACATACGAAAATGGTCCTCGTAGGTATCCACGCATAACAATCCTAGTAAGTCCACCACCTATCCCACCCCTGCCTCTGGCACCACCACCACCTATCCCACCCCTGCCTCTGGCACCACCACCACCTATCCCACCCCTGCCTCTAGCACCACCCCGACCTATCCCACCCCTGCCTCTAGCACCACCACCACCACGTCCTCTAGTAAGCCCAAGTAGGCTAGGAACATGTTGAGTAGGAACTTGTTAGCTTGTACTTGCTTGCCTAGGACCTTGTTGGCTACTACTTGCTTGGCTAGGACCATGTTGGCTAGGACTTGGTTGGCTTGACCTTGAATCATTGTTTTTGGACTTCTTCTTTGGCTTTTGTACACCTTCTTGTGTTGTGCCCTGTTACACCGCACTCTCCACAACGTGATCTCTCAGTAGGCTCTTGGAATTGGTTGTTCCCCATTTCTCTGCCACCACCATGGCCCCATCCATCCATGTCTCCTCTAAAATGCTTTGTCTTTTGTCTTCCCCGTTTGACAACCTTCCACTCCGGGTCGGGCCATAGTTGTACTCCATGATACTTCGGCCATTGTGATTGGTCAAAGTATGGTTCAAATCTAGGAGCCCATGTATGCTTCGTGGTCATGATCGAGAACTCGGACTCCCTCACGGTTAGTGGATGGTTGACGTCCACATTCCTAGTGCGAGCTGCCGTGTACAAATGCGAGCATGCGAGATGAAGCAACCTTGGCCTCCCAAAAGAGCAATCACACAACGATAAAGATACCTTGAACGCCCTGTTTCCGTGTTGCTGGACATCGTTTGTCGTTCCTCCGGGCTCATTCACTTGGTATGTCCAATCCTCGTTGTTGTACAATGTAGCTGTTTGGGAGTCAGCCTTCCATGATTGAAATACCATCCATTTGCCAACCTTTGGTGGGAACAGGTACTTGTACTTTTTCTTGTTCTCTCCTGCAATCTAATCGTCCGTTTATTCCGAGTACTTTAGAAAGTATGCTCTCAACTTGTCGAATGTGTATTGAACTATTGCCGTCACCGGCAATGCACAGACACCCTTCAGCACCTAGTTGAAGCATTCTGCCATGTTATTTGTCATTTGGCCATATCTTCGACCATCTTCGTCATAAGTCGTGCCCACTTGGGCCGAAGTTGAATGTGCCTGTTGAGAAACTCAAGCCCACCTGCATCAAGTTTTTTGTTTGCAACCAAAGCGTTCTACAATCTTGCAAATCGTTTGTCCAGAAATGCTTGACAACAATCTTGAAGATCATCCGCCAACTCCTTGCTACCACATGCCCGGTAGAAGTTTGCATAGAAATGCCTCATGCACCATCGATGGTGCAAAGGAGCATGGTCGGGAATGACAATGTCAACCGCGTTAAGTATACCTTGATGGCGATACGATATGACACTGCTACTTCTTGAGCTTGCGTTGGTTTTTCCCTTGAAGAGGAAAGGGTGATGCAGCAAAGTAGAGATAAGTATTTTCCTCAGTTTGAGAACCAAGGTATCAATCCAGTAGGAGTATCAAGATGAGGCACCAACGAACCTGCGCAAAAACAAACAAACTTGCACCCAACGCGATAAAGGGGTTGTCAATCCCTTCACGATTACTTGCAAGGTGAGACCTGATAGTGATAAAAGGTAAATATAAATAAAAGTGCAGCAAGGTATTTTTGGTATTTTTGTATGTAGATCTGAATATATAATGTGTAAAATAGACCCGGGGGCCATAGTGTTCACTAGAGGCTTCTCTCATGATAGCAAGTATTACGGTGGGTGAACAAATTATTGTCGAGCAATTGATAGAATCTTGCAAAGCCATGACGATATCTAAGGCAATGATTATACATATAGGCATCACGTCTGAAACAGGTAGACCAATACTTTCTGCATCTACTACTATTACTCCACACATCGACCGCTATCCAGCATGCATCTAGTATATTAAGTTCATAACAAACAGAGTAACGCCTTAAGCAAGATGACATGATGTAGAGGGATAAATTCATGCAATATGAGATAAACCCCATCTTTTTACCCTTGATGGCAACAACACGATTCGTGCCTCGCTACCCCTTATGTCACTAGGTGAGGACACCACACGTTATGAACCCAAACCAAGCACTTCTCCCATTGCAAGAATTATAGATCAAGTTGGCCAAAGTACAAGGATACGAAATCATGCATATAAGAAATCAGAGGAGACTCAAATAATATTCATAGATAATCTGATCATAAGTCCACAATTCAACGGATCTCGACAAACACACCGCAAAAGAAAGTTACATCAGATAGATCTCTATGAAGATCATGGAGAACTTTGTATTGAAGATCCAAGAAAGAGAAGAAGCCATCTAGCTACTAGCTATGGACCCGAAGGTCCGTGGTGAAATACTCCCACATCATCGGAGAGGCAATGGTGTTGATGAAGAAGCCCTCCGTGTCCGAATCCCCCTCCGGTAGGGCACCCGAACGGTCCCCAGATGGGATCTCGCGGAGACAGAAGCTTGCGGCTGCGGAAAAGTATTTTTGTGGCTCCCTCGATTGGTTTCGGGATTTTAGGGAATTTATAGGCGAAAGAGGTAGGGCAAAGGAGGCAAGGGGGGCCCACGAGCCTGCTAGTGTTAGGGCATATTTCTCCTAAGTGGTTTTAGTGATTGATGACAATTGTTGTGCGGACTAATCTTGTGTCTTGAGCATTTCAGACTATTCTCTTCTAGGCACAAGATGACTCGACGCCGCTCGGAGGTTCTCGAAGACGGACTTTCTTCTACGTTTCTCTTCTTAGTTTGAGTCGTAGGAAAGTCTTATTATTAAGAGGGGGTCCGCGTCGGAAAGGGATGGGTGGAATCTTCACGCACACTCTTCATGCACCCTCGTATATTTTGGCCACAATGGAGCCCCAATGAGTGTTTTCTATGTCTATGCGAAAAGGGTAAGCGGTAGTACCATTGTACCAACAGTAGTACCGCTCTCAAAGCAGTAGAAAGTTTTTACTACCACTCCAAGAGCGGTACTACCGCCCTAGGTGCGGGAGTAATTTTTTACTACCGCTCCAGGAGTGGTACTACTGCCCCAAGTGCGGTAGTAATTTTTTACTACCGCTCCAAGGGCGATACTACGTCCCTCAGTGCGGTAGTATTATTTTACTACCGCACTGATGGGCTTTTTCGCATACTTTTCCCTAAGGAGGTGTTGGGACGGTAGTATCCCGGTACTATCATGGTTGGTGAGAAGCTGAGCGGTAGTACCGCTCTCAGGAGCGGTAGTACCACTTGTATTTTTATGTGGTAGGTGGGTAACGGGTGGATCTGCCCCCCTACTATATAAAGGTATCTTCTTCTTCCTAGAGCTCACCTTTAACCCCTCTAAGCTCCATTGTTGCTCCACAAGCTCATTTTAGCCCGATCTCTCTCCCTAGCCAATCAACCTTGTTGATTTTCTAGGGATTGCTTGAGAAGGCCTTGATCTACACTTCCACCAAAGGATATTTGATTCCCCCAGTAATCCCTTGCGGATCTTGTTACTCTTGGGTGGTTGAGCACCCTAGACGATTGAGGTCACCTCGGAGCCACATTCCATTGTGGTGAAGCTCCGTCGTCTTGTTGGGAGCCTCCAAGCATTGTGTGGAGATTGCCCCAACCTTGTTTGTAAAGGTTCGGTCGCCGCCTTCATGGGCACCTATAGTGGAATCACGGCACCTTGCATTGTGCGAGGGCGTGAGGAGAATACGGTGGCCCTAGTGGCTTATTGGGGAGCATTGTGCCTCCACACCGCTCCAACGGAGACGTACTTCCTGTCAAAGGGAAGGAACTTCGGTAACACATCCTCGTCTTCATCGGTTCCACTTGTGGTTATCTCTTACCTTTACTTTGTATTTGTTGTTGTTGTAGAGTATCTCTTACTTGCTTCGTTACTCTTTGTAAGTAGCATCATATAGGTTGCTCACCTAGTGTCATTTTAGAGAACCTTTATGTTGCTAATACTAATTTGTTAAGAAAAGCTAAAAATTGGTAGTTGCCTATTCTCCCCCCTTTAGTCAACCATATCGATCCTTTCAATTGGTATCAGAGCCACGTCTCTTTATTAAGGATTTCACCACCCGAAGAGTATGGAAGATGAAGAGGGAGTTCCCCATGGGCAACCCAAGGCCATGGACTTGACTTCGGTCACAAGGGACGACTTGAATACGGCTATGGCCACCCGCAAGACGTCCTTGACGGACGAAGTCAAAACCATGCTTAAAGAGTTAATTGAGGGAATTAAAAGTTCACCTGAACCGGCGTTGGTGGTTAAACCCGCCAACACAGATTCGGAGGCCAATTCCACTAAGTAAGCGGCTAAAGGTATGCGACCTTCGTCCCCTCTCGAAAAGGATGGGACTGGAACCTATGCCTCAGTTCCACCTCCCATGGTCTATGGAGGACTTGTTCCCACATCGCGTCTTAACCCTGTTGGTCCTCCTCCTAAGCTTGTTAAGGGTGATTTTGCTAACTGGGTGTTTTCTATTAAGTCTCATTTGAATCACAACTCAACAAATTTATGGAGAATCATCGAGCAAGGCTACTATCCTCATGACCCAAGCAACCTCACTCCAAGAGAAGAAGCGGACAATCAATATAATCACTCCACATTGTTTATTCTACAGTCCACAGTACCTCCTGAAGATCTTCCTCACTTGCGCCCCTTCACTCTGGGTAAGGACTGTTGGGAGCACATTATGGTGCTGTACAAGGGAAGCTCAAGCATTCAACAGTCCAACTATGAAGTGGTACTTGATAAGGCCGATGAGTTTGTGATGAAGGAAGATGAGGACCCTCGTGATCTCTATCGAAGGGTGACTGCTATTGTTGTTGCTCTCAAGGATCATGGGAGCAAGGATGTGGATGACACATGGATCAAGCGCAAGTTTCTCAAGGCCATCATGCCTTTCAACAAAGCCATGTCATCAGTCATTCGCCAACGACCAGATTTCCACTCCTTGTCTTCCAGTGAGGTGTTGGATGAATTCATTGCAATGTCAATCATGAACGAGACCGCTGACAATGCACTTGATCGAGTTCGGTCAAAGACAGCTTCACCCAACCTTGCTTTAAAGGCAAAGGCTGCTTCTGAAGAAGAAGAGGATGATGAAGAGGAGAGTTGCCCTGAAGACACTAAGTGTGCTTATCACGAACACATGGCTCTTGTGTCAAGGCAATTCTGGGGCAATAAGAGGAACTCAAGACCCAACTTCACCAAGAACAACTCAAGTGGGTTCAAACCCAAGCAACGAGTGAGGACATGCTATAACTGCGGTACTGTGAGTCACTTCGTGGCAGAATGTCCCTATGAGAAGAGGGAAGACAACGGGGGCAAGCTCATTCGCAAATACAAAACCAAGTCGTTCCCAAACAAGAACAACTTTGTCAAGAAACCCCACCCAAAGGGTATGGTGGCGCTTGAAGAGTACCCCTCCGATGATGATGAAGATGACGATATGGTGCCAACTGCGACTGTCGCCATTGCCACTCCTTCTCCCAAGAATGTGTCTCTCTTCAACGCCCCCAACAATAACCACATCGCCAAGTGCCTCATGGCCAAAGGTATCGATCAGGTAACACCCATCATCAAGACCAACATCACTACTGCTCCTTCATTGTTGAATTGTGTTGATGATAGTGATGTTGTGGAACTTAATGAGCATGATCTTGACAAATTTCTGTCTACAATCAAAGGAGAAACCAAAAAGCACTTTGTTGCTCTTTGGGAACAGCTGGGTGGGGCTAATGACCTCATCGATTCTCATGAGGAGACCATCTCCGAGCTGCAAGGACATAGTCGTGACTATGCCGATGAGATTGCTGAACTATCTATTGCACTAGAAAAGGAGCGCACTCTTCGTTTGGCTCTTGAGGAGTCATACAACAACGACTACGCTAAATTGCAAAAGGAACTAGATCATGGTACTGTTCTTACTCGTATGCTTAAGTCTTAAAAGGATGCTCTTGGGGTTGGCCATGACAGACTCAAAGTGGAGTTTGACACACTTGACAAGGCCCACAAGGTCTTGAAAGGTGGTCATTTCTCCCTAAAAGAGTCTCATGATCAACTCCAAGCAAAGCTTACCAAGGAAATATCTACTTGTCCTCCTTTCATTTTAATTGATAATGCTTGTACAACTAACCCTTGTTGTGAGCATGTACATCTTGTGGAGGAAAATGCCAAGTTGAAGGATAAACTTGAGAAGGGCCTTGTGTCATGCATCCAAGGTGAGAAGAACCTGAACGACCTCTTGAGCAATCAAAAGGGTGTGGTAGGAAAGGAGGGACTTGGACTTACATCCAAGTCAAAAAGAAAAAGGAAGAACAGGAACAAACGATCCCCTACCCTCATGGACATCTTTGTCAAAGAGGGCGAAGGGACTCAGGAGGTGAACAAGAACAAGGTGGAAAATGGTAGCGTCAATAAGGGCAAAACCATTCCTACCAACACAGTCGGCAAACTCAATCCTTCCTATGTTTTATGTCGTGCTGGTGACGGGCATGTTTATGCCAGATTTGTTGGTTCTTACTATGAGTTCATTGAATGGGCTATTTGGGTTCCTAAGACCCTTGTCTCTAACATTAAAGGACCCATTCAAAAATGGGTACCTAAAACCAAGCCTTGATCTATTGCAGGAGTTTGCTTCCGGCGGGGTGTCATGATTGCTCGATAGTGGAGCAACAAATCATATGACCGGAAGCAAGGACTTAGTGGTGGATGTGCATCCTTCCCCATCTATGCCCACCCATGTCCAATTCGCCGATGCATCATCCTCAAAGGTATTGGGATTTGGTAAGGTGGTCATCTCTCAAGAGTTATCTATTGAGAAGGTCATGCTTGTTGAGTCCCTTGCTTACAATTTACTTTCGGTTCGTCAACTTGCAATTATGGGCTTTTCCACATTCTTTAATCTTGATATTGTGGTCCTTTTGTGGAGCAAGACTCTTAAAGTAGCCTATGTTGGATATGTCGAAAATGGTCTCTATGTGGTGAACTTTTCAAAGCGACCCACTAAGACTGCGACTTGTCTAATGGCTAAAGTTGATGTGGGCGGGCTTTGGCATCGCCGACTAGCTCATGTCAATATGAGATATTTGCAAAGTCTCCTCAAAGGGGACCATATTCGTGGACTAACGAATGTGAGTTTTGCCAGAGATCGTGCTTGCAATGCCTACATTGAAGGAAAGATTCATGAAACTGCTCATCGTCCAACAACTCTCATTTACACTAAGAGGCCGTTGGAGCTTCTTCATATGGATCTCTTCGGTCCTCCATCATTTGATAGTCTTGGGGGCAGAAAGTACTGCTTGGTGATTGTTGATGATTACTCAAGATACACCTGGGTATATTTCTTCAAGAGGAAGAGTGAGACTCAACAAACTGTCATCAACTTTGCTAATGAAGCTCAGCGTCAACATGAAGCAAAGATTTTGATGATTAGAAGTGACAATGGCACCGAGTTCAAGAACTACACCTTGGATGAGTTTCTAGGTGATGAGGGAATAAAACATCAATATTCAGCACCATATACCCCTCAACAAAATGGTGTGGCGGAAAGGAAGAACCGAACATTGATGGACGCTGCAAGAACAATGATGGCGGAATTCAAATCTCCATAGAACTTTTGGCCGAAGCCATCAACACAACATGTCATGCGTCCAATCGGCTCTATATCTGCAAAGGCTTGAACAAGACCCCATATGAGATTCTCACCGGAAACAAACCAAATCTCAAGTACTTCCGGGTATTCGGGTGTAAGTGTTTCATTCTCAAGAAAGGTGCACGTTTAGCTAAATTTGATTCTAGAGCAGAAGAGGGCATCTTTGTTGGTTATGCTACAAACTCTCATGCTTACCGTGTCCTCAACAAGTCCACCGGGCTCATTGAGGATACGTGTAGCGTGGAGTTTGATGAAAATAATGGCTCCCAAGTGGAGCAAAGTGGTCTTTGTGATGTAGGTGATGAAATTCCTCCCCAAGCTATAAGAAGAATGGGGATTGGTCAAATACTCCCCATTGAGGAACCCCTTGTGGCCAAAGGAGAAGGACAATGCTCTACTCAAGTGGAGCCATCATCCTCACAAGCCCCACACACTTCCGATGAACAAAGAGAAGACCCTCAACCAGTTGAACAAGTTCAAGGACAAGATCAATTGCTCAAAGATGGTGATGTGTCCCATGATGTACAAGTGCTTTCACAAGGTTCCGAATCTGCTCAAGATCAAGATCAAGTGCAACTACAAGATCTAGACAAAATAGAAGTACAAGATCAAGATCAAGGGCAACCACAAGAACAAGGACAAACCAGTGAACCTGCTCAAGTCGAAAATTAAGTTGATCAGGATGCTGTCTCTCAATTCCCTTCTGCGGCGCCTAAGAGGGCTATTGGTGCAAAGGGAGGATCAAAACGCAAGGGCAAGCAAAGTAATCAAGTTGATGCTCCCCAGTTATCCAATGCAGAACTCTTGGAGCGTCGCGCAGCCAAGATTGCGAACAAGCTGAGAGTCAAGTCACATCTTATGAAGAATGTGCTTGGTAGTTTTAAAAGGGGAGTATCCACTCGTCAACAAATTTGGAATTATTGTGAGCATCACGCGTTTGTTTCGTATTGTGAACCTCAACAGGTACAGGAAGCACTCGATGATGAGGATTGGCTTATGGCCATGCATGAAGAACTCAACAACTTCGAGCGTAATCAAGTCTGGAATTTAGTGCCAAGACCAAAGGAGGAACATAATGTCATCGGGACCAAATGGATCTTCAAAAACAAGCAAGATGCCAATGGGATTGTGATTCGAAACAAGGCAAGATTGGTGGCTCAAGGCTACTCCCAAGTCGAGGGTATCGACTACGGTGAAACCTTTGCCCCTGTTGCTTGTCTAGAATCTATTCGCATGCTGCTTGCATTTGCTTCTCATCATAATTTCAAATTACAACAAATGGATGTGAAAAGTGCCTTTCTTAACGGTCCTTTAAATGAGTTGGTCTATGTCAAACAACCCCAGGGGTTCGAACATCCCAAGCTCCCCAATCATGTGTACAAACTTAATAAGGCACTCTATGGCCTTAAACAAGCCCCACGTGCGTGGTATGAGTATATTACTGAGTTGTTACAAGATCGTGGATTTGAAATTGGGAAGATAGATCCCACTCTTTTTACTAAGAGGGTCAAAGGGGTTTTGTTCATATGCCAACTATATGTTGATGATATCATTTTTGGTTCTCCTAACGAATCTTTCAATGAAGAATGTGCTGCACTAATGACCGAGAAATTTGAGATGTCTATGATGGGTGAGTTGTAGTTCTTCCTCGGGTTTGAGATCAAACAGGGCTTAGAAGGGACCTTCATCAAACAAGCCAAGTACACTCAAGACATGCTCAAGAGGTTCGAGCTAGAGGATGTCAAGCCGGTTAAGTTTCCCATGCCAACAAGATGCAAGCTTGACAGTGATCCCAATGGTAAAACAGTGGATCAAAAGGTATATCGCTCCATGATTGGATCCCTTCTTTACCTTTGTGCATATTGACCGGTATCATGTTGAGTGTAGGGATTTGTGCACGGTTTCAATCTGCACCAAAAGAAAGCCATTTTATGGCCTTTAAGCGAATCTTTCGATATTTGGCTCATACCCCAAACTTTGGTCTATGGTATCCCAAAGGAGCAAACTTCAACCTAGTGGGCTATTCTGACTCAGATTGGGCAGGAGACTGTGTGGAGAGGAAGTCAACCTCTGGAGGATGCCAATTCCTTGGTCGTTCACTGGTAAGTTGGTCCTCAAAGAAGCAGAATTGTGTCTCACTATCTTCCGCCGAAGCTGAGCATGTGGCAGCTGCAAGTTGTTGTGCCCAGTTGCTATGGATGAGGAAAACTTTAAAGGATTACGGTGTCACTTGTGACAAAGTGCCTCTTCTATGTGACAATCAAAGTGCTATCAAGATTTCCCTCAATCCGGTGCAACACAGCAAGACCAAGCATATTGATATTCACCATCACTTCATTCTTGAACATATCAAGCTAGGTGATACTGAGATTCACTTCATCAACACTGAAGAGAAACTTGCAGATATTTTCACTAAGCCCCTAGATGAAGCAAGGTTCCGGGAGTTAAGGCATGAGCTAAATATCATTGATTCAAGTAATGTGGATTGAAACTAGGCACTTTGCACCTCACTCTGCATTACATCTTGCTCTAGGTGTAGGCATGGACATAGGGGAGTGTTGTTCTCTCAATGAACTTTCCCTCCCCCCATTATGCATAAATCGATCAAGTCTTTCACTTTGACCATTATTAAATGGCACTTGTGCTTCAAAGATGAGCTATGGTCATGAACCCAAGGATAATTCTTCGCGGTGTCATACCATTTGTCTCAAACACATGTGGCTTTGGCCACCGCCCTCTCCATTGGAGATTCTGTGTTGATTCTCTTCTTTCTGTGATCCTTCTTTGTTCCTGTGTTTTGTTTCTCTTGCTTTGATCAACATCCTTCTACCACCTAAGGAGCAGAGAGCTCATTTTTTGGCTAATTTTTGACTTAGTGCATGGTACTACCGCCCCCAGCACGGTAGTAAAATTTTACTACCGCTGGGGGAGCGGTACTACCGCTTACCAAGCGGTACTACCGCCCCCAGCATGGTAGTAATTTTTTACTATTGCTGCGGGAGCGGTACTACCGCTTGGGCAGCGGTACTACCGCGATGACTGCGGTAGTACAACGCTGCCTCGACCTAGGGGCTATTTAAAGGGCTTGGGAGGCCTTTTTCTTTCCCCTCAGCCCCGAGTTCATCTCTCTTTCTCTCTCTCCTCTCTCCAAGAACTGCCCAAAGGGATTGCCGGATCTCCCTATCCGACCATCGTCCTCCGATTCCGACCGGTGGGATTCTTCCCCACGCGCCATGGACCCCGGCACTACCCCTCATCTGCGTTCTTTTGCTTTCTTGTTGATTCAATCTAGGGTTAGGGGCATATCGTTGTTCCGGTCACTCATGGCACCATTTCTTCACGTGATTGGGATTTAGTGGCAGTCTTGGTTAGTGTGGTCCCTTGGCATATGGGGTTTGTGTGTCTAGGAGTGCAAAGGATTCCAGATCTAAGGTTTTAGATACTAGTTCGCAGTTCTATTGTTCAAAATCATGATTAGATATGGGATTAGGCTTCCCGTGCGGTACTACCGCCCCTCGCGGCGCGGTACTACCGCTCGTGGAGAGGTACTACCGCTTACAGAGCGGTAGTAAAATTTTACTACCGCTCCAGCAGCGGTACTACCGCTCCTGTAAGCGGTAGTATAATTTTACTACCGCTCCAGCAGCGGTACTACCGCTCCCAGAGCGGTAGTAAAAATTTACTACCGCTCCATCTGCGGTACTACCGCTCCCCTCTTTGCACACACACTTCTCTCTTGTGTTCTTTGGGTTTTCCGGTCCTTCTTGATCTTTGCCTTGACTTGTTTTCCTTGTCTTTCGTGTTTTTTGTGCTTTTTGCGTGTCCCAGGTGGTGGTTCCCGGCATTCGAACCCGCCTCGCAATGCCAGCTCCAAGCGTCCCTCCTCCGACCCATATGAAGGGTCCAATGCACCCAAGCGCAGTTTCAAGAAGCCTGCTCCGAAGAAGAACTCAGTCAACTGGAACACCATGCCGCTGAGTTGAGTTTCAACACCGTTACAAGCTCAATCCCTATGCCAGCGATAGGGAGACATTCCATGGAGGTGACATGTTTTGGAATCACGATCAGTTCCTGATTTATGAAGATGTTCTCATATCGAAGAAGAATCTGTATGTACTGGTGCAATGGATTGATCTTGATCACTTGAAGAAGGACATGTCTTACTTTGGGGAGGCCCTCTCTCTGGTGGACCAGCTTCAGATTGTGGACCGCATCTCTTTTCAGCAAGATTTTGACATTGAGATAGTGGCTCACTTCTTTGCCACAGTTCACTTTCACCATGATGATGCTCGTACCATGACCTGGCTGACCAATGGAGAGCATCTGACTGCTACATGGAAGGATTTCATGGATCTCCTTCAGGTTAGGGATGAGGGCCTCGATCATCCTGTTGGCTTGCGCCCCCATGCCAAGCCTCAAGCTACTGCCAAGGAGAAGCTGCTCCCTTACCTCAGTGTGAAGCACACCCCAACTGGTGAGGTCTATTATGTCATGAACCCCTTTCTGGATGTGATGCACCGCATTTTTCGCAACACGCTGTTTCCCAGAGTTGGCAACAAGGACCAAGTTCACTCTTACCTGGTAGATATGCTACTCATGTGTCAGAAGGGGAAGAATCGTCATTGTGAACCCCTTGATGTCTCTCATGTCATGTGGAATGAGCTGTACTCCGCAGTCATCAACCGTAAGGTCTCAATCTACGGTCCTTACTTGTTTTTCTTCATCAAGACCACTTGGGCCAAGACTTTTCCCGGGGTTGAGTTTCTTGCTCCTGATTGGGTTCGCCATGAGTCCATCAAACTGCGCCAGAAGGACAAATGGGCCAACACCTCCTCTCGTCCTGCTGCCCCGAGGGATTCTGATGAGGATGTGGTTAATGCTGAGGATGAGGCCCCTCCAGAGGCTCACCAACAGGGTGAGGGTTCCCATATGCCTGCCTCTGCGGAACCATCATGGGCCAAACGGCTCACCGACAGGATGAAGACCTTGTTCTGCATGCAGGCCAAGGGCGAGTACAAGACCCATGTTGCTCAGAAAGAGAGTCGCCAACGTGACAAATTGATCATGAGGAAGCTTGACCTGCCCTTCTCCAGCGGTTCTGAGCGCGAGATCACCCCGGAGGCTCAATGGATGGCGAAGCACCAGTTTCAGTGGGCTGCATCTGAGGAGGACACCGACGATGACTCAGATGAGGAGTATGTTGATGAGGAGGACACCGACTGATGCCCTCGTTCTCTCCCGTTCGCACTACCACCTGGGTCGTAGGGGTCCTCTCTGCCTTTTTGGTGTTCCGATGCCAAAGGGGGGAGAGTGTAGGATTTGCTCGTTTTCTAGGTTTCCTGGTTATTTGGTTTGATAAAACTTTGTTGCTTCCGTTAGTTGCTTTTGCTTTATGGTTGAGACTATGAGCCGTGAGACCCTATCATGGTGTGAGACATATGCTTTATCTTCCTTATCATTTGTCTCAGTATTATTTATCTTGTTATTAGCATTGTGACATATTATCTTGTGCCAGTATTCCTTTGCTCACATGATATGCCATGCTTCCATATTCTTGCATCTACTCATACATATGTAGTAAGGATGGCTTAGTCTATATAATCTAGGCGGAGTGTTCGCTCTGTGGTTGGTTGTTGGCATGCACATACCCAGAGGAAACTAGTCTCTAGTTGTGTAAACTTTGGAGTTTGCATATGCCTATCTATATTGTTCTGTGCAAATCCAGCATTGTCATCAATCCACGAAAAAGGGGGAGATTGCTAGGGCATATTTCTCCTAAGTGGTTTTAGTGATTGATGACAATTGTTGTGCGGACTAATCTTGTGTCTTGAGCATTTCAGACTATTCTCTTCTAGGCACAAGATGACTCGACGCCCCTCGGAGGTTCTCGAAGACGGACTTTCTTCTATGTTTCTCTTCTTAGTTTGAGTCGTAGGAAAGTTTTCTTATTAAGAGGGAGTCCACGTCGGAAAGGTTTGGGTGGAATCTTCACGCACACTCTTCATGCACCCTCCTATATTTTGGCCACAATGGAGCCCCAATGACTGTTTTCTATGTCTATGCGAAAAGGGTAAGCGGTAGTACCGCTCTCACTACCGCTCCAAGAGCGGTACTACCGCCCAAGGTGCGGTAGTAATTTTTTACTACCGCTCCAGGAGCGGTACTACTGCCCCAAGTGCGGTAGTAATTTTTTACTACCGCTCCAAGGGCGGTACTACCGCCCTCACTGTGGTAGTATTATTTTACTACCGCGCTGATGGGCTTTTTCGCATACTTTTCTCCAAGGAGGTGTTGGCACGGTAGTATCCCGGTACTACCGTGGTTGGTGAGAAGCTGAGCGGTAGTACCACTCTCAGGAGCAGTAGTACCGCTCTAGGTAGCGGTAGTACCGCTTGTATTTTTATGTGGTAGGTGGGTAACGGGTGGATGTGCCCCCTACTATATAAAGGTATCTTCTTCTTCCTAGAGCTCACCTTTAACCCCTCTAAGCTCCATTGTTGCTCCACAAGCTCATTTTTGCCCGATCTCTCTCCCTAGCCAATCAACCTTGTTGATTTTCTAGGGATTGCTTGAGAAGGCTTTGATCTACACTTCCACCAAAGGATATTTGATTCCCCCTACTAATCCCTTGCGGATCTTGTTACTCTTGGGTGGTTGAGCACCCTAGACAGTTGAGGTCACCTTGGAGCCACATTCCATTGTGGTGAAGCTCCGTGGTCTTGTTGGGAGCCTCCAAGCATTGTGAGGAGATTGCCCCAACCTTGTTTGTAAAGGTTTGGTCGCCGCCTTCAAGGGCACCTATAGTGGAATCACGACACCTTGCATTGTGCGAGGGCGTGAGGAGAATACGGTGGCCCTAGTGGCTTATTTGGGAGCATTGTGCCTCCACAGGAACTTCGGTAACACATCCTCGTCTTCATCGGTTCCACTTGTGGTTATCTCTTACCTTTACTTTGTATTTGTTGTTGTTGTAGAGTATATCTTACTTGCTTCATTACTCTTTGTAAGTAGCATCATATAGGTTGCTCACCTAGTGTCATTTTAGAGAACCTTTATGTTGCTAATACTAATTTGTTAGGAAAAGCTAAAGATTGGTAGTTGCCTATTCACCCCCTAGTCAACCATATCAATCCTTTCAGCTAGGCGCGCCTAGGGGGCTCGTGACCTCCCATGAAACTACCTGCCTTGGTTCTCAAGTCTTCTCGGTATCTTGTATTATGGAAAAAATCATCCTGCAGGTTTTATTCCGTTTGGACTCCGTTTAATATTCTTTTCTAAAAAAGGTCAAAAACACGGAAAAACAGAAACTGGCACTAGACACTGAGTTAATAGGTTAGTCCCAGAAATGGTATAAAATGGCATTTAATTGCATATAAGACATCCCAAGTTGATAATATAATAGCATGGAACAATCAAAAATTATAGATACGTTGGAGACGTATCAAGCATCCCCAAGCTTAACTCCTACTTGTCCTCGAGTAGGGAAGTGATAAAGACCAAAATTTTGATGTGGAATGCTACCTAACATATTTGTTCTTTGTAAATTTTTTATCATGGCATGAATGTTGAGATCCATAAGATTCAAAACAATAGTTTAATATTGACATGAAAACAATAATACTTTAAGCATACTAGCAAAGTAATCATGAACTTTCGAAATAACAAGGCCAAAGAAAGTTATCCCTACAAAATCATATAGTCTGGCTATGCTCCATCGTCCCCGCACAAAGAATTTAAATCATGCACTACCCTGATATTGGCCAAGTAATTGTTTTCACACTCTTACTTTCTCAAACCTTTTCAACTCTCACGCAATACATGAGCATGAGCCATGGCTATAGCACTATATGTGGAATAGAGTGTGGTGGAGGTTGTGAGGCAAAAAGGAGGAGATGGTCACATCGACTCGGCGTATCAATGGGATATGGAGATGCCCATCAATAGGTATCAATGTGAATGAGTAGGGATTGCCATGCAACGGATTCACTAGAGCTAAAGTGTATGAAAGCTCAAAAAGAAAACTAGTGGGTGTGCACCCAACTTGCTTGCTCACGAAGACCTAGGGCAATTTTGAGGAAGCCCATCATTGGAATATACAAGCCAAGTTATATAATGAAAATTCCCACTAGTATATGAAAGTGACAAAACAAGAGACTCTCTATCATGAAGAACACGATGCTATTTTGAAGCACAAGTGTGGAAAAAGATAGTAGCATTGTCCCTTCTCTCTTTTTCTCTCATCATTTTTTTGTTTGGGCTCTTTAGCCTCTTTTTTCTCATTTCATTTTTTTCTCTCTTTTTTTTGGTGGGCATCTTTGGCCTCTTTTTTTATTTCCTCACATGGGACAATGCTCTAATAATGATGATCATCACACTTTTATTTACTTACAACTCAATACTTAGAACAATAATGACTCTATAGGAAATGCCTCCGGCAGTGTACCAGGATGTGCAACGATCTAGCTTAGCGTATGACGTTGAAACATATCGCTAGCTATGTTACGATCATGCAATGGCAAAATGAAAATGATGGCACATGTCATGAGACGGAACGGTGGAAGTTGCATGGCAATATATCTCGGAATGGCTATGAAAATGCCATAATAGGTAGGTATGGTGGTTGTTTTGAGGAAGGTATATGGTGGGTTTGTGCATCGGCGAAAGTTGCGCGGCACTAGAGAGGCTAGCAATGGTGGAAGGTGAGAGTTCATCTATACCATGGACTCACATTAGTCATAAAGAACTCATATAATTATTGTGAAAGTTTTATTATTAATCGAAACAAAGTGCTAAATGCATACTCCTAAGGGAAGGGTTGGTAGGTGTTAACCATCGCGCGATCCCGACCGCCACACAAAGGATGACAATCAATAAATCGATTATGCTCCGACTTCCTAACATAGAGATTCACCATACGTGCATGCTACGGGAATCACTAACATCAACACAAGTATTTCTAGATTCACAACATCCTACTAACACGACTCTAACATTACCATATCCATATCTCAAAACTAATTGTGAGGAATCAAACTTCTCTTACTAATCAATGCGCTTGAATATGAAAGTTTTTAATATATGCTCTTTGGATGCCTATCATATTTAAGACTAATTTCATAACACATGCCAATTACCAAGTTACTTAGAGAGAGCACTCTCAAAATTATATAAGTGAAGATTGAGAGTTTTTATTTCTACAAAATATGACACCGCCGTGCTCTAAAAAGATTTAAGTGAAGCACTAGAGCAAAATTATCTAGCTCAAAAGATATAAGTGAAGCTCATGGGAGAAAAATTTCCTAGCTCAAAAGATATAAGTGAAGCTCATGGGAGCTCAATTGTCTAGCTCAAACGATATAAGTGAAGCTCATGGGAGCTAAATTGCCTAGCTCAAAGGATATAAGTGAAGCTCATTGAGTATTCTAACAAATTCACGATGAGTGCATGTCCCTCTCAAAAAGGTGTCCAGCAAGGATGATTGTGATAAAACAAAAAGCAAAGACTCCTATAATACACGACGCTCCAAGCGAAACACATATCATGTGGTAAATAAAAATATAGCTCCAAGTAATGTTACCGATGGATTGAAGACGAAAGAGGGGATGTCTTCCCGGGGCATCCCCAAGCTTAGGATTTTTGGTGTCCTTGAATTTATCTTGGGATGACTTGGGCATCCCCAAGCTTAGGCTCTTTCCACTCTTTATTCCATTGTCCATAAGAACATCACCCAAAACTTGAAAACTTCACAACACAAAACTTAAACAGAAACTCGTGATATCATTAGCATAAGAAAACAAGCCACCAACTTTTTAGGTACTGTAGTAAACTTAATTTCCATTTAGATTGATGGTATATTACTGTATTCTCACTTCTCCATGGCTAGTACCCCCCGATACTAACCATAGTTTCATCAAAATAAGCAATCAACACAACAAAAATAGAAACTGTGAAAAACAGAAAAATATGTAGAATTTTGCATATTTCGTATACCTCTGCTATCCCAAAAATTCTGAACAATTAGGGAAATTTGCATATCAATCACCAGCAAAAATAATCAACTCACAATATCTTTCTCAATAGGAATTAAAAATAATTTCGTGAGCACAAAGTTTCTGTCTTTTTCAGCATGATTAAACAACTATCACCAAAACTAATCATAAAGGTTCTACTTGGCACAAACACTAATTAAAACATAGAAAACACAATCATAGCAGAATCATGATGGTGTGGACTCAACAAAATAGAAAGTTAAAAGCAAAAATAAATTTATTCATTGGGTTGCCTCCCAACAAGCGCTATCGTTTAACGCCCTTAGCAAGGCGTAAGGCAATAGAATCAAGTATCGTCATCTTTAGTGCTCAAACCATAAGTAGCTCTCATAATGGATTCATAAGGCAATCTTATTTTCTTTCTAGGAAAGTGTTCCATGCCCTTCTTTAATGGAAACTGAAATTTAATATTCCCTTCCTTCATATCAATAACAACACCAATAGTCTTAAGGAAAGGTCTACCAAGAATAATGGGACATGTCGGATTGCAATCAATATCAAGCACAATGAAATCTACGGGCACATAGTTCCTATTTGCAATAATAAGAACATCATTGATCCTTCCCATAGGTTTCTTAATAGTAGAATCCGCAAGATGCAAATTAAGAGAGCACTCATCAATCTCATTGAAACCTAGAACATCACATAAAGATTTTGGAATTGTGGAAACACTAGCACCCAAATCACACAAAGCATGACATTCATAATTTTTAATCTTGATTTTTATAGTAGGTTCCCACTCATCATGAAGTTTTCTAGGAATAGATATTTCCAACTCAAGTTTCTCTTCAAGAGACTTCATCATAGCATCAACGACATGATTGGTAAAAGCCTTATTTTGGCTATAAGCATGTGGATAGTTTAGCATGGATTACATCAAGGAACTAAATTCAATCAAAGAGCAACTATCATAATTAAATTCCTTGAAATCCAAAGTAGTAATTTCATCACTATTCAAAGTTTTGATATCCTCTACTCCACTTTTAGTATTTTTAGCATCAAGATAAACAGACTTCGAATCATTGGGGCGTTTCTCAACCAAAGTGGATTCACATCCAGCCCCATCATCATTAGGATTGACATTAGAAAACAAGGATTCAATAGGAGTCACACCAAGCACTTTAAGATCTTTGTGATTCTCATCACTAGAACACGCCTTTTAAGGCATTCATGTCTAGCACTAATTTGGGCGGTTCTTTCTTTACTCTCATTCATAGAAACACGCATAGCTTTCAAAGTTTCATCCATATTAATCTTGGGAGGAACACATCTCAATTTAAAAGCATCAATATCAAGAGACATTCTATCAACAGTCCTAGCCAAGTCATCAATTTTAAGCAGTATTTCTTCTATGGAAGCATTGAAAATCTTTTGCGATGTAATAAACTCTTTAATATTACACTCAGGATCAGAGGGTATTTTATTATAATTTCCATGAGCATTGTTGTATGAATTGCCAAAATTATTAGAGGGATTACTAGGAAAAGGCCTAGGATTAAAGTTACCTCTATAAGCATTGTTGTTACCAAAATTATTCCTACCAACAAAATTAACATCCAAATTTTCATTGAAATTCTCAATCAAGGAAGATAAAGGCATATCATTTGGATCTAGAGGAGCACTTTTACTAGCAAACAACTTCATTAACTCATCCATCTTAGCACTCAAAGAGTCAATTTCTTATATAGCATGCACTTTTTTACTAGTAGGTGACCTTTCAGTGTGCCATTTAGAATAATTTTTCATGATATAATCTAGGAGTTTTGTAGCTTCTCCTAGTGTGATTTCCATAAAAGTTCCACCAGAGTCGGAATCCAAGATATTTCTAGAAGCAAAATTCAAACCAACATAGAAAATTTGTATGATCATCCAAAGACTTAGGCCATGAGCGGGACAATTTCTAATCATGAATTTCATTCTCTCCCAAGATTGTGCAAGATGTTCATGATCTAGTTGCTTAAAATTCATGATATCATTACGGAGAGAGATAATCTTAGCATGTGGAAAATACTTGGAAATAAAGTCATCTTTACACTTGTTCCATGAATCAATACTATTTTTGGGTAAAGATGAAAACCAAGTTTTTGCTCGATCTCGTAATGAGAACGGAAATAGCTTCAAATTCGTCATATCATTATCCACATCTCTCTTCTTTTGCATATCGCATAACTCAATGAAGGTATTAAGATGGGATGCGACATCTTCACTAGGAAGGCCGGAAAATTGCTCTTTCATAACAAGATTCAACAAGGCAACATTAATTTCATATGAATCCGCACTAGTGGCGGGTGCAATTGGAGTACTAATAAAATCATTGTTATTAGTATTAGAGAAGTCACACAATTTAGTGTTTTCAGACATGGTGACTTAGCGAGCAGACAAGCACACAAGCAAACAGAAAGCAAGCAAAAGAAAGGGCGAACAAAAAGGCAAATAAAGAAAGGAAAATATTTTTGTAAATTTTGTTTTAGAAGTGGGGGGGAGGAAAACGAGAGGCAAATGGCGAATAATGTAAATGCAAGAGATGAGTTTGCGATCGGTACTTGGTAGATATGCTTCACTTGAATACTCCCCGGCAACGGCGCCAGAAATTCTTCCTCCTACTTCTTGAGCTTGCGTTGGTTTTTCCCTTGAAGAGGAAAGGGTGATGCAGAAAAGTAGAGATAAGTATTTCCCTCAGTTTGAGAACCAAGGTATCAATCCAGTAGGAGTATCAAGATGAGGAACCAATGAACCTGCGCAAAAACAAACAAACTTGCACCCAACGCGATAAAGGGGTTGCCAATCCCTTCACGATTACTTGCAAGGTGAGACCTGATAGTGATAAAAGGTAAATATAAATAAAAGTGCAGCAAGGTATTTTTGGTATTTTTGTATGTAGATCTGAATATATAATGTGTAAAATAGACCCGGGGCCATAGTGTTCACTAGAGGCTTCTCTCATGATAACAAGTATTACGGTGGGTGAACGAATTACTGTCGAGCAATTGATAGATTCACGCAAAGTCATGACGATATCTAAGGCAATGATCATACATATATGCATCACGTCCGAGACAAGGAGACCGATACTTTCTGCATCTACTACTATTACTCCACACATCGACCGCTATCCAACATGCATCTAGTGTATTAAGTTCATAACAAACAGAGTAACGCCTTAAGCAAGATGACATGATGTAGAGGGATAAATTCATGCAATATGATATAAACCCCATCTTTTTACCCTTGATGGAACAACACGATGCGTGTCTCGCTACCCCTTCCGTCATTAGGTGAGGACACCACACAGTATGAACCCAAAACCAAACACTTCTCCCCTTGCAAGAATTATAGATAAAGTTGGCCAAACGAAACCCATAACTCGAAGAGAATTACAAGGATACAAAATCAAGCATATAAGAAATCAGAGGAGACTCAAATAATATTCATAGATAATCTGATCATAAATCCACAATTCATCGGATCTCGACAAACACACCGTAAAAGAAAGTTACATCGGATAGATCTCTATGAAGATCATGGAGAACTTTGTATTGAAGATCCAAGGGAGAGAAGAATCCATCTAGCTACTAGCTATGGACCCGAAGGTCTGTGGTGAACTACTCACGCATCATCGGAGAGGCAATGGTGTTGATGAAGAAGCCCTCCGTGTCCGAATCCCCCTCCGATAGGGCACCAGAACGGTCCCCAGATGGGATCTCGCGGAGACAGAAGCTTGCGGCGGCGGAAAAGTATTTTCGTGGCTCCCTCTGTTGGTTTTGGGATTTTAGGGAATTTATAGGCGAAAGAGGTAGGGAAAAGGAGGCAAGGGGCCCCACGAGCCTGCTAGGCGCGCCCTCCGGGACCTCCCACGAAACTCCGTGCCTTGGTTCTCAAGTCTTCTGGGTATCTTCTGTTATGAAAAAAAATCACCCCGCATGTTTTATTCCCTTTGGACTCCGTTTAATATTCTTTTCTGAAAAAGGTCAAAAACACGGAAAAAACAGAAACTGACACTAGGCACTGAGTTAATAGGTTAATCCCAAAAATGATATAAAATGGCATATAAATGCATATAAGACATCCCAAGTTGATAATATAATAGCATGGAACAATAAAAAATTATAGATACGTTGGAGACGTATCTGACACAGATTTCCCTTTCAGACGGTAATACTTTGGTTATCAGAATATGCAAGAACCGTTCCTAGTTAACATTGTTCTCCGCCTCAACCAAAGCAAAAGCCAAAGGCATCAACCGGTTATTGGCATCCCTTGCTATTGCAACCAACAAAGTGCCCTTGAATTGTCCGGTCAAAAACATGCCATCGATGGAGATGACCGGCCGACAGTGTTGAAAAGCCCTCACACATTGCTCAAACGCCCAAAATGCACGACCAAATACGCGGACCCTCTTTCCAATTTGAATCCTTATTTTCTCCCCATATGGCTCGACCACATGAACCATGACCGGGTTAGTGGCAGCAATAGCTCGCAACAACCTAGGTAGTCGGTTGTATGCTTGCTCCCAATCACCATACAACATCTTGAATGCGGCTTGCTTCTCTTTCCATGCCTTCCCGTATTTCACCTTGTAGTGAAAGAGGGCTTTCACAAGGTCTTGTACGCTTTTTATGCTCATTGTAGGAAGAGAGGAGATGGAGTTGGAAAGCCTATAAGCGATGAACTCGGAGGTGAGTTGTCTATTGTTTTGCGATGAAAGCTTGCCATCAACCCTCTTGCCTCGACACGTGTGAGGCATACAACTGACAATGTTCCATCCTGGCCCTCCTTTCCATGGCCTTGCACGGACAATCCAAGGACACCCTGAATCCTCACATGCAACCGTGTAACGCAGCTTCATGTTGAATGAACAACTTTGTGTGGCCTATAATGCGTAACGGAATATTCATCCAACCACATCTTCAGTTCAAGGAATGTTTAGAACTTTGACACCGACAAAATAATATTCTTCCCATGTTTGTCCCGGTGAGAAGGTGGCCTAACTCCAAACAATTTGCCTTCACCTCCGTCAACCATGGCTTCATCCGCAAGGCTAAGATCCTCGAACAATGGTGTCCGGTGATCCCGTCATAATACCTTCATGAAAGCTTCATCCTCCTTTGTCGTGAACCCTTCCTCATCAACTTCTTCATCGGGCCCCTCATCGTCCGACTCGGACGCATAGCCACATGAGTATGGAATAGAATGATTCATTGTCTCTTACAAATTATATTTGTCCAAATCACCAAGGCTGTTGTCATGGAGAACAATACCATCATTCTCATCATCATCATGCTCATCATTATCCTCTAGCAATGGTTCATGTTGGATACTCGATTGTTGTGCTGAAAGAGGTACAATGTTGGACTCTTCGTTGATGCGTGGAGGACTTGCTTCACCAATCGGAGAGGCAACCCGGTTCAAATCCAAGTGCAAGTTAGGAACATTTGTTTTGATGGCAAATAACTCTAGAGCCTTGTCTAGTTATTCGGCCACTGTATCCTTGTATGCAAGCCAACTTTGCTCGGAGTTGACACGCATGGTCTTCCAACGAATGTGCATTCCGAATCCCACATTATGCCTACCATCAAACTCAACAAAATCACTAGGGTCCATCCAATTCAAATCCTTTCGGACTTGTTCCAACAATTCACCATAGCTAGGACAGAAATCGAACACCATGTCAAGCTCATCCAAGTCCGGATCAATATTGCCTTTTAAAAAGGCATCCTTGTCCACGTGATGAACATAAACACATGTTCTTCCCACCCTAAACAACACAACATACAATATTTTCTATAAGCAATCATCCAAATACTACAATGTCTACTTAATAAAAATAAATCCTATTCCTAACTTCCAAACATCCATAACCCTAACCCTAATCCTAACCCTAGCCTATCCCTAACACAACCATAATGCAAACATCCAAACAACCCTAATCCTAACCCCATCATACCCCTTATCCTAACATACAAACAAATACAACAATATCATATACATCCCACATTTCATGAAAAACTAGGGTTTCCTCACATTTGCAACAAAGTGACCAAATGAGATTTTTGTTTGGATGAGGAGGGGATCAGGGGGATTACCTTAGGGGAGGGATTGGACAAATGCCCGATCCAAAACCTTCAGATCTGCTGATTTGGAGAGGGATTTGAGGAAGGGGAAGACTTGAACTAGAGCTGTGAAGTGAAGTGAAGGGAGGTGAATGAGGAGGGGGTGGGGGAGGGGGCTGACCCATGGCTGGATAAGGCATAGTGTGGCGCCTAAGCACTCGCCGCCACATTGCAGGGTGTGCAACACCCGAGGCTTAGGCGTCGCACTGCCTGGGGGTGGGGCCAGCTGTGCCAGCGTGGCCGGGCGTGTGGTGCCGACGTCTTAGGCGTCACACAGTGTAGTGTGGTGCCTAGTTGTTGGGCACCACACGAAAGGGTCGGTGATACGTCTCCAACGTATCTGTAATTTTTGATGGTTCCATGCTATTATCTTGTCAAACTTTGGATGTTTTGTATGTCTATTATATCTTTTTTGGGACTAACTTATTAACTCAGTGTCAAGTGCGAGTTCCTGTTTTTTTCGTGTTCTTGACCCTTTTCAGAGGAGAGTATTAAACGGAGTCCAAACGGAATAAAACCTCCGAAAAGATTTTTTCTGGAATAGAAGATACGCAAGGAGCTTGAGAACCAAGGCACAGGGCACCAGGGGAGGCCACAAGCCCCCTAGTCGCAACCTAGGGGGGGCCTAACAGGCTTGTGGGCCCCCTGTGGCTCCTCTGCCGTACTTCTTCCGCTTATAAATCCCCGAAAAATCCAAAACGACGGGAGACAGCCACGAAAATACATTTCCGCCGCCGCAAGATCCCATCTGGGGCACGTACTGGTGCCCTGCCGGAGGGGGGATTCAGACACGGAGGGCTTCTTCATCAACACCATTGCCTCTCCGATGATGCATGAGTAGTTCACCATAGACCTTCGGGTCCATAGCTAGTAGCTAGATGGCTTCTTCTCTCTCTTGGATCTTCAATACAAAGTTCTCCACGATCTTCATGGAGATCTATCCGATGTAATCTTCTTTTGCGGTGTGTTTGTCGAGATCCGATGAATTGTGGATTTATGATCAGATTATCTATGAATCTTATTTGAGTTTCTTCTGATCTCTCATATGCATGATTTCATATCCTTGTAATTCTCTTCGAGTTGTGGGTTTTGTTTGGCCAACTTTATCTATGATTCTTGCAATGGGAGAAGTGCTTGGTTTTGGGTTCGTACCGTGCGGTGACCTCACCCAGTGACAGAAGGGGTAGCGAGGCACGCATCGTGTTGTTGCCATCAAGGGTAAAAAGATGGGGTTTATATCTATTGCATGAATTTATCCCTCTACATCATGTCATCTTGCTTAAGGCGTTACTCTGTTTGTCATGAACTCAATACACTAGATGCATGCTGGATAGCGGTGGATGTGTGGAGTAATAGTAGTAGATGCAGAAAGTATCGGTCTACTTGTCTTGGGCGTGATGCCTATATGTATGATCATTGCCTTAGATATCTTCATGACTTTGCGCGGTTCTATCAATTGCTCGACAGTAATTCGTTCACCCACCGTAATATTTGTTATCATGAGAGAAGTCTCTAGTGAACACTATGGCCCCCGGGTCTACTTCACATCACATTTTCAGCCCTACACTTTTACTTTGTTGCACTTTCTGCCTTCATATCTCACCTTCCAATCAATTGTGAAGGGATTGACAACCCCTTTGTAGCGTTGGGTGCAAGTTTGCCGTTTTTGCGCCGGTATGGTGGAGACTTGGCTTGATACTCCTACTGGATTGATACCTTGGTTCTCAAACTAAGGGAAATACTTACTGCTACTGTGCTGCATCACCCTTTACTCTTCAAGGAAAAACCAACGCAAGCTCAAGAGGTAGCTAGAAGAATTTCTGGCGCCGTTGCCGGGGAGGATCAAGTCAATTATTGTTTCCCGTCAACGTGCCAATTTCTGGCGCCGTTGCCGGGGAGCATCAAGTGAAGCTTATCCAAGTAACTATCGCAAGCTCATCTCTTGCATTTACTTTTTTGCCTCTCGTTTTCCTCTCCCCCACTTCTGAAAAAACAAAAAATTACAAAAATATTTGCCTTTCTTGTTCGCCCTTTTCTTTCGCTTGCTTTCTGTTCGCTTGTGTGCTTGTCTGCTTGCTGAAGTCACCATGACTGAAAACACCAAACTTTGTGACTTCTCGAATACTAATAATACTGATTTTATTAGTACTCCGATTGCTCCCGCCACTAGTGCGGAATCATATGAAATAAATGCCGCTTTGCTGAATCTTGTTATGAAAGAGCAATTCTCCGGCCTTCCTAGTGAAGATGCCGCATCCCATCTTAATACCTTCATTGAGTTATGCGATATGCAAAAGAAGAAAGATATGGATAATGATGTGATTAAATTGAAGCTATTTCCATTCTCATTGCGAGATCGAGCAAAAACTTGGTTTTCATCTTTGCCCAAAAATAGTATCGATTCTTGGAACAAGTGCAAAGGTGCTTATATATCCAAGTATTTTCTGTGGGCTAAGATTATCTCTCTCCGTAATGATATCATGAATTTTAAGCAACTTGATCATGAACATGTTGCACAATCTTGGGAGAGAATGAAATTAATGATTAGAAATTGTACCGCCCATGGCTTGAGTCTTTGGATGATTATACAAATCTTCTATGCTGGTTTTGATTTTGCTTCTAGAAATATCTTGGACTCCGCCTCCGGTGGAACCTTCATGGAAATCACATTACGAGAAGCCACAAAACTCCTAGACAATATCATGACAAACTATTCTCAGTGGCACACGGAAAGGTCACCTACTAGTAAAAAAGTACACGCTATAGAAGAAATTAACTCGTTGAGTGCTAAGATGGATGAGTTAATGAAATTGTTTGCTAGTAAAGGTGCTCCTTTAGATGGATGAGTTAATGGATGAGTTAATGATATGCCCTTTCCTTACTTGATTGAGAGTAGCAATGAAAGCTTGGATGTTAATTTTGTTGGTAGGAATAATTTTGGCAACAACAATGCTTTTAGAGGAAACTATATTCCTAGGCCTTTCCCTACTAATCCCTCTAATAACTTTGGCAACTCCTACAACAATGCTCATGGAAATTACAATATATTACCCTCTGATCTAGAGAGTAATATTAAAGAGTTTATCAACTCACAAAAGATTTTCAATGCGTCCATAGAAGAAAAACTACTCAAAATTGATGATTTGGCTAGGAGCGTTGATAGAATGTCTCTTGATATTGTTGCTTTGAAAGTTAGATGTGCTCCTCCCAAGATCAATATGGATGAAACTTTGAAATCTATGCGTGTTTCCATGAATGAGAGTAAAGAAAGAACCGCCCAAATTCGTGCTAGACATGGATGGCTTAAAAAGGCGTGTTCTCGTGATGAGAATCACGAAGATCTTAAAGTTCTTGGTGTGACTCCCATTTAATCCTTGTTTTCTATAGTCAAACCTAATGATGATGGGGCTGGATGTGAATCCACTTTGGTTGAAAAATGCCCCAATGAGTCGGAGTCCATCTATCTTGATGCTAAAAGAATTGAAAGTGGAGTAGAGGATATCAAAACTTTGAGTAGTAATGAAACTACTACTTTGTATTTCAAGGAATTCAATTATTATAGTTGCTCTTTGATTGAATGTATTTACTTGATGCAATCCATGCTAAACTCTCCACACGCTTATAGCCAAAACAAGGCCTTTACCGATGATATCGTCAATGCTATTATGAAATCTCTTGAAGAGAAACTTGAATTGGAAGTTTCTATTCCTAGAAAACTTCATGATGAGTGGGAACCTACTATCAAAATGATGATAAAAAACTATGAATGCAATGCCTTGTGTGATTTGGGTGCTAGTGTTTTCGCGATTCCAAAGTCTTTATGTGATGTTCTAGGCTTCAATGAGATTGATGAGTGCTCTCTTAATTTGCATCTTGCAGATTCTACTATTAAGAAACCCATGGGAAGGATCAATGATGTTCTTATTATTGCAAATAGGAACTATGTACCCGTGGATTTCATTGTACTTGATATTGATTGCAATCCGACATGTCCCATCATTCTTGGTAGACCTTTCCTAAGGACTATTGGTGCTATCATCGATATGAAGGAAGGGAATATTTGATTTCAATTTCCATTAAAGAAGGGCATGGAACATTTTCCTAGAAATAAAATAAGATTGCCTTATGAATCCATGATGAGGGCTACTTATGGTTTGAGCACCAAAGACGACGATACGTGATTCTATCGCCTTATGCCTAGCTAAGGGCGTTAAACAATAGCGCTTGTTGTGAGGCAACCCAATGAATTTATATTTGCTTTTCTGCTTTCTATTTTGTTGCGTCCACACCATCATAATTATGTTATGATTGTGTTTTTTGTGTTTCTTACTGTGTTTGAGCCAAGTAAAACCTTTATGACTAGTTTTGGTGATGGTTGTTTGATCATGCTGGAAAAAGACAGAAACTTTTTGCTCACGAAAGTATTTTTCATTTTTATCCAGAAAGAGATTTTGAGTTGATTCTTTTTTCTGCTGGTTTATATGCCAATTACCCAAATTTTTGTAATTTTTAAGAATTCATGAGATACCGAAAGTATAAGAAGTATACAGATTGCTACAGACTGGTCTGTTTTTGACAGATTCTGTTATTGTTGTGTTGATTGCTTATTTTGATGAAACTATGGATAGTATCGGGGGGTACTAGCCATGGAAAAGTGATAATACAGTAATATAACACCAATATAAATAGAAATCTAGTTTTCTACAGTACCTAAAGAGGTGGTAGTTTGTTTTCTTGTGCTAATGTTATCACGATTTTCTGTTTAAGTTTTGTGTTGTGAAGTTTTCAAGTTTTGGGTGATGTTCTCATGGACAAAGGGATAAAGAGTGGAAAGAGCTCAAGCTTGGGGATTCCCAAGGCATCCCAAGACAAGTTCAAGGACACCAAAAAGCCTAAGCTTGGGGATGCCCCGGGAAGGCATCCCCTCTTTCGTCTTCAATCCATCGGTAACATTACTTGGAGTTATATTTTTATTCACCACATGATATGTGTTTTTGCTTGGAGCGTCGTGTATTATAGGAGTCTTTTCTTTTTGTTGTGTCACAATCATCCTTGCTACACACCTTTTGAGAGAGACATGCACTCATCGTGAATTTTCTAGAATACTCATTGAGCTTCGCTTATATATTTTGAGTTAGGCAATTTAGATCGCATGTGCTTCACTTATATCTTTTGAGCTAGATAACTTTGCTCTAAGTGCTTCACTTAGATCTTTTAGAGCACGACGGTGTCATATTTTGGAGAAATAAGAACTCTCGATCTTCACTTATATCTTTTTGAGAGTGCTCTCTCTAAGTAACTTGGTAATTGGCATGTGTTATGAAATTAGTCTTAAATATGATAGGCATCCAAAGAAGATATATTAAAAACTTTCATATTCAAGTGCATTGATTAGTAAGAGAAGTTTGATTCCTCACAATTAGTTTTGAGATATGGATATGGTAATGTTAGAGTCGTGTTAGTAGGATGTTGTGAATCTAGAAATACTTGTGTTGATGTTAGTGATTCCCGTAGCATGCACGTATGGTGAACCTCTATGTTAATTGACATATCTTTTTGAGAGTGCTCTCTCTGAGTAACTTGGTAGTTGGCTTGTCCTATGAAAGTAGTCCTAAAGATGATAGGCGTCCAAAGAGGATACAATAAAACTTCCAATTTCTTTTGCATTGATTAGAAAGAGAAGTTTGATTCCTCTCAATTAGTTTTGAGACATAGATTTGGTAATATTAAGAGACATGTTAGTAGGGTGTTGTGACTCTAGAAATACTTGTGTTGAAGTTAGTGATTCCCGTAACATGCATGTATGGTGAACCGCTATGTTAGGAAGTCGGAGCATACTTGATTTATTGATTGTCATCCTTTGTGTTGCGGTCGGGATCGCGCGATGGTTAACACATACCAACCCTTCCCCTAGGAGTATGCTTTTAGCACTTTGTTTCGATTACTAATAAAAACTTTTGCAATAAGTATGGGAGTTCTTCATGACTAATGTGAGTCCATGGTATAGAGCATTTTCACCTTCCTCCATTGCTAGCCTCTCTAGTGCCGCGCAACTTTCACCGGTACACAAAACCACCATAGACCTTCCTCAAAACAGCCACCATACCTACCTATCATGGCCTTTTAATAGCCATTCCGAGATATATTGCCATGCAACTCCCACAGTTCCGTCTCATGACTTGTGTCGTCACTTACATATTGCCATTGCATGATCATAAGATAGCTAGCGAGATGTTTCAATGTCATATGCCAAGCTAGATCGTTGCACATCCCGGTACACTACCGAAGGCATTTCCTATAGAGTCATCATCGTTCTAAGCATTAAGGTGTGAGTAAATGAAAGTGTGATGATCATCATTATTAGAGCATTGTCCCATGTGAGGAAATAAAAAAAAGAGGCCAAGGTTGCCCCCACAAAAAAAAATATGGAAAGAGGCCAAAGAGCCCAAACAAAAGAGAGAGAGAAAAAGAGAGAAGGGACAATGCTACTATCTTTTTCCACACTTGTGCTTCATAATAGCACCATGTTCTTCATGATTGAGAGTCTCTTGTTTAGACACCACCATGTACTAGTGGGAATCTTCATTATATAAATTGGCTTGTATATTCCAATGATGGGCTTCCTCAAAATTGCCCTAGGTCTTCGTGAGCATGCAAGTTGGATGCGCACCTACTAGTTCTCCTTTTGAGCTTTCATGCACTTATAGCTCTAAGTGCACCCATTGCATGGTAATCCCTACTCTTTCACATTGATATCTACTAATGGGCATCTCCATAGCCCTTTGATACGCCGAGTCAATGTGACCATCTCCGCCTTTTTGCCTCATAGCCTTCACCACACTCTATTCCACCTATAAGTGCTATATCCATGGCTCACGCTCATGTATTGCGTGAGAGTTGAAAAAGGTTTGAGAAAGTAAGAGTGCGAAAACAAATACTTGCTAATACCGAGGTTGTGCATGATTTAAATTCGTTGTGTGGGGATGATGGAGCATAGCCACACTATATGATTTTGTAGGGATAACTTTCTTTGGCCTTGTTATTTCGAAAGTTCATGATTACCTTGCTAGTTTGCTTGAAGTATTATTGTTTTCATGTCAATAGCAAAGTATTGTTTTGAATCTTACGGATCTGAACATTCATGTCACATGATAGAAGTTACAAAGGACAAATATGCTAGGTAGCATTCCACATCAAAAATTCATTCTTTATCACTTCCCTACTCGAGGACGAGCAGGAGTTAAGCTTGGGGATGCTTGATACGTCTCCAACATATCTATAATTTTTGATGGTTCCATGCTATTATTTTGTCAAACTTTGGATGTTTTGTATGTCTTTTATATCTTTTTTGGGACTAACTTATTAACTCAGTGCCAAGTGCCAGTCCCTGTTTTTTCTGTGTTTTTTACCCTTTTCAGAGGAGAATATTAAACGGAGTCCAAACGGAATAAAACCTCCAAAAAGATTTTTTCCGGAACAGAAGATACGCACGGAGCTTGAGAACTAAGGTAGAGGGCACCAGGGGAGGCCTCAAGCCCCCTGGCCGAGGCCTGGGGGCGCCTAGCAGGCTTGTGGGCCTCCTGTGGCTCCTCTGCCATACTTTTTTCGCCTATAAATCCCCGAAAAATCCAAAACCACGGGAGAGAGCCACAAAAATACTTGTCCGCCGCCGCAAGCTTTTGTCTCCTCAAGATCCCATCTGCGGCACGTCCTGGTGCCCTGCCGGAGGGGGGATTCGGACACGGAGGGCTTCTTCGTCAACACCATTGCCTCTCCATGATGCGTGAGTAGTTCACCATAGACCTGCGGGTCCATAGCTAGTAGCTAGATGGCTTCTTCTCTCTCTCTTGGATCTTCAATACAAAGTTCTCCATGATCTTCATGGAGATCTATCCGATGTAATCTTCTTTTGCGGTGTGTTTGTCGAGATCCGATAAATTGTGGATTTATGATCAGATTATCTATGAATCTTATTTGAGTTTCTTCTGATCTCTTATATGCATGATTTCATATCCTTGTAATTCTCTTCGAGTTGTGGTTTTTGTTTGGCCAACTTGATCTATGATTCTTGCAATGGGAGAAGTGCTTGGTTTTGGGTTCATACCGTGCGGTGAACTCACCCAGTGACAGAAGGGGTAGCGAGGCACGCATCGTGTTGTTGCCATCAAGGGTAAAAAGATGGGGTTTATATCTATTGCATGAATTTATCCCTCTACATCATGTCATCTTGCTTAAGGCGTTACTCTGTTTGTCATGAACTCAATACACTAGATGCATGGTGGATAGCGGTCGATGTGTGGAGTAATAGTAGTAGATGCAAAAAGTATCGGTCTACTTGTCTTGGACATGATGCCTATATGTATGATCATTGCCTTAGATATTGTCATGACTTTGCGCGGTTCTATCAATTGCTCGACAGTAATTCGTTCACCCACCGTAATATTTGCTATCATGAGAGAAGCTGATGACCCAAAAGTATAGGGGATCTATCGTAGTCCTTTCGATAAGTAAGAGTGTCGAACCCAACAAGGAGTAGAAGGATCTGACAAGTGGTTTTCAGCAAGGTAATCTCTGCAAGCACTGAAATTATCGGTAACAAGTAGTTGTGTGATGAGAAGATTCGTAGCAAGTAGCAAGTAGCAATAGTAACAACAGTGCAACAAAGTGGACCAATCCCTTTTGTAGCAAGGGACAAGCCTGGACAAACTCTTATAGGAGGTAAAGCGCTCCCAAGGACACTTGGGAATTTCTGTCAAGCTAGTTTTCATCATGTTCATATGATTCGCGTTCAGTACTTTGATATGTGGGTGGACCGACGCTTGGTACTGCCCTTACTTGGACAAGCGTCCCACTTATGATTAACCCCTCTCGCAAGCATCCGCAACTACGAAAGAAGAATTAAGACAAAGTCTAACCATAGCATTAAACTAGTGGATCCAAATCAGCCCCTTATGAAGCAACGCATAAACTAGGGTTTAAGCTTCTGTCACTCTAGCAACCCATCATCTATTTACTACTTCCCAGTGCCTTCCTCTAGGCCCAAATAATGGTGAAGTGTTATGTAGTCGACTTTCACATAACACCACTAGAGGAAAAGCAACATACAACACATCAAAATATCGAACGAATACCAAATTCACATGACTACTTATAGCATGACTTATCCCATGTCCTCATGAACAAAAGTAACTACTCACAAAGAATAATCATATTCATGACCAGAGAGGTAATGAATAGCATCAAAGATCTAAACATATAATCTTCCACCAAGTAATCCAACTAGCATCAACTACAAAGAGTAATTAACACTACTAGCAACCTTACAAGTACCAATCGGAGTCGCGAGACGGAGATTGGTTAGAAGAGATGAACTAGGGTTTGGAGATGACATGGTGCTGATGAAGATGTTGATGGTGATGAGTCCCCTCTGATGAGAGGAGTGTTGGTGATGACGATGACGATGATTTTCCCCTCCGGGAGGGAAGTTTCCCCGACAGGACGACCCTGCAGGAGCTCTAGATTGGTTCTGCTCAAGTTCCGCCTCGTGGCAGCGGCGATTCCTCGCGAAAGCCTCCTCTTGATTTTTTCTGGAACGAAACCCTTCTTGTAGAAAAATAGGGGGGCCAGAGGGCCACCAGGGATCCCACAAGCCCGCTAGGTGCGGCCAGGGCGGTAGGTCGCGCCTAGTAGGCTTGTGGCCTCCTCCTGGCTCCCCTCTGGTACTTGTTCGGCCCAGTATTTTTTATAAATTCCAAAATAAATCCTCGTTTATTTTCACGGCTTTTGGAGTTGCGTATAATAGGTATCTCAAACTTGCTCCTTTTTCAGGCCAGAATTCCAGCTGCCGACATTCTCCCTCTTCATGTAAACCATGCAAAATAAGAGAGAAAAGACATAAGTATTGTACCGTGAAGTGTAATAACAACCCATAAACCGATAAATATCAACATGAAAGCATGTTGCAAAATGGACGTATCAACTCCCCCAAGCTTAGACCTCGCTTGTCCTCAAGCGAAAGCCAAGATCAATAAATATGCCCACATGTTTAGAGAGAGAGGTGTCTAGAAAACAAGATACGAACATGCAGGAATCATGATCCTAGTTAGAATAGCAATACCATCAAATGAACTCTTATGCTAAAGTGACAATTACTTCACAAGGTAAAGTATGGATCAAGAGCCTTACCGAGAATTAACAACCGATAGCCTTTAGTCATTGAAGGAATTGCAATTTGTTATAACATTAGAATGAGTCAAGTAAGAGCTTGTAAAGCAAATCCACATACTCAATCATCCTTTTGTCTTCTAAAATTGCTACAACTCACGTGGTACTCATGAGATTAAAGTTTCAGCTGAACACAGAGAAAGATAGGGGCTTATAGTTTCGCCTCCCAACCATTTACCTCAAGGGTAATGTCAACAATAATAATTCATGAACACTCACTTCCAACATATGAATATAGATCTTTCCCTAGCATATGGCGTTAGCCAACATAAAAGCGAAATAAGGAATTGGTGTAGATCACCATGACTCTTTCAAGGAAAAAAAGTAAAGGTACAAGATAGGCCCTTCGCAGAGGGAAACAGAGGTTGTCATGCGCTTTTGAGGTTTGGATGTGCGACCTCTTAGTGTGAAGGAACGTCACTTTATATTGCCTCCTGTGATAAAGAACTTTATTATGCAGTCTGTCGCTTTTATGTCTTCCTCATCACAGGTTCGTACAAAGCTTATTTTCCATACATTAATAGATCATACATATCTAGGGAGCAATTTTTATTGCTTGCACCGATGACAACTTACTTGAGGGATCTTATTCAATCCATAGGTAGGTATGGTGGACTCTCAAGGCAAAACTGGGTTGAAGGTTTATGGATGCACAAGTCGTATCTCTACTTAGTGTGGAAGTTTTGGCTAATATGAGGTGGAAGCAAGCGTCACATGCTAAGGGATCTCTAATCATATAACATTGTTCGGAACCAAGCAAACACAATTCATTATGTTGTCTTCCTTGTCCAACATCTACTTCTAAGCATATAATAGTTTAGTGAGTGTTCACAATCATAGATGGTGTCAAAGATGATATATTTATATGTGAACCTCTCCTTCTTTATCACTTCCTATTAATTGCAACAATGACCAAGGTCTACGTTTGTCCACCCTCAACAAGTTTCAATCAACATTCTTTCTATATGTGAAGCCATCACTTCCCATAAGATCATTACATGATCTTTCATGCTTTTGTTCTTTAGATCATTCTTTTGATCATGGCCTGAGGCAAGGCCCTTAACTAAGACACTCTTTATTATATGGATCACGAGCTCAAATACATCGGGGGGTGACACAAAGAAAAACTCAAGCCTAAAACACTAAGAACTTTAATCTACAAGAGAAATATAAAACCAAAAAGGAACAAACTAAAACAAAGGTAAAGGCAAAAGATGTGATGGTGATACGATACCGGGGCAACTCCCCCAAGCTTGGCATAAGCCAAGGGGATTGCCCATACCCATGCTTAGTTGTCTTCCTTTGGAGGTGATGGTGGTGAAGTTGTTGTAGAGGTCTTGAACTTGTTTAATTTCCTCTTGAGCATAAAATTCTGCTCCTTCAGATCATTAATTTCCTATTCAAGCCTCAACACCATTTGGCATAAGTCTTGCTTACTCTCCTGCAAAAGACGAGAAGGGATAAAAAAAAATCTTAGGCTTCTTCCTTGAGTCTGGGAGGCTCGACTTCTGGAACTCCACATGTGTGTCTCCAACTGGGGGTAGAGGAGCCTCCTCTTCATCGGAACTTGTTCCTTCCTTCCCCTTGGGATAATAATCTTCTTCCTCATCAGTGGTCCAACCATAAAGATCCAAGTCCCCATAGACCTTGGGGTTAGCAAGGTAATCGGCCACATAGCTCTCCCCCTCTGAATCTTGAGAAGACATATTGCTCTAAATCTACAGCAGAAACAGGCTCGAAACGAAAACAGAGGAAAATTGCGTGATACGAGGGTCAGACCTTTTGGGAGAATATATAATGATTTTTTTCCGACCAGAAGGAGTACTCCACAAGAAAACGGAGTCCGGGAGGCACACGAGGTGGTCACAAGCCCCCCAGGCGCGGCCAGGGGGTGGCCCGCGCCTGGCAGGCTTGTGGCCTCGTGGTGCGCTTTCCGGACTGCTTTAAAATTTTCTATTTTTTCAAAAATTCCAAAACGGAGAGAAATTCCTATTGGAAATTTTTGGAGTCTGTTTACTTACGGAATCACATGCCTCTTAGTTTTCGGAGTCTAAAACAGGCTGATAAATATCCCTTATGTACTCTTCCGGAGTTATGGTATTGATAATATTGCTTTCAACATTTATGGGGGTACCTGCGATATAATGCTTGATCCTGTGCCCATTAACCACTCTCGGAAAATTACCTTCCATGTTGTTGATATTGATGGCACCGGAACGATATACTTCCTCAACAATGTAAGGACCTTCTCACTGGGACAGAAGCTTGCGTGCAAAAAATCATAAACAAGAATTTTATAGCAAGACATAATCACCTACATTGAACTCACGCTTTTGTATCCTTTTATCATGCCACCTCTTAACCTTTTCTTTGAACAACTTGGAAGTTTCATATGCCTGAGCTCTCCATTCATCAAGTGAGCTAATATCAAATAACCTCTTCTCACCAGCAAGTTTGAAATCAAAGTTGAGATCTTTGATTGCTCAATAAGCCTTATCCTCTAGCTCAATAGGTAAATGACATGCTTTGCTGTAAACCATTTTGTACGGAGACATGCCCATGGGATTCTTATATGCAGTTCTATAAGCCCACAATGCATCGTCAAGCTTCTTAGACCAATTCTTTCTAGACCTATTGACAGTCTTTTGCAGAATTAGCTTAATCTCTCTTTTACTTAGCTCTACTTGACCACTGGACCGAGGATGATAGGGAGATGCAATTCTATGATTGACATCGTACTTAGCAAGCGTTTTACGGAAAGCACCATGAATGAAATGTGAACCACCATAAGTCATTAGATATCTAGGGACTCCAAATCTAGGGAAAACAACTTCTTTAAGCATCCTGATAGAGGTGTTATGATCAGCACTACTAGTTGGGATAGCTTCTACCCACTTAGTAACGTAATCAACAACAACTAGGATATGAGTATACCCGTTGCATTTTGGAAAAGGTCCCATATAATCAAAGCCCCAAACATCAAATGGTTCAATGACTAGTGAATAATTCATAGGCATTTCCTGACGTTTACTGATATTACCTATTCTTTGACATTCGTCACAAGACAAGACAAACTTACGAGCATCCTTGAAAAGAGTGGGCCAATAGAAACCTGATTGCAATACCTTGTGTGCAGTTCTATCTCCCGCATGGTGTCCTCCGTAGGCCTCGGAGTGACACTTCTGTAGGATCTATCCCTATTCATGTTCAGGTACACAACGTATAATAACACCATCTACTCCTTTCTTATAAAGGTGAGGATCATCCCAAAAGTAATGTCTCAAATCAAAGAAGAATTTCTTGTTTTGCTGGTATGTGAAACTAGGTGGTATATATTTGGCAACGATATAATTTGCATAATCAGCATACCACAGTGCACTACGTGAAGTATTGATGACATTCAATTGCTCATCAGGAAAGCTATCATCAATAGGTTGTGGGTCATCAAGAACATTCTCCAACCTAGACAAGTTATCTGCTACTGGGTTCTCAACACCCTTCCTATCGACAACATGCAAATCAAATTCTTGTAGCAAGAGAACCCATCTGATAAGTCTAGGTTTAGCGTCTTTCTTTTCCATGAGGTACTTAATAGCAGCATGATCAGTGTGAATTGTGACTTTGGAATCAACTATGTAAGACCTGAACTTTTCACATGCAAACACGATTGCTAAAAATTCCTTTTCCGTAGTAGCATAGTTTTTTGGGCACTGTCTAGAGTTTTACTAGCATAGTGAATAAGATTCAACTTCTTATCAACTCTTTGTCCTAGAATAGCACCAACAACATAATCACTGGGATCACACATGATTTCAAAAGGTAAGTTCCAATGAGGTGGTTGAACAATAGGCGCAGTTATCAAGGCCTTCTTAAGTATTTCGAAGGCTTCCTCACAATCATCATCATTAAAAAAAGGAATATCCTTTTGCAAGAGATTGGTAAGAGGCCTAGAAATGTTAGAGAAGTCTTTAATGAACCTTCTATACAAACTAGCATGACCAAGGAAACTTATTATACCTTTGATTTCTGTGGGGCATGGCATTTTTTTGATCGCATCAACCTTAGCCTTATCGACTTCAATACGTCTTTCAGAAATTTTATGTCCTAAGACGATACCTACATTAACCATAAAGTGGCACTTCTCCTAATTCAAGACAAGGTTGGTGTCTTTACGTCTCTGCAAGACTCGATCAAGGTTGCTGAGGCAATCATCAAAAGAAGACCCGTAAACACAGAAGTCATCCATGAAAACCTCAACAATCTTTTCACAAAAGTCAGAGAATATAGCCATCATACATCTTTGAAAGGTAGCAGGTGCATTACATAAACCAAAAGGCATACGTCTGTAAGCAAAGGTACCGAAAGGGCAGGTGAAAGTGGTTTTCTCCTGATCAGATTGTGCAACAAGTATTTGGGAGAAACCAGAATAACCATCTAGAAAGTAGAAGTGTGTATGTTTAGACAGTCTTTCTATCATTTGGTCGATAAAAGTCAAAGGATAATGATCTTTCCTAGTGGCTTTATTCAATTTCCTAAACTAGATCACCATCCTATAGCTAGTAATAATCCTCTATGGGATAAATTCATTCTTATCATTAGGGACAACGGTAATACCTCCCTTCTTAGGGACGCAATGCACCGGACTCACCCAATCACTATGAGCAACAGGATAGATAATACCTGCTTCTAGGAGCTTTAGTATTTCTTTTCTTACTACCTCTTTCATCTTAGGATTTAATCTCCGTTGATGATCAGCTACTGGTTTGGAATCAGGATCGGTTTTAATCTTGTGGTGGCATAGAGTGGGACTAATGCCCTTAAGATCGTCAAGAGTATATCCAATAGCAGCACGATGCTTCCTCAGAGTTTTTAGTAACTTCTTTTAATAATGCTCTGAAAGGCTAGCACTAATAATAACAGGATATATCTCTTTTTCATCAAGATAAGCATACTTAAGAGTATCTGGCAACTGTTTAAGCTCGAACACAGGATAACCCTTTGGTGGGGGTGGATCTCCAAGCACTTCAATAGGCAAATTATTCTTAAGGATAGGATATTGTTCAAAGACAACTCTATCTATCTCATCCCTTTCGTCCATATGCATATCATTTTATTGCTCAAGCAAGTATTGCTCTAAAAGATCAGTAGGAGGCACAACAATAGAAGCTAGGGCAATAGTTTCATCCTTACTAGGAAACTCTTTTTCATGAGGTTGTCTACCAAACTTGGAGAAATTGAACTCATGTGACACACATTCGAAGCCAACAGTGACAATTTGCTTCTCACAGTCAATATGAGCATTGACGGTATTGAGGAAGGGTCTGCCAAATATGATGGGACAAAAGCTTTCTTGTGTGGTAGCAAGAACGAGGAAATCAGCAGGATACTTCGTTTTACCACACAAGACTTCAACATCTCTAACAATTCCCACAGGGCAGATAGTATCTCTATTGGCAAGCTGAATAGTGACATCAATGGGTTCTATCTCGACAGGTTCAATCTTGTCTTTGATTTCATCATATAAGAATCGAGGTATTGCACTAACACTAGCACCCACATCACATAAACCATGATAACAATGATCTCCTATCTTAACAGAAACAACAGGCGTGCCAACAACAGGCCTATGTTTGTCTCCAGCATGAGGTTTAGCAATTCTAGCAGCATCTTCACAGAAGTGAATATCATGGCCATCAACATTGTCGGACAGGAGGTCTTTGATAATAGCAATGCTAGGTTCAACTCTAATTTTCTCAGGGGGTGTAGGTGTTCTAATGTAGCCCCTACGTATCACAGTTGAAGCTTTAGAATGATCCTTTATCCTAACAGGGAAAGGTGGTTTCTCAATGTAAGCACTAGGAACAATAGGATCATTATAGGCAATGACTTTCTCTTCAACTGGATTGGGTTTGACTACATTGACTTCTAAGGGAGGATGATATTTAAACCACTTCTCTTTAGGGAGATCAATATGAGCAGCAAATGATTCACACAATGAAGCTACTATCTCAGAGTCAAGTCCGTATTTAGCGCTAAAATCACAAGAAGTATTTGTTTCGACAAAGGATCTAACGCCATCAAACTTGAAATTCATACCTGACTCCTTACCTTCATCAAGCTCCCAATCTTCAGAGTTGCGTTTAATTCTTTACAATAAATTCCATCTGAAGTCAATATCTCTCTTCATAAAAGAACCGGTACAAGAAGTGTCAAGCATGGTGCGATCATCATGAGAAAGCCGAGCATAGAAATTCTGAATGATAATTTCTCTCGAGAGCTCATGGTTGGGGCATGAATATAACATTGATTTAAGCCTCCCCCAAGCTTGAGCGATGCTTTCTCTGTCATGAGGCCAAAAATTATAAATATAATTCCGATCACGATGTACTAGATGCATAGGATAAAACTTTTGATGAAATTCCAATTTCAACCGGTTGTAGTTCCATGATCCAGTATCATCACATAGCCTATACCATGTCAACGCCTTATCCCTCAAAGATAACGGAAAGACCTTCTTCTTGACCTCATCCTCGGGAAAACCTTCAAGCTTAAATAAACCACAAACTTCATGTACATAGATTAGACACAAGTCTGGATGTGATGTTCCATCTCGTGTAAAAGGATTAGCCAGCAGTTTCTCAAGCATACCCTAAGGTAATTCATAGCAAATATTTTCAGTAGGTGCAGCAGGTTGAGTAGAAACTCTTTGTGCTTCCGTTCGAGGTGAAGATACCCCGAACAAGCTCCTCAAAGGATTAGTTTCCATAGTGACAAGTGACAATAAATTTCAGCACACTATATAAATGTTTTCTTACCAAATTCCACTTACCAAAGGCGCTTCACTCCCCGGCAACGACGCCAGAAAAGAGTCTTGATGACCCACAAGTATAGGGGATCTATCGTAGTCCTTTCGATAAGTAAGAGTGTCGAACCCAACGAGGAGCAGAAGGATCTAACAAGTGGTTTTCAGCAAGGTAATCTGTGCAAGCACTGAAATTATCGGTAACAAGTAGTTGTGTGATGAGCAGATTTGTAGCAAGTAGCAAGTAACAATAGTAACAACGATGCAGCAAAGTGGCCCAATCCCTTTTGTAGCAAGGGACAAGCCTGGACAAACTCTTATAGGAGGTAAAGCGCTCCCGAGGACACATGGGAATTTTTGTCAAGCTAGTTTTCATCATGTTCGTAAGATTCGCATTCGGTACTTTGATAGTTTGATATGTGGGTGGACCGGCGCTTGGGTACTGCCCTTACTTGGACAAGCGTCCCACTTATGATTAACCCCTCTCGCAAGCATCCACAACTACGAAAGAAGAATTAAGACAAAGTCTAACCATAGCATTAAACTAGTGGATCCAAATCAGCCCCTTACGAAGCAACACATAAACTAGGGTTTAAGCTTCTGTCACTCTAGCAACCCATCATCTACTTACTACTTCCCAATGCCTTCCTCTAGGCCCAAATAATGGTGAAGTGTTATGTAGTCTACATTCACATAACAACACTATCGGAAAAGCAACATACAACACATCAAAATATCGAACGAATACCAAATTCACATGACTACTTATAGCATGACTTATCCCATGTCCTCAGGAACAAAAGTAACTACTCACAAAGCATAATCATATTCATGACCAGAGAGGTAATGAATAGCATCAAAGATCTGAACATATAATCTTCCACCAAGTAATCCAACTAGCATCAACTACAAAGAGTAATTAACACTACTAGCAACCTTACAAGTACCAATCGGAGTCGCGAGACGGAGATTGGTTACAAGAGATGAACTAGGGTTTGGAGATGATATAGTGCTGATGAAGATGTTGATGGTGATGAGTCCCCTCCGATGAGAGGAGTGTTGGTGATGACGATGGCGATGATTTCCCCCTCCGAGAGGGAAGTTTCCCCGACACGACGACCCTGCCGGAGCTCTAGATTGGTTCTGCTCAAGTTCCGCCTTGTGGCGGCGGCGATTCCTCCCGAAAGCCTCCTCTTGATTTTTTCTGCAACGAAACCTTTCTTGTAGCAAAATAGGGGGGCCAAAGGGCCACCAGGGAGCCCACAAGCCCCCTAGGCTCGGCCAGGGGTAGGCCGCGCCTAGCAGGCTTGTGGCCTCCTGCTGGCTCCCCTCTGGTACTTCTTCGGCCCAGTATTTTTTATAAATTCCAAAATAAATCCTCGTTGATTTTCACGGCTTTTGGAGTTGTGCAGAATAGGTATCTCAAACTTTCTCCTTTTTCAGGCCAGAATTCTAGCTGCCGACATTCTCCCTCTTCATGTTAACCTTGAAAAATAAGAGAGAAAAGGCATAAGTATTGTACCGTGAAGTGTAATAACAGCCCATAAAGCGATAAATATCAACATGAAAGCATGATGCAAAATGGACGTATCAGAAGCCTCTAGTGAACACTATGGCGCCGGGTCTACTTCACATCATATTTTCGGCCCTACACTTTTACTTTGTTGCACTTTCCGCCTTCAGATCTCACCTTGCAATCAATCGTGAAGGGTTTGACAACCCCTTTGTAGCGTTGGGTGCAAGTTTGCTGTTTTTGCGCAGGTACGGTGGAGACTTGGCTTGATACTCCTACTGGATTGATACCTTGGTTCTCAAACTGAGGGAAATACTTACTGCTACTATGCTGCATCACCCTTTCCACTTGAAGGGAAAAACCAACGCAAGCTCAAGAGGTAGCAGTCGGCTGGGTGAATTTTTTTCCCTTCGAGTTTACTTAGTGAGTTCTTTCAGCCCAGAGGTCAATTTTGTCAATTTTGCCAGCTTGTTGTTGGCTTGCGCTCGCAGTTTTACCGTTCGACCGTGTGGCGCCGCTGGCACGACTGAGACGAATACATCGATTGGCTAAGTTATTAAAGCAGAAAACCATCATATTTAAGGCTTCGTTTGCAAAAAAAATACATGATCCCTAATTATTTACAAAAATCACCATGCATCTCGAGTTGGGGGAAAACAACCTGGTGTTGTGCAAACTCTCGTCACATGATCCACTGTTCCCCCTATTGTCCCGACCCGTGCAACTCAACCTCTTGATCCCAGATATAAGGAAAAAGTCCATTCTGAACCCTGAACTGGTAGATGTGTGGCAGAATGAACCCCGGAGTGCATATCCCTATCGATTGCACCCTAAAGTAACAAATCCCGGTTTAAATATAACCTTAGAGTGGTTTATTGCTAACAACTGATGACGTGGCTGCAGTCAACTAGGATTCTGACGGGTGGGGCATATCGTTGACGAAGACCATGTCTTAACCGCACCCGCAGCCTCCTCCAATGGATACATCCAATTGATTGGGGAACGAAGCTAGGGTTCATCGAGCAGTGAGAAATCAGACGAGAGGGGTGGAGGAGAAATCAGAGTCCGACGGCGGAGGCTGGCGCCGGCGCCTGATACGTCTCCAACGTATCTATAATTTCTGATGGTTTCATGCTATTATCTTGTCAAACTTTGGATGTTTTGTATGGCTTTTATATCTTTTTTGGGATTAACTTATTAACTCAGTGCCAAGTGCCAGTTCCTGTTTTTTCCGTGTTTTTGACCCTTTGCAGAGGAGGATTGTAAATGGAGTCCAAACGGAACGAAACTTCCAAAAAGATTTTTTCCGAAACAGAAGACGATCGGGAACTTGAGAACCAAGGCAGGGGCCACCAGGGACCCCACAAGCCCCCTAGCCGCGGCCGGGGGGGGGGGGGCTCCCAGGCTTGTGGGCTCCCTGGGCCTCCTCTGCCCTATGTCTTTCGCCTATATATTCCCAAAAATTCCAGAAAAAATGAGGAGAACATCGAAAGTACTTTTCCGCCGCCGCAACCTTCTGTCTCCGCAAGATCCCATCTGGGGCACGTTCTGGTGCCCTGCCGGAGGGGGGGATTCGGATACGAAGGGCTTCTTCATCAATACCATGACCTCTCCGATGATGTGTGAGTAGTTCACCATAGACCTACGGGTCCATAGCTAGTAGCTAGATGGCTTCTTCTCTCTCTTGGATCTTCAATACAAAGTTATCCATGATCTTCATGGAGATCTATCCGATGTAATCTTCTTTTGCGGTGTGTTTGTCGAGATTCGATGAATTGTGGATTTATGATCAGATTATCTATGTATCTTATTTGAGTTTCTTCTGATCTCTTATATGCATGATTTCATATCCTTGTAATTCTCTTCGAGTTGTGGGTTTTGTTTGGCCAACTTGATCTATGATTCTTGCAATGGGAGAAGGGCTTGGTTTTGGGTTCATACCGTGCGGTGACCTCACCCAGTGACAGAAGGGGTAGCGAGGGATGCATTGTGTTGTTGCCATCAAGGGTAAAAAGATGGGGGTTTCATCATTGGTTTGAGTTTATCCCTCTACATCATGTCATCTTGCTTAAGGCGTTACTCTGTTCGTCATGAACTCAATACACTAGGTGCATGCTGGATAGCGGTCGATGTGTGGAGTAATAATAGTAGATGCAGAAAGTATCGGTCTACTTGTCTCGGACGTGATGCCTATATGTATGATCATTTCCTTAGATATTGTCATGACTTTGCGCGGTTCTATCAATTGCTCGACAGTAATTTGTTCACCCACCGTAATATTTGCTATTTTGAGAGAAGCCTCTAGTGAAAACTATGGCCCCCGGTCTACTTCACACCATATTTTCAGCCTTACTCTTTTACTTTGTTGCACTTTCCGTCTTTAGATCTCACTTTGCAATCAATCTTGAAGGGATTGACGACCCCTTTATACCATTGGGTGCAAGCTCTTTTGTGTTTATGCAGGTACTCTGGACTTGACGTGATTCTCCTACTAGATTGATACCTTGGTACTCAAACTGAGGGAAATACTTACTACTCCTGTGCTGCATCACCCTTTCTTCTTCAACGGAAAAACTAACGCAAGCAAGTCTCCGTCGACGTGTCAATTTCTAGCGCTGTTGTTTGAGAAGTAGCAGTAGGATTTCTGGCGCCGTTGCCGGGAAGGATCAAGTCAAGAACTCATCCAAGTAAGTGTCGCAAACTCATCTCTTGCATTTACTTTTTTGCCTCTCGTTTTTCTCTCCCCACTTCTGAAAAACAAAAATTTACAAAAATATTTGCCCTTTTCTTCGTTTGCCTTTTTCGGTTGCCTTTTTCGTTCGCCCTTTTCTCTCGCTCGCTCGCTCTTTGTTTGCTTGTGTGCTTGCTTGCTTGCTGAAGTCACCATGACTGAAAACACCAAACTTTGTGACTTCTCGAATACTAATAATAATGATTTTATTAGTACTCCGATTGCTCCCGCCACTAGTGTAGAGTCATACGAAATCAATGCCGCTTTGCTGAATCTTGTTATCAAAGAGCAATTCTCCGGCCTTCCTAGTGAAGATGCCGCGTCCCATCTTAATACCTTCATTGAGCTTTGCGATATGCAAAAGAAGAAATATTTGGATAATGATGTGATTAAATTGAAGCCTTTTCCTTTCTCGTTGCGAGATCGAGCAAAAAACTTGGTTTTCGTCTTTGCCCAAAAATAGTATTGATTCGTGGAATAAGTGCAAAGATGCTTACATATCCAAGTATTTTCCGCCGGCTAAGATTATCTCTCTCCGTAATGATATCATGAATTTGAAGCAACTTGATCATGAACATGTTGCACAATCTTGGGAGAGAATGAAATTGATGATTAGAAATTGTCCCGCTCATGGCTTGAGTCTTTGGATGATTATACAAATCTTCTACGCTGGCTTGAATTTCGCTTCTAGAAATATCTTGGACTCCGCCTCAGGTGGAACGTTCATGGAAATCACGTTAGGAGAAGCCACAAAACTCCTAGACAATATCATAACGAACTACTCTCAGTGGCACACTGAAAGGTCCCCTACTAGTAAGAAGGTACACGCTATAGAAGAAATTAACTCGTTAAGTGCTAAGATGGATGAGTTAATGAATTTGGTTGCTAGTAGAAGTGCTCCTTTAGATCCAAATGATATGCCCTTGTCTTCCTTGATTTAGAGTAGCAACGCTAGCCTGGACGTTAATTTTGTTGGTAGGAATAATTTTGGCAACAACAATGCTTTTAGAGGAAACTATGTTCCTAGGCCTTTTCCTAGTAACTCCTCTAATAACTTTGGAAACTCCTACAACAATACTCATGGAAATTACAATAGATTACCCTCTGATCTAGAGAGTAATATCAAAGAGTTTATCAACTCACAAAAGATTTTCAATGCGTCCATAGAGGAAAAACTACTCAAAATTGACAATTTGGCTAGGAGCGTTGATAGAATGTCTAGTGATATTGATGCTTTGAAAGTTAGATGTGCTCCTCCCAAGATCAATATGTATGAAACTTTGAAAACTATGTGTGTTTCCATGAGTGAGAGCAAAGAAAGAACCGTCCAAATTCGTGCTAGACATGAATGGCTTAAAAAGGCGTGTTCTCGTGATAAGAATCACGAAGATCTTATAGTGTTTGGTGTGACTCCCATTGAATCTTTGTTTTCTTGTGTCAAACCTAATGATGATGGGGCTGGATATGAATCCACTTTGGTTGAAAAACGCCCCAATGATTCGGAGTCCATCTATCTTGATGCTAAAAGCATTGAAAGTGGAGTAGAAGATATTAAAACTTTGAGTAGTAATGAAATTACTACTTTGGATTTCGAGGAATTCAATTATGATAGTTCCTCCTTGATTGAATTCATTTCCTTGATGCAATCCATGCTAAACTCTCCACACGCTTATAGCCAAAACAAGGCCTTTACTGATCATATCATCGAAGCTATGATAAAATCTCTTGAAGAGAAACTTGAATTGGAAGTCTCTATCCCTAGAAAGCTTCATGATGAGTGGGAACCTACTATCAAAATCGAAATAAAAAACTATGAATGCAATGCTTTGTGTGATTTGGGTGCTAGTGTTTCCGCGATTCCAAAGTCTTTACGTGATGTTCTCGGTTTTAATGAGATTGAGGAGTGTTCTCTTAATTTGCATCTTGCGGATTCTACTGTCAAGAAACCCATGAGAAGGATCAATGATGTTCTTATTATTGCAAATAGGAACTATGTACCCGTGGATTTCATTGTGCTTGACATTGATTGATATCCTACATGTCCTATTATTCTTGGTAGATCTTTCCTAAGGACTATCGGTGCTATCATCGATATGAAGGAAGGAAATATTAGATTTCAGTTTCCTTTAAATAAGGGCATGGACCATTTTTGTAGAAAGAAAATAAGATTGCCTTATGAATCCATGATGAGGGCTACTTATGGTTTGAGCACCAAAGACGACGATACGTGATTCTATCGCTTTATGCCTAGCTAAGGGCGTTAAACAATATTGCTTGTTGGGAGGCAACCCAATGAATTTATATTTTTCTTTATGTTTTGTTGCATCCACACCATCATAATTCTGTTATGATAGTGTCTTTTATGTTTCTTTTTGTGTTTGAGCCAAGTAAAACCTTTATGACTAGTCTTGGTGATGGTTGTTTGATCCTGCTGGAAGAAGACAGAAACTTTTCGCTCACGAGATTATTTTTCATTTTTATTAAGAAATAGCTTTTGAGTTGATTTCTTCTGCTGCTGGTTGATATGCCTTTTTACCAGGCATTCATAATGTTTCAGAATTTTTGAGGTACCAGAAGTATACTAAGTATACAGTTGCTACAGACTGGTCTGTTTTTGACAGATTCTGCTTTTGTTGAGTTAGTTGCTTGTTTTGATGAAACTATGGATAGTATCGGGGGGTACTAGCCATGGAAAAATGAGAATACAGTAATCTAACACCAATATAAATAGAAATCAAGATTGCTACAGTACCTAAATAGGTGGTAGTTTGTCTTCTTGTGCAAATGTTATCATGAGTTTATGTTTAAGTTTTGTGTTGTGAAGTTTTCAAGTTTTGGGTGATGTTCTCATGGACAAAGAGATAAGGAGTGGAAAGAGATCAAGCTTGGGGATGCCCAAGGCATCCCAATCCAAATTTAAGGACACCAAAAAGCCTAAGCTTGGGATGCCCCGGGAAGGCATCCCCTCTTTCGTCTTCAATCCATCGGTAACATTACTTGGAGCTATATTTTTATTCACCATATGATATGTGTTTTGCTTGGAGCGTCTTGTATCGTAGGAGTCTTTTCTTTTTGTTGTGCCACAATCATCCTTGCTGCACACCTTTTGAGAGAGACATGCACTCATCATGATTTTGCTAGAATGCTAATCGTGCTTCACTTATATCTTTTGAGCTAGATAATTTTGCTCTATGTGCTTCACTCAGATCTTTCAGAGCACGGCGGTGCGTGACTTGGTAGTTGGCTTGTGCTATGAAGGTAGTTCCAAAGGTGATAGGTACCCAAAGAGGATACAAAAACCTCCATCTTCATGTGCGTTGAGTAGAAAGAGAAGTTTTGATTCCTCTCAATTAGTTTTGAGATGTGGATTTGGTAATATTAAGAGTTATGTTAGTAGGGTGTTGTGAACCTAGAAATACTTGTGTTGAAGTTAATTATTCCTGTAGCATGCACGTATGGTGAACCGCTATGTTGGGAAGTCGGAGCATAATTGATCTATTGATTGTCATCCTTTGTATTGAGGTCGGGATCGCGCGATGGTTAACACCTACCAACCCTTCCCCTAGGAGTATGCGCTTAGCACTTTGTTTTGATTACTAATGAAAACTTTCGCAACAAGTATGTGAGTTCTTCATGACTAATGTGAGTCCATGGTATAGATGCACTTTCACCTTCCACCATTGCTACCCTCTTGAGTACCGCGCAACTTTCGCCAGTACACAAACCCACCATATGCCTTCCTCAAAACAGCCACCATACCTACCTACTATGGCATTTTCATAGCCATTCCAAGATATATTGCCATGCAACTCGCACCGTTCCGTCTCATGACTTGTGTTGTCACTCTCATATTGCCATTCCATGATCGTAAGATAGCTAGTGAGATGTTTCAACGTCATACGCCAAGCTAGATAGTTGCACATCCCGGTACACTACCGGAGGCATTTCCTATAGAGTCATCATCGTTCTGAGCTTTGAGCTGTGAGTAAATAAAAGTGTGATGATCATCATTATTAGAGCATTGTCCCATGTGAGGAAATAAAAAAAAGAGGCCAAAGAGCCCAAATAAAAAAAAGAGAGAAAAAAGAGGCCAAAGAGCCCAAATAAAAAAAAGAGAGAAAAAGAGAGAAGGGACAATGCTACTATCTTTTTCCACACTTGTGCTTCATAATAGCACCAAGTTCTTCATGATTGAGAGCCTCTCGTTTCGTCACCACCATATGCTAGTGGGAATCTTTATTATATAACTTGTCTTGTATATTCGAATGATGGGCTTCCTCAAATTGCCCTAGGTCTTCGTGAGCAAGCAAGTAGGATGCACACCCACTAGTTCTCCTTTTGAGCTTTCATATACTTATAGCTCTAGTGCATCCTTTGTATGGCAATCCCTACTCATTCACATTGATATCTATTAATGGGCATCTCCATAGCCCTTTGATACGCCGACTCAATGTGACCATCTCTTCCTTTTTTTGTCTCACAACCACCACCACACTCTATGCCACCTACAGTGCTATATCCATGGCTCACGCTCATGTATAGCGTGATAGTTATAAAAAGTTTGAGAAAGTAAGAGTGCGAAAACAATTACTTGGCCAATACCGGGGTTGTGCATGATTTAAATTAGTTGTGTGAGGATCATGGAGCATAGCTAGACTATATGATTTTGTAGGGATAACTTTCCTTGGCCTTGTTATTTTGAAAGTTCATGATTACCTTGCTAGTTTGCTTGAAGTATTATTGTTTTCATGTCAATAGCAAACTATTGTTTTGAATCATACAGATCTTAACATTCATGTCACATGAAAGAAGTTACAAAGGACAACTATGCTAGGTAGCATTCCACATAAAAAAAATCAGTCTTTACCACTTCCCTACTCGAGGACGAGCAGGAGTTAAGCTTGGGGATGCTTGATACGTCTCCATCGTATCTATAATTTTTGATGGTTTCCTGCTATTATCTTGTCAAACTTTGGATGTTTTGTATGCCTTTTATATCTTTTTTGGGACTAACTTATTAACTCAGTGCCAACTGCTAATTCCAGTTTTTTCCCGTGTTTTTGACCCTTTTCATAGGAGGATATTAAACGGAGTCCAAACGGAACGAAACATCCAAAAAGATTTTTTCCAAAACAGAAGACGATCGGGGAACTTGAGAACCAAGGCAGGGGGCCACCAGGGACCCCACAAGCCCCCTAGCCGCGGCCAGGGGGGCCGCGCCTCCCAGGCTTGTGGGCTCCCTGGGCCTCCTCTGCCCCTAGGTCTTTCGCCTATATATTCCCAAAAATTCCAGAAAAAATGAGGAGATCATCGAAAGTACTTTTTCGCCGCCGCAAGCTTCTGTCTCCGGAAGATCCCATCTGGGGCACGTTCTGGTGCCCTGCCGGAGGGGGGATTCGGATACGAAGGGCTTCTTCATCAACACCATGACGTCTCCGATGATGTGTGAGTAGTCCACCATAGACCTACGAGTCCATAGCTACTAGCTAGATGGCTTCTTCTCTCTCTTGGATCTTCAATACAAAGTTCTCCATGATCTTCATGGAGATCTATCCCATGTAATCTTCTTTTGCGGTGTGTTTGTCGAGATCCGATGAATTGTGGATTTATGATCATATTTTCTATGAATCTTATTTGAGTTTCTTCTGATCTCTTATATGCATGATTTCATATCCTTTTAATTTTCTTTGAGTTGTGGGTTTTGTTTGGCCAACTTGATCTATGATTCTTGCAATGGGAGAAGTGCTTGGTTTTGGGTTCATACCGTGCGGTGACCTCACCCAGTGACAGGAGGGGTAGCGAGGCACGCATCGTGTTGTTGCCATCAAGGGTAAAAAGATGGGGTTTTCATCATTGGTTTGAGTTTATCCCTCTACATCATGTCATCTTGCTTAAGGCGTTACTCTGTTCGTCATGAACTCAATACACTAGATGCATGGTGGATAGCGGTCGATGTGTGGAGTAATAATAGTAGATGCAGAAAGTATCGGTCTACTTGTCTCGGACGTGATGCCTATTTGTATGATCATTGCCTTAGATATCGTCATGACTTTGCGCGGTTCTATCAATTGCTCGACAGTAATTTGTTCACCCACCGTAATATTTGCTATTTCGAGAGAAACCTCTAGTGAACACTATGGCCCCCGGGTTTACTTCACACCATATTTTCGGCCTTACTCTTTTACTTCGTTGCACTTTCCGCCTTTAGATCTCACTTTGCAATCAATCTTGAAGGGATTGAAAACCCCTTTATAGAGTTGGGTGCAATCTCTTTTGTGTTTGTGCAGGTACTCTGGACTTGACGAGATTGTCCTACTGGATTGATACCTTGGTTCTCAAACTGAGGGAAATGCTTACTGCTCCTGTGCTGCATCACCCTTTCCTCTTCAAGGTAAAAACCAACGCAAGCAATTCTCCGTCAATGTGTCAATTTCTGGCGTTGTTGTTTGAGAAGTAGCAGCGCCGGAGAGGGATATGTCGTGGTCATCGAGTGCTGATGTGTCTGCTCCAGGATTCTGTTGTGCTACAGGAAGGCGAGCGGCGGATGTGCGTTCGTCGGTGCGCTACCGCGAGGATGCCATGCGAAGATGTGCAAGTGCGATCCTCGGAGGTAGGCGTCGCGCTGGATCTCGTGGAGCCGTCAAAATCTAGGAAGGAGATACTATGCCTGCATTGATGCACTGGTGAGTTCCCCATTTCTTCTCCTCTCTGTTTGATTTCTTCTCCTGTGTGTTTGATTTCTTCTCCTCTCTGTTCTGACTGTTTCTCCTCTCTGCACTTGAACAACATGGTGGCTGCGGCTATATTGAGTGGCATGACGATGAGCTGCCCCAATTTTTTAGTGACCTCATTGGTGATCTTCGTGATGAGGTGTGGAGGCTAAAAGGGCAGAGGAGTGTGTCTCAAGTGGAAGATCACACTGCAACGATGGCTCCCAATGATGATGAAACAACAATGATGCTTGTGTCTGTGCAAGATGAACTGAGGAAGAAGAATGAAGAATTGGTTGTTGTGAAGGCCAAATATGAGAATGTTGTGTTTGTGTTCATTGTGTTTGTGTTGGGTGTAGTTGCAGGCAAGATGTTAATGCAGTGATGGCTTTGTAAGCAATGTAGTTGCACTACAGTTGCAATATAGTTTGTTATGGACAAGTACTGGATCTCTGTAATAATTGTGCTCTGTGCAATGCAACAAGTTTGTGTTAAATTGTCTGAATATGTTTGATTCCATCTATTTTATAGCATCCATAGCATAGAGCATCTATTTTAGATCTTAATTGTACTCCAGTACAGGGTATATAGCATCCATATCATATAGGTCATATAACATCCATTGCATCCATTGCAACATGACAATAACATCCATTACATGGCATATAGCATCCATAACCTGATACATATTTGTTTTCAGGATATCACAAAACTAGATATTTGCAATATTACATTTCAAATGATTTCAACACCGCAACATCATCAAAAGTAGTAGAACATGCAAACTGGTGGCATAGCTAGTAGTTTCCACTGCAAGTGAAGTACTGGTAGCTTGGAACTGAGGATGCAACCCTTCTTCCTCTCTTTGCTCCAGTTCCTCTCACTGTAGAAGTAGATGCTCCAGGTGTTGTGACTGAAGATGATCCAGCTTCAGTAGTTGCAGCTCTCTTCCCTGGAGGCTTGAACTTGTTGGCATTAGTACCAGGTGCAGAGGCTTGTGGTTGTGGTTGAGATGCAGAGCCAGAACCAGATGCTTGCTGATACGTCCCAAAGGTATCTATAATTTCTGCTTGTTCCATGATCTTTTGGGTGACATTGTTATATGTTTTGCTACACTTTTATATCATTTTACACATATTTGGACTAACCTACTAACTCAGTGCACCCAGTGCCAGTTTTTGTCTGTTGATGTCTATTTTGCATGGGCTTTTACCCAATTTTTCGAAGCCCAAAAAATTCCAGAAAAATTATATAAAAAATCAGCAAAACAGAAGCTTCCGGATCATCGAAGGAGGGCTAGAGGGGGGCCAGGGGCCTCCCAGGCGACCTGCTAGCGCGGCCAGGCCCTAGGCCGCGCCAGGTGGTGGCCTGGGTGGGTCCCACCTCCTGTGGTGCCCTCCTTTGGCCTATATTTAGAGTCCCGAGAGGAAACCCTCGCAGATTTTCTGGAATCGCGAATTTCTCCATCATTCCGTCGCCGCAATGCTTCCAAGATCGGGAGCGTCAGGAGACCTCTTCCCGGCACCTTGTCAGAGGGAGGATTGACCTCCGGGAGCTTCTCCACCTCCATGGATGCCTCTCGGACGTGTCGTGAGTAGTCCTCCTTGGACCATGAGTCCATGACCAGTAGCTATGTGATGTCTTCTCTCCAATCTTGTGCTTCAATGGTTAGTCCTTGTGAGCTTTCCTACATGACCAAGGCATCTATGTAATTCCCTTGCTATTGCTATGCTCGGTTTGTTGGGATCCGATGGATTATGTGTAATGACTAAGATGTGACCCTTTCCTATTTAGGGGGCGATGCCCCAAAAGGGAAAGAGGCGCATCTAAGCGTTTCGCAAACGAGATAATCATAGCAAATACATAAATTAAGATTGACAAATAGGGCATACATTTGCCATCTGACATAGTAATAGAAGGTTTACACCCACACAATTATTCAGACAAGATAGTCCCGCTACGGGCTACATGAAACAAGGAAAAGACTATGATATCACGCATGCTCGCCCACGATCACGACCATGGCCTCAGTATTCCGGATAGTTCATGTACAGACGGTCGTTCTCCTCATCGTACTGTCACGCGAGCTGCGTGCCATCTGGATCTCCGGCGTCAGGCGTACCTGCTCCTGTTGGGGTGTTGTAGTAAACAGTGAGCCACGGGGACTCAGCAATCGGATGACCTTGGTACCGAAACTAGTTAAGTTATTAGGTGAGGAAGGTTCAGTTTTTAGGTTGCAGCATCCTAAGCTTGTATGGTTGCTAACTTACAAAGATCACAGTTATTGATATGGTGGTCTACGCGAGCTGTCGAAGACTAGGTGATCACTAAGTGATCCTGAACACCTACTTACGTCAAACATAACCCCACCGTGTTCCCGATCGAAGAGAGGTCTTTGAAAGAGACAGTCACGGTTACGCACACCGTTGGCAGTTTTATTAGAGTTAATTCAAGTTATCTATAACCGGATGTTAACAAAATATCCATGTTGCCACATAACCGCGGGCACGACTTTCCGAAAGATTAAACCCTGCACGGGTGCTCCAACAAGTCCATGATAAACGGTCATGGGCCGCAAAGTAATCCTCTATGACGAAACTCGTGATCTTGTCGGATTCCTTAGAGGAAAACCTCAACTTTGGGGAGACCCAAAGTTTCACCGGAATTCCTATATGCAAGATATATCGCTAAGGTAAGACAAGTCTAGCAGGACCTCCCGTCGTTTCGACGACCCCGATAAGAGCCGCGTATCTCAGTCTCAGGACACGACGGATGAGCACATCGTACAGTGGCCTGATAGACATCTCCCGAGTTGCCCCGGATAAGCCCCGCATACGACTCTAGTTTGGATCAACACTCATGAGGAGCACTGGCCCGGGTTGTTGATTAAATCCTCGGGGTAGCTATTCCCTATGCAAATTATTATTAGGTGATTAGCATATTAAAACCAATGTTGGGTCCTGCCGGACAAGCCTTAACACTACACGATTTATCAAGGGGGTCCCCATAACAACCCCAAACGTGTTAGGAGCGATCAGCTATGGAAACAAACACCGGTAGCCGAAACTAAGGCGGCAATAACGGAACAAGTCACCCGGCAAAGGCTAGGCCTTCCGTCATTTACCAAGTACATAGGTGCAATAATTAAATAGCAGTTTAATCATAAAGATATCAAAATACTCATATCATCACATGAGACAGCTGGCACCTGCAACTAGCAAAGCTAAACATTGGAAGCTGAGCAAGCCTACTTAGCCAAACAACATTAGCTAGGAGGGGAAGGTGTTTGGGTTTCATGGCAATTACATGTGGCATTTAATCAAGTGGTAGGCAGCGAGCATATATCGAAGGAAACATGATTCTAAGCATAACAAAGCTAGATACGGTATCAAGGTCACGTTCATCTTGCATGTGATGTCTTCAGCTTGGAACTGCTCTTGTTCGTCCTGCACGTACTCTCCAGAATCCACGTACTTGCTCTCTGATCCTGGTGCTACTCAATATAAAATAACAGCCAATGAACACCAACACAACTTGATGCAACAAACAATATAATGCATGACATGAGAAGGAAGCATGCATCACTACTCTAGTTACTTTCATATGCATGAGAATAGAAGATAAACTTCTGGACAGAACTTCACACTTGGCTATCTTGACATGCATGAGGATGGCATGAACAGGTGCATCATGAGAAAATGATGCAAAAACATATAAAGAACGTAGAGAACGGAGCTACGGATCAACCGGAAACTACAAAACATGATATGGAGTCCTACGGTTCAAATCCACCACACGCACACTCCAATGGCACTCTTATGGTGTTCCCAGGTTGCCACATGATCAAACAAACAAATATAAGTGGGGTGGTGCAAAGAAACACACCACTCCAACAACAATGCCCACACAAGCTTCAAAACAACTAAAACATGCAATCTGTCCTAACAGCATCATAGCAGATTGTCTATAAATTCAAAGTACCTACAACCACCCAAATGAGCCAAACAAGATATGTGGCAAAAGCCATTCAAAATCTCTACAAGCCTGAGCAAGAATCTACTGCAAAGGCATCACACATAAGAAGATCTATGGACACAAACTTGGACAAAAATAACAGATTTCTAGACTTAGTGAAAATCTCAGATTTTCACCAGCTGCTTATGCTCTAAAGCATTTTGACATCCTCCAAAATGATATCTACAGGAAGTGAAAGTGCATGAAATTTAACAGAGAGCTAGACAAACCCAAAATCTCACAAACCTTAGTTTGTTGCATGGGCTTATTCCCAACACATGAGCTTGTGCAACCAAAACAACAAGGGAAGAAAATAACAACAGTTTCTCAGACTTAGTGAAAATGTCAGATTTCCACTAAGCTGACTATTTCAGCCAAGTGCCAACTTTGACAAGGCACAACAAGCACATACAAACTCCTATATATAAAACAAAGGATCGATGTTGTAGAAGGGTTCACCCACTACTGCCACATCAAAAATTCATCCTCATAGGCCCAACACACCACATGGCACCAAGCTCTAAACATGGCATCAAGACAGAAAATGACAGTTTAAGAAGTTACCCCAAAGTGAAATCTGATTCCACCAGTGGATTCCTGGGATGATTCTACCCCAAATCCATATGCCACACATGGGTACTTGCATGGAACAATTAGGCACAAACCCAATTCGAAATTTATGCCTAGAATCCAACAAGCTCCAAAAGATTATTAGAACACATGGAATTGACTAATATGCCCCGTGTACACATATACATGCACTCACAACAGCTATATAGCAATAACCAAGTTGAGGGGCAAGCATGAGGGGTTAGACCCATGCTCAAGTGCATATGTGCACTATGCCCACACACAACACATACATGAGCACCTCCACCTATCTATATGTGCTCACACACTCATAAGCACATACACTCACACACACATACATGACTAGGTGCAAATGAGGGGCTGGCCCTCTTGCACAAGTGCATGTGCATCCACATGCACACACACACTCACATACACAAACACCATGACAAGCACATGCACACACACAAGTGCACCTACACACCCCTAAACACACACAAACATTACTACACATACACTCACTTACACTAGTGCACACATACAAGAACTTGCCCACACTCTCACTCACACACAAGCTAAAATAAAAGAGGTAAACCTACTGGTGTTGATGTTAAAACAAGCTACTTGTTGCCCAAGCAAAGAATGATGCACTAAAATTCAAAACATCAAAAGGAAAAATATAAAGGGGGTGCATGGGATCGAACCCAAGACCTCACTGAACTACAACACTCTACACCACCACTGCGCTACTGCCCTCGGGCTCGATAGAGAGGGGGATGCTTGCAGGTTAAACCTTCCTGCCGAGCAACATTAGCTACGAAGCAGAAATAACAAAAAAAGGGGGGGGGTCTTGGGGTCTCGAACCCATGACCTGTGGCAACCACACGCAAGCACTGACCAGACGGGCTATGAACAGAGACTCGACACGGAGGAGGAAGGATCTCATTTGAGCATCCCCTTTGATACTGCCACAGGGCTGCAACGGCCGGAATAGGGGAACCTCACCGGCATTGCTACAACGCCTCTACGCTACCAGCCGACGGCTACACGCTACGGTGGGGAAGAGGGATCCACCAGGGATCCATTCTCGGCCTAAAGTCTCCGAGAGAAGTACTGCTTCGCCGGATCTACGACCACCTAGCTATGGTGGTGCTGCTGCTCGAGCTCCTACGTGCTACTCCGGCAGGTCGTTGCCGTGATCACCTACACACGCTAACAGAGAGGGGAAAGGAGCGGGGAACGCTCACCTAGAAGCTAGATGATGAGCCGGTGCAGGAGAGGAAGGAGGGCGTCGATCCAAAGCAGGGGAAGTCGCCGGCAGCAGGGGAGGAAGAGGACGTCATGGACGTCGTGGACGTCGGGGAAGAAGCCGTCGGGTTGCTGCGGGAACGAGATCGCCTCGGCCATCGCGTCCTCCTGGTGCTGCTGAAGGGGCGGAGGAGTCCGCGACTCCTGCTGCTGCGAGCTCACCGAGCACCTCTCATGGCGTCGGCGTCGGAGGCCCTGCCTTGACGGCGCGAGGGGGAGAAGAAGGGGAAAACGGGAGCCCTAGGGTTGCAGGAAGGCGTCAGGCTCCTTATATAGTCTGGGGAGGCGAGTTAGGATCCGCAAGTTGAAGAGGGAAAATGATCTGTGGCTGAGCTACAGTCGTACAGATGATGACGACGGAGGAAGGAGAAGAGGGACGTCGACTGGGCCGCGCTGCAAGGAGAAGGCACTAGGCCAGCGACAGGAGGAAGGAAGCCCACCCTTGGCGCCAAATAAAGAGAAAGAAAAACCCACAGGGTTTTTCCACTTAAAACAAATACCAGCAAGAATAAAACTCCTAGGAAATTATATGTCTCCAAAAAGAAAATAAAAATGACCATGGTCATAAGGGAATTATGACCCAATTAAATAAAATAGCAAGATGATTTTTGGAGCACTAAAATATTTACGAAAGAAAATTATTTTAATTTGTTTTTGATAACACTAAGCATGACATCATGGATCCAAACATGGCAAGGTTTCCAAATATGGCAAGGTTACACTTGGGGCATTACATTATGAGATTATGTTCAGATTGTTATGAGTTATATATTTGATTATCCTTTTATATTATGTTCCTTAGTGATTCATGCATGTTCTCCGTTGCTATTTATTTCTTTGGCCAAGTAGTAGATTGTAACTCCAAGAGGGAGCGTTATGCATGATTGTGGGTTCATGCCCCTCGATGTCTAGCTTGAGTGACAGAAACATGAGACTAGGGGATGTGCTTGTTGCCACCAGGGAGAAAACAATGGTGCTTGTGACCACGATTGCAATGATTGTTTACCTTACGCATAGTTCGTTAATGCGGTTGTCCGTTGCTTTGAGTTTACACTTTGGGTGGGGCTCGCAACTTAATACCGGAGAGATGTTCTGGATAGATATCTCAAGGTGGATGATTAGTAAGTAGATGATGATGAATAAACGGTCTACTTGTCTTGGCGTACTACCCATTACTATTGAACCTCTAACTATCAAGTAGCATAATTAGCATTGCGATGCGATCATAATTCTGTCAATTGCCCAACTTTGATTTGTTTACCCAAGCATAGTTGTTTATCGTCTTTTGGGAGCGAAACCTCACTAGTGAACATCATGTGACTCAGGTCCATATCACCATCATTGTTTACACCTTCGTCATTTACCGCTTTCATTTACTTTCCCGTTGCAATCACTATTACCTTTCCGCTTGTGTTTTGATCCTTTGCAAACTACAAGGCCGGAGAGATTGACAACCTCTTGTACTCATTGGGAGCAAAGTTATTTGTTGTGTGTGCACGTCCACGTCTTATGCTAGCGCCAGGGTGGAAGACACCTACTTGTTTATCCTTGGAGTCCTACTGGTTCGATAAACCTTACAGTCTCTATGTGAGGGAAATGTGTTGCTGACTACATTTCCACCTTCCACTTGGGGTAACCAACGAGGGGTGAGAAGTATATCCATCAACTCGTCATCAAGCAGATTTCTGGCGCCGTTGCCGGGAACTCCAGTCTTCAAGATAGGGGAGTTGCACACTATCCTTTACCTTTTCTTTTTATTCTTGTTAGTTTGCTTTTTAGTCTTTGCTTTAGAGTCTTATACCAAAAACCACAAAAAAATAGTTACTTTGCTTTTAGTTGTCAAGCATGTTAAGGTTTGATGCTTGGAAGGAATCTCAGGTCCTAGATTTCCATCAAAGGAATGGAGAAAATATGAAGGAAGCATGGGATAGATTTTCTGATGCACACAAAAGAATTATGCCTTGGATACCTATCAAAATTATGCTTAGAAATTTATGTCATGGTCTCTTTATATGGTGAAAACACTCTCTTGATATTATAGCTAAAGGAGATTTCTTAGAGTGTGATGAGGCAAGAGCTCTCTTGACATTATACATGGTCTATCTAATAATCTTGTTTATAATCACTGTTATGACACTATTATAGATAGACTTGCTACTATTGAAGGGAAAATAGATGCTCTAGACTTAAGAGAAAGGGATAAACCCATGGTTGATAAGGAACATATTTTGAAAATAGACGATGACTCGGAACCTTTTGTTAGAATTAGCATCTCTAACCAAGACTTCCTTGCTTATTGTGATATTGGATCCATGGTTTCTACTATGCCAAAAGTTGTTTATGATTCTCTCTGGTTAGACATGGAGAATTTTTCATATTATCATGAACATGCTAATGGTGATACTTGTGAAATCCAGGGAAAGGTAAAAGATGTCCAGGTTACATTCTTTAAAAGGAATGCAACGGTTGATTTCTTCATCATGGAGCCCAACAAAGGGAATATAGTGCTTGGAAGGGACTTCCTCCGAGCCATGAGAGGCTTCATTGATATAGGTAAAGGACACATACGCTTACGTGGGAAAGAGAAAGGTACGTACCCGTTCCCTAGGAAAAATAAGGATGAACTTGTTGAGGATCCATTTGAAGGTTTTTATAATTCCGATGACTTCGGAGAATCTTGATCTTCCTTCTTGCATTATGCCTAGCTCAAAGGCATAAAAGAAAGCACTTGTTGGGAGGAAACCCAATTTGTTTTTATTTTCTATTTTAGTGGTCTTGATGTGTGTTACTACTGTAGCAGCATCATTGTATCTTTATTTTCAAGCTTTGTGCCAAGTTATAGCCTCTGATTGCAAGAAAGTTCAAAAAATTGTGACATACTATCTAGAAACAGATTTTGTCTACCTGACGAAAAAATTCGTCAAAAATCACCAGATCATCTTTTTGATCTGAATTTTTTGACAGCATGCTCTATATAATTTTATTTCTGGCATATGTTCTTAATTTTTTTATTTGAGTTGTAGAAGTGTCCCGAATAAATTATTTACTACCAGCTGTTCTGTTTTTCACAGATTGTGCCATGTTTTGCGTTTTCATTGTTTTGCAAATCCTAAGCTTACTTTTTATTTGAAAAAACTTTTTGGCATTCATAATAAGCAGTATATTTTAATGAAAATATTTATTTCCAGCAGGTAATGAATTATTTTATTAAGGGAACTAACCACTCTAATCAGCTTATGATGAGTTTCGTATGAAGGGAGTTTTCAAGTATGCGATGGGAGATGATGAAAAATGTCAAGCGCTCAAGCTTGGGGATGCTCCCATGCACCCCAAGAAGTATTCAAAAGAGACTCAAGCGTCTAAGCTTGGGGATGCCCCCGTGCATCCCGTTCTCTATCAACAATCATCAGTTCGTCCATCTCCATGCTATATTTTTATCACTTCATATGATATGTGCTATGCTTGGAGCGTCCCACTATTTGCGTTTTAGTTTGTTTTAGTTTTGCTTGTTGTTCATAAGAAGTCGGAACCTAGCCTACCTTGTTTGGGAGAGACACACGCTCCATTCCACTCTAAGAACACAACATAGGTTTTCATGCTTATATTTTGTGTGTGTTCTTCACCTTTTCTTAAGCTACTGTCATGCTTAGCTCTTAGTTTTCTTGCTTATATTTTTAAGAGCTTTTATTTAGGTTAATTTTGGAATTCTCTTGAGTTATCATGCTTATCTTGTTTAGAGAGTTGGCTCGTTGCACTGAGTTGTGCGTCTTGCATGAGTAGGTAATTGAGGTTGCTATTTAAGTATAGTAGTAACTTGCAATAGTTTTGAGGTATTGATTTGAGTAATGTTTGTACTATTGGTGCCAAGAGCTTGAGCCTATTAGTGATAGGTGTCGTATATTGGGAAATCCGTGTGTTTTTCAAAAACTAAAATTAGTTGAGAACTCTAGCTACTAAATTGATCGCTAACCTCTGGAGGGGTTGGAATATATAGAGTACCCTCACGTTACCATGAGCCGAGGATGCTCAAGGATAACCAAACCCCCAAACACTCCTCCTCGGGGTACTTGTCTCTTTGTAAATTTGCTAACTAGATAGAGAGTTACCGGTAATAAGTGTATGAGTTCTTCGGACTAATGTGAGTATTCGATTGTTGGCACTTCCACTATCCATATTTTGCTAGCCTCTTCGGTGTCGTGCATTGCCCTTTCTCACATTGAGAGTTGGTGCAAACTCCGCCGGTGCATCCAAACCCATGACATGATACACTCTATCATACATAAGCCTCATTATATATTTCCTCAAAATAGCCACCATACCTACCTACTAAGGCATTTCCATAGCCTTTCCGAGATACATTTCCATGCAACATCCACCATCTCATGACTTGATCTTCATCTCATACATGATTTTGCTTGATCATAGAGCCGCATGATAGTTGGGCCTTGCTCTTATTACTGCTACATGACGCGCTAGTATCATTGCATATCCTGCTACACTGGCAGAGGCATACATTTGCATACATCATGATAGTTTTCACTTGTCTTTATGTTGAGTACTTCTTATAAAGTGTGATGATTTTTATTTTTATTCATGTAAAACATAGAGTGTTGCCCTTAAGTGAGGAAAAGATCCCAAAGTGGATAAGACAAAAGATCCCAAAGAGGACAAACGAGAGATAAAAGAAAGAGCCAAAGAGGCCACAAAAATAAAAAAATAAAAAGAAAAAAGAAAAAGAAATAAAAAGAGAGAAGGGGGCAACACTACTATTCCTTTTGAAAGATCCACACTCGTACTCCATTGCTATATAGGTACTACATAGAGATTATCATTCATGCATAACTATGTGGGGACCCTTACACTAGAGAACTTGGTTTGCATATTCCAATGATGAGCCTCCTCAAATGAGCTCTAGGTCTTCATGAGAAAACAAGTTGGATGCACCCCACTAGTTCCATTGGAGAGCTTACCTTAGCTCATATGTGCATCCGTTACATGGCAATCCCTACTCCTCACATCATATCTATCATTTGGCTTTCTCTCGCCTATGGTTGTCCTCATTGATGTGAGCCTTTAACACCCTTTTGTCTTCCTTCCCCATCATTATTCTATTTGCCATCCTAAGTGCCAACATATCTTGCTTACGCTCATCCATTGCATGAGTGCTCAAAATCGAAAGGGAGAGGATCATTTTGATTTGTGCCTGAGTAGTGGTCTGGGGATGAGTCAAAATAAGACTTCGAAGGAGACTAAGTGTGAGGTTTAGTAGATTGAATTCTCAACTAAAAATATCTATTTTATGATCTCAACCCATCTCCCACTTCTTGCGCGCAAACACCATTTGGAGACATTCGAGTCACGGACAGCGAGAGCTCTTGCACCTTTATATTCTTACTTTGCTAAACTCAATACTAGATATCTTGCTTGTTATTGTCTTGACTTGAATTGCATATCTTACTTGCTTTACCATGAAGTTATTATATGTGTGTTAGCATGTCACCATGGAAATTATTGAGTTATCATTTATCTACTCGAGGACGAGCAGAAATTAAGCTTGGGGATGTTGATACGCCCCAAACGTATCTATAATTTCTGCTTGTTCCATGTTCTTTTGGGTGACATTGTTATATGTTTTGCTACACTTTTATATCATTTTACACATGTTTGGAATAACCTACTAACTCATTGCACCTAGTGCCAGTTTCTATCTGCTGATGTCTATTTTGCACGGGCTTTTACCCAATTTTCTGAAGCCCGAAAAATTCCAGAAAAATTATATAAAAAATCAGCAAAACCGAAGCTTCCGGTTCACCGAAGGAGGGCCAGGGCCTGATACGTCTCCAACGTATCTATAATTTTTGATGGTTTCATGCTATTATCTTGTCAAACTTTGGATGTTTTGTATGCCTTTTATATATTTTTTGGGACTAACTTATTAACTCACTGCCAAGTGCCAGTTCCTATTTTTTCCATGTTTTGACCCCTTTCAGAGGAGGATTTTGAATGGAGTCCAAACGGAATGAAATTACCAAAAAGATTGTTTCCGGAACAGAAAAAGATCGGAAAGTCAGAGAATCACGGCAGGGGCCCACCAGGGACCCCACAAGCCCTCATGGCGCGGCTAGGGGGGCCCCTGGCTTGTGGGCTTTCTGAGGCTCCTTTGCCCTAGGTTTTGCGCCTATATATTCCCTAAAATTCCATAAAAAATCAGGAGATTATCGAAAGTACTTTTCCGCCACCGCAAGCTTCTATCTCCGCAAGATCCCATCTGGGGCACGTTCTGGTGCCCTGCCGGAGGGGGGATTCAGACACAGAGGGCTTCTTCATCAACACCATGACCTCTCCGATGATGCGTGAGTAGTTCACCATAGACCTACGGGTCCATAACTAGTACCTAGATGGCTTCTTCTCTCTCTGGGATCTTCAATACAAAATTCTCCATGATCTTCATGGAGATCTATCCGATGTAATCTTCTTTTAAGGTGTGTTTGTCGAGATCGCATGAATTGTGGATTTATGATCAGATTATCTATGAATTTTATTTGAGTTTCTTCTGATCTCTCTTATGCATGATTTCATATCCTTGTAATTCTCTTCGAGTTGTGGGTTTTGTTTGGCCAACTAGATTTATGATTCTTGCAATGGGAGAAGTGCTTGGTTTTGGGTTCATACCGTGCGGTGACCTCACCCAGTGACAGAAGGGGTAGCGAGGCACGCATCGTGTTGTGTTGTTTCCATCAAGGGTATAAATATGGGGTTTTCATCATTGGTTTGAGTTTATCCCTCTACATCATGTCATCTTGCTTAAGGCGTTACTCTGTTTGTCATGAACCCAATACACTAGATGCATGCTCGATAGCGGTCGATATGTGGAGTAATAGTAGTAGATGCGGAAAGTATCCGTTTACTTGTCTCGGACGGATGCCTATATGTATGATCATTGCCTTAGATATCGTCATGACTTTGCGCGCTTCTATCAATTTCTCGACAGTAATTTGTTCACCCACCGTAATATTTGCTATTTTGAGAGAAGCCTCTAGTGAACACTAAAGCCCCCAGGTCTACTTCACACGATATTTTCAGCCTTACACTTTTACTTCATTGCACTTTCCACCTCCAGATCTCACTTTGCAATCAATCTTGAAGGGATTGACAACCCCTTTACAGCGTTGGGTCCAAGATCTTTTGTGTTTGCGCAGGTACTTTGGACTTGACGAGATTCTCCTATTGGATTGATACCTTGGTTCTCAAATTGAGGGAAATACTTACTGCTCCTGTGCTGCATCACCCTTTCCTCTTCAAGGGAAAAACCAACACAAGATCAAGAGACGACAGAAGGATCTCTCGCATCATTGCCAGGGAAGTACTTTTGTTGACGTAGGAGGGCCTCCCAGGCGGCTTCCTGGCACGGCCAGGCCCTAGGACGCTCCAGGAGGTCGCCTGGGTGGGTCCCACCTCCTCCAGTGCCCTCCTTTGGACTATATTTAGAGTCCCGAGAGGAAACCCTCGCAGACTTTCTGGAATCGTGAATTTCTCCATCGTTCCACCGCCGCAGCGCTTCCAAGATCGGGAGCGTGAGGAGACGTCTTCCCGGCACCCTGCCGGAGGGATCATTGACCCCCGGGAGCTTCTCCACCACCATGGACGCCTCCCGGACTTGCTGTGAGTAGTCCTCCGTGGACCATGAGCCCATGACCAGTAGCTATGTGATGTCTTCTCTCCAATTGTGTGCTTCAATGGTTAGTCCTTGTGAGCTTCCCTACTTGATCTAGGCATCTATGTAATTCTCTTGCTATTGCTATGCTCGGTTTGTTGGGATCCGATGGATTATGAGATTATGTTCAGATTGTTATGAGTTATATATTTGACTATTCATTTATATTATATTCCTTAGTGATTCATGCATGTTCCCGTTGCTATTTATTGCTTTGGCGAAGTAGTAGATTGTAACTCCAAGAGGGAGTATTATGCATGATTGTGGGTTCATGCCCCTCGATGTCTAGCTTGAGTGACAGAAACATGATACTAGGGGATGTGTTTGTTGCCACCAGGCAGAAAATAATGGTGCTTGTGACCTGCAAGGATTGTTTGCCTTACGCATAGTTAGTTAATGCAGTTGTCCGTTGCTTTGAGTTTACACTTCGAGTGTGGATCGCAACTTAATACCGGAGAGATGTTCTGGATAGATATCTCAAGGTGGATGATTAGTAAGTAGATGCTGATCAATAAACAGTCTACTTGTCTTGGCGTACTGTCCATTACTATTGAACCTCTAACTATCAAGTAGCATAATTAGCATTGCGGTGCGATCATAATTCTGTCAATTGCCCAACTGTGATTTGTTTACCCAAGCATAGTTGTTTATCGTCTTTTTGGGAGAGAAACATCACTAGTGAACACCATGTGACTCAGGTCCATATCACCATCATTGTTTACACCTCCATCATTTACTGCTTTCATTTACTTTCCGGTTGCAATCACTATTACCTTCCCGCTTGTGTTTTGATCCTTTGCAAAATACAAGGCCGGAAATATTGACAACCTCTGTGTACTTGTTGGGAGCAAAGTTATTTGTTGTGTGTGCAGGTCCACGTCTTCTGCTAGCACCAGGCTGGAAGACACCCACTTATTGATCCTAGGAGTCCTACTGGTTCGATAAACCTTACAATCTTTGTGTGAGGGAAATCTGCTGCTGACTACATCTCCACCTTACACTTGGGGTAACCAACAAGGGGCGAGAAGTATATCCACGAACTCGTGATCACTTGCTGGTATTTGATAAGGACATAAAATAGTCAGCCATTTCAAATCATGTAAAAGCATCTGCAAGCTTATAAACTCATATATAATTGACTGGAAGCATTTAAATTCATGTAAGAGCATGTTCAAGCATTTAAATTCATATATACCTCAATTGTGCTCTTTTTCTTGCTAGTTTTGGTGAGATGTGCATTCTTCTTCTTCCTCTCTCAGTATTCTTCTTGCAGCTTGACTTGTTGTGTCCAGCATCTCCACACATAGAACATTTAATTATGGTTCCATGTTTTCTCATTTTCTTGCCCTTAGGAGCTTATGTTTCTTCTCTTCTTGTGTCATTTTTTAGGCCTTCGAGGCATTCTAAATAACCAGGAGCTTGAGGCCTAGGATTTTGAGACACAGGCCACATCTCCTTCCCTTCCACTGGCTGCAAGCAAGGACCATATATTTTCTTAAAAACCTCAACTGAGTAGCAAGGATGAATATACTCATAAATTGTCTTCTTACACTTGTAGATAGCACTAATGGCATGGTGGCAGGGGAGACTAGACAACTGGAAGTAGACACAAGAGCATGTCCTTGCTTGAAGATCAATAGTGTACTGCTTTCCCCTTCGTTGATATGCTTCACTTCATACCCATTTTCTCCATTCCAAATCACATCAAAATATTGTGTCCAAGCAATAGATTTTTTGGGCTTCTTAAATATACCAGGGCATATTGTCCCTGTCATTTTCTCACCCTTCTCCTTGTGCTCTTGAATTCTCACAAATATCTTTTTCCTAATCTTCTCTAGCATAGAAATTATTGGATATAACCTAGCATCAACAATTGCATGGTTAAATGACTCACATAGACTATTGTCATCTGACTCACAATTTGTTCCCACTGGAAAGAAAGCCTAGCCCAATGCACTGGCTATGTCCTCATCATGTCTTGAGCTTCTTCTGGTGTATCTTGTGCAAGCTTGGCCTTGTAATAGTTGAAATCTTGCTTATTGGATGCTTTGGCAACAACCCAGAATTTTTTCTGCCAATCATGAGCTGTGTGCTTCTTCCTCCAGTTAGCATATATGTGTCTAGCACACATCCCGTGCTCTACAGCTGGAAGATAGTCCTTCATGGCATTGATTAGTGCTACGGCGACAGAAATCTTCTATTGTCTCTTGAGCTTGCGTTGGTTTTTCCCTTGAAGAGGAAAGGGCGATGCAGCACAAGAGCAGTAAGTATTTCCCTTAGTTTGAGAACCAAGGTATCAATCCAGTAGGAGAATCGCATCAAGTCCAAAGTACCTGCACAAACACAAAAGAGCTTGCACCCAACGCTATAAAGGGGTTGTCAATCCCTTCAAGATTGATTGCAAAGTGAGAACTGAAGGCGGAAAGTGCAACGAAGTAAAAGAGTAAGGCTGAAAATATGATGTGAAGTCGACCCGGGGGCCATAGTGTTCACTAGAGGCTTCTCTCAAAATAGCAAATATTACGGTGGGTGAACAAATTACCGTCGAGCAATTGATAGAACCGCACAAAGTCATGACGATATCTAAGGCAATGATCATACATATAGGCATCACGTTCGAGACAAGTAGACCGATACTTTCTGCATCTACTACTATTACTCCACACATCGACCGCTATCGAGCATGCATCTAGTGTATTGAGTTCATGACGAACAGAGTAACGCCTTAAGCAAGATTACATGATGTAGAGGGATAAACTCAAACCAATGATGAAAACCCCATCTTTTTACCCTTGATGGCAACAACACGATGCGTGCCTCTCTACCCCTTTTGTCACTGGGTGAGGTCACCGCACGGTATGAACCCAAAACCAAGCACTTCTACCATTGCAAGAATCATAGATTGAGCTGGCCAGACAAAACCCACTACTCGAAGAGAATTACAAGGATATGAAATCATGCATATAAGAGATCAGAAGAAACTCAAATAAGATTCATAGATAATCTGATCATAAATCCACTATTCATTGGATCTCGACAAACACACTGCAAAAGAAGATTACATCAGATAGATCTCCATGAAGATCATGGAGAACTTTGTATTGAAGATCCAAGAGAGAGAAGAAACCATCTAACTACTAGCTATGGACCCGAAGGTCTATGGTGAACTACTCACGCATCATCGGACAGGTCATGGTGTTGATGAAGATGCCCTCCGTATCCGAATCCCCCCTCCGGCAGGGCACCACAACGTGCCTCAGATGGGATCTTGCGAAGACAGAAGCTTGCGGCGACGGAGAAGTATTTTCGTGGCTCTCCTGATTTTTTCTGGGATTTTAGGGAATATATAGGCGAAATACCTAGGGCAGAGGAGGCCGAGGGAGCCCACAAGCCTGGGAGGCGCGAGCCCCCTGGCCGCTGCTAGGGGGCTTGTGGGGTCCCTGGTGGCCCTCTGCCTTGGTTCTCAAGTCTCCCGATCGTCTTCTGTTTTGGAAAAAATCTTTTCAGAAGTTTTATTCCGTTTGGACTCCGTTTAAAATCCTCCTCTGAAAAGGGTCAAAAATACAGAAAAACAGGAACTGGCACTTGGCACTAAGTTAATAAGTTAGTCCCAAAAAAGATATAAAAGGCATCCAAAACATCCAAAGTTTGACAAGATAATGGCATGAAACCGTCAAAAATTATAGATACGTTGGAGAAGTATCAATTAGGCCCTTCTGTTGGTCAGAGATAAAGACCCACCCTTCTCCATTTTTATTGATGTCAAGATCCTTGATGAGTAAACCAATAAACCAGTTCCAAGTTTCATTGGTTTCTTTCTCAACTTCAACCCAAGCAAGTGGATACATCTGATTGTTAGCATCCCTCCCAATGGCACACAATAGTTCACCCTTCACTGCCCCTTTGAAGAAGCATCCACCTAGACCTATCACTTTCCTGCATCCAACCTTGAATCCTTGCTTCATTGCATTGAAACAAACATATAAACTCTAAAAATAATTTTGGTCCATGTTTTTTGGATCAAGGCACACAACAACAATGCTTCCTGGATTGCTCCTAAGCAGCTCCAATTGGTAATCAAACACCCGGGTATATTCATTCTTCATACCACTCATCAATCTCTCCATCACAATTGCCTTTGCATGCTTGCACTTTGAGGTTGAAACATCAGCAAACATGTCTTGCAGCACAGTGTCCTTCATGCTTTCAGTTTTCCACATAGGATTAGCTAGTATGAAGTGCTCATACCTCTGTGCAGTCAATTTAGCAGTCACAAGCTTGTTGCATCTGTTCTGTGCACATTCATGCTGATCATTAAATATGATCACTTGGAATCTAGATGTTCTTGACCTCTTAGTTGCATAGATGAGCCAAGGGCAATCATCCCATCCACACTTGGCCCTAACCCTGTCACTTTCTGATTTCAAGAACCTGATACTCCTCTTAGTAATTAGACCATACCTTCTCAAAGATTTGCAAAACTGGTTCTTGCTTTTGAAAACCATGTCAATTCAAAATGGGGTATCTGAGTGTCATTGTTATACCTTGGAAACTGGCTCTTTCTTTTTAGTAGCTCTTTGTCAGAGTCTTCATCATAACTATAGTCCTCATCAGATGAATCATGCTTCTAGTCCTATTCTCCTGCTATTTGTTGCTCCAAGTTGGCAATAAGGTCAATTGGAACAGGACCTGATGCATCTCTTCCAATCCAACTCTTGTTATCTCTCATTCTTTTCTTGAACTTTCTAGCATGCCTCCTTAGACCCACTACCTCTGAATCTTCTCCACTATCATCACTATGTGGAATGTACACAAAATCACTGTCTGAGTCTTCTCCACTATCATCAGTTGGATGTTGAGCAACAACTTGATGCCTCGCTGCAGCAATTGTCTGTTGTGTTGGATCAAACACTTGAGATACCAGAAGTATACGAAGTATACAGATTGCTATAGACTGGTCTGTTTTTGACAGATTCTTTTTTGTTGTGTTGATTTCTTATTTTGATGAAACTATGGATAGTATCGGGGGGTATTAGCCATGGAAAAGTGAGAATACAGTAATCTAACACCAATATAAATAGAAATCAAGTTTTCTACAGTACCTAAAGAGGTGGTAGTTTGTTTTCTTGTGCTAATGATATCACGAGTTTCTGTTTAAGTTTTGTGTTGTGAAGTTTTCAAGTTTTGGGTGATGTTGTCATGGACAAAGGGATAAAGAGTGGAAAGAGCTCAAGCATGGGGATTCCCAAGGCATCCCAAGCCAAATTCAAGGACACCAAGAAGCCTAAGCTTGGGGATGCCCCGGGAAGGCATCCCCTCTTTCGTCTTCAATCCATCGGTAACATTACTTGGAGCTATATTTTTATTCACCACATGATATGTGTTTTGCTTGGAGCGTCGTGTATTATAGGATTCTTTTCTTTTTGTTGTGTCACAATCATCCTTGCTGCACACCTTTGGAGAGAGACATGCACTCATCGTGAATTTGCTAGCATAATCATTGAGCTTCGCTTATATCTTTTGAGTTAGGCAATTTTGCTCTATGTGCTTCACTTAGATCTTTTAGAGCACGGCGGTGTCATATTTTGAAGAAATAAGAACTCTCAATCTTCACTTATATCTTTTTGAGAGTGCTCTCTCTGAGTAACTTGATAGTTGGCTTGTGCTATGAAAGTAGTCCTAAAGATGATAGGCGTCTAAAGAGGATACAATTAAACTTCCATATTCATGTGCATTGATTAGAAAGAGAAGTCTGATTCCTCTCAATTAGTTTTGAGACATAGATTTGGTAATATTAAGAGACATGTTAGTAGGGTGTTGTGAATCTAGAAATACTTGTGTTGAAGTTAGTGATTCCCGTAACATGCACGTATGGTGAACCGCTATGTTAGGAAGTCGAGCATAATTGATTTATTGATTGTCATCCTTTATGTTGCGGTTGGGATCATGCGATGGTTAACACCTACCAACCCTTCACCTAGGAGTATGCGTTAAGCACTTTGTTTCGATTACTAATAAAAACTTTCGCAATAAATATGTGAGTTCTTCATGACTAATGTGAGTCCATGGTATAGATGCACTTTCACTTGCCACCATTGCTAGCCTCTCTAGTGCCGCGCAACTTTCGCCGGTACACAAAACCACCATAGATCTTCCTCAAAATAGACACCATACCTACCTACTATGGCATTTTCATAGCCATTCCGAGATATATTGCCATGCAACTCCCACCGTTCCGTCTCATGACTTGTGACGTCACTTACATATTGCCATTGCATGATCGTAAGATAGCTAGCGAGATGTTTCAACGTCATATGCTAAGCTAGATCGTTGCACATCCCGGTACACTACCTGATGCATTTCCTATAGAGTCATCATCGTTCTAAGCATTGAGCTTTGAGTAAATGAAAGTGTGATGATCATCATTATTAGAGCATTGTCCCATGTGAGGAAATAAAAAAAAAGGGAGGCCAAAGTTGCCCACACAAAAAAGAGAGAGAGAGAGATATGGAAAGAGGCCAAAGAGCCATAACAAAAAAGAAAAAAAGAGAGAAAAAAAGAGAAGGGACAATGCTACTATCTTTTTCCACACTTGTGCTTCATAATAGCGCCATGATCTTCATGATTGAGAGTCTCTTGTTTTGTCACCACCATATACTCGTGGGAATCTTCATTATGTAACTTGGCTTGTATATTCCAGTGATGGGCTTCCTCAAAATTTCCCTAGGTCTTCGTGAGCAAGCAAGTTGGATGTAGACCCACTAGTTGTCCTTTTGAGCTTTCACACACTTATAGCTCTAAGTGCATCCATTGCATGGTAATCCCTACTCTTTCACATTGATATCTATTAATGGGCATCTCCATAGCCCTTTGATACGCCGAGTCAATGTGACCATCTCCTCCTTTTTGCCTCACAACATCCACCACACTCTTTTTCACCTATAGTGCTATATCCATGGCTCACGCTCATGTATTGCGTGAGAGTTGAAAAAGGTTTGAGAAAGTAAGAGTGCAAAAACAATTACTTGGCCAATACCGGGTTTGTGCATGATTTAAATTCGTTGTGTGGGGATGATGGAGCATAGCCAGACTATATGATTTTGTTGGGATAACTTTCTTTGGCTTTGTTATTTTGAAAGTTCATGATTACCTTGCTAGTTTGCTTGAAGTATTATTGGTTTCATGTCAATAGCAAACTATTGTTTTGAATCTTACGGTTCTTAACATTCATGTCACATGAAAGAAGTTACAAAGGACAAATATGATAGGTGGCATTCCACATAAAAAATTCATTCTTTATCACTTCCCTACTCGAGGACGAGCAGGAGTTAAGCTTGGGGATGCTTGATACGTCTCCAACGTATCTATAATTTTTGTTGGTTCCATGCTATTATCTTGTCAAACTTTGGATGTTTTGTATGCCTTTTATATCTTTTTTGGGACTAACTTATTAACTCTGTTCCAAGTGCCAGTTCCTGTTTTTTCCGTGTTTTTGACCCTTTTCAGAGGAGATTATTAAACGGAGTCCAAACGGAATAAAACCTCCGAAAAGATTTTTTCCGGAACAGAAGATATGCGGGGAACTTGAGAACTAAGGCAAAGGACCCCGGGGGAGGTCACAAGCCCCCTAGGCGCGGCGGGGGGGGGGGGGGGGGGGGGCTAGCAGGCTTGTGGGCCCCCTGTGGCTCCTCTGCCCTACTTCTTCCGCCTATTAATCTCCGAAAAATCCAAAACCACGGGAGAGAGCCACGAAAATACTTTTCCGCCGCCTTAAGCTTCTGTCTCCGCAAGATCCCATCTGGGGCACGTTCTGGTGCCCTGCCGGAGGGGGGATTCGGATACGGAGGGCTTCTTCATCAACACCATTGCCTCTCCGATGATGCGTGAGTAGTTCACCATAGACCTTTGGGTCCATAGCTAGTAGCTAGATGGCTTCTTCTCTCTCTTGGATCTTCAATACAAAGTTCTCCATGATCTTCATGGAGATCTATACGATGTAATCTTCTTTTGCGGTGTGTTTGTCGAGATCCGATGAATTGTGGATTTATGATCAGATTATCTATGAATCTTATTTGAGTTTCTTCTGATCTCTTATATGCATGATTTCATATCCTTGTAATTCTCTTCGAGTTGTGGGTTTATTTGGCCAACTTGATATATGATTCTTGCAATGGGAGAAGTGCTTGGTTTTGGGTTCATACCGTGCGGTGACCTCACCCAGTGATAGAAGGGGTAGCGAGGCACGCATCGTGTTGTTGCCATCAAGGGTAAAAAGATGGGGTTCATATCTATTGCATGAATTTATACCTCTACATCATGTCATCTTGCTTAAGGCATTACTCTATTTGTCATGAACTCAATACACTAGATGCATGCTGGATAGCGGTCGATGTGTGGAGTAATAGTAGTAGATGCAGAAATTATCGGTCTACTTGTCTCGGACGTGATGCTTATATGTATGATCATTGCCTTAGATCTCGTCATGACTTTGCGCGGTTCTATCAATTGCTCGACAGTAATTCGTTCACCCACAGTAATATTTGCTATCATGAGAGAAGCCTCTAGTGAACACCATGGCCCCCGGGTCTACTTCACATTATATTTTCAGCTCCACACTTTTACTTTGTTGCACTTCCCGCCTTTAGATCTCACCTCGCAATCAATCGAATCTTAGTACCCATCGCAGGGATGTAACGACTAAGATGCGGCCCTTCCTATTTTGGGGGCGATGCCTCAAAAGGGAAAAGGGGCACATCTAAGCATTTCGCAAGCGAGATAATCATAACATTACATAACTGAAGAATGACATGTAGGGCATACACTTGCCATCTGACATTGTATAACATAAAGTTTACAACCACACAATTATTCAGAGCAAAGTTTAGTCCCGCTACGGACAACATGAAACAAGTAAAACTATGACATCCCGCATGCTAGCCCACTATCACGACCACGGCCTCAGCCCTCCGGATAGTTCACGTACAGTCGGTCAGGGTCCTCATCATACTCCCACTTCAGCTGGGTGCCATCAGGATCTCCTGCGTCGGGCGTACCTGTACCTATTGGGGTTGTAGTAATCTGTGAGCCACAAGGACTCAACAATCGGATGACCTTGGTATCCAGTCTAGTCAAGTTATTAGGCGAGGAAGGTTTAGTGTATAGGTTTGCAGCAACCTAAGCAGATATGGTGGCTAACTTACGATGATCAGACTAATTGATATGGTGGTCTACGTGAGCGGTCGAAGGCTAGATGATCACTAAGTGATCCTGAACACCTACTTACGTCAAACTTAACCCCACCGTGTTCCCGATCGAAGAGAGGACTTCGAAGGAGACAGTCACGGTTACGCACACAGTTGACAGTTTTATTAGAGTTACTTTGAGTTGTCTAGATACGATGTTAACAAATTATCCATGTTTGCCACATAACCTCGGGCACGGCTTTCCGAAAGATTAAACCCTGTAGGAGTTCTCCAACTACTCCATCACAAACTACCATGGGCCGCAAAGTAATCCTCTATCACGAAGCTCGTGATCTCGTTGGATTCCTTAGAGGAAAACCTAAACTTTGAGGAGACCCAAAGTTTCATCGGAATCCCTATATGCAATATATATCGCTAAGTTAAGACAAATCTAGCAGGACCTCCCGTCGTGTCGACGACCCCGATAAGAGCCGCGTTTCTCAATCTCACGACACGATGGATGGAACTAGCTACGGGAACCAAACCTCAAGTTTCCTTGCGGTGGCCCCACAGGCATACCAGTTTGGACCGACACTCATGAGGAGCAATGGCCCGGGTTGTTGATTAATTCCTCGGGGTAGCTATTCCCTATGCAAATTATTATTAGGTGATTAGAAAATTAAAACCAATGTTGGCTCCTGCCGGACAAGCCTTAACACTAAACGATTTATCAAGGGGGTCCCCATAACAACCCCGAACGTGTTGGGAGCGATAAGTTATGGAATCAAACACCCGTAGACGAAACTAAGGCGGCAACAACGGAACAAATCACCCGGCAAAAGGCTAGGCCTTCCGTCATTTACCAAATATATAGGTGCATTAATTAAATAGCCGTTAACATAATGATATCAAAATACTCATGTTATCACACGAGACAGCTGGCACGTGCAACTAGCAAAGCTACTCATTAGAGGTTGAGCAAGCCTACTTAGCCAAACAACATTAGCTAGGAGAGGGAGGTGTTTGGGTTTCATGGCAATGTCAGGAGGCATTTATATCAAGTGGTAGGCAGCGAGCATGTATCGAAGGTAACGTGATTGTAAGCATAACAAAGCTAGATACGGTATCAAGGTCACGGTCATCTTGCCTGTGAATTCTTCAGCTTGGAACTGCTCTTGATCTTCCTGCACGTACTCTCTAGAATCCACATACTTGCTCTCTGATGCCGATGCTACCCAAGATAAGATAACAGCCAATGAACACCAACACAACATGATGCAATAAAAAATATGATGCATGAGTGAAGAAGGAAGCATGCATCACTATTCTAGTCACTTTCATATGCATTAGTTGAGTTAATAGAATTCTGGAAAGAACCTTATTTTAAGTTATCTTGACATGCATGAAGATGGCATGATCATGTGCATCACGAGAAAACAAAGCAAAAACGTATAGAGAACGTAGAGAACGGAGCTACGGATCAACCGGAAACTACAAAACAAGATATGGAGACCTACTGTTCAAATCAACCACAAACACACTCCAATGGCACTCCCCTGGTGTTACGAGGTTGCCACATGATCAAACAACCAAATATAAGTGAGGTGGTGCATGGAAACACACCACATCAACAACAATGCCCACACAAGCTTCAAATCATCAAAACATGCAATCTGTTTTTAACAGCAACATAGCAGTTTGTCCATAATATTTAAAGTAGATACAACCATCCAAATGAGCCAAACAAGACATGAGGCAAAAGCCATTCAAAATCTCTACAACCCTGTGCAAGAATTTACTACAAAGGAGTCACCCATGAGCAGATCTACACGCACTAACTTGGACAAAATATGACATATTCTGGGACTTGGTGAAAATTTTCACCAGCTGCTTATGCTCTGAAGCATTTTGGCAGCCTCCAAAATGATATCTACAGGAAGTGAATAAGCATGAAATTTAACAGGAAGCTAGACAAACACAAAATCTCACAAACTTTAGTCTGTTGGATGGGTTTATTCCCAACACATGAGCTTTTGCAACCAAGACAACATGGGAAGAAAATAACATCAGATTCTCAGACTTAGTGAAAATCTCAGCTTTTCACAAAGCTGTCAGTTTCAGCCAAGTGTCAACTTTGGCAAGGCACCATAGGTGCATACAAATTCCTATGAACAAAACGAAGACCCCATGCTGTATAGAGGTTCACCCACTACCACTATATCAAGGATTCATCATCATAGGATCAAGGCACCACATTATACAAAGCTCTAAACATGGCATCATGACAGAAAATGACAGTTTTATGAAGTTTCTCTAAAGTGAAATCTGATTCCACCAATGGATTCTTGGGATGATTCTACCCCAAAATCATATATAATACATGGGTACTTGCATGTAACATCTAGGCACAAAGCTAGCTCGAAAAACAACCTAGAATCCAACAAGACATATAGGAACAATATCACATGTAGATATAGCACTTGTAGCATCAACTACACCTACACATGCACACACACAAGCCCATACACCACTACACCACTCCATAGTGGCAAGCATGAGGGGTTAGCCCTCATGAACAAGTGCGTTGTGCACCCATGCCCACACACACACATGCATGAGCACATACACCCACATATATGTGCTCACACACACACACACTACAAAAGGTGCAACATGAGGGGCTAGGCCCTCTTGCACATGTGCATGTGCAACCCTATGCACACACACACACATACTCACATGTGTGCACATCTCACTCATGTGCACACAAACACATCCACACACATACACACACTCATGTGCACATATACCTACACACACATACATGAATATCCTAGGCATTAAAAGAAATACATACCACTGGTTTGATAAAAGAAACAACGCTTACTTGCTGCCGAAGAAAAGTTTTAGGGAAAAATAACAAGGGAAACAAAAACAAAAATAAAAGGGGGAAGCCCCTGGATTCGAACCAAGGACCTCCCTGGTGCTACCACACCCACACACCACTAGGCTGTTGCCTTGCTCTCGACAGAGAAGGGGCAGGAAACCAGGTAAGCCTTCTCACTACCAGGCACTGCTACTAGCGAAACTAAAATAAAAAGGGCCTTGCGGGGATTCGAACCCGCGTCGCGCCGTTCTGCGCACAAGGGCCAACTAGTTGACCTTGCGTGTGCTACTGTCCCTAAGGGGAATCTCTAACCAGGTAAGCACGAAAAAAGGGCGGCCTTGCTCTGCTTTTGCAGAGAGGCGCCGGCGACGAGCTCACCGGAGCGGGTCGTTCTTCACACATACGCTACGCGTGCGGGGACTTCTGCGGCTGCTCTACATCTGCGAAAGGGATGCGACGGCCACGAAGCAGAGGATCTACGCCCGTGCAGAAGCAACACCGCGCAACAGCAGCAGCTGCATCAACCTGCCGGTGCAATTCCGGCAGGCCTCGAGCTCACGGCTCGGACGCGACTATGGAGTGGAGAAGCGGAGGAAAGCAAGGGCCTGGCTCACCTAGCGTTGAGAGGAGAGGATCTCGTCATGGAGGAGGAGGCGCCGACGACGAGGTGCTGCAGAAGAGGCCGCCGGAGTGGAAGAAGAGGGGGTCATCGAGGTCGTCGATGCAGCCGCTCCCATCGCTTGATCTTGTCGTGAATGGAACCCCCGCGTCCACCGCGTGCTCTTGATCCGGTCGCGGAAGAAGACTAGGCACCGATCCTGCCGGCGATGAGCTCACCTAGTTCGGCCATGGAGTTGGAGCTGCTCGGGAGCCAGCCCCGACGGTGCCAGAGAGGAGAGGAGGAGGAAAATGAGGCCCTAGGGTTGCGAGGAGGGGGCCTGGCTGCTTAAATGACCTCGGGAGGCATGCTAGGAGCCAAAAGATCGAAGGGGAGAAGAGATCGGCAGTGGAGCTTCTGTCGTACAGTGGTGACGTCGCGCGAGGAAGGAGACGGTCGCACGATGGGCTAGCGCTGGCGACAGAAGGAGATGGGCCAGGGAGAGAAGAGGGAGCCAGCCCACCTGGCCTCTCTAAAAAAATAAAAAGGGGGTTTTCCTATTTTAAATAACACCTTCAATCAAAAATGCACACAGGAACACATGAGTTTGAAGAAAACAAAATAAAAATACCTAGGACATAAGGGAATTATGCCCTATTTAAATAGAATATAAATTTGATTTTTGGAGCAACTAAATTAAATTCAAAACAGAATTTAGTATACTGTTTTTGTAAATAAAACCCCCTTTAGCTTAAGTTTTGAAATCCCAAAACAATACCCCTCAATCACAAGGTAACACACTAAAAGATCAACATTTTTAAAACAGGTTTTGAGCAAGTTAAAACATGAGCTCAAATAAATAGTGGAGAAGGGGTTTTGAAACCTTATTTGAAAACAACCAATGTTTGGAAATCATCATCACATCATCACAACAACTTGCACTCATAAAGGATCAAGCTATAACAACATCACAATGGAATGACATGCATGCAAGTGAATGCCATGATGCAAGTTGGAGACACAAAACAAAGCCACATAAATGACCACATGAAATGATAACTCTTATAGCATTGACATCATGGTTCCAAATAGGAAAGGTTTCCAAATATGGCAAGGGTTACATCTGGGGCATTACAAACTCTCCCACACTACAAGAATACTTCGACCCGAGATCTAGGACTGAATGAACTCTAGAAATTCAGAATGGAGGTGATCCTCGCGCTCCCAAGTGGCCTCTTTATAGGAATGATGTGACCACTGCACCTTGAGAAACTTGATTGACTTATTGTGAGTCTTGCACTCAGTCCTCTCAAGAACTGCAACTCGATGCTCACGATAGGATAGGTCGGGTTGAAGGTCGATATCGTGAAGATCAACAGTGCGCTCGGGAGTCTTGAAGCATCTCCGGAGTTGAGATACATGGAACACGTCATGCACATTTGCGAAGTTTGAAGGGAGCTCTAGCTGATAAGCAAGGTCGCCTCTCTTGCCAACAATTCTCAAAGGCCCAACAAAACGAGGAGCAAGCTTGCCTTTGATGCCAAAATGCTAAGTGCCCGTCATAGGAGACACTTTAAGATAAACGAAGTCATCGAGCTCATAAGACATGTCATGATGCTTGCTATTATAGTAGCTCTTCTGAAGGGACTGCGCTGCTTTGAGATTATCCCGAATGACACGACACATCTCTTCTGCTTCTTCAATCAAGTCATTCCCAAGAATCTGACGCTCACCAGTCTCTGACCAGTTGAGCGGGGTACGACACTTCCTGCCATAGAGAATCTAAAACGGAGCTTTGCCTGAACTTGCCTGATAGCTGTTGTTATAAGAAAACTTGGCAAAAGGTAGGTAGTCTTCCCACTTCATGCCAAATGAAATGACATAGGCTCTTAGCATATCCTCGAGGACCTGATTGACTCTCTCAACTTGCCCACTAGTCTGAGGATGAAAGGCTATGCTGAATCAAATCTTAGTACCCATCGCAGACTGAAATGAGTCCCAGAACTTGGGAGTAAAGATGCTTCCGTGATCCGAAGAAATCAGTATTGGAACGCCATGCAAAGAGACTATCCTTGAAGTGTACAGCTTCGCAAGCTGAGCTACCGAGATAGACTCATTGACTGGAAGGAAATGAGCTACTTTGCTCAACTTGTCGATGACGATGAAGATGTCATCGTTACCCTTCTTGGACTTCGGAAACCCGGTGACGAAATCCATCTCAAAATGGTCGAACTTCCACCCAGGAATGGGCAATGGATGCAAAAGACCCGCTGGACGTTGATGTTCTCCTTTCACCCTTCGACATACATCACATTCATTTACGAACTGAGCAATTTCACGCTTCATGCGAGTCCACCAGAAGGTCTGTTTCAAGTCCCGATACATCTTGGAACTTCCTGGATGTATGGAGAGAAGAGCGTTATGAGCTTCTTCCATGATAACCTTTCGGAACGACAAGACGATCCTCAAAGAATAATGTATCTCTGGTATCAACACTGAAGCACTTATATTTGGGAACTCCCTTTGTCAAGCCAATCCTAACTTTCTTCACCATTACATCAAGAAGTTGAGCTTGTCGGACCTGGTCTTCCAAGGTTGGAGAAATCTGAAGATTAGCAAGAAATCCCTGAGGTACTAACTGAAGGTTGAGCTTAAAGATTCACAAAGGTCAGGCTGGAGAGGCTTCAGAATGAGACTATTGCAGTAAGCCTTCCTGCTCAAAGCGTCCGCCACGACATTAGCTTTGCCTGGAGTGTACTCAACGCTCGGATTAAAATCTTGGAGCATTTCCACCCAACGAGTTTGCCAAAGATTGAGGTTAGGCTGGGTGAAGATGTACTTGAGACTCTTGTGATCGGTGAACACTTCAGCCTTTCTTTCCAACAAGAGGTGTCTCCAAGTCATCAGAGCATGTACCAGTGCCGCCAACTCAAGATCATGAGTGGGGTAATTCTTCTCACTTGGCTTCAACTGCCTCGAGGTATAAGATACCACTTTCTTGTCTTGCATCAACACTGCACCAAGACCTTGAAGAGAGGCATCGCAGAACACTTGATAAGGTTTGGAGTCATCAGGAGAAACCAAGACTGGAGTAGAAGTGAGCTTATCTTTGAGCGTGTCGAAAGCCAACTGACACTCTAGAGACCATACATACTTCACACCCTTGTGAAGAAGACTTTAGAGAGGCTTAGAAATCTTGGAGAAATTCTCAACGAATCTTCTACAATAGCTTGCAAGCCCGAGAAAGCTTCGAAGCTGCTTCACATTTTGCGGGGGCTCCCACTCAACAATGGCCTGCACCTTCGACGGATCAACTTTGATGCCCTCGGCAGAGATGATGTGCCCAAGGTAGATAACTTCTTTCAACCAGGACTCACATTTGGAAAACTTAGCATAGAACTTATGCTCTCTTAGCTTATCAAGCACAAGTCTGAGATGTTCTTCATGCTCTTCCTCAGTTTCGGAAAAGACCAGAATATCATCAAGATACAACAAGACGAATTCATTCTTGAATGGGGAGAAGATGTAATTCATCATGTGACAGAAGGTCGGTGGAGCATTGGCCAGACCAAAAGACATCACTTTATACTCATACGAGCCAAAGCTTGTTCTGAAAGCAGTCTTTGGAATGTCCTCTTTGCGAATGCGAATCTGATGATAACCCATCCTGAGATCAAGCTTCGAGAAGATCTTAGCCCCTTTCAATTGCTCAAACAACTCATTGATATTAGGAAGTGGATACTTGTTTTAATCGTCTTCTTCTTCAATGGGCGATAATCGACACAGAGTTGTTTCGTACCATCCTTGTTCTTGACGAAAAGAACTCCACAGCCCCAAGGAGATGAGCTTGGTCTGATCAGACCCAGGCACTCCTGCTCATCAAGTTGTTTCTTCAGCTCCTTCAACTCTTCTGGACCTAGTTTGTACGATCGTTTGCACACAGGCTTAGTATCCGGTTCAAGCTCAATTACGAACTCAACTGCTCGGTGCGGAGGCATTCCTGGCAGTTCTTCCGGAAAAGAACATCTTCATATTCACACACCACTGGGACTTGCGAAATTGGAGAGATCTCACCCTTCTCATTCAAGGAAAACAGACGGACCGTGTCATCACGCGCTGCGAAGATTATCACGTCCTCCGAAGAATGAGTTAGCTTCACTTCTTTAGCTTCACAATCAATAGACGCCTTGTTCATAGCCAACCAATCCATCCCAAGGATCAAATCAATATCAGAGTTGCCAAGGACAATAGGAGAAGCCAGAAAGGCATAATCACCCATCTTGACAGTGACCTCCGGAACAAACATCTGAGAACTCATCCGCATTCCCGGAGACACAACTTGCGGTGACTTTGGTAAAACTCAGTCGCAAAATTATTGCCAGATGCAAAGGGATATGACATGAAAGTATGCGATGCACCCGAATCAAATAAAACCTTAGCAGGAATATCATTAACGAGGAGATTACCCAAAATCACGTCCGAGGAGTTCTCTGCTTCAGTTGCATTCACCATATTGACTCTCGCAGACCTGGGGTTGAACTTCACTATAGCATTGCTTGGAGGCTTCCCTGGAGGAGGAGGTGGAAGGCGCAAGTGAGAGGTGCACTTGTTGGCATAGTGACCCTTCTGCCCACACTTGTGACAAGTAACATCTGCCGGCTGACGGAACTGCGTCTGAGGATTCCCTTGCTTCTGCTGCTGAAACCTCTGCTGGAATGCTGGGTTGGGTGGGTGGGAAGAACCATGACCACCTGATTACTTGAACTGCTAAGTCTGCCGAGGAGGAGGAGGAGACACCCAGTATTTCTGCTGCTTCGGAACCACCTGAGTTGAGGGAGACGAACTGGACTCTCTGAAACGCTTCTTCGAATTCTCCACCCTGAGAAAGCTTCCTCAGCCCTTAGAGCCAAGTTATAGAACTTATCAAACTCATCAGGATCGTGCAAGGCGAGGGCCAGCTGCAAGTCCTCTCTCAAACCATCTCTGAACTGATAGATCTTGGTGTTCTGATCTGGAATGTCCTGCAAGGCATATCGAGCCAGCTCGTGGAACTCGACGTTGTACTTGTACACGAAGGAACCACCTTGCTTCAAGCATGTGAACTTCTCACGCATCTCTTCCACAAAGCTAGACGGGATATAGTGAGACCTGAAATCTCTACACAACTGATCCCAACTGATCAATCTGCCACCCCTGGAGTCCTTCAACTGCTGCCACCAAACTGCTGCCTGCCCCTTGAGCTGAAACGTTGCAAACTTGACGAAGTCCTCTGGATGGACATTGCTGCACTCAAAGTGTTTGTTCATGTGCTGAATCCAGTCCTAAGCTTCAAATGACTGATCACACGACGTGAAGGTCTTCGGCTGGTTTGCTAGGAATTGACTCAGAGATGCAGACTGATTACCACCATGGTTGAAATTTCCCTGCCACTGATTTGTCCTCTCTTGCAAGAGCTGGATTAACATTTGGGTGTTAGCATTTGTTGCAGCCATCACCTCTTTCCAAGCCTCTGCAGGAGGATGCGGCGTCGGAGGAGGCGGAGGAGGTGGTGGCGGAACATCAGCACCCTCACGCCCCGGATTCTGACGAGTTGGTGGAACCATCCTGAAGACGAACAACACATTAGACCAGAGAATAACATTGAACGTAAAGCTGAATCAAAAGGCAGGAATATGTGAACAAGAATATTAGCAATTGCACTCGAACAAAATAGTAAGAATGCTTCCTCAAAGTGACTATCGACAAAATCTAAATAAAGACCAGTTGCAAACCAAGTATGAGCTAGACTGCTCGGAACAAACGTATGACAGAGATTCCATTCGATATCTTCGTGGATATGATCGCACGGGCTCGAATTTACAGTAGCCATCTTGTGCAAGGCAGTGCTCACGACTTACGAAGCATCCCCGAGTCGTAGCAAGCTACAAGGACTCTTTAACACACAACGAGAACCGGTGTAAGACGACCGTGAACAAACGTACCCACTGAATGTCGAATCCCAACCTCACATCATGCATATGTAGGAAGATTATCCTATAAGTCACTACTTGATATCCAACATATGAATTCCCGAAATATCTGGTCATGCAAGCTGGTATACGGATACAAGGAGTAATATGTCACACAACTCCTATACTAACCCGTCCAGTGTGTCACATCCGTCAACACATATCCAGAATCTCGGACCTTCATCTACTACAAACCCTCGTGATCACAACGATAAAAAGTGTGGCGATACATCCGGAACTCTATGCACCAGTACTGGGGAAGCCGGACTCCTCTCGTCACAACTAGTACTGAAGCAATTATGAACATCCTCAGTCCTGAGATACTAAGAAATCTGAATGATGGCGATGTGCACAAGAATCCCCTGGAGCTCAACTCCCCGGAAGAAATCAAGTCAGATAGGAGGCACCAAGATAGGACTCCGTCACATCGATATCATATAGATTTCAAAATACCCGCGTGATCCTAAATTTTTTTGAGCGAGAAGAGGAGTAGAATTAAGATTTCCTAAGTCGAGAACCTCACCAGAGCATAGAAGAGGAGAAAAAAGAAACCTACTCTCCGACATAACTAAGACTCAAGACATTTTACTAGACTCGACTCGGCCAAGTTCGATCACACAAAGGCTCCTATGATCGTAAGGCTCTGATTACCAACTTGTAACGACTAAGATGCGGCCCTTTCCTATTTTGGGGGCGATGCCTCAAAAGGGAAAAAGGGCGCATCTAAACGTTTCACAAGCGAGATAATCATAACATTACATAACTGAAGAATGACAAGTAGGGCATACACTTGCCATCTGACATAGTATAACATAAAGTTTACAGCCACACAATTATTCAGAGCAAAGTTTAGTCCTGCTACGGACAACATGAAACAAGTAAAACTATGACTTCCCGCATGCTGGCCCACGATCACAACCACGGCCTCAGTCCTCCAGATAACTCACCTACAATCGGTTAGTGTCCTCATCGTACTCCCACTTCAGCTGGGTGCCATCAGGATCTCCTCCGTCGGGCGTACCTGTACCTGTTGGGGTTGTAGTATTCTATGAGCCACGGGACTCAGCAATCGGATGACCTTGGTATCGAATCTAGTCAACTTATTAGGTGAGGAAGGTTTAATGTATAGGTTTGCAGCAACCTAAGCATATATGGTGGCTAACTTACGATGATCAGAGTAATTGACATGGTGGTCTAAGCGAGCGGTCGAAGACTAGATGATCACTAAGTGATCCTGAACACCTACTTATGTCAAACATAACCCCACCATGTTCCCGATCGAAGAGAGGTCTTCAAAGGAGACAGTCACGGGTATGCACGCAGTTGGCAGTTTTATTAGAGTTACTTTGAGTTGTCTAGAACCGGATGTTAAAAAATTATCCATGTTTGCCACATAACCGCGGGCACGACTTTCCGAAGGATTAAACCCTGCAGGGGTGCTCCAACTAGTCCATCACAAACTGCCACGGGCAGCAAAGTAATCCTCTATCACGAAACTCGTGATCTCGTCGGATTCCTTAGAGGAAAACCTAAACTTTGAGGAGACCCAAAGTTTCACCGGAATCCCTATAGGCAAGATATACCGCTAAGTTAAGACAAATATAGCAAGGCCTCCCGTCGTGTCGATGACCCTAATAAGAGCCGTGTATCTCAGTCTAAGGACACGACGGATGGAACTAGCTACGGGAACCAAATCTCAAGTTTCCTTGCGGTGGCCCCGTAGGCAGACCAGTTTGGACCAACACTCATGAGGAGCACTGGACCGGCTTGTTGATTAATTCCCCGGGGTAGCTATTCCCTATGCAAATTATTATTAGGTGATTAGCAAATTAAAACCAATGTTGGGTCCTGCCGGACAAGCCTTAACACTACACGATTTATCAAGGGGGTCCCCATAACAACCCCGAACATGTTGGAAGCGATCAGTTATGGAATCAAACACCGGTAGCCGAAACTAAGGCGGCAACAACAGAACAAATCACCCGGCAAAAGGCTAGGCCTTCCGTCATTTACCAAATATATAGGTGCATTAATTAAATAGCAGTTAACATAATGATATCAAAATACTCATGTTATCACATGAGACAGCTTGCACCTGCAACTAGCAAAGCTACTCATTAGAGGTTGAGCAAGCCTACTTAGCCAAACAACATTAGCTAGGAGAGGGAGGTGTTTGGGTTTCATGGCAATGTCAGGAGGCATTTATATCAAGTGGTAGACAACGAGCATGTATTGAAGGAAACGTGATTCTAAGCATAACAAAGCTAGATACGGTATCAAGGTCACAGTCATGTTGCCTGTGAATTCTTCAGCTTGGAACTGCTCTTGATCTTCCTGCACGTACTCTCCAGAATCCACGTACTCGCTCTCTGATCCTGATGCTACCCAAGATAAGATAACAGCCAATGAACACCAACACAAGATGATGCAACAAACAATATGGTGCATGAGTGAAGAAGGAAGCATGCATCACTATTCTAGTCACTTTCATATGCATTAGTTGAATTAATAGAATTCTGGACATAACCTTATTTTAAGTTATCTTGACATGCATGAAGATGGCATGCTCATGTGCATCACGAGAAAACGAAGCAAAAATATATAAAGAACGTAGAGAACGGAGCTACGGATCAACCGGAAACTACAAAACAAGATATGGAGACCTACGGTTCAAATCAACCACAAACACACTCCAATGGCACTCCCCTGGTGTTACCAGGTTGCCACATGATCAGACAACCAAATATAAGTGGGGTGGTGCATGGAAACACACCACACCAACAACAATGCCCACACAAGCTTCAAATCATCAAAACATGCAATATGTTTTTAACAGCATCACAACAATTTGTCCACAATATTTAAAGTAGCTACAACCATCCAAATGAGCCAAACAAGACATGAGGCAAACACCATTCAAAAGCTCTACAACCCTCTACAAGAATTTACTACAAAGGAGTCACACATGAGCAGATCTACACGCACTAACTTGGACAAAATATCACAGATTCTGGGACTTAGTGAAAATCTCAGATTTTCACTAGCTGCTTATGCTCTGAACCATTTTGGCAGCCCCCAAAATGATATCTACAGGAAGTGAATAAGCATGAAATTTAACAGGGAGCTAGACAAACACAAAATCTCACAAACTTTAGTTTGTTGCATGGGATGATTCCCAACACATGAGCTTTTGCAACCAAGACAACAGGGGAAGAAAATAACATCGGATTCTCAGACTTAATGAAAATCTCAGATTTTCACAAAGCTGTCAGTTTCAGCCAAGTGTCAACTTTGACAAGGCACCATAGGTGCATACAAATTCCTATGAACAAAACAAAGACCCGATGTTGTAAAGGGGTTCACCCACTACCACTACATCAAGGATTCATCCTCATAGGGTCAAGGCACCACATAATACAAAGCTCTAAACATGGCATCGTGACAGAAAATGAATGTTTTATGAAGTTGCTCTAAAGTGAAATCTGATTCCACCAATGGATTCCTGGGATGATTCTACCCCAAAATCATACATAACACATGGGTACTTGCATGTAACATCTAGGCACAAAGCTAGCTCGAAAAACAACCTAGAGTCCGACAAGACATATAGAAACAATATCACATGTAGATAGAGCATTTGTAGCATCAACTACACCTACACATGCACACACACAAGCCCATACACCACTACACCACTCCATAGTGGCAAGCATGAGGGGTTAGCCCTCATGCACAAGTGCATATGTGCACCCATGCCCCCCACACACATGCATGAGCACATACACCCACATATATGTGCTCACACACACACACTACAAAAGGTGCAACATGAGGGGCTAGGCCCTCTTGCACATGTGCATGTGCAACCCTATGCACACACACACACTCACTCATGTGCACACACACATACATCCACACACATACACACACTCATGTGCACATATACCTACCCACACACATACATGAATATCCTAGGCATTAAAAGAAATGCATACCACTGGTTTGATAAAAGAAACAAAGCTTACTTGCTTCCCTAGAAAAGGTATAGGAAAAAAAGAACAAGGGAAACAAAAACAAAAAAATAAAAGGGGAGGCCCCTGGATTCGAACACAGGACCTCCCTGGTGCTACCACACCCACACACCACTGGGCTGTTGCCTTGCTGTCAACAGAGAAGGGGCAGGAAACCAGGTAAGCCTTCTCTCTCCCAGGCACTGCTACTAGCGAAACAAAAATAAAAAGGGCCTTGAGGGGATTCGAACCCGCGTCGCGCTGTTCTGCACGTAAGGGCTAACCAATTGAGCTGGCACGTGCTACTGTCCCAAAGGGGAATCTCTAACTAGGTAAGCACGAAACAAGGGCGGCCTTGCTCTGCTTTTGCAGAGAGGTGCCGACGACGAGCTCACTGGAGCGGGTCGTTCTTCACACATACGCTACGCCTGCGGGGACTACTGCGGCTGCTCTACATCTGCGAGAGGGACGCGTCGGCCACGAAGCAGAGGATCTACGCCCGTGCACAAGCAACGCGCGCAACAACATCAGCTGCATGAACCTGCCGGTGCAACTCCGGCAGGCCTCGAGCTCACGGCTCGGACGCGACTATGGAGAGGAGAAGCGGAGGAAAGCAAGGGTCTCGCTCACCTAGCGTTGAGAGGAGAGGATCTTGTCGTGGAGGAGGAGGCGCCGACGACGAGGTGCTGCAGAAGAGGCCGCCGGAGTGGAAGAAGAGGGGGTTGTTGAGGTCGTCGATGTAGCCGCTCCTCTTGCTTGATCTTGTTGGGAATGGAACCCCCACGTCCACCGCGTGCTCTTGATCCGGTCAGGGAAGAAGACTAGGCACTGATCCTGCCGGCGATGAGCTCACCTAGTTCGGCCATGGAGTTGGAGCTGCTCGGGAGCCAGCACCGACGGCGCTAGAGAGGAGAGGAGGAGGAAAATGAAGCCCTAGGGTTGCGAGGAGGGGGCTTAAATGACCTCGGGAGGCGTGCTAGGAGCCACAAGATCGAAGGGGAGAAGAGATCGGCAGTGGAGCTTCTGTCGTATAGTGGTGACGTCGCGCGAGGAAGGAGACGGTCGTAGGATGGGCTAGCGCTGGCGACAGAAGGAGATGGGCCAGGGAGAGAGGAGGGAGCCAGCCCACCTGGCCTCTCTGAAAAAAATAAAAAGGGGGTTTTCCTATTTTAAATAACACCTTCAATCAAAAATGCACACAACCACACATGGGTTTGAAGAAAACAAAATAAAAATACCTAGGACATAAGGGAATTATGTCCTATTTAAATAAAATATAAATTTGATTTTTTAAGGAACTAAATTAAATTCAAAACAGAATTTAGTATACTGTTTTTGTAAATAAAACCCCCTTTAGCTTAAGTTTTGAAATCCCAAAACAATACCCATCAATCACAAGGTAACACACTAAAAGATCAACATTTTTAAAACAGGTTTTGAGCAAGTTAAAACATGAGCTCAAATAAATAATGGAGAAGGGATATTGAAACCTTATTTGAAAACAACCAATGTTTGGAAATCATCATCACATCATCACAACACACTTGCACTCATAAAGGATCAAGCTATAACAACATCACAATGGAATGACATGCATGCAAGTGAATGCCATGATGCAAGTTGGAGACACAAAACAAAGCCACATGAAATTATAACTCTTATAGCATTGACATCACGGTTCCAAATAGAAAAGGTTTCCAAATATGACAAGGGTTACATCTGGGGCATTACAAGGGGCACTACTGATCTAGATGTACGTACCTATTGTTCAATCCAAGAGGGAGCCTTGTGTCTTGTCACACCCATTCAAGATCAAATGATTGGTGCATTTTGGAATATTTGCGGACTAGGTCAACCTGGTAAATTACAGTGCCCAGGAGCTAGTTCTTCACAGGTTCACTATAGACAGTGTGTTGTCTATGTATCCACACATGTATCTGGGTTTCCAATCAACACAATTATAGCATGGATAATAAAAGATTACTATGAACAAGGAAATATAATAATAACCAATTTATTATTGCCTCTCGGGCATATTTCCAACAATTTCCAACAATCTCAGTAGTGGAGGTCGAACATGCCGCAATTTGGACCGTCGGCGACAATTTCAGGCGTGCAACAGCTTCTTCCGACGTGCGGCGACGGATTTCGGTGAGCATGAGGTACATTCCGGTCAGTTCTGCGGCGGCGCGTCTACTCCGACGAGGTTTGACCGGTTTACGGGTTGAACTGAATATTGCCTTGGAAACTATACATATAAAGTTTTCGTGCCCCTTAAAAAGTTTTATGGGTCGAACAAGTTTTACGAAGTCTATTCCATGTCATTTTTTCAACCGAAACTGTAAACATTTTTTTTACGGATTTGACCAGTTTATGGAATCCGTTAGATGGTGTAAGTGGAGTACATTTTGTACGACGCGGCTACTGGCATTGGATTCGATTTGGGACGGAGCTGCCATATGTGACGTCCGAGGCAAGCCGTGGGCTGAACCGTTGGATGCTCCCCAGCTGGCAGGGAGGGCGATCCAACGGCGCGAGAGGAAACTGAGATGCTTTATATGCATGCACACCAACTCTCTGCTCCGCTCTGCCCCTCCCTGCGCAAAGCCCAACCGCTTCCCTTCCATTCTCTCCCACGCAGTCAGCGAAAAGGTGAGACGGATCCCTGCGCGCTTTTTTCCTTTTCTTTTTCCCTCCCCGTTCCATTCTTCCCTCGCCTCTTCCCTCTTGCGAAGCCCCGGATTGATTTCGTTTCTGTTCTTGTTTCTTTTGCATTATCTCCGATTTCGTTTTGTTGGGGGAGGACGACGAGCGGGTCCTGAGGAGTGAGGACGCAGCGGTATCTTATTCCTTTTAGTTTAGAATCTGCGTTCGTTCAAGCATCTGTCGGCATCTGTGCTAGTCCTTTTCGTTCATGCAGCCGTAGAAAGTAGAATCCGTGTTCGTGCTGTTGGTTCAAGCAGCAGCTGTAGGCATCTGCGCTCGTCCTTTGTGTTTATGCAGCGGTAGGATTAGCCTCTTTGGTTCATGAAGCGATCTGCGTTCGTCCGAGCGGTAGGCATCTGCGCTCGTCCTTTGTGTTTATGCAGCGGTAGGATTTGGTTCATGATGAAGCGATCTGCGTTCGTCCGAACGGTAGGATTAGCCTCTTTGGTTGATGATGAAGCGATCTGCGTTCGTCCTCCCGCATTGATCGACTTCTCCGTGGTCGGTTTTCCTTCTTTTTGGTGATTTGGACGAGGGTGCGTGCTGACATGAGGTTTTTCCTTCCTGAAGATCTGTTTCGTTTTGGTTCCTGTGAGGTTTCTTTTCCTTGTCGAGTCGTTTCTTGTGAGTTTTTTTCCCCTTTTCAACACTTCGTGGAGATCTGTTTCGTTTTGGAACAGCGCTGAATCTAAACAGAAAACGATCGTCCTTTTGTGGCTGTGTGTTTTTATTGCGTTCTAGCTCTGCTCTCGACAAGAGGACGAGCGGGTGCTAGGAGCCGGCTTGTTGGTGAATGCTACCGCTGTTTTGATTTCCTTGTACCTCCTCGTCGATTTTCTTGTCAAGAGACGAGCGGGTCTTGGTTTCCTCCCTTCCGCTTTGTTCTTTATTTTTGCTTTTGCGTTTGCTGTTCCATTGGTGAGAGGAGAGCAGGGGGACTGTCTCCTGGAGGCGGAGGGTTGGTGACGCATTTCTTGTGGATGAGGAGGGGGAGGAGGCTGTGTTCTTGAATCTTGAGGAACCCGTCTTTCTTCCTTGGATTTCGTATCCCCTTTTTCTTGCTGATGATATTTCTTTTGTTTTGTTTTTTGCCCGGTGATTTCTTGGAGGAGGAGGGTCCGTGCTAGTGCTAACCCCATCTGTGTGCGGCTTCCTGAATATCTCCCCCCTCTTCGTTTTGCTTCTGGTTGCTCTGAGGTTTTTAGTTGTGAGCATCACCAAATCTGTTTCTCCTGTCATGTCCTCTTGCTGAATATGTTTGTGTTGTTGCACTTGCAGAAAAGGGTTTACTCTTCACAAGCCGTGGTGTCAGCTTTTGCAATGGAAGGCCAGCCACGTCAGAGGTTCGTAACTGATGAGACAACTCCTTGATTTCACTGTCCTTGAGGTTGATGTGACAATTCTGTTTATGTTTGTGCCAAACAGTTACCGTGATGTGTTGATCACCGGGATGCCCGAGCAAGACCACGACGCGATCATATGGGCCCTGTTTGGATACTCTAACTTGGCTAGAGGTTAGAGTTAGTTTCTAACTTTAGTCTAACCATGAACTAACTCTAGCCTTTGGTGGTGTTTGGATGCAAATGTTAGTTTGACAATAAATGCATTTTTTTCAATCATGTGTATCTTTTAACCAGGATTTGTTGTGCCCAGCTTTTGTGTAGGCCTGGTGCGGCCGGCGGGGCGAGCGCGGCCGCGCGGTGCGAGCGCGGCCGGGTGGGACGAGCGCGGCGGGGCGGGGAGAGCGCGGCCGGGCGGGGCGAGCAAGGCCGGGCGGGGCGAGCAAGCCCGGCGGGGCGAGGGCGGCCGGGCGGGGCGAGCAAGGCCGGCGGGGCGAGGGCGGCCGGGCGGGGCGAGGGCGGCCGAGCGGGGCGCGCGCGGCGGGCGGGGCTAGCGCGGCCTGGCCGGGCGGGGCGAGCGCGGCCGAGCAGGGCGGGCAGGGCGCGCGCGGCGGAGCGGGGCGAGCGCGGCCGGGCGGGACGAGCGCGGCGGGGCGGGGAGAGCGCGGCCGGCGGGGCGAGCGCGGCCGGGCGGGGCGAGCAAGGCCGGGCGGGGCGAGCAAGGCCGGCGGGGCGAGCAAGGCCGGGCGGGGCGAGCAAGGCTGGCGGGGCGAGGGCGGCCGGGCGGGGCGCGCGCGGCGGGCGGGACGCGCGCGGCGGGCGGGGCGAGCGCGGCCTGGCCAAGCGGGGCGAGCGCGGCCGAGCGGGGCGGGCGGGGCGCGCGCGGCGGGCGGGACGCGCGCGGCGGGCGGGACGCGCGCGGCGGGCGGGGCGAGGAAAGGATCTGATGCGGTCAAAATATTATTATTTTTAGCTGTCCATCCCCAACTAGCTCCAAGTAGCACCTCTTCTCAGGGCTAGTTTTTTTGATGGGTTAGTTTGCATCTAACCCAAACTAGCCCATGTGTTTGGATACTTTGGGAGCTAGTTCAGCTCAAACTAGCTCAAACTAGCTCTAGCAGTGGGATCCAAACAGGGCCATGGAGGGCGATCCGTCGCGAATTTGTCATCTCCTACAACACCTACTGCAAGATCCGACGCGCTCGAGTGGCTGGTAATTCAGTTGAAAACACCACTCCACAACGCCATTAACTTATACGTTTAGCACGCAATCGGTTTTGGATGATCGCCTCACTGTGATTAGTATATAATGCAGGCTTGCGTGTTCGCGACGTCCCCGCAGCCACCCCTGCTCTCGTGCACCAGCCGCGCGGAAACCCGCCCCGTCGCGCTGAGGCACGCGCACGCCGCGGTGGCGAGGTTCAGGAGTGATCTTGTTCAGGCTTAAATCTTGAGCTTTTTTACGGTACCCTGGGTGAAATATCAGCCGTTAAATCTTAATTAACGAACGGTGACGAGTGAGTTATACTGCCCAGTTCGACAGATGGAATCGTGAACGGTAAAGCCTGCACCGCGCGGCTCGAGTCCGCCAGTAAAGACGTGGCGAGGGCATTTTGGGAACAAGAAAAACACAGCCGCCCACGAGGCCGCGAAGGCCAGTTTGGCCCATTCCACCCCCATCCTGGCCCTCCCAGTTCGTTCCCCACTACGCTCACACTCACTAGGGTTCCGGCCGCCGCGGACCTTCCTCCGCCGCATAGAGAGAGATCCATGCCCCCTACTCATTGTAGCCGCCGGCACCTCCCGCTCCTGCTCCCGCTCCTCGTCGTCGTCGCCACGCTGCGGGGAGCGGCGCCGGCCGCGGGCGTCGTGGAGTCGTGCGCTTACCAGGGTTTTGGTCCTTTGCCTCGTCGCCACCGGCACCTACCCCTCCTACTCCCGCTCCTCCTCCTCGTCGCCGCCGGCACCTACCCCAGGAGAAGGCGCCCGTCGCCGCGGTGGCGGAGGCGGAGCAGAGGCCGAGGACCTCGAGGTCGAGGCCTGCTAAGGCGGCGGGGAAGACGCTCGCACCATGGACCGTGCGGAAAGCGCTGCCTGCGGCGGCGAGGACGGGGTCACAAGCGAGGCAGTCGCCGCACCAGGGGCCGTGGGCGAGGCTGCTGTCACAGTACTCAGAGATGCGTCAATCGTTGTCATGAATCCATCTTTTCTCCTCTTTGGGGGCGAATGCTCTGTTTCTTGGTGATTCTTGGAGATGTTCATTTCAGAACTCGCTTGCGTCCTTCTTTGATGGTTCATTCGTCAAACTCGAATGAAATGCTTGCGTGGATGTTGTCTGGCTGCAGATATCTAATCTAGCATGTGCTGGTCTTCAAGATTTCCCTTTTTTAGACCAAGTTGCAAGATTCCCTGGTCTTGATGATTGCAGTTTAGTTTTGTACATAGGCATTGGTTTGTTCTATGTCTTCCTGTGTGCATCATGCAGAATTTTTCTTGCGGATGCTAGAAGTTGTTGGTGTCTTCATGTTAGGATTAGTAAGAACTCATTCTGTAAAGAGACATATTATTTTTCTTTGTAGGAAAGTATATCTCAAACTTTCATATTTAACTAAGCGGTTCCTTTGATACAAAATGTGCCCTGTCCTCTTGCATATTCGATGGAGAGGGAACTATAGAGTTCACCAGTATTACTAATATGTGTGGCCCAACAGTGTATTATTCTTTTGTCCTTGTTATCAACGAAGCTTTTACCTTTTCTGAAGTTTTTTTTAATTCTTTCACTGTTAACCAAATCCTGAATGGCATTAATGTTTGGACATATGAAGAAAGTTCTTTGCAGAATATCAGCTGTTTATTTTCAGGTATGCGGACTGTCTACGTAATGCTTACCTACAACCTTTTTTCCGGGCAAAACATGTACATTAGATTGAAAGTTGCATCTCGGAATGTGAAAGTCATAGTTGTTGGGAACCCCTGTAACACTAAGTATGGACAGGTTTTTTGCTTGCTAAGTGTGTTATTGATTTATGCTATTATCATGTTTGACTTGGAGTATCTGCTTCTTGTAGTGCTTTGATCTGTTTGAAATATGCGCCCAACCTACTAGCAAAGAACTTTCATGCATTGACAAGGTTGGATGAAAATAGAGCCAATTGTCAGGTACTTGATGTTAAATCTTAATTATTTCTAATATGTTTCTGTTATTTTATTTCAACAAATGACAAGACTAATCTGTCATTCACAATGCTTGTGCAGCTAGCATTAAACGCTGGTGTCTACTGCTCGGCCTTGGAACCGACATCTACTGCTCGTCCACTACGTAGGCTGGTCGTTTTTGGCAGAGTAGGTCCCTGCCTACCCTGTAGGATTCCAGTCGACGCCGACATTCATGGCATCTTGTTTTCCATGTCAGTAGCTTCTCCCCAATCCATGCTGGTAAAGTCCCAGAGAACTGATTATTGTTTAAGTCGTGTACATTTCTGCAGCAGCAAAGGAAATGCACCCAAGAGGTTGTTGTTTCTTAAGCTTAGATTAATGATACTAAGACCTGCCATGCTTGTGCTGGACTCGTTGACTAGGCAATCAGTAATTGACCCATTAAGTTTAGAAGTGTTTAAATCTTGGTGCTCCAAAGTCTAATGGTAGTGGGCCAACTGAATTGTTTTGACTGAGATCCAGGCCGGTTAAATTGAGCCTTATATTGATGGGAAGCTTAGGTATTGGACCACCAAGCTGGTCAGAACTGAAATCCATTTCTGTTCCCCTCATAAATTTCCCCTAGAAGCATAGATTTTCATCTTCTAACGACAACTGTAAGAAACACAAGCATAAATACTATCTATATGCGTCCATGCAATTACACGTGTATTCGTTTCAACTGATTCACATAACAAACACAAAATTCATTGTAAAACTTTCTAAAGTTCAATCCCAACATAAAAAATACGAGCATAAAGTTTAAACAAATATTAATCCTAATTTTATTGTAGAAAAACTAGCAAATTCTAACAACTTTCAACTCTCTTCATCCTTCATTAATGACTTTGACTATCTTCTACTCCTCGCCGTTTCCCCGTCCTTTTGAGTTGAATGTAGACTCCACTAGGAGGGCGCTGAGTTGTTTCCTGAACCTGGGGATGTCATCCTGCATAATAGGTTGAGTTAGTTTGACAGCTGTAAAATTGCGAATGATATGGTTAAAATAAGTGTGGACATCGTATTGCTGTGTAGGCTCCATCTAGATCATTGCCTGTAAACTTTTCCATGTTCTTTACCGAAAAAATCCCACATGACTTGCTGCAATCATATGGATTGTTATAACTATTTTTTAGTACCAAAACTAAATGTGTGGTTTTAAATGTTGTGTACGGTACCTGTCTTGCTGTTGTGGTATATTTTTGATAACTTTAACTGTCCAAGTGTTGATGTCAAAATCCTTCCAAGTATCAAGTTTTTCGCAACCAATTGAATATAAAATGAAGGGTCGGAGAAAATACATCCCATGTTCGTTTGTCTTTATATGTGCTTTTAAGGTTTTCCGCAGCTGTGCAAAAGTTATTCTGTGCTCTCCATGTGCTTCTAACTCTCTGTATATCCGGCTGACATCTTTTCCTCCAGGTTCAAGCCATATGAATCCCCGTGCAGGAATACCAAATATTTGCTCCACGTCCCGAGTGGTCATGGTTAGTGGTTCCCCATCAATGATGAAGGCGTCACAAGTGGGGTCGTATAGCTCTGCTATAGATCTGCACATGTTCCTTCGAATTGTGACAAGTAGGATCCTCAGTAAGCCATCTAGCTCCACATCTGCTATGATTTTTCTTTGGTCATCGGTGAATTCTTTAATTACTCTGTGATATGCTATAAGGGAACATGCTTGTGTTTCCTAATCATTGGATCAAAAAGATATCAATTAGCATTATATACATAATAAAGATGATAGCAGTAAACCATATGTCTTTGCTGTAGAGTTCCTTCAACCAAATTTCGATTGCACATGTGACAACTATGAAATAAGGACTAAATAGTCAGGAGTGGCGTTTTGGATTTGGGGTGTATATGCTCCCTATATCCCGGCGGTCCAGCTGCCAGAGGGTATATGCATTATAGTGTACAGCTGGGTGGCTGGTTGATGGATGCAACCAGACGTCAAGTGGAGCATTGGGTTAGTTTGTTAGCATGCACGTATGTACCGATGAAACATGATTAGGGACAAAGACTGAACCATGGTTTCAAGAGCACCATTGCAGTAGTGGCTGCTGTGGTTAAGTATTATGTCGAACCATGTGGATTGGAGTAGTAAGAAATATTCTCTGCTTTTCTGGTAACATATATGAATTTTTGTGGTGGGGCTAATTTTGATGAACTCTTTGAGCAGTGACACTGAAGCAGGCCAACAATGAAAACAATAATGCTCCAATATGCATCTAGCGTATGAAAATACATAGATCTAATATACAAATCTAATAAAAAAATACTCTGATGTACTATACACATCTATGGAACAAAATAGTCTGTCGTACTATTAACCAGGTACTGAATTTCCTTACTTTATTTCTTTTTGCCTGAGATTTCGCTTGCAGAGTGCCTGGTGGCGAGTTCTCTGGCAGTGGCGGATTGAGCGACGGATTGGCTGCTGGTGTGTTCTCTGGAAGCGACGGATTGGTTGCTGGCGGGTTGAGCGATGGATTGCATGGCGACGGATTCCCTGATGGCGGCGGATTGCGCGACGGATTGGTTGCTGGTGTGTTCTCTGGAAGCGATTGATTGGCTGCTGGCGGGTTGAGCGACTGATTGCGTGGCGACGAATTGCTTGATGGCGGCGGATTGCGTGGCGGCGCATTCCCTGGTGGCGGCGGATTGCCTGATGTCGTTTTCCTTGGTGGCGAATGATAAGAACGATGCTCCATGGCTGTTTTTGGAGGACAACGTGAAAATGGTGGCGGCGGCAATTGGAGGCAGATTAGATTGATGGCCGTCCCTAATTAATAGTATGGTGGGTTAGATAAGGACGCGAGTGTGGTTTCTGTTATTATTTTATCCTGAAAATAATGGCAGCTATACCTAACTCTTATTTTTTTCCTGAGAGTTGTACGTAACTCCCGTGCTGCACGATTAGTTTCATACATAGTATCAAGTTTTTTCTTAAAATTGTACGGGACTCTCTTTTTTCATGAGTTCTATTTTAGGGTTTTTCTCCATCGAAAATGCATAGAAAATATATATAATGCCATAAAACAATGAAATTTGGCATCCTTTTTTTCATTATGATATGATGTACTTTAAAATTTTTGGGACCAATAGAAGAAAGAGAAAAGAAACGTACTAGGAGACTACCACTTGGCTTGTACCCGAACGACCTACTATGAATAAGGTCTCATTTTGGGGATGAATAAAATCACATAAAATTTGGCCAATAAATGTGCATGCCCATGTTGGTCGTATATGCAAAATTTAAACGAATTTTGACACCGTATGCACGTTGCGTCACGTTCGGCTTGTATTTTAGTGTTTTTACTTCAAAAATACATACAATGCCATAAAACAATGAAATTTGGCATCCATTCTTTCCACTATGATACAATGTATTAGATTTGTTTTTGGACCAATTGAAGAAAGTGAAAAGAAACGTGTTAGGAGAGTCACCCTTTCGGCTTGTACCCGAACCCCTATCATGAACATGGTCAATTTTTGACCATGCATGAAATCACACGAAATTTGGCCAATAAATGTGCATGCCCATGCTGGTCGTATATGCACAGTTCCCATGCTGGTCGTATATGCACAGTTTAAACGAATTTCGACAACGTATGCACGTTGCGTCACATTCGGCTTGTATTTTAGTGCTTTTACTTCGAAAATACATAAAAATACATACAATGCCATAAAACAATGAAATTTGGCATCCATTCTTTCCACTATGATACAATGTATTAGATTTTTTTTGGACCAATTGAAGAAAGTTAAAAGATACGTGCTAGGAGAGTCACCCTTTCGGCTTGTACCCGAACCCCTACCATGAACATGGTCAATTTTTGACCATGCATGAAATCACACAAAATTTGGCCAATAAATGTGCATGCCCATGTTGGTTCGTATATGCAAAATTTAAACGAATTTCGACACCGTATGCACGTTGCGTCACGGTGGACTTGTATTTTAGTGTTTTTACTTCGAAAATACATAAAAATACATACAATGCCATAAAACAATGAAATTTGGCATCCATTCTTTCCACTATGATACTTCCTCCGTTCCTAGATGAAGGGTGTATAGTTTTTTACACCAATATTAATGCATGGCCTGGAAAAGGAACTTTCGTTGGTTTTGGACGTAAATGCCCCTACCATAATCACGTGAGAGTAGGGAAGAAAAAAAGGAATCCTGGATCCTCTCTCTCGGTAGTTGAGTTTGTTTAGCGTAACAAATCCCAGAAATCCTAGATGGCGCATTCTCCCCCGATCCTCAGGGAAAGACTCCCCCAATCGCAGCCACCCCTTTGCTCCGCGCATTCTCCCGCGATCAACATGGCGCGCGTCTCCTCCCTACTCTCTCCCGCGCGGCTAATCTTTTTCCTAACTAACCACAAATCTTACCAAACCACAACATGCACAACGTCATATGTAATCTCCTTTTTTCTAGGAAGGCCAAGTGTGGGACTAGCTATTGCAGGGGCAAAAGTGTCAATCAAATGAATACACCTTATAATCTGAATTTTTTCACAAAAAACTATACACCCTACATCTAGGAACGGAGGGAGTACAATGTATTAGATTTGTTTTTGGACCAATTGAAGAAAGTTAAAAGATACGTGCTAGGAGAGTCACCCTTTCGGCTTGTACCCGAACCCCTACCATGAACATGGTCAATTTTTGACCATGCATGAAATCACACAAAATTTGGCCAATAAATGTGCATGCCCATGCTGGTCGTATATGCAAAATTTAAACGAATTTCGATACTGTATGCACGTTGCGTCACGTTCGACTTGTATTTTAGTGTTTTTACATCGAAAATACATAAAAAATATATAGAATGCCATAAATCAATGAAATTTGGCGTCCATTCTTTCGAGTATGATACAATGTATTAGAATTTTTTTTGAGCAATTGAAGAAAGTGAAAACAAAAACGTGGTAAGAGACTGAACCTTTCGGCTTGTACCCGAATGGCCTATTATGCACGTTCTGTCATGTTCGGCTTGTATTTTAGTAGTTTGTCATAAAAAATTGTAAAATACATAAAATGTCATAAAACAATGAAATTCACCGTAGTTTCCGCATGCATATGCTCTAAATGTTTATGACTCGACTTATCTATAATTTTTTTAATGTTTTGTCTGTAATTATTTATTTATTATTATCGTTGCACTCTATAATTTGGATAGATTCCGTCTGTAGATGATCTAAATGTTTATGACTCGACTTATCTGTACAAAAGAATTTTTTTGTGACGCTAGTTAATATATTTTCCTAATTTTTAATTACAACCTCCCTGAAGTGAAGTAAATAATTATATACTTAAGAATTTACATCACAAGTATATGAATTTACATCACAAGTATATGATCAGCTGGTTTGGTTGGTGCACTAATTTGCTCGAGGTCATAGGTTCGATTCCCCCAATGAGCATTTTTAATGTTTTGTCTGTAATTATTTATTATTATCACCCTGTGTTACTTCTACTGCATTTTTTAATTATATACGCACTCTCCTGATGGTGGGCCATGACCAACACACCGGACACACACACTCTCCAACACATGGAACTTCGTCGTTGCGAATTCAGGGTTCTGAAACTGAACCTGAACGTGCATTTCTTCAGTCCGAGGCTAGACAAACAGTTGTATTGTAACCTCAGTAATGGAAGCACCCGCTTTCTGCAGGAACATGTCACACAACTCACAAGTACACAACTTGCAGCCTACCAAGCAGAACAACATGCCATAGTTACACAAGGCTGAAAAAATGTTAAATTCTGCTACACCTAATCTGTTGTTCTGCCTCTTGAGTCTTTTCCTCTTCCTTTTTTACATTGTGAAGGAACAGCTACAATCGTTTTGGAAATTGGATTCATACGGATAATTCTCGTTTGCATGGACCTAACTTCTGGCCTACAAAACAAGTGTCCTCGGAAGTGGCTGTAATTACATGCTGATGCTGATGCGTGGCCGTGGCTTGTCGTGGTCCCTTGTCTCTTATCAGGTTGATGGCAATAGCTGCAGCAAAGAAGATGTAGCACAGAGTCATGCAGTTCGCTGGAAGCGTGTTGAAGCCCTCCACACCCAATATCGCCATGTTTCGGTACACAATGGCATACGGTGCTGCGTATTCGGTGCCGCTTGTACCGATGTTATGTATATCGAATCTGATTAGTTATTATGGACGAACAATGCATATTAGAGCCAATGTAAATTCAGTAAAAGCAAGTAGATTATAAGTACAATGAAATTTGTCACATGCTCATGCAATCAAATGGTAGAGCAACAACTAGTCCAGTAATCACAAGTAATAGACATAACTTATTTAAAAAGGTTGCAACTTATTAACTAGTACTCCCTCCGTTTCATCATGTACTGCATATATATTTTCTGAAAAGTCATACCTGTTAAGCATACTAAATGTTCTGTCACACAATGCAACCAAAAAAAACTTCCAGGAGATGCATCACTTGTGCTAAACATTTTTTTCTTCTTGTACTTGGCAACAAAATTATATAGGTCCCGAGAAATAAAGCCTACCTTGCTGTAACCACCACTATCCTTCTCCATTACTTCCATTATTTGATGTGTCTAAGGCCACCAATTCCATACTCAATGACATCAGCCTTTTGCACATCACTCAGTCCGCGATGTGATCTTATGAAAGCTGTCTGGTCAGGCTTAGCGAGTGGATGGTTATGTTCGTCCACAAAATCTTTTACAAACCATTCACCATTATCCATACGAAGCTCGATCTCCATCCGGGCGCCACATCCACAACGTGACAGCGGCCTAGGAGTTCGCACTTGTTCAGTTTTTTCGAAGTGCTTCCTCGCCCGATATCCTTCTTTACAACAGACATAAAGGCGACGAAAATCTATGTTCGTGCCCGACTTCCTGGTCAGTTCTTCCTTTCTAACACCAAAACCCTTTGACCGAGCATATGCATTATAGTAATTGTAACCTTCTTCCTCGCTGCCAAAAATTTGACTGATCACCATGTCATATTCTGCAATGTTCTCGAGGGTGGCACTCCCATATTCCATGTCAAACCCTGCAATTAAAAAGAATCAAATCTAAGTTATTTGAATTTCACCCATGAAACTAAAACACGTATCAGTAACAATGCTTGTGTACATAATCAAACAGAAACATTAGATATACTCCAGTAAGCACTTCCTGATTTGCACCAACAGAACCAGCACCATAGAAGAGTGATTTAAGCAGAAACAATTTAGTACTACCCGCTGACTAATAGGAATATGCAGATTTGTCCAAAGGCCAAACTAGTAGGAATATGCAGATTTATCCAAAGGTCAAACTAGAAGAGTGATTTAACCAAAACCCATAGGGGAGTAACACACAGATTATGATGATCTCTGTTCAGAGGGGATGTTATCACTAAAGATTGAAGAACGCAATTGCAATGAACTGACAGAGAAGTGGACAGTGTGTTTGTGTTGCCTGAAAGCTGCAACTTTTCTTACTGCAGTTCTATTCCTCTTATTCTGAATTACAAAAGCAAGAGTAGACCTCACGATTCGCTAGAGTACAGTTTCAGAAAACTAGCTATCTGATAGAGGAAGATGCACTAGGATTTATTCAACAGGGGATTCGAACAGAACGGAGACCTTACCAGGTTGAAGACGCGCCGCGGAGGTCCAAGATGGCGGGGCCAACTATGTCGAGTGGCGGTGGCGGCTGCGGCGGCGATAGGGAGAACGACGCGAGAGGCGGTGGCCACGGCGGCGAGTGGCGGCGGCGGCGACGCCAGGGAGAAGGAGCAGGGAGCCGCGGCGACAGGGAGAACGACGCGAGCAGCGGTGGCCACGGCGGCGAGTGGCGGCGGCGGCGACGGCAGGGAGAAGTAGCAGGGAGCCGCAGAGGTCCTCGAGGGCGGGGCTAGAGCGACGGGCGGCGGCAGCGGCGACGGGTGGCGGCGGTGGCGACGGCAGGGAGAAGGAGCAGGAGCCGCGGCAAGGATAAGGACGCGAAGGACCAGGGTACCGCTTCGTGGGCGTGAAGTCTGCTGCATTGTTAGTAAATTAACTAACATATTTTTCTACCCATCGTACCCTTAGGAAATTGACGGTTTGATCATGTTATACTGCTGCCTCCCCTTTGAACAGTACAGGGTACGGTAAAAAAGCTCTAAATCTTAATGCATCATCAGCTAGTTATCCATTAGTCTATATATTTATCTATCTTGAGTAGTATCAGTTCAGTAGCTGTGCCTTGATCACCGTTAGGTTTTGAGCTTATATATGCTATCGAACTGGACCATGTCATAATTGGGTGGTACTACTGTACTGTATTATGGATTGCCATTTGCGTTGCTTAATCAGTTGTTTCCCTATCTTCTTGCTGTTCCTTGTGATATGTTGAGAGTCGCACCTGCCTGGCACTGTTTCCCGTTTCTGGGTCTGGGGATGGGGTTGCTCCAAAGTTAATGATGCGATCGATCCATGTGTCACGGCTAGCCGCTGCAGTCCAAATCCTGCAGCCCTCTCATGTCCAAAGTTAATCCAGATCCATGTGTCGCGACATCCTCCGTAGCTCATCCACGCCTTAGTGTGCCGCCGAAGCTCTCTGGTGCATGCTCGTCCACGACATGCCCTTTGACATAGCTCTCCTTCCCTGCACCACGTCGCAGCTCACTATCGTAGTTCGCCCACACCTAAGCGTGGCATTGCAGCTCACCCAAAGGCCCCAGACTTGCGCGTGCATGCGTGCCTATACGCGCAGCTCGACTCCCCTGCTTGCCCATGCTAGAGTTCATCGCTGCAGTTCGCCTCCCCTGCTTGCCAGTGCCAACGTCAGTGTCCATCGCTGCAACTCGTCAAGCGACATGCTCAAGGGGTGGCGTGAGCTGCGATGAACAGCAGTATCAGTGGCGCGACGGCGGCAGCAACTAGACCCTTTTGGATGTTATTGGAGCAAGGGGAAGAAGGTGCATGCTGGTCCATAAGATGGATTGCAATTATACTACGGTCTTTCTAAAACTCAGCTAGATGAGTTTTTGTTATGGTCTCATTCACCGTTGTAACCATTAGATCTGTGTTTTAAGATTCGTATGAAACATTTCTTTCGCGTGACAGGATGCATGGGTGTTCTCCTACAGGGCAGCCCCATGTCCGTTGATTTTGTTTTATCTGTCCTTTGTTTGTTTGACTATTGGGCTGGGCTATGTGCGCTTTTCTTTTCTTCATATTTCCTAGCCCAATGAGAAATCATGGGGTCAGAGATATAAATGTAACGTTGTTACTTTTCTGTTTTGTCATTTCTTCACTGTAGCACTTTGTAATGATGTTTTTTTCGTCCAATCGTCACACAATAAATTATAGTCGTTGTGTGTTCTGTCCACGGGAAAAATAACACGCTATACCGTCGCTAGTAACATGCTATAGGACGTATAGAGAATTGTCTCGTTAAATTTATTAATGTATAATGTCTTGTTAATAACACGCTATAGCATGCTAATAATATATTTCTAGGGACGACACTATTTTGTATAGTGCGTTATTTTTTTCCTTGGTTTTGTCCAAGGGAGGCGGCTCTAATTTCGTATAGGACGTGGCCCATGTGCATGAGTAGTAGATTTTTTGTTTTTCGTTTATGGAGCTAGGTTATATGAGCTTTTATTCTTCTTTTTTTGACTCAGCGGAAAAAGGGAAAGAGGATATGATTCAATGATGTGAATCGTTGATGTGCTAATTGCATGTTATTGTAACTTGTTTTCATTTTTAAATCTCGTTAGTGTCATCTGTTGACCGTAGCTTCTAGGGTCAGCTTTTTGTAACGACTTTCTTTTCACATATTTTTCTCCCATGATTAATTGCTGTTTATTTTTTCTTATTTCACTAATATGTAGTAGAATACAATTCCAATATTCTCCCATTAACTAAATTAGTGTATTCATTTTGTTTTTTAGATTAATATTCATTTGTTACCATAGATTGGATAATTGATTATTAAGTGATTTCACTATTTTTATTTGTCTCTTCCATTTATTCATTTTCTATTTTTGTTGTTTCATATTTTTATTTTTCATTTATTTTCTATTTTTATTCATCTTATTTATTTTTATTTTGTGTACTTTTTTCTAATGATATCAAAGCCCATGCCTCCTTTTTGGTAGAAATGCTTTTTTCATGAGTTTTTCTGTCAAAAGTTTTGTGCTACAAAAGTATTTAACTCTGGTCACATCTGCTAGTTTTTTAAATTGGGTTGTAATTACAATCTATCAACTTGGGTTGCAACTATTAGGTTTTACGTGAAGTTGCAACCGCGAGGTTTTCAAAACTGGTACGCGAACACCATTTTTCAAATGTGGCCGCGACTACGGGCTTTCATATCGTGGTTGTAACTGCAAGTATTCGAAGTCGAGTCGCAACTATAGGTTTTCAAAGTCGGGGTAGCAACTGCAAGTGTTTAAAGTCAGGTCGCAACTGCAAGTGTTCAAAGTCGGGTCACAACTGCAAGTTTCTGAAGTCGGGTCGCAACCGCAAGTTTCCAAAGCCGGGTCGCAACTGCAAGTTTCCAAAGTTGGACAGCAACTGCAAGTGTTTAAAGTCAGGGCGCAACTGCAAGTGTTCAAAGTCGGGCAGCAACTGCAAGTTTTCAAAGTCGGGTCGCTACTGCAAGTTTCTAAAATCGGGTCGCAACTGCAAGTTGCCAAAGTCGGGTCGCAATTGCAAGTTTCCAAAGTCGGGGCCCAACTGCAAGTTTCCAAAGTCGGGGCCCAACTGCAAGTTTCCAGAGTTGGGTAGCAACTGCAAGTGTTTAAAGTCAGGGCGCAACTGCAAGTGTTCAAAGTCGGGTCGCAACTGCAAGTTTCTAAAGTCAGGTCGCAACTGCATGTTTCCAAAGTCGGATCGCTACTGCAAGTTTCCAAGATCGGGTCACAGCTGCAAGTTCCCAAAGTCGGGTCGCAACTGCAAGTTTCCAAAGTCGGAGCCCAACTGCAAGTATTCAAGTGTATTAAAAAAAGGGTGTTACTACAAGTTTTGAAGTCGGGTCGCAACTGCCAATTTGCTAGTGAGGTCGCAATTACAAATATTAAAAGAGGGGCCCAAGTGCAAGTTTTCATAGTCGGGTTCCAGAGTCGGTCATTTAAAAAAATGATGGATTTTAATAAACAAATAAATAAATAATGCATGGGACAAGACCGGGATAGATCATGTGCGCCGGAGGTGTCATGCCGGTGATTACTGCTGAACTAAGGCAAATCTGAAAAAACAACAAAGAAAACATCTTTTTAAGACAACTCCTATTGTTCTTCTTATGACTGGATATAGCTCAAGAAGAGCACACTCCACAACTGTGTTATGGCAACCAAAATATGTTGTACAAATTAGCCCACTAGGACGTAATGTGCTTCTCTTACGTATTCGTATGTTTGCTCTTCCATGAGTGACAATAGAAATGAAAAGGCTAAGCCCAAAAAACAACACGACATATAGAAACCTTGGAGAGAAGGAAAATATCCGATCAACATATATGATGATGTCATGTGAATGGGACCATAGATAAATCTCAGCTAGCTGAGTTCTAGGTACTCCCATTATACTAAGCTGTGCTTGCTATAATCCTACCTGTTTACATCAAGAATAGCAGACATATTTAATTTCACATGCAGTATATGCTTTGTTGAGCTTGCATTGCAGTAGCTTATTCGAAGGCTGGATATTCTCTTGACACAAATTAAGCAGCAGGTCGTAATTATTCTCCAGTTTATACGAACTCCTCGTCTCCTCGCACCAGGCCAAGCTCACATTTAGATTTCACGCCGCCGGCACCGGGATGCTTGGCGTCCAGGCGATCGACGGCAGTGACGTCCTAGAAATCGGTGCCATCGACGTCCAACTGTCAGGAGCCGGCGTCCAAGCAGAGTCCAGAGATGAAGCCGGCCGGCGTTGTGACTAGAAGGCCGGGCTCACTGTCGGGTTCTAAGCTCATGTAAATACAGACATGGTAGGGCAGGACTGAAAGAAATACTCAGTTTCAGAATTGCGACATGCTCGGCTCATCGGATGTTGACTCCACTCCACGCCCAGTTTCAGGAAAGAGTAAAATTTCACACAGAATAAAACGTATCACAGTTTCAAATTTCTTACACGAGTTTGGCACCAAGTGGCAAACTAGAGTGAACAAATGCATGAGTTTGTACATGACAATGAGACATCAGCTGCATTGCATCATCTTCTCATGTGCCATGAGAAGCAACTGCATTATTAAAAATACCCAAGTCTTCAGCGTGGAAGCATTTCGCTGGTCATACAACAAAAGCAACTCGTGTAGGATAACAACATACTAGTCAACTACTCCATCCGTTCCTAAATATAGGACCTTTTAAAGATTGCACTATGAACTACATACGGATGTACATAGACATATTTTAGAGTATAGATGCACTCATTTTGCTCCATATGTAGTCTTCTAATGAAATCTCTAAAAGGTCTTATATTTTGGAACGGAGGGAGTATAAGTACTACCTCCGTCTGAAAATACTTGTCCTAAAAATATATAAAATGGGCGTATCCATAACTGAAATAAGTCTAGATACATCTATTTCTATGACAAGTATTTCCGGACGAAGGAAGTAATAAGCATGATTTTGTCTTTCATGAAAAAAAAACATGGTGTTGTAGTGAAGGGCTATATCTTATCCATGATAAGAGAAATATTGTTAGAATTAGCGAAGAGAAATAAGCCATATACGATGCTCCACTCTATTCTACAAATTTTACATTAATTCTTGCAGTTATCATTGAGAATGGCGTTTTGGTTTCCGGGAGTGCACGCTCCTGCATGAATAGTAAACAAAAAAAAAATTCTAATAGTTTTTTCTTAAAAAAACAGATTTGTTTTGTAGATGTTCGTGTTAGTGTCGCAAACATTTTAAAAAATTTCATGCGGAACGGAATAGCGATGTTTCACCGGTTAAAAAGCCAAATTTAAGATAACATTTGATGTTTTTGTTGTTGTTTTTTTTCACAGGACAAAGATGTTTAAGTTTTTTGCCTACAAATTTGTATCTAGCATTTGAATGTGACAAAGAACACATCAATTTTTTGTTGAAATTTTTGTGACATTTAAAAAAATATTTAACGCGTGCGCTCCTGGGAGCACCAACGGATTTCCGATTACTATCTCACTACATGTAGAATTTGGAAAATCATAATCATGATTTTAGACTTATACAAATGTCCTATTTATAGTAGATATATAGCCCCATGAGGAACCTAAGAGATCCCGCAACAGGCCGGCCTGCAAAACTCGTTTAAGGACGTCCACAAAACTTTTTTACGCTACAGTGAGCCCAGCATGCAAAACTCGTTTAAGGACGTCTACAAAACTTTTTTACGGCACTGCGAGCCCGGCCCGCAAAACTCGTTTAAGGGCGTCCACAAAACTTTTTACGGTACTGCGAGCCCTTAGACGGAATAGATCTCGTAAACCCGCCCCACAAATGTTTCGCGGGACGCGTTTACGAGATCTGTTCCGCGCCGAGGGCTTGCGGTACCACAAATAAAATCATAGGAAAAATATCGAGACACGTTCATCATCATTAGTTCATATCTAGTTCATCATCATATATATACGCCACTACTTGTTCATCATACTAGCACATCACATCCAAAATCATGCGCAACATACGAGGTATCAAGTTTAGCCTTACAAATGCGCAATCAAACAAAACAAAACAAATGCTCAAATGACATAGAGCAATCAAGCAACATCTTCATTGTTGCGAAGGATACCACCTCCATCTTCATGAACTTGGACCGGAGAGTGAGCACCACCATGTTCATGAACTTGGACCAGAGAATGAGCACTGCCACCATCATCATCATCATCATCACCACCACCACCATTCACATTGTTCGCCGAAGAACCAATCGCACCACCGGCGCCTCCATCACCACCACCACCACCACCACCACCACCATTCACTTGGTTTAATTTGCCGAAGTACCACCGCAATATCGAACCCATCCCCTCCGCCATCAGCACCACCACCACCATTGCCAAACTGACCACCCATGCCGAACTCTCCACCACCCATGCCGAAGCCGCCACCACAACCACCCATGCCGAACCCTCCACCAACATTGCCGAAAGAAAAGCCCCCTCCAAACCCAACACCACTACCGACCATAATATTTTGAAGCTCTATCTTCCTCCGGAGCATGATCTGCATTCTTTTCATCTCCCAAAATTCTCTTGCCATTGCGTCCATTCCCTCCCAATTTATCATTGATACTTGTGATATGTGATAGGTTTTCTGCGAAGAGGAACAAATGACACAACACAATACAGGTAAGTATTTCCCTCAGTATAGAACCAAGGTTTATCGAAACAATAGGAGTAACAACTGTTGGAAATATGCCATAGAGGCAATAATAAATTAGTTATTATTATATTTCTTTGTTCATGATAATTGTTTATTATCCATGCTATAATTGTATTGATTGGAAACACAAATACATGTGTGGATACATAGACAAAACACAGTCCCTAGTAAGCCTCTAGTTAACTAGCTCATTGATCAAAGATAGTCAAGGTTTCCTGACCATAGACAAGTGTTGTCACTTGATAACGGGATCACATCATTAGGAGCTTCCTGAAAGACTCACAAAGACCCGGCTGGAGAGGTTGCAGAATCAGACTGTTGCAATATGCCTTCCTGCTCAATGCATCTGCCACAACATTTGCCTTGCCTGGCGTGTACTCAACACTCGGATTAAAATCCTGGAGCATTTCCACCCAACGTGTTTGCCGAAGATTCAAGTTAGGCTGAGTGAAGATGTACTTGAGACTCTTGTGATCGGTGAAAACTTCAACCTTACGTTCCAACAAGAGATGTCTCCAAGTCATCAAGGCGTGTACCACAACTGCTAGCTCGAGATCATGCACATGATAGTTCTTCTCCACATGCTTCAACTGCCTGGAGGTATAAGCAACCACCTTCTTATCTTGCATCAAGACTTCACCAAGACCCTGGAGAGAAGCGTCGCAAAAGACCTGGTACGGCTTGGAATCATCCGGAGGGGCCAAGACCGGAGTGGAGATAAGCTTCTCTTTGAGTGTATCAAAGCCAGTTGACACTTTGGAGACCAAGCATACTTAACACCCTTCTGAAGAAGACTAGAGAGCGGCTTGGCGATCTTAGAGAAGTTCTCAACGAATCTTCTGCAATATCCAGCAAGCCCGAGAAAGCTTCGAAGCTGCTTCACATTCTGCGGAGGCTCCCATTCAACAATGGCTTGAAACTTGGACGGATCAACCTTAATGCCCTCGACAGAGATAATATGCCCAAGATAAACCACTTCTTTCAGCCAGAACTCGCACTTGGAAAACTTGGCATGCAACTTGTACTCTCTCAGCTTATCAAGCACCAATCTGAGATGTTTTCATGTTCTTCCTCAGTCTCAGAAAAGACCAAAATGTCGTTGAGATAGAGCAAGACAAATTCATTCTTGTATGGGGAGAAAATATAGTTCATCAATCGACAAAATGTCAGAGGAGCATTTGCCAGATCAAAAGACATGACCGTATACTCATACGAGCCAAAACTAGTCCTAAATGTCGTCTTCGAAAAGTCTTCCTCGCGAATGCGAATTTGATGATAGCCCATTCTGAGATCAAGCTTGGAGAATACCTTAGCACCTTTCAACTATTCGAACAACTCAGTTATGTTCGGAAGTGGATATTTGTTATTGATTGTCTTCTTGTTCAATGGACGGTAATCGACACACAGCCGGTCCGAGCCATCCTTCTTCTTGACAAATAGAACACCACAGCCCCACGGAGACGAGCTCGGTCTGATCAAACCCAAACGCTCCTACTCATCGAGTTGACTCTTAAGTTCCTTCAATTCTTCTGGACCCAGCTTGTACGGCCGTTTGCACACTGGCTCTGTGCCTGGCTCAAGCTCAATGATAAACTCAACTTCACGGTGCGGAGGCATGCCTGGCAGCTCTTCAGGAAACACATCTTGATATTCGCAGACCACTGGGACTTGCTCAATGGGATTGATCTCACCCTTTTCATTCAAGGAGAACAGACGGATTGTATCATCGCGCGCCGCGAATATAATCACGTCTTCTGAAGAGTGGGTAAGCTTCACTTCTTTGGCTTCGCAATCAATTGACGCCTTGTTCATGACCAACCAGTCCATACCAAGAATCAAGTCGATGTCGGAATTGCCCAAGACAATAGGAGATGCCAGAAAAGAATAACTGCCTAACTTAACAGAAGCATCCGGAACCCTCATGTGAGAACTCATGCGCATGCCCGGAGAAACCACACGGAAGGGACTATCCAAATAAATTGCAGGAATATTATGCTTATCTATGAAAGGCTTGGAGATGAAGCAATGCGAAGCACCAGAATCAAATAACACTTTAGCACGAATATCATTGATGAGGAGGTTACCCATGATCACATTAGAGGAGTTGTCTGCTTCAGCTGCGTTCACCATGTTGACTCGAGCTGATCTGGGGTTGAATTTGACAAGAGCGTTGCTTGGAGGTTTACTTGGAGGAGGAGGCGACATACGGAGCTGAGAAATACAGTTGTTAGCATAGTGACCCTTCTGTCCACATTTATGACAAGTGACATCTGCTGGCTGCCGGAACTTAGTCTGAGGAGGCCCTTGCTTCTGATGCTGGTATCTCTCCTGGAAGCCAGGGTTGGGTGGGTGGGAAGAACCACGACCACCTGAGTGCCTCAGCTGTTGTGAGTGCCGAGGAGGAGGAGGAGAAACCCAAAACCTCTGTTGCTTCTGAACCACCTGAGTCGAGGGAGCTGGAATCTCTGAAGCGCTTCTTGGAATTAACTAGCTCGTTGATCAAAGATAGTCAATGTTTCCTGACCATAGACAAGTGTTGTCACTTGATAACGGGATCACATCATTAGGCGAGTTCTCTAGCAGTGGCGGATTGAGCGACGAATTGGCTGCTGGTGTGTTCTCTGGAAGCGACGGATTGGTTGCTGGCGGGTTGAGCGACGGATTGCATGGCGACGGATTCCCTGATGGCGGCGGATTGCGCGACGGATTGGCTGCTGGTGTGTTCTTTGGAAGCGATGGATTGGCTGCCGGCGGGTTGAGCGACGGATTGCGTGGCGACGGATTGCCTGATGGCGGCGGATTGCGTGGCGGCGCATTCCCTGATGGCGGCGGATTGCCTGATGGCATTTTCCTTGGTGGCGAATGATAAGAACGATGCTCCATGGCTGTTTCTGGAGGACAACGTGAAAATGGTGGCGGCGGCAATTGGAGGCAGATTAGATTGATGGTCGTCCCTAATTAATAGTAGGGTGGGTTAGATAAGGACGCGAGCGTGGTTTATGTTATTATTTTATTCTTAGAATAATGGCAGCTATACCTAACTCTTTTTTTTTTCTAAGAGTTGTACGTAACTCCCGTGTTGCACGATCAGTTCCATACATAGTATCAAGTTTTTTTTAAAATTGTACGTGACTCTCTTTTTTCATGAGTTTCATTTTAGGGTTTTTCTCCATCGAAAATGCATAGAAAATATATATAATGCCATAAAACAATGAAATTGGGCATCCTTTTTTTTATTATGATATGATGTACTTTAAAATTTTTGGGACCAATAGAAGAAAGAGAAAAGAAACGTACTAGGAGACAACCACTTGGCTTGTACCCGAACGACCTACTATGAATATGGTCTAATTTTGGGGATGAATAAAATCACATAAAATTTGGCCAATAAATGTGCATGCCCATGTTGGTCGTATATGCAAAATTTAAACGAATTTCGACACCGTATGCACGTTGCATCACGTTCGGCTTGTATTTTAGTGTTTTTACTTTAAAATACATAAAAAATACATACAATGTCATAAAACAATGAAATTTGGCATCCATTCTTTTCACTATGATACAATGTATTGTATTTGTTTTTGGACCAATTGAAGAAAGTGAAAAGAATCGTGCTAGGAGAGTCACCCTTTCGGCTTGTACCCGAACCCCTATCATGAACATGGTCAATTTTTGACCATGCATGAAATCACGCAAAATTTGGCCAATAAATGTGCATGCCCATGCTGGTCGTATATGCACAATTTAAACGAATTTCGACAACGTATGCACGTTGCGTCACGTTCAGCTTGTATTTTAGTGTTTTTACTTCGAAAATACATAAAAATACATACAATGCCATAAAACAATGAAATTTGGCATCCATTCTTTCCACTATGATAGAATGTATTAGATTTGTTTTTGGACCAATTGAAGAAAGTTAAAAGATACGTGCTAGGAGAGTCACCCTTTCGGCTTGTACCCGAACCCCTACCATGAACATGGTCAATTTTGACCATGCATGAAATCACACAAAATTTGGCCAATAAATATGCATGCCCATGTTGGTCGTATATGCAAAATTTAAACGAATTTCGACACCGTATGCACATTGCGTCACGGTCGACTTGTATTTTAGTGTTTTTACTTCGAAAATACATAAAAATACATACAATGCCATAAAACAATGAAATTTGGCATCCATTCTTTCCACTATGATACTCCCTCCGTTCCTAGATGAAGGGTGTATAGTTTTTTACACCAATATTAACGCATGGCCTGGAAAAGGAACTTTCGTTGGTTTTGGACGTAAATGCCCCTACCATAATCACGTGAGAGTAGGGAAGAAAAAAAGGAATCCTGGATCCTCTCTCTCGGTAGTTGAGTTTGTTTAGCGTAACAAATCCCAGAAATCCTACGATGGCGCATTCTCCCCCGATCCTCAGGGAAAGACTCCCCCAATCGCAGCCACCCCTTTGCTCCGCGCATTCTCCCGCGATCAACATGGCGCGCGCCTCCTCCCTACTCTCTCCCGCGCGGCTAATCTTTTTCTTAACTAACCACAAATCTTACCTAACCACAACATGCACAACGTCACATGTAATCTCCTTTTTTCTAGGAAGGCCAAGTGTGGGACTAGCTATTGCAGGGGCAAAAGTGTCAATCAAATGAATACACCTTATAATCTGAATTTTTTCACAAAAAACTATACACCCCACATCTAGGAACGGAGGGAGTACAATGTATTAGATTTGTTTTTGGACCAATTGAAGAAAGTTAAAAGATACGTGCTAGGAGAGTCACCCTTTCGGCTTGTACCCGAACCCCTACCATGAACATGGTCAATTTTTGACCATGCATGAAATCACACAAAATTTGGCCAATAAATGTGCATGCCCATGCTGGTCATATATGCAAAATTTAATCGAATTTCGACATCGTATGCACGTTGCGTCACGTTCGACTTGTATTTTAGTGTTTTTACATCGAGAATACATAAAAAATATATAGAATGCCATAAATCAATGAAATTTGGCATCCATTCTTTCGAGTATGATACAATGTATTAGAATTTTTTTTGGAGCAATTGAAGAAAGTGAAAACAAAAACGTGGTAAGAGACTGAACCTTTCGGCTTGTACCCGAATGGCCTATTATGCACGTTCTGTCACGTTCGGCTTGTATTTTAGTAGTTTGTCATAAAAAAATGTAAAATACATAAAATGTCATAAAACAATGAAATTCACCGTAGTTTCCGCCTGCATATGCTCTAAATGTTTATGGCTCGACTTATCTATAGAATTTTTTTAATGTTTTGTCTGTAATTATTTATTTATTATTATCGTTGCACTCTATACTTTGGTTAGCTTCCGTCTGTAGATGATCTAAATATTTATGACTCGACTTATCTGTACAAAAGAATTTTTTTTGTGACGCTAGTTAATATATTTTCCTAATTTTTAATTACAACCTCCCTGAAGTGAAGTAAATAATTAAATACTTAAGAATTTACATCACAAGTATATGAATTTACATCACAAGTATATAATCAGCTGGTTTGGTTGGTGCACTAATTTGCTCGAGGTCATAGGTTCGATTCCCCCAATGAGCATTTTTAATGTTTTGTCTGTAATTATTTATTATTATCACCCTGTGTTACTTCTACTGCATTTTTTAATTACACACGCACTCTCCTGATGGTGGGCCATGACCAACACAACGGACACACACACTCTCCAACACATGGAACTTCGTCGTTGCGAATTCAGGGTTCTGAAACTGAAACTGAACGTGCATTTCTTCAGTCCGAGGCTAGACAAACAGTTGTATTGTAACCTCAGTAATGGAAGCATCCGCTTTCTGCAGGAACATGTCACACAACTCACAAGTACACAACTTGCAGCCTACCTGGCAGAACAACAAGCCATAGTTACACAAGGCAGAAACAAATGTTAAATTCTGCTACACCTAATCTGTTGTTCTGCCTCTTGAGTCTTTTCCTCTTCCTTTTTTACATTGTGAAGGAACAGCTACAATCATTTTGGAAATTGGATTCATACGGATAATTCTCGTTTGCATGGACCTAACTTCTGGCCTACAAAACAAGTGTCCTCGGAAGTGGCTGTAATTACATGATGATGCTGATGCGTGGCCGTGGCTTGTCGTTGTCCCTTGTCTCTTATCAGGTTGATGGCAATAGCTGCAGCGAAGAAGATGTAGCACAGAGTCATGCAGTTCGCTGGAAGCGTGTTGAAGCCATCCACACCCAATATCGCCATGTTTCGGTACACAATGGCATACGGTGCTGGGTATTCGGTGCCGCTTGTACCGATGTTATGTATATCAAATCTGATTAGTTATTATGGACGAACAATGCATATTAGAGCCAATGTAAATTCAGTAAAAGCAAGTAGATTATAAGTACAATGAAATTTGTCACATGCTCATGCAATCAAATGGTAGAGCAACAACTAGTCCAGTAATCACAAGTAATAGACATAACTTATTTAAAAAGGTTGCAACTGATTAACTAGTACTCCCTCCGTTTCATCATGTACTGCATATATATTTTCTGAAAAGTCATACCTGTTAAGCATACTAAATGTTCTGTCACACAATGCAACCAAAAAAAACTTCCAGGAGATGCATCACTTATGCTAAACATTTTTTTCTTCTTGCACTTGGCAACAAAATTATACAGGTCCCGAGAAATAAAGCCTACCTTGCTGTAACCACCACTATCCTTCTCCATTACTTCTATTATTTGATGTGTCTAAGGCCACCAATTCCATACTCAATGACATCAGCCTTTTGCACATCACTCAGTCCGCGATGTGATCTTATGAATGCTGTCTGGTCAGGCTTAGCGAGTGGATTGTTATGTTCGTCCACAAAATCTTTTACAAACCATTCACCATTATCCATACGAAGCTCGATCTCCATCCGGGCGCCACATCCACAACGTGACAGCGGCCTAGGAGTTCGCACTCGTTCAGTTTTTTCGAAGTGCTTCCTCGCCCGATATCCTTCTTTACAACAGACATAAAGGCGACGAAAAGCTATGTTCGTGCCCGACTTCCTGGTCAGTTCTTCCTTCCTAACACCAAAACCCTTTGACCGAGCATATGCATTATAGTAATTGTAACCTTCTTCCTCGCTGCCAAAAATTTGACTGATCACCATGTCATATTCTGCAATGTTCTCGAGGGTGGCACTCCCATATTCCATGTCAAACCCTGCAATTAAAAAGAATCAAATCTAAGTTATTTGAATTCCACCCATGAAACTAAAACACGTATCAGTAACAATGCTTGTGTACATAATCAAATAGAAACATTAGATATACTCCAGTAAGCACTTCCTGATTTGCACCAACAGAACCAGCACTATAGAAGAGTGATTTAAGCAGAAACAATTTAGTACTACCCGCAGACTAATAGGAATATGCACATTTGTTCAAAGGCCAAACTAGTAGGAATATGCAGATTTATCCAAAGGTCAAACTAGAAGAGTGATTTAACCAAAACCCATAGGGGAGTAACACGCAGATTATGATGATCTCTGTTCAGAGGGGATGTTATCACTGAAGATTGAAGAACGCAATTGCAATGAACTGACAGAGAAGTGGACAGTGTGTTTGTGTTGCCTGAAAGCTGCAACTTTTCTTACTGCAGTTCTATTCCTCTTATTCTGAATTACAAAAGCAAGAGTAGACCTCATGATTCGCTACAGTACAGTTTCAGAAAACTAGCTATCTGATAGAGGAAGATGCACTAGGATTTATTCAACAGGGGATTCGAACAGAACAGAGACCTTACCAGGTTGAAGACGCGCCGCGGAGGTCCAAGATGGTGGGGCCAACTATGTCGAGTGGCGGTGGCGGCCGCGGCGGCGACAGGGAGAACGACGCGAGAGGCGGTGGCCACGGTGGCGAGTGGCGGCGGCGGCGACGCCAGGTAGAAGGAGCAGGGAACCGCGGCGACAAGGAGAACGACGCGAGCGGCGGTGGCCACGGCGGCGACGGCAGGGAGAAGGAGCAGGGAGCCGCAGAGGTCCTCGAGGGCGGGGCTAGAGCGACGGGCGGCGGCAGCGGCGACGGGAGGCGGCGGCGGCGACGACAGGGGGAAGGAGCAGGAGCCGCGGCAAGGATAAGGACGCGAAGGACCACGGCACCGCTTCGTTGGCGTGAAGTCTGCTCCATAGTTAGTAAATTAACTAACATATTTTTCTACCCATCGCACCCTTAGGAAATTGACGGTTTGATCATGTTATAATGCTGCCTCCCCTTTGAACAGTACAGGGTATGGTAAAAAAGCTCTAGATCTTAATGCATCAGCTAGTTATCCATTAGTCTATATATTTATCTATCTTGAGTAGTATCAGTTCAGTAACTGTGCCTTGATCACCGTTAGGTTTTGAGCTTATATATGCTACTGAACTGGACCATGTCATAATTGGGTGGTACTACTGTACTGTATTATGGATTGCCATTTGCGCTGCTTAATCAGTTGTTTCCCTATCTTCTTGCTGTTCCTTGTGATATGTTGAGAGTCGCACCTGCCTGGCACTGTTTCCCGTTTCTGGGTCTGGGGATGGGGTTGCTCCAAAGTTAATGATGCGATCGATCCATGTGTCACGGCTAGCCGCTGCAGTCCAAATCCTGCAGCCCTCTGGTGTCCAAAGTTAATCCAGATCCATGTGTCGCGACATCCTCCGTAGCTCATCCACGCCTTAGTGTGCAGCCGAAGCTCTCTGGTGCATGCTCGTCCACGACATGCCCTTTGACATAGCTCTCCTTCCCTGCACCACGTCGCAGCTCACTATCGTAGTTCGCCCACACCTAAGCGTGGCATTGCAGCACACCCAAAGGCCCCAGACTTGCGCGTGCATGCGTGCCTATACGCGCAGCTCGACTCCCCTGCTTGCCCATGCTAGAGTTCATCGCTGCAGTTCGCCTCCCCTGCTTGCCAGTGCCAACGTCAGTGTTCATCGCTGCAACTCGTCAAGCGACATGCTCAAGGGGTGGCGTGAGCTGCGATGAACAGCAGTATTAGTGGCACGACGGCGGCAGCAACTAGACCCTTTTGGATGTTATTGGAGCAAGGGGAAGAAGGTGCATGCTGGTCCATAAGATGGATTGCAATTATACTACGGTCTTTCTAAAACTCAGCTAGATGAGTTTTGTTATGGTCTCATTCAACGTTGTAACCATTAGATCTGTGTTTTAAGATTCGTATGAAACATTTCTTTCGCGTGACAGGATGCATGGGTGTTCTCCTACAGGGCAGCCCCATGTCCGTTGATTTTGTTTTATCTGTCCTTTGTTTGTTTGACTATTGGGCTGGGCTATGTGCGCTTTTCTTTTCTTCATATTTCCTAGCTCAATGAGAAACCATGGGGTCAGAGATATAAATGTAACGTTGTTACTTTTCTATTTTGTCATTTCTTCACTGTAGTACTTTGTAATGATGTTTTTTTCGTTCAATCGTCACACAATAAATTATAGTCGTTGTGTGTTCTGTCCACGGGAAAAATAACACGCTATACCGTCGCTAGTAACATGCTATAGGACGTATAGAGAATTGTCTCGTTAAATTTATTAATGTATAATGTCTTGTTAATAACACGCTATAGCATGCTAATAATATATTTCTAGGGACGACACTATTTTATATAGTGCGTTATTTTTTCCTTGGTTTTGTCCAAGGGAGGCGGCTCTAATTTCGTATAGGACGTGGCCCATGTGCATGAGTAGTAGACTTTTTGTTTTTCGTTTATGGAGCTAGGTTATATGAGCTTTTATTCTTCTTTTTCTTCTTCTTTTTTTTTACTCAGCGAAAAAAGGGAAAGAGGATATGATTCAATGATGTGAATCGTTGATGTGCTAATTGCATGTTATTGTAACTTGTTTTCATTTTTAAATCTCGTTAGTGTCATCTGTTGACCGTAGCTTCTAGGGTCAGCTTTTTGTAACGACTTTCTTTTCACATATTTTTCTCCCATGATTAATTGCTGTTTATTTTTTCTTATTTCACTAATATGTAGTAGAATACAATTCCAATATTCTCCCATTAGCTAAATTAGTGTATTCATTTTGTTTTTTAGATTAATATTCATTTGTTACCATAGATTGGATAATTGATTATTAAGTGATTTCACTATTTTTATTTGTCTCTTTCATTTATTCATTTTCTATTTTTGTTGTTTCATATTTTTATTTTTCATTTATTTTCTATTTTTATTCATCTTATTTATTTTTATTTTGTGTACTTTTTTCTAATGATATCAAAGCCCATGCCTCCTTTTTGGTAGAAATGCTTTTTTCATGAGTTTTTCTGTCAAAAGTTTTGTGCTACAAAAGTTTTTAACTCTGGTCACATATGCTAGTTTCTTAAATTGGGTTGTAATTACAATCTATCAACTCGGCTTGCAACTATTAGGTTCTACGTGAAGTCGCAACCGCGAGGTTTTCAAAAATGGTACGCCAACACCATTTTTCAAATGTGGCCGCGACTACGGGCTTTCATATCGTGGTTGTAACTGCAAGTATTCGAAGTCGAGTCGCAACTATAGGTTTTCAAAGTCGGGTTAGCAACTGCAAGTGTTTAAAGTCAGGTCGCAACTGCAAGTGTTCAAAGTCGGGTCGCAACTGCAAGTTTCTGAAGTCGGGTCGCAACCGCAAGTTTCCAAAGCCGGGTCGCAACTGCAAGTTTCCAAAGTTGGGCAGCAACTGCAAGTGTTTAAAGTCAGGGCGCAACTGCAAGTGTTCAAAGTCGGTCAGCAACTGCAAGTTTCTAAAGTCGGGTCGCAACTGCAAGTTTTCAAAGTTGGGTCGCTACTGCAAGTTTCCAAAATCGGGTCGCAACTGGAAGTTCCCAAAGTCGGGTCGCAATTGCAAGTTTCCAAAGTCGGGGCCCAACTGCAAGTTTCCAGAGTTGGGTAGCAACTGCAAGTGTTTAAAGTCAGGGCGCAACTGCAAGTGTTCAAAGTCGATTCGCAACTGCAAGTTTCTAAAGTCAGGTCGCAACTGCATGTTTCCAAAGTCGGATCGCTACTGCAAGTTTCCAAAATCGGGTCACAGCTGCAAGTTCCCAAAGTCGGGTCGCAACTGCAAGTTTCCAAAGTCGGAGCCCAACTGCAAGTATTCAGGTGTATTAAAAAAAGGATGTTACTACAAGTTTTGAAGTCGGGTCGCAACTGCCAATTTGCTAGTGAGGTCGCAATTACAAATATTAAAAGAGGGGCCCAAGTGCAAGTTTTCATAGTCGGGTTCCAGAGTCGGTCATTTAAAAAAATGATGGATTTTAATAAAAAAATAAATAAATAATGCATGGGACAAGACCGGGATAGATCATGTGCGCCAGAGGTGTCATGCCGGTGATTACTGCTGAACTAAGGCAAATCTGAAAAAACAACAAAGAAAACATCTTTTTAAGACAACTCCTATTGTTCTTCTTATGACTGGATATAGCTCAAGAAGAGCACACTCCACAACTCTGTTATGGCAATCAAAATATGTTGTACAAATTAGCCCACTAGGACGTAATGTGCTTCTCTTACGTATTCGTATGTTTGCTCTTCCATGAGTGACAATAGAAATGAAAAGGCTAAGCCCAAAAAACAACACGACATGTACAAACCTTGGAGAGAAGGAAAATATCCAATCAACATATATGATGATGTCATGTGAATGGGATCATAGATAAATCTCAGCTAGCTGAGTTCTAGGTACTCCCATTATACTAAGCTGTGCTTGCTATAATCCTACCTGTTTACATCAAGAATAGCAGACATATTTAATTTCACATGCAGTATATGCTTTGTTGAGCTTGCATTGCAGTAGCTTATTCGAAGGCTGGATATTCTCTTGACACAAATTAAGCAGCAGGTCGTAATTATTCTCCAGTTTATACGACTCCTCGTCTCTATATGTAAGACCTTTTAGAGATTGCACTATAAACTACATACGGATATATATAGACATATTTTAGAGTATAGATTCACTCATTTTGCTCCGTATGTAGTCTTCTAATGAAATCTCTAAAAGGTCTTATATTTTGGAACGGAGGGAGTATAAGTACTCCCCCCGTCCGAAAATACTTGTCCTAGAAATATATAAAATGGACGTATCTATAACTGAAATAAGTCTAGATACATCTATTTCTATGACAAGTATTTCCGGACGGAGGAAGTAATAAGCATGATTTTGTCTTTCATGAAAAAAAAACATGGTGTTGTAGTGAAGGGCTATATCTTATCCATGATAAGAGAAATATTGTTAGAATTAGCGAAGAGAAATAAGCCATATACGATGCTCCACTCTATTCTACAAATTTTACATTAATTCTTGCAGTTATCATTGAGAATGGCGTTTTGGTTTCCGGGAGTGCACGCTCCTGCCTGAATAGTAAACAAAAAAATATATTCTAATAGTTTTTTCTTAAAAAACAGATTTGTTTTGTAGATGTTCGTGTTAGTGTCGCAAATATTTTAGAAAATTTCATGCGGAACGGAATAGCGATGTTTCACCGGTTAAAAAGCCAAATTTAAGATAACATTTGATGTTTTTGTTGTTGTTTTTTTTGCACAGGACAAAGATGTTTAAGTTTTTTGCCTACAAATTTGTATCTAGCATTTGAATGTGACAAAGAACACATCAATTTTTTGTTGAAATTTTTGTGACATTTAAAAAAATATTTAACGCGTGCGCTCCTGGGAGCACCAACGGATTTCCGATTACTATCTCTCTACATGTAGAATTTGGAAAATCATAATCATGATTTTAGACTTATACAAATGTCCTATTTATAGTAGATATATAGCCCCATAAGGACGTCCACAAAACTTTTTTACGGTACAGTGAGCCCTGCCTGCAAAACTCGATTTAGGACGTCTACAAAACTTTTTTACGGTACTGCGAGCCCGGCCCGCAAAACTCGTTTAAGGGCGTCCACAAAACTTTTAACGGTACTGCGAGCCCTTTGACGGAATAGATCCCGTAAACCCGCCCCACAAATGTTTCGCGGGACGCGTTTACGGGATCTGTTCCGCGCCGAGGACTTGCGGTACCACAAATAAAATCATAGCAAAAATATCGAGACACGTTCGTCATCATTAGTTCATATCTAGTTCATCATCATATATATACGCCACTACTTGTTCATCATACTAGCACATCACATCCAAAATCATGCGCAACATACGAGGTATCAAGTTTAGCCTTACAAATGCGCAATCAAACAAAACAAAAAAAATGCTCAAATGACATAGAGCAATCAAGCAACATCTTCATTGTTGCGAAGGATACCACCTCCATCTTCATGAACTTGGACCGGAGAGTGAGCACCACCATCTTCATGAACTTGGACCAGAGAATGAGCACCGCCACCACCATCATCATCATCATCATCATCACCACCACCACCATTCACATTGTTCACCGAAGAACCAATCGCACCACCAGCGCCTCCACCACCACCACCACCACCACCACCACCATTCACTTGGTTCAATTTGCCGAAGTACCACCGCAATATCGAACCCATCCCCTCCGCCATCAGCACCACCACCACCATTGCCAAACTGACCACCCATGCCGAACTCTCCACCACCCATGCCGAAGCCGCCACCACAACCACCCATGCCGAACCCTCCACCAACATTGCCGAAAGAAAAGCCCCCTCCAAACCCAACACCACTACCGACCATAATATTTTGAAGATCCATCTTCCTCCGGAGCATGATCTGCATTCTTTTCATCTCCCAAAATTCTCTTGCCATTGCGTCCATTCCCTCCCAATTCATCATTGATACTTGTGATCTGTGATAGGTTTTCTGCGAAGAGGAACAAATGACGCAACACAATACAGGTAAGTATTTCCCTCAGTATAGAACCAAGGTTTATCGAAACAATAGGAGTAACAACTGTTGGAAATATGCCACAGAGGCAATAATAAATTAGTTAGGCTGAGTGAAGATGTACTTGAGACTCTTGTGATCGGTGAAAACTTCAACCTTACGTTCAATAAGAGATGTCTCCAAGTCATCAAGGCGTGTACCACAGCTGCTAGCTCGAGATCATGCACATGATAGTTCTTGTCCACATGCTTCAACTGCCTGGAGGTATAAGCAACCACCTTCTTATCTTGCATCAAGACTTCACCAAGACCCTGGAGAGAAGCGTCGCAAAAGACCTGGTACGGCTTGGAATCATCCGGAGGGGCCAAGACCGGAGTGGAGATAAGCTTCTCTTTGAGTGTATCGAAAGCCAGTTGACACTCTGGAGACCAAGCATACTTAACACCCTTCTGAAGAAGACTAGAGAGCGGCTTGGCGATCTTGGAGAAGTTCTCAACGAATCTTCTGCAATATCCAGCAAGCCCGAGAAAGCTTGGAAGCTGCTTCACATTCTGTGGAGGCTCCCATTCAACAATTGCTTGAACCTTGGACGGATCAACCTCAATGCCCTCGGCAGAGATAATATGCCCAAGATAAACCACTTCTTTCAGCCAGAACTCGCACTTGGAAAACTTGGCATGCAGCTTGTACTCTCTCAGCTTATGAAGCACCAATCTGAGATGTTTTCATGTTCTTCCTCAGTCTCAGAAAAGACCAGAATGTCGTCGAGATTGAGCAAGACAAATTCATTCTTGTATGGGGAGAAAATATAGTTCATCAATCGACAAAATGTCAGAGGAGCATTTGCCAGACCAAAAGACATGACCGTATACTCATACGAGCCAAAACTAGTCCTAGATGCCGTCTTCGAAATGTCTTCCTCGCGAATGCGAATTTGATGATAGCCCATTCTGAGATCAAGCTTGGAGAATACCTTAGCACCTTTCAACTATTTGAACAACTCAGTTATGTTCGGAAGTGGATATTTGTTCTTGATTGTCTTCTTGTTCAATGGACAGTAATCGACACACAGCCGGTCCGAGCCATCCTGCTTCTTGACAAATAGGACACCACAGCCCCACGGAGACGAGCTCGGTCTGATCAAACCCAAACGCTCCTGCTCATCGAGTTGACTCTTAAGTTCCTTCAATTCTTCTGGACCCAGCTTGTACGGCCGTTTGCACACTGGCTCTGTGCCTGGCTCAAGCTCAATGACAAACTCAACTTCACGGTGCGGAGGCATGCCTGGCAGCTCTTCAGGAAACACATCTTGATATTCGCAGACCACTGGGACTTGCTCAATGGGATTGATTTCACCCTTTTCATTCAAGGAGAACAGACGAATTGTATCATCGCGCGCCGCGAATATAATCACGTCTTCCGAAGAGTGGGTAAGCTTCACTTCTTTGGCTTCGCAATCAATTGACGCCTTGTTCATGACCAACCAGTCCATACCAAGAATCAAGTCGATGTCGGAATTGCCCAAGACAATAGGAGATGCCAGAAAAGAATAACTGCCTAACTTAGCAGAAGCATCCGGAACCCTCATGTGCGGACTCATGCGCATGCCCAGAGAAACCACACGGAAGGGACTATCCAAATAAATTGCAGGAATATTATGCTTAGCTATGAAAGGCTTGGAGATGAAGCAATGCGAAGCACCAGAATCAAATAACACTTTAGCAGGAATATCATTGACGATGAGGTTACCCATGATCACATCAGAGGAGTTGTCTGCTTCAGCTGCGTTCACCATGTTGACTCGAGCTGATCTGGGGTTGAATTTGACAAGAGCGTTGCTTGGAGGTTTACCTGGAGGAGGAGGCGACAGACGGAGCTGAGAAGTACATTTGTTGGCATAGTGACCCTTCTGCCCACATTTGTGACAAGTGACATCTGCTGGCTGCCGGGAACTTAGTCTGAGGAGGCCCTTGCTTCTGATGCTGGTATCTCTCCTGGAAGCCAGGGTTGGGTGGGTGGGAAGAACCACGACCACCTGAGTGCCTCAGCTGCTGTGAGTGCCGAGGAGGAGGAGAAACCCAAAACCTCTGTTGCTTCAGAACCACCTGAGTCGAGGAAGAGTTGGAATCTCAGAAGCGCTTCTTGGAATTAACTAGCTCGTTGATCAAAGATAGTCAAGGTTTCCTGACCATAGACAAGTGTTGTAACTTGATAACGGGATCATATCATTAGGCGAGTTCTCTAGCAGTGGCGGATTGAGCGACGGATTGGCTGCTGGTGTGTTCTCTGGAAGCGACGGATTGGTTGCTGGCGGGTTGAGCGACGGATTGCGTGGCGACAGATTCCCTGATGGCGGCGGATTGCGCGTCGGATTGGCTGCTCCCACTCAACAATGGCCTGCACCTTCGACGGATCAACTTTGATGCCCTCGGTAGAGATGATGTGCCCAAGGTAGATAACTTCTTTCAACCAGGACTCACATTTGGAAAACTTAGCATAGAACTTATGCTCTCTTAGCTTATCAAGCACAAGTCTGAGATGTTCTTCATGCTCTTCCTCAGTTTCGGAAAAGACCAGAATATCATCAAGATACAACAAGACGAATTCATTCTTGAATGGGGAGAAGATGTAATTCATGATCTGACAGAAGGTCGGTGGAGCATTGGCCAGACCAAAAGACATCACTTTATACTCATACGAGCCAAAGCTTGTTCTGAAAGCAGTCTTTGGAATGTCCTCTTTGCGAATGCGAATCTGATGATAACTCATCCTGAGATCAAGCTTCGAGAAGATCTTAGCCCCTTTCAATTGCTCAAACAACTCATTGATATTAGGAAGTGGATACTTGTTTTAATCGTCTTCTTCTTCAATGGGCAGTAATCGACACAGAGTCGTTTCGTACCGTCCTTGTTCTTGACGAAAAGAACTCCACAGCCCCAAGGAGATGAGCTTGGTCTGATCAGACCCAGACGCTCCTGCTCATCAAGTTGTTTCTTCAGCTCCTTCAACTCTTCTGGACCCAGTTTGTACGATCGTTTGCACACAGGCTCAATACCCGGTTGAAGCTCAATTACGAACTCAACTGCTCGGTGCGGAGGCATTCCTGGCAGTTCTTCCGGAAAAAACATCTTCATATTCACACACCACTGGGACTCGCGAAATTGGAGAGATCTCACCCTTCTCATTCAAGGAAAACAGACGGACCGTGTCATCACGCGCTACGAAGATTATCACGTCCTCCGAAGAATGAGTTAGCTTCACTTCTTTAGCTTCACAATCAATAGACGCCTTGTTCATAGCCAACAAATCCATCCCAAGGATCAAATCAATATAAGAGTTGCCAAGGACAATAGGAGAAGCCAGAAAGGCATAATTACCCATCTTGACAGTGACCTCCGGAACAAACATCTGAGAACTCGTCCGCATTCCCGGAGACACAACTTGCGGTGACTTTGGTAAAAACTCAGTCGCAAAATTATTGCCAGATGCAAAGGGATATGACATGAAAGTATGCGATGCACCCGAATCAAATAAAACCTTAGCAGGAATATCATTAACGAGGAGATTACCCAAAATCACGTCCGAGGAGTTCTCTGCTTCAGTTGCATTCACCATATTGACTCTCGCAGACCTGGGGTTGAACTTCACTATAGCATTGCTTGGAGGCTTCCCTGGAGGACGAGGCGGAAGGCGCAAGTGAGAGGTGCACTTGTTGGCATAGTGACCCTTCTGCCCACACTTGTGACAAGTAACATCTGCCGGCTGACGGAACTGCGTCTGAGGATTCCCTTGCTTCTGCTGCTGAAACCTCTGCTGGAATGCTGGGTTGGGTGGGTGGGAAGAACCATGACCACCTGATTACTTGAACTGCTAAGTCTGCCGAGGAGGAGGAGGAGACACCCATTATTTCTGCTGCTTCGGAACCACCTGAGTTGAGGGAGACGAACTAGACTCTCTGAAACGCTTCTTTGAATTCTCCACCCTGAGCAAAGCTTCCTCGGCCTTAGAGCCAAGTTATAGAACTTATCAAACTCATCAGGATCGTGCAAGGCGAGGGCCAGCTGCAAGTCCTCTCTCACACCACCTCTGAACTGATAGATCTTGGTGTTCTGATCTGGAATGTCCTGCAAGGCATATCGAGCCAGCTCGTGGAACTCGAGGTTGTACTTGTACACGAAGGAACCACCTTGCTTCAAGCATGTGAACTTCTCACGCATCTCTTCCACAAAGCTAGACGGGATATAGTGAGACCTGAAATCTCTACAGAACTCATCCCAACTGATCAATCTGCCACCCCTGGAGTCCTTCAACTGCTCCCACCAAACTGCTGCGTGCCCCTTGAGCTGAAACGTTGCAAACTTGACGAAATCCTCTGGACGGACATTGCTGCACTCAAAGTGTTTGTTCATGTCCTGGATCTAGTCCTCAGCGTCAAACGACTGATCACACGACGTGAAGGTCTTCGGCTGGTTTGCTAGGAATTGACTCAGAGATGCAGACTGATTACCACCATGGTTGAAATTGCCCTGCCGCTGATTTGTCCTCTCTTGCAAGAGCTGGATTAACATTTGGGTGTTAGCATTTGTTGCAGCCATCACCTCTTGCCAAGCCTCTGCAGGAGGATGCGGCGTCGGAGGAGGCGGAGGAGGTGGTGGCGGAACATCAGCACCCTCACGCCCCGGATTCTGACGAGTTGGTGGAACCATCCTGAAGACGAACAACACATTAGACCAGAGAATAACATTGAACATAAAGCTGAATCAAAAGGCAGGAATATGTGAACAAGAACATTAGCAATTGCACTCGAACAAAATAGTAAGAATGCTTCCTCAAAGTGACTGTCGACAAAATCTAAATAAAGACCAGTTGCAAACCAAGTATGAGCTAGACTGCTCGGAACAAACGTATGACAGAGATTCCATTCGATATCTTCGTGGATATGATCGCACGGGCTCGAATTTACAGTAGCCATCTTGTGCAAGGCAGTGCATACGACTTACGAAGCATCCCCGAGTCATAGCAAGCTACAAGGACTCTTTAAGACACAACGAGAACCGGTGTAAGACGACCGTGAACAAACGTACCCACTGAATGTCGAATCCCAACCTCAAATCATGCATATGTAAGAAGATTATCCTATAAGTCACTACTTGATATCCCACATATGAATTCCCGAAATATCTGATCATGCAAGCTGGTATACGGATACAAGGAGTAATATGTCACACAACTCCTATACTAACCCGTCCAGTGTGTCACATCCGTCAACACATATCCAGAATCTCGGACCTTCATCTACTACAAACCCTCGTGATCACAACGATACAAAGTGTGGCGATACATCCGGAACTCTCTGCACCAGTACTGGGGAAGCCGGACTCCTCTCGTCACAACTAGTACTGAAGCAATTATGAACATCCTCAGTCCTGAGATACTAAGAAATCTGAATGATGGCGATGTGCACAAGAATCCCCTGGAGCTCAGCTCCTCGGAAGAAATCAAGTCAGATAGGAGGCACCAAGATAGGACTCCGTCACATCGATATCATATAGATTTGAAAATACCCGCGTGATCCTAAATTTTTTTGAGCGAGAAGAGGAGTAGAATTAAGATTTCCTAAGTCGAGAACCTCACCAGAGCATAGAAGAGGAGAAAAAAGAAACCTACTCTCCGATATAACTAAGACTCAAGACATTTTACTAGACTCGACTCGGCCAAGTTCGATCACACAAAGGCTCCTATGCTCGTAAGGCTCTGATTACCAACTTGTAACGACTAAGATGCGGCCCTTTCCTATTTTGGGGGCGATGCCTCAAAAGGGAAAAAGGGTGCATCTAAACGTTTCACAAGCGAGATAATCATAACATTACATAACTGAAGAATGACAAGTAGGGCATACACTTGTCATCTGACATAGTATAACATAAAGTTTACAGCCACACAATTATTCAGAGCAAAGTTTAGTCCCGCTACGGACAACATGAAACAAGTAAAACTATGACTTCCCACATGCTGGCCCACGATCACAACCACGGCCTCAGTCCTCCAGATAATTCACCTACAATCGGTTAGTGTCCTCATCGTACTCCCACTTCAGCTGGGTGCCATCAGGATCTCCTGCATCGGGCGTACCTGTACCTGTTGGGGTTGTAGTATTCTATGAGCCACGGGGACTCAGCAATCGGAAGACCTTGGTATCGAATCTAGTCAACTTATTAGGTGAGGAAGGTTTAATGTATAGGTTTGCAGCAACCTAAGCATATATGGTGGCTAACTTACGATGATCAGAGTAATTGACATGGTGGTCTACGCGAGCGGTCAAAGACTAGATGATCACTAAGTGATCTTGAACACCTACTTACGTGAAACATAACCCCACCATGTTCCCGATCGAAGAGAGGTCTTCAAAGGAGACAGTCACGGGTATGCACGCAGTTGGCAGTTTTATTAGAGTTATTTTGAGTTGTCTAGAACCGGATGTTAAAAAATTATCCATGTTTGCCACATAACCGCGGGCACGACTTTCCGAAAGATTAAACCCTGCAGGGGTGCTCCAACTAGTCCATCACAAACTGCCACGGGCCGCAAAGTAATCCTCTATCACGAAACTCGTGATCTCGTCGGATTCCTTAGAGGAAAACCTCAACTTTGAGGAGACCCAAAGTTTCACCGGAATCCCTATAGGCAAGATATACCGCTAAGGTAAGACAAATCTAGCAAGACCTCCCGTCGTGTCGATGACCCCGATAAGAACCGTGTATCTCAGTCTGAGGACACGACGGATGGAACTAGCTACGGGAACCAAATCTCAAGTTTCCTTGCGGTGGCCCCGTAGGCAGACCAGTTTGGACCAACACTCATGAGGAGCACTGGACCGGGTTGTTGATTAATTCCTCGGGGTAGCTATTCCCTATGCAAATTATTATTAGGTGATTAGCAAATTAAAACCAATGTTGGGTCCTGCCGGACAAGCCTTAACACTACACGATTTATCAAGGGGGTCCCCATAACAACCCCGAACGTGTTGGGAGCGATCAGTTATGGAATCAAACACCGGTAGCCAAAACTAAGGCGGCAACAACAGAACAAATCACCCGGCAAAAGGCTAGGCCTTCCGTCATTTACCAAATATATAGGTGCATTAATTAAATAGCAGTTAACATAATGATATCAAAATACTCATGTTATCACATGAGACAGCTTGCACCTGCAACTAGCAAAGCTACTCATTAGAGGTTGAGCAAGCCTACTTAGCCAAACAACATTACCTAGGAGAGGGAGGTGTTTGGGTTTCATGGCAATGTCAGGAGGCATTTATATCAAGTGGTAGACAGCGAGCATGTATTGAAGGAAACGTGATTCTAAGCATAACAAAGCTAGATACGGTATCAAGGTCACGGTCATCTTGCCTGTGAATTCTTCAGCTTGGAACTGCTCTTGATCTTCCTGCACATACTCTCCAGAATCCACGTACTCGCTCTCTGATCCTGATGCTACCCAAGATAAGATAACAGCCAATGAACACCAACACAACATGATGCAACAAACAATATGGTGCATGAGTGAAGAAGGAAGCATGCATCACTATTCTAGTCACTTTCATATGCATTAGTTGAATTAACAGAATACTGGACATAACCTTATTTTAAGTTATCTTGACATGCATGAAGATGGCATGCTCATGTGCATCACGAGAAAACGAAGAAAAAATATATAAAGAATGTAGAGAACGGAGCTACGGATCAACCGGAAACTACAAAACAAGATATGGAGACATACGGTCCAAATCAACCACAAACACACTCCAATGGCACTCCCCTGGTGTTACCAGGTTGCCACATGATCAGACAACCAAATATAAGTGGGGTGGTGCATGGAAACACACCACACCAACAACAATGCCCACACAAGCTTCAAATCATCAAAACATGCAATCTGTTTTTAACAGCATCACAACAATTTGTCCACAATATTTAAAGTAGCTACAGCCATCCAAATGAGCCAAACAAGACATGAGGCAAACACCATTCAAAAGCTCTACAACCCTCTGCAAGAATTTACTACAAAGGAGTCACACATGAGCAGATCCACACGCACTAACTTGGACAAAATATCACAGATTTGGGACTTAGTGAAAAACTTAGATTTTCACCAGCTGCTTATGCTCTGAAGCATTTTGGCAGCCCCCAAAATGATATCTACAGGAAGTGAATAAGCATGAAATTTAACAGGGAGCTAGACAAACACAAAATCTCACAAACTTTAGTTTGTTGCATGGGATGATTCCCAACACATGAGCTTTTGCAACCAAGACAACAGGGGAAGAAAATAACATCAGATTCTCAGACTTAATGAAAATCTCAGATTTTCACAAAGCTGTCAGTTTCAGCCAAGTGTCAACTTTGACAAGGCACCATAGGTGCATACAAATTCCTATGAACAAAACAAAGACCCCATGTTGTAAAGGGGTTCACCCACTACCACTACATCAAGGATTCATCCTCATAGGGTCAAGGCACCACATAATACAAAGCTCTAAACATGGCACCGTGACAGAAAATGATTGTTTTATGAAGTTGCTCTAAAGTGAAATCTGATTCCACCAATGGATTCCTGGGATGATTCTACCCCAGAATCATACATAACACATGGGTACTTGCATGTAACATCTAGGCACAAAGCTAGCTCGAAAAACAACCTAGAATCCAACAAGACATATAGAAACAATATCACATGTAGATAGAGCATTTGTATCATCAACTACACCTACACATGCACACACACAAGCCCATACACCACTACACCACTCCATAGTGGCAAGCATGAGGGGTTAGCCCTCATGCACAAGTGCATATGTGCACCCATGCCCCCCACACACACATGCATGAGCACATACACCCACATATATGTGCTCACACACACACACTACAAAAGGTGCAACATGAGGGGCTAGGCCCTCTTGCACATGTGCATGTGCAACCCTATGCACACACACACACACTCACTCATGTGCACACACACATACATCCACACACATACACACACTCATGTGCACATATACCTACACACACACATACATGAATATCCTAGGCATTAAAAGAAATGCATACCACTGGTTTGATAAAAGAAACAAAGCTTACTTGCTGCCCTAGAAAAGGTATAGGAAAAAATAACAAGGGAAACAAAAACAAAAAAATAAAAGGGGGAGGCCCCTGGATTCGAACCCAGGACCTCCCTGGTGCTACCACACCCACACACCACTGGGCTGTTGCCTTGCTGTCGACTGAGAAGGGGCAGGAAACCAGGTAAGCCTTCTCTCTCCCAGGCACTGCTACTAGCGAAACAAAAATAAAAAGGGCCTTGAGGGGATTCGAACCCGCGCCGCGCTGTTCTGCACGTAAGGGCTAACCAATTGAGCTGGCGCGTGCTACTGTCCCAGAGGGGATTCTCTAACTAGGTAAGCACGAAAAAGGGCGGCCTTGCTCTGCTTTTGCAGAGAGGTGCCGACGACGAGCTCACTTGAGCGGGTCGTTCTTCACTCATACGCTACGCCTGCGGCTGCTCTACATCTGCGAGAGGGACGCGTCGGCCACGAAGCAGAGGATCTACGCCCGTGCACAAGCAACGCGCGCAACAACATCAGCTGCATGAACCTGCCGGTGCAACTCCGGCAGGCCTCGAGCTCACGGCTCGGACGCGACTATGGAGAGGAGAAGCGGAGGAAAGCAAGGGTCTCGCTCACCTAGCGTTGAGAGGAGAGGATCTTGTCGTGGAGGAGGAGGCGCCGACGACGAGGTGCTGCAGAAGAGGCCGCCGGAGTGGAAGAAGAGGGGGTCGTTGAGGTCGTCGATGTAGCCGCTCCTGTCGCTTGATCTTGTCGGGAATGGAACCCCCACGTCCACCGCGTGCTCTTGATCCGGTCAGGGAAGAAGACTAGGCACCGATCCTGCCGGCGATGAGCTCACCTAGTTCGGCCATGGAGTTGGAGCTGCTCGGGAGCTAGCCCCGACGGCGCTAGAGAGGAGAGGAGGAGGAAAATGAAGCCCTAGGGTTGCGAGGAGGGGGCTTAAATGACCTCGGGAGGCGTGCTAGGAGCCACAAGATCGAAGGGGAGAAGAGATCGGCAGTGGAGCTTCTGTCGTATAGTGGTGACGTCGCGCGAGGAAGGAGACGGTCGTAGGATGGGCTAGCGCTGGCGACAGAAGGAGATGGGCCAGGGAGAGAGGAGGGAGCCAGCCCACCTGGCCTCTCTGAAAAAAATAAAAAGGGGTTTTTCCTATTTTAAATAACACCTTCAATCAAAAATGCACACAACCACACATGGGTTTGAAGAAAACAAAATAAAAATACCTAGGACATAAGGGAATTATGTCCTATTTAAATAAAATATAAATTTGATTTTTTTAAGGAACTAAATTAAATTCAAAACAGAATTTAGTATACTGTTTTTGTAAATAAAACCCCCTTTAGCTTAAGTTTTGAAATCCCAAAACAATACCCATCAATCACAAGGTAACACACTAAAAGATCAACATTTTTAAAACAGGTTTTGAGCAAGTTAAAACATGAGCTCAAATAAATAATGGAGAAGGGATATTGAAACCTTATTTGAAAACAACCAATGTTTGGAAATCATCATCACATCATCACAACACACTTGCACTCATAAAGGATCAAGCTATAACAACATCACAATGGAATGACATGCATGCAAGTGAATGCCATGATGCAAGTTGGAGACACAAAACAAAGCCACATGAAATTATAACTCTTATAGCATTTACATCATGGTTCCAAATAGAAAAGGTTTCCAAATATGACAAGGGTTACATCTGGGCATTACAAGGGGCACTACTGATCTAGATGTACGTACCCTATTGTTCAATCCAAGAGGGAGCCTTGTGTCTTGTCACACCCATTCAAGATCAAATGATTGGTGCATTTTGGAATATTTGCGGACTAGGTCAACCTGGTAAATTACAGTGCCCAGGAGCTAGTTCTTCACAGGTTCACTATAGACAGTGTGTTGTCTATGTATCCACACATGTATCTGGGTTTCCAATCAACACAATTATAGCATGGATAATAAAAGATTACTATGAACAAGGAAATATAATAATAACCAATTTATTATTGCCTCTCGGGCATATTTCCAACAATTTCCAACAATCTCAGTAGTGGAGGTCGAACATGCCGCAATTTGGACCGTCGGCGACAATTTCAGGCGTGCAACAGCTTCTTCCGACGTGCGGCGACGGATATCGGTGAGCATGAGGTACATTCCGGTCAGTTCTGCGGCGGCGCGTCTACTCCGACGAGGTTTGACCGGTTTACGGGTTGAACTGAATATTGCCTTGGAAACTATACATATAAAGTTTTCGTGCCCCTTAAAAAGTTTTATGGGTCGAACAAGTTTTACGAAGTCTATTCCATGTCATTTTTTCAACCGAAACTGTAAACATTTTTTTTACGGATTTGACCAGTTTATGGAATCCGTTAGATGGTGTAAGTGGAGTACATTTTGTACGACGCGGCTACTGGCATTGGATTCGGATTGGGACGGAGCTGCCATATGTGACGTCCGAGGCAAGCCGTGGGCTGAACCGTTGGATGCTCCCCAGCTGGCAGGGAGGGCGATCCAACGGCGCGAGAGGAAACTGAGATGCTTTATATGCATGCACACCAACTCTCTGCTCCGCTCTGCCCCTCCCTGCGCAAAGCCCAACCGCTTCCCTTCCATTCTCTCCCACGCAGTCAGCGAAAAGGTGAGACGGATCCCTGCGCGCTTTTTTTCCTTTTCTTTTTCCCTCCCCGTTCCATTCTTCCCTCGCCTCTTCCCTCTTGCGAAGCCCCGGATTGATTTCGTTTCTGTTCTTGTTTCTTTTGCATTATCTCCGGTTTCGTTTTGTTGGGGGAGGACGACGAGTGGGTCCTGAGGAGTGAGGACGCAGCGGTATCTTATTCCTTTTGGTTTAGAATCTACGTTCGTTCAAGCATCTGTCGGCATCTGTGCTAGTCCTTTTCGTTCATGCAGCCGTAGAAAGTAGAATCCGTGTTCGTGCTGTTGGTTCAAGCAGCAGCTGTAGGCATCTGCGCTCGTCCTTTGTGTTTATGCAGCGGTAGGATTAGCCTCTTTGGTTCATGAAGCGATCTGCGTTCGTCCGAGCGGTAGGCATCTGCGCTCGTCCTTTGTGTTTATGCAGCGGTAGGATTTGGTTCATGATGAAGCGATCTGCGTTCGTCCGAGCGGTAGGCATCTGCGCTCGTCCTTTCTGTTTATGCAGCGGTAGGATTTGGTTCATGATGAAGCGATCCGCGTTCGTCCGAGCGGTAGGCATCTGCGCTCGTCCTTTCTGTTTATGCAGCGGTAGGATTAGCCTCTTTGGTTGATGATGAAGCGATCTGCGTTCGTCCTCCCGCATTGATCGACTTCTCCGTGGTCGGTTTTCCTTCTTTTTGGTGATTTGGACGAGGGTGCGTGCTGACATGAGGTTTTTCCTTCCTGAAGATCTGTTTTGTTTTGGTTCCTGTGAGGTTTCTTTTCCTTGTCGAGTCGTTTCTTGTGAGTTTTTTTCCCCTTTTCAACACTTCGTGGAGATCTGTTTCGTTTTGGAACAGCGCTGAATCTAAACAGAACCCGATCGTTTGTTCGTCCTTTTGTGGCTGTGTGTTTTTATTGCGTTCTAGCTCTGCTCTCGACAAGAGGACGAGCGGGTGCTAGGAGCCGGCTTGTTGGTGAATGCTACCGCTGTTTTGATTTCCTTGTACCTCCTCGTCGATTTTCTTGGCAAGAGACGAGCGGGTCTTGGTTTCCTCCCTTCCGCTTTGTTCTTTATTTTTGCTTTTGCGTTTGCTGTTCCATTGGTGAGAGGAGAGCAGGGGGACTGTCTCCTGGAGGCGGAGGGTTGGTGACGCATTTCTTGTGGATGAGGAGGGGGAGGAGGCTGTGTTCTTGAATCTTGAGGAACCCGTCTTTCTTCCTTGGATTTCGTATCCCCTTTTTCTTGCTGATGATATTTCTTTTGTTTTGTTTTTTGCCCGGTGATTTCTTGGAGGAGGAGGGTCCGTGCTAGTGCTAACCCCATCTGTGTGCGGCTTCCTGAATATCTCCCCCCTCTTCGTTTTGCTTCTGGTTGCTCTGAGGTTTTTAGTTGTGAGCATCAACCAAATCTGTTTCTCCTGTCATGTCCTCTTGCTGAATATGTTTGTGTTGTTGCACTTGCAGAAAAAGGTTTACTCTTCACAAGCCGTGGTGTCAGCTTTTGCAATGGAAGGCCAGCCACGTCAGAGGTTCGTAACTGATGAGACAACTCCTTGATTTCACTGTCCTTGAGGTTGATGTGACAATTCTGTTTATGTTTGTGCCAAACAGTTACCGTGATGTGTTGATCACCGGGATGCCCGAGCAAGACCACGACGCGATCATATGGGCCCTGTTTGGATACTCTAACTTGGCTAGAGGTTAGAGTTAGTTTCTAACTTTAGTCTAACCATGAACTAACTCTAGCCTTTGGTGGTGTTTGGATGCAAAGGTTAGTTTGACAATAAATGCATTTTTTTCAATCATGTGTATCTTTTAACCAGGATTTGTTGTGCCCAGCTTTTGTGTAGGCCTGGTGCGGCCGGCGGGGCGAGCGCGGCCGCGCGGTGCGAGCGCGGCCGGGCGGGACGAGCGCGGCGGGGCGGGGAGAGCGCGGCCGGGCGGGGCGAGCAAGGCCGGGCGGGGCGAGCAAGGCCGGCGGGGCGAGGGCGGCCGGGCGGGGCGAGCAAGGCCGGCGGGGCGAGGGCGGCCGGGCGGGGCGAGGGCGGCCGAGCGGGGCGCGCGCGGCGGGCGGGGCTAGCGCGGCCTGGCCGGGCGGGGCGAGCGCGGCCGAGCAGGGCGGGCAGGGCGCGCGCGGCAGAGCGGGGCGAGCGCGGCCGGGCGGGACGAGCGCGGCGGGGCGGGGAGAGCGCGGCCGGGCGGGGCGAGCAAGGCCGGCGGGGCGAGGGCGGCCGGGCGGGGCGAGCAAGGCCGGGCGGGGCGAGCAAGGCTGGCGGGGCGAGGGCGGCCGGGCGGGGCGCGCGCGGCGGGCGGGACGCGCGCGGCGGGCGGGGCGAGCGCGGCCGAGCGGGGCGGGCGGGGCGCGCGCGGCGGGCGGGGCGAGGAAAGGATCTGATGCGGTCAAAATATTATTATTTTTAGCTGTCCATCCCCAACTAGCTCCAATTAGCACCTCTTCTCAGGGCTAGTTTTTTTGATGGGTTAGTTTGCATCTAACCCAAACTAGCCCATGTGTTTGGATACTTTGGGAGCTAGTTCAGCTCAAACTAGCTCAAACTAGCTCTAGCAGTGGGATCCAAACAGGGTCATGGAGGGCGATCCGTCGCGAATTTGTCATCTCCTACAACACCTACTGCAAGATCCGACGCGCTCGAGCGGCTGGTAATTCAGTTGAAAACACCACTCCACAACGCCATTAACTTGTACGTTTAGCACGCAATCGGTTTTGGATGATCGCCTCACTGTGATTAGTATATAATGCAGGCTTGCGTGTTCGCGACGTCCCCGCAGCCACCCCTGCTCTCGTGCACCAGCCGCGCGGAAACCCGCCCCGTCGCGCTGAGGCACGCGCACGCCCCGGTGGCGAGGTTCAGGAGTGATCTTGTTCAGGCTTAAATCTTGAGCTTTTTTACGGTACCCTGGGTGAAATATCAGCCGTTAAATCTTAATTAACGAACGGTGACAAGTGAGTTATACTGCCCAGTTCGACAGATGGAATCGTGAACGGTAAAGCCTGCACCGCGCGGCTCGAGTCCGCCAGTAAAGACGTGGCGAGGGCATTTTGGGAACAAGAAAAACACAGCCGCCCGCGAGGCCGCGAAGGCCAGTTTGGCCCATTCCACCCCCATCCTGGCCCTCCCAGTTCGTTCCCCACTACGCTCACACTCACTAGGGTTCCGGCCGTCGCGGACCTTCCTCCGCCGCATAGAGAGAGATCCATGCCCCCTACTCATTGTAGCCGCCGGCACCTCCCGCTCCTGCTCCCGCTCCTCGTCGTCGTCGCCACGCTGCGGGGAGCGGCGCCGGCCGCGGGCGTCGCGGAGTCGTGCGCTTACTAGGGTTTTGGTCCTTTGCCTCGTCGCCGCCGGCACCTACCCCTCCTACTCCCGCTCCTCCTCCTCGTCGCCGCCGGCACCTACCCCAGGAGAAGGCGCCCGTCGCCGCGGTGGCGGAGGCGGAGCAGAGGCCGAGGACCTCGAGGTCGAGGCCTGCTAAGGCGGCGGGGAAGACGCTCGCGCCATGGACCGTGCGGAAAGCGCTGCCTGCGGCGGCGAGGACGGGGTCGCAAGCGAGGCAGTCGCCGCACCAGGGGCCGTGGGCGAGGCTGCTGTCACAGTACTCAGAGATGCGTCAATCGTTGTCATGAATCCATCTTTTCTCCTCTTTGGGGGCGAATGCTCTGTTTCTTGGTGATTCTTGGAGATGTTCATTTCAGAACTCGCTTGCGTCCTTCTTTGATGGTTCATTCGTCAAACTCGAATGAAATGCTTGCGTGGATGTTGTCTGGCTGCAGATATCTAATCTAGCATGTGCTGGTCTTCAAGATTTCCCTTTTTTAGACCAAGTTGCAAGATTCGCTGGTCTTGATGATTGCAGTTTAGTTTTGTACATAGGCATTGGTTTCTTCTATGTCTTCCTGTGTGCATCATGCAGAATTTTTCTTGCGGATGCTAGAAGTTGTTGGTGTCTTCCTGTTAGGATTAGTAAGAACTCATTCTGTAAAGAGACATATTATTTTTCTTTGTAGGAAAGTATATCTCAAACTTTCATATTTAACTAAGCGGTTCCTTTGATACAAAATGTGCCCTGTCCTCTTGCATATTCGATGGAGAGGGAACTATAGAGTTCACCAGTATTACTAATATGTGTGGCCCAACAGTGTATTATTCTTTTGTCCTTGTTATCAACGAAGCTTTTACCTTTTCTGAAGTTTTTTTTAATTCTTTCACTGTTAACCAAATCCTGAATAGCATTAATGTTTGGACATATGAAGAAAGTTCTTTGCAGAATATCAGCTGTTTATTTTCAGGTATGCGGACTGTCTACGTAATGCTTACCTACAACCTTTTTTCCTGGCAAAACATGTACATTAGATTGAAAGTTGCATCTCGGAATGTGAAAGTCATAGTTGTTGGGAACCCCTGTAACACTAAGTATGGACAGGTTTTTTGCTTGCTAAGTGTGTTATTGATTTATGCTATTATCATGTTTGACTTGGAGTATCTGCTTCTTGTAGTGCTTTGATCTGTTTGAAATATGCGCCCAACCTACCAGCAAAGAACTTTCATGCATTGACAAGGTTGGATGAAAATAGAGCCAATTGTCAGGTACTTGATGTTAAATCTTAATTATTTCTAATATGTTTCTGTTATTTTATTTCAACAAATGACAAGACTAATCTGTCATTCACAATGCTTGTGCAGCTAGCATTAAACGCTGGTGTCTACTGCTCGGCCTTGGAACCGACATCTACTGCTCGTCCACTACGTAGGCTGGTCGTTTTTGGCAGAGTAGGTCCCTGCCTACCCTGTAGGATTCCAGTCGACGCCGACATTCATGGCATCTTGTTTTCCATGTAAGTAGCTTCTCCCCAATCCATGCTGGTAAAGTCCCAGAGAACTGATTATTGTTTAAGTCATGTACATTTCTGCAGGAGCAAAGGAAATGCACCCAAGAGGTTGTTGTTTCTTAAGCTTAGATTAGTGATACTAAGACCTGCCATGCTTGTGCTGGACTCGTTGACTAGGCAATCAGTAATTGATCCATTAAGTTTAGAAGTGTTTAAATCTTGGTGCTTCAAAGTCTAATGGTAGTGGGCCAACTGAATTGTTTTGACTGAGATCCAGGCCGGTTAAATTGAGCCTTATATTGATGGGAAGCTTAGGTATTGGACCACCAAGCTGGTCAGAACTGAAATCCATTTCTGTTCCCCTCATAAATTTCCCCTAGAAGCATAGATTTTCATCTTCTAACGACAACTGTAAGAAACACAAGCATAAATACTATCTATATGCGTCCTGTCCATGCAATTACACGTGTATTCGTTTCAACTGATTCACATAACAAACACAAAATTCATTGTAAAACTTTCTAAAGTTCAATCCCAACATAAAAAATACGAGCATAAAGTTTAAACAAATATTAATCCTAATTTTATTGTAGAAAAACTAGCAAATTCTAACAACTTTCAACTCTCTTCATCCTTCATTAATGACTATGACTATCTTCTACTCCTCGCCGTTTCGCCGTCCTTTTGAGTTGAATGTAGACTCCACTAGGAGGGCGCTGAGTTGTTTCCTGAACCTGGGGATGTCATCCTGCATAATAGGTTGAGTTAGTTTGACAGCTGTAAAATTGCGAATGATATGGTTAAAATAAGTGTGGACATCGTATTGCTGTGTAGGCTCCATCTAGATCATTGCCTGTAAACTTTTCCATGTTCTTTACCGAAAAAATCCCACATGACTTGCTGCAATCAGATGGATTGTTATAACTATTTTTTAGTACCAAAACTAAATGTGTGGTTTTAAATGTTGTGTACAGTACCTGTCTTGCTGTTGTGGTATATTTTTGATAACTTTAACTGTCCAAGTGTTGATGTCAAAATCCTTCCAAGTATCAAGTTTTTCGACACCAATTGAATATAAAATGAAGGGTCGGAGAAAATACATCCCATGTTCGTTTGTCTTTATATGTGCTTTTAAGGTTTTCTGCAGCTGTGCAAAAGTTATTCTGTGCTCTCCATGTGCTTCTAACTCTCTGTATATCCGGCTGACATCTTTTCCTCCAGGTTCAAGCCATATGAATCCCCGTGCAGGAATACCAAATATTTGCTCCACGTCCCGAATGGTCATGGTTAGTGGTTCCCCATCAATGATGAAGGCGTCACAAGTGGGGTCGTATAGCTCTGCTATAGATCTGCACATGTTCCTTCGAATTGTGACAAGTAGGATCCTCAGTAAGCCATCTAGCTCCACATCTGCTATGATTTTTCTTTGGTCATCGGTGAATTCTTTAATTACTCTATGATATGCTATAAGGGAACATTATATCAATTAGCATTATATACATAATAAAGATGATAGCAGTAAACCATATGTCTTTGCTGTAGAGTTCCTTCAACCAAATTTCGATTGCACATGTGACAACTATGAAATAAGGACTAAATAGTTAGGAGTGGCGTTTTGGATTTGGGGTGTATATGCTCCCTATATCCCGGCGGTCCAGCTGCCAGAGGGTATATGCATTATAGTGTACAGCTGGGTGGCTGATTGATGGATGCAACCAGACGTCAAGTGGAGCATTGGGTTAGTTTGTTAGCATGCACGTATGTACCGATGAAACATGATTAGGGACAAAGACTGAACCATGGTTTCAAGAGCACCATTGCAGTAGTGGCTGCTGTGGTTAAGTATTATGTCGAACCATGCGGATTGGAGTAGTAAGAAATATTCTCTGCTTTTCTGGTAACATATATGAATTTTTGTGGTGGGGCTAATTTTGATGAACTCTTTGAGCAGTGACACTGAAGCAGGCCAACAATGAAAACAATAATGCTCCAATATGCATCTAGCGTATGAAAATACATAGATCTAATATACAAATCTAATAAAAAAATACTCTGATGTACTATACACATATATGGAACAAAATAGTCTGTCGTACTATTAACCAGGTACTGAATTTCCTTACTTTATTTCTTTTTGCCTGAGATTTCGCTTGCAGAGTGCCTGGTGGCGAGTTCTCTGGCAGTGGCGGATTGAGCGACGGATTGGCTGCTGATGTGTTCTCTGGAAGCGACGGATTGGTTGCTGGCGGGTTGAGCGATGGATTGCATGGCGACGGATTCCCTGATGGCGGCGGATTGCGCGACGGATTGGTTGCTGGTGTGTTCTCTGGAAGCGATGGATTGGCTGCTGGCGGGTTGAGCGACTGATTGCGTGGCGACGGATTGCTTGATGGCGGCGGATTGCCTGGCGGCGCATTCCCTGGTGGCGGCGGATTGCCTGATGGCGTTTTCCTTGGTGGCGAATGATAAGAACGATGCTCCATGGCTGTTTTTGGAGGACAACGTGAAAATGGTGGCGGCGGCAATTGGAGGCAGATTAGATTGATGGCCGTCCCTAATTAATAGTATGGTGGGTTAGATAAGGACGCGAGTGTGGTTTCTGTTATTATTTTATCCTCAAAATAATGGCAGCTATACCTAACTCTTTTTTTTTCCTGAGAGTTGTACGTAACTCCCGTGCTGCACGATTAGTTTCATACATAGTATCAAGTTTTTTCTTAAAATTGTACGGGACTCTCTTTTTTGATGAGTTCTATTTTAGGGTTTTTCTTCATCGAAAATGCATAGAAAATATATATAATGCCATAAAACAATGAAATTTGGCATTTTTTTTCATTATGATATGATGTACTTTAAAAATTTTGGGACCAATAGAAGAAAGAGAAAAGAAACGTACTAGGAGACTACCACTTGGCTTGTACCTGAACGACCTACTATGAATATGGTCTAATTTTGGGGATGAATAAAATCACATAAAATTTGGCCAATAAATGTGCATGCCCATGTTGGTCGTATATGCAAAATTTAAACGAATTTCGACACCGTATGCACGTTGCGTCACGTTCGGCTTGTATTTTAGTGTTTTTACTTCAAAAATACATACAATGCCATAAAACAATGAAATTTGGCATCCATTCTTTCCACTATGATACAATGTATTAGATTTGTTTTTGGACCAATTGAAGAAAGTGAAAAGAAACGTGTTAGGAGAGTCACCCTTTCGGCTTGTACCCGAACCCCTATCATGAACATGGTCAATTTTTGACCATGCATGAAATCACACAAAATTTGGCCAATAAATGTGCATGCCCATGCTGGTCGTATATGCACAGTTCCCATGCTGGTCGTATATGCACAGTTTAAACGAATTTCGACGTATGCACGTTGCGTCACGTTCGGCTTGTATTTTAGTGTTTTTACTTCGAAAATACATAAAAATACATACAATGCCATAAAACAATGAAATTTGGCATCCATTCTTTCCACTATGATATAATGTATTAGATTTGTTTTTGGACCAAATGAAGAAAGTTAAAAGATACGTGCTAGGAGAGTCACCCTTTCGGCTTGTACCCGAACCCCTACCATGAACATGGTCAATTTTTGACCATGCATGAAATCACACAAAATTTGGCCAATAAATGTGCATGCCCATGTTGGTTCGTATATGCAAAATTTAAACGAATTTCGACACCGTATGCATGTTGCGTCACGGTGGACTTGTATTTTAGTGTTTTTACTTCGAAAATACATAAAAATACATACAATGCCATAAAACAATGAAATTTGGCATCCATTCTTTCCACTATGATACTTCCTCCGTTCCTAGATGAAGGGTGTATAGTTTTTTACACCAATATTAACGCATGGCCTGGAAAAGGAACTTTCGTTGGTTTTGGACGTAAATGCCCCTACCATAATCACGTGAGAGTAGGGAAGAAAAAAAAGGAATCCTGGATCCTCTCTCTCAGTAGTTGAGTTTGTTTAGCGTAACAAATCCTAGAAATCCTACGATGGCGCATTCTCCCCCGATCCTCAGGGAAAGACTCCCCCAATCGCAGCCACCCCTTTGCTCCGCGCATTCTCCCGCGATCAACATGGCGCGCGTCTCCTCCCTACTCTCTCCCGCGCGGCTAATCTTTTTCTTAACTAACCACAAATCTTACCAAACCACAACATGCACAACGTCATATGTAATCTCCTTTTTTCTAGGAAGGCCAAGTGTGGGACTAGCTATTGCAGGGGCAAAAGTGTCAATCAAATGAATACATCTTATAATCTGAATTTTTTCACAAAAAACTATACACCCTACATCTAGGAACGGAGGGAGTACAATGTATTAGATTTGTTTTTGGACCAATTGAAGAAAGTTAAAAGATACGTGCTAGGAGAGTCACCCTTTCGGCTTGTACCCGAACCCCTACCATGAACATGGTCAATTTTTGACCACGCATGAAATCACACTAAATTTGGCCAATAAATGTGCATGCCCATGCTGGTCGTATATGCAAAATTTAAACGAATTTCGATACCGTATGCACGTTGCGTCACGTTCGACTTGTATTTTAGTGTTTTTACATCGAAAATACATAAAAAATATATAGAATGCCATAAATCAATGAAATTTGGCGTCCATTCTTTCGAGTATGATACAATGTATTAGAATTTTTTTGAGCAATTGAAGAAAGTGAAAACAAAAACGTGGTAAGAGACTAAACCTTTCGGCTTGTACCCGAATGGCCTATTATGCACGTTCTGTCATGTTCGACTTGTATTTTAGTAGTTTGTCATAAAAAATTGTAAAATACATAAAATGTCATAAAACAATGAAATTCACCGTAGTTTCCGCATGCATATGCTCTAAATGTTTATGACTCGACTTATCTATAATTTTTTTTAATATTTTGTCTGTAATTATTTAATTATTATTATCGTTGCACTCTATACTTTGGATAGATTCCGTCTGTAGATGATCTAAATGTTTATGACTCGACTTATCTGTACAAAAGAATTTTTTTTGTGACGCTAGTTAATATATTTTCCTAATTTTTAATTACAACCTCCCTGAAGTGAAGTAAATAATTATATACTTAAGAATTTACATCACAAGTATATGAATTTACATTACAAGTATATGATCAGCTGGTTTGGTTGGTGCACTAATTTGCTCGAGGTCATAGGTTCGATTCCCCCAATGAGCATTTTTAATGTTTTGTCTGTAATTATTTATTATTATCACCCTGTGTTACTTCTACTGCATTTTTTAATTACACACGCACTCTCCTGATGGTGGGCCCTGACCAACACACCGGACACACACACTCTCCAACACATGGAACTTCGTCGTTGCGAATTCAGGGTTCTGAAACTGAACCTGAACGTGCATTTCTTCAGTCCGAGGCTAGACAAACAGTTGTATTGTAACCTCAGTAATGGAAGCACCCGCTTTCTGCAGGAACATGTCACACAACTCACAAGTACACAACTTGCAGCCTACCAGGCAGAACAACATGCCATAGTTACACAAGGCTAAAAAAATGTTAAATTCTGCTACACCTAATCTGTTGTTCTGCCTCTTGAGTCTTTTCCTCTTCCTTTTTTACATTGTGAAGGAACAGCTACAATCGTTTTGGAAATTGGATTCATACGGATAATTCTCGTTTGCATGGACCTAACTTCTGGCCTACAAAACAAGTGTCCTCGGAAGTGGCTGTAATTACATGCTGATGCTGATGCGTGGCCGTGGCTTGTCGTTGTCCCTTGTCTCTTATCAGGTTGATGGCAATAGCTGCAGCAAAGAAGATGTAGCACAGAGTCATGCAGTTCGCTGGAAGCGTGTTGAAGCCATCCACACCCAATATCGCCATGTTTCGGTACACAATGGCATACCGTGCTGCGTATTCGGTGCCGCTTGTCCCGATGTTATGTATATCGAATCTGATTAGTTATTATGGACGAACAATGCATATTAGAGCCAATGTAAATTCAGTAAAAGCAAGTAGATTATAAGTACAATGAAATTTGTCACATGCTCATGCAATCAAATGGTAGAGCAACAACTAGTCCAGTAATCACAAGTAATAGACATAACTTATTTAAAAAGGTTGCAACTTATTAACTAGTACTCCCTCCGTTTCATCATGTACTGCATATATATTTTCTGAAAATTCATACCTGTTAAGCATACTAAATGTTCTGTCACACAATGCAACCAAAAAAAACTTCCAGGAGATGCATCACTTGTGCTAAACATTTTTTTCTTCTTGTACTTGGCAACAAAATTATATAGGTCCCGAGAAATAAAGCCTACCTTGCTGTAACCACCACTATCCTTCTCCATTACTTCCATTATTTGATGTGTCTAAGGCCACCAATTCCATACTCAATGACATCAGCCTTTTGCACATCACTCAGTCCGCGATGTGATCTTATGAAAGCTGTCTGGTCAGGCTTAGCGAGTGGATGGTTATGTTCGTCCACAAAATCTTTTACAAACCATTCACCATTATCCATACGAAGCTCGATCTCCATCCGGGCGCCACATCCACAACGTGACAGCGGCCTAGGAGTTCGCACTTGTTCAGTTTTTTCGAAGTGCTTCCTCGCCCGATATCCTTCTTTACAACAGACATAAAGGCGACGAAAATCTATGTTCGTGCCCGACTTCCTGGTCAGTTCTTCCTTCCTAACACCAAAACCCTTTGACCGAGCATATGCATTATAGTAATTGTAACCTTCTTCCTCGCTGCCAAAAATTTGACTGAGCACCATGTCATATTCTGCAATGTTCTCGAGGGTGGCACTCCCATATTCCATGTCAAACCCTGCAATTAAAAAGAATCAAATCTAAGTTATTTGAATTTCACCCATGAAACTAAAACACGTACCAGTAACAATGCTTGTGTACATAATCAAACAGAAACATTAGATATACTCCAGTAAGCACTTCCTGATTTGCACCAACAGAACCAGCACCATAGAAGAGTGATTTAAGCAGAAACAATTTAGTACTACCCGCTGACTAATAGGAATATGCAGATTTGTCCAAAGCCAAACTAGTAGGAATATGCAGATTTATCCAAAGGTCAAACTAGAAGAGTGATTTAACCAAAACCCATAGGGGAGTAACACACAGATTATGATGATCTCTGTTCAGAGGGGATGTTATCACTAAAGATTGAAGAACGCAATTGCAATGAACTGACAGAGAAGTGGACAGTGTGTTTGTGTTGCCTGAAAGCTGCAACTTTTCTTACTGCAGTTCTATTCCTCTTATTCTGAATTACAAAAGCAAGAGTAGACCTCACGATTCGCTACAGTACAGTTTCAGAAAACTAGCTATCTGATAGAGGAAGATGCACTAGGATTTATTCAACAGGGGATTCGAACAGAACAGAGACCTTACCAGGTTGAAGACGCGCCGCGGAGGTCCAAGATGGCGGGGCCAACTATGTCGAGTGGCGGTGGCGGCTACGGCGGCGACAGGGAGAACGACGCGAGAGGCGGTGGCCACGGCGGCGAGTGGCGGCGGCGGCGACGCCAGGGAGAAGGAGCAGGGAGCCGCGGCGACAGGGAGAACGACGCGAGCGGCGGTGGCCACGGCGGCGAGTGGCGGCGGCGGCGACGGCAGGGAGAAGTAGCAGGGAGCCGCAGAGGTCCTCGAGGGCGACGGGCAGCGGCAGCGGCGACGGGTGGCGGCGGTGGCGACGGCAGGGAGAAGGAGCAGGAGCCGCGGCAAGGATAAGGACGCGAAGGACCAGGGCACCGCTTCGTGGGCGTGAAGTCTGCTCCATTGTTAGTAAATTAACTAACATATTTTTCTACCCATCGCACCCTTAGGAAATTGACGGTTTGATCATGTTATACTGCCTCCCCTTTGAACAGTACAGGGTACGGTAAAAAAGCTCTAAATCTTAATGCATCATCAGCTAGTTATCCATTAGTCTATATATTTATCTATCTTGAGTAGTATCAGTTCAGTAGCTGTGCCTTGATCACCGTTAGGTTTTGAGCTTATATATGCTATCGAACTGGACCATGTCATAATTGGGTGGTACTACTGTACTGTATTATGGATTGCCATTTGCGCTGCTTAATCAGTTGTTTCCCTATCTTCTTGCTGTTCCTTGTGATATGTTGAGAGTCGCACCTGCTTGGCACTGTTTCCCGTTTCTGGGTCTCGGGATGGGGTTGCTCCAAAGTTAATGATGCGATCGATCCATGTGTCACGGCTAGCCGCTGCAGTCCAAATCCTGCAGCCCTCTCATGTCCAAAGTTAATCCAGATCCATGTGTCGCGACATCCTCCGTAGCTCATCCACGCCTTAGTGTGCCGCCGAAGCTCTCTGGTGCATGCTCGTCCACGGCATGCCCTTTGACATAGCTCTCCTTCCCTGCACCACGTCGCAGCTCACTATCGTAGTTCGCCCACACCTAAGCGTGGCATTGCAGCTCACCCAAAGGCCTCAGACTTGCGTGTGCATGCGTGCCTATACGCGCAGCTCGACTCCCCTGCTTGCCCATGCTAGAGTTCATCGCTGCAGTTCGCCTCCCCTGCTTGCCAGTGCCAACGTCAGTGTTCATTGCTGCAACTCGTCAAGCGACATGCTCAAGGGGTGGCGTGAGCTGCGATGAACAGCAGTATCAGTGGCGCGACGACGGCAGCAACTAGACCCTTTTGGATGTTATTGGAGCAAGGGGAAGAAGGTGCATGCTGGTCCATAAGATGGATTGCAATTATACTACGGTCTTTCTAAAACTCAGCTAGATGAGTTTTTGTTATGGTCTCATTCACCGTTGTAACCATTAGATCTGTGTTTTAAGATTCGTATGAAACATTTCTTTCGCGTGACAGGATGCATGGGTGTTCTCCAGCCCCATGTCCGTTGATTTTGTTTTATCTGTCCTTTGTTTGTTTGACTATTGGGCTGGGCTATGTGCGCTTTTCTTTTCTTCATATTTCCTAGCCCAATGAGAAATCATGGGGTCAGAGATATAAATGTAACGTTGTTACTTTTCTGTTTTGTCATTTCTTCACTGTAGCACTTTGTAATGATGTTTTTTTCGTCCAATCGTCACACAATAAATTATAGTCGTTGTGTGTTCTGTCCACGGGAAAAATAACACGCTATACCGTCGCTAGTAACATGCTATAGGACGTATAGAGAATTGTCTCGTTAAATTTATTAATGTATAATGTCTTGTTAATAACACGCTATAGCATGCTAATAATATATTTCTAGGGACGACACTATTTTGTATAGTGCGTTATTTTTTTCCTTGGTTTTGTCCAAGGGAGGCGGCTCTAATTTCGTATAGGACGTGGCCCATGTGCATGAGTAGTAGATTTTTTGTTTTTCGTTTATGGAGCTAGGTTATATGAGCTTTTATTCTTCTTTTTTTTTTACTCAGCGGAAAAAGGGAAAGAGGATATGATTCAATGATGTGAATCGTTGATGTGCTAATTGCATGTTATTGTAACTTGTTTTCATTTTTAAATCTCGTTAGTGTCATCTGTTGACCGTAGCTTCTAGGGTCAGCTTTTTGTAACGACTTTCTTTTCACATATTTTTCTCCCATGATTAATTGCTGTTTATTTTTTCTTATTTCACTAATATGTAGTAGAATACAATTCCAATATTCTCCCATTAACTAAATTAGTGTATTCATTTTGTTTTTTAGATTAATATTCATTTGTTACCATAGATTGGATAATTGATTATTAAGTGATTTCACTATTTTTATTTGTCTCTTCCATTTATTCATTTTCTATTTTTGTTGTTTCATATTTTTATTTTTCATTTATTTTCTATTTTTATTCATCTTATTTATTTTTATTTTGTGTACTTTTTTCTAATGATATCAAAGCCCATGCCTCCTTTTTGGTAGAAATGCTTTTTTCATGAGTTTTTCTGTCAAAAGTTTTGTGCTACAGAAGTTTTTAACTCTGGTCACATCTGCTAGTTTTTTAAATTGGGTTGTAGTTACAATCTATCAACTTGGGTTGCAACTATTAGGTTTTACGTGAAGTTGCAACCGCGAGGTTTTCAAAAATGGTACGCGAACACCATTTTTCAAATGTGGCCGCGACTACGGGCTTTCATATCGTGGTTGTAACTGCAAGTATTCGAAGTCGAGTCGCAACTATAGGTTTTCAAAGTCGGGGTAGCAACTGCAAGTGTTTAAAGTCAGGTCGCAACTGCAAGTGTTCAAAGTCGGGTCGCAACTGCAAGTTTCTGAAGTCGGGTCGCAACCGCAAGTTTCCAAAGCCGGGTCGCAACTGCAAGTTTCCAAAGTTGGGCAGCAACTGCAAGTGTTTAAAGTTAGGGCGCAACTGCAAGTGTTCAAAGTCGGGCAGCAACTGCAAGTTTCTAAAGTCGGGTCGCAACTGCAAGTTTTCAAAGTCGGGTCGCTACTGCAAGTTTTCAAAATCGGGTCGCAACTGCAAGTTCCCAAAGTCGGGTCGCAATTGCAAGTTTCCAAAGTCGGGGCCCAACTGCAAGTTTCCAGAGTTGGGTAGCAACTGCAAGTGTTTAAAGTCAGGGCGCAACTGCAAGTGTTCAAACTCGGGTCGCAACTGCAAGTTTCTAAAGTCAGGTCACAACTGCATGTTTCCAAAGTCGGATCGCTACTGCAAGTTTCCAAGATCGGGTCACAGCTGCAAGTTCCGAAAGTCGGGTCGCAACTGCAAGTTTCCAAAGTCGGAGCCCAACTGCAAGTATTCAAGTGTATTAAAAAAAGGGTGTTACTACAAGTTTTGAAGTCGGGTCGCAACTGCCAATTTGCTAGTGATGTCGCAATTACAAATATTAAAAGAGGGGCCCAAGTGCAAGTTTTCATAGTCGGGTTCCCGAGTCGGTCATTTAAAAAAATGATGGATTTTAATAAACAAATAAATAAATAATGCATGGGACAAGACCGGGATGGATCATGTGCGCCAGAGGTGTCATGCCGGTGATTACTGCTGAACTAAGGCAAATCTGAAAAAACAACAAAGAAAACATCTTTTTAAGACAACTCCTATTGTTCTTCTTATGACTGGATATAGCTCAAGAAGAGCACACTCCACAACTGTGTTATGGCAACCAAAATATGTTGTACAAATTAGCCCACTAGGACGTAATGTGCTTCTCTTACGTATTCGTATGTTTGCTCTTCCATGAGTGACAATAGAAATGAAAAGGCTAAGCCCAAAAAACAACACGACATGTACAAACCTTGGAGAGAAGGAAAATATCCGATCAACATATATGATGATGTCATGTGAATGGGATCATAGATAAATCTCAGCTAGCTGAGTTCTAGGTACTCCCATTATAGTAAGCTGTGCTTGCTATAATCCTACCTGTTTACATCAAGAATAGCAGACATATTTAATTTCACATGCAGTATATGCTTTGTTGAGCTTGCATTGCAGTAGCTTATTCGAAGGCTGGATATTCTCTTGACACAAATTAAGCAGCAGGTCGTAATTATTCTCCAGTTTATACGAACTCCTCGTCTCCTCGCACCAGGCCAAGCTCACATTTAGATTTCACGCCGCCGGCACCGGGATGCTTGGCGTCCAGGCGATCGACGGCAGTGACGTCCTAGAAATCGGTGCCATCGACGTCCAACTGTCAGGAGCCGGCGTCCAAGCAGAGTCCAGAGATGAAGCCGGCCGGCGTTGTGACTAGAAGGCCGGGCTCACTGTCGGGTTCTAAGCTCATGTAAATACAGACATGGTAGGGCAGGACTGAAAGAAATACTCAGTTTCAGAACTGCGACATGCTCGGCTCATCGGATGTTGACTCCACTCCACGCCCAGTTTCAGGAAAGAGTAAAATTTCACACAGAATAAAACGTATCACAGTTTCAAATTTCTTACACGAGTTTGGCACCAAGTGGCAAACTAGAGTGAACAAATGCATGAGTTTGTACATGACAATGAGACATCAGCTGCATTGCATCATCTTCTCATGTGCCATGAGAAGCAACTGCATTATTAAAAATACCCAAGTCTTCAGCGTGGAAGCATTTCGCTGGTCATACAACAAAAGCAACTCGTGTAGGATAACAACATACTAGTCAACTACTCCATCCGTTCCTAAATATAAGACCTTTTAAAGATTGCACTATGAACTACATACGGATGTACATAGACATATTTTAGAGTATAGATGCACTCATTTTGCTCCATATGTAGTCTTCTAATGAAATCTCTAAAAGGTCTTATATTTTGGAACGGAGGGAGTATAAGTACTCCTTCCGTCTGAAAATACTTGTCCTAGAAATATATAAAATGGGCGTATCCATAACTGAAATAAGTCTAGATACATCTATTTCTATGACAAGTATTTTCGGACGGAGGAAGTAATAACATGATTTTGTCTTTCATGAAAAAAACACATGGTGTTGTAGTGAAGGGCTATATCTTATCCATGATAAGAGAAATATTGTTAGAATTAGCGAAGAGAAATAAGCCATATACGATGCTCCACTCTATTCTACAAATTTTACACTAATTCTTGCAGTTATCATTGAGAATGGCGTTTTGGTTTCCGGGAGTGCACGCTCCTGCATGAATAGTAAACAAAAAAAATATATTCTAATAGCTTTTTCTTAAAAAAACAGATTTGTTTTGTAGATGTTCGTGTTAGTGTCGCAAACATTTTAGAAAATTTCATGCGGAATGGAATAGCGATGTTTCACCGGTTAAAAAGCCAAATTTAAGATAACATTTGATGTTTTTGTTGTTGTTTTTTTTGCACAGGACAAAGATGTTTAAGTTTTTTGCCTACAAATTTGTATCTAGCATTTGAATGTGACAAAGAACACATCAATTTTTTGTGAAATTTTTGTGACATTTAAAAAAATATTTAACGCGTGCGCTCCTGGGAGCACCAACGGATTTCCGATTACTATCTCACTACATGTAGAATTTGGAAAATCATAATCATGATTTTAGACTTATACAAATGTCCTATTTATAGTAGATATATAGCCCCATGAGGAACCTAAGAGATCCCGCAACAGGCCGGCCTGCAAAACTCGTTTAAGGACGTCCACAAAACTTTTTTACGCTACAGTGAGCCCAGCATGCAAAACTCGTTTAAGGACGTCTACAAAACTTTTTTACGGCACTGCGAGCCCGGCCCGCAAAACTCGTTTAAGGGCGTCCACAAAACTTTTTACGGTACTGCGAGCCCTTAGACGGAATAGATCTCGTAAACCCGCCCCACAAATGTTTCGCGGGACGCGTTTACGAGATCTGTTCCGCGCCGAGGGCTTGCGGTACCACAAATAAAATCATAGGAAAAATATCGAGACACGTTCATCATCATTAGTTCATATCTAGTTCATCATCATATATATACGCCACTACTTGTTCATCATACTAGCACATCACATCCAAAATCATGCGCAACATACGAGGTATCAAGTTTAGCCTTACAAATGCGCAATCAAACAAAACAAAACAAATGCTCAAATGACATAGAGCAATCAAGCAACATCTTCATTGTTGCGAAGGATACCACCTCCATCTTCATGAACCTGGACCGGAGAGTGAGCACCACCATGTTCATGAACTTGGACCAGAGAATGAGCACTGCCACCATCATCATCATCATCATCACCACCACCACCATTCACATTGTTCGCCGAAGAACCAATCGCACCACCGGCGCCTCCATCACCACCACCACCACCACCACCACCACCATTCACTTGGTTTAATTTGCCGAAGTACCACCGCAATATCGAACCCATCCCCTCCGCCATCAGCACCACCACCACCATTGCCAAACTGACCACCCATGCCGAACTCTCCACCACCCATGCCGAAGCCGCCACCACAACCACCCATGCCGAACCCTCCACCAACATTGCCGAAAGAAAAGCCCCCTCCAAACCCAACACCACTACCGACCATAATATTTTGAAGCTCTATCTTCCTCCGGAGCATGATCTGCATTCTTTTCATCTCCCAAAATTCTCTTGCCATTGCGTCCATTCCCTCCCAATTCATCATTGATACTTGTGATATGTGATAGGTTTTCTGCGAAGAGGAACAAATGACACAACACAATACAGGTAAGTATTTCCCTCAGTATAGAACCAAGGTTTATCGAAACAATAGGAGTGACAACTGTTGGAAATATGCCATAGAGGCAATAATAAATTAGTTATTATTATATTTCTTTGTTCATGATAATTGTTTATTATCCATGCTATAATTGTATTGATTGGAAACACAAATACATGTGTGGATACATAGACAAAACACAGTCCCTAGTAAGCCTCTAGTTAACTAGCTCGTTGATCAAAGATAGTCAAGGTTTCCTGACCATAGACAAGTGTTGTCACTTGATAACGGGATCACATCATTAGGAGCTTCCTGAAAGACTCACAAAGACCCGGCTGGAGAGGTTGCAGAATCAGACTGTTGCAATATGCCTTCCTGCTCAATGCATCTGCCACAACATTTGCCTTGCCTGGCGTGTACTCAACACTCGGATTAAAATCCTGGAGCATTTCCACCCAACGTGTTTGCCGAAGATTCAAGTTAGGCTGAGTGAAGATGTACTTGAGACTCTTGTGATCGGTGAAAACTTCAACCTTACGTTCCAACAAGAGATGTCTCCAAGTCATCAAGGCGTGTACCACAACTGCTAGCTCGAGATCATGCACATGATAGTTCTTCTCCACATGCTTCAACTGCCTGGAGGTATAAGCAACCACCTTCTTATCTTGCATCAAGACTTCACCAAGACCCTGGAGAGAAGCGTCGCAAAAGACCTGGTATGGCTTGGAATCATCCGGAGGGGCCAAGACCGGAGTGGAGATAAGCTTCTCTTTGAGTGTATCGAAAGCCAGTTGACACTCTGGAGACCAAGCATACTTAACACCCTTCTGAAGAAGACTAGAGAGCGGCTTGGCGATCTTGGAGAAGTTCTCAACGAATCTTCTGCAATATCCAGCAAGCCCGAGAAAGCTTCGAAGCTGCTTCACATTCTGCGGAGGCTCCCATTCAACAATGGCTTGAACCTTGGACGGATCAACCTTAATGCCCTTGGCAGAGATAATATGCCCAAGATAAACCACTTCTTTCAGCTAGAACTCGCACTTGGAAAACTTGGCATGCAGCTTGTACTCTCTCAGCTTATCAAGCACCAATCTGAGATGTTTTCATGTTCTTCCTCAGTCTCAGAAAAGACCAGAATGTCGTTGAGATAGAGCAAGACAAATTCATTCTTGTATGGGGAGAAAATATAGTTCATCAATCGACAAAATGTCAGAGGAGCATTTGCCAGACCAAAAGACATGACTGTATACTCATACGATCCAAAACTAGTCCTAGATGTCGTCTTCGAAATGTCTTCCTCGCGAATGCGAATTTGATGATAGCCCATTCTGAGATCAAGCTTGGAGAATACCTTAGCACCTTTCAACTATTCGAACAACTCAGTTATGTTCGGAAGTGGATATTTGTTCTTGATTGTCTTCTTGTTCAATGGACGGTAATCGACACACAGCCGGTCCGAGCCATCCTTCTTCTTGACAAATAGAACACCACAGCCCCACGGAGACGAGCTCGGTCTGATCAAACCCAAACGCTCCTGCTCATCGAGTTGACTCTTAAGTTCCTTCAATTCTTCTGGACCCAGCTTGTACGGCCGTTTGCACACTGGCTCTGTGCCTGGCTCAAGCTCAATGATAAACTCAACTTCATGGTGCGGAGGCATGCCTGGCAGCTCTTCAGGAAACACATCTTGATATTCGCAGACCACTGGGACTTGCTCAATGGGATTGATCTCACCCTTTTCATTCAAGGAGAACAGACGAATTGTATCATCGCGCGCCGCGAATATAATCACGTCTTCTGAAGAGTGGGTAAGCTTCACTTCTTTGGCTTCGCAATCAATTGACGCCTTGTTCATGACCAACCAGTCCATACCAAGAATCAAGTCAATGTCGGAATTGCCCAAGACAATAGGAGATGCCAGAAAAGAATAACTGCCTAACTTAACAGAAGCATCCGGAACCCTCATGTGAGAACTCATGCGCATGCCCGGAGAAACCACACGGAAGGGACTATCCAAATAAATTGCAGGAATATTATGCTTATCTATGAAAGGCTTGGAGATGAAGCAATGCGAAGCACCTGAATCAAATAACACTTTAGCACGAATATCATTGATGAGGAGGTTACCCATGATCACATTAGAGGAGTTGTCTGCTTCAGCTGCGTTCACCATGTTGACTCGAGCTGATCTGGGGTTGAATTTGACAAGAGCGTTGCTTGGAGGTTTACTTGGAGGAGGAGGCGACATACGGAGCTGAGAAGTACAGTTGTTGGCATAATGACCCTTCTGTCCACATTTGTGACAAGTGACATCTGCTGGCTGCCGGAACTTAGTCTGAGGAGGCCCTTGCTTCTGATGCTGGTATCTCTCCTGGAAGCCAGGGTTGGGTGGGTGAGAAGAACCACGACCACCTGAGTGCCTCAGCTGTTGTGAGTGCCGAGGAGGAGGAGGAGAAACCCAAAACCTCTGTTGCTTCTGAACCACCTGAGTCGAGGGAGCTGGAATCTCTGAAGCGCTTCTTGGAATTAACTAGCTCGTTGATCAAAGATAGTCAATGTTTCCTGACCATAGACAAGTGTTGTCACTTGATAACGGGATCACATCATTAGGCGAGTTCTCTAGCAGTGGCGGATTGAGCGACGAATTGGCTGCTGGTGTGTTCTCTGGAAGCGACGGATTGGTTGCTGGCGGGTTGAGCGACGGATTGCATGGCGACGGATTCCCTGATGGCGGCGGATTGCGCGACGGATTGGCTGCTAGTGTGTTCTTTGGAAGCGATGGATTGGCTGCCGGCGGGTTGAGCGACGGATTGCGTGGCGACGGATTGCCTGATGGCGGCGGATTGCGTGGCGGCGCATTCCCTGATGGCGGCGGATTGCCTGATGGCATTTTCCTTGGTGGCGAATGATAAGAACGATGCTCCATGGCTGTTTCTGGAGGACAACGTGAAAATGGTGGCGGCGGCAATTGGAGGCAGATTAGATTGATGGTCGTCCCTAATTAATAGTAGGGTGGGTTAGATAAGGACGCGAGCGTGGTTTCTGTTATTATTTTATTCTGAGAATAATGGCAGCTATACCTAACTCTTTTTTTTTCTAAGAGTTGTACGTAACTCCCGCGTTGCACGATCAGTTCCATACATAGTATCAAGTTTTTTTTAAAATTGTACGTGACTCTCTTTTTTCATGAGTTCCATTTTAGGGTTTTTCTCCATCGAAAATGCATAGAAAATATATATAACGCCATAAAACAATGAAATTGGGCATCCTTTTTTTCATTATGATATGATGTACTTTAAAATTTTTGGGACCAACAGAAGAAAGAGAAAAGAAACGTACTAGGAGACAACCACTTGGCTTGTACCCGAACGACCTACTATGAATATGGTCTAATTTTGGGGATGAATAAAATCACATAAAATTTGGCCAATAAATGTGCATGCCCATGTTGGTCGTATATGCAAAATTTAAACGAATTTCGACACCGTATGCACGTTGCGTCACGTTCGGCTTGTATTTTAGTGTTTTTACTTCAAAATACATAAAAAATACATACAATGTCATAAAACAATGAAATTTGGCATCCATTCTTTTCACTATGATACAATGTATTAGATTTGTTTTTGGACCAATTGAAGAAAGTGAAAAGAATCGTGCTAGGAGAGTCACCCTTTCGGCTTGTACCCGAACCCCTATCATGAACATGGTCAATTTTTGACCATGCATGAAATCACACAAAATTTGGCCAATAAATGTGTATGCCCATGCTGGTCGTATATGCACAATTTAAACGAATTTCGACAACGTATGCACGTTGCGTCACGTTCAGCTTGTATTTTAGTGTTTTTACTTCGAAAATACATGAAAATACATACAATGCCATAAAACAATGAAATTTGGCATCCATTCTTTCCACTATGATACAATGTATTAGATTTGTTTTTGGACCAATTGAAGAAAGTTAAAAGATACGTGCTAGGAGAGTCACCCTTTCGGCTTGTACCCGAACCCCTACCATGAACATGGTCAATTTTGACCATGCATGAAATCACACAAAATTTGGCCAATAAATGTGCATGCCCATGTTGGTCGTATATGCAAAGTTTAAACGAATTTCGACACCGTATGCACGTTGCGTCACGGTCGACTTGTATTTTAGTGTTTTTACTTCGAAAATACATAAAAATACATACAATGCCATAAAACAATGAAATTTGGCATCCATTCTTTCCACTGTGATACTCCCTCCGTTCCTAGATGAAGGGTGTATAGTTTTTTACACCAATATTAACGCATGGCCTGGAAAAGGAACTTTCGTTGGTTTTGGACGTAAATGCCCCTACCATAATCACGTGAGAGTAGGGAAGAAAAAAAGGAATCCTGGATCCTCTCTCTCGGTAGTTGAGTTTGTTTAGCGTAACAAATCCCAGAAATCCTACGATGGCGCATTCTCCCCCGATCCTCAGGGAAAGACTCCCCCAATCGCAGCCACCCCTTTGCTCTGCGCATTCTCCCGCGATCAACATGGCGCGCGCCTCCTCCCTACTCTCTCCCGCGCGGGTAATCTTTTTCTTAACTAACCACAAATCTTACCTAACCACAACATGCACAACGTCACATGTAATCTCCTTTTTTCTAGGAAGGCCAAGCGTGGGACTAGCTATTGCAGGGGAAAAAGTGTCAATCAAATGAATACACCTTAGAATCTGAATTTTTTCACAAAAAACTATACACCCTACATCTAGGAACGGAGGGAGTACAATGTATTAGATTTGTTTTTGGACCAATTAAAGAAAGTTAAAAGATACGTGCTAGGAGAGTCACCCTTTCGGCTTGTACCCGAACCCCTACCATGAACATGGTCAATTTTTGACCATGCATGAAATCACACAAAATTTGACCAATAAATGTGCATGCCCATGCTGGTCATATATGCAAAATTTAAACGAATTTCGACATCGTATGCACGTTGCGTCACGTTCGACTTGTATTTTAGTGTTTTTACATCGAGAATACATAAAAAATATATAGAATGCCATAAATCAATGAAATTTGGCGTCCATTCTTTCGAGTATGATACAATGTATTAGAATTTTTTTTGGAGCAATTGAAGAAAGTGAAAACAAAAACGTGGTAAGAGACTGAACTTTTCGGCTTGTACCCGAATGGCCTATTATGCATGTTCTGTCACGTTCGGCTTGTATTTTAGTAGTTTTTCATAAAAAAATGTAAAATACATAAAATGTCATAAAACAATGAAATTCACCGTAGTTTCTGCCTGCATATGCTCTAAATGTTTATGGCTCGACTTATCTATAGAATTTTTTTAATGTTTTGTCTGTAATTATTTATTTATTATTATCGGTGCACTCTATACTTTGGTTAGATTCCGTCTGTAGATGATTTAAATATTTATGACTCGACTTATCTGTACAAAAGAATTTTTTTTGTGACGCTAGTTAATATATTTTCCTAATTTTTAATTACAACCTCCCTGAAGTGAAGTAAATAATTAAATACTTAAGAATTTACATCACAAGTATATGAATTTACATCACAAGTATATAATCAGCTGGTTTGGTTGGTGCACTAATTTGCTCGAGGTCATAGGTTCGATTCCCCCAATGAGCATTTTTAATGTTTTGTCTGTAATTATTTATTATTATCACCCTCTGTTACTTCTACTGCATTTTTTAATTACACACGCACTCTCCTGATGGTGGGCCATGACCAACACAACGGACACACACACTCTCCAACACATGGAACTTCGTCGTTGCGAATTCAGGGTTCTGAAACTGAATCTAAACGTGCATTTCTTCAGTCCGAGGCTAGACAAACAGTTGTATTGTAACCTCAGTAATGGAAGCACCCGCTTTCTGCAGGAACATGTCACACAAGTCACAAGTACACAACTTGCAGCCTACCAGGCAGAACAACGAGTCATAGTTACACAAGGCAGAAAAAAATGTTAAATTCTGCTACACCTAATCTGTTGTTCTGCCTCTTGAGTCTTTTCCTCTTCCTTTTTTACATTGTGAAGGAATAGCTACAATCGTTTTGGAAATTGGATTCATACGGATAATTCTCGTTTGCATGGACCTAACTTCTGGCCTACAAAACAAGTGTCCTCGGAAGTGGCCGTAATTACATGCTGATGCTGATGCGTGGCCGTGGCTTGTCGTTGTCCCTTGTCTCTTATCAGGTTGATGGCAATAGCTGCAGCGAAGAAGATGTAGCACAGGGTCATGCAGTTCGCTGGAAGCGTGTTGAAGCCATCCACACCCAATATCGCCATGTTTCGGTACACAATGGCATACGGTGCTGGGTATTCGGTGCCGCTTGTACCGATGTTATGTATATCGAATCTGATTAGAGCCAATGTAAATTCAGTAAAAGCAAGTAGATTATAGGTACAATGAAATTTGTCACATGCTCATGCAATCAAATGGTAGAGCAACAACTAGTCCAGTAATCACAAGTAATAGACATAACTTATTTAAAAAGGTTGCAACTTATTAACTAGTACTCCCTCCGTTTCATCATGTACTGCATATATATTTTCTGAAAAGTCATACCTGTTAAGCATACTAAATGTTCTGTCACACAATGCAACCAAAAAAAACTTCCAGGAGATGCATCACTTGTGCTAAACATTTTTTTCTTCTTGTACTTGGCAACAAAATTATACAGGTCCCGAGAAATAAAGCCTACCTTGCTGTAACCACCACTATCCTTCTCCATTACTTCCATTATTTGATGTGTCTAAGGCCACCAATTCCATACTCAATGACATCAGCCTTTTGCACATCACTCAGTCCGCGATGTGATCTTATGAAAGCTGTCTGGTCAGGCTTAGCGAGTCGATGGTTATGTTCGTCCACAAAATCTTTTACAAACCATTCACCATTATCCATACGAAGCTCGATCTCCATCCGGGCGCCACATCCACAACGTGACAGCGGCCTAGGAGTTCACACTTGTTCAGTTTTTTCGAAGTGCTTCCTCGCCCGATATCCTTCTTTACAACAGACATAAAGGCGACGAAAAGCTATGTTCGTGCCCGACTTCCTGGTCAGTTCTTCCTTCCTAACACCAAAACCCTTTGACCGAGCATATGCATTATAGAATTGTAACCTTCTTCCTCGCTGCCAAAATTTTGACTCATCACCATGTCATATTCTGCAATGTTCTCGAGGGTGGCACTCCCATATTCCATGTCAAACCCTGCAATTAAAAAGAATCAAATCTAAGTTATTTGAATTCCACCCATGAAACTAAAACACGTATCAGTAACAATGCTTGTGTACATAATCAAACATAAACATTAGATATACTCCAGTAAGCACTTCCTGATTTGCACCAGCAGAACCAGCACCATAGAAGAGTGATTTAAGCAGAAACAATTTAGTACTACCCGCAGACTAATAGGAATATGCAGATTTGTCCAAAGGCCAAACTAGTAGGAATATGCAGATTTATCCAAAGGTCAAACTAGAAGAGTGATTTAACCAAAACCCATAGGGGAGTGACACGCAGATTATGATGATCTCTGTTCAGAGGGGATGTTATCACTGAAGATTGAAGAACGCAATTGCAATGAACTGACAGAGAAGTGGACAGTGTGTTTGTGTTGCCTGAAAGCTGCAACTTTTCTTACTGCAGTTCTATTCCTTTTTTCTGAATTACAAAAGCAAGAGTAGACATCACGATTCGCTACAGTACAGTTTCAGAAAACTAGCTATCTGATAGAGGAAGATGCACTAGGATTTATTCAACACGGGATTCGAACAGAACAGAGACCTTACCAGGTTGAAGACGCGCCGCGGAGGTCCAAGATGGCGGGGCCAACTATGTCGAGTGGCGGTGGCGGCTGCGGCGGCGACAGGGAGAACGACGCGAGAGGCGGTGGCCACGGCGGCGAGTGGCGGTGGCGGCGACGCCAGGGAGAAGGAGCAGGGAGCCGCGGCGACAGGGAGAACGACGCGAGCGGCGTTGGCCACGGCGGCCAGTGGCGGCGGCGGAGACGGCATGGAGAAGGAGCAGGGAGCCGCAGAGGTCCTCGAGGGCGGGGCTAGAGCGACGGGCGGCGGCAGCGGCAGCGGGTGGCGGCGGCGGCGATGGCAGGGATAAGGAGCAGCAGCCGCGGCAAGGATAAGGACGCGAAGGACCAGGGCACCGCTTCGTGGGCGTGAAGTCTGCTCCATAGTTAGTAAATTAACTAACATATTTTTCTACCCATCGCACCCTTAGGAAATTGACGGTTTGATTATGTTATACTCCTGCCTCCCCTTTGAACAGTACAGGGTACGGTAAAAAAAACTCTAAATCTTAATGCATCATGAGCAAGTTATCCATTAGTCTATATATTTATCTATCTTGAGTAGTATCAGTTCAGTAACTGTGCCTTGATCACCGTTAGGTTTTGAGCTTATATATCCTATCGAACTGGACCATGTCATAATTGGGTGGTACTACTGTACTGTATTATGGATTGCCATTTGCGCTGCTTAATCAGTTGTTTCCCTATCTTCTTGCTGTTCCTTGTGATATGTTGAGAGTCGCACCTGCCTGGCACTGTTTCCCGTTTCTGGGTCTAGGGATGGGGTTGCTCCAAAGTTAATGATGCGATCGATCCATGTGTCACGGCTAGCCGCTGCAGTCCAAATCCTGCAGCCCTCTCGTGTCCAAAGTTAATCCAGATCCATGTGACGCGACATCCTCCGTAGCTCATCCACGCCTTAGTGTGCCGCCGAAGCTCTCTGGTGCATGCTCGTCCACGACATGCCCTTTGACATAGCTCTCCTTCCCTGCACCACGTCGCAGCTCACTATCCTAGTTCGCCCACACCTAAGCGTGGCATTGCAGCTCACCCAAAGGCCCCAGACTTGAGCGTGCATGCGTGCCTATACGCGCAGCTCGACTCCCCTGCTTGCCCATGCTAGAGTTCATCACTGCAGTTCGCCTCCCCTGCTTGCCAGTGCCAACGTCAGTGTTCATCGCTGCAACTCGTCAAGCGACATGATCAAGGGGTGGCGTGAGCTGCGATGAACAGGAGTACCAGTGGCGCGACAGCGGCAGCAACTAGACCCTTTTGGATGTTATTGGAGCAAGGGGAAGAAGGTGCATGCTGGTCCATAAGATGGATTGCAATTATAATACGGTCTTCCTAAAACTCAGCTAGATGAGTTTTTGTTATGGTCTCATTCACCGTTGTAACCATTAGATCTATGTTTTAAGATTCGTACGAAACATTTCTTTCGCGTGACAGGATGCATGGATGTTCTCCTACAGGGCAGCCCCATATGCGTTGATTTTCTTTTATCTGTCCTTTGTTTGTTTGACTATTGGGTTGGGCTATGTGCGCTTTTCTTTTCTTCATATTTCCTAGCCCAATGAGAAACCATGGGTAAGAGATATAAATGTAACGTTGTTACTTTTCTGTTTTGTCATTTCTTCACTGTAGCACTTTGTAATGATGTTTTTTTTCGTCCAATCATCACACAATAAATTATAGTCGTTGTGTGTTCTGTCCACGGGAAAAATAACACGCTATACCGTCGCTAGTAACATGTTATAGGACGTATAGAGAATTGTCTCGTTAAATTTATTAATGTATAATGTCTTGTTAATAACACGTTATAGCATGCTAATAATATATTTCTAGGGACGACACTATTTTATATAGTGCGTTATTTTTTTCCTTGGTTTTGTCCAAGGGAGGCGGCTCTAATTTCGTATAGGACGTGGCCCATGTGCATGAGTAGTAGAGTTTTTGTTTTTCGTTTATGGAGCTAGGTTATATGGGCTTTTATTCTTCTTTTTCTTCTTCTTGTTTTTTACTCAGCGGAAAAAGGGAAAGAGGATATGATTCAATGATGTGAATCGTTGATGTGCTAATTGCTTGTTATTGTAACTTGTTTTCATTTTTAAATCTCGTTAGTGTCATCTGTTGACCGAAGCTTCTAGGGTCAGCTTTTTGTAACGACTTTCTTTTCACATATTTTTCGCCCATGATTAATTGCTGTTTATTTTTTCTTATTTCACTAATATGTAGTAGAATACAATTCCAATATTCTCCCATTAACTAAATTAGTGTATTCATTTTGTTTTTTAGATTAATATTCATTTGTTACCATAGATTGGATAATTGATTATTAAGTGATTTCACTATTTTTATTTGTCTCTTCCATTTATTCATTTTCTATTTTTGTTGTTTCATATTTTTACTTTTCATTTATTTTCTATTTTTATTCATCTTATTTATTTTTATTTTGTGTACTTTTTTCTAATGATATCAAAGCCCATGCCTCCTTTTTGGTAGAAATGCTTTTTCATGAGTTTTTCTGTCAAAAGTTTTGTGCTACAAAAGTTTTTAACTCTGGTCACATCTGCTAGTTTTTAAAATTGGGTTGTAATTACAATCTATCAACTCGGGTTGCAACTATTAGGTTTTACGTGAAGTCGCAACCGCGAGGTTTTCAAAAATGGTACGCGAACACCATTTTTCAAATGTGGCCGCGACTACGGGCTTTCATATCGTGGTTGTAACTGCAAGTATTCGAAGTCGAGTCGCAACTGTAGGTTTTCAAAGTCGGGGTAGCAACTGCAAGTGTTTAAAGTCAGGTCGCAACTGCAAGTGTTCAAAGTCGGGTCGCAACTGCAAGTTTCTGAAGTCGGGTCGCAACCGCAAGTTTCCAAAGCCGGGTCGCAACTGCAAGTTTCCAAAGTCGGGTCGCAACTGCAAGTTTCCAAAGTTGGGCAGCAACTGCAAGTGTTTAAAGTCAGGGCGCAACTGCAAGTGTTCAAAGTCGGGTCGCAACTCCAAGTTTCTAAAGTCGGGTCGCAACTGCAAGTTTTCAATGTCGAGTCGCTACTGCAAGTTTCCAAAATCGGGTCGCAACTGCAAGTTCCCAAAGTCGGGTCGCAATTGCAAGTTTCCAAAGTCGGGGCCCAACTGCAAGTTTCCAGAGTTGGGTAGCAACTGCAAGTGTTTAAAGTCATGGCGCAACTGCAAGTGTTCAAAGTCGGGTCGCAACCGCAAGTTTCTAAAGTCGGGTCGCAACTGTAAGTTTCCAAAGTCGGGTCGCTACTGCAAGTTTCCAAAATCGGGTCACAACTGCAAGTTTCCAAAGTCGGGTCGCAACTGGAAGTTTCCAAAGTCGGAGCCCAACTGCAAGTATTCAAGTGTATTAAAAAAAGGGTGTAAGTACAAGTTTTGAAGTCGGGTCGCAACTGCCAATTTGCTAGTGAGGTCGCAATTACAAATATTAAAAGAGGGGCCCAAGTGCAAGTTTTCAAATCGAGTTCCAGAGTCGGTCATTTAAAAAAATGATGGATTTTAATAAACAAATAAATAAATAGTGCATGGGACAAGACCGGGATAGATCATGTGCGCCAGAGGTGTCATGCCGGTGATTACTGCTGAACTGAGGCAAAACTGAAAAAACAACAAAGAAAACATCTTTTTAAGACAACTCCTATTGTTCTTCTTATGACTGGATATAGCTCAAGAAGAGCACACTCCACAACTGTGTTATGGCAACCAAAATATGTTGTACAAATTAGCCCACTAGGACGTATGTGCTTCTCTTATGTATTCGTATGTTTGCTCTTGCATGAGTGACAATAGAAATAAAAAGGCTAAGCCCAAAAAACAACACGACATGTACAAACCTTGGAGAGAAGGAAAAAATCCAATCAACATATATGATGATGTCATGTGAATGAGACCATAGATAAATCTCAGCTAGCTGAGTTCTAGGTACTGCCATTATACTAAGCTGTGCTTGCTATAATCCTACCTGTTTACATCAAGAATAGCAGACATATTTAATTTCACATGCAGTATATGCTTTGTTGAGCTTGCATTAATTGCAGTAGCTTATTCGAAGGCTGGATATTCTTTTGACACAAATTAAGCAGCTGGTCGTAATTATTCTCCAGTTTATACGACTCCTCGTCTCCTCGCACCAGGCCAAGCTCACATTTACATTTCACGCCGCCGGCACCGGGATGCTTGGCGTCCAGGCGATCGACGGCAGTGACGTCCTAGAAAAATCGGTGCCATCGACGTCCAACTGTCAGGAGCCGGCGTCCAAGCAGAGTCCAGAGATGAAGCCGGCCGGCGTTGTGACTAGAAGGCCGGGCTCACTGTCGGGTTCTAAGCTCATGTAAATACAGACATGGTAGGGCAGGACTGAAAGAAATACTCAGTTTCAGCACTGCGACATGCTCGGCTCATCGGATGTTGACTCCACTCCACGCCCAGTTTCAGGAAAGAGTAAAATTTCACACAGAATAAAACGTATCACAGTTTCAAATTTCTTACACGAGTTTGGCACCAAGTGGCAAACTAGAGTGAACAAATGCATGAGTTTGTACATGATAATGAGACATCAGCTGCATTGCATCATCTTCTCATGTGCCATGAGAAGCATCTGCATTATTAAAAATACCCAAGTCTTCAGCGTGGAAGCATTTCGCTGGTCATACAACAAAAGCAACTCGTGTAGGATAACAACATACTAGTCAACTACTCCCTCCGTTCCTAAATATAAGACCTTTTAGAGATTGCACTATGAACTATATACGGATGTACATAGACATATTTTAGAGTATAGATTCACTCATTTTGCTCCGTATGTAGTCTTCTAATGAAATCTTTAAAAGGTCTTATATTTTGGAACGGAGGGAGTATAAGTACTCCCTCCGTCCGAAAATAGTTGTCCTAGAAATATATAAAATGGACGTATCTATAACTGAAATAAGTCTAGATACATCTATTTCTATGACAAGTATTTTCGGACGGAGGAAGTAACAAGCATGATTTTGTCTTTCATGAAAAAAAACATGGTGTTGTAGTGAAGGGCTATATCTTATCCATGATAAGAGAAATATTGTTAGTTAGCGAAGAGAAATAAGCCATATACGATGCTCCACTCTATTCTACAAATTTTACATTAATTCTTGCAGTTATCATTGAGAATGGCGTTTTGGTTCCCGGGAGTGCACGCTCCTGCATGAATAGTAAACAAAAAAAAATATTCTAATAGTTTTTTCTTAAAGAAACAGATTTGTTTTGTAGATGTTCGTGTTAATGTCGCAAACATTTTAGAAAATTTCATGCGGAACGGAATAGCGATGTTTCACCGGTTAAAAAGCCAAATTTAAGATAACATTTGATGTTTTTGTTGTTGTTTTTTTTGCACAGGACAAAGATGTTTAAGTTTTTTGCCTACAAATTTGTATCTAGCATTTGAATGTGACAAAGAACACATCAATTTTTTGTTGAAATTTTTGTGACATTTAAAACAATATTTAACGCGTGCGCTCCTGGGAGCACCAACGGATTTCCGATTACTATCTCTCTACATGTAGAATTTGGAAAATCATAATCATGATTTTAGACTTATACAAATGCCCTATTTATAGTAGATATATAGCCCCATGAGGAACCTAAGAGATCCCGCAACAGGCCGGCCTGCAAAACTCGTTTAAGGACGTCTACAAAACTTTTTTACGGTACCGCGAGCCCGGCCCGCAAAACTCGTTTAAGGGCGTCCACAAAACTTTTTACGGTACTGCAAGCCCTTTGACGGAATAGATCTTGTAAACCCGCCCCACAAATGTTTCGCGGGACGCGTTTACGGGATCTGTTCCGCGCCGAGGGCTTGCGGTACCACAAATAAAATCATAGGAAAAATACGAGACACGTTCATCATCATTAGTTCATATCTAGTTCATCATCATATATATACGCCACTACTTGTTCATCATACTAGCACATCACATCCAAAATCATGCGCAACATACGAGGTATCAAGTTTAGCCTTACAAATGCGCAATCAAACAAAACAAAAAAAATGCTCAAATGACATAGAGCAATCAAGCAACATCTTCATTGTTGCGAAGGATACCACCTCCATCTTCATGAACTTGGACCGGAGAGTGAGCACCACCATCTTCATGAACATGGACCAGAGAATGAGCACCGCCACCACCATCATCATCATCATCATCACCACCACCACCATTCACATTGTTCGTCGAAGAACCAATCGCACCACCGGCGCCTCCATCACCAATACCACCACCACCACCACCACCATTCACTTGGTTTAATTTGCCGAAGTACCACCGCAATATCGAACCCATCCCCTCCGCCATCAGCACCACCACCACCATTGCCAAACTGACCACCCATGCCGAACTCTCCACCACCCATGTCGAAGCCGCCACCACAACCACCCATGCCGAACCCTCCACAAACATTGCCGAAAGAAAAGCCCCCTCCAAACCCAACACCACTACCGACCATAATATTTTGAAGCTCTATCTTCCTCCGGAGCATGATCTGCATTCTTTTCATCTCCCAAAATTCTCTTGCCATTGCGTCCATTCCCTCCCAATTCATCATTGATACTTGTGTTATGTGATAGGTTTTCTACGAAGAGGAACAAATGACGCAACACAATACAGGTAAGTATTTCCCTCAGTATAGAACCAAGGTTTATCGAAACAATAGGAGTAACAACTGTTGGAAATATGCCATAGAGGCAATAATAAATTTGTTATTATTATATTTCTCTTCTCATGATAATTGTTTATTATCCATGCTATAATTGTATTGATTGGAAACACAAATACATGTGTGGATACATAGACAAAACACAGTCCCTAGTAAGCCTCTAGTTAACTAGCTCGTTGATCAAAGATAGTCAAGGTTTCCTGATCATAGACAAGTGTTGTCACTTGATAACGGGATCACATCATTAGGAGCTTCCTGAAAGACTCACAAAGACCCGGCTGGAGAGGTTGCAGAATCAGACTGTTGCAATATGCCTTCCTGCTCAATGCATCTGCCACAACATTTGCCTTGCCTGGCGTGTACTCAACACTCGGATTAAAATCCTGGAGCATTTCCGCCCAACGTGTTTGCCGAAGATTCAAGTTAGGCTGAGTGAAGATGTACTTGAGACTCTTGTGATCGATGAAAACTTCAACCTTACGTTCCAACAAGAGATGTCTCCAAGTCATCAAGGCGTGTACCACAGCTGCTAGCTCGAGATCATGCACATGATAGTTCTTCTCCACATGCTTCAACTGCCTGGAGGTATAAGCAACCACCTTCTTATCTTGCATCAAGACTTCACCAAGACCCTGGAGAGAAGCGTCGCAAAAGACCTGGTACGGCTTAGAATCATCCGGAGGGGCCAAGACCGGAGTGGAGATAAGCTTCTCTTTGAGTGTATCGAAAGCCAGTTGACACTATGGAGACCAAGCATACTTAACACCCTTCTGAAGAAGACTAGAGAGCTGCTTGGCGATCTTGGAGAAGTTCTCAACAAATCTTCTGCAATATCCAGCAAGCCCGAGAAAGCTTCGAAGCTGCTTCACATTCTGCGGAGGCTCCCATTCAACAATGGCTTGAACCTTGGACGGATCAACCTTAATGCCCTCGGCAGAGATAATGTGCCCAAGATAAACCACTTCTTTCAGCCAGAACTCGCACTTGGAAAACTAGGCATGCAGCTTGTACTCTCTCAGCTTATCAAGCACCAATCTGAGATGTTTTCATGTTCTTCCTCAGTCTCAGAAAAGACCAGAATGTCGTCGAGATAGAGCAAGACAAATTCATTCCTGTATGGGGAGAAAATATAGTTCATCAATCGACAAAATGTTAGAGGAGCATTTGCCAGACCAAAAGACATGACCGTATACTCATACGAGCCAAAACTAGTCCTAGATGCCGTCTTCGAAATGTCTTCCTCGCGAATGCGAATTTGATGATAGCCCATTCTGAGATCAAGCTTGGAGAATACCTTAGCACCTTTCAACTATTCGAACAACTCAGTTATGTTCGGAAGTGGATATTTGTTCTTGATTGTCTTCTTGTTCAATGGACGGTAATCGACACACAGCCGGTCCGAGCCATCCTTCTTCTTGACAAATAGAACACCACAGCCCCACGGAGACGAGCTCGGTCTGATCAAACCCAAACGCTCCTGCTCATCGAGTTGACTCTTAAGTTCCTTCCATTCTTTTGGACCCAGCTTGTACGGCCGTTTGCACACTGGCTTTGTGCCTGGCTCAAGCTCAATGACAAACTCAACTTCACGGTGCGGAGGCATGCCTGGCAGCTCTTCAGGAAACACATCTTGATATTCGCAGACCACTGGGACTTGCTCAATGGGATTTATCTCACCCTTTTCATTCAAGGAGAACAGACGGATTGTATCATCGCGCGCCGTGAATATAATCACGTCTTCCGAAGAGTGGGTAAGCTTCACTTCTTTGGCTTCGCAATCAATTGACGCCTTGTTCATGACCAACCAGTCCATACCAAGAATCATGTCGATGTCGGAATTGCCCAAGACAATAGGAGATGCCAGAAAAGAATAATTGCCTAACTTAACAGAAGCATCCGGAACCCTCATGTGCGAACTCATGCGCATGCCCAGAGAAACCACACGGAAAGGACTATCCAAATAAATTGCAGGAATATTATGCTTAGCTATGAAAGGCTTGGAGATGAAGCAATGCGAAGCACCAGAATCAAATAACACTTTAGCAGGAATATCATTGACGAGGAGGTTACCCATGATCACATCAGAGGAGTTGTCTGCTTCAGCCGCGTTCACCATGTTGACTCGAGCTGATCTGGGGTTGAATTTGACAAGAGCGTTGCTTGGAGGTTTACCTGGAGGAGGAGGCGACAGACGGAGCTGAGAAGTACAGTTGTTCGCATAGTGACCCTTCTGCCCACATTTGTGACAAGTGACATCTGCTGGCTGCGGGAACTTAGTCCGAGGAGGCCCTTGCTTCTGATGCTGGTATCTCTCCTGGAAGCCAGGGTTGGGTGGGTGGGAAGAACCACGACCACCTGAGTGCCTCAGCTGCTGTGAGTGCCGAGGAGGAGGAGGAGAAACCCAAAACCTCTGTTGCTTCTGAACCACCTGAGTCGAGGAAGAGCTGGAATCTCTGAAGCGCTTCTTGGAATTAACTACCTCATTAATCAAAGATAGTCAAGGTTTCCTGACCATAGACAAGTGTTGTCACTTGATAACGGGATCACATCATTAGGCGAGTTCTCTAGCAGTGGCAGATTGAGCGACGGATTGGCTGCTGGTGTGTTCTCTGGAAGCGATTGATTGGTTGCTAGCGGGTTGAGCGACGGATTGCGTGGCGACGGATTCCCTGATGGCGGCGGATTGCGCGACGTATTGGCTGCTCCCACTCAACAATGGCCTGCACCTTCGACGGATCAACTTTCATGCCCTCGGCAGAGATGATGTGCCCAAGGTAGATAACTTCTTTCAACCAGGACTCACATTTGGAAAACTTAGCATAGAACTTATGCTCTCTTAGCTCATCAAGCACAAGTCTGAGATGTTCTTCATGCTCTTCCTCAGTTTCGGAAAAGACCAGAATATCATCAAGATACAACAAGACGAACTCATTCTTGAATGGGGAGAAGATGTAATTCATCATCTGACAGAAGGTCGGTGGAGCATTGGCCAGACCAAAAGACATCACTTTATACTCATACGAGCCAAAGCTTGTTCTGAAAGCAGTCTTTGGAATGTCCTCTTTGCGAATGCGAATCTGATGATAACCCATCCTGAGATCAAGCTTCGAGAAGATCTTAGCCCCTTTCAATTGCTCAAACAACTCATTGATATTAGGAAGTGGATACTTGTTTTAATCGTCTTCTTCTTCAATGGGCGGTAATCGACACAGAGTCGTTTCGTACCGTCCTTGTTCTTGACGAAAAGAACTCCACAGCCCCAAGGAGACGAGCTTGGTCTGATCAGACCCAGACGCTCCTGCTCATCAAGTTGTTTCTTCAGCTCCTTCAACTCTTCTGGACCCAGTTTGTACGATCGTTTGCACACAGGCTCAATACCCGGTTCAAGCTCAATTACGAACTCAACTGCTCGGTGCAGAGGCATTCCTGGCAGTTCTTCCGGAAAAAACATCTTCATATTCACACACCACTGGGACTTGCGAAATTGTAGAGATCTCACCCTTCTCATTCAAGGAAAACAGACGGACCGTGTCATCATGCGCTGCGAAGATTATCACGTCCTCCGAAGAATGAGTTAGCTTCACTTCTTTAGCTTCACAATAAATAGACGCCTTGTTCATAGCCAACCAATCCATCCCAAGGATCAAATCAATATAAGAGTTGCCAAGGACAATAGGAGAAGCCAGAAAGGCATAATCACCCATCTTGACAGTGACCTCCGGAACAAACATCTGAGAACTCATCCGCATTCCCGGAGACACAACTTGCGGTGACTTTGGTAAAAACTCAGTCGCAAAATTATTGCGAGATGCAAAGGGATATGACATGAAAGTATGCGATGCACCCGAATCAAATAAAACCTTAGCAGGAATATCATTAACGAGGAGATTACCCAAAATCACGTCCGAGGAGTTCTCTGCTTCAATTGCATTCACCATATTGACTCTCGCAGACCTGGGGTTGAACTTCACTATAGCATTGCTTGGAGGCTTCCCTGGAGGAGGAGGCGGAAGGCGCAAGTGAGAGGTGCACTTGTTGGCATAGTGACCCTTCTGCCCACACTTGTGACAAGTAACATCTGCCGGCTAACGGAACTGCGTCTGAGGATTCCCTTGCTTCTGCTGCTGAAACCTCTGCTGGAATGCTGGGTTGGGTGGGTGGGAAGAACCATGACCACCTGATTACTTGAACTGCTAAGTCTGCCGAGGAGGAGGAGGAGACACCCATTATTTCTGATGCTTCGGAACCACCTTCGTTGAGGGAGACGAACTGGACTCTCTGAAACGCTTCTTCGAATTCTCCACCCTGAGCAAAGCTTCCTCAGCCCTTAGAGCCAAGTTATAGAACTTATCAAACTGATCAGGATCGTGCAAGGCGAGGGCCAGCTGCAAGTCCTCTCTCAGACCACCTCTGAACTGATAGATCTTGGTGTTCTGATCTGGAATGTCCTGCAAGGCATATCGAGCCAGCTCGTGGAACTCGACATTGTACTTGTACACGAAGGAACCACCTTGCTTCAAGCATGTGAACCTCTCATGCATCTCTTCCACAAAGCTAGACGGGATATAGTGAGACCTGAAATATCTACACAACTCATCCCAACTGATCAATCTGCCACCCCTGGAGTCCTTCAACTGCTGCCACCAAACTGATGTCTGCCCCTTGAGCTGAAACGTTGCAAACTTGACGAAGTCCTCTAGACGGACATTGCTGCACTAAAAGTGTTTGTTCATGTCCTGAATCCAGTCCTGAGCGTCAAAGGACTGATCACACGACGTGAAGGTCTTCGGCTGGTTTGCTAGGAATTGACTCAGAGATGCAGACTGATTACCACCATGGTTGAAATTGCCCTCGCTGATTTGTCCTCTCTTGCAAGAGCTGGATTAACATTTGGGTGTTAGCATTTGTTGCAGCCATCACCTCTTTCCAAGCCTCTACAGGAGGATGCGGCGTCGGAGGAGGCGGAGGAGGTGGTGGCGGAATATCAGCAACCTCACGCCCCGGATTCTGACGAGTTGGTGGAACCATCCTGAAGACGAACAACACATTAGACCAGAGAATAACATTGAACATAAAGCTGAATCAAAAGGCAGGAATATGTGAACAAGAATATTAGCAATTGCACTCGAACAAAATAGTAAGAATGCTTCCTCAAAGTGACTGTCGACAAAATCTAAATAAAGACCAGTTGCAAACCAAGTATGAGCTAGACTGCTCGGAACAAACGTATGACAGAGATTCCATTCGATATCTTCGTGGATATGATCGCACGGGCTCGAATTTACAGTAGCCATCTTGTGCAAGGCAGTGCACACGACTTACGAAGCATCCCCGAGTCGTAGCAAGCTACAAGGACTCTTTAAGACACAACGAGAACCGGTGTAAGACGACCGTGAACAAACGTACCCACTGAATGTCGAATCGCAACCTCACATCATGCATATGTAGGAAGATTATCCTATAAGTCACTACTTGATATCCCACATATGAATTCCCGAAATATCTGGTCATGCAAGCTGGTATACGGATACGAGGAGTAATATGTCACACAACTCCTATACTAACCCGCCCAGTGTGTCACATCCGTCAACACATATCCAGAATCTCGGACCTTCATCTACTACAAACCCTCGTGATCACAACAATACAAAGTGTGGCGATACATCCGGAACTCTCTGCACCAGTACTGGGGAAGCCGGACTCCTCTCGTCACAACTAGTACTGAAGCAATTATGAACATCCTCCATCCTGAGATACTAAGAAATCTGAATGATGGCGATGTGCACAAGAATCCCCTGGAGCTCAACTCCCCGGAAGAAATAAAGTCAGACAGGAGGCACCAAGATAGGACTCCGTCACATCGATATCATATAGATTTGAAAATACCCGCGTGATCCTAAATTTTTTGGAGCGAGAAGAGGAGTAGAATTAAGATTTCCTAAGTCGAGAACCTCACCAGAGCATAGAAGAGGAGAAAAAAGAAACCTACTCTCCGATATAACTAAGACTCAAGACATTTTACTAGACTCGACTCGGCCAAGTTCGATCACACAAAGGCTCCTATGCTCGTAAGGCACTGATTACCAACTTGTAACGACTAAGATGCGGCCCTTTCCTATTTTGGGGGCGATGCCTCAAAAGGGAAAAAGGGCGCATCTAAACGTTTCACAAGCGAGATAATCATAACATTACATAACTGAAGAATGACAAGTAGGGCATACACTTGTCATCTGACATAGTATAACATAAAATTTACAGCCACACAATTATTCAGAGCAAAGTTTAGTCCTGCTACGGACAACATGAAACAAGTAAAACTATGACTTCCCGCATGATGGCCCACGATCACAACCACGGCCTCAGTCCTCCAGATAACTCACCTACAATCGGTTAGTGTCCTCATCGTACTCCCACTTCAGCTGGGTGCCATCAGGATCTCCTCCGTCGGGCGTACCTGTACCTGTTGGGGTTGTAGTATTCTATGAGCCACGGGGACTCAGCAATCGGATGACCTTGGTATCGAATCTAGTCAACTTATTAGGTGAGGAAGGTTTAATGTATAGGTTTGCAGCAACCTAAGCATATATGGTGGCTAACTTACGATAATCAGAGTAATTGACATGGTGGTCTACGCGAGCGGTCGAAGGCTAGATGATCACTAAGTGATCCTGAACACCTACTTACGTCCAACATAACCCCACCATGTTCCCGATCGAAGAGAGGTCTTCAAAGGAGACAGTCACGGGTATGCACGCAGTTGGCAGTTTTATTAGAGTTACTTTGAGTTGTGTAGAACCGGATGTTAAAAAATTATCCATGTTTGCCACATAACCGCGGGCACGATTTTCCGAAAGATTAAACCCTGCAGGGGTGCTCCAACTAGTCCATCACAAACTGCCACGGGCCGCAAAGTAATCCTCTATCACGAAACTCGTGATCTCGTCGGATTCCTTAGAGGAAAACCTCAACTTTGAGGAGACCCAAAGTTTCACCGGAATCCCTATAGGCAAGATATACCGCTAAGGTAAGACAAATCTAGCAAGACCTCCCGTCGTGTCGATGACCCCGATAAGAGCCGTGTATCTCAGTCTGAGGACACGACGGATGGAACTAGCTACGGGAACCAAATCTCAAGTTTCCTTGCGGTGGCCCCGTAGGCAGACCAGTTTGGACCAACACTCATGAGGAGCACTGGACCGGGTTGTTGATTAATTCCTCGGGGCAGCTATTCCCTATGCAAATTATTATTAGGTGATTAGCAAATTAAAACCAATCTTGGGTCCTGCCGGACAAGCCTTAACACTACACGATTTATCAAGGGGGTCCCCATAACAATCCCGAACGTGTTGGGAGCGATCAGTTATGGAATCAAACACCGGTAGCCGAAACTAAGGCGGCAATAATAGAACAAATCACCCGGCAAAAGGCTAGGCCTTCCGTCATTTACCAAATACATAGGTGCATTAATTAAATAGCAGTTAACATAATGATATCAAAATACTCATGTTATCACATGAGACAGCTTGCACCTGCAACTAGCAAAGCTACTCATTAGAGGTTGAGCAAGCCTACTTAGCCAAACAACATTAGCTAGGAGAGGGAGGTGTTTGGGTTTCATGGCAATGTCAGGAGGCATTTATATCAAGTGGTAGACAGCGAGCATGTATTGAAGGAAACGTGATTCTAAGCATAACAAAGCTAGATACGGTATCAAGGTCACGGTCATCTTGCCTGTGAATTCTTCAGCTTGGAACTGCTCTTGATCTTCCTACACGTACTCTCCAGAATCCACGTACTCGCTCTCTGATCCTGATGCTACCCAAGATAAGATAACAGCCAATGAACACCAACACAACATGATGCAACAAACAATATGGTGCATGAGTGAAGAAGGAAGCATGCATCACTATTCTAGTCACTTTCATATGCATTAGTTGAATTAATAGAATTCTGGACATAACCTTATTTTAAGTTATCTTGACATGCATGAAGATGGCATGCTCATGTGCATTACGAGAAAACGAAGAAAAAATATTTAAAGAATGTAGAGAACGGAGCTACGGATCAACCGGAAACTACAAAACAAGATATGGAGACCTACGGTTCAAATCAACCACAAACACACTCCAATGGCAGTCCCCTGGTGTTACCAGGTTGCCACATGATCAGACAACCAAATATAAGTGGGGTGGTGCATGGAAACACACCACACCAACAACAATGCCCACACAAGCTTCAAATCATCAAAATATGCAATCCATTTTTAACAGCATCACAACAATTTGTCCACAATATTTAAAGTAGCTACAACCATCCAAATGAGCCAAACAAGACATGAGGCAAACACCATTCAAAAGCTCTACAACCCTCTGCAAGAATTTACTACAAAGGAGTCACACATGAGCAGATCTACACGCACTAACTTGGACAAAATATCACAGATTCTGGGACTTAGTGAAAATCTCAGATTTTCACCAGCTGCTTATGCTCTGAAGCATTTTGGCAGCCCCCAAAATGATATCTACAGGAAGTGAATAAGCATGAAATTTAACAGGGAGCTAGACAAACACAAAATCTCACAAACTTTCGTTTGTTGCATGGGATGATTCCCAACACATGAGATTTTGCAACCAAGACAACAGGGGAAGAAAATAACATCAAATTCTCAGACTTAATGAAAATCTCAGATTTTCACAAAGCTGTCAGTTTCAGCCAAGTGTCAACTTTGACAAGGCACCATAGGTGCATACAAATTCCTATGAACAAAACAAAGACCCCATGTTGTAAAGGGGTTCACCCACTACCACTACATCAAGGATTCATCCTCATAGGGTCAAGGCACCACATAATACAAAGCTCTAAACATGGCATCGTGACAGAAAATGAATGTTTTATGAAGTTGCTCTAAAGTGAAATCTGATTCCACCAATGGATTCCTGGGATGATTCTACCCCAAAATCATACATAACACATGGGTACTTGCATGTAACATCTAGGCACAAAGCTAGCTCGAAAAACAACCTAGAATCCAACAAGACATATAGAAACAATATCACATGTAGATAGAGCATTTGTAGCATCAACTACACTTACACATGCACACACACAAGCCCATACACCACTACACCACTCCATAGTGGCAAGCATGAGGGGTTAGCCCTCATGCACAAGTGCATATGTGCACCCATGCCCCCCCACACACACACATGCATGAGCACATACACCCACATATATGTGCTCACACACACACACACTACAAAAGGTGCAACATGAGGGGCTAGGCCCTCTTGCACATGTGCATGTGCAACCCCATGCACACACACACACTCACTCATGTGCACACACACATACATCCACACACATACACACACTCATGTGCACATATACCTACACACACACATACATGAATATCCTAGGCATTAAAAGAAATGCATACCACTGGTTTGATAAAAGAAACAAAGCTTACTTCCTGCCCTAGAAAAGGTATAGGAAAAAAATAACAAGGGAAACAAAAAAATAAAAAATAAAAGGGGGAGGCCTGCGGGTCGTTCTTCACTCATACGCTACGCCTGCGGGTGCTCTACATCTGCGAGAGGGACGCGTCGGCCACGAAGCAGAGGATCTACACCCGTGCACAAGCAACGCGCGCAACAACATCAGCTGCATGAACCTGCCGGTGCAACTCCGGCAGGCCTCGAGCTCACGGCTCGGACGTGACTATGGAGAGGAGAAGCGGAGGAAAGCAAGGGTCTCGCTCACCTAGCATTGAGAGGAGAGGATCTTGTCGTGGAGGAGGAGGCGCCGACGACGAGGTGCTGCAGAAGAGGCCGCCGGAGTGGAAGAAGAGGGGGTCGTTGAGGTCGTCGATGTAGCCGCTCCTGTCGCTTGATCTTGTCGGGAATGGAACCCCCACGTCCACCGCGTGCTCTTGATCCGGTCAGGGAAGAAGACTAGGCACCGATCCTGCCGGCGATGAGCTCACCTAGTTCGGCCGTGGAGTTGGAGCTGCTCGGGAGCCAGCACCGACGGCGCTAGAGAGGAGAGGAGGAGGAAAATGAAGCCCTAGGGTTGCGAGGAGGGGGCTTAAATGACCTCGGGAGGCGTGCTAGGAGCCACAAGATCGAAGGGGAGAAGAGATCGGCAGTGGAGCTTCTGTCGTATAGTGGTGACGTCGCGCGAGGAAGGAGACGGTCGTAGGATGGGCTAGCGCTGGCGACAGAAGGAGATGGGCCAGGGAGAGAGGAGGGAGCCAGCCCACCTGGCCTCTCTGAAAAAAATAAAAAGGGGTTTTTCCTATTTTAAATAACACCTTCAATCAAAAATGCACACAACCACACATGGGTTTGAAGAAAACAAAATAAAAATACCTAGGACATAAGGGAATTATGTCCTATTTAAATAAAATATAAATTTGATTTTTTAAGGAACTAAATTAAATTCAAAACAGAATTTAGTATACTGTTTTTGTAAATAAAACCCCCTTTAGCTTAAGTTTTGAAATCCCAAAACAATACCCATCAATCACAAGGTAACACACTAAAAGATCAACATTTTTAAAACAGGTTTTGAGCAAGTTAAAACATGAGCTCAAATAAATAATGGAGAAGGGATATTGAAACCTTATTTGAAAACAACCAATGTTTGGAAATCATCATCACATCATCACAACACACTTGCACTCATAAAGGATCAAGCTATAACAACATCACAATGGAATGACATGCATGCAAGTGAATGCCATGATGCAAGTTGGAGACACAAAACAAAGCCACATGAAATTATAACTCTTATAGCATTGACATCACGGTTCCAAATAGAAAAGGTTTCCAAATATGACAAGGGTTACATCTGGGGCATTACAAGGGGCACTACTGATCTAGATGTACGTACCTATTGTTCAATCCAAGAGGGAGCCTTGTGTCTTGTCACACCCATTCAAGATCAAATGATTGGTGCATTTTGGAATATTTGCGGACTAGGTCAACCTGGTAAATTACAGTGCCCAGGAGCTAGTTCTTCACAGGTTCACTATAGACAGTGTGTTGTCTATGTATCCACACATGTATCTGGGTTTCCAATCAACACAATTATAGCATGGATAATAAAAGATTACTATGAACAAGGAAATATAAATATAACCAATTTATTATTGCCTCTCGGGCATATTTCCAACAATTTCCAACAATCTCAGTAGTGGAGGTCGAACATGCCGCAATTTGGACCGTCGGCGACAATTTCAGGCGTGCAACAGCTTCTTCCGACGTGCGGCGACGGATTTCGGTGAGCATGAGGTACATTCCGGTCAGTTCTGCGGCGGCGCGTCTACTCCGACGAGGTTTGACCGGTTTACGGGTTGAACTGAATATTGCCTTGGAAACTATACATATAAAGTTTTTGTGCCCCTTAAAAAGTTTTATGGGTCGAACAAGTTTTACGAAGTCTATTCCATGTCATTTTTTCAACCAAAACTGTAAACATTTTTTTTACGGATTTGACCAGTTTGTGGAATCCGTTAGATGGTGTAAGTGGAGCTGCCATATGTGACGTCCGAGGCAAGCCGTGGGCTGAACCGTTGGATGCTCCCCAGCTGGCAGGGAGGGCGATCCAAAGGCGCGAGAGGAAACTGAGATGCTTTATATGCATGCACACCAACTCTCTGCTCCGCTCTGCCCCTCCCTGCGCAAAGCCCAACCGCTTCCCTTCCATTCTCTCCCACGCAGTCAGCGAAAAGGTGAGAGGGATCCCTGCACGCTTTTTTTCCTTTTCTTTTTCCCTCCCCGTTCCATTCTTCCCTCGCCTCTTCCCTCTTGCGAAGCCCCGGATTGATTTCGTTTCTGTTCTTGTTTCTTTTGCATTATCTCCGGTTTTGTTTTGTTGGGGGAGGACGACGAGCGGGTCCTGAGGAGTGAGGACGCAGCGGTATCTTATTCCTTTTGGTTTAGAATCTGCGTTCGTTCAAGCATCTGTCGGCATCTGTGCTAGTCCTTTTCGTTCATGCAGCCGTAGAAAGTAGAATCCGTGTTCGTGCTGTTGGTTCAAGCAGCAGCTGTAGGCATCTGCGCTCGTCCTTTGTGTTTATGCAGCGGTAGGATTAGCCTCTTTGGTTCATGAAGCGATCTGCGTTCGTCCGAGCGGTAGGCATCTGCGCTCGTCCTTTGTGTTTATGCAGCGGTAGGATTTGGTTCATGATGAAGCGATCTGCGTTCGTCCGAGCGGTAGGCATCTGCGCTCGTCCTTTCTGTTTATGCAGCGGTAGGATTTGGTTCATGATGAAGCGATCCGCGTTCGTCCGAGCGGTAGGCATCTGCGCTCGTCCTTTCTGTTTATGCAGCGGTAGGATTAGCCTCTTTGGTTGATGATGAAGCGATCTGCGTTCGTCCTCCCGCATTGATCGACTTCTCCGTGGTCGGTTTTCCTTCTTTTTGGTGATTTGGACGAGGGTGCGTGCTGACATGAGGTTTTTCCTTCCTGAAGATCTGTTTTGTTTTGGTTCCTGTGAGGTTTCTTTTCCTTGTCGAGTCGTTTCTTGTGAGTTTTTTTCCCCTTTTCAACACTTCGTGGAGATCTGTTTCGTTTTGGAACAGCGCTGAATCTAAACAGAACCCGATCGTTTGTTCGTCCTTTTGTGGCTGTGTGTTTTTATTGCGTTCTAGCTCTGCTCTCGACAAGAGGACGAGCGGGTGCTAGGAGCCGGCTTGTTGGTGAATGCTACCGCTGTTTTGATTTCCTTGTACCTCCTCGTCGATTTTCTTGGCAAGAGACGAGCGGGTCTTGGTTTCCTCCCTTCCGCTTTGTTCTTTATTTTTGCTTTTGCGTTTGCTGTTCCATTGGTGAGAGGAGAGCAGGGGGACTGTCTCCTGGAGGCGGAGGGTTGGTGACGCATTTCTTGTGGATGAGGAGGGGGAGGAGGCTGTGTTCTTGAATCTTGAGGAACCCGTCTTTCTTCCTTGGATTTCGTATCCCCTTTTTCTTGCTGATGATATTTCTTTTGTTTTGTTTTTTGCCCGGTGATTTCTTGGAGGAGGAGGGTCCGTGCTAGTGCTAACCCCATCTGTGTGCGGCTTCCTGAATATCTCCCCCCTCTTCGTTTTGCTTCTGGTTGCTCTGAGGTTTTTAGTTGTGAGCATCAACCAAATCTGTTTCTCCTGTCATGTCCTCTTGCTGAATATGTTTGTGTTGTTGCACTTGCAGAAAAGGGTTTACTCTTCACAAGCCGTGGTGTCAGCTGTTGCAATGGAAGGCCAGCCACGTCAGAGGTTCGTAACTGATGAGACAACTCCTTGATTTCCCTGTCCTTGAGGTTGATGTGACAATTCTGTTTATGTTTGTGCCAAACAGTTACCGTGATGTGTTGATCACCGGGATGCCCGAGCAAGACCACGACGCGATCATATGGGCCCTGTTTGGATACTCTAACTTGGCTAGAGTTTAGAGTTAGTTTCTAACTTTAGTCTAACCATGAACTAACTCTAGCCTTTGGTGGTGTTTGGATGCAATGGTTAGTTTGACAATAAATGCATTTTTTTCAATCATGTGTATCTTTTAACCAGGATTTGTTGTGCCCAGCTTTTGTGTAGGCCTGGTGCGGCCGGCGGGGCGAGCGCGGCCGCGCGGTGCGAGCGCGGCCGGGCGGGACGAGCGCGGCGGGGCGGGGAGAGCGCGGCCGGCGGGGCGAGCAAGGCCGGGCGGGGCGAGCAAGGCCGGCGGGGCGACGGCGGCCGAGCGGGGCGCGCGCGGCGGGCGGGGCTAGCGCGGCCTGACCGGGCGGGGCGAGCGCGGCCGAGCGGGGCGGGCAGGGCGCGCGCGGTGGAGCGGGGCGAGCGCGGCCGGGCGGGACGAGCGCGGCGGGGCGGGGAGAGCGCGGCCGGGCGGGGCGAGCAAGGCCGGGCGGGGCGAGCAAGGCCGGCGGGGCGAGGGCGGCCGGGTGGGGCGAGCAAGGCCGGGCGGGGCGAGCAAGGCTGGCGGGGCGAGGGCGGCCGGGCGGGGCGCGCGCGGCGGGCGGAACGCGCGCGGCGGGCGGGGCGAGCGCGGCCTGGCCAAGCGGGGCGAGCGCGGCCGAGCGGGGCGGGCGGGGCGCGCGCGGCGGGCGGGACGCGCGCGGCGGGCGGGACGCGCGCGGCGGGCGGGGCGAGGAAAGGATCTGATGCGGTCAAAATATTATTATTTTTAGCTGTCCATCCCCAACTTGCTCCAATTAGCACCTCTTCTCTGGGCTAGTTTTTTTGATGGGTTAGTTTGCATCTAACCCAAACTAGCCCATGTGTTTGGATACTTTGGGAGCTAGTTCAGCTCAAACTAGCTCAAACTAGCTCTAGCAGTGGGATCCAAACAGGCCCATGGAGGGCGATCCGTCGCGAATTTGTCATCTCCTACAACACCTACTGCAAGATCCGACGCGCTCGAGCGGCTGGTAATTCAGTTGAAAACACCACTCCACAACGCCATTAACTTGTACGTTTAGCACGCAATCGGTTTTGGATGATCGCCTCACTGTGATTAGTATATAATGCAGGCTTGCGTGTTCGCGACGTCCCCGCAGCCACCCCTGCTCTCGTGCACCAGCCGCGCGGAAACCCGCCCCGTCGCGCTGAGGCACGCGCACGCCGCGGTGGCGAGGTTCAGGAGTGATCTTGTTCAGGCTTAAATCTTGAGCTTTTTTACGGTACCCTGGGTGAAATATTAGCCGTTAAATCTTAATTAACGAACGGTGACGAGTGAGTTATACTGCCCAGTTCGACAGATGGAATCGTGAACGGTAAAGCCTGCACCGCGCGGCTCGAGTCTGCCAGTAAAGACGTGGCGAGGGCATTTTGGGAACAAGAAAAACACAGCCGCCCGCGAGGCCGCCGAAGGCCAGTTTGGCCCATTCCACCCCCATCCTGGCCCTCCCAGTTTGTTCCCCACTACGCTCACACTCACTAGGGTTCCGGCCGCCGCGGACCTTCCTCCGCCGCATAGAGAGAGATCCATGCCCCCTACTCATTGTAGCCGCCGGCACCTCCCGCTCCTGCTCCCGCTCCTCGTCGTCGTCGCCACGCTGCGGGGAGCGGCGCCGGCCGCGGGCGTCGCGGAGTCGTGCGCTTACTAGGGTTTTGGTCCTTTGCCTCGTCGCCGCCGGCACCTACCCCTCCTACTCCCGCTCCTCCTCCTCGTCGCCGCCAGCACCTACCCCAGGAGAAGGCGCCCGTCGCCGCGGTGGCGGAGGCGGAGCAGAGGCCGAGGACCTCGAGGTCGAGGCCTGCTAAGGCGGCGGGGAAGACGCTCGCGCCATGGACCGTGCGGAAAGCGCTGCCTGCGGCGGCGAGGACGGGGTCGCAAGCGAGGCAGTCGCCGCACCAGGGGCCGTGGGCGAGGCTGCTGTCACAGTACTCAGAGATGCGTCAATCGTTGTCATGAATCCATCTTTTCTCCTCTTTGAGGGCGAATGCTCTGTTTCTTGGTGATTCTTGGAGATGTTCATTTCAGAACTCGCTTGCGTCCTTCTTTGATGGTTCATTCGTCAAACTCGAATGAAATGCTTGCGTGGATGTTGTCTGGCTGCAGATATCTAATCTAGCATGTGCTGGTCTTCAAGATTTCCCTTTTTTAGACCAAGTTGCAAGATTCCCTGGTCTTGATGATTGCAGTTTAGTTTTGTACATAGGCATTGGTTTGTTCTATGTCTTCCTGTGTGCATCATGCAGAATTTTTCTTGCGGATGCTAGAAGTTGTTGGTGTCTTCCTGTTAGGATTAGTAAGAACTCATTCTGTAAAGAGACATATTATTTTTCTTTGTAGGAAAGTATATCTCAAACTTTCATATTTAACTAAGCGGTTCCTTTGATACAAAATGTGCCCTGTCCTCTTGCATATTAGATGGAGAGGGAACTATAGAGTTCACCAGTATTACTAATATGTGTGGCCCAACAGTGTATTATTCTTTTGTCCTTGTTATCAACGAAGCTTTTACCTTTTCTGAAGTTTTTTTTAATTCTTTTACTGTTAACCAAATCCTGAATGGCATTAATGTTTGGACATATGAAGAAAGTTCTTTGCAGAATATCAGCTGTTTATTTTCAGGTATGCGGACTGTCTACGTAATGCTTACCTACAACCATTTTTCCGGGCAAAACATGTACATTAGATTGAAAGTTGCATCTCGGAATGTGAAAGTCATAGTTGTTGGGAACCCCTGTAACACTAAGTATGGACAGGTTTTTTGCTTGCTAAGTGTGTTATTGATTTATGCTATTATCATGTTTGACTTGGAGTATCTGCTTCTTGTAGTGCTTGGATCTGTTTGAAATATGCGCCCAACCTACCAGCAAAAAACTTTCATGCATTGACAAGGTTGGATGAAAATAGAGCCAATTGTCAGGTACTTGATGTTAAATCTTAATTATTTCTAATATGTTTCTGTTATTTTATTTCAACAAATGACAAGACTAATCTGTCATTCACAATGCTTGTGCAGCTAGCATTAAACGCTGGTGTCTACTGCTCGGCCTTGGAACCGACATCTACTGCTCGTCCACTACGTAGGCTGGTCGTTTTTGGCAGAGTAGGTCCCTGCCTACCCTGTAGGATTCCAGTCGACGCCGACATTCATGGCATCTTGTTTTCCATGTAAGTAGCTTCTCCCCAATCCATGCTGGTAAAGTCCCAGAGAACTGATTATTGTTTAAGTCGTGTACATTTCTGCAGCAGCAAAGGAAGTGCATCCAAGAGGTTGTTGTTTCTTAAGCTTAGATTAGTGATACTAAGACCTGCCATGCTTGTGCTGGACTCGTTGACTAGGCAATCAGTAATTGACCCATTAAGTTTAGAAGTGTTTAAATCTTGGTGCTTCAATGTCTAATGGTAGTGGGCCAACTGAATTGTTTTGACTGAGATCCAGGCCGGTTAAATTGAGCCTTATATTGATGGGAAGCTTAGGTATTGGACCACCAAGCTGGTCAGAACTGAAATCCATTTCTGTTCCCCTCATAAATTTCCCCTAGAAGCATAGATTTTCATCTTCTAACGACAACTGTAAGAAACACAAGCATAAATACTATCTATATGTGTCCATGCAATTACACATGTATTCGTTTCAACTGATTCACATAACAAACACAAAATTCATTGTAAAACTTTCTAAAGTTCAATCCCAACATAAAAATACGAGCATAAAGTTTAAACAAATATTAATCCTAATTTTATTGTAGAAAAACTAGCAAATTCTAACAACTTTCAACTCTCTTCATCCTTCATTAATGACTTTGACTATCTTCTACTCCTCGCCGTTTCGCCGTCCTTTTGAGTTGAATGTAGACTCCACTAGGAGGGCGCTGAGTTGTTTCCTGAACCTGGGGATGTCATCCTGCATAATAGGTTGAGTTAGTTTGACAGCTGTAAAATTGCGAATGATATGGTTAAAATAAGTGTGGACATCGTATTGCTGTGTAGGCTCCATCTAGATCATTGCCTGTAAACTTTTCCATGTTCTTTACCGAAAAAATCCCACATGACTTGCTGCAATCATATGGATTGTTATAACTATTTTTTAGTACCAAAACTAAATGTGTGGTTTTAAATGTTGTGTACAGTACCTGTCTTGCTGTTGTGGTATATTTTTGATAACTTTAACTGTCCAAGTGTTGATGTCAAAATCCTTCCAAGTATCAAGTTTTTCGCAACCAATTGAATATAAAATGAAGGGTCGGAGAAAATACATCCCATGTTCGTTTGTCTTTATATGTGCTTTTAAGGTTTTCTGCAGCTGTGCAAAAGTTATTATGTGCTCTCCATGTGCTTCTAACTCTCTGTATATCCGGCTGACATCTTTTCCTCCAGGTTCAAGCCATATGAATCCCCGTGCAGGAATACCAAATATTTGCTCCACGTCCCGAGTGGTCATGGTTAGTGGTTCCCCATCAATGATGAAGGCGTCACAAGTGGAGTCGTATAGCTCTGCTATAGATCTGCACATGTTCCTTCGAATTGTGACAAGTAGGATCCTCAGTAAGCCATCTAGCTCCACATCTGCTATGATTTTTCTTTGGTCATCGGTGAATTCTTTAATTACTCTGTGATATGCTATAACGGAACATGCTTGTGTTTCCTAATCATTGGATAAAAAGATATCAATTAGCATTATGTACATAATAAAGATGATAGCAGTAAACCATATGTCTTTGCTGTAGAGTTCCTTCAACCAAATTTCGATTGCACATGTGACAACTATGAAATAAGGACTAAATAGTCAGGAGTGGCGTTTTGGATTTGGGGTGTATATGCTCCCTATATCCCGGCGGTCCAGCTGCCAGAGGGTATATGCATTATAGTGTACAGCTGGGTGGCTGGTTGATGGATGCAACCAGACGTCAAGTGGAGCATTGGGTTAGTTTGTTAGCATGCACGTATGTACCGATGAAACATGATTAGGGACAAAGACTGAACCATGGTTTCAAGAGCACCATTGCAGTAGTGGCTGCTGTGGTTAAGTATTATGTCGAACCATGCGGATTGGAGTAGTAAGAAATATTCTCTGTTTTTCTGGTAACATATATGAATTTTTGTGGTGGGGCTAATTTTGATGAACTCTTTGAGCAGTGACACTGAAGCAGGCCAACAATGAAAACAATAATGCTCCAATATGCATCTAGCGTATGAAAATACATAGATCTAATATACAAATCTAATAAAAAAATACTCTGATGTACAATACACATCTATGGAACAAAATAGTCTGTCGTACTATTAACCAGGTACTGAATTTCCTTACTTTATTTCTTTTTGCCTGAGATTTCGCTTGCAGAGTGCCTGGTGGCGAGTTCTCTGGCAGTGGCGGATTGAGCGACGGATTGGCTGCTGGTGTGTTCTCTGGAAGCGACGGATTGGTTGCTGGCGGGTTGAGCGATGGATTGCATGGCGACGGATTCCCTGATGGCGGCGGATTGCGCGACGGATTGGTTGCTGGTGTGTTCTCTGGAAGCGATGGATTGGCTGCTGGCGGGTTGAGCGACTGATTGCGTGGCGACGGATTGCTTGATGGCGGCGGATTGCGTGGCGGCGCATTCCCTGGTGGCGGCGGATTGCCTGATGGCGTTTTCCTTGGTGGCGAATGATAAGAACGATGCTCCATGGCTGTTTTTGGAGGACAACGTGAAAATGGTGGCGGCGGCAATTGGAGGCAGATTAGATTGATGGCCGTCCCTAATTAATAGTATGGTGGGTTAGATAAGGACGCGAGTGTGGTTTCTGTTATTATTTTATCCTGAAAATAATGGCAGCTATACCTAACTCTTTTTTTCCTGAGAGTTGTACGTAACTCCCGTGCTGCACGATTAGTTTCATACATAGTATCAAGTTTTTTCTTAAAATTGTACGGGACTCTCTTTTTTCATGAGTTCTATTTTAGGGTTTTTCTCCATCGAAAATGCATAGAAAATATATATAATGCCATAAAACAATGAAATTTGGCATCCTTTTTTTCATTATGATATGATGTACTTTAAAAATTTTGGGACCAATAGAAGAAAGAGAAAAGAAACGTACTAGGAGACTACCACTTGGCTTGTACCCGAACGACCTACTATGAATATGGTCTAATTTTGGGGATGAATAAAATCACATAAAATTTGGCCAATAAATGTGCAAGCCCATGTTGGTCGTATATGCAAAATTTAAACGAATTTCGACACCGTATGCACGTTGCGCCACGTTCGGCTTGTATTTTAGTGTTTTTACTTCAAAAATACATACAATGCCATAAAACAATGAAATTTGGCATCCATTCTTTCCACTATGATACAATGTATTAGATTTGTTTTTGGACCAATTGAAGAAAGTGAAAAGAAACGTGTTAGGAGAGTCAACCTTTCGGCTTGTACCCGAACCCCTATCATGAACATGGTCAATTTTTGACCATGCATGAAATCACACAAAATTTGGCCAATAAATGTACATGCCCATGCTGGTCGTATATGCACAGTTCCCATGCTGGTCGTATATGCACAGTTTAAACGAATTTCAACAACGTATGCACGTTGCGTCACGTTCGGCTTGTATTTTAGTGTTTTTACTTCAAAAATACATAAAAATACATACAATGCCATAAAACAATGAAATTTGGCATCCATTCTTTCCACTATGATACAATGTATTAGATTTGTTTTTGGACCAATTGAAGAAAGTTAAAAGATACGTGCTAGGAGAGTCACCCTTTCGGCTTGTACCCGAACCCCTACCATGAACATGGTCAATTTTTGACCATGCATGAAATCACACAAAATTTGGCCAATAAATGTGCATGCCCATGTTGGTTCGTATATGCAAAATTTAAATGAATTTCGACACCGTATGCACGTTGCGTCACGGTGGACTTGTATTTTAGTGTTTTTACTTCAAAAATACATAAAAATACATACAATGCCATAAAACAATGAAATTTGGCATCCATTCTTTCCACTATGATACTTCCTCCGTTCCTAGATGAAGGGTGTATAGTTTTTTACACCAATATTAACGCATGGCCTGGAAAAGGAACTTTCATTGGTTTTGGACGTAAATGCCCCTACCATAATCACGTGAGAGTAGGGAAGAAAAAAAGGAATCCTGGATCCTCTCTCTCGGTAGTTGAGTTTGTTTAGCGTAACAAATTCCAGAAATCCTACGATGGCGCATTCTCCCCCGATCCTCAGGGAAAGACTCCCCCAATCGCAGCCACCCCTTTGCTCCGCGCATTCTCCCGCGATCAACATGGCGCGCGCCTCCTCCCTACTCTCTCCCGCGCGGCTAATCTTTTTATTAACTAACCACAAATCTTACCAAACCACAACATGCACAACGTCATATGTAATCTCCTTTTTTCTAGGAACGCCAAGTGTGGGACTAGCTATTGCAGGGGCAAAAGTGTCAATCAAATGAATACACCTTATAATCTGAATTTTTTCACAAAAAACTATACACCCTACATCTAGGAACGGAGGGAGTACAATGTATTAGATTTGTTTTTGGACTAATTGAAGAAAGTTAAAAGATACGTGCTAGGAGAGTCACCCTTTCGGCTTGTACCCGAACCCCTACCATGAACATGGTCAATTTTTGACCATGCATGAAATCACACTAAATTTGGCCAATAAATGTGCATGCCCATGCTGGTCGTATATGCAAAATTTAAACGAATTTCGATACCATATGCACGTTGCGTCACGTTCGACTTGTATTTTAGTGTTTTTACATCGAAAATACATAAAAAATATATAGAATGCCATAAATCAATGAAATTTGGCGTCCATTCTTTCGAGTATGATACAATGTATTAGAATTTTTTTTGAGCAATTGAAGAAAGTGAAAACAAAAACGTGGTAAGAGACTGAACCTTTCGGCTTGTACCCGAATGGCCTATTATGCACGTTCTGTCATGTTCGGCTTGTATTTTAGTAGTTTGTCATAAAAAATTGTAAAATACATAAAATGTCATAAAACAATGAAAGTCACCGTAGTTTCCGCATGCATATGCTCTAAATGTTTATGACTCGACTTATCTATAATTTTTTTTAATGGTTTGTCTGTAATTAATTATTTATTATTATCGTTGCACTCTATACTTTGGATAGATTCCGTCTGTAGATGATCTAAATGTTTATGACTCGACTTATCTGTACAAAAGAATTTTTTTTGTGACGCTAGTTAATATATTTTCCTAATTTTTAATTACAACCTCCCTGAAGTGAAGTAAATAATTATATACTTAAGAATTTACATCACAAGTATATGAATTTACATCACAAGTATATGATCAGCTGGTTTGGTTGGTGCACTAATTTGCTCGAGGTCATAGGTTCGATTCCCCCAATGAGCATTTTTAATGTTTTGTCTGTAATTATTTATTATTATCACCCTGTGTTACTTCTACTGCATTTTTTAATTACACACGCACTCTCCTGATGGTGGGCCATGACCAACACACCGGACACACACACTCTCCAACACATGGAACTTCGTCGTTGCGAATTCAGGGTTCTGAAACTGAACCTGAACGTGCATTTCTTCAGTCCGAGGCTAGACAAACAGTTGTATTGTAACCTCAGTAATGGAAGCACCCGCTTTCTGCAGGAACATGTCACACAACTCACAAGTACACAACTTGCAGCCTACCAGGCAGAACAACATGTCATAGTTACACAAGGCTGAAAAAATGTTAAATTCTGCTACACCTAACCTGTTGTTCTGCCTCTTGAGTCTTTTCCTCTTCCTTTTTTACATTGTGAAGGAACAGCTACAATCGTTTTGGAAATTGGATTCATACGGATAATTCTCGTTTGCATGGACCTAACTTCTGGCCTACAAAACAAGTGTCCTCGGAAGTGGCTGTAATTACATGCTGATGCTGATGCGTGGCCGTGGCTTGTCGTGGTCCCTTGTCTCTTATCAGGTTGATGGCAATAGTTGCAGCAAAGAAGATGTAGCACAGAGTCATGCAGTTCGCTGGAAGCGTGTTGAAGCCATCCACACCCAATATCGCCATGTTTCGGTACACAATGGCATACGGTGCTGCGTATTCGGTGCCGATTGTACCGATGTTATGTATATCGAATCTGATTAGTTATTATGGACGAACAATGCATATTAGAGCCAATGTAAATTCAGTAAAAGCAAGTAGATTATAAGTACAATGAAATTTGTCACATGCTCATGCAATCAAATGGTAGAGCAACAACTAGTCCAGTAATCACAAGTAATAGACATAACTTATTTAAAAAGGTTGCAACTTATTAACTAGTACTCCCTCCGTTTCATCATGTACTGCATATATATTTTCTGAAAAGTCATACCTGTTAAGCATACTAAATGTTCTGTCACACAATGCAACCAAAAAAAACTTCCAGGAGATGCATCACTTGTGCTAAACAGTTTTTTCTTCTTGTACTTGGCAACAAAATTATATAGGTCCCGAGAAATAAAGCCTACCTTGCTGTAACCACCACTATCCTTCTCCATTACTTCCATTATTTGATGTGTCTAAGGCCACCAATTCCATACTCAATGACATCAGCCTTTTGCACATCACTCAGTCCGCGATGTGATCTTATGAATGCTGTCTGGTCAGGCTTAGCGAGTGGATTGTTATGTTCGTCCACAAAATCTTTTACAAACCATTCACCATTATCCATACGAAGCTCGATCTCCATCAGGGCGCCACATCCACAACGTGACAGCGGCCTAGGAGTTCGCACTCGTTCAGTTTTTTCGAAGTGCTTCCTCGCCCGATATCCTTCTTTACAACAGACATAAAGGCGACGAAAAGCTATGTTCGTGCCCGACTTCCTGGTCAGTTCTTCCTTCCTAACACCAAAACCCTTTGACCGAGCATATGCATTATAGTAATTGTAACCTTCTTCCTCGCTGCCAAAAATTTGACTGATCACCATGTCATATTATGCAATGTTCTCGAGGGTGGCACTCCCATATTCCATGTCAAACCCTGCAATTAAAAAGAATCAAATCTAAGTTATTTGAATTCCACCCATGAAACTAAAACACGTATCACTAGCAATGCTTGTGTACATAATCAAACAGAAACATTAGATATACTCCAGTAAGCACTTCCTGATTTGCACCAACAGAACCAGCACCATAGAAGAGTGATTTAAGCAGAAACAATTTAGTACTACCCGCAGACTAATAGGAATATGCAGATTTGTTCAAAGGCCAAACTAGTAGGAATATGCAGATTTATCCAAAGGTCAAACTAGAAGAGTGATTTAACCAAAACCCATAGGGGAGTAACATGCAGATTATGATGATCTCTGTTCAGAGGGGATGTTATCACTGAGGATTGAAGAACGCAATTGCAATGAACTGACAGAGAAGTGGACAGTGTGTTTGTGTTGCCTGAAAGCTGCAACTTTTCTTACTGCAGTTCTATTCCTCTTATTCTGAATTACAAAAGCAAGAGTAGACCTCACGATTCGCTACAGTACAGTTTCAGAAAACTAGCTATCTGATAGAGGAAGATGCACTAGGATTTATTCAACAGGGGATTCGAACAGAACAGAGACCTTACCAGGTTGAAGACGCGCCGCGGAGGTCCAAGATGGCGGGGCCAACTATGTCGAGTGGCGGTGGCGGCTGCGGTGGCGACAGGGAGAACGACGCGAGAGGCGGTGGCCACGGCGGCGAGTGGCGGCGGCGGCGACGCCAGGGAGAAGGAGCAGGGAGCCGCGGCGACAGGGAGAACGACGCGAGCGGCGGTGGCCACGGCGGCGAGTGGCGGCGGCGGCGACGGCAGGGAGAAGTAGCAGGGAGCCGCAGAGGTCCTCGAGGGCGGGGCTAGAGCGACGGGCGGCGGCAGCGGCGACGGGTGGCGGCGGTGGCGACGGCAGGGAGAAGGAGCAGAAGCCGCGGCAAGGATAAGGACGCGAAGGACCAGGGCACCGCTTCGTGGGCGTGAAGTCTGCTCCATTGTTAGTAAATTAACTAACATATTTTTCTACCCATCGCACCCTTAGGAAATTGACGGTTTGATCATGTTGTACTGCTGCCTCCCCTTTGAACAGTACAGGGTACGGTAAAAAAGCTCTAAATCTTAATGCATCATCAGCTAGTTATCCATTAGTCTATATATTTATCTATCTTGAGTAGTATCAGTTCAGTAGCTGTGCCTTGATCACCGTTAGGTTTTGAGCTTATATATGCTATCGAACTGGACCATGTCATAATTGGGTGGTACTACTGTACTGTATTATGGATTGCCATTTGCCGTTTCTGGGTCTGGGGATGGGGTTGCTCCAAAGTTAATGATGCGATCGATCCATGTGTCACGGCTAGCCGCTGCAGTCCAAATCCTGCAGCCCTCTCATGTCCAAAGTTAATCCAGATCCATGTGTCGCGACATCCTCCGTAGCTCATCCACGCCTTAGTGTGCTGCCGAAGCTCTCTGGTGCATGCTCGTCCACGACATGCCCTTTGACATAGCTCTCCTTCCCTGCACCACGTCGCAGCTCACTATCGTAGTTCGCCCACACCTAAGCGTGGCATTGCAGCTCACCCAAAGGCCCCAGACTTGCGCGTGCATGCGTGCCTATACGCGCAGCTCGACTCCCCTGCTTGCCCATGCTAGAGTTCATCGCTGCAGTTCGCCTCCCCTGCTTGCCAGTGCCAACGTCAGTGTTCATCGCTGCAACTCGTCAAGCGACATGCTCAAGGGGTGGCGTGAGCTGCGATGAACAGCAGTATGAGTGGCGCGACGGCGGCAGCAACTAGACCCTTTTGGATGTTATTGGAGCAAGGGGAAGAAGGTGCATGCTGGTCCATAAGATGGATTGCAATTATACTACGGTCTTTCTAAAACTCAGCTAGATGAGTTTTTGTAATGGTCTCATTCACCGTTGTAACCATTAGATCTGTGTTTTAAGATTCGTATGAAACATTTCTTTCGCGTGACAGGATGCATGGGTGTTCTCCTACAGGGCAGCCCCATGTCCGTTGATTTTGTTTTATCTGTCCTTTGTTTGTTTGACTATTGGGCTGGGCTATGTGCGCTTTTCTTTTCTTCATATTTCCTAGCCCAATGAGAAATCATGGGGTCAGAGATATAAATGTAACGTTGTTACTTTTCTGTTTTGTCATTTCTTCACTGTAGCACTTTGTAATGATGTTTTTTTTCGTCCAATCGTCACACAATAAATTATAGTCGTTGTGTGTTCTGTCCACGGGAAAAATAACACGCTATACCGTCGCTAGTAACATGCTATAGGACGTATAGAGAATTGTCTCGTTAAATTTATTAATGTATAATGTCTTGTTAATAACACGCTATAGCATGCTAATAATATATTTCTAGGGACGACACTATTTTGTATAGTGCGTTATTTTTTTCCTTGGTTTTGTCCAAGGGAGGCGGCTCTAATTTTGTATAGGACGTGGCCCATGTGCATGAGTAGTAGATTTTTTGTTTTTCGTTTATGGAGCTAGGTTATATGAGCTTTTATTCTTCTTTTTTTTTACTCAGCGGAAAAAGGGAAAGAGGATATGATTCAATGATGTGAATCGTTGATGTGCTAATTGCATGTTATTGTAACTTGTTTTCATTTTTAAATCTCGTTAGTGTCATCTGTTGACCCTAGCTTCTAGGGTCAGCTTTTTGTAACGACTTTCTTTTCACATATTTTTCTCCCATGATTAATTGCTGTTTATTTTTTCTTATTTCACTAATATGTAGTAGAATACAATTCCAATATTCTCCCATTAACTAAATTAGTGTATTCATTTTGTTTTTTAGATTAATATTCATTTGTTACCATAGATTGGATAATTGATTATTAAGTGATTTCACTATTTTTATTTGTCTCTTCCATTTATTCATTTTCTATTTTTGTTGTTTCATATTTTTATTTTTCATTTATTTTCTATTTTTATTCATCTTATTTATTTTTATTTTGTGTACTTTTTTCTAATGATATCAAAGCCCATGCCTCCTTTTTGGTAGAAATGCTTTTTTCATGAGTTTTTCTGTCAAAAGTTTTGTGCTACAAAAGTTTTTAACTCTGGTCACATCTGCTAGTTTTTTAAATTGGGTTGTAATTACAATCTATCAACTTGGGTTGCAACTATTAGGTTTTACGTGAAGTTGCAACCGCGAGGTTTTCAAAAATGGTACGCGAACACCATTTTTCAAATGTGGCTGCGACTACGGGCTTTCATATCGTGGTTGTAACTGCAAGTATTCGAAGTCGAGTCGCAACTATAGGTTTTCAAAGTCGGGGTAGCAACTGCAAGTGTTTAAAGTCAGGTCGCAACTGCAAGTGTTCAAAGTCGGGTCGCAACTGCAAGTTTGAAGTCGGGTCGCAACCGCAAGTTTCCAAAGCCGGGTCGCAACTGCAAGTTTCCAAAGTTGGGCAGCAATTGCAAGTGTTTAAAGTCAGGGCGCAACTGCAAGTGTTCAAAGTCGGGCAGCAACTGCAAGTTTCTAAAGTCGGGTCGCAACTGCAAGTTTTCAAAGTCGGGTCGCTACTGCAAGTTTCCGAAATCGGGTCGCAACTGCAAGTTCCCAAAGTCGGGTCGCAATTGCAAGTTTCCAAAGTCGGGGCCCAACTGCAAGCTTCCAGAGTTGGGTAGCAACTGCAAGTGTTTAAAGTCAGGGCGCAACTGCAAGTGTTCAAAGTCGGGTCGCAACTGCAAGTTTCTAAAGTCAGGTCGCAACTGCATGTTTCTAAAGTCGGATCGCTACTGCAAGTTTCCAAGATCGGGTCACAGCTGCAAGTTCCCAAAGTCGGGTCGCAACTGCAAGTTTCCAAAGTCGGAGCCCAACTGCAAGTATTCAAGTGTATTAAAAAAAGGGTGTGACTACAAGTTTTGAAGTCGGGTCGCAACTGCCAATTTGCTAGTGAGGTCGCCATTACAAATATTAAAAGAGGGGCCCAAGTGCAAGTTTTCATAGTCGGGTTCCAGAGTCGGTCATTTAAAAAAATGATGGATTTTAATAAACAAATAAATAAATAATGCATGGGACAAGACCGGGATAGATCATGTGCGCCAGAGGTGTCATGCCGGTGATTACTGCGGAACTAAGGCAAATCTGAAAAAACAACAAAGAAAACATCTTTTTAAAACAACTCCTATTGTTCTTCTTATGACTGGATATAGCTCAAGAAGAACACACTCCACAACTGTGTTATGGCAACCAAAATATGTTGTACAAATTAGCCCACTAGGACGTAATGTGCTTCTCTTACGTATTCGTATGTTTGCTCTTCCATGAGTGACAATAGAAATGAAAAGGCTAAGCCCAAAAAACAACACGACATGTACAAACCTTGGAGAGAAGGAAAATATCCGATCAACATATATGATGATGTCATGTGAATGGGACCATAGATAAATCTCAGCTAGCTGAGTTCTAGGTACTCCCATTATACTAAGCTGTGCTTGCTATAATCCCACCTGTTTACATCAAGAATAGCAGACATATTTAATTTCACATGCAGTATATGCTTTGTTGAGCTTGCATTGCAGTAGCTTATTCGAAGGCTGGATATTCTCTTGACACAAATTAAGCAGCAGGTCGTAATTATTCTCCAGTTTATACGAACTCCTCGTCTCCTCGCACCAGGCCAAGCTCACATTTAGATTTCACGCCGCCGGCACCGGGATGCTTGGCGTCCAGGCGATCGACGGCAGTGACGTCCTAGAAATCGGTGCCATCGACGTCCAACTGTCAGGAGCCGGCGTCCAAGCAGAGTCCAGAGATGAAGCCGGCCGGCGTTGTGACTAGAAGGCCGGGCTCACTGTCGGGTTCTAAGCTCATGTAAATACAGACATGGTAGGGCAGGACTGAAAGAAATACTCAGTTTCAGAACTGCGACATGCTCGGCTCATCGGATGTTGACTCCACTCCACGCCCAGTTTCAGGAAAGAGTAAAATTTCACACAGAATAAAACGTATCACAGTTTCAAATTTCTTACACGAGTTTGGCACCAAGTGGCAAACTAGAGTGAACAAATGCATGAGTTTGTACATGACAATGAGACATCAGCTGCATTGCATCATCTTCTCATGTGCCATGAGAAGCAACTGCATTATTAAAAATACCCAAGTCTTCAGCGTGGAAGCATTTCGCTGGTCATACAACAAAAGCAACTCGTGTAGGATAACAACATACTAGTCAACTACTCCATCCGTTCCTAAATATAAGACCTTTTAAAGATTGCACTATGAACTACATACGGATGTACATAGACATATTTTAGAGTATAGATGCACTCATTTTGCTCCATATGTAGTCTTCTAATGAAATCTTTGAAAGGTCTTATATTTTGGAACGGAGGGAGTATAAGTACTCCCTCCGTCTGAAAATACTTGTCCTAGAAATATATAAAATGGGCGTATCCATAACTGAAATAAGTCTAGATACATCTATTTCTATGACAAGTATTTCCGGACGGAGGAAGTAATAAGCATGATTTTGTCTTTCATGAAAAAAAAACATGGTGTTGTAGTGAAGGGCTATATCTTATCCATGATAAGAGAAATATTGTTAGAATTAGCGAAGAGAAATAAGCCATATACGATGCACCACTCTATTCTACAAATTTTGCATCAATTCTTGCAGTTATCATTGAGAATGGCGTTTTGGTTTCCGGGAGTGCACGCTCCTGCATGAATAGTAAACAAAAAAATAATATTCTAATAGTTTTTTTTTAGAAAAACAGATTTGTTTTATAGATGTTCGTGTTAGTGTCGCAAACATTTTAGAAAATTTCATGCGGAACGGAATAGCAATGTTTCACCGGTTAAAAAGCCAAATTTAAGATAACATTTGATGTTTTTGTTGTTTCTTTTTTTGCACAGGACAAAGATGTTTAAGTTTTTTGCCTACAAATTTCTATCTAGCATTTGAATGTGACAAAGAACACATCAATCTTTTGTTGAAATTCTTGTGACATTTAAAAAAATATTTAACGCGTGCGCTCCTGGGAGCACCAACGGATTTCCGATTACTATCTCACTACATGTAGAATTTGGAAAATCATAATCATGATTTTAGACTTATACAAATGTCCTATTTATAGTAGATATATAGCCCCATGAGGAACCTAAGAGATCCCGCAACAGGCCGGCCTGCAAAACTCGTTTAAGGACGTCCACAAAACTTTTTTACGCTACAGTGAGCCCAGCATGCAAAACTCGTTTAAGGACGTCTACAAAACTTTTTTACGGCACTGCGAGCCCGGCCCGCAAAACTCATTTAAGGACGTCCACAAAACTTTTTACGGTACTGCGAGCCCTTAGACGGAATAGATCTCGTAAACCCGCCCCACAAATGTTTCGCGGGACGCGTTTACGAGATCTGTTCCGCGCCGAGGGCTTGCGGTACCACAAATAAAATCATAGGAAAAATATCGAGACACGTTCATCATCATTAGTTCATATCTAGTTCATCATCATATATATACGCCACTACTTGTTCATCATACTAGCACATCACATCCAAAATCATGGGCAACATACGAGGTATCAAGTTTAGCCTTACAAATGCGCAATCAAACAAAACAAAACAAATGCTCAAATGACATAGAGCAATCAAGCAACATCTTCATTGTTGCGAAGGATACCACCTCCATCTTCATGAACTTGGACCGGAGAGTGAGCACCACCATGTTCATGAACTTGGACCAGAGAATGAGCACCGCCACCACCATCATCATCATCATCATCATCACCACCACCACCATTCACATTGTTCGTCGAAGAACCAATCGCACCACCGGCGCCTCCATCACCACCACCACCACCACCACCACCACCACAACCACCACCACCACCATTCACTTGGTTTAATTTGCCGAAGTACCACCGCAATATCGAACCCATCCCCTCCGCCATCAGCACCACCACCACCATTGCCAAACTGACCACCCATGCCGAACTCTCCACCACCCATGCCGAAGCCGCCACCACAACCACCCATGCCGAACCCTCCACCAACATTGCCGAAAGAAAAGCCCCCTCCAAACCCAACACCACTACCGACCATAATATTTTGAAGCTCTATCTTCCTCCGGAGCATGATCTGCATTCTTTTCATCTCCCAAAATTCTCTTGCCATTGCGTCCATTCCCTCCCAATTCATCATTGATACTTGTGATATGTGATAGGTTTTCTGCGAAGAGGAACAAATGACACAACACAATACAGGTAAGTATTTTCCTCAGTATAGAACCAAGGTTTATCGAAACAATAGGAGTAACAACTGTTGGAAATATGCCATAGAGGCAATAATAAATTAGTTATTATTGTATTTCTTTGTTCATGATAATTGTTTATTATCCATGCTATAATTGTATTGATTGGAAACACAAATACATGTGTGGATACATAGACAAAACACAGTCCCTAGTAAGCCTCTAGTTAACTAGCTCGTTGATCAAAGATAGTCAAGGTTTCCTGACCATAGACAAGTGTTGTCACTTGATAATGGGATCACATCATTAGGAGCTTCCTGAAAGACTCACAAAGACCCGGCTGGAGAGGTTGCAGAATCAGACTGTTGCAATATGCCTTCCTGCTCAATGCATCTGCCACAACATTTGCCTTGCCTGGCGTGTACTCAACACTCGGATTAAAATCCTGGAGCATTTCCACCCAACGTGTTTGCCGAAGATTCAAGTTAGGCTGAGTGAAGATGTACTTGAGACTCTTGTGATCGGTGAAAACTTCAACCTTACGTTCCAACAAGAGATGTCTCCATGTCATCAAGGCGTGTACCACAACTGCTAGCTCGAGATCATGCACATGATAGTTCTTCTCCACATGCTTCAACTGCCTGGAGGTATAAGCAACCACCTTCTTATCTTGCATCAAGACTTCACCAATACCCTGGAGAGAAGCGTCGCAAAAGACCTGGTACGGCTTGGAATCATCCGGAGGGGCCAAGACCGGAGTGGAGATAAGCTTCTCTTTGAGTGTATCGAAAGCCAGTTGACACTCTGGAGACCAAGCATACTTAACACCCTTCTGAAGAAGACTACAGAGCGGCTTGGCGATCTTAGAGAAGTTCTCAACGAATCTTCTGCAATATCCAGCAAGCCCGAGAAAGCTTCGAAGCTGCTTCACATTCTGCGGAGGCTCCCATTCAACAATGGCTTGAACCTTGGACGGATCAACTTTAATGCCCTCGGCAGAGATAATATGCCCAAGATAAACCACTTCTTTCAGCCAGAACTCACACTTGGAAGACTTGGCATGCAACTTGTACTCTCTCAGCTTATCAAGCACCAATCTGAGATGTTTTCATGTTCTTCCTCAGTCTCAGAAAAGACCAGAATGTCGTTGAGATAGAGCAAGACAAATTCATTCTTGTATGGGGAGAAAATATAGTTCATCAATCGACAAAATGTCAGAGGAGCATTTGCCAGACCAAAATACATGACCGTATACTCATACGAGCCAAAACTAGTCCTAAATGTCGTCTTGGAAATGTCTTCCTCGCGAATGCGAATTTGATGATAGCCCATTCTGAGATCAAGCTTGGAGAATACCTTAGCACCTTTCAACTATTCGAACAACTCAGTTATGTTCGGAAGTGGATATTTGTTCTTGATTGTCTTCTTGTTCAATGGACGGTAATCGACACACAGCCGGTCCGAGCCATCCTTCTTCTTGACAAATAGAACACCAAAGCCCCACGGAGACGAGCTCGGTCTGATCAAACCCAAACGCTCCTGCTCATCGAGTTGACTCTTAAGTTCCTTCAATTCTTCTGGACCCAGCTTGTACGGCCGTTTGCACACTGGCTCTGTGCCTGGCTCAAGCTCAATGATAAACTCAACTTCACGGTGCGGAGGCATGCCTAGCAGCTCTTCAGGAAACACATCTTGATATTCGCAGACCACTGGGACTTGCTCAATGGGATTGATCTCACCCTTTTCATTCAAGGAGAACAGACGGATTGTATCATCGCGCGCCGCGAATATAATCACGTCTTCTGAAGAGTGGGTAAGCTTCACTTCTTTGGCTTCGCAATCAATTGACGCCTTGTTCATGACCAACCAGTCCATACCAAGAATCAAGTCGATGTCGGAATTGCCCAAGACAATAGGAGATGCCAGAAAAGAATAACTGCCTAACTTAACAGAAGCATCCGGAACCCTCATGTGAGAACTCATGCGCATGCCCGGAGAAACCACACGGAAGGGACTATCCAAATAAATTGCAGGAATATTATGCTTATCTATGAAAGGCTTGGAGATGAAGCAATGCGAAGCACCTGAATCAAATAACACTTTAGCACGAATATCATTGATGAGGAGGTTACCCATGATCACATTAGAGGAGTTGTCTGCTTCAGCTGCGTTCACCATGTTGACTCGAGCTGATCTGGGGTTGAATTTGACAAGAGCGTTGCTTGGAGGTTTACTTGGAGGAGGAGGCGACATACGGAGCTGAGAAGTACAGTTGTTGGCATAGTGACCCTTCTGTCCACATTTGTGACAAGTGACATCTGCTGGCTGCCGGAACTTAGTCTGAGGAGGCCCTTGCTTCTGATGCTGGTATCTCTCCTGGAAGCCAGGGTTGGGTGGGTGGGAAGAACCACGACCACCTGAGTGCCTCAGCTGTTGTGAGTGCCGAGGAGGAGGAGGAGAAACCCAAAACCTTTGTTGCTTCTGAACCACCTGAGTCGAGGGAGCTGGAATCTCTGAAGCGCTTCTTGGAATTAACTAGCTCGTTGATCAAAGATAGTCAATGTTTCCTGACCATAGACAAGTGTTGTCACTTGATAACGGGATCACATCATTAGGCGAGTTCTCTGGCAGTGGCGGATTGAGCGACGAATTGGCTGCTGGTGTGTTCTCTGGAAGCGACGGATTGGTTGCTGGCGGGTTGAGCGATGGATTGCATGGCGACGGATTCCCTGATGGCGGCGGATTGCGCGACGGATTGGCTGCTGGTGTGTTCTTTGGAAGCGATTGATTGGCTGCCGGCGGGTTGAGCGACTGATTGCGTGGCGACGGATTGCCTGATGGCGGCGGATTGCGTGGCGGCGCATTCCCTGGTGGCGGCGGATTGCCTGATGTCGTTTTCCTTGGTGGCGAATGATAAGAACGATGCTCCATGGCTGTTTTTGGAGGACAACGTAAAAATGGTGGCGGCGGCAATTGGAGGCAGATTAGATTGATGGCCGTCCCTAATTAATAGTATGGTGGGTTAGATAAGGACGCGAGTGTGGTTTCTGTTATTATTTTATCCTGAAAATAATGGCAGCTATACCTAACTCTTATTTTTTTCCTGAGAGTTGTACGTAACTCCCGTGCTGCACGATTAGTTTCATACATAGTATCAAGTTTTTTCTTAAAATTGTACGGGACTCTCTTTTTTCATGAGTTCTATTTTAGGGTTTTTCTCCATCGAAAATGCATAGAAAATATATATAATGCCATAAAACAATGAAATTTGGCATCCTTTTTTTCATTATGATATGATGTACTTTAAAATTTTTGGGACCAATAGAAGAAAGAGAAAAGAAACGTACTAGGAGACTACCACTTGGCTTGCACCCGAACGACCTACTATGAATAAGGTCTCATTTTGGGGATGAATAAAATCACATAAAATTTGGCCAATAAATGTGCATGCCCATGTTGGTCGTATATGCAAAATTTAAACGAATTTTGACACCGTATGCACGTTGCGTCACGTTCGGCTTGTATTTTAGTGTTTTTACTTCAAAAATACATACAATGCCATAAAACAATGAAATTTGGCATCCATTCTTTCCACTATGATACAATGTATTAGATTTGTTTTTGGACCAATTGAAGAAAGTGAAAAGAAACGTGTTAGGAGAGTCACCCTTTCGGCTTGTACCCGAACCCCTATCATGAACATGGTCAATTTTTGACCATGCATGAAATCACACGAAATTTGGCCAATAAATGTGCATGCCCATGCTGGTCGTATATGCACAGTTCCCATGCTGGTCGTATATGCACAGTTTAAACGAATTTCGACAACGTATGCACGTTGCGTCACATTCGGCTTGTATTTTAGTGTTTTTACTTCGAAAATACATAAAAATACATACAATGCCATAAAACAATGAAATTTGGCATCCATTCTTTCCACTATGATACAATGTATTAGATTTTTTTTGGACCAATTGAAGAAAGTTAAAAGATACGTGCTAGGAGAGTCACCCTTTCGGCTTGTACCCGAACCCCTACCATGAACATGGTCAATTTTTGACCATGCATGAAATCACACAAAATTTGGCCAATAAATGTGCATGCCCATGTTGGTTCGTATATGCAAAATTTAAACGAATTTCGACACCGTATGCACGTTGCGTCACGGTGGACTTGTATTTTAGTGTTTTTACTTCGAAAATACATAAAAATACATACAATGCCATAAAACAATGAAATTTGGCATCCATTCTTTCCACTATGATACTTCCTCCGTTCCTAGATGAAGGGTGTATAGTTTTTTACACCAATATTAATGCATGGCCTGGAAAAGGAACTTTCGTTGGTTTTGGACGTAAATGCCCCTACCATAATCACGTGAGAGTAGGGAAGAAAAAAAGGAATCCTGGATCCTCTCTCTCGGTAGTTGAGTTTGTTTAGCGTAACAAATCCCAGAAATCCTAGATGGCGCATTCTCCCCCGATCCTCAGGGAAAGACTCCCCCAATCGCAGCCACCCCTTTGCTCCGCGCATTCTCCCGCGATCAACATGGCGCGCGTCTCCTCCCTACTCTCTCCCGCGCGGCTAATCTTTTTCCTAACTAACCACAAATCTTACCAAACCACAACATGCACAACGTCATATGTAATCTCCTTTTTTCTAGGAAGGCCAAGTGTGGGACTAGCTATTGCAGGGGCAAAAGTGTCAATCAAATGAATACACCTTATAATCTGAATTTTTTCACAAAAAACTATACACCCTACATCTAGGAACGGAGGGAGTACAATGTATTAGATTTGTTTTTGGACCAATTGAAGAAAGTTAAAAGATACGTGCTAGGAGAGTCACCCTTTCGGCTTGTACCCGAACCCCTACCATGAACATGGTCAATTTTTGACCATGCATGAAATCACACAAAATTTGGCCAATAAATGTGCATGCCCATGCTGGTCGTATATGCAAAATTTAAACGAATTTCGATACCGTATGCACGTTACGTCACGTTCGACTTGTATTTTAGTGTTTTTACATCGAAAATACATAAAAAATATATAGAATGCCATAAATCAATGAAATTTGGCGTCCATTCTTTCGAGTATGATACAATGTATTAGAATTTTTTTTGAGCAATTGAAGAAAGTGAAAAAAAAACGTGGTAAGAGACTGAACCTTTCGGCTTGTACCCGAATGGCCTATTATGCACGTTCTGTCATGTTCGGCTTGTATTTTAGTAGTTTGTCATAAAAAATTGTAAAATACATAAAATGTCATAAAACAATGAAATTCACCGTAGTTTCCGCATGCATATGCTCTAAATGTTTATGACTCGACTTATCTATAATTTTTTTAATGTTTTGTCTGTAATTATTTATTTATTATTATCGTTGCACTCTATAATTTGGATAGATTCCGTCTGTAGATGATCTAAATGTTTATGACTCGACTTATCTGTACAAAAGAATTTTTTTGTGACGCTAGTTAATATATTTTCCTAATTTTTAATTACAACCTCCCTGAAGTGAAGTAAATAATTATATACTTAAGAATTTACATCACAAGTATATGAATTTACATCACAAGTATATGATCAGCTGGTTTGGTTGGTGCACTAATTTGCTCGAGGTCATAGGTTCGATTCCCCCAATGAGCATTTTTAATGTTTTGTCTGTAATTATTTATTATTATCACCCTGTGTTACTTCTACTGCATTTTTTAATTATATACGCACTCTCCTGATGGTGGGCCATGACCAACACACCGGACACACACACTCTCCAACACATGGAACTTCGTCGTTGCGAATTCAGGGTTCTGAAACTGAACCTGAACGTGCATTTCTTCAGTCCGAGGCTAGACAAACAGTTGTATTGTAACCTCAGTAATGGAAGCACCCGCTTTCTGCAGGAACATGTCACACAACTCACAAGTACACAACTTGCAGCCTACCAAGCAGAACAACATGCCATAGTTACACAAGGCTGAAAAAATGTTAAATTCTGCTACACCTAATCTGTTGTTCTGCCTCTTGAGTCTTTTCCTCTTCCTTTTTTACATTGTGAAGGAACAGCTACAATCGTTTTGGAAATTGGATTCATACGGATAATTCTCGTTTGCATGGACCTAACTTCTGGCCTACAAAACAAGTGTCCTCGGAAGTGGCTGTAATTACATGCTGATGCTGATGCGTGGCCGTGGCTTGTCGTGGTCCCTTGTCTCTTATCAGGTTGATGGCAATAGCTGCAGCAAAGAAGATGTAGCACAGAGTCATGCAGTTCGCTGGAAGCGTGTTGAAGCCCTCCACACCCAATATCGCCATGTTTCGGTACACAATGGCATACGGTGCTGCGTATTCGGTGCCGCTTGTACCGATGTTATGTATATCGAATCTGATTAGTTATTATGGACGAACAATGCATATTAGAGCCAATGTAAATTCAGTAAAAGCAAGTAGATTATAAGTACAATGAAATTTGTCACATGCTCATGCAATCAAATGGTAGAGCAACAACTAGTCCAGTAATCACAAGTAATAGACATAACTTATTTAAAAAGGTTGCAACTTATTAACTAGTACTCCCTCCGTTTCATCATGTACTGCATATATATTTTCTGAAAAGTCATACCTGTTAAGCATACTAAATGTTCTGTCACACAATGCAACCAAAAAAAACTTCCAGGAGATGCATCACTTGTGCTAAACATTTTTTTCTTCTTGTACTTGGCAACAAAATTATATAGGTCCCGAGAAATAAAGCCTACCTTGCTGTAACCACCACTATCCTTCTCCATTACTTCCATTATTTGATGTGTCTAAGGCCACCAATTCCATACTCAATGACATCAGCCTTTTGCACATCACTCAGTCCGCGATGTGATCTTATGAAAGCTGTCTGGTCAGGCTTAGCGAGTGGATGGTTATGTTCGTCCACAAAATCTTTTACAAACCATTCACCATTATCCATACGAAGCTCGATCTCCATCCGGGCGCCACATCCACAACGTGACAGCGGCCTAGGAGTTCGCACTTGTTCAGTTTTTTCGAAGTGCTTCCTCGCCCGATATCCTTCTTTACAACAGACATAAAGGCGACGAAAATCTATGTTCGTGCCCGACTTCCTGGTCAGTTCTTCCTTTCTAACACCAAAACCCTTTGACCGAGCATATGCATTATAGTAATTGTAACCTTCTTCCTCGCTGCCAAAAATTTGACTGATCACCATGTCATATTCTGCAATGTTCTCGAGGGTGGCACTCCCATATTCCATGTCAAACCCTGCAATTAAAAAGAATCAAATCTAAGTTATTTGAATTTCACCCATGAAACTAAAACACGTATCAGTAACAATGCTTGTGTACATAATCAAACAGAAACATTAGATATACTCCAGTAAGCACTTCCTGATTTGCACCAACAGAACCAGCACCATAGAAGAGTGATTTAAGCAGAAACAATTTAGTACTACCCGCTGACTAATAGGAATATGCAGATTTGTCCAAAGGCCAAACTAGTAGGAATATGCAGATTTATCCAAAGGTCAAACTAGAAGAGTGATTTAACCAAAACCCATAGGGGAGTAACACACAGATTATGATGATCTCTGTTCAGAGGGGATGTTATCACTAAAGATTGAAGAACGCAATTGCAATGAACTGACAGAGAAGTGGACAGTGTGTTTGTGTTGCCTGAAAGCTGCAACTTTTCTTACTGCAGTTCTATTCCTCTTATTCTGAATTACAAAAGCAAGAGTAGACCTCACGATTCGCTAGAGTACAGTTTCAGAAAACTAGCTATCTGATAGAGGAAGATGCACTAGGATTTATTCAACAGGGGATTCGAACAGAACGGAGACCTTACCAGGTTGAAGACGCGCCGCGGAGGTCCAAGATGGCGGGGCCAACTATGTCGAGTGGCGGTGGCGGCTGCGGCGGCGATAGGGAGAACGACGCGAGAGGCGGTGGCCACGGCGGCGAGTGGCGGCGGCGGCGACGCCAGGGAGAAGGAGCAGGGAGCCGCGGCGACAGGGAGAACGACGCGAGCAGCGGTGGCCACGGCGGCGAGTGGCGGCGGCGGCGACGGCAGGGAGAAGTAGCAGGGAGCCGCAGAGGTCCTCGAGGGCGGGGCTAGAGCGACGGGCGGCGGCAGCGGCGACGGGTGGCGGCGGTGGCGACGGCAGGGAGAAGGAGCAGGAGCCGCGGCAAGGATAAGGACGCGAAGGACCAGGGTACCGCTTCGTGGGCGTGAAGTCTGCTGCATTGTTAGTAAATTAACTAACATATTTTTCTACCCATCGTACCCTTAGGAAATTGACGGTTTGATCATGTTATACTGCTGCCTCCCCTTTGAACAGTACAGGGTACGGTAAAAAAGCTCTAAATCTTAATGCATCATCAGCTAGTTATCCATTAGTCTATATATTTATCTATCTTGAGTAGTATCAGTTCAGTAGCTGTGCCTTGATCACCGTTAGGTTTTGAGCTTATATATGCTATCGAACTGGACCATGTCATAATTGGGTGGTACTACTGTACTGTATTATGGATTGCCATTTGCGTTGCTTAATCAGTTGTTTCCCTATCTTCTTGCTGTTCCTTGTGATATGTTGAGAGTCGCACCTGCCTGGCACTGTTTCCCGTTTCTGGGTCTGGGGATGGGGTTGCTCCAAAGTTAATGATGCGATCGATCCATGTGTCACGGCTAGCCGCTGCAGTCCAAATCCTGCAGCCCTCTCATGTCCAAAGTTAATCCAGATCCATGTGTCGCGACATCCTCCGTAGCTCATCCACGCCTTAGTGTGCCGCCGAAGCTCTCTGGTGCATGCTCGTCCACGACATGCCCTTTGACATAGCTCTCCTTCCCTGCACCACGTCGCAGCTCACTATCGTAGTTCGCCCACACCTAAGCGTGGCATTGCAGCTCACCCAAAGGCCCCAGACTTGCGCGTGCATGCGTGCCTATACGCGCAGCTCGACTCCCCTGCTTGCCCATGCTAGAGTTCATCGCTGCAGTTCGCCTCCCCTGCTTGCCAGTGCCAACGTCAGTGTCCATCGCTGCAACTCGTCAAGCGACATGCTCAAGGGGTGGCGTGAGCTGCGATGAACAGCAGTATCAGTGGCGCGACGGCGGCAGCAACTAGACCCTTTTGGATGTTATTGGAGCAAGGGGAAGAAGGTGCATGCTGGTCCATAAGATGGATTGCAATTATACTACGGTCTTTCTAAAACTCAGCTAGATGAGTTTTTGTTATGGTCTCATTCACCGTTGTAACCATTAGATCTGTGTTTTAAGATTCGTATGAAACATTTCTTTCGCGTGACAGGATGCATGGGTGTTCTCCTACAGGGCAGCCCCATGTCCGTTGATTTTGTTTTATCTGTCCTTTGTTTGTTTGACTATTGGGCTGGGCTATGTGCGCTTTTCTTTTCTTCATATTTCCTAGCCCAATGAGAAATCATGGGGTCAGAGATATAAATGTAACGTTGTTACTTTTCTGTTTTGTCATTTCTTCACTGTAGCACTTTGTAATGATGTTTTTTTCGTCCAATCGTCACACAATAAATTATAGTCGTTGTGTGTTCTGTCCACGGGAAAAATAACACGCTATACCGTCGCTAGTAACATGCTATAGGACGTATAGAGAATTGTCTCGTTAAATTTATTAATGTATAATGTCTTGTTAATAACACGCTATAGCATGCTAATAATATATTTCTAGGGACGACACTATTTTGTATAGTGCGTTATTTTTTTCCTTGGTTTTGTCCAAGGGAGGCGGCTCTAATTTCGTATAGGACGTGGCCCATGTGCATGAGTAGTAGATTTTTTGTTTTTCGTTTATGGAGCTAGGTTATATGAGCTTTTATTCTTCTTTTTTTGACTCAGCGGAAAAAGGGAAAGAGGATATGATTCAATGATGTGAATCGTTGATGTGCTAATTGCATGTTATTGTAACTTGTTTTCATTTTTAAATCTCGTTAGTGTCATCTGTTGACCGTAGCTTCTAGGGTCAGCTTTTTGTAACGACTTTCTTTTCACATATTTTTCTCCCATGATTAATTGCTGTTTATTTTTTCTTATTTCACTAATATGTAGTAGAATACAATTCCAATATTCTCCCATTAACTAAATTAGTGTATTCATTTTGTTTTTTAGATTAATATTCATTTGTTACCATAGATTGGATAATTGATTATTAAGTGATTTCACTATTTTTATTTGTCTCTTCCATTTATTCATTTTCTATTTTTGTTGTTTCATATTTTTATTTTTCATTTATTTTCTATTTTTATTCATCTTATTTATTTTTATTTTGTGTACTTTTTTCTAATGATATCAAAGCCCATGCCTCCTTTTTGGTAGAAATGCTTTTTTCATGAGTTTTTCTGTCAAAAGTTTTGTGCTACAAAAGTATTTAACTCTGGTCACATCTGCTAGTTTTTTAAATTGGGTTGTAATTACAATCTATCAACTTGGGTTGCAACTATTAGGTTTTACGTGAAGTTGCAACCGCGAGGTTTTCAAAACTGGTACGCGAACACCATTTTTCAAATGTGGCCGCGACTACGGGCTTTCATATCGTGGTTGTAACTGCAAGTATTCGAAGTCGAGTCGCAACTATAGGTTTTCAAAGTCGGGGTAGCAACTGCAAGTGTTTAAAGTCAGGTCGCAACTGCAAGTGTTCAAAGTCGGGTCACAACTGCAAGTTTCTGAAGTCGGGTCGCAACCGCAAGTTTCCAAAGCCGGGTCGCAACTGCAAGTTTCCAAAGTTGGACAGCAACTGCAAGTGTTTAAAGTCAGGGCGCAACTGCAAGTGTTCAAAGTCGGGCAGCAACTGCAAGTTTTCAAAGTCGGGTCGCTACTGCAAGTTTCTAAAATCGGGTCGCAACTGCAAGTTGCCAAAGTCGGGTCGCAATTGCAAGTTTCCAAAGTCGGGGCCCAACTGCAAGTTTCCAAAGTCGGGGCCCAACTGCAAGTTTCCAGAGTTGGGTAGCAACTGCAAGTGTTTAAAGTCAGGGCGCAACTTCAAGTGTTCAAAGTCGGGTCGCAACTGCAAGTTTCTAAAGTCAGGTCGCAACTGCATGTTTCCAAAGTCGGATCGCTACTGCAAGTTTCCAAGATCGGGTCACAGCTGCAAGTTCCCAAAGTCGGGTCGCAACTGCAAGTTTCCAAAGTCGGAGCCCAACTGCAAGTATTCAAGTGTATTAAAAAAAGGGTGTTACTACAAGTTTTGAAGTCGGGTCGCAACTGCCAATTTGCTAGTGAGGTCGCAATTACAAATATTAAAAGAGGGGCCCAAGTGCAAGTTTTCATAGTCGGGTTCCAGAGTCGGTCATTTAAAAAAATGATGGATTTTAATAAACAAATAAATAAATAATGCATGGGACAAGACCGGGATAGATCATGTGCGCCGGAGGTGTCATGCCGGTGATTACTGCTGAACTAAGGCAAATCTGAAAAAACAACAAAGAAAACATCTTTTTAAGACAACTCCTATTGTTCTTCTTATGACTGGATATAGCTCAAGAAGAGCACACTCCACAACTGTGTTATGGCAACCAAAATATGTTGTACAAATTAGCCCACTAGGACGTAATGTGCTTCTCTTACGTATTCGTATGTTTGCTCTTCCATGAGTGACAATAGAAATGAAAAGGCTAAGCCCAAAAAACAACACGACATATAGAAACCTTGGAGAGAAGGAAAATATCCGATCAACATATATGATGATGTCATGTGAATGGGACCATAGATAAATCTCAGCTAGCTGAGTTCTAGGTACTCCCATTATACTAAGCTGTGCTTGCTATAATCCTACCTGTTTACATCAAGAATAGCAGACATATTTAATTTCACATGCAGTATATGCTTTGTTGAGCTTGCATTGCAGTAGCTTATTCGAAGGCTGGATATTCTCTTGACACAAATTAAGCAGCAGGTCGTAATTATTCTCCAGTTTATACGAACTCCTCGTCTCCTCGCACCAGGCCAAGCTCACATTTAGATTTCACGCCGCCGGCACCGGGATGCTTGGCGTCCAGGCGATCGACGGCAGTGACGTCCTAGAAATCGGTGCCATCGACGTCCAACTGTCAGGAGCCGGCGTCCAAGCAGAGTCCAGAGATGAAGCCGGCCGGCGTTGTGACTAGAAGGCCGGGCTCACTGTCGGGTTCTAAGCTCATGTAAATACAGACATGGTAGGGCAGGACTGAAAGAAATACTCAGTTTCAGAATTGCGACATGCTCGGCTCATCGGATGTTGACTCCACTCCACGCCCAGTTTCAGGAAAGAGTAAAATTTCACACAGAATAAAACGTATCACAGTTTCAAATTTCTTACACGAGTTTGGCACCAAGTGGCAAACTAGAGTGAACAAATGCATGAGTTTGTACATGACAATGAGACATCAGCTGCATTGCATCATCTTCTCATGTGCCATGAGAAGCAACTGCATTATTAAAAATACCCAAGTCTTCAGCGTGGAAGCATTTCGCTGGTCATACAACAAAAGCAACTCGTGTAGGATAACAACATACTAGTCAACTACTCCATCCGTTCCTAAATATAGGACCTTTTAAAGATTGCACTATGAACTACATACGGATGTACATAGACATATTTTAGAGTATAGATGCACTCATTTTGCTCCATATGTAGTCTTCTAATGAAATCTCTAAAAGGTCTTATATTTTGGAACGGAGGGAGTATAAGTACTACCTCCGTCTGAAAATACTTGTCCTAAAAATATATAAAATGGGCGTATCCATAACTGAAATAAGTCTAGATACATCTATTTCTATGACAAGTATTTCCGGACGAAGGAAGTAATAAGCATGATTTTGTCTTTCATGAAAAAAAAACATGGTGTTGTAGTGAAGGGCTATATCTTATCCATGATAAGAGAAATATTGTTAGAATTAGCGAAGAGAAATAAGCCATATACGATGCTCCACTCTATTCTACAAATTTTACATTAATTCTTGCAGTTATCATTGAGAATGGCGTTTTGGTTTCCGGGAGTGCACGCTCCTGCATGAATAGTAAACAAAAAAAAAATTCTAATAGTTTTTTCTTAAAAAAACAGATTTGTTTTGTAGATGTTCGTGTTAGTGTCGCAAACATTTTAAAAAATTTCATGCGGAACGGAATAGCGATGTTTCACCGGTTAAAAAGCCAAATTTAAGATAACATTTGATGTTTTTGTTGTTGTTTTTTTTCACAGGACAAAGATGTTTAAGTTTTTTGCCTACAAATTTGTATCTAGCATTTGAATGTGACAAAGAACACATCAATTTTTTGTTGAAATTTTTGTGACATTTAAAAAAATATTTAACGCGTGCGCTCCTGGGAGCACCAACGGATTTCCGATTACTATCTCACTACATGTAGAATTTGGAAAATCATAATCATGATTTTAGACTTATACAAATGTCCTATTTATAGTAGATATATAGCCCCATGAGGAACCTAAGAGATCCCGCAACAGGCCGGCCTGCAAAACTCGTTTAAGGACGTCCACAAAACTTTTTTACGCTACAGTGAGCCCAGCATGCAAAACTCGTTTAAGGACGTCTACAAAACTTTTTTACGGCACTGCGAGCCCGGCCCGCAAAACTCGTTTAAGGGCGTCCACAAAACTTTTTACGGTACTGCGAGCCCTTAGACGGAATAGATCTCGTAAACCCGCCCCACAAATGTTTCGCGGGACGCGTTTACGAGATCTGTTCCGCGCCGAGGGCTTGCGGTACCACAAATAAAATCATAGGAAAAATATCGAGACACGTTCATCATCATTAGTTCATATCTAGTTCATCATCATATATATACGCCACTACTTGTTCATCATACTAGCACATCACATCCAAAATCATGCGCAACATACGAGGTATCAAGTTTAGCCTTACAAATGCGCAATCAAACAAAACAAAACAAATGCTCAAATGACATAGAGCAATCAAGCAACATCTTCATTGTTGCGAAGGATACCACCTCCATCTTCATGAACTTGGACCGGAGAGTGAGCACCACCATGTTCATGAACTTGGACCAGAGAATGAGCACTGCCACCATCATCATCATCATCATCACCACCACCACCATTCACATTGTTCGCCGAAGAACCAATCGCACCACCGGCACCTCCATCACCACCACCACCACCACCACCACCACCATTCACTTGGTTTAATTTGCCGAAGTACCACCGCAATATCGAACCCATCCCCTCCGCCATCAGCACCACCACCACCATTGCCAAACTGACCACCCATGCCGAACTCTCCACCACCCATGCCGAAGCCGCCACCACAACCACCCATGCCGAACCCTCCACCAACATTGCCGAAAGAAAAGCCCCCTCCAAACCCAACACCACTACCGACCATAATATTTTGAAGCTCTATCTTCCTCCGGAGCATGATCTGCATTCTTTTCATCTCCCAAAATTCTCTTGCCATTGCGTCCATTCCCTCCCAATTTATCATTGATACTTGTGATATGTGATAGGTTTTCTGCGAAGAGGAACAAATGACACAACACAATACAGGTAAGTATTTCCCTCAGTATAGAACCAAGGTTTATCGAAACAATAGGAGTAACAACTGTTGGAAATATGCCATAGAGGCAATAATAAATTAGTTATTATTATATTTCTTTGTTCATGATAATTGTTTATTATCCATGCTATAATTGTATTGATTGGAAACACAAATACATGTGTGGATACATAGACAAAACACAGTCCCTAGTAAGCCTCTAGTTAACTAGCTCATTGATCAAAGATAGTCAAGGTTTCCTGACCATAGACAAGTGTTGTCACTTGATAACGGGATCACATCATTAGGAGCTTCCTGAAAGACTCACAAAGACCCGGCTGGAGAGGTTGCAGAATCAGACTGTTGCAATATGCCTTCCTGCTCAATGCATCTGCCACAACATTTGCCTTGCCTGGCGTGTACTCAACACTCGGATTAAAATCCTGGAGCATTTCCACCCAACGTGTTTGCCGAAGATTCAAGTTAGGCTGAGTGAAGATGTACTTGAGACTCTTGTGATCGGTGAAAACTTCAACCTTACGTTCCAACAAGAGATGTCTCCAAGTCATCAAGGCGTGTACCACAACTGCTAGCTCGAGATCATGCACATGATAGTTCTTCTCCACATGCTTCAACTGCCTGGAGGTATAAGCAACCACCTTCTTATCTTGCATCAAGACTTCACCAAGACCCTGGAGAGAAGCGTCGCAAAAGACCTGGTACGGCTTGGAATCATCCGGAGGGGCCAAGACCGGAGTGGAGATAAGCTTCTCTTTGAGTGTATCAAAGCCAGTTGACACTTTGGAGACCAAGCATACTTAACACCCTTCTGAAGAAGACTAGAGAGCGGCTTGGCGATCTTAGAGAAGTTCTCAACGAATCTTCTGCAATATCCAGCAAGCCCGAGAAAGCTTCGAAGCTGCTTCACATTCTGCGGAGGCTCCCATTCAACAATGGCTTGAAACTTGGACGGATCAACCTTAATGCCCTCGACAGAGATAATATGCCCAAGATAAACCACTTCTTTCAGCCAGAACTCGCACTTGGAAAACTTGGCATGCAACTTGTACTCTCTCAGCTTATCAAGCACCAATCTGAGATGTTTTCATGTTCTTCCTCAGTCTCAGAAAAGACCAAAATGTCGTTGAGATAGAGCAAGACAAATTCATTCTTGTATGGGGAGAAAATATAGTTCATCAATCGACAAAATGTCAGAGGAGCATTTGCCAGATCAAAAGACATGACCGTATACTCATACGAGCCAAAACTAGTCCTAAATGTCGTCTTCGAAAAGTCTTCCTCGCGAATGCGAATTTGATGATAGCCCATTCTGAGATCAAGCTTGGAGAATACCTTAGCACCTTTCAACTATTCGAACAACTCAGTTATGTTCGGAAGTGGATATTTGTTATTGATTGTCTTCTTGTTCAATGGACGGTAATCGACACACAGCCGGTCCGAGCCATCCTTCTTCTTGACAAATAGAACACCACAGCCCCACGGAGACGAGCTCGGTCTGATCAAACCCAAACGCTCCTACTCATCGAGTTGACTCTTAAGTTCCTTCAATTCTTCTGGACCCAGCTTGTACGGCCGTTTGCACACTGGCTCTGTGCCTGGCTCAAGCTCAATGATAAACTCAACTTCACGGTGCGGAGGCATGCCTGGCAGCTCTTCAGGAAACACATCTTGATATTCGCAGACCACTGGGACTTGCTCAATGGGATTGATCTCACCCTTTTCATTCAAGGAGAACAGACGGATTGTATCATCGCGCGCCGCGAATATAATCACGTCTTCTGAAGAGTGGGTAAGCTTCACTTCTTTGGCTTCGCAATCAATTGACGCCTTGTTCATGACCAACCAGTCCATACCAAGAATCAAGTCGATGTCGGAATTGCCCAAGACAATAGGAGATGCCAGAAAAGAATAACTGCCTAACTTAACAGAAGCATCCGGAACCCTCATGTGAGAACTCATGCGCATGCCCGGAGAAACCACACGGAAGGGACTATCCAAATAAATTGCAGGAATATTATGCTTATCTATGAAAGGCTTGGAGATGAAGCAATGCGAAGCACCAGAATCAAATAACACTTTAGCACGAATATCATTGATGAGGAGGTTACCCATGATCACATTAGAGGAGTTGTCTGCTTCAGCTGCGTTCACCATGTTGACTCGAGCTGATCTGGGGTTGAATTTGACAAGAGCGTTGCTTGGAGGTTTACTTGGAGGAGGAGGCGACATACGGAGCTGAGAAATACAGTTGTTAGCATAGTGACCCTTCTGTCCACATTTATGACAAGTGACATCTGCTGGCTGCCGGAACTTAGTCTGAGGAGGCCCTTGCTTCTGATGCTGGTATCTCTCCTAGAAGCCAGGGTTGGGTGGGTGGGAAGAACCACGACCACCTGAGTGCCTCAGCTGTTGTGAGTGCCGAGGAGGAGGAGGAGAAACCCAAAACCTCTGTTGCTTCTGAACCACCTGAGTCGAGGGTGCTGGAATCTCTGAAGCGCTTCTTGGAATTAACTAGCTCGTTGATCAAAGATAGTCAATGTTTCCTGACCATAGACAAGTGTTGTCACTTGATAACGGGATCACATCATTAGGCGAGTTCTCTAGCAGTGGCGGATTGAGCGACGAATTGGCTGCTGGTGTGTTCTCTGGAAGCGACGGATTGGTTGCTGGCGGGTTGAGCGACGGATTGCATGGCGACGGATTCCCTGATGGCGGCGGATTGCGCGACGGATTGGCTGCTGGTGTGTTCTTTGGAAGCGATGGATTGGCTGCCGGCGGGTTGAGCGACGGATTGCGTGGCGACGGATTGCCTGATGGCGGCGGATTGCGTGGCGGCGCATTCCCTGATGGCGGCGGATTGCCTGATGGCATTTTCCTTGGTGGCGAATGATAAGAACGATGCTCCATGGCTGTTTCTGGAGGACAACGTGAAAATGGTGGCGGCGGCAATTGGAGGCAGATTAGATTGATGGTCGTCCCTAATTAATAGTAGGGTGGGTTAGATAAGGACGCGAGCGTGGTTTATGTTATTATTTTATTCTTAGAATAATGGCAGCTATACCTAACTCTTTTTTTTTTCTAAGAGTTGTACGTAACTCCCGTGTTGCACGATCAGTTCCATACATAGTATCAAGTTTTTTTTAAAATTGTACGTGACTCTCTTTTTTCATGAGTTTCATTTTAGGGTTTTTCTCCATCGAAAATGCATAGAAAATATATATAATGCCATAAAACAATGAAATTGGGCATCCTTTTTTTTATTATGATATGATGTACTTTAAAATTTTTGGGACCAATAGAAGAAAGAGAAAAGAAACGTACTAGGAGACAACCACTTGGCTTGTACCCGAACGACCTACTATGAATATGGTCTAATTTTGGGGATGAATAAAATCACATAAAATTTGGCCAATAAATGTGCATGCCCATGTTGGTCGTATATGCAAAATTTAAACGAATTTCGACACCGTATGCACGTTGCATCACGTTCGGCTTGTATTTTAGTGTTTTTACTTTAAAATACATAAAAAATACATACAATGTCATAAAACAATGAAATTTGGCATCCATTCTTTTCACTATGATACAATGTATTATATTTGTTTTTGGACCAATTGAAGAAAGTGAAAAGAATCGTGCTAGGAGAGTCACCCTTTCGGCTTGTACCCGAACCCCTATCATGAACATGGTCAATTTTTGACCATGCATGAAATCACGCAAAATTTGGCCAATAAATGTGCATGCCCATGCTGGTCGTATATGCACAATTTAAACGAATTTCGACAACGTATGCACGTTGCGTCACGTTCAGCTTGTATTTTAGTGTTTTTACTTCGAAAATACATAAAAATACATACAATGCCATAAAACAATGAAATTTGGCATCCATTCTTTCCACTATGATACAATGTATTAGATTTGTTTTTGGACCAATTGAAGAAAGTTAAAAGATACGTGCTAGGAGAGTCACCCTTTCGGCTTGTACCCGAACCCCTACCATGAACATGGTCAATTTTGACCATGCATGAAATCACACAAAATTTGGCCAATAAATATGCATGCCCATGTTGGTCGTATATGCAAAATTTAAACGAATTTCGACACCGTATGCACATTGCGTCACGGTCGACTTGTATTTTAGTGTTTTTACTTCGAAAATACATAAAAATACATACAATGCCATAAAACAATGAAATTTGGCATCCATTCTTTCCACTATGATACTCCCTCTGTTCCTAGATGAAGGGTGTATAGTTTTTTACACCAATATTAACGCATGGCCTGGAAAAGGAACTTTCGTTGGTTTTGGACGTAAATGCCCCTACCATAATCACGTGAGAGTAGGGAAGAAAAAAAGGAATCCTGGATCCTCTCTCTCGGTAGTTGAGTTTGTTTAGCGTAACAAATCCCAGAAATCCTACGATGGCGCATTCTCCCCCGATCCTCAGGGAAAGACTCCCCCAATCGCAGCCACCCCTTTGCTCCGCGCATTCTCCCGCGATCAACATGGCGCGCGCCTCCTCCCTACTCTCTCCCGCGCGGCTAATCTTTTTCTTAACTAACCACAAATCTTACCTAACCACAACATGCACAACGTCACATGTAATCTCCTTTTTTCTAGGAAGGCCAAGTGTGGGACTAGCTATTGCAGGGGCAAAAGTGTCAATCAAATGAATACACCTTATAATCTGAATTTTTTCACAAAAAACTATACACCCCACATCTAGGAACGGAGGGAGTACAATGTATTAGATTTGTTTTTGGACCAATTGAAGAAAGTTAAAAGATACGTGCTAGGAGAGTCACCCTTTCGGCTTGTACCCGAACCCCTACCATGAACATGGTCAATTTTTGACCATGCATGAAATCACACAAAATTTGGCCAATAAATGTGCATGCCCATGCTGGTCCTATATGCAAAATTTAATCGAATTTCGACATCGTATGCACGTTGCGTCACGTTCGACTTGTATTTTAGTGTTTTTACATCGAGAATACATAAAAAATATATAGAATGCCATAAATCAATGAAATTTGGCATCCATTCTTTCGAGTATGATACAATGTATTAGAATTTTTTTTGGAGCAATTGAAGAAAGTGAAAACAAAAACGTGGTAAGAGACTGAACCTTTCGGCTTGTACCCGAATGGCCTATTATGCACGTTCTGTCACGTTCGGCTTGTATTTTAGTAGTTTGTCATAAAAAAATGTAAAATACATAAAATGTCATAAAACAATGAAATTCACCGTAGTTTCCGCCTGCATATGCTCTAAATGTTTATGGCTCGACTTATCTATAGAATTTTTTTAATGTTTTGTCTGTAATTATTTATTTATTATTATCGTTGCACTCTATACTTTGGTTAGCTTCCGTCTGTAGATGATCTAAATATTTATGACTCGACTTATCTGTACAAAAGAATTTTTTTGTGACGCTAGTTAATATATTTTCCTAATTTTTAATTACAACCTCCCTGAAGTGAAGTAAATAATTAAATACTTAAGAATTTACATCACAAGTATATGAATTTACATCACAAGTATATAATCAGCTGGTTTGGTTGGTGCACTAATTTGCTCGAGGTCATAGGTTCGATTCCCCCAATGAGCATTTTTAATGTTTTGTCTGTAATTATTTATTATTATCACCCTGTGTTACTTCTACTGCATTTTTTAATTACACACGCACTCTCCTGATGGTGGGCCATGACCAACACAACGGACACACACACTCTCCAACACATGGAACTTCGTCGTTGCGAATTCAGGGTTCTGAAACTGAAACTGAACGTGCATTTCTTCAGTCCGAGGCTAGACAAACAGTTGTATTGTAACCTCAGTAATGGAAGCATCCGCTTTCTGCAGGAACATGTCACACAACTCACAAGTACACAACTTGCAGCCTACCTGGCAGAACAACAAGCCATAGTTACACAAGGCAGAAACAAATGTTAAATTCTGCTACACCTAATCTGTTGTTCTGCCTCTTGAGTCTTTTCCTCTTCCTTTTTTACATTGTGAAGGAACAGCTACAATCATTTTGGAAATTGGATTCATACGGATAATTCTCGTTTGCATGGACCTAACTTCTGGCCTACAAAACAAGTGTCCTCGGAAGTGGCTGTAATTACATGATGATGCTGATGCGTGGCCGTGGCTTGTCGTTGTCCCTTGTCTCTTATCAGGTTGATGGCAATAGCTGCAGCGAAGAAGATGTAGCACAGAGTCATGCAGTTCGCTGGAAGCGTGTTGAAGCCATCCACACCCAATATCGCCATGTTTCGGTACACAATGGCATACGGTGCTGGGTATTCGGTGCCGCTTGTACCGATGTTATGTATATCAAATCTGATTAGTTATTATGGACGAACAATGCATATTAGAGCCAATGTAAATTCAGTAAAAGCAAGTAGATTATAAGTACAATGAAATTTGTCACATGCTCATGCAATCAAATGGTAGAGCAACAACTAGTCCAGTAATCACAAGTAATAGACATAACTTATTTAAAAAGGTTGCAACTGATTAACTAGTACTCCCTCCGTTTCATCATGTACTGCATATATATTTTCTGAAAAGTCATACCTGTTAAGCATACTAAATGTTCTGTCACACAATGCAACCAAAAAAAACTTCCAGGAGATGCATCACTTATGCTAAACATTTTTTTCTTCTTGCACTTGGCAACAAAATTATACAGGTCCCGAGAAATAAAGCCTACCTTGCTGTAACCACCACTATCCTTCTCCATTACTTCTATTATTTGATGTGTCTAAGGCCACCAATTCCATACTCAATGACATCAGCCTTTTGCACATCACTCAGTCCGCGATGTGATCTTATGAATGCTGTCTGGTCAGGCTTAGCGAGTGGATTGTTATGTTCGTCCACAAAATCTTTTACAAACCATTCACCATTATCCATACGAAGCTCGATCTCCATCCGGGCGCCACATCCACAACGTGACAGCGGCCTAGGAGTTCGCACTCGTTCAGTTTTTTCGAAGTGCTTCCTCGCCCGATATCCTTCTTTACAACAGACATAAAGGCGACGAAAAGCTATGTTCGTGCCCGACTTCCTGGTCAGTTCTTCCTTCCTAACACCAAAACCCTTTGACCGAGCATATGCATTATAGTAATTGTAACCTTCTTCCTCGCTGCCAAAAATTTGACTGATCACCATGTCATATTCTGCAATGTTCTCGAGGGTGGCACTCCCATATTCCATGTCAAACCCTGCAATTAAAAAGAATCAAATCTAAGTTATTTGAATTCCACCCATGAAACTAAAACACGTATCAGTAACAATGCTTGTGTACATAATCAAATAGAAACATTAGATATACTCCAGTAAGCACTTCCTGATTTGCACCAACAGAACCAGCACTATAGAAGAGTGATTTAAGCAGAAACAATTTAGTACTACCCGCAGACTAATAGGAATATGCACATTTGTTCAAAGGCCAAACTAGTAGGAATATGCAGATTTATCCAAAGGTCAAACTAGAAGAGTGATTTAACCAAAACCCATAGGGGAGTAACACGCAGATTATGATGATCTCTGTTCAGAGGGGATGTTATCACTGAAGATTGAAGAACGCAATTGCAATGAACTGACAGAGAAGTGGACAGTGTGTTTGTGTTGCCTGAAAGCTGCAACTTTTCTTACTGCAGTTCTATTCCTCTTATTCTGAATTACAAAAGCAAGAGTAGACCTCATGATTCGCTACAGTACAGTTTCAGAAAACTAGCTATCTGATAGAGGAAGATGCACTAGGATTTATTCAACAGGGGATTCGAACAGAACAGAGACCTTACCAGGTTGAAGACGCGCCGCGGAGGTCCAAGATGGTGGGGCCAACTATGTCGAGTGGCGGTGGCGGCCGCGGCGGCGACAGGGAGAACGACGCGAGAGGCGGTGGCCACGGTGGCGAGTGGCGGCGGCGGCGACGCCAGGTAGAAGGAGCAGGGAACCGCGGCGACAAGGAGAACGACGCGAGCGGCGGTGGCCACGGCGGCGACGGCAGGGAGAAGGAGCAGGGAGCCGCAGAGGTCCTCGAGGGCGGGGCTAGAGCGACGGGCGGCGGCAGCGGCGACGGGAGGCGGCGGCGGCGACGACAGGGGGAAGGAGCAGGAGCCGCGGCAAGGATAAGGACGCGAAGGACCACGGCACCGCTTCGTTGGCGTGAAGTCTGCTCCATAGTTAGTAAATTAACTAACATATTTTTCTACCCATCGCACCCTTAGGAAATTGACGGTTTGATCATGTTATACTGCTGCCTCCCCTTTGAACAGTACAGGGTATGGTAAAAAAGCTCTAGATCTTAATGCATCAGCTAGTTATCCATTAGTCTATATATTTATCTATCTTGAGTAGTATCAGTTCAGTAACTGTGCCTTGATCACCGTTAGGTTTTGAGCTTATATATGCTACTGAACTGGACCATGTCATAATTGGGTGGTACTACTGTACTGTATTATGGATTGCCATTTGCGCTGCTTAATCAGTTGTTTCCCTATCTTCTTGCTGTTCCTTGTGATATGTTGAGAGTCGCACCTGCCTGGCACTGTTTCCCGTTTCTGGGTCTGGGGATGGGGTTGCTCCAAAGTTAATGATGCGATCGATCCATGTGTCACGGCTAGCCGCTGCAGTCCAAATCCTGCAGCCCTCTGGTGTCCAAAGTTAATCCAGATCCATGTGTCGCGACATCCTCCGTAGCTCATCCACGCCTTAGTGTGCAGCCGAAGCTCTCTGGTGCATGCTCGTCCACGACATGCCCTTTGACATAGCTCTCCTTCCCTGCACCACGTCGCAGCTCACTATCGTAGTTCGCCCACACCTAAGCGTGGCATTGCAGCACACCCAAAGGCCCCAGACTTGCGCGTGCATGCGTGCCTATACGCGCAGCTCGACTCCCCTGCTTGCCCATGCTAGAGTTCATCGCTGCAGTTCGCCTCCCCTGCTTGCCAGTGCCAACGTCAGTGTTCATCGCTGCAACTCGTCAAGCGACATGCTCAAGGGGTGGCGTGAGCTGCGATGAACAGCAGTATTAGTGGCACGACGGCGGCAGCAACTAGACCCTTTTGGATGTTATTGGAGCAAGGGGAAGAAGGTGCATGCTGGTCCATAAGATGGATTGCAATTATACTACGGTCTTTCTAAAACTCAGCTAGATGAGTTTTGTTATGGTCTCATTCAACGTTGTAACCATTAGATCTGTGTTTTAAGATTCGTATGAAACATTTCTTTCGCGTGACAGGATGCATGGGTGTTCTCCTACAGGGCAGCCCCATGTCCGTTGATTTTGTTTTATCTGTCCTTTGTTTGTTTGACTATTGGGCTGGGCTATGTGCGCTTTTCTTTTCTTCATATTTCCTAGCCCAATGAGAAACCATGGGGTCAGAGATATAAATGTAACGTTGTTACTTTTCTATTTTGTCATTTCTTCACTGTAGTACTTTGTAATGATGTTTTTTTCGTTCAATCGTCACACAATAAATTATAGTCGTTGTGTGTTCTGTCCACGGGAAAAATAACACGCTATACCGTCGCTAGTAACATGCTATAGGACGTATAGAGAATTGTCTCGTTAAATTTATTAATGTATAATGTCTTGTTAATAACACGCTATAGCATGCTAATAATATATTTCTAGGGACGACACTATTTTATATAGTGCGTTATTTTTTCCTTGATTTTGTCCAAGGGAGGCGGCTCTAATTTCGTATAGGACGTGGCCCATGTGCATGAGTAGTAGACTTTTTGTTTTTCGTTTATGGAGCTAGGTTATATGAGCTTTTATTCTTCTTTTTCTTCTTCTTTTTTTTTACTCAGCGAAAAAAGGGAAAGAGGATATGATTCAATGATGTGAATCGTTGATGTGCTAATTGCATGTTATTGTAACTTGTTTTCATTTTTAAATCTCGTTAGTGTCATCTGTTGACCGTAGCTTCTAGGGTCAGCTTTTTGTAACGACTTTCTTTTCACATATTTTTCTCCCATGATTAATTGCTGTTTATTTTTTCTTATTTCACTAATATGTAGTAGAATACAATTCCAATATTCTCCCATTAGCTAAATTAGTGTATTCATTTTGTTTTTTAGATTAATATTCATTTGTTACCATAGATTGGATAATTGATTATTAAGTGATTTCACTATTTTTATTTGTCTCTTTCATTTATTCATTTTCTATTTTTGTTGTTTCATATTTTTATTTTTCATTTATTTTCTATTTTTATTCATCTTATTTATTTTTATTTTGTGTACTTTTTTCTAATGATATCAAAGCCCATGCCTCCTTTTTGGTAGAAATGCTTTTTTCATGAGTTTTTCTGTCAAAAGTTTTGTGCTACAAAAGTTTTTAACTCTGGTCACATATGCTAGTTTCTTAAATTGGGTTGTAATTACAATCTATCAACTCGGCTTGCAACTATTAGGTTCTACGTGAAGTCGCAACCGCGAGGTTTTCAAAAATGGTACGCCAACACCATTTTTCAAATGTGGCCGCGACTACGGGCTTTCATATCGTGGTTGTAACTGCAAGTATTCGAAGTCGAGTCGCAACTATAGGTTTTCAAAGTCGGGTTAGCAACTGCAAGTGTTTAAAGTCAGGTCGCAACTGCAAGTGTTCAAAGTCGGGTCGCAACTGCAAGTTTCTGAAGTCGGGTCGCAACCGCAAGTTTCCAAAGCCGGGTCGCAACTGCAAGTTTCCAAAGTTGGGCAGCAACTGCAAGTGTTTAAAGTCAGGGCGCAACTGCAAGTGTTCAAAGTCGGTCAGCAACTGCAAGTTTCTAAAGTCGGGTCGCAACTGCAAGTTTTCAAAGTTGGGTCGCTACTGCAAGTTTCCAAAATCGGGTCGCAACTGGAAGTTCCCAAAGTCGGGTCGCAATTGCAAGTTTCCAAAGTCGGGGCCCAACTGCAAGTTTCCAGAGTTGGGTAGCAACTGCAAGTGTTTAAAGTCAGGGCGCAACTGCAAGTGTTCAAAGTCGATTCGCAACTGCAAGTTTCTAAAGTCAGGTCGCAACTGCATGTTTCCAAAGTCGGATCGCTACTGCAAGTTTCCAAAATCGGGTCACAGCTGCAAGTTCCCAAAGTCGGGTCGCAACTGCAAGTTTCCAAAGTCGGAGCCCAACTGCAAGTATTCAGGTGTATTAAAAAAAGGGTGTTACTACAAGTTTTGAAGTCGGGTCGCAACTGCCAATTTGCTAGTGAGGTCGCAATTACAAATATTAAAAGAGGGGCCCAAGTGCAAGTTTTCATAGTCGGGTTCCAGAGTCGGTCATTTAAAAAAATGATGGATTTTAATAAAAAAATAAATAAATAATGCATGGGACAAGACCGGGATAGATCATGTGCGCCAGAGGTGTCATGCCGGTGATTACTGCTGAACTAAGGCAAATCTGAAAAAACAACAAAGAAAACATCTTTTTAAGACAACTCCTATTGTTCTTCTTATGACTGGATATAGCTCAAGAAGAGCACACTCCACAACTCTGTTATGGCAATCAAAATATGTTGTACAAATTAGCCCACTAGGACGTAATGTGCTTCTCTTACGTATTCGTATGTTTGCTCTTCCATGAGTGACAATAGAAATGAAAAGGCTAAGCCCAAAAAACAACACGACATGTACAAACCTTGGAGAGAAGGAAAATATCCAATCAACATATATGATGATGTCATGTGAATGGGATCATAGATAAATCTCAGCTAGCTGAGTTCTAGGTACTCCCATTATACTAAGCTGTGCTTGCTATAATCCTACCTGTTTACATCAAGAATAGCAGACATATTTAATTTCACATGCAGTATATGCTTTGTTGAGCTTGCATTGCAGTAGCTTATTCGAAGGCTGGATATTCTCTTGACACAAATTAAGCAGCAGGTCGTAATTATTCTCCAGTTTATACGACTCCTCGTCTCTATATGTAAGACCTTTTAGAGATTGCACTATAAACTACATACGGATATATATAGACATATTTTAGAGTATAGATTCACTCATTTTGCTCCGTATGTAGTCTTCTAATGAAATCTCTAAAAGGTCTTATATTTTGGAACGGAGGGAGTATAAGTACTCCCCCCGTCCGAAAATACTTGTCCTAGAAATATATAAAATGGACGTATCTATAACTGAAATAAGTCTAGATACATCTATTTCTATGACAAGTATTTCCGGACGGAGGAAGTAATAAGCATGATTTTGTCTTTCATGAAAAAAAAACATGGTGTTGTAGTGAAGGGCTATATCTTATCCATGATAAGAGAAATATTGTTAGAATTAGCGAAGAGAAATAAGCCATATACGATGCTCCACTCTATTCTACAAATTTTACATTAATTCTTGCAGTTATCATTGAGAATGGCGTTTTGGTTTCCGGGAGTGCACGCTCCTGCCTGAATAGTAAACAAAAAAATATATTCTAATAGTTTTTTCTTAAAAAACAGATTTGTTTTGTAGATGTTCGTGTTAGTGTCGCAAATATTTTAGAAAATTTCATGCGGAACGGAATAGCGATGTTTCACCGGTTAAAAAGCCAAATTTAAGATAACATTTGATGTTTTTGTTGTTGTTTTTTTTGCACAGGACAAAGATGTTTAAGTTTTTTGCCTACAAATTTGTATCTAGCATTTGAATGTGACAAAGAACACATCAATTTTTTGTTGAAATTTTTGTGACATTTAAAAAAATATTTAACGCGTGCGCTCCTGGGAGCACCAACGGATTTCCGATTACTATCTCTCTACATGTAGAATTTGGAAAATCATAATCATGATTTTAGACTTATACAAATGTCCTATTTATAGTAGATATATAGCCCCATAAGGACGTCCACAAAACTTTTTTACGGTACAGTGAGCCCTGCCTGCAAAACTCGATTTAGGACGTCTACAAAACTTTTTTACGGTACTGCGAGCCCGGCCCGCAAAACTCGTTTAAGGGCGTCCACAAAACTTTTAACGGTACTGCGAGCCCTTTGACGGAATAGATCCCGTAAACCCGCCCCACAAATGTTTCGCGGGACGCGTTTACGGGATCTGTTCCGCGCCGAGGACTTGCGGTACCACAAATAAAATCATAGCAAAAATATCGAGACACGTTCGTCATCATTAGTTCATATCTAGTTCATCATCATATATATACGCCACTACTTGTTCATCATACTAGCACATCACATCCAAAATCATGCGCAACATACGAGGTATCAAGTTTAGCCTTACAAATGCGCAATCAAACAAAACAAAAAAAATGCTCAAATGACATAGAGCAATCAAGCAACATCTTCATTGTTGCGAAGGATACCACCTCCATCTTCATGAACTTGGACCGGAGAGTGAGCACCACCATCTTCATGAACTTGGACCAGAGAATGAGCACCGCCACCACCACCATCATCATCATCATCATCACCACCACCACCATTCACATTGTTCACCGAAGAACCAATCGCACCACCAGCGCCTCCACCACCACCACCACCACCACCACCACCATTCACTTGGTTCAATTTGCCGAAGTACCACCGCAATATCGAACCCATCCCCTCCACCATCAGCACCACCACCACCATTGCCAAACTGACCACCCATGCCGAACTCTCCACCACCCATGCCGAAGCCGCCACCACAACCACCCATGCCGAACCCTCCACCAACATTGCCGAAAGAAAAGCCCCCTCCAAACCCAACACCACTACCGACCATAATATTTTGAAGATCCATCTTCCTCCGGAGCATGATCTGCATTCTTTTCATCTCCCAAAATTCTCTTGCCATTGCGTCCATTCCCTCCCAATTCATCATTGATACTTGTGATCTGTGATAGGTTTTCTGCGAAGAGGAACAAATGACGCAACACAATACAGGTAAGTATTTCCCTCAGTATAGAACCAAGGTTTATCGAAACAATAGGAGTAACAACTGTTGGAAATATGCCACAGAGGCAATAATAAATTAGTTAGGCTGAGTGAAGATGTACTTGAGACTCTTGTGATCGGTGAAAACTTCAACCTTACGTTCAATAAGAGATGTCTCCAAGTCATCAAGGCGTGTACCACAGCTGCTAGCTCGAGATCATGCACATGATAGTTCTTGTCCACATGCTTCAACTGCCTGGAGGTATAAGCAACCACCTTCTTATCTTGCATCAAGACTTCACCAAGACCCTGGAGAGAAGCGTCGCAAAAGACCTGGTACGGCTTGGAATCATCCGGAGGGGCCAAGACCGGAGTGGAGATAAGCTTCTCTTTGAGTGTATCGAAAGCCAGTTGACACTCTGGAGACCAAGCATACTTAACACCCTTCTGAAGAAGACTAGAGAGCGGCTTGGCGATCTTGGAGAAGTTCTCAACGAATCTTCTGCAATATCCAGCAAGCCCGAGAAAGCTTGGAAGCTGCTTCACATTCTGTGGAGGCTCCCATTCAACAATTGCTTGAACCTTGGACGGATCAACCTCAATGCCCTCGGCAGAGATAATATGCCCAAGATAAACCACTTCTTTCAGCCAGAACTCGCACTTGGAAAACTTGGCATGCAGCTTGTACTCTCTCAGCTTATGAAGCACCAATCTGAGATGTTTTCATGTTCTTCCTCAGTCTCAGAAAAGACCAGAATGTCGTCGAGATTGAGCAAGACAAATTCATTCTTGTATGGGGAGAAAATATAGTTCATCAATCGACAAAATGTCAGAGGAGCATTTGCCAGACCAAAAGACATGACCGTATACTCATACGAGCCAAAACTAGTCCTAGATGCCGTCTTCGAAATGTCTTCCTCGCGAATGCGAATTTGATGATAGCCCATTCTGAGATCAAGCTTGGAGAATACCTTAGCACCTTTCAACTATTTGAACAACTCAGTTATGTTCGGAAGTGGATATTTGTTCTTGATTGTCTTCTTGTTCAATGGACAGTAATCGACACACAGCCGGTCCGAGCCATCCTGCTTCTTGACAAATAGGACACCACAGCCCCACGGAGACGAGCTCGGTCTGATCAAACCCAAACGCTCCTGCTCATCGAGTTGACTCTTAAGTTCCTTCAATTCTTCTGGACCCAGCTTGTACGGCCGTTTGCACACTGGCTCTGTGCCTGGCTCAAGCTCAATGACAAACTCAACTTCACGGTGCGGAGGCATGCCTGGCAGCTCTTCAGGAAACACATCTTGATATTCGCAGACCACTGGGACTTGCTCAATGGGATTGATTTCACCCTTTTCATTCAAGGAGAACAGACGAATTGTATCATCGCGCGCCGCGAATATAATCACGTCTTTCGAAGAGTGGGTAAGCTTCACTTCTTTGGCTTCGCAATCAATTGACGCCTTGTTCATGACCAACCAGTCCATACCAAGAATCAAGTCGATGTCGGAATTGCCCAAGACAATAGGAGATGCCAGAAAAGAATAACTGCCTAACTTAGCAGAAGCATCCGGAACCCTCATGTGCGGACTCATGCGCATGCCCAGAGAAACCACACGGAAGGGACTATCCAAATAAATTGCAGGAATATTATGCTTAGCTATGAAAGGCTTGGAGATGAAGCAATGCGAAGCACCAGAATCAAATAACACTTTAGCAGGAATATCATTGACGATGAGGTTACCCATGATCACATCAGAGGAGTTGTCTGCTTCAGCTGCGTTCACCATGTTGACTCGAGCTGATCTGGGGTTGAATTTGACAAGAGCGTTGCTTGGAGGTTTACCTGGAGGAGGAGGGGACAGACGGAGCTGAGAAGTACATTTGTTGGCATAGTGACCCTTCTGCCCACATTTGTGACAAGTGACATCTGCTGGCTGCCGGGAACTTAGTCTGAGGAGGCCCTTGCTTCTGATGCTGGTATCTCTCCTGGAAGCCAGGGTTGGGTGGGTGGGAAGAACCACGACCACCTGAGTGCCTCAGCTGCTGTGAGTGCCGAGGAGGAGGAGAAACCCAAAACCTCTGTTGCTTCAGAACCACCTGAGTCGAGGAAGAGTTGGAATCTCAGAAGCGCTTCTTGGAATTAACTAGCTCGTTGATCAAAGATAGTCAAGGTTTCCTGACCATAGACAAGTGTTGTAACTTGATAACGGGATCATATCATTAGGCGAGTTCTCTAGCAGTGGCGGATTGAGCGACGGATTGGCTGCTGGTGTGTTCTCTGGAAGCGACGGATTGGTTGCTGGCGGGTTGAGCGACGGATTGCGTGGCGACAGATTCCCTGATGGCGGCGGATTGCGCGTCGGATTGGCTGCTCCCACTCAACAATGGCCTGCACCTTCGACGGATCAACTTTGATGCCCTCGGTAGAGATGATGTGCCCAAGGTAGATAACTTCTTTCAACCAGGACTCACATTTGGAAAACTTAGCATAGAACTTATGCTCTCTTAGCTTATCAAGCACAAGTCTGAGATGTTCTTCATGCTCTTCCTCAGTTTCGGAAAAGACCAGAATATCATCAAGATACAACAAGACGAATTCATTCTTGAATGGGGAGAAGATGTAATTCATGATCTGACAGAAGGTCGGTGGAGCATTGGCCAGACCAAAAGACATCACTTTATACTCATACGAGCCAAAGCTTGTTCTGAAAGCAGTCTTTGGAATGTCCTCTTTGCGAATGCGAATCTGATGATAACTCATCCTGAGATCAAGCTTCGAGAAGATCTTAGCCCCTTTCAATTGCTCAAACAACTCATTGATATTAGGAAGTGGATACTTGTTTTAATCGTCTTCTTCTTCAATGGGCAGTAATCGACACAGAGTCGTTTCGTACCGTCCTTGTTCTTGACGAAAAGAACTCCACAGCCCCAAGGAGATGAGCTTGGTCTGATCAGACCCAGACGCTCCTGCTCATCAAGTTGTTTCTTCAGCTCCTTCAACTCTTCTGGACCCAGTTTGTACGATCGTTTGCACACAGGCTCAATACCCGGTTGAAGCTCAATTACGAACTCAACTGCTCGGTGCGGAGGCATTCCTGGCAGTTCTTCCGGAAAAAACATCTTCATATTCACACACCACTGGGACTCGCGAAATTGGAGAGATCTCACCCTTCTCATTCAAGGAAAACAGACGGACCGTGTCATCACGCGCTACGAAGATTATCACGTCCTCCGAAGAATGAGTTAGCTTCACTTCTTTAGCTTCACAATCAATAGACGCCTTGTTCATAGCCAACAAATCCATCCCAAGGATCAAATCAATATAAGAGTTGCCAAGGACAATAGGAGAAGCCAGAAAGGCATAATTACCCATCTTGACAGTGACCTCCGGAACAAACATCTGAGAACTCGTCCGCATTCCCGGAGACACAACTTGCGGTGACTTTGGTAAAAACTCAGTCGCAAAATTATTGCCAGATGCAAAGGGATATGACATGAAAGTATGCGATGCACCCGAATCAAATAAAACCTTAGCAGGAATATCATTAACGAGGAGATTACCCAAAATCACGTCCGAGGAGTTCTCTGCTTCAGTTGCATTCACCATATTGACTCTCGCAGACCTGGGGTTGAACTTCACTATAGCATTGCTTGGAGGCTTCCCTGGAGGACGAGGCGGAAGGCGCAAGTGAGAGGTGCACTTGTTGGCATAGTGACCCTTCTGCCCACACTTGTGACAAGTAACATCTGCCGGCTGACGGAACTGCGTCTGAGGATTCCCTTGCTTCTGCTGCTGAAACCTCTGCTGGAATGCTGGGTTGGGTGGGTGGGAAGAACCATGACCACCTGATTACTTGAACTGCTAAGTCTGCCGAGGAGGAGGAGGAGACACCCATTATTTCTGCTGCTTCGGAACCACCTGAGTTGAGGGAGACGAACTAGACTCTCTGAAACGCTTCTTTGAATTCTCCACCCTGAGCAAAGCTTCCTCGGCCTTAGAGCCAAGTTATAGAACTTATCAAACTCATCAGGATCGTGCAAGGCGAGGGCCAGCTGCAAGTCCTCTCTCACACCACCTCTGAACTGATAGATCTTGGTGTTCTGATCTGGAATGTCCTGCAAGGCATATCGAGCCAGCTCGTGGAACTCGAGGTTGTACTTGTACACGAAGGAACCACCTTGCTTCAAGCATGTGAACTTCTCACGCATCTCTTCCACAAAGCTAGACGGGATATAGTGAGACCTGAAATCTCTACAGAACTCATCCCAACTGATCAATCTGCCACCCCTGGAGTCCTTCAACTGCTCCCACCAAACTGCTGCCTGCCCCTTGAGCTGAAACGTTGCAAACTTGACGAAATCCTCTGGACGGACATTGCTGCACTCAAAGTGTTTGTTCATGTCCTGGATCTAGTCCTCAGCGTCAAACGACTGATCACACGACGTGAAGGTCTTCGGCTGGTTTGCTAGGAATTGACTCAGAGATGCAGACTGATTACCACCATGGTTGAAATTGCCCTGCCGCTGATTTGTCCTCTCTTGCAAGAGCTGGATTAACATTTGGGTGTTAGCATTTGTTGCAGCCATCACCTCTTGCCAAGCCTCTGCAGGAGGATGCGGCGTCGGAGGAGGCGGAGGAGGTGGTGGCGGAACATCAGCACCCTCACGCCCCGGATTCTGACGAGTTGGTGGAACCATCCTGAAGACGAACAACACATTAGACCAGAGAATAACATTGAACATAAAGCTGAATCAAAAGGCAGGAATATGTGAACAAGAACATTAGCAATTGCACTCGAACAAAATAGTAAGAATGCTTCCTCAAAGTGACTGTCGACAAAATCTAAATAAAGACCAGTTGCAAACCAAGTATGAGCTAGACTGCTCGGAACAAACGTATGACAGAGATTCCATTCGATATCTTCGTGGATATGATCGCACGGGCTCGAATTTACAGTAGCCATCTTGTGCAAGGCAGTGCATACGACTTACGAAGCATCCCCGAGTCATAGCAAGCTACAAGGACTCTTTAAGACACAACGAGAACCGGTGTAAGACGACCGTGAACAAACGTACCCACTGAATGTCGAATCCCAACCTCAAATCATGCATATGTAAGAAGATTATCCTATAAGTCACTACTTGATATCCCACATATGAATTCCCGAAATATCTGATCATGCAAGCTGGTATACGGATACAAGGAGTAATATGTCACACAACTCCTATACTAACCCGTCCAGTGTGTCACATCCGTCAACACATATCCAGAATCTCGGACCTTCATCTACTACAAACCCTCGTGATCACAACGATACAAAGTGTGGCGATACATCCGGAACTCTCTGCACCAGTACTGGGGAAGCCGGACTCCTCTCGTCACAACTAGTACTGAAGCAATTATGAACATCCTCAGTCCTGAGATACTAAGAAATCTGAATGATGGCGATGTGCACAAGAATCCCCTGGAGCTCAGCTCCTCGGAAGAAATCAAGTCAGATAGGAGGCACCAAGATAGGACTCCGTCACATCGATATCATATAGATTTGAAAATACCCGCGTGATCCTAAATTTTTTTGAGCGAGAAGAGGAGTAGAATTAAGATTTCCTAAGTCGAGAACCTCACCAGAGCATAGAAGAGGAGAAAAAAGAAACCTACTCTCCGATATAACTAAGACTCAAGACATTTTACTAGACTCGACTCGGCCAAGTTCGATCACACAAAGGCTCCTATGCTCGTAAGGCTCTGATTACCAACTTGTAACGACTAAGATGCGGCCCTTTCCTATTTTGGGGGCGATGCCTCAAAAGGGAAAAAGGGTGCATCTAAACGTTTCACAAGCGAGATAATCATAACATTACATAACTGAAGAATGACAAGTAGGGCATACACTTGTCATCTGACATAGTATAACATAAAGTTTACAGCCACACAATTATTCAGAGCAAAGTTTAGTCCCGCTACGGACAACATGAAACAAGTAAAACTATGACTTCCCACATGCTGGCCCACGATCACAACCACGGCCTCAGTCCTCCAGATAATTCACCTACAATCGGTTAGTGTCCTCATCGTACTCCCACTTCAGCTGGGTGCCATCAGGATCTCCTGCATCGGGCGTACCTGTACCTGTTGGGGTTGTAGTATTCTATGAGCCACGGGGACTCAGCAATCGGAAGACCTTGGTATCGAATCTAGTCAACTTATTAGGTGAGGAAGGTTTAATGTATAGGTTTGCAGCAACCTAAGCATATATGGTGGCTAACTTACGATGATCAGAGTAATTGACATGGTGGTCTACGCGAGCGGTCGAAGACTAGATGATCACTAAGTGATCTTGAACACCTACTTACGTGAAACATAACCCCACCATGTTCCCGATCGAAGAGAGGTCTTCAAAGGAGACAGTCACGGGTATGCACGCAGTTGGCAGTTTTATTAGAGTTATTTTGAGTTGTCTAGAACCGGATGTTAAAAAATTATCCATGTTTGCCACATAACCGCGGGCACGACTTTCCGAAAGATTAAACCCTGCAGGGGTGCTCCAACTAGTCCATCACAAACTGCCACGGGCCGCAAAGTAATCCTCTATCACGAAACTCGTGATCTCGTCGGATTCCTTAGAGGAAAACCTCAACTTTGAGGAGACCCAAAGTTTCACCGGAATCCCTATAGGCAAGATATACCGCTAAGGTAAGACAAATCTAGCAAGACCTCCCGTCGTGTCGATGACCCCGATAAGAACCGTGTATCTCAGTCTGAGGACACGACGGATGGAACTAGCTACGGGAACCAAATCTCAAGTTTCCTTGCGGTGGCCCCGTAGGCAGACCAGTTTGGACCAACACTCATGAGGAGCACTGGACCGGGTTGTTGATTAATTCCTCGGGGTAGCTATTCCCTATGCAAATTATTATTAGGTGATTAGCAAATTAAAACCAATGTTGGGTCCTGCCGGACAAGCCTTAACACTACACGATTTATCAAGGGGGTCCCCATAACAACCCCGAACGTGTTGGGAGCGATCAGTTATGGAATCAAACACCGGTAGCCAAAACTAAGGCGGCAACAACAGAACAAATCACCCGGCAAAAGGCTAGGCCTTCCGTCATTTACCAAATATATAGGTGCATTAATTAAATAGCAGTTAACATAATGATATCAAAATACTCATGTTATCACATGAGACAGCTTGCACCTGCAACTAGCAAAGCTACTCATTAGAGGTTGAGCAAGCCTACTTAGCCAAACAACATTACCTAGGAGAGGGAGGTGTTTGGGTTTCATGGCAATGTCAGGAGGCATTTATATCAAGTGGTAGACAGCGAGCATGTATTGAAGGAAACGTGATTCTAAGCATAACAAAGCTAGATACGGTATCAAGGTCACGGTCATCTTGCCTGTGAATTCTTCAGCTTGGAACTGCTCTTGATCTTCCTGCACATACTCTCCAGAATCCACGTACTCGCTCTCTGATCCTGATGCTACCCAAGATAAGATAACAGCCAATGAACACCAACACAACATGATGCAACAAACAATATGGTGCATGAGTGAAGAAGGAAGCATGCATCACTATTCTAGTCACTTTCATATGCATTAGTTGAATTAACAGAATACTGGACATAACCTTATTTTAAGTTATCTTGACATGCATGAAGATGGCATGCTCATGTGCATCACGAGAAAACGAAGAAAAAATATATAAAGAATGTAGAGAACGGAGCTACGGATCAACCGGAAACTACAAAACAAGATATGGAGACATACGGTCCAAATCAACCACAAACACACTCCAATGGCACTCCCCTGGTGTTACCAGGTTGCCACATGATCAGACAACCAAATATAAGTGGGGTGGTGCATGGAAACACACCACACCAACAACAATGCCCACACAAGCTTCAAATCATCAAAACATGCAATCTGTTTTTAACAGCATCACAACAATTTGTCCACAATATTTAAAGTAGCTACAGCCATCCAAATGAGCCAAACAAGACATGAGGCAAACACCATTCAAAAGCTCTACAACCCTCTGCAAGAATTTACTACAAAGGAGTCACACATGAGCAGATCCACACGCACTAACTTGGACAAAATATCACAGATTTGGGACTTAGTGAAAAACTTAGATTTTCACCAGCTGCTTATGCTCTGAAGCATTTTGGCAGCCCCCAAAATGATATCTACAGGAAGTGAATAAGCATGAAATTTAACAGGGAGCTAGACAAACACAAAATCTCACAAACTTTAGTTTGTTGCATGGGATGATTCCCAACACATGAGCTTTTGCAACCAAGACAACAGGGGAAGAAAATAACATCAGATTCTCAGACTTAATGAAAATCTCAGATTTTCACAAAGCTGTCAGTTTCAGCCAAGTGTCAACTTTGACAAGGCACCATAGGTGCATACAAATTCCTATGAACAAAACAAAGACCCCATGTTGTAAAGGGGTTCACCCACTACCACTACATCAAGGATTCATCCTCATAGGGTCAAGGCACCACATAATACAAAGCTCTAAACATGGCACCGTGACAGAAAATGATTGTTTTATGAAGTTGCTCTAAAGTGAAATCTGATTCCACCAATGGATTCCTGGGATGATTCTACCCCAGAATCATACATAACACATGGGTACTTGCATGTAACATCTAGGCACAAAGCTAGCTCGAAAAACAACCTAGAATCCAACAAGACATATAGAAACAATATCACATGTAGATAGAGCATTTGTATCATCAACTACACCTACACATGCACACACACAAGCCCATACACCACTACACCACTCCATAGTGGCAAGCATGAGGGGTTAGCCCTCATGCACAAGTGCATATGTGCACCCATGCCCCCCACACACACATGCATGAGCACATACACCCACATATATGTGCTCACACACACACACTACAAAAGGTGCAACATGAGGGGCTAGGCCCTCTTGCACATGTGCATGTGCAACCCTATGCACACACACACACACTCACTCATGTGCACACACACATACATCCACACACATACACACACTCATGTGCACATATACCTACACACACACATACATGAATATCCTAGGCATTAAAAGAAATGCATACCACTGGTTTGATAAAAGAAACAAAGCTTACTTGCTGCCCTAGAAAAGGTATAGGAAAAAATAACAAGGGAAACAAAAACAAAAAAATAAAAGGGGGAGGCCCCTGGATTCGAACCCAAGACCTCCCTGGTGCTACCACACCCACACACCACTGGGCTGTTGCCTTGCTGTCGACTGAGAAGGGGCAGGAAACCAGGTAAGCCTTCTCTCTCCCAGGCACTGCTACTAGCGAAACAAAAATAAAAAGGGCCTTGAGGGGATTCGAACCCGCGCCGCGCTGTTCTGCACGTAAGGGCTAACCAATTGAGCTGGCGCGTGCTACTGTCCCAGAGGGGATTCTCTAACTAGGTAAGCACGAAAAAGGGCGGCCTTGCTCTGCTTTTGCAGAGAGGTGCCGACGACGAGCTCACTTGAGCGGGTCGTTCTTCACTCATACGCTACGCCTGCGGCTGCTCTACATCTGCGAGAGGGACGCGTCGGCCACGAAGCAGAGGATCTACGCCCGTGCACAAGCAACGCGCGCAACAACATCAGCTGCATGAACCTGCCGGTGCAACTCCGGCAGGCCTCGAGCTCACGGCTCGGACGCGACTATGGAGAGGAGAAGCGGAGGAAAGCAAGGGTCTCGCTCACCTAGCGTTGAGAGGAGAGGATCTTGTCGTGGAGGAGGAGGCGCCGACGACGAGGTGCTGCAGAAGAGGCCGCCGGAGTGGAAGAAGAGGGGGTCGTTGAGGTCGTCGATGTAGCCGCTCCTGTCGCTTGATCTTGTCGGGAATGGAACCCCCACGTCCACCGCGTGCTCTTGATCCGGTCAGGGAAGAAGACTAGGCACCGATCCTGCCGGCGATGAGCTCACCTAGTTCGGCCATGGAGTTGGAGCTGCTCGGGAGCTAGCCCCGACGGCGCTAGAGAGGAGAGGAGGAGGAAAATGAAGCCCTAGGGTTGCGAGGAGGGGGCTTAAATGACCTCGGGAGGCGTGCTAGGAGCCACAAGATCGAAGGGGAGAAGAGATCGGCAGTGGAGCTTCTGTCGTATAGTGGTGACGTCGCGCGAGGAAGGAGACGGTCGTAGGATGGGCTAGCGCTGGCGACAGAAGGAGATGGGCCAGGGAGAGAGGAGGGAGCCAGCCCACCTGGCCTCTCTGAAAAAAATAAAAAGGGGTTTTTCCTATTTTAAATAACACCTTCAATCAAAAATGCACACAACCACACATGGGTTTGAAGAAAACAAAATAAAAATACCTAGGACATAAGGGAATTATGTCCTATTTAAATAAAATATAAATTTGATTTTTTTAAGGAACTAAATTAAATTCAAAACAGAATTTAGTATACTGTTTTTGTAAATAAAACCCCCTTTAGCTTAAGTTTTGAAATCCCAAAACAATACCCATCAATCACAAGGTAACACACTAAAAGATCAACATTTTTAAAACAGGTTTTGAGCAAGTTAAAACATGAGCTCAAATAAATAATGGAGAAGGGATATTGAAACCTTATTTGAAAACAACCAATGTTTGGAAATCATCATCACATCATCACAACACACTTGCACTCATAAAGGATCAAGCTATAACAACATCACAATGGAATGACATGCATGCAAGTGAATGCCATGATGCAAGTTGGAGACACAAAACAAAGCCACATGAAATTATAACTCTTATAGCATTTACATCATGGTTCCAAATAGAAAAGGTTTCCAAATATGACAAGGGTTACATCTGGGCATTACAAGGGGCACTACTGATCTAGATGTACGTACCCTATTGTTCAATCCAAGAGGGAGCCTTGTGTCTTGTCACACCCATTCAAGATCAAATGATTGGTGCATTTTGGAATATTTGCGGACTAGGTCAACCTGGTAAATTACAGTGCCCAGGAGCTAGTTCTTCACAGGTTCACTATAGACAGTGTGTTGTCTATGTATCCACACATGTATCTGGGTTTCCAATCAACACAATTATAGCATGGATAATAAAAGATTACTATGAACAAGGAAATATAATAATAACCAATTTATTATTGCCTCTCGGGCATATTTCCAACAATTTCCAACAATCTCAGTAGTGGAGGTCGAACATGCCGCAATTTGGACCGTCGGCGACAATTTCAGGCGTGCAACAGCTTCTTCCGACGTGCGGCGACGGATATCGGTGAGCATGAGGTACATTCCGGTCAGTTCTGCGGCGGCGCGTCTACTCCGACGAGGTTTGACCGGTTTACGGGTTGAACTGAATATTGCCTTGGAAACTATACATATAAAGTTTTCGTGCCCCTTAAAAAGTTTTATGGGTCGAACAAGTTTTACGAAGTCTATTCCATGTCATTTTTTCAACCGAAACTGTAAACATTTTTTTTACGGATTTGACCAGTTTATGGAATCCGTTAGATGGTGTAAGTGGAGTACATTTTGTACGACGCGGCTACTGGCATTGGATTCGGATTGGGACGGAGCTGCCATATGTGACGTCCGAGGCAAGCCGTGGGCTGAACCGTTGGATGCTCCCCAGCTGGCAGGGAGGGCGATCCAACGGCGCGAGAGGAAACTGAGATGCTTTATATGCATGCACACCAACTCTCTGCTCCGCTCTGCCCCTCCCTGCGCAAAGCCCAACCGCTTCCCTTCCATTCTCTCCCACGCAGTCAGCGAAAAGGTGAGACGGATCCCTGCGCGCTTTTTTTCCTTTTCTTTTTCCCTCCCCGTTCCATTCTTCCCTCGCCTCTTCCCTCTTGCGAAGCCCCGGATTGATTTCGTTTCTGTTCTTGTTTCTTTTGCATTATCTCCGGTTTCGTTTTGTTGGGGGAGGACGACGAGTGGGTCCTGAGGAGTGAGGACGCAGCGGTATCTTATTCCTTTTGGTTTAGAATCTACGTTCGTTCAAGCATCTGTCGGCATCTGTGCTAGTCCTTTTCGTTCATGCAGCCGTAGAAAGTAGAATCCGTGTTCGTGCTGTTGGTTCAAGCAGCAGCTGTAGGCATCTGCGCTCGTCCTTTGTGTTTATGCAGCGGTAGGATTAGCCTCTTTGGTTCATGAAGCGATCTGCGTTCGTCCGAGCGGTAGGCATCTGCGCTCGTCCTTTGTGTTTATGCAGCGGTAGGATTTGGTTCATGATGAAGCGATCTGCGTTCGTCCGAGCGGTAGGCATCTGCGCTCGTCCTTTCTGTTTATGCAGCGGTAGGATTTGGTTCATGATGAAGCGATCCGCGTTCGTCCGAGCGGTAGGCATCTGCGCTCGTCCTTTCTGTTTATGCAGCGGTAGGATTAGCCTCTTTGGTTGATGATGAAGCGATCTGCGTTCGTCCTCCCGCATTGATCGACTTCTCCGTGGTCGGTTTTCCTTCTTTTTGGTGATTTGGACGAGGGTGCGTGCTGACATGAGGTTTTTCCTTCCTGAAGATCTGTTTTGTTTTGGTTCCTGTGAGGTTTCTTTTCCTTGTCGAGTCGTTTCTTGTGAGTTTTTTTCCCCTTTTCAACACTTCGTGGAGATCTGTTTCGTTTTGGAACAGCGCTGAATCTAAACAGAACCCGATCGTTTGTTCGTCCTTTTGTGGCTGTGTGTTTTTATTGCGTTCTAGCTCTGCTCTCGACAAGAGGACGAGCGGGTGCTAGGAGCCGGCTTGTTGGTGAATGCTACCGCTGTTTTGATTTCCTTGTACCTCCTCGTCGATTTTCTTGGCAAGAGACGAGCGGGTCTTGGTTTCCTCCCTTCCGCTTTGTTCTTTATTTTTGCTTTTGCGTTTGCTGTTCCATTGGTGAGAGGAGAGCAGGGGGACTGTCTCCTGGAGGCGGAGGGTTGGTGACGCATTTCTTGTGGATGAGGAGGGGGAGGAGGCTGTGTTCTTGAATCTTGAGGAACCCGTCTTTCTTCCTTGGATTTCGTATCCCCTTTTTCTTGCTGATGATATTTCTTTTGTTTTGTTTTTTGCCCGGTGATTTCTTGGAGGAGGAGGGTCCGTGCTAGTGCTAACCCCATCTGTGTGCGGCTTCCTGAATATCTCCCCCCTCTTCGTTTTGCTTCTGGTTGCTCTGAGGTTTTTAGTTGTGAGCATCAACCAAATCTGTTTCTCCTGTCATGTCCTCTTGCTGAATATGTTTGTGTTGTTGCACTTGCAGAAAAAGGTTTACTCTTCACAAGCCGTGGTGTCAGCTTTTGCAATGGAAGGCCAGCCACGTCAGAGGTTCGTAACTGATGAGACAACTCCTTGATTTCACTGTCCTTGAGGTTGATGTGACAATTCTGTTTATGTTTGTGCCAAACAGTTACCGTGATGTGTTGATCACCGGGATGCCCGAGCAAGACCACGACGCGATCATATGGGCCCTGTTTGGATACTCTAACTTGGCTAGAGGTTAGAGTTAGTTTCTAACTTTAGTCTAACCATGAACTAACTCTAGCCTTTGGTGGTGTTTGGATGCAAAGGTTAGTTTGACAATAAATGCATTTTTTTCAATCATGTGTATCTTTTAACCAGGATTTGTTGTGCCCAGCTTTTGTGTAGGCCTGGTGCGGCCGGCGGGGCGAGCGCGGCCGCGCGGTGCGAGCGCGGCCGGGCGGGACGAGCGCGGCGGGGCGGGGAGAGCGCGGCCGGGCGGGGCGAGCAAGGCCGGGCGGGGCGAGCAAGGCCGGCGGGGCGAGGGCGGCCGGGCGGGGCGAGCAAGGCCGGCGGGGCGAGGGCGGCCGGGCGGGGCGAGGGCGGCCGAGCGGGGCGCGCGCGGCGGGCGGGGCTAGCGCGGCCTGGCCGGGCGGGGCGAGCGCGGCCGAGCAGGGCGGGCAGGGCGCGCGCGGCAGAGCGGGGCGAGCGCGGCCGGGCGGGACGAGCGCGGCGGGGCGGGGAGAGCGCGGCCGGGCGGGGCGAGCAAGGCCGGCGGGGCGAGGGCGGCCGGGCGGGGCGAGCAAGGCCGGGCGGGGCGAGCAAGGCTGGCGGGGCGAGGGCGGCCGGGCGGGGCGCGCGCGGCGGGCGGGGCGCGCGCGGCGGGCGGGGCGCGCGCGGCGGGCGGGGCGAGGAAAGGATCTGATGCGGTCAAAATATTATTATTTTTAGCTGTCCATCCCCAACTAGCTCCAATTAGCACCTCTTCTCAGGGCTAGTTTTTTTGATGGGTTAGTTTGCATCTAACCCAAACTAGCCCATGTGTTTGGATACTTTGGGAGCTAGTTCAGCTCAAACTAGCTCAAACTAGCTCTAGCAGTGGGATCCAAACAGGGTCATGGAGGGCGATCCGTCGCGAATTTGTCATCTCCTACAACACCTACTGCAAGATCCGACGCGCTCGAGCGGCTGGTAATTCAGTTGAAAACACCACTCCACAACGCCATTAACTTGTACGTTTAGCACGCAATCGGTTTTGGATGATCGCCTCACTGTGATTAGTATATAATGCAGGCTTGCGTGTTCGCGACGTCCCCGCAGCCACCCCTGCTCTCGTGCACCAGCCGCGCGGAAACCCGCCCCGTCGCGCTGAGGCACGCGCACGCCCCGGTGGCGAGGTTCAGGAGTGATCTTGTTCAGGCTTAAATCTTGAGCTTTTTTACGGTACCCTGGGTGAAATATCAGCCGTTAAATCTTAATTAACGAACGGTGACAAGTGAGTTATACTGCCCAGTTCGACAGATGGAATCGTGAACGGTAAAGCCTGCACCGCGCGGCTCGAGTCCGCCAGTAAAGACGTGGCGAGGGCATTTTGGGAACAAGAAAAACACAGCCGCCCGCGAGGCCGCGAAGGCCAGTTTGGCCCATTCCACCCCCATCCTGGCCCTCCCAGTTCGTTCCCCACTACGCTCACACTCACTAGGGTTCCGGCCGTCGCGGACCTTCCTCCGCCGCATAGAGAGAGATCCATGCCCCCTACTCATTGTAGCCGCCGGCACCTCCCGCTCCTGCTCCCGCTCCTCGTCGTCGTCGCCACGCTGCGGGGAGCGGCGCCGGCCGCGGGCGTCGCGGAGTCGTGCGCTTACTAGGGTTTTGGTCCTTTGCCTCGTCGCCGCCGGCACCTACCCCTCCTACTCCCGCTCCTCCTCCTCGTCGCCGCCGGCACCTACCCCAGGAGAAGGCGCCCGTCGCCGCGGTGGCGGAGGCGGAGCAGAGGCCGAGGACCTCGAGGTCGAGGCCTGCTAAGGCGGCGGGGAAGACGCTCGCGCCATGGACCGTGCGAAAAGCGCTGCCTGCGGCGGCGAGGACGGGGTCGCAAGCGAGGCAGTCGCCGCACCAGGGGCCGTGGGCGAGGCTGCTGTCACAGTACTCAGAGATGCGTCAATCGTTGTCATGAATCCATCTTTTCTCCTCTTTGGGGGCGAATGCTCTGTTTCTTGGTGATTCTTGGAGATGTTCATTTCAGAACTCGCTTGCGTCCTTCTTTGATGGTTCATTCGTCAAACTCGAATGAAATGCTTGCGTGGATGTTGTCTGGCTGCAGATATCTAATCTAGCATGTGCTGGTCTTCAAGATTTCCCTTTTTTAGACCAAGTTGCAAGATTCGCTGGTCTTGATGATTGCAGTTTAGTTTTGTACATAGGCATTGGTTTCTTCTATGTCTTCCTGTGTGCATCATGCAGAATTTTTCTTGCGGATGCTAGAAGTTGTTGGTGTCTTCCTGTTAGGATTAGTAAGAACTCATTCTGTAAAGAGACATATTATTTTTCTTTGTAGGAAAGTATATCTCAAACTTTCATATTTAACTAAGCGGTTCCTTTGATACAAAATGTGCCCTGTCCTCTTGCATATTCGATGGAGAGGGAACTATAGAGTTCACCAGTATTACTAATATGTGTGGCCCAACAGTGTATTATTCTTTTGTCCTTGTTATCAACGAAGCTTTTACCTTTTCTGAAGTTTTTTTTAATTCTTTCACTGTTAACCAAATCCTGAATAGCATTAATGTTTGGACATATGAAGAAAGTTCTTTGCAGAATATCAGCTGTTTATTTTCAGGTATGCGGACTGTCTACGTAATGCTTACCTACAACCTTTTTTCCTGGCAAAACATGTACATTAGATTGAAAGTTGCATCTCGGAATGTGAAAGTCATAGTTGTTGGGAACCCCTGTAACACTAAGTATGGACAGGTTTTTTGCTTGCTAAGTGTGTTATTGATTTATGCTATTATCATGTTTGACTTGGAGTATCTGCTTCTTGTAGTGCTTTGATCTGTTTGAAATATGCGCCCAACCTACCAGCAAAGAACTTTCATGCATTGACAAGGTTGGATGAAAATAGAGCCAATTGTCAGGTACTTGATGTTAAATCTTAATTATTTCTAATATATTTCTGTTATTTTATTTCAACAAATGACAAGACTAATCTGTCATTCACAATGCTTGTGCAGCTAGCATTAAACGCTGGTGTCTACTGCTCGGCCTTGGAACCGACATCTACTGCTCGTCCACTACGTAGGCTGGTCGTTTTTGGCAGAGTAGGTCCCTGCCTACCCTGTAGGATTCCAGTCGACGCCGACATTCATGGCATCTTGTTTTCCATGTAAGTAGCTTCTCCCCAATCCATGCTGGTAAAGTCCCAGAGAACTGATTATTGTTTAAGTCGTGTACATTTCTGCAGGAGCAAAGGAAATGCACCCAAGAGGTTGTTGTTTCTTAAGCTTAGATTAGTGATACTAAGACCTGCCATGCTTGTGCTGGACTCGTTGACTAGGCAATCAGTAATTGATCCATTAAGTTTAGAAGTGTTTAAATCTTGGTGCTTCAAAGTCTAATGGTAGTGGGCCAACTGAATTGTTTTGACTGAGATCCAGGCCGGTTAAATTGAGCCTTATATTGATGGGAAGCTTAGGTATTGGACCACCAAGCTGGTCAGAACTGAAATCCATTTCTGTTCCCCTCATAAATTTCCCCTAGAAGCATAGATTTTCATCTTCTAACGACAACTGTAAGAAACACAAGCATAAATACTATCTATATGCGTCCTGTCCATGCAATTACACGTGTATTCGTTTCAACTGATTCACATAACAAACACAAAATTCATTGTAAAACTTTCTAAAGTTCAATCCCAACATAAAAAATACGAGCATAAAGTTTAAACAAATATTAATCCTAATTTTATTGTAGAAAAACTAGCAAATTCTAACAACTTTCAACTCTCTTCATCCTTCATTAATGACTATGACTATCTTCTACTCCTCGCCGTTTCGCCGTCCTTTTGAGTTGAATGTAGACTCCACTAGGAGGGCGCTGAGTTGTTTCCTGAACCTGGGGATGTCATCCTGCATAATAGGTTGAGTTAGTTTGACAGCTGTAAAATTGCGAATGATATGGTTAAAATAAGTGTGGACATCGTATTGCTGTGTAGGCTCCATCTAGATCATTGCCTGTAAACTTTTCCATGTTCTTTACCGAAAAAATCCCACATGACTTGCTGCAATCAGATGGATTGTTATAACTATTTTTTAGTACCAAAACTAAATGTGTGGTTTTAAATGTTGTGTACAGTACCTGTCTTGCTGTTGTGGTATATTTTTGATAACTTTAACTGTCCAAGTGTTGATGTCAAAATCCTTCCAAGTATCAAGTTTTTCGACACCAATTGAATATAAAATGAAGGGTCGGAGAAAATACATCCCATGTTCGTTTGTCTTTATATGTGCTTTTAAGGTTTTCTGCAGCTGTGCAAAAGTTATTCTGTGCTCTCCATGTGCTTCTAACTCTCTGTATATCCGGCTGACATCTTTTCCTCCAGGTTCAAGCCATATGAATCCCCGTGCAGGAATACCAAATATTTGCTCCACGTCCCGAATGGTCATGGTTAGTGGTTCCCCATCAATGATGAAGGCGTCACAAGTGGGGTCGTATAGCTCTGCTATAGATCTGCACATGTTCCTTCGAATTGTGACAAGTAGGATCCTCAGTAAGCCATCTAGCTCCACATCTGCTATGATTTTTCTTTGGTCATCGGTGAATTCTTTAATTACTCTATGATATGCTATAAGGGAACATTATATCAATTAGCATTATATACATAATAAAGATGATAGCAGTAAACCATATGTCTTTGCTGTAGAGTTCCTTCAACCAAATTTCGATTGCACATGTGACAACTATGAAATAAGGACTAAATAGTTAGGAGTGGCGTTTTGGATTTGGGGTGTATATGCTCCCTATATCCCGGCGGTCCAGCTGCCAGAGGGTATATGCATTATAGTGTACAGCTGGGTGGCTGATTGATGGATGCAACCAGACGTCAAGTGGAGCATTGGGTTAGTTTGTTAGCATGCACGTATGTACCGATGAAACATGATTAGGGACAAAGACTGAACCATGGTTTCAAGAGCACCATTGCAGTAGTGGCTGCTGTGGTTAAGTATTATGTCGAACCATGCGGATTGGAGTAGTAAGAAATATTCTCTGCTTTTCTGGTAACATATATGAATTTTTGTGGTGGGGCTAATTTTGATGAACTCTTTGAGCAGTGACACTGAAGCAGGCCAACAATGAAAACAATAATGCTCCAATATGCATCTAGCGTATGAAAATACATAGATCTAATATACAAATCTAATAAAAAAATACTCTGATGTACTATACACATCTATGGAACAAAATAGTCTGTCGTACTATTAACCAGGTACTGAATTTCCTTACTTTATTTCTTTTTGCCTGAGATTTCGCTTGCAGAGTGCCTGGTGGCGAGTTCTCTGGCAGTGGCGGATTGAGCGACGGATTGGCTGCTGATGTGTTCTCTGGAAGCGACGGATTGGTTGCTGGCGGGTTGAGCGATGGATTGCATGGCGACGGATTCCCTGATGGCGGCGGATTGCGCGACGGATTGGTTGCTGGTGTGTTCTCTGGAAGCGATGGATTGGCTGCTGGCGGGTTGAGCGACTGATTGCGTGGCGACGGATTGCTTGATGGCGGCGGATTGCCTGGCGGCGCATTCCCTGGTGGCGGCGGATTGCCTGATGGCGTTTTCCTTGGTGGCGAATGATAAGAACGATGCTCCATGGCTGTTTTTGGAGGACAACGTGAAAATGGTGGCGGCGGCAATTGGAGGCAGATTAGATTGATGGCCGTCCCTAATTAATAGTATGGTGGGTTAGATAAGGACGCGAGTGTGGTTTCTGTTATTATTTTATCCTCAAAATAATGGCAGCTATACCTAACTCTTTTTTTTTCCTGAGAGTTGTACGTAACTCCCGTGCTGCACGATTAGTTTCATACATAGTATCAAGTTTTTTCTTAAAATTGTACGGGACTCTCTTTTTTGATGAGTTCTATTTTAGGGTTTTTCTTCATCGAAAATGCATAGAAAATATATATAATGCCATAAAACAATGAAATTTGGCATTTTTTTTCATTATGATATGATGTACTTTAAAAATTTTGGGACCAATAGAAGAAAGAGAAAAGAAACGTACTAGGAGACTACCACTTGGCTTGTACCCGAACGACCTACTATGAATATGGTCTAATTTTGGGGATGAATAAAATCACATAAAATTTGGCCAATAAATGTGCATGCCCATGTTGGTCGTATATGCAAAATTTAAACGAATTTCGACACCGTATGCACGTTGCGTCACGTTCGGCTTGTATTTTAGTGTTTTTACTTCAAAAATACATACAATGCCATAAAACAATGAAATTTGGCATCCATTCTTTCCACTATGATACAATGTATTAGATTTGTTTTTGGACCAATTGAAGAAAGTGAAAAGAAACGTGTTAGGAGAGTCACCCTTTCGGCTTGTACCCGAACCCCTATCATGAACATGGTCAATTTTTGACCATGCATGAAATCACACAAAATTTGGCCAATAAATGTGCATGCCCATGCTGGTCGTATATGCACAGTTCCCATGCTGGTCGTATATGCACAGTTTAAACGAATTTCGACGTATGCACGTTGCGTCACGTTCGGCTTGTATTTTAGTGTTTTTACTTCGAAAATACATAAAAATACATACAATGCCATAAAACAATGAAATTTGGCATCCATTCTTTCCACTATGATATAATGTATTAGATTTGTTTTTGGACCAAATGAAGAAAGTTAAAAGATACGTGCTAGGAGAGTCACCCTTTCGGCTTGTACCCGAACCCCTACCATGAACATGGTCAATTTTTGACCATGCATGAAATCACACAAAATTTGGCCAATAAATGTGCATGCCCATGTTGGTTCGTATATGCAAAATTTAAACGAATTTCGACACCGTATGCATGTTGCGTCACGGTGGACTTGTATTTTAGTGTTTTTACTTCGAAAATACATAAAAATACATACAATGCCATAAAACAATGAAATTTGGCATCCATTCTTTCCACTATGATACTTCCTCCGTTCCTAGATGAAGGGTGTATAGTTTTTTACACCAATATTAACGCATGGCCTGGAAAAGGAACTTTCGTTGGTTTTGGACGTAAATGCCCCTACCATAATCACGTGAGAGTAGGGAAGAAAAAAAAGGAATCCTGGATCCTCTCTCTCAGTAGTTGAGTTTGTTTAGCGTAACAAATCCTAGAAATCCTACGATGGCGCATTCTCCCCCGATCCTCAGGGAAAGACTCCCCCAATCGCAGCCACCCCTTTGCTCCGCGCATTCTCCCGCGATCAACATGGCGCGCGTCTCCTCCCTACTCTCTCCCGCGCGGCTAATCTTTTTCTTAACTAACCACAAATCTTACCAAACCACAACATGCACAACGTCATATGTAATCTCCTTTTTTCTAGGAAGGCCAAGTGTGGGACTAGCTATTGCAGGGGCAAAAGTGTCAATCAAATGAATACATCTTATAATCTGAATTTTTTCACAAAAAACTATACACCCTACATCTAGGAACGGAGGGAGTACAATGTATTAGATTTGTTTTTGGACCAATTGAAGAAAGTTAAAAGATACGTGCTAGGAGAGTCACCCTTTCGGCTTGTACCCGAACCCCTACCATGAACATGGTCAATTTTTGACCACGCATGAAATCACACTAAATTTGGCCAATAAATGTGCATGCCCATGCTGGTCGTATATGCAAAATTTAAACGAATTTCGATACCGTATGCACGTTGCGTCACGTTCGACTTGTATTTTAGTGTTTTTACATCGAAAATACATAAAAAATATATAGAATGCCATAAATCAATGAAATTTGGCGTCCATTCTTTCGAGTATGATACAATGTATTAGAATTTTTTTGAGCAATTGAAGAAAGTGAAAACAAAAACGTGGTAAGAGACTAAACCTTTCGGCTTGTACCCGAATGGCCTATTATGCACGTTCTGTCATGTTCGACTTGTATTTTAGTAGTTTGTCATAAAAAATTGTAAAATACATAAAATGTCATAAAACAATGAAATTCACCGTAGTTTCCGCATGCATATGCTCTAAATGTTTATGACTCGACTTATCTATAATTTTTTTTAATATTTTGTCTGTAATTATTTAATTATTATTATCGTTGCACTCTATACTTTGGATAGATTCCGTCTGTAGATGATCTAAATGTTTATGACTCGACTTATCTGTACAAAAGAATTTTTTTTGTGACGCTAGTTAATATATTTTCCTAATTTTTAATTACAACCTCCCTGAAGTGAAGTAAATAATTATATACTTAAGAATTTACATCACAAGTATATGAATTTACATCACAAGTATATGATCAGCTGGTTTGGTTGGTGCACTAATTTGCTCGAGGTCATAGGTTCGATTCCCCCAATGAGCATTTTTAATGTTTTGTCTGTAATTATTTATTATTATCACCCTGTGTTACTTCAACTGCATTTTTTAATTACACACGCACTCTCCTGATGGTGGGCCCTGACCAACACACCGGACACACACACTCTCCAACACATGGAACTTCGTCGTTGCGAATTCAGGGTTCTGAAACTGAACCTGAACGTGCATTTCTTCAGTCCGAGGCTAGACAAACAGTTGTATTGTAACCTCAGTAATGGAAGCACCCGCTTTCTGCAGGAACATGTCACACAACTCACAAGTACACAACTTGCAGCCTACCAGGCAGAACAACATGCCATAGTTACACAAGGCTAAAAAAATGTTAAATTCTGCTACACCTAATCTGTTGTTCTGCCTCTTGAGTCTTTTCCTCTTCCTTTTTTACATTGTGAAGGAACAGCTACAATCGTTTTGGAAATTGGATTCATACGGATAATTCTCGTTTGCATGGACCTAACTTCTGGCCTACAAAACAAGTGTCCTCGGAAGTGGCTGTAATGATGCTGATGCGTGGCCGTGGCTTGTCGTTGTCCCTTGTCTCTTATCAGGTTGATGGCAATAGCTGCAGCAAAGAAGATGTAGCACAGAGTCATGTAGTTCGCTGGAAGCGTGTTGAAGCCATCCACACCCAATATCGCCATGTTTCGGTACACAATGGCATACCGTGCTGCGTATTCGGTGCCGCTTGTCCCGATGTTATGTATATCGAATCTGATTAGTTATTATGGACGAACAATGCATATTAGAGCCAATGTAAATTCAGTAAAAGCAAGTAGATTATAAGTACAATGAAATTTGTCACATGCTCATGCAATCAAATGGTAGAGCAACAACTAGTCCAGTAATCACAAGTAATAGACATAACTTATTTAAAAAGGTTGCAACTTATTAACTAGTACTCCCTCCGTTTCATCATGTACTGCATATATATTTTCTGAAAATTCATACCTGTTAAGCATACTAAATGTTCTGTCACACAATGCAACCAAAAAAAACTTCCAGGAGATGCATCACTTGTGCTAAACATTTTTTTCTTCTTGTACTTGGCAACAAAATTATATAGGTCCCGAGAAATAAAGCCTACCTTGCTGTAACCACCACTATCCTTCTCCATTACTTCCATTATTTGATGTGTCTAAGGCCACCAATTCCATACTCAATGACATCAGCCTTTTGCACATCACTCAGTCCGCGATGTGATCTTATGAAAGCTGTCTGGTCAGGCTTAGCGAGTGGATGGTTATGTTCGTCCACAAAATCTTTTACAAACCATTCACCATTATCCATACGAAGCTCGATCTCCATCCGGGCGCCACATCCACAACGTGACAGCGGCCTAGGAGTTCGCACTTGTTCAGTTTTTTCGAAGTGCTTCCTCGCCCGATATCCTTCTTTACAACAGACATAAAGGCGACGAAAATCTATGTTCGTGCCCGACTTCCTGGTCAGTTCTTCCTTCCTAACACCAAAACCCTTTGACCGAGCATATGCATTATAGTAATTGTAACCTTCTTCCTCGCTGCCAAAAATTTGACTGAGCACCATGTCATATTCTGCAATGTTCTCGAGGGTGGCACTCCCATATTCCATGTCAAACCCTGCAATTAAAAAGAATCAAATCTAAGTTATTTGAATTTCACCCATGAAACTAAAACACGTATCAGTAACAATGCTTGTGTACATAATCAAACAGAAACATTAGATATACTCCAGTAAGCACTTCCTGATTTGCACCAACAGAACCAGCACCATAGAAGAGTGATTTAAGCAGAAACAATTTAGTACTACCCGCTGACTAATAGGAATATGCAGATTTGTCCAAAGCCAAACTAGTAGGAATATGCAGATTTATCCAAAGGTCAAACTAGAAGAGTGATTTAACCAAAACCCATAGGGGAGTAACACACAGATTATGATGATCTCTGTTCAGAGGGGATGTTATCACTAAAGATTGAAGAACGCAATTGCAATGAACTGACAGAGAAGTGGACAGTGTGTTTGTGTTGCCTGAAAGCTGCAACTTTTCTTACTGCAGTTCTATTCCTCTTATTCTGAATTACAAAAGCAAGAGTAGACCTCACGATTCGCTACAGTACAGTTTCAGAAAACTAGCTATCTGATAGAGGAAGATGCACTAGGATTTATTCAACAGGGGATTCGAACAGAACAGAGACCTTACCAGGTTGAAGACGCGCCGCGGAGGTCCAAGATGGCGGGGCCAACTATGTCGAGTGGCGGTGGCGGCTACGGCGGCGACAGGGAGAACGACGCGAGAGGCGGTGGCCACGGCGGCGAGTGGCGGCGGCGGCGACGCCAGGGAGAAGGAGCAGGGAGCCGCGGCGACAGGGAGAACGACGCGAGCGGCGGTGGCCACGGCGGCGAGTGGCGGCGGCGGCGACGGCAGGGAGAAGTAGCAGGGAGCCGCAGAGGTCCTCGAGGGCGACGGGCAGCGGCAGCGGCGACGGGTGGCGGCGGTGGCGACGGCAGGGAGAAGGAGCAGGAGCCGCGGCAAGGATAAGGACGCGAAGGACCAGGGCACCGCTTCGTGGGCGTGAAGTCTGCTCCATTGTTAGTAAATTAACTAACATATTTTTCTACCCATCGCACCCTTAGGAAATTGACGGTTTGATCATGTTATACTGCCTCCCCTTTGAACAGTACAGGGTACGGTAAAAAAGCTCTAAATCTTAATGCATCATCAGCTAGTTATCCATTAGTCTATATATTTATCTATCTTGAGTAGTATCAGTTCAGTAGCTGTGCCTTGATCACCGTTAGGTTTTGAGCTTATATATGCTATCGAACTGGACCATGTCATAATTGGGTGGTACTACTGTACTGTATTATGGATTGCCATTTGCGCTGCTTAATCAGTTGTTTCCCTATCTTCTTGCTGTTCCTTGTGATATGTTGAGAGTCGCACCTGCCTGGCACTGTTTCCCGTTTCTGGGTCTCGGGATGGGGTTGCTCCAAAGTTAATGATGCGATCGATCCATGTGTCACGGCTAGCCGCTGCAGTCCAAATCCTGCAGCCCTCTCATGTCCAAAGTTAATCCAGATCCATGTGTCGCGACATCCTCCGTAGCTCATCCACGCCTTAGTGTGCCGCCGAAGCTCTCTGGTGCATGCTCGTCCACGGCATGCCCTTTGACATAGCTCTCCTTCCCTGCACCACGTCGCAGCTCACTATCGTAGTTCGCCCACACCTAAGCGTGGCATTGCAGCTCACCCAAAGGCCTCAGACTTGCGTGTGCATGCGTGCCTATACGCGCAGCTCGACTCCCCTGCTTGCCCATGCTAGAGTTCATCGCTGCAGTTCGCCTCCCCTGCTTGCCAGTGCCAACGTCAGTGTTCATTGCTGCAACTCGTCAAGCGACATGCTCAAGGGGTGGCGTGAGCTGCGATGAACAGCAGTATCAGTGGCGCGACGACGGCAGCAACTAGACCCTTTTGGATGTTATTGGAGCAAGGGGAAGAAGGTGCATGCTGGTCCATAAGATGGATTGCAATTATACTACGGTCTTTCTAAAACTCAGCTAGATGAGTTTTTGTTATGGTCTCATTCACCGTTGTAACCATTAGATCTGTGTTTTAAGATTCGTATGAAACATTTCTTTCGCGTGACAGGATGCATGGGTGTTCTCCAGCCCCATGTCCGTTGATTTTGTTTTATCTGTCCTTTGTTTGTTTGACTATTGGGCTGGGCTATGTGCGCTTTTCTTTTCTTCATATTTCCTAGCCCAATGAGAAATCATGGGGTCAGAGATATAAATGTAACGTTGTTACTTTTCTGTTTTGTCATTTCTTCACTGTAGCACTTTGTAATGATGTTTTTTTCGTCCAATCGTCACACAATAAATTATAGTCGTTGTGTGTTCTGTCCACGGGAAAAATAACACGCTATACCGTCGCTAGTAACATGCTATAGGACGTATAGAGAATTGTCTCGTTAAATTTATTAATGTATAATGTCTTGTTAATAACACGCTATAGCATGCTAATAATATATTTCTAGGGACGACACTATTTTGTATAGTGCGTTATTTTTTTCCTTGGTTTTGTCCAAGGGAGGCGGCTCTAATTTCGTATAGGACGTGGCCCATGTGCATGAGTAGTAGATTTTTTGTTTTTCGTTTATGGAGCTAGGTTATATGAGCTTTTATTCTTCTTTTTTTTTTACTCAGCGGAAAAAGGGAAAGAGGATATGATTCAATGATGTGAATCGTTGATGTGCTAATTGCATGTTATTGTAACTTGTTTTCATTTTTAAATCTCGTTAGTGTCATCTGTTGACCGTAGCTTCTAGGGTCAGCTTTTTGTAACGACTTTCTTTTCACATATTTTTCTCCCATGATTAATTGCTGTTTATTTTTTCTTATTTCACTAATATGTAGTAGAATACAATTCCAATATTCTCCCATTAACTAAATTAGTGTATTCATTTTGTTTTTTAGATTAATATTCATTTGTTACCATAGATTGGATAATTGATTATTAAGTGATTTCACTATTTTTATTTGTCTCTTCCATTTATTCATTTTCTATTTTTGTTGTTTCATATTTTTATTTTTCATTTATTTTCTATTTTTATTCATCTTATTTATTTTTATTTTGTGTACTTTTTTCTAATGATATCAAAGCCCATGCCTCCTTTTTGGTAGAAATGCTTTTTTCATGAGTTTTTCTGTCAAAAGTTTTGTGCTACAGAAGTTTTTAACTCTGGTCACATCTGCTAGTTTTTTAAATTGGGTTGTAGTTACAATCTATCAACTTGGGTTGCAACTATTAGGTTTTACGTGAAGTTGCAACCGCGAGGTTTTCAAAAATGGTACGCGAACACCATTTTTCAAATGTGGCCGCGACTACGGGCTTTCATATCGTGGTTGTAACTGCAAGTATTCGAAGTCGAGTCGCAACTATAGGTTTTCAAAGTCGGGGTAGCAACTGCAAGTGTTTAAAGTCAGGTCGCAACTGCAAGTGTTCAAAGTCGGGTCGCAACTGCAAGTTTCTGAAGTCGGGTCGCAACCGCAAGTTTCCAAAGCCGGGTCGCAACTGCAAGTTTCCAAAGTTGGGCAGCAACTGCAAGTGTTTAAAGTTAGGGCGCAACTGCAAGTGTTCAAAGTCGGGCAGCAACTGCAAGTTTCTAAAGTCGGGTCGCAACTGCAAGTTTTCAAAGTCGGGTCGCTACTGCAAGTTTTCAAAATCGGGTCGCAACTGCAAGTTCCCAAAGTCGGGTCGCAATTGCAAGTTTCCAAAGTCGGGGCCCAACTGCAAGTTTCCAGAGTTGGGTAGCAACTGCAAGTGTTTAAAGTCAGGGCGCAACTGCAAGTGTTCAAACTCGGGTCGCAACTGCAAGTTTCTAAAGTCAGGTCACAACTGGATGTTTCCAAAGTCGGATCGCTACTGCAAGTTTCCAAGATCGGGTCACAGCTGCAAGTTCCGAAAGTCGGGTCGCAACTGCAAGTTTCCAAAGTCGGAGCCCAACTGCAAGTATTCAAGTGTATTAAAAAAAGGGTGTTACTACAAGTTTTGAAGTCGGGTCGCAACTGCCAATTTGCTAGTGATGTCGCAATTACAAATATTAAAAGAGGGGCCCAAGTGCAAGTTTTCATAGTCGGGTTCCCGAGTCGGTCATTTAAAAAAATGATGGATTTTAATAAACAAATAAATAAATAATGCATGGGACAAGACCGGGATGGATCATGTGCGCCAGAGGTGTCATGCCGGTGATTACTGCTGAACTAAGGCAAATCTGAAAAAACAACAAAGAAAACATCTTTTTAAGACAACTCCTATTGTTCTTCTTATGACTGGATATAGCTCAAGAAGAGCACACTCCACAACTGTGTTATGGCAACCAAAATATGTTGTACAAATTAGCCCACTAGGACGTAATGTGCTTCTCTTACGTATTCGTATGTTTGCTCTTCCATGAGTGACAATAGAAATGAAAAGGCTAAGCCCAAAAAACAACACGACATGTACAAACCTTGGAGAGAAGGAAAATATCCGATCAACATATATGATGATGTCATGTGAATGGGATCATAGATAAATCTCAGCTAGCTGAGTTCTAGGTACTCCCATTATAGTAAGCTGTGCTTGCTATAATCCTACCTGTTTACATCAAGAATAGCAGACATATTTAATTTCACATGCAGTATATGCTTTGTTGAGCTTGCATTGCAGTAGCTTATTCGAAGGCTGGATATTCTCTTGACACAAATTAAGCAGCAGGTCGTAATTATTCTCCAGTTTATACGAACTCCTCGTCTCCTCGCACCAGGCCAAGCTCACATTTAGATTTCACGCCGCCGGCACCGGGATGCTTGGCGTCCAGGCGATCGACGGCAGTGACGTCCTAGAAATCGGTGCCATCGACGTCCAACTGTCAGGAGCCGGCGTCCAAGCAGAGTCCAGAGATGAAGCCGGCCGGCGTTGTGACTAGAAGGCCGGGCTCACTGTCGGGTTCTAAGCTCATGTAAATACAGACATGGTAGGGCAGGACTGAAAGAAATACTCAGTTTCAGAACTGCGACATGCTCGGCTCATCGGATGTTGACTCCACTCCACGCCCAGTTTCAGGAAAGAGTAAAATTTCACACAGAATAAAACGTATCACAGTTTCAAATTTCTTACACGAGTTTGGCACCAAGTGGCAAACTAGAGTGAACAAATGCATGAGTTTGTACATGACAATGAGACATCAGCTGCATTGCATCATCTTCTCATGTGCCATGAGAAGCAACTGCATTATTAAAAATACCCAAGTCTTCAGCGTGGAAGCATTTCGCTGGTCATACAACAAAAGCAACTCGTGTAGGATAACAACATACTAGTCAACTACTCCATCCGTTCCTAAATATAAGACCTTTTAAAGATTGCACTATGAACTACATACGGATGTACATAGACATATTTTAGAGTATAGATGCACTCATTTTGCTCCATATGTAGTCTTCTAATGAAATCTCTAAAAGGTCTTATATTTTGGAACGGAGGGAGTATAAGTACTCCTTCCGTCTGAAAATACTTGTCCTAGAAATATATAAAATGGGCGTATCCATAACTGAAATAAGTCTAGATACATCTATTTCTATGACAAGTATTTTCGGACGGAGGAAGTAATAACATGATTTTGTCTTTCATGAAAAAAAAACATGGTGTTGTAGTGAAGGGCTATATCTTATCCATGATAAGAGAAATATTGTTAGAATTAGCGAAGAGAAATAAGCCATATACGATGCTCCACTCTATTCTACAAATTTTACACTAATTCTTGCAGTTATCATTGAGAATGGCGTTTTGGTTTCCGGGAGTGCACGCTCCTGCATGAATAGTAAACAAAAAAAATATATTCTAATAGCTTTTTCTTAAAAAAACAGATTTGTTTTGTAGATGTTCGTGTTAGTGTCGCAAACATTTTAGAAAATTTCATGCGGAATGGAATAGCGATGTTTCACCGGTTAAAAAGCCAAATTTAAGATAACATTTGATGTTTTTGTTGTTGTTTTTTTTGCACAGGACAAAGATGTTTAAGTTTTTTGCCTACAAATTTGTATCTAGCATTTGAATGTGACAAAGAACACATCAATTTTTTGTGAAATTTTTGTGACATTTAAAAAAATATTTAACGCGTGCGCTCCTGGGAGCACCAACGGATTTCCGATTACTATCTCACTACATGTAGAATTTGGAAAATCATAATCATGATTTTAGACTTATACAAATGTCCTATTTATAGTAGATATATAGCCCCATGAGGAACCTAAGAGATCCCGCAACAGGCCGGCCTGCAAAACTCGTTTAAGGACGTCCACAAAACTTTTTTACGCTACAGTGAGCCCAGCATGCAAAACTCGTTTAAGGACGTCTACAAAACTTTTTTACGGCACTGCGAGCCCGGCCCGCAAAACTCGTTTAAGGGCGTCCACAAAACTTTTTACGGTACTGCGAGCCCTTAGACGGAATAGATCTCGTAAACCCGCCCCACAAATGTTTCGCGGGACGCGTTTACGAGATCTGTTCCGCGCCGAGGGCTTGCGGTACCACAAATAAAATCATAGGAAAAATATCGAGACACGTTCATCATCATTAGTTCATATCTAGTTCATCATCATATATATACGCCACTACTTGTTCATCATACTAGCACATCACATCCAAAATCATGCGCAACATACGAGGTATCAAGTTTAGCCTTACAAATGCGCAATCAAACAAAACAAAACAAATGCTCAAATGACATAGAGCAATCAAGCAACATCTTCATTGTTGCGAAGGATACCACCTCCATCTTCATGAACTTGGACCGGAGAGTGAGCACCACCATGTTCATGAACTTGGACCAGAGAATGAGCACTGCCACCATCATCATCATCATCATCACCACCACCACCATTCACATTGTTCGCCGAAGAACCAATCGCACCACCGGCGCCTCCATCACCACCACCACCACCACCACCACCACCATTCACTTGGTTTAATTTGCCGAAGTACCACCGCAATATCGAACCCATCCCCTCCGCCATCAGCACCACCACCACCATTGCCAAACTGACCACCCATGCCGAACTCTCCACCACCCATGCCGAAGCCGCCACCACAACCACCCATGCCGAACCCTCCACCAACATTGCCGAAAGAAAAGCCCCCTCCAAACCCAACACCACTACCGACCATAATATTTTGAAGCTCTATCTTCCTCCGGAGCATGATCTGCATTCTTTTCATCTCCCAAAATTCTCTTGCCATTGCGTCCATTCCCTCCCAATTCATCATTGATACTTGTGATATGTGATAGGTTTTCTGCGAAGAGGAACAAATGACACAACACAATACAGGTAAGTATTTCCCTCAGTATAGAACCAAGGTTTATCGAAACAATAGGAGTGACAACTGTTGGAAATATGCCATAGAGGCAATAATAAATTAGTTATTATTATATTTCTTTGTTCATGATAATTGTTTATTATCCATGCTATAATTGTATTGATTGGAAACACAAATACATGTGTGGATACATAGACAAAACACAGTCCCTAGTAAGCCTCTAGTTAACTAGCTCGTTGATCAAAGATAGTCAAGGTTTCCTGACCATAGACAAGTGTTGTCACTTGATAACGGGATCACATCATTAGGAGCTTCCTGAAAGACTCACAAAGACCCGGCTGGAGAGGTTGCAGAATCAGACTGTTGCAATATGCCTTCCTGCTCAATGCATCTGCCACAACATTTGCCTTGCCTGGCGTGTACTCAACACTCGGATTAAAATCCTGGAGCATTTCCACCCAACGTGTTTGCCGAAGATTCAAGTTAGGCTGAGTGAAGATGTACTTGAGACTCTTGTGATCGGTGAAAACTTCAACCTTACGTTCCAACAAGAGATGTCTCCAAGTCATCAAGGCGTGTACCACAACTGCTAGCTCGAGATCATGCACATGATAGTTCTTCTCCACATGCTTCAACTGCCTGGAGGTATAAGCAACCACCTTCTTATCTTGCATCAAGACTTCACCAAGACCCTGGAGAGAAGCGTCGCAAAAGACCTGGTATGGCTTGGAATCATCCGGAGGGGCCAAGACCGGAGTGGAGATAAGCTTCTCTTTGAGTGTATCGAAAGCCAGTTGACACTCTGGAGACCAAGCATACTTAACACCCTTCTGAAGAAGACTAGAGAGCGGCTTGGCGATCTTGGAGAAGTTCTCAACGAATCTTCTGCAATATCCAGCAAGCCCGAGAAAGCTTCGAAGCTGCTTCACATTCTGCGGAGGCTCCCATTCAACAATGGCTTGAACCTTGGACGGATCAACCTTAATGCCCTTGGCAGAGATAATATGCCCAAGATAAACCACTTCTTTCAGCTAGAACTCGCACTTGGAAAACTTGGCATGCAGCTTGTACTCTCTCAGCTTATCAAGCACCAATCTGAGATGTTTTCATGTTCTTCCTCAGTCTCAGAAAAGACCAGAATGTCGTTGAGATAGAGCAAGACAAATTCATTCTTGTATGGGGAGAAAATATAGTTCATCAATCGACAAAATGTCAGAGGAGCATTTGCCAGACCAAAAGACATGACTGTATACTCATACGAGCCAAAACTAGTCCTAGATGTCGTCTTCGAAATGTCTTCCTCGCGAATGCGAATTTGATGATAGCCCATTCTGAGATCAAGCTTGGAGAATACCTTAGCACCTTTCAACTATTCGAACAACTCAGTTATGTTCGGAAGTGGATATTTGTTCTTGATTGTCTTCTTGTTCAATGGACGGTAATCGACACACAGCCGGTCCGAGCCATCCTTCTTCTTGACAAATAGAACACCACAGCCCCACGGAGACGAGCTCGGTCTGATCAAACCCAAACGCTCCTGCTCATCGAGTTGACTCTTAAGTTCCTTCAATTCTTCTGGACCCAGCTTGTACGGCCGTTTGCACACTGGCTCTGTGCCTGGCTCAAGCTCAATGATAAACTCAACTTCATGGTGCGGAGGCATGCCTGGCAGCTCTTCAGGAAACACATCTTGATATTCGCAGACCACTGGGACTTGCTCAATGGGATTGATCTCACCCTTTTCATTCAAGGAGAACAGACGAATTGTATCATCGCGCGCCGCGAATATAATCACGTCTTCTGAAGAGTGGGTAAGCTTCACTTCTTTGGCTTCGCAATCAATTGACGCCTTGTTCATGACCAACCAGTCCATACTAAGAATCAAGTCAATGTCGGAATTGCCCAAGACAATAGGAGATGCCAGAAAAGAATAACTGCCTAACTTAACAGAAGCATCCGGAACCCTCATGTGAGAACTCATGCGCATGCCCGGAGAAACCACACGGAAGGGACTATCCAAATAAATTGCAGGAATATTATGCTTATCTATGAAAGGCTTGGAGATGAAGCAATGCGAAGCACCTGAATCAAATAACACTTTAGCACGAATATCATTGATGAGGAGGTTACCCATGATCACATTAGAGGAGTTGTCTGCTTCAGCTGCGTTCACCATGTTGACTCGAGCTGATCTGGGGTTGAATTTGACAAGAGCGTTGCTTGGAGGTTTACTTGGAGGAGGAGGCGACATACGGAGCTGAGAAGTACAGTTGTTGGCATAATGACCCTTCTGTCCACATTTGTGACAAGTGACATCTGCTGGCTGCCGGAACTTAGTCTGAGGAGGCCCTTGCTTCTGATGCTGGTATCTCTCCTGGAAGCCAGGGTTGGGTGGGTGAGAAGAACCACGACCACCTGAGTGCCTCAGCTGTTGTGAGTGCCGAGGAGGAGGAGGAGAAACCCAAAACCTCTGTTGCTTCTGAACCACCTGAGTCGAGGGAGCTGGAATCTCTGAAGCGCTTCTTGGAATTAACTAGCTCGTTGATCAAAGATAGTCAATGTTTCCTGACCATAGACAAGTGTTGTCACTTGATAACGGGATCACATCATTAGGCGAGTTCTCTAGCAGTGGCGGATTGAGCGACGAATTGGCTGCTGGTGTGTTCTCTGGAAGCGACGGATTGGTTGCTGGCGGGTTGAGCGACGGATTGCATGGCGACGGATTCCCTGATGGCGGCGGATTGCGCGACGGATTGGCTGCTAGTGTGTTCTTTGGAAGCGATGGATTGGCTGCCGGCGGGTTGAGCGACGGATTGCGTGGCGACGGATTGCCTGATGGCGGCGGATTGCGTGGCGGCGCATTCCCTGATGGCGGCGGATTGCCTGATGGCATTTTCCTTGGTGGCGAATGATAAGAACGATGCTCCATGGCTGTTTCTGGAGGACAACGTGAAAATGGTGGCGGCGGCAATTGGAGGCAGATTAGATTGATGGTCGTCCCTAATTAATAGTAGGGTGGGTTAGATAAGGACGCGAGCGTGGTTTCTGTTATTATTTTATTCTGAGAATAATGGCAGCTATACCTAACTCTTTTTTTTTCTAAGAGTTGTACGTAACTCCCGCGTTGCACGATCAGTTCCATACATAGTATCAAGTTTTTTTTAAAATTGTACGTGACTCTCTTTTTTCATGAGTTCCATTTTAGGGTTTTTCTCCATCGAAAATGCATAGAAAATATATATAACGCCATAAAACAATGAAATTGGGCATCCTTTTTTTCATTATGATATGATGTACTTTAAAATTTTTGGGACCAACAGAAGAAAGAGAAAAGAAACGTACTAGGAGACAACCACTTGGCTTGTACCCGAACGACCTACTATGAATATGGTCTAATTTTGGGGATGAATAAAATCACATAAAATTTGGCCAATAAATGTGCATGCCCATGTTGGTCGTATATGCAAAATTTAAACGAATTTCGACACCGTATGCACGTTGCGTCACGTTCGGCTTGTATTTTAGTGTTTTTACTTCAAAATACATAAAAAATACATACAATGTCATAAAACAATGAAATTTGGCATCCATTCTTTTCACTATGATACAATGTATTAGATTTGTTTTTGGACCAATTGAAGAAAGTGAAAAGAATCGTGCTAGGAGAGTCACCCTTTCGGCTTGTACCCGAACCCCTATCATGAACATGGTCAATTTTTGACCATGCATGAAATCACACAAAATTTGGCCAATAAATGTGTATGCCCATGCTGGTCGTATATGCACAATTTAAACGAATTTCGACAACGTATGCACGTTGCGTCACGTTCAGCTTGTATTTTAGTGTTTTTACTTCGAAAATACATAAAAATACATACAATGCCATAAAACAATGAAATTTGGCATCCATTCTTTCCACTATGATACAATGTATTAGATTTGTTTTTGGACCAATTGAAGAAAGTTAAAAGATACGTGCTAGGAGAGTCACCCTTTCGGCTTGTACCCGAACCCCTACCATGAACATGGTCAATTTTGACCATGCATGAAATCACACAAAATTTGGCCAATAAATGTGCATGCCCATGTTGGTCGTATATGCAAAATTTAAACGAATTTCGACACCGTATGCACGTTGCGTCACGGTCGACTTGTATTTTAGTGTTTTTACTTCGAAAATACATAAAAATACATACAATGCCATAAAACAATGAAATTTGGCATCCATTCTTTCCACTGTGATACTCCCTCCGTTCCTAGATGAAGGGTGTATAGTTTTTTACACCAATATTAACGCATGGCCTGGAAAAGGAACTTTCGTTGGTTTTGGACGTAAATGCCCCTACCATAATCACGTGAGAGTAGGGAAGAAAAAAAGGAATCCTGGATCCTCTCTCTCGGTAGTTGAGTTTGTTTAGCGTAACAAATCCCAGAAATCCTACGATGGCGCATTCTCCCCCGATCCTCAGGGAAAGACTCCCCCAATCGCAGCCACCCCTTTGCTCTGCGCATTCTCCCGCGATCAACATGGCGCGCGCCTCCTCCCTACTCTCTCCCGCGCGGGTAATCTTTTTCTTAACTAACCACAAATCTTACCTAACCACAACATGCACAACGTCACATGTAATCTCCTTTTTTCTAGGAAGGCCAAGCGTGGGACTAGCTATTGCAGGGGAAAAAGTGTCAATCAAATGAATACACCTTAGAATCTGAATTTTTTCACAAAAAACTATACACCCTACATCTAGGAACGGAGGGAGTACAATGTATTAGATTTGTTTTTGGACCAATTAAAGAAAGTTAAAAGATACGTGCTAGGAGAGTCACCCTTTCGGCTTGTACCCGAACCCCTACCATGAACATGGTCAATTTTTGACCATGCATGAAATCACACAAAATTTGACCAATAAATGTGCATGCCCATGCTGGTCATATATGCAAAATTTAAACGAATTTCGACATCGTATGCACGTTGCGTCACGTTCGACTTGTATTTTAGTGTTTTTACATCGAGAATACATAAAAAATATATAGAATGCCATAAATCAATGAAATTTGGCGTCCATTCTTTCGAGTATGATACAATGTATTAGAATTTTTTTTGGAGCAATTGAAGAAAGTGAAAACAAAAACGTGGTAAGAGACTGAACTTTTCGGCTTGTACCCGAATGGCCTATTATGCATGTTCTGTCACGTTCGGCTTGTATTTTAGTAGTTTTTCATAAAAAAATGTAAAATACATAAAATGTCATAAAACAATGAAATTCACCGTAGTTTCTGCCTGCATATGCTCTAAATGTTTATGGCTCGACTTATCTATAGAATTTTTTTAATGTTTTGTCTGTAATTATTTATTTATTATTATCGGTGCACTCTATACTTTGGTTAGATTCCGTCTGTAGATGATCTAAATATTTATGACTCGACTTATCTGTACAAAAGAATTTTTTTTGTGACGCTAGTTAATATATTTTCCTAATTTTTAATTACAACCTCCCTGAAGTGAAGTAAATAATTAAATACTTAAGAATTTACATCACAAGTATATGAATTTACATCACAAGTATATAATCAGCTGGTTTGGTTGGTGCACTAATTTGCTCGAGGTCATAGGTTCGATTCCCCCAATGAGCATTTTTAATGTTTTGTCTGTAATTATTTATTATTATCACCCTCTGTTACTTCTACTGCATTTTTTAATTACACACGCACTCTCCTGATGGTGGGCCATGACCAACACAACGGACACACACACTCTCCAACACATGGAACTTCGTCGTTGCGAATTCAGGGTTCTGAAACTGAATCTAAACGTGCATTTCTTCAGTCCGAGGCTAGACAAACAGTTGTATTGTAACCTCAGTAATGGAAGCACCCGCTTTCTGCAGGAACATGTCACACAAGTCACAAGTACACAACTTGCAGCCTACCAGGCAGAACAACGAGTCATAGTTACACAAGGCAGAAAAAAATGTTAAATTCTGCTACACCTAATCTGTTGTTCTGCCTCTTGAGTCTTTTCCTCTTCCTTTTTTACATTGTGAAGGAATAGCTACAATCGTTTTGGAAATTGGATTCATACGGATAATTCTCGTTTGCATGGACCTAACTTCTGGCCTACAAAACAAGTGTCCTCGGAAGTGGCTGTAATTACATGCTGATGCTGATGCGTGGCCGTGGCTTGTCGTTGTCCCTTGTCTCTTATCAGGTTGATGGCAATAGCTGCAGCGAAGAAGATGTAGCACAGGGTCATGCAGTTCGCTGGAAGCGTGTTGAAGCCATCCACACCCAATATCGCCATGTTTCGGTACACAATGGCATACGGTGCTGGGTATTCGGTGCCGCTTGTACCGATGTTATGTATATCGAATCTGATTAGAGCCAATGTAAATTCAGTAAAAGCAAGTAGATTATAGGTACAATGAAATTTGTCACATGCTCATGCAATCAAATGGTAGAGCAACAACTAGTCCAGTAATCACAAGTAATAGACATAACTTATTTAAAAAGGTTGCAACTTATTAACTAGTACTCCCTCCGTTTCATCATGTACTGCATATATATTTTCTGAAAAGTCATACCTGTTAAGCATACTAAATGTTCTGTCACACAATGCAACCAAAAAAAACTTCCAGGAGATGCATCACTTGTGCTAAACATTTTTTTCTTCTTGTACTTGGCAACAAAATTATACAGGTCCCGAGAAATAAAGCCTACCTTGCTGTAACCACCACTATCCTTCTCCATTACTTCCATTATTTGATGTGTCTAAGGCCACCAATTCCATACTCAATGACATCAGCCTTTTGCACATCACTCAGTCCGCGATGTGATCTTATGAAAGCTGTCTGGTCAGGCTTAGCGAGTCGATGGTTATGTTCGTCCACAAAATCTTTTACAAACCATTCACCATTATCCATACGAAGCTCGATCTCCATCCGGGCGCCACATCCACAACGTGACAGCGGCCTAGGAGTTCACACTTGTTCAGTTTTTTCGAAGTGCTTCCTCGCCCGATATCCTTCTTTACAACAGACATAAAGGCGACGAAAAGCTATGTTCGTGCCCGACTTCCTGGTCAGTTCTTCCTTCCTAACACCAAAACCCTTTGACCGAGCATATGCATTATAGAATTGTAACCTTCTTCCTCGCTGCCAAAATTTTGACTCATCACCATGTCATATTCTGCAATGTTCTCGAGGGTGGCACTCCCATATTCCATGTCAAACCCTGCAATTAAAAAGAATCAAATCTAAGTTATTTGAATTCCACCCATGAAACTAAAACACGTATCAGTAACAATGCTTGTGTACATAATCAAACATAAACATTAGATATACTCCAGTAAGCACTTCCTGATTTGCACCAGCAGAACCAGCACCATAGAAGAGTGATTTAAGCAGAAACAATTTAGTACTACCCGCAGACTAATAGGAATATGCAGATTTGTCCAAAGGCCAAACTAGTAGGAATATGCAGATTTATCCAAAGGTCAAACTAGAAGAGTGATTTAACCAAAACCCATAGGGGAGTGACACGCAGATTATGATGATCTCTGTTCAGAGGGGATGTTATCACTGAAGATTGAAGAACGCAATTGCAATGAACTGACAGAGAAGTGGACAGTGTGTTTGTGTTGCCTGAAAGCTGCAACTTTTCTTACTGCAGTTCTATTCCTTTTTTCTGAATTACAAAAGCAAGAGTAGACATCACGATTCGCTACAGTACAGTTTCAGAAAACTAGCTATCTGATAGAGGAAGATGCACTAGGATTTATTCAACACGGGATTCGAACAGAACAGAGACCTTACCAGGTTGAAGACGCGCCGCGGAGGTCCAAGATGGCGGGGCCAACTATGTCGAGTGGCGGTGGCGGCTGCGGCGGCGACAGGGAGAACGACGCGAGAGGCGGTGGCCACGGCGGCGAGTGGCGGTGGCGGCGACGCCAGGGAGAAGGAGCAGGGAGCCGCGGCGACAGGGAGAACGACGCGAGCGGCGTTGGCCACGGCGGCGAGTGGCGGCGGCGGAGACGGCATGGAGAAGGAGCAGGGAGCCGCAGAGGTCCTCGAGGGCGGGGCTAGAGCGACGGGCGGCGGCAGCGGCAGCGGGTGGCGGCGGCGGCGATGGCAGGGATAAGGAGCAGCAGCCGCGGCAAGGATAAGGACGCGAAGGACCAGGGCACCGCTTCGTGGGCGTGAAGTCTGCTCCATAGTTAGTAAATTAACTAACATATTTTTCTACCCATCGCACCCTTAGGAAATTGACGGTTTGATTATGTTATACTCCTGCCTCCCCTTTGAACAGTACAGGGTACGGTAAAAAAAACTCTAAATCTTAATGCATCATGAGCAAGTTATCCATTAGTCTATATATTTATCTATCTTGAGTAGTATCAGTTCAGTAACTGTGCCTTGATCACCGTTAGGTTTTGAGCTTATATATCCTATCGAACTGGACCATGTCATAATTGGGTGGTACTACTGTACTGTATTATGGATTGCCATTTGCGCTGCTTAATCAGTTGTTTCCCTATCTTCTTGCTGTTCCTTGTGATATGTTGAGAGTCGCACCTGCCTGGCACTGTTTCCCGTTTCTGGGTCTAGGGATGGGGTTGCTCCAAAGTTAATGATGCGATCGATCCATGTGTCACGGCTAGCCGCTGCAGTCCAAATCCTGCAGCCCTCTCGTGTCCAAAGTTAATCCAGATCCATGTGACGCGACATCCTCCGTAGCTCATCCACGCCTTAGTGTGCCGCCGAAGCTCTCTGGTGCATGCTCGTCCACGACATGCCCTTTGACATAGCTCTCCTTCCCTGCACCACGTCGCAGCTCACTATCCTAGTTCGCCCACACCTAAGCGTGGCATTGCAGCTCACCCAAAGGCCCCAGACTTGAGCGTGCATGCGTGCCTATACGCGCAGCTCGACTCCCCTGCTTGCCCATGCTAGAGTTCATCGCTGCAGTTCGCCTCCCCTGCTTGCCAGTGCCAACGTCAGTGTTCATCGCTGCAACTCGTCAAGCGACATGATCAAGGGGTGGCGTGAGCTGCGATGAACAGGAGTACCAGTGGCGCGACAGCGGCAGCAACTAGACCCTTTTGGATGTTATTGGAGCAAGGGGAAGAAGGTGCATGCTGGTCCATAAGATGGATTGCAATTATAATACGGTCTTCCTAAAACTCAGCTAGATGAGTTTTTGTTATGGTCTCATTCACCGTTGTAACCATTAGATCTATGTTTTAAGATTCGTACGAAACATTTCTTTCGCGTGACAGGATGCATGGATGTTCTCCTACAGGGCAGCCCCATATGCGTTGATTTTCTTTTATCTATCCTTTGTTTGTTTGACTATTGGGTTGGGCTATGTGCGCTTTTCTTTTCTTCATATTTCCTAGCCCAATGAGAAACCATGGGTAAGAGATATAAATGTAACGTTGTTACTTTTCTGTTTTGTCATTTCTTCACTGTAGCACTTTGTAATGATGTTTTTTTTCGTCCAATCATCACACAATAAATTATAGTCGTTGTGTGTTCTGTCCACGGGAAAAATAACACGCTATACCGTCGCTAGTAACATGTTATAGGACGTATAGAGAATTGTCTCGTTAAATTTATTAATGTATAATGTCTTGTTAATAACACGTTATAGCATGCTAATAATATATTTCTAGGGACGACACTATTTTATATAGTGCGTTATTTTTTTCCTTGGTTTTGTCCAAGGGAGGCGGCTCTAATTTCGTATAGGACGTGGCCCATGTGCATGAGTAGTAGAGTTTTTGTTTTTCGTTTATGGAGCTAGGTTATATGGGCTTTTATTCTTCTTTTTCTTCTTCTTGTTTTTTACTCAGCGGAAAAAGGGAAAGAGGATATGATTCAATGATGTGAATCGTTGATGTGCTAATTGCTTGTTATTGTAACTTGTTTTCATTTTTAAATCTCGTTAGTGTCATCTGTTGACCGAAGCTTCTAGGGTCAGCTTTTTGTAACGACTTTCTTTTCACATATTTTTCGCCCATGATTAATTGCTGTTTATTTTTTCTTATTTCACTAATATGTAGTGGAATACAATTCCAATATTCTCCCATTAACTAAATTAGTGTATTCATTTTGTTTTTTAGATTAATATTCATTTGTTACCATAGATTGGATAATTGATTATTAAGTGATTTCACTATTTTTATTTGTCTCTTCCATTTATTCATTTTCTATTTTTGTTGTTTCATATTTTTACTTTTCATTTATTTTCTATTTTTATTCATCTTATTTATTTTTATTTTGTGTACTTTTTTCTAATGATATCAAAGCCCATGCCTCCTTTTTGGTAGAAATGCTTTTTCATGAGTTTTTCTGTCAAAAGTTTTGTGCTACAAAAGTTTTTAACTCTGGTCACATCTGCTAGTTTTTAAAATTGGGTTGTAATTACAATCTATCAACTCGGGTTGCAACTATTAGGTTTTACGTGAAGTCGCAACCGCGAGGTTTTCAAAAATGGTACGCGAACACCATTTTTCAAATGTGGCCGCGACTACGGGCTTTCATATCGTGGTTGTAACTGCAAGTATTCGAAGTCGAGTCGCAACTGTAGGTTTTCAAAGTCGGGGTAGCAACTGCAAGTGTTTAAAGTCAGGTCGCAACTGCAAGTGTTCAAAGTCGGGTCGCAACTGCAAGTTTCTGAAGTCGGGTCGCAACCGCAAGTTTCCAAAGCCGGGTCGCAACTGCAAGTTTCCAAAGTCGGGTCGCAACTGCAAGTTTCCAAAGTTGGGCAGCAACTGCAAGTGTTTAAAGTCAGGGCGCAACTGCAAGTGTTCAAAGTCGGGTCGCAACTCCAAGTTTCTAAAGTCGGGTCGCAACTGCAAGTTTTCAATGTCGAGTCGCTACTGCAAGTTTCCAAAATCGGATCGCAACTGCAAGTTCCCAAAGTCGGGTCGCAATTGCAAGTTTCCAAAGTCGGGGCCCAACTGCAAGTTTCCAGAGTTGGGTAGCAACTGCAAGTGTTTAAAGTCATGGCGCAACTGCAAGTGTTCAAAGTCGGGTCGCAACCGCAAGTTTCTAAAGTCGGGTCGCAACTGTAAGTTTCCAAAGTCGGGTCGCTACTGCAAGTTTCCAAAATCGGGTCACAACTGCAAGTTTCCAAAGTCGGGTCGCAACTGGAAGTTTCCAAAGTCGGAGCCCAACTGCAAGTATTCAAGTGTATTAAAAAAAGGGTGTAAGTACAAGTTTTGAAGTCGGGTCGCAACTGCCAATTTGCTAGTGAGGTCGCAATTACAAATATTAAAAGAGGGGCCCAAGTGCAAGTTTTCAAATCGAGTTCCAGAGTCGGTCATTTAAAAAAATGATGGATTTTAATAAACAAATAAATAAATAGTGCATGGGACAAGACCGGGATAGATCATGTGCGCCAGAGGTGTCATGCCGGTGATTACTGCTGAACTGAGGCAAAACTGAAAAAACAACAAAGAAAACATCTTTTTAAGACAACTCCTATTGTTCTTCTTATGACTGGATATAGCTCAAGAAGAGCACACTCCACAACTGTGTTATGGCAACCAAAATATGTTGTACAAATTAGCCCACTAGGACGTATGTGCTTCTCTTATGTATTCGTATGTTTGCTCTTGCATGAGTGACAATAGAAATAAAAAGGCTAAGCCCAAAAAACAACACGACATGTACAAACCTTGGAGAGAAGGAAAAAATCCAATCAACATATATGATGATGTCATGTGAATGAGACCATAGATAAATCTCAGCTAGCTGAGTTCTAGGTACTGCCATTATACTAAGCTGTGCTTGCTATAATCCTACCTGTTTACATCAAGAATAGCAGACATATTTAATTTCACATGCAGTATATGCTTTGTTGAGCTTGCATTAATTGCAGTAGCTTATTCGAAGGCTGGATATTCTTTTGACACAAATTAAGCAGCTGGTCGTAATTATTCTCCAGTTTATACGACTCCTCGTCTCCTCGCACCAGGCCAAGCTCACATTTACATTTCACGCCGCCGGCACCGGGATGCTTGGCGTCCAGGCGATCGACGGCAGTGACGTCCTAGAAAAATCGGTGCCATCGACGTCCAACTGTCAGGAGCCGGCGTCCAAGCAGAGTCCAGAGATGAAGCCGGCCGGCGTTGTGACTAGAAGGCCGGGCTCACTGTCGGGTTCTAAGCTCATGTAAATACAGACATGGTAGGGCAGGACTGAAAGAAATACTCAGTTTCAGCACTGCGACATGCTCGGCTCATCGGATGTTGACTCCACTCCACGCCCAGTTTCAGGAAAGAGTAAAATTTCACACAGAATAAAACGTATCACAGTTTCAAATTTCTTACACGAGTTTGGCACCAAGTGGCAAACTAGAGTGAACAAATGCATGAGTTTGTACATGATAATGAGACATCAGCTGCATTGCATCATCTTCTCATGTGCCATGAGAAGCATCTGCATTATTAAAAATACCCAAGTCTTCAGCGTGGAAGCATTTCGCTGGTCATACAACAAAAGCAACTCGTGTAGGATAACAACATACTAGTCAACTACTCCCTCCGTTCCTAAATATAAGACCTTTTAGAGATTGCACTATGAACTATATACGGATGTACATAGACATATTTTAGAGTATAGATTCACTCATTTTGCTCCGTATGTAGTCTTCTAATGAAATCTTTAAAAGGTCTTATATTTTGGAACGGAGGGAGTATAAGTACTCCCTCCGTCCGAAAATAGTTGTCCTAGAAATATATAAAATGGACGTATCTATAACTGAAATAAGTCTAGATACATCTATTTCTATGACAAGTATTTTCGGACGGAGGAAGTAACAAGCATGATTTTGTCTTTCATGAAAAAAAACATGGTGTTGTAGTGAAGGGCTATATCTTATCCATGATAAGAGAAATATTGTTAGTTAGCGAAGAGAAATAAGCCATATACGATGCTCCACTCTATTCTACAAATTTTACATTAATTCTTGCAGTTATCATTAAGAATGGCGTTTTGGTTCCCGGGAGTGCACGCTCCTGCATGAATAGTAAACAAAAAAAAATATTCTAATAGTTTTTTCTTAAAGAAACAGATTTGTTTTGTAGATGTTCGTGTTAATGTCGCAAACATTTTAGAAAATTTCATGCGGAACGGAATAGCGATGTTTCACCGGTTAAAAAGCCAAATTTAAGATAACATTTGATGTTTTTGTTGTTGTTTTTTTTGCACAGGACAAAGATGTTTAAGTTTTTTGCCTACAAATTTGTATCTAGCATTTGAATGTGACAAAGAACACATCAATTTTTTGTTGAAATTTTTGTGACATTTAAAACAATATTTAACGCGTTCGCTCCTGGGAGCACCAACGGATTTCCGATTACTATCTCTCTACATGTAGAATTTGGAAAATCATAATCATGATTTTAGACTTATACAAATGCCCTATTTATAGTAGATATATAGCCCCATGAGGAACCTAAGAGATCCCGCAACAGGCCGGCCTGCAAAACTCGTTTAAGGACGTCTACAAAACTTTTTTACGGTACCGCGAGCCCGGCCCGCAAAACTCGTTTAAGGGCGTCCACAAAACTTTTTACGGTACTGCAAGCCCTTTGACGGAATAGATCTTGTAAACCCGCCCCACAAATGTTTCGCGGGACGCGTTTACGGGATCTGTTCCGCGCCGAGGGCTTGCGGTACCACAAATAAAATCATAGGAAAAATACGAGACACGTTCATCATCATTAGTTCATATCTAGTTCATCATCATATATATACGCCACTACTTGTTCATCATACTAGCACATCACATCCAAAATCATGCGCAACATACGAGGTATCAAGTTTAGCCTTACAAATGCGCAATCAAACAAAACAAAAAAAATGCTCAAATGACATAGAGCAATCAAGCAACATCTTCATTGTTGCGAAGGATACCACCTCCATCTTCATGAACTTGGACCGGAGAGTGAGCACCACCATCTTCATGAACATGGACCAGAGAATGAGCACCGCCGCCACCATCATCATCATCATCATCACCACCACCACCATTCACATTGTTCGTCGAAGAACCAATCGCACCACCGGCGCCTCCATCACCAATACCACCACCACCACCACCACCATTCACTTGGTTTAATTTGCCGAAGTACCACCGCAATATCGAACCCATCCCCTCCGCCATCAGCACCACCACCACCATTGCCAAACTGACCACCCATGCCGAACTCTCCACCACCCATGTCGAAGCCGCCACCACAACCACCCATGCCGAACCCTCCACAAACATTGCCGAAAGAAAAGCCCCCTCCAAACCCAACACCACTACCGACCATAATATTTTGAAGCTCTATCTTCCTCCGGAGCATGATCTGCATTCTTTTCATCTCCCAAAATTCTCTTGCCATTGCGTCCATTCCCTCCCAATTCATCATTGATACTTGTGTTATGTGATAGGTTTTCTACGAAGAGGAACAAATGACGCAACACAATACAGGTAAGTATTTCCCTCAGTATAGAACCAAGGTTTATCGAAACAATAGGAGTAACAACTGTTGGAAATATGCCATAGAGGCAATAATAAATTTGTTATTATTATATTTCTCTTCTCATGATAATTGTTTATTATCCATGCTATAATTGTATTGATTGGAAACACAAATACATGTGTGGATACATAGACAAAACACAGTCCCTAGTAAGCCTCTAGTTAACTAGCTCGTTGATCAAAGATAGTCAAGGTTTCCTGATCATAGACAAGTGTTGTCACTTGATAACGGGATCACATCATTAGGAGCTTCCTGAAAGACTCACAAAGACCCGGCTGGAGAGGTTGCAGAATCAGACTGTTGCAATATGCCTTCCTGCTCAATGCATCTGCCACAACATTTGCCTTGCCTGGCGTGTACTCAACACTCGGATTAAAATCCTGGAGCATTTCCGCCCAACGTGTTTGCCGAAGATTCAAGTTAGGCTGAGTGAAGATGTACTTGAGACTCTTGTGATCGATGAAAACTTCAACCTTACGTTCCAACAAGAGATGTCTCCAAGTCATCAAGGCGTGTACCACAGCTGCTAGCTCGAGATCATGCACATGATAGTTCTTCTCCACATGCTTCAACTGCCTGGAGGTATAAGCAACCACCTTCTTATCTTGCATCAAGACTTCACCAAGACCCTGGAGAGAAGCGTCGCAAAAGACCTGGTACGGCTTAGAATCATCCGGAGGGGCCAAGACCGGAGTGGAGATAAGCTTCTCTTTGAGTGTATCGAAAGCCAGTTGACACTATGGAGACCAAGCATACTTAACACCCTTCTGAAGAAGACTAGAGAGCTGCTTGGCGATCTTGGAGAAGTTCTCAACAAATCTTCTGCAATATCCAGCAAGCCCGAGAAAGCTTCGAAGCTGCTTCACATTCTGCGGAGGCTCCCATTCAACAATGGCTTGAACCTTGGACGGATCAACCTTAATGCCCTCGGCAGAGATAATGTGCCCAAGATAAACCACTTCTTTCAGCCAGAACTCGCACTTGGAAAACTAGGCATGCAGCTTGTACTCTCTCAGCTTATCAAGCACCAATCTGAGATGTTTTCATGTTCTTCCTCAGTCTCAGAAAAGACCAGAATGTCGTCGAGATAGAGCAAGACAAATTCATTCCTGTATGGGGAGAAAATATAGTTCATCAATCGACAAAATGTTAGAGGAGCATTTGCCAGACCAAAAGACATGACCGTATACTCATACGAGCCAAAACTAGTCCTAGATGCCGTCTTCGAAATGTCTTCCTCGCGAATGCGAATTTGATGATAGCCCATTCTGAGATCAAGCTTGGAGAATACCTTAGCACCTTTCAACTATTCGAACAACTCAGTTATGTTCGGAAGTGGATATTTGTTCTTGATTGTCTTCTTGTTCAATGGACGGTAATCGACACACAGCCGGTCCGAGCCATCCTTCTTCTTGACAAATAGAACACCACAGCCCCACGGAGACGAGCTCGGTCTGATCAAACCCAAACGCTCCTGCTCATCGAGTTGACTCTTAAGTTCCTTCCATTCTTTTGGACCCAGCTTGTACGGCCGTTTGCACACTGGCTTTGTGCCTGGCTCAAGCTCAATGACAAACTCAACTTCACGGTGCGGAGGCATGCCTGGCAGCTCTTCAGGAAACACATCTTGATATTCGCAGACCACTGGGACTTGCTCAATGGGATTTATCTCACCCTTTTCATTCAAGGAGAACAGACGGATTGTATCATCGCGCGCCGTGAATATAATCACGTCTTCCGAAGAGTGGGTAAGCTTCACTTCTTTGGCTTCGCAATCAATTGACGCCTTGTTCATGACCAACCAGTCCATACCAAGAATCATGTCGATGTCGGAATTGCCCAAGACAATAGGAGATGCCAGAAAAGAATAATTGCCTAACTTAACAGAAGCATCCGGAACCCTCATGTGCGAACTCATGCGCATGCCCAGAGAAACCACACGGAAAGGACTATCCAAATAAATTGCAGGAATATTATGCTTAGCTATGAAAGGCTTGGAGATGAAGCAATGCGAAGCACCTGAATCAAATAACACTTTAGCACGAATATCATTGACGAGGAGGTTACCCATGATCACATCAGAGGAGTTGTCTGCTTCAGCCGCGTTCACCATGTTGACTCGAGCTGATCTGGGGTTGAATTTGACAAGAGCGTTGCTTGGAGGTTTACCTGGAGGAGGAGGCGACAGACGGAGCTGAGAAGTACAGTTGTTGGCATAGTGACCCTTCTGCCCACATTTGTGACAAGTGACATCTGCTGGCTGCGGGAACTTAGTCCGAGGAGGCCCTTGCTTCTGATGCTGGTATCTCTCCTGGAAGCCAGGGTTGGGTGGGTGGGAAGAACCACGACCACCTGAGTGCCTCAGCTGCTGTGAGTGCCGAGGAGGAGGAGGAGAAACCCAAAACCTCTGTTGCTTCTGAACCACCTGAGTCGAGGAAGAGCTGGAATCTCTGAAGCGCTTCTTGGAATTAACTACCTCATTAATCAAAGATAGTCAAGGTTTCCTGACCATAGACAAGTGTTGTCACTTGATAACGAGATCACATCATTAGGCGAGTTCTCTAGCAGTGGCAGATTGAGCGACGGATTGGCTGCTGGTGTGTTCTCTGGAAGCGATTGATTGGTTGCTAGCGGGTTGAGCGACGGATTGCGTGGCGACGGATTCCCTGATGGCGGCGGATTGCGCGACGTATTGGCTGCTCCCACTCAACAATGGCCTGCACCTTCGACGGATCAACTTTCATGCCCTCGGCAGAGATGATGTGCCCAAGGTAGATAACTTCTTTCAACCAGGACTCACATTTGGAAAACTTAGCATAGAACTTATGCTCTCTTAGCTCATCAAGCACAAGTCTGAGATGTTCTTCATGCTCTTCCTCAGTTTCGGAAAAGACCAGAATATCAAAAAGATACAACAAGACGAACTCATTCTTGAATGGGGAGAAGATGTAATTCATCATCTGACAGAAGGTCGGTGGAGCATTGGCCAGACCAAAAGACATCACTTTATACTCATACGAGCCAAAGCTTGTTCTGAAAGCAGTCTTTGGAATGTCCTCTTTGCGAATGCGAATCTGATGATAACCCATCCTGAGATCAAGCTTCGAGAAGATCTTAGCCCCTTTCAATTGCTCAAACAACTCATTGATATTAGGAAGTGGATACTTGTTTTAATCGTCTTCTTCTTCAATGGGCGGTAATCGACACAGAGTCGTTTCGTACCGTCCTTGTTCTTGACGAAAAGAACTCCACAGCCCCAAGGAGACGAGCTTGGTCTGATCAGACCCAGACGCTCCTGCTCATCAAGTTGTTTCTTCAGCTCCTTCAACTCTTCTGGACCCAGTTTGTACGATCGTTTGCACACAGGCTCAATACCCGGTTCAAGCTCAATTACGAACTCAACTGCTCGGTGCAGAGGCATTCCTGGCAGTTCTTCCGGAAAAAACATCTTCATATTCACACACCACTGGGACTTGCGAAATTGTAGAGATCTCACCCTTCTCATTCAAGGAAAACAGACGGACCGTGTCATCATGCGCTGCGAAGATTATCACGTCCTCCGAAGAATGAGTTAGCTTCACTTCTTTAGCTTCACAATAAATAGACGCCTTGTTCATAGCCAACCAATCCATCCCAAGGATCAAATCAATATAAGAGTTGCCAAGGACAATAGGAGAAGCCAGAAAGGCATAATCACCCATCTTGACAGTGACCTCCGGAACAAACATCTGAGAACTCATCCGCATTCCCGGAGACACAACTTGCGGTGACTTTGGTAAAAACTCAGTCGCAAAATTATTGCGAGATGCAAAGGGATATGACATGAAAGTATGCGATGCACCCGAATCAAATAAAACCTTAGCAGGAATATCATTAACGAGGAGATTACCCAAAATCACGTCCGAGGAGTTCTCTGCTTCAATTGCATTCACCATATTGACTCTCGCAGACCTGGGGTTGAACTTCACTATAGCATTGCTTGGAGGCTTCCCTGGAGGAGGAGGCGGAAGGCGCAAGTGAGAGGTGCACTTGTTGGCATAGTGACCCTTCTGCCCACACTTGTGACAAGTAACATCTGCCGGCTAACGGAACTGCGTCTGAGGATTCCCTTGCTTCTGCTGCTGAAACCTCTGCTGGAATGCTGGGTTGGGTGGGTGGGAAGAACCATGACCACCTGATTACTTGAACTGCTAAGTCTGCCGAGGAGGAGGAGGAGACACCCATTATTTCTGATGCTTCGGAACCACCTTCGTTGAGGGAGACGAACTGGACTCTCTGAAACGCTTCTTCGAATTCTCCACCCTGAGCAAAGCTTCCTCAGCCCTTAGAGCCAAGTTATAGAACTTATCAAACTGATCAGGATCGTGCAAGGCGAGGGCCAGCTGCAAGTCCTCTCTCAGACCACCTCTGAACTGATAGATCTTGGTGTTCTGATCTGGAATGTCCTGCAAGGCATATCGAGCCAGCTCGTGGAACTCGACATTGTACTTGTACACGAAGGAACCACCTTGCTTCAAGCATGTGAACCTCTCATGCATCTCTTCCACAAAGCTAGACGGGATATAGTGAGACCTGAAATATCTACACAACTCATCCCAACTGATCAATCTGCCACCCCTGGAGTCCTTCAACTGCTGCCACCAAACTGATGTCTGCCCCTTGAGCTGAAACGTTGCAAACTTGACGAAGTCCTCTAGACGGACATTGCTGCACTAAAAGTGTTTGTTCATGTCCTGAATCCAGTCCTGAGCGTCAAAGGACTGATCACACGACGTGAAGGTCTTCGGCTGGTTTGCTAGGAATTGACTCAGAGATGCAGACTGATTACCACCATGGTTGAAATTGCCCTCGCTGATTTGTCCTCTCTTGCAAGAGCTGGATTAACATTTGGGTGTTAGCATTTGTTGCAGCCATCACCTCTTTCCAAGCCTCTACAGGAGGATGCGGCGTCGGAGGAGGCGGAGGAGGTGGTGGCGGAACATCAGCAACCTCACGCCCCGGATTCTGACGAGTTGGTGGAACCATCCTGAAGACGAACAACACATTAGACCAGAGAATAACATTGAACATAAAGCTGAATCAAAAGGCAGGAATATGTGAACAAGAATATTAGCAATTGCACTCGAACAAAATAGTAAGAATGCTTCCTCAAAGTGACTGTCGACAAAATCTAAATAAAGACCAGTTGCAAACCAAGTATGAGCTAGACTGCTCGGAACAAACGTATGACAGAGATTCCATTCGATATCTTCGTGGATATGATCGCACGGGCTCGAATTTACAGTAGCCATCTTGTGCAAGGCAGTGCACACGACTTACGAAGCATCCCCGAGTCGTAGCAAGCTACAAGGACTCTTTAAGACACAACGAGAACCGGTGTAAGACGACCGTGAACAAACGTACCCACTGAATGTCGAATCGCAACCTCACATCATGCATATGTAGGAAGATTATCCTATAAGTCACTACTTGATATCCCACATATGAATTCCCGAAATATCTGGTCATGCAAGCTGGTATACGGATACGAGGAGTAATATGTCACACAACTCCTATACTAACCCGCCCAGTGTGTCACATCCGTCAACACATATCCAGAATCTCGGACCTTCATCTACTACAAACCCTCGTGATCACAACAATACAAAGTGTGGCGATACATCCGGAACTCTCTGCACCAGTACTGGGGAAGCCGGACTCCTCTCGTCACAACTAGTACTGAAGCAATTATGAACATCCTCCATCCTGAGATACTAAGAAATCTGAATGATGGCGATGTGCACAAGAATCCCCTGGAGCTCAACTCCCCGGAAGAAATAAAGTCAGACAGGAGGCACCAAGATAGGACTCCGTCACATCGATATCATATAGATTTGAAAATACCCGCGTGATCCTAAATTTTTTGGAGCGAGAAGAGGAGTAGAATTAAGATTTCCTAAGTCGAGAACCTCACCAGAGCATAGAAGAGGAGAAAAAAGAAACCTACTCTCCGATATAACTAAGACTCAAGACATTTTACTAGACTCGACTCGGCCAAGTTCGATCACACAAAGGCTCCTATGCTCGTAAGGCACTGATTACCAACTTGTAACGACTAAGATGCGGCCCTTTCCTATTTTGGGGGCGATGCCTCAAAAGGGAAAAAGGGCGCATCTAAACGTTTCACAAGCGAGATAATCATAACATTACATAACTGAAGAATGACAAGTAGGGCATACACTTGTCATCTGACATAGTATAACATAAAATTTACAGCCACACAATTATTCAGAGCAAAGTTTAGTCCTGCTACGGACAACATGAAACAAGTAAAACTATGACTTCCCGCATGATGGCCCACGATCACAACCACGGCCTCAGTCCTCCAGATAACTCACCTACAATCGGTTAGTGTCCTCATCGTACTCCCACTTCAGCTGGGTGCCATCAGGATCTCCTCCGTCGGGCGTACCTGTACCTGTTGGGGTTGTAGTATTCTATGAGCCACGGGGACTCAGCAATCGGATGACCTTGGTATCGAATCTAGTCAACTTATTAGGTGAGGAAGGTTTAATGTATAGGTTTGCAGCAACCTAAGCATATATGGTGGCTAACTTACGATAATCAGAGTAATTGACATGGTGGTCTACGCGAGCGGTCGAAGGCTAGATGATCACTAAGTGATCCTGAACACCTACTTACGTCCAACATAACCCCACCATGTTCCCGATCGAAGAGAGGTCTTCAAAGGAGACAGTCACGGGTATGCACGCAGTTGGCAGTTTTATTAGAGTTACTTTGAGTTGTGTAGAACCGGATGTTAAAAAATTATCCATGTTTGCCACATAACCGCGGGCACGATTTTCCGAAAGATTAAACCCTGCAGGGGTGCTCCAACTAGTCCATCACAAACTGCCACGGGCCGCAAAGTAATCCTCTATCACGAAACTCGTGATCTCGTCGGATTCCTTAGAGGAAAACCTCAACTTTGAGGAGACCCAAAGTTTCACCGGAATCCCTATAGGCAAGATATACCGCTAAGGTAAGACAAATCTAGCAAGACCTCCCGTCGTGTCGATGACCCCGATAAGAGCCGTGTATCTCAGTCTGAGGACACGACGGATGGAACTAGCTACGGGAACCAAATCTCAAGTTTCCTTGCGGTGGCCCCGTAGGCAGACCAGTTTGGACCAACACTCATGAGGAGCACTGGACCGGGTTGTTGATTAATTCCTCGGGGCAGCTATTCCCTATGCAAATTATTATTAGGTGATTAGCAAATTAAAACCAATCTTGGGTCCTGCCGGACAAGCCTTAACACTACACGATTTATCAAGGGGGTCCCCATAACAATCCCGAACGTGTTGGGAGCGATCAGTTATGGAATCAAACACCGGTAGCCGAAACTAAGGCGGCAATAATAGAACAAATCACCCGGCAAAAGGCTAGGCCTTCCGTCATTTACCAAATACATAGGTGCATTAATTAAATAGCAGTTAACATAATGATATCAAAATACTCATGTTATCACATGAGACAGCTTGCACCTGCAACTAGCAAAGCTACTCATTAGAGGTTGAGCAAGCCTACTTAGCCAAACAACATTAGCTAGGAGAGGGAGGTGTTTGGGTTTCATGGCAATGTCAGGAGGCATTTATATCAAGTGGTAGACAGCGAGCATGTATTGAAGGAAACGTGATTCTAAGCATAACAAAGCTAGATACGGTATCAAGGTCACGGTCATCTTGCCTGTGAATTCTTCAGCTTGGAACTGCTCTTGATCTTCCTACACGTACTCTCCAGAATCCACGTACTCGCTCTCTGATCCTGATGCTACCCAAGATAAGATAACAGCCAATGAACACCAACACAACATGATGCAACAAACAATATGGTGCATGAGTGAAGAAGGAAGCATGCATCACTATTCTAGTCACTTTCATATGCATTAGTTGAATTAATAGAATTCTGGACATAACCTTATTTTAAGTTATCTTGACATGCATGAAGATGGCATGCTCATGTGCATTACGAGAAAACGAAGAAAAAATATTTAAAGAATGTAGAGAACGGAGCTACGGATCAACCGGAAACTACAAAACAAGATATGGAGACCTACGGTTCAAATCAACCACAAACACACTCCAATGGCAGTCCCCTGGTGTTACCAGGTTGCCACATGATCAGACAACCAAATATAAGTGGGGTGGTGCATGGAAACACACCACACCAACAACAATGCCCACACAAGCTTCAAATCATCAAAATATGCAATCCATTTTTAACAGCATCACAACAATTTTTCCACAATATTTAAAGTAGCTACAACCATCCAAATGAGCCAAACAAGACATGAGGCAAACACCATTCAAAAGCTCTACAACCCTCTGCAAGAATTTACTACAAAGGAGTCACACATGAGCAGATCTACACGCACTAACTTGGACAAAATATCACAGATTCTGGGACTTAGTGAAAATCTCAGATTTTCACCAGCTGCTTATGCTCTGAAGCATTTTGGCAGCCCCCAAAATGATATCTACAGGAAGTGAATAAGCATGAAATTTAACAGGGAGCTAGACAAACACAAAATCTCACAAACTTTCGTTTGTTGCATGGGATGATTCCCAACACATGAGATTTTGCAACCAAGACAACAGGGGAAGAAAATAACATCAGATTCTCAGACTTAATGAAAATCTCAGATTTTCACAAAGCTGTCAGTTTCAGCCAAGTGTCAACTTTGACAAGGCACCATAGGTGCATACAAATTCCTATGAACAAAACAAAGACCCCATGTTGTAAAGGGGTTCACCCACTACCACTACATCAAGGATTCATCCTCATAGGGTCAAGGCACCACATAATACAAAGCTCTAAACATGGCATCGTGACAGAAAATGAATGTTTTATGAAGTTGCTCTAAAGTGAAATCTGATTCCACCAATGGATTCCTGGGATGATTCTACCCCAAAATCATACATAACACATGGGTACTTGCATGTAACATCTAGGCACAAAGCTAGCTCGAAAAACAACCTAGAATCCAACAAGACATATAGAAACAATATCACATGTAGATAGAGCATTTGTAGCATCAACTACACTTACACATGCACACACACAAGCCCATACACCACTACACCACTCCATAGTGGCAAGCATGAGGGGTTAGCCCTCATGCACAAGTGCATATGTGCACCCATGCCCCCCCACACACACACATGCATGAGCACATACACCCACATATATGTGCTCACACACACACACACTACAAAAGGTGCAACATGAGGGGCTAGGCCCTCTTGCACATGTGCATGTGCAACCCCATGCACACACACACACTCACTCATGTGCACACACACATACATCCACACACATACACACACTCATGTGCACATATACCTACACACACACATACATGAATATCCTAGGCATTAAAAGAAATGCATACCACTGGTTTGATAAAAGAAACAAAGCTTACTTGCTGCCCTAGAAAAGGTATAGGAAAAAAATAACAAGGGAAACAAAAAAATAAAAAATAAAAGGGGGAGGCCTGCGGGTCGTTCTTCACTCATACGCTACGCCTGCGGGTGCTCTACATCTGCGAGAGGGACGCGTCGGCCACGAAGCAGAGGATCTACACCCGTGCACAAGCAACGCGCGCAACAACATCAGCTGCATGAACCTGCCGGTGCAACTCCGGCAGGCCTCGAGCTCACGGCTCGGACGTGACTATGGAGAGGAGAAGCGGAGGAAAGCAAGGGTCTCGCTCACCTAGCATTGAGAGGAGAGGATCTTGTCGTGGAGGAGGAGGCGCCGACGACGAGGTGCTGCAGAAGAGGCCGCCGGAGTGGAAGAAGAGGGGGTCGTTGAGGTCGTCGATGTAGCCGCTCCTGTCGCTTGATCTTGTCGGGAATGGAACCCCCACGTCCACCGCGTGCTCTTGATCCGGTCAGGGAAGAAGACTAGGCACCGATCCTGCCGGCGATGAGCTCACCTAGTTCGGCCGTGGAGTTGGAGCTGCTCGGGAGCCAGCACCGACGGCGCTAGAGAGGAGAGGAGGAGGAAAATGAAGCCCTAGGGTTGCGAGGAGGGGGCTTAAATGACCTCGGGAGGCGTGCTAGGAGCCACAAGATCGAAGGGGAGAAGAGATCGGCAGTGGAGCTTCTGTCGTATAGTGGTGACGTCGCGCGAGGAAGGAGACGGTCGTAGGATGGGCTAGCGCTGGCGACAGAAGGAGATGGGCCAGGGAGAGAGGAGGGAGCCAGCCCACCTGGCCTCTCTGAAAAAAATAAAAAGGGGTTTTTCCTATTTTAAATAACACCTTCAATCAAAAATGCACACAACCACACATGGGTTTGAAGAAAACAAAATAAAAATACCTAGGACATAAGGGAATTATGTCCTATTTAAATAAAATATAAATTTGATTTTTTAAGGAACTAAATTAAATTCAAAACAGAATTTAGTATACTGTTTTTGTAAATAAAACCCCCTTTAGCTTAAGTTTTGAAATCCCAAAACAATACCCATCAATCACAAGGTAACACACTAAAAGATCAACATTTTTAAAACAGGTTTTGAGCAAGTTAAAACATGAGCTCAAATAAATAATGGAGAAGGGATATTGAAACCTTATTTGAAAACAACCAATGTTTGGAAATCATCATCACATCATCACAACACACTTGCACTCATAAAGGATCAAGCTATAACAACATCACAATGGAATGACATGCATGCAAGTGAATGCCATGATGCAAGTTGGAGACACAAAACAAAGCCACATGAAATTATAACTCTTATAGCATTGACATCACGGTTCCAAATAGAAAAGGTTTCCAAATATGACAAGGGTTACATCTGGGGCATTACAAGGGGCACTACTGATCTAGATGTACGTACCTATTGTTCAATCCAAGAGGGAGCCTTGTGTCTTGTCACACCCATTCAAGATCAAATGATTGGTGCATTTTGGAATATTTGCGGACTAGGTCAACCTGGTAAATTACAGTGCCCAGGAGCTAGTTCTTCACAGGTTCACTATAGACAGTGTGTTGTCTATGTATCCACACATGTATCTGGGTTTCCAATCAACACAATTATAGCATGGATAATAAAAGATTACTATGAACAAGGAAATATAAATATAACCAATTTATTATTGCCTCTCGGGCATATTTCCAACAATTTCCAACAATCTCAGTAGTGGAGGTCGAACATGCCGCAATTTGGACCGTCGGCGACAATTTCAGGCGTGCAACAGCTTCTTCCGACGTGCGGCGACGGATTTCGGTGAGCATGAGGTACATTCCGGTCAGTTCTGCGGCGGCGCGTCTACTCCGACGAGGTTTGACCGGTTTACGGGTTGAACTGAATATTGCCTTGGAAACTATACATATAAAGTTTTTGTGCCCCTTAAAAAGTTTTATGGGTCGAACAAGTTTTACGAAGTCTATTCCATGTCATTTTTTCAACCAAAACTGTAAACATTTTTTTTACGGATTTGACCAGTTTGTGGAATCCGTTAGATGGTGTAAGTGGAGCTGCCATATGTGACGTCCGAGGCAAGCCGTGGGCTGAACCGTTGGATGCTCCCCAGCTGGCAGGGAGGGCGATCCAAAGGCGCGAGAGGAAACTGAGATGCTTTATATGCATGCACACCAACTCTCTGCTCCGCTCTGCCCCTCCCTGCGCAAAGCCCAACCGCTTCCCTTCCATTCTCTCCCACGCAGTCAGCGAAAAGGTGAGAGGGATCCCTGCACGCTTTTTTTCCTTTTCTTTTTCCCTCCCCGTTCCATTCTTCCCTCGCCTCTTCCCTCTTGCGAAGCCCCGGATTGATTTCGTTTCTGTTCTTGTTTCTTTTGCATTATCTCCGGTTTTGTTTTGTTGGGGGAGGACGACGAGCGGGTCCTGAGGAGTGAGGACGCAGCGGTATCTTATTCCTTTTGGTTTAGAATCTGCGTTCGTTCAAGCATCTGTCGGCATCTGTGCTAGTCCTTTTCGTTCATGCAGCCGTAGAAAGTAGAATCCGTGTTCGTGCTGTTGGTTCAAGCAGCAGCTGTAGGCATCTGCGCTCGTCCTTTGTGTTTATGCAGCGGTAGGATTAGCCTCTTTGGTTCATGAAGCGATCTGCGTTCGTCCGAGCGGTAGGCATCTGCGCTCGTCCTTTGTGTTTATGCAGCGGTAGGATTTGGTTCATGATGAAGCGATCTGCGTTCGTCCGAGCGGTAGGCATCTGCGCTCGTCCTTTCTGTTTATGCAGCGGTAGGATTTGGTTCATGATGAAGCGATCCGCGTTCGTCCGAGCGGTAGGCATCTGCGCTCGTACTTTCTGTTTATGCAGCGGTAGGATTAGCCTCTTTGGTTGATGATGAAGCGATCTGCGTTCGTCCTCCCGCATTGATCGACTTCTCTGTGGTCGGTTTTCCTTCTTTTTGGTGATTTGGACGAGGGTGCGTGCTGACATGAGGTTTTTCCTTCCTGAAGATCTGTTTCGTTTTGGTTCCTGTGAGGTTTCTTTTCCTTGTCGAGTCGTTTCTTGTGAGTTTTTTTCCCCTTTTCAACACTTCGTGGAGATCTGTTTCGTTTTGGAACAGCGCTGAATCTAAACAGAACCCGATCGTTTGTTCGTCCTTTTGTGGCTGTGTGTTTTTATTGCGTTCTAGCTCTGCTCTCGACAAGAGGACGAGCGGGTGCTAGGAGCCGGCTTGTTGGTGAATGCTACCGCTGTTTTGATTTCCTTGTACCTCCTCGTCGATTTTCTTGGCAAGAGACGAGCGGGTCTTGGTTTCCTCCCTTCCGCTTTGTTCTTTATTTTTGCTTTTGCGTTTGCTGTTCCATTGGTGAGAGGAGAGCAGGGGGACTGTCTCCTGGAGGCGGAGGGTTGGTGACGCATTTCTTGTGGATGAGGAGGGGGAGGAGGCTGTGTTCTTGAATCTTGAGGAACCCGTCTTTCTTCCTTGGATTTCGTATCCCCTTTTTCTTGCTGATGATATTTCTTTTGTTTTGTTTTTTGCCCGGTGATTTCTTGGAGGAGGAGGGTCCGTGCTAGTGCTAACCCCATCTGTGTGCGGCTTCCTGAATATCTCCCCCCTCTTCGTTTTGCTTCTGGTTGCTCTGAGGTTTTTAGTTGTGAGCATCAACCAAATCTGTTTCTCCTGTCATGTCCTCTTGCTGAATATGTTTGTGTTGTTGCACTTGCAGAAAAGGGTTTACTCTTCACAAGCCGTGGTGTCAGCTGTTGCAATGGAAGGCCAGCCACGTCAGAGGTTCGTAACTGATGAGACAACTCCTTGATTTCCCTGTCCTTGAGGTTGATGTGACAATTCTGTTTATGTTTGTGCCAAACAGTTACCGTGATGTGTTGATCACCGGGATGCCCGAGCAAGACCACGACGCGATCATATGGGCCCTGTTTGGATACTCTAACTTGGCTAGAGTTTAGAGTTAGTTTCTAACTTTAGTCTAACCATGAACTAACTCTAGCCTTTGGTGGTGTTTGGATGCAATGGTTAGTTTGACAATAAATGCATTTTTTTCAATCATGTGTATCTTTTAACCAGGATTTGTTGTGCCCAGCTTTTGTGTAGGCCTGGTGCGGCCGGCGGGGCGAGCGCGGCCGCGCGGTGCGAGCGCGGCCGGGCGGGACGAGCGCGGCGGGGCGGGGAGAGCGCGGCCGGCGGGGCGAGCAAGGCCGGGCGGGGCGAGCAAGGCCGGCGGGGCGACGGCGGCCGAGCGGGGCGCGCGCGGCGGGCGGGGCTAGCGCGGCCTGACCGGGCGGGGCGAGCGCGGCCGAGCGGGGCGGGCAGGGCGCGCGCGGCGGAGCGGGGCGAGCGCGGCCGGGCGGGACGAGCGCGGCGGGGCGGGGAGAGCGCGGCCGGGCGGGGCGAGCAAGGCCGGGCGGGGCGAGCAAGGCCGGCGGGGCGAGGGCGGCCGGGTGGGGCGAGCAAGGCCGGGCGGGGCGAGCAAGGCTGGCGGGGCGAGGGCGGCCGGGCGGGGCGCGCGCGGCGGGCGGAACGCGCGCGGCGGGCGGGGCGAGCGCGGCCTGGCCAAGCGGGGCGAGCGCGGCCGAGCGGGGCGGGCGGGGCGCGCGCGGCGGGCGGGACGCGCGCGGCGGGCGGGACGCGCGCGGCGGGCGGGGCGAGGAAAGGATCTGATGCGGTCAAAATATTATTATTTTTAGCTGTCCATCCCCAACTTGCTCCAATTAGCACCTCTTCTCTGGGCTAGTTTTTTTGATGGGTTAGTTTGCATCTAACCCAAACTAGCCCATGTGTTTGGATACTTTGGGAGCTAGTTCAGCTCAAACTAGCTCAAACTAGCTCTAGCAGTGGGATCCAAACAGGCCCATGGAGGGCGATCCGTCGCGAATTTGTCATCTCCTACAACACCTACTGCAAGATCCGACGCGCTCGAGCGGCTGGTAATTCAGTTGAAAACACCACTCCACAACGCCATTAACTTGTACGTTTAGCACGCAATCGGTTTTGGATGATCGCCTCACTGTGATTAGTATATAATGCAGGCTTGCGTGTTCGCGACGTCCCCGCAGCCACCCCTGCTCTCGTGCACCAGCCGCGCGGAAACCCGCCCCGTCGCGCTGAGGCACGCGCACGCCGCGGTGGCGAGGTTCAGGAGTGATCTTGTTCAGGCTTAAATCTTGAGCTTTTTTACGGTACCCTGGGTGAAATATTAGCCGTTAAATCTTAATTAACGAACGGTGACGAGTGAGTTATACTGCCCAGTTCGACAGATGGAATCGTGAACGGTAAAGCCTGCACCGCGCGGCTCGAGTCTGCCAGTAAAGACGTGGCGAGGGCATTTTGGGAACAAGAAAAACACAGCCGCCCGCGAGGCCGCCGAAGGCCAGTTTGGCCCATTCCACCCCCATCCTGGCCCTCCCAGTTTGTTCCCCACTACGCTCACACTCACTAGGGTTCCGGCCGCCGCGGACCTTCCTCCGCCGCATAGAGAGAGATCCATGCCCCCTACTCATTGTAGCCGCCGGCACCTCCCGCTCCTGCTCCCGCTCCTCGTCGTCGTCGCCACGCTGCGGGGAGCGGCGCCGGCCGCGGGCGTCGCGGAGTCGTGCGCTTACTAGGGTTTTGGTCCTTTGCCTCGTCGCCGCCGGCACCTACCCCTCCTACTCCCGCTCCTCCTCCTCGTCGCCGCCAGCACCTACCCCAGGAGAAGGCGCCCGTCGCCGCGGTGGCGGAGGCGGAGCAGAGGCCGAGGACCTCGAGGTCGAGGCCTGCTAAGGCGGCGGGGAAGACGCTCGCGCCATGGACCGTGCGGAAAGCGCTGCCTGCGGCGGCGAGGACGGGGTCGCAAGCGAGGCAGTCGCCGCACCAGGGGCCGTGGGCGAGGCTGCTGTCACAGTACTCAGAGATGCGTCAATCGTTGTCATGAATCCATCTTTTCTCCTCTTTGAGGGCGAATGCTCTGTTTCTTGGTGATTCTTGGAGATGTTCATTTCAGAACTCGCTTGCGTCCTTCTTTGATGGTTCATTCGTCAAACTCGAATGAAATGCTTGCGTGGATGTTGTCTGGCTGCAGATATCTAATCTAGCATGTGCTGGTCTTCAAGATTTCCCTTTTTTAGACCAAGTTGCAAGATTCCCTGGTCTTGATGATTGCAGTTTAGTTTTGTACATAGGCATTGGTTTGTTCTATGTCTTCCTGTGTGCATCATGCAGAATTTTTCTTGCGGATGCTAGAAGTTGTTGGTGTCTTCCTGTTAGGATTAGTAAGAACTCATTCTGTAAAGAGACATATTATTTTTCTTTGTAGGAAAGTATATCTCAAACTTTCATATTTAACTAAGCGGTTCCTTTGATACAAAATGTGCCCTGTCCTCTTGCATATTAGATGGAGAGGGAACTATAGAGTTCACCAGTATTACTAATATGTGTGGCCCAACAGTGTATTATTCTTTTGTCCTTGTTATCAACGAAGCTTTTACCTTTTCTGAAGTTTTTTTTAATTCTTTTACTGTTAACCAAATCCTGAATGGCATTAATGTTTGGACATATGAAGAAAGTTCTTTGCAGAATATCAGCTGTTTATTTTCAGGTATGCGGACTGTCTACGTAATGCTTACCTACAACCATTTTTCCGGGCAAAACATGTACATTAGATTGAAAGTTGCATCTCGGAATGTGAAAGTCATAGTTGTTGGGAACCCCTGTAACACTAAGTATGGACAGGTTTTTTGCTTGCTAAGTGTGTTATTGATTTATGCTATTATCATGTTTGACTTGGAGTATCTGCTTCTTGTAGTGCTTGGATCTGTTTGAAATATGCGCCCAACCTACCAGCAAAAAACTTTCATGCATTGACAAGGTTGGATGAAAATAGAGCCAATTGTCAGGTACTTGATGTTAAATCTTAATTATTTCTAATATGTTTCTGTTATTTTATTTCAACAAATGACAAGACTAATCTGTCATTCACAATGCTTGTGCAGCTAGCATTAAACGCTGGTGTCTACTGCTCGGCCTTGGAACCGACATCTACTGCTCGTCCACTACGTAGGCTGGTCGTTTTTGGCAGAGTAGGTCCCTGCCTACCCTGTAGGATTCCAGTCGACGCCGACATTCATGGCATCTTGTTTTCCATGTAAGTAGCTTCTCCCCAATCCATGCTGGTAAAGTCCCAGAGAACTGATTATTGTTTAAGTCGTGTACATTTCTGCAGCAGCAAAGGAAGTGCATCCAAGAGGTTGTTGTTTCTTAAGCTTAGATTAGTGATACTAAGACCTGCCATGCTTGTGCTGGACTCGTTGACTAGGCAATCAGTAATTGACCCATTAAGTTTAGAAGTGTTTAAATCTTGGTGCTTCAATGTCTAATGGTAGTGGGCCAACTGAATTGTTTTGACTGAGATCCAGGCCGGTTAAATTGAGCCTTATATTGATGGGAAGCTTAGGTATTGGACCACCAAGCTGGTCAGAACTGAAATCCATTTCTGTTCCCCTCATAAATTTCCCCTAGAAGCATAGATTTTCATCTTCTAACGACAACTGTAAGAAACACAAGCATAAATACTATCTATATGCGTCCATGCAATTACACATGTATTCGTTTCAACTGATTCACATAACAAACACAAAATTCATTGTAAAACTTTCTAAAGTTCAATCCCAACATAAAAATACGAGCATAAAGTTTAAACAAATATTAATCCTAATTTTATTGTAGAAAAACTAGCAAATTCTAACAACTTTCAACTCTCTTCATCCTTCATTAATGACTTTGACTATCTTCTACTCCTCGCCGTTTCGCCGTCCTTTTGAGTTGAATGTAGACTCCACTAGGAGGGCGCTGAGTTGTTTCCTGAACCTGGGGATGTCATCCTGCATAATAGGTTGAGTTAGTTTGACAGCTGTAAAATTGCGAATGATATGGTTAAAATAAGTGTGGACATCGTATTGCTGTGTAGGCTCCATCTAGATCATTGCCTGTAAACTTTTCCATGTTCTTTACCGAAAAAATCCCACATGACTTGCTGCAATCATATGGATTGTTATAACTATTTTTTAGTACCAAAACTAAATGTGTGGTTTTAAATGTTGTGTACAGTACCTGTCTTGCTGTTGTGGTATATTTTTGATAACTTTAACTGTCCAAGTGTTGATGTCAAAATCCTTCCAAGTATCAAGTTTTTCGCAACCAATTGAATATAAAATGAAGGGTCGGAGAAAATACATCCCATGTTCGTTTGTCTTTATATGTGCTTTTAAGGTTTTCTGCAGCTGTGCAAAAGTTATTATGTGCTCTCCATGTGCTTCTAACTCTCTGTATATCCGGCTGACATCTTTTCCTCCAGGTTCAAGCCATATGAATCCCCGTGCAGGAATACCAAATATTTGCTCCACGTCCCGAGTGGTCATGGTTAGTGGTTCCCCATCAATGATGAAGGCGTCACAAGTGGAGTCGTATAGCTCTGCTATAGATCTGCACATGTTCCTTCGAATTGTGACAAGTAGGATCCTCAGTAAGCCATCTAGCTCCACATCTGCTATGATTTTTCTTTGGTCATCGGTGAATTCTTTAATTACTCTGTGATATGCTATAAGGGAACATGCTTGTGTTTCCTAATCATTGGATAAAAAGATATCAATTAGCATTATGTACATAATAAAGATGATAGCAGTAAACCATATGTCTTTGCTGTAGAGTTCCTTCAACCAAATTTCGATTGCACATGTGACAACTATGAAATAAGGACTAAATAGTCAGGAGTGGCGTTTTGGATTTGGGGTGTATATGCTCCCTATATCCCGGCGGTCCAGCTGCCAGAGGGTATATGCATTATAGTGTACAGCTGGGTGGCTGGTTGATGGATGCAACCAGACGTCAAGTGGAGCATTGGGTTAGTTTGTTAGCATGCACGTATGTACCGATGAAACATGATTAGGGACAAAGACTGAACCATGGTTTCAAGAGCACCATTGCAGTAGTGGCTGCTGTGGTTAAGTATTATGTCGAACCATGCGGATTGGAGTAGTAAGAAATATTCTCTGTTTTTCTGGTAACATATATGAATTTTTGTGGTGGGGCTAATTTTGATGAACTCTTTGAGCAGTGACACTGAAGCAGGCCAACAATGAAAACAATAATGCTCCAATATGCATCTAGCGTATGAAAATACATAGATCTAATATACAAATCTAATAAAAAAATACTCTGATGTACAATACACATCTATGGAACAAAATAGTCTGTCGTACTATTAACCAGGTACTGAATTTCCTTACTTTATTTCTTTTTGCCTGAGATTTCGCTTGCAGAGTGCCTGGTGGCGAGTTCTCTGGCAGTGGCGGATTGAGCGACGGATTGGCTGCTGGTGTGTTCTCTGGAAGCGACGGATTGGTTGCTGGCGGGTTGAGCGATGGATTGCATGGCGACGGATTCCCTGATGGCGGCGGATTGCGCGACGGATTGGTTGCTGGTGTGTTCTCTGGAAGCGATGGATTGGCTGCTGGCGGGTTGAGCGACTGATTGCGTGGCGACGGATTGCTTGATGGCGGCGGATTGCGTGGCGGCGCATTCCCTGGTGGCGGCGGATTGCCTGATGGCGTTTTCCTTGGTGGCGAATGATAAGAATGATGCTCCATGGCTGTTTTTGGAGGACAACGTGAAAATGGTGGCGGCGGCAATTGGAGGCAGATTAGATTGATGGCCGTCCCTAATTAATAGTATGGTGGGTTAGATAAGGACGCGAGTGTGGTTTCTGTTATTATTTTATCCTGAAAATAATGGCAGCTATACCTAACTCTTTTTTTCCTGAGAGTTGTACGTAACTCCCGTGCTGCACGATTAGTTTCATACATAGTATCAAGTTTTTTCTTAAAATTGTACGGGACTCTCTTTTTTCATGAGTTCTATTTTAGGGTTTTTCTCCATCGAAAATGCATAGAAAATATATATAATGCCATAAAACAATGAAATTTGGCATCCTTTTTTTCATTATGATATGATGTACTTTAAAAATTTTGGGACCAATAGAAGAAAGAGAAAAGAAACGTACTAGGAGACTACCACTTGGCTTGTACCCGAACGACCTACTATGAATATGGTCTAATTTTGGGGATGAATAAAATCACATAAAATTTGGCCAATAAATGTGCAAGCCCATGTTGGTCGTATATGCAAAATTTAAACGAATTTCGACACCGTATGCACGTTGCGCCACGTTCGGCTTGTATTTTAGTGTTTTTACTTCAAAAATACATACAATGCCATAAAACAATGAAATTTGGCATCCATTCTTTCCACTATGATACAATGTATTAGATTTGTTTTTGGACCAATTGAAGAAAGTGAAAAGAAACGTGTTAGGAGAGTCAACCTTTCGGCTTGTACCCGAACCCCTATCATGAACATGGTCAATTTTTGACCATGCATGAAATCACACAAAATTTGGCCAATAAATGTACATGCCCATGCTGGTCGTATATGCACAGTTCCCATGCTGGTCGTATATGCACAGTTTAAACGAATTTCAACAACGTATGCACGTTGCGTCACGTTCGGCTTGTATTTTAGTGTTTTTACTTCAAAAATACATAAAAATACATACAATGCCATAAAACAATGAAATTTGGCATCCATTCTTTCCACTATGATACAATGTATTAGATTTGTTTTTGGACCAATTGAAGAAAGTTAAAAGATACGTGCTAGGAGAGTCACCCTTTCGGCTTGTACCCGAACCCCTACCATGAACATGGTCAATTTTTGACCATGCATGAAATCACACAAAATTTGGCCAATAAATGTGCATGCCCATGTTGGTTCGTATATGCAAAATTTAAATGAATTTCGACACCGTATGCACGTTGCGTCACGGTGGACTTGTATTTTAGTGTTTTTACTTCAAAAATACATAAAAATACATACAATGCCATAAAACAATGAAATTTGGCATCCATTCTTTCCACTATGATACTTCCTCCGTTCCTAGATGAAGGGTGTATAGTTTTTTACACCAATATTAACGCATGGCCTGGAAAAGGAACTTTCATTGGTTTTGGACGTAAATGCCCCTACCATAATCACGTGAGAGTAGGGAAGAAAAAAAGGAATCCTGGATCCTCTCTCTCGGTAGTTGAGTTTGTTTAGCGTAACAAATTCCAGAAATCCTACGATGGCGCATTCTCCCCCGATCCTCAGGGAAAGACTCCCCCAATCGCAGCCACCCCTTTGCTCCGCGCATTCTCCCGCGATCAACATGGCGCGCGCCTCCTCCCTACTCTCTCCCGCGCGGCTAATCTTTTTCTTAACTAACCACAAATCTTACCAAACCACAACATGCACAACGTCATATGTAATCTCCTTTTTTCTAGGAACGCCAAGTGTGGGACTAGCTATTGCAGGGGCAAAAGTGTCAATCAAATGAATACACCTTATAATCTGAATTTTTTCACAAAAAACTATACACCCTACATCTAGGAACGGAGGGAGTACAATGTATTAGATTTGTTTTTGGACTAATTGAAGAAAGTTAAAAGATACGTGCTAGGAGAGTCACCCTTTCGGCTTGTACCCGAACCCCTACCATGAACATGGTCAATTTTTGACCATGCATGAAATCACACTAAATTTGGCCAATAAATGTGCATGCCCATGCTGGTCGTATATGCAAAATTTAAACGAATTTCGATACCGTATGCACGTTGCGTCACGTTCGACTTGTATTTTAGTGTTTTTACATCGAAAATACATAAAAAATATATAGAATGCCATAAATCAATGAAATTTGGCGTCCATTCTTTCGAGTATGATACAATGTATTAGAATTTTTTTTGAGCAATTGAAGAAAGTGAAAACAAAAACGTGGTAAGAGACTGAACCTTTCGGCTTGTACCCGAATGGCCTATTATGCACGTTCTGTCATGTTCGGCTTGTATTTTAGTAGTTTGTCATAAAAAATTGTAAAATACATAAAATGTCATAAAACAATGAAAGTCACCGTAGTTTCCGCATGCATATGCTCTAAATGTTTATGACTCGACTTATCTATAATTTTTTTTAATGGTTTGTCTGTAATTAATTATTTATTATTATCGTTGCACTCTATACTTTGGATAGATTCCGTCTGTAGATGATCTAAATGTTTATGACTCGACTTATCTGTACAAAAGAATTTTTTTTGTGACGCTAGTTAATATATTTTCCTAATTTTTAATTACAACCTCCCTGAAGTGAAGTAAATAATTATATACTTAAGAATTTACATCACAAGTATATGAATTTACATCACAAGTATATGATCAGCTGGTTTGGTTGGTGCACTAATTTGCTCGAGGTCATAGGTTCGATTCCCCCAATGAGCATTTTTAATGTTTTGTCTGTAATTATTTATTATTATCACCCTGTGTTACTTCTACTGCATTTTTTAATTACACACGCACTCTCCTGATGGTGGGCCATGACCAACACACCGGACACACACACTCTCCAACACATGGAACTTCGTCGTTGCGAATTCAGGGTTCTGAAACTGAACCTGAACGTGCATTTCTTCAGTCCGAGGCTAGACAAACAGTTGTATTGTAACCTCAGTAATGGAAGCACCCGCTTTCTGCAGGAACATGTCACACAACTCACAAGTACACAACTTGCAGCCTACCAGGCAGAACAACATGTCATAGTTACACAAGGCTGAAAAAATGTTAAATTCTGCTACACCTAACCTGTTGTTCTGCCTCTTGAGTCTTTTCCTCTTCCTTTTTTACATTGTGAAGGAACAGCTACAATCGTTTTGGAAATTGGATTCATACGGATAATTCTCGTTTGCATGGACCTAACTTCTGGCCTACAAAACAAGTGTCCTCGGAAGTGGCTGTAATTACATGCTGATGCTGATGCGTGGCCGTGGCTTGTCGTGGTCCCTTGTCTCTTATCAGGTTGATGGCAATAGTTGCAGCAAAGAAGATGTAGCACAGAGTCATGCAGTTCGCTGGAAGCGTGTTGAAGCCATCCACACCCAATATCGCCATGTTTCGGTACACAATGGCATACGGTGCTGCGTATTCGGTGCCGCTTGTACCGATGTTATGTATATCGAATCTGATTAGTTATTATGGACGAACAATGCATATTAGAGCCAATGTAAATTCAGTAAAAGCAAGTAGATTATAAGTACAATGAAATTTGTCACATGCTCATGCAATCAAATGGTAGAGCAACAACTAGTCCAGTAATCACAAGTAATAGACATAACTTATTTAAAAAGGTTGCAACTTATTAACTAGTACTCCCTCCGTTTCATCATGTACTGCATATATATTTTCTGAAAAGTCATACCTGTTAAGCATACTAAATGTTCTGTCACACAATGCAACCAAAAAAAACTTCCAGGAGATGCATCACTTGTGCTAAACAGTTTTTTCTTCTTGTACTTGGCAACAAAATTATATAGGTCCCGAGAAATAAAGCCTACCTTGCTGTAACCACCACTATCCTTCTCCATTACTTCCATTATTTGATGTGTCTAAGGCCACCAATTCCATACTCAATGACATCAGCCTTTTGCACATCACTCAGTCCGCGATGTGATCTTATGAATGCTGTCTGGTCAGGCTTAGCGAGTGGATTGTTATGTTCGTCCACAAAATCTTTTACAAACCATTCACCATTATCCATACGAAGCTCGATCTCCATCAGGGCGCCACATCCACAACGTGACAGCGGCCTAGGAGTTCGCACTCGTTCAGTTTTTTCGAAGTGCTTCCTCGCCCGATATCCTTCTTTACAACAGACATAAAGGCGACGAAAAGCTATGTTCGTGCCCGACTTCCTGGTCAGTTCTTCCTTCCTAACACCAAAACCCTTTGACCGAGCATATGCATTATAGTAATTGTAACCTTCTTCCTCGCTGCCAAAAATTTGACTGATCACCATGTCATATTCTGCAATGTTCTCGAGGGTGGCACTCCCATATTCCATGTCAAACCCTGCAATTAAAAAGAATCAAATCTAAGTTATTTGAATTCCACCCATGAAACTAAAACACGTATCACTAGCAATGCTTGTGTACATAATCAAACAGAAACATTAGATATACTCCAGTAAGCACTTCCTGATTTGCACCAACAGAACCAGCACCATAGAAGAGTGATTTAAGCAGAAACAATTTAGTACTACCCGCAGACTAATAGGAATATGCAGATTTGTTCAAAGGCCAAACTAGTAGGAATATGCAGATTTATCCAAAGGTCAAACTAGAAGAGTGATTTAACCAAAACCCATAGGGGAGTAACATGCAGATTATGATGATCTCTGTTCAGAGGGGATGTTATCACTGAGGATTGAAGAACGCAATTGCAATGAACTGACAGAGAAGTGGACAGTGTGTTTGTGTTGCCTGAAAGCTGCAACTTTTCTTACTGCAGTTCTATTCCTCTTATTCTGAATTACAAAAGCAAGAGTAGACCTCACGATTCGCTACAGTACAGTTTCAGAAAACTAGCTATCTGATAGAGGAAGATGCACTAGGATTTATTCAACAGGGGATTCGAACAGAACAGAGACCTTACCAGGTTGAAGACGCGCCGCGGAGGTCCAAGATGGCGGGGCCAACTATGTCGAGTGGCGGTGGCGGCTGCGGTGGCGACAGGGAGAACGACGCGAGAGGCGGTGGCCACGGCGGCGAGTGGCGGCGGCGGCGACGCCAGGGAGAAGGAGCAGGGAGCCGCGGCGACAGGGAGAACGACGCGAGCGGCGGTGGCCACGGCGGCGAGTGGCGGCGGCGGCGACGGCAGGGAGAAGTAGCAGGGAGCCGCAGAGGTCCTCGAGGGCGGGGCTAGAGCGACGGGCGGCGGCAGCGGCGACGGGTGGCGGCGGTGGCGACGGCAGGGAGAAGGAGCAGAAGCCGCGGCAAGGATAAGGACGCGAAGGACCAGGGCACCGCTTCGTGGGCGTGAAGTCTGCTCCATTGTTAGTAAATTAACTAACATATTTTTCTACCCATCGCACCCTTAGGAAATTGACGGTTTGATCATGTTGTACTGCTGCCTCCCCTTTGAACAGTACAGGGTACGGTAAAAAAGCTCTAAATCTTAATGCATCATCAGCTAGTTATCCATTAGTCTATATATTTATCTATCTTGAGTAGTATCAGTTCAGTAGCTGTGCCTTGATCACCGTTAGGTTTTGAGCTTATATATGCTATCGAACTGGACCATGTCATAATTGGGTGGTACTACTGTACTGTATTATGGATTGCCATTTGCCGTTTCTGGGTCTGGGGATGGGGTTGCTCCAAAGTTAATGATGCGATCGATCCATGTGTCACGGCTAGCCGCTGCAGTCCAAATCCTGCAGCCCTCTCATGTCCAAAGTTAATCCAGATCCATGTGTCGCGACATCCTCCGTAGCTCATCCACGCCTTAGTGTGCTGCCGAAGCTCTCTGGTGCATGCTCGTCCACGACATGCCCTTTGACATAGCTCTCCTTCCCTGCACCACGTCGCAGCTCACTATCGTAGTTCGCCCACACCTAAGCGTGGCATTGCAGCTCACCCAAAGGCCCCAGACTTGCGCGTGCATGCGTGCCTATACGCGCAGCTCGACTCCCCTGCTTGCCCATGCTAGAGTTCATCGCTGCAGTTCGCCTCCCCTGCTTGCCAGTGCCAACGTCAGTGTTCATCGCTGCAACTCGTCAAGCGACATGCTCAAGGGGTGGCGTGAGCTGCGATGAACAGCAGTATGAGTGGCGCGACGGCGGCAGCAACTAGACCCTTTTGGATGTTATTGGAGCAAGGGGAAGAAGGTGCATGCTGGTCCATAAGATGGATTGCAATTATACTACGGTCTTTCTAAAACTCAGCTAGATGAGTTTTTGTAATGGTCTCATTCACCGTTGTAACCATTAGATCTGTGTTTTAAGATTCGTATGAAACATTTCTTTCGCGTGACAGGATGCATGGGTGTTCTCCTACAGGGCAGCCCCATGTCCGTTGATTTTGTTTTATCTGTCCTTTGTTTGTTTGACTATTGGGCTGGGCTATGTGCGCTTTTCTTTTCTTCATATTTCCTAGCCCAATGAGAAATCATGGGGTCAGAGATATAAATGTAACGTTGTTACTTTTCTGTTTTGTCATTTCTTCACTGTAGCACTTTGTAATGATGTTTTTTTTCGTCCAATCGTCACACAATAAATTATAGTCGTTGTGTGTTCTGTCCACGGGAAAAATAACACGCTATACCGTCGCTAGTAACATGCTATAGGACGTATAGGGAATTGTCTCGTTAAATTTATTAATGTATAATGTCTTGTTAATAACACGCTATAGCATGCTAATAATATATTTCTAGGGACGACACTATTTTGTATAGTGCGTTATTTTTTTCCTTGGTTTTGTCCAAGGGAGGCGGCTCTAATTTTGTATAGGACGTGGCCCATGTGCATGAGTAGTAGATTTTTTGTTTTTCGTTTATGGAGCTAGGTTATATGAGCTTTTATTCTTCTTTTTTTTTTACTCAGCGGAAAAAGGGAAAGAGGATATGATTCAATGATGTGAATCGTTGATGTGCTAATTGCATGTTATTGTAACTTGTTTTCATTTTTAAATCTCGTTAGTGTCATCTGTTGACCCTAGCTTCTAGGGTCAGCTTTTTGTAACGACTTTCTTTTCACATATTTTTCTCCCATGATTAATTGCTGTTTATTTTTTCTTATTTCACTAATATGTAGTAGAATACAATTCCAATATTCTCCCATTAACTAAATTAGTGTATTCATTTTGTTTTTTAGATTAATATTCATTTGTTACCATAGATTGGATAATTGATTATTAAGTGATTTCACTATTTTTATTTGTCTCTTCCATTTATTCATTTTCTATTTTTGTTGTTTCATATTTTTATTTTTCATTTATTTTCTATTTTTATTCATCTTATTTATTTTTATTTTGTGTACTTTTTTCTAATGATATCAAAGCCCATGCCTCCTTTTTGGTAGAAATGCTTTTTTCATGAGTTTTTCTGTCAAAAGTTTTGTGCTACAAAAGTTTTTAACTCTGGTCACATCTGCTAGTTTTTTAAATTGGGTTGTAATTACAATCTATCAACTTGGGTTGCAACTATTAGGTTTTACGTGAAGTTGCAACCGCGAGGTTTTCAAAAATGGTACGCGAACACCATTTTTCAAATGTGGCTGCGACTACGGGCTTTCATATCGTGGTTGTAACTGCAAGTATTCGAAGTCGAGTCGCAACTATAGGTTTTCAGAGTCGGGGTAGCAACTGCAAGTGTTTAAAGTCAGGTCGCAACTGCAAGTGTTCAAAGTCGGGTCGCAACTGCAAGTTTGAAGTCGGGTCGCAACCGCAAGTTTCCAAAGCCGGGTCGCAACTGCAAGTTTCCAAAGTTGGGCAGCAATTGCAAGTGTTTAAAGTCAGGGCGCAACTGCAAGTGTTCAAAGTCGGGCAGCAACTGCAAGTTTCTAAAGTCGGGTCGCAACTGCAAGTTTTCAAAGTCGGGTCGCTACTGCAAGTTTCCGAAATCGGGTCGCAACTGCAAGTTCCCAAAGTCGGGTCGCAATTGGAAGTTTCCAAAGTCGGGGCCCAACTGCAAGCTTCCAGAGTTGGGTAGCAACTGCAAGTGTTTAAAGTCAGGGCGCAACTGCAAGTGTTCAAAGTCGGGTCGCAACTGCAAGTTTCTAAAGTCAGGTCGCAACTGCATGTTTCTAAAGTCGGATCGCTACTGCAAGTTTCCAAGATCGGGTCACAGCTGCAAGTTCCCAAAGTCGGGTCGCAACTGCAAGTTTCCAAAGTCGGAGCCCAACTGCAAGTATTCAAGTGTATTAAAAAAAGGGTGTGACTACAAGTTTTGAAGTCGGGTCGCAACTGCCAATTTGCTAGTGAGGTCGCCATTACAAATATTAAAAGAGGGGCCCAAGTGCAAGTTTTCATAGTCGGGTTCCAGAGTCGGTCATTTAAAAAAATGATGGATTTTAATAAACAAATAAATAAATAATGCATGGGACAAGACCGGGATAGATCATGTGCGCCAGAGGTGTCATGCCGGTGATTACTGCGGAACTAAGGCAAATCTGAAAAAACAACAAAGAAAACATCTTTTTAAAACAACTCCTATTGTTCTTCTTATGACTGGATATAGCTCAAGAAGAACACACTCCACAACTGTGTTATGGCAACCAAAATATGTTGTACAAATTAGCCCACTAGGACGTAATGTGCTTCTCTTACGTATTCGTATGTTTGCTCTTCCATGAGTGACAATAGAAATGAAAAGGCTAAGCCCAAAAAACAACACGACATGTACAAACCTTGGAGAGAAGGAAAATATCCGATCAACATATATGATGATGTCATGTGAATGGGACCATAGATAAATCTCAGCTAGCTGAGTTCTAGGTACTCCCATTATACTAAGCTGTGCTTGCTATAATCCCACCTGTTTACATCAAGAATAGCAGACATATTTAATTTCACATGCAGTATATGCTTTGTTGAGCTTGCATTGCAGTAGCTTATTCGAAGGCTGGATATTCTCTTGACACAAATTAAGCAGCAGGTCGTAATTATTCTCCAGTTTATACGAACTCCTCGTCTCCTCGCACCAGGCCAAGCTCACATTTAGATTTCACGTCGCCGGCACCGGGATGCTTGGCGTCCAGGCGATCGACGGCAGTGACGTCCTAGAAATCGGTGCCATCGACGTCCAACTGTCAGGAGCCGGCGTCCAAGCAGAGTCCAGAGATGAAGCCGGCCGGCGTTGTGACTAGAAGGCCGGGCTCACTGTCGGGTTCTAAGCTCATGTAAATACAGACATGGTAGGGCAGGACTGAAAGAAATACTCAGTTTCAGAACTGCGACATGCTCGGCTCATCGGATGTTGACTCCACTCCACGCCCAGTTTCAGGAAAGAGTAAAATTTCACACAGAATAAAACGTATCACAGTTTCAAATTTCTTACACGAGTTTGGCACCAAGTGGCAAACTAGAGTGAACAAATGCATGAGTTTGTACATGACAATGAGACATCAGCTGCATTGCATCATCTTCTCATGTGCCATGAGAAGCAACTGCATTATTAAAAATACCCAAGTCTTCAGCGTGGAAGCATTTCGCTGGTCATACAACAAAAGCAACTCGTGTAGGATAACAACATACTAGTCAACTACTCCATCCGTTCCTAAATATAAGACCTTTTAAAGATTGCACTATGAACTACATACGGATGTACATAGACATATTTTAGAGTATAGATGCACTCATTTTGCTCCATATGTAGTCTTCTAATGAAATCTTTGAAAGGTCTTATATTTTGGAACGGAGGGAGTATAAGTACTCCCTCCGTCTGAAAATACTTGTCCTAGAAATATATAAAATGGGCGTATCCATAACTGAAATAAGTCTAGATACATCTATTTCTATGACAAGTATTTCCGGACGGAGGAAGTAATAAGCATGATTTTGTCTTTCATGAAAAAAAAACATGGTGTTGTAGTGAAGGGCTATATCTTATCCATGATAAGAGAAATATTGTTAGAATTAGCGAAGAGAAATAAGCCATATACGATGCACCACTCTATTCTACAAATTTTGCATCAATTCTTGCAGTTATCATTGAGAATGGCGTTTTGGTTTCCGGGAGTGCACGCTCCTGCATGAATAGTAAACAAAAAAATAATATTCTAATAGTTTTTTTTTAGAAAAACAGATTTGTTTTATAGATGTTCGTGTTAGTGTCGCAAACATTTTAGAAAATTTCATGCGGAACGGAATAGCAATGTTTCACCGGTTAAAAAGCCAAATTTAAGATAACATTTGATGTTTTTGTTGTTTCTTTTTTTGCACAGGACAAAGATGTTTAAGTTTTTTGCCTACAAATTTCTATCTAGCATTTGAATGTGACAAAGAACACATCAATCTTTTGTTGAAATTCTTGTGACATTTAAAAAAATATTTAACGCGTGCGCTCCTGGGAGCACCAACGGATTTCCGATTACTATCTCACTACATGTAGAATTTGGAAAATCATAATCATGATTTTAGACTTATACAAATGTCCTATTTATAGTAGATATATAGCCCCATGAGGAACCTAAGAGATCCCGCAACAGGCCGGCCTGCAAAACTCGTTTAAGGACGTCCACAAAACTTTTTTACGCTACAGTGAGCCCAGCATGCAAAACTCGTTTAAGGACGTCTACAAAACTTTTTTACGGCACTGCGAGCCCGGCCCGCAAAACTCATTTAAGGACGTCCACAAAACTTTTTACGGTACTGCGAGCCCTTAGACGGAATAGATCTCGTAAACCCGCCCCACAAATGTTTCGCGGGACGCGTTTACGAGATCTGTTCCGCGCCGAGGGCTTGCGGTACCACAAATAAAATCATAGGAAAAATATCGAGACACGTTCATCATCATTAGTTCATATCTAGTTCATCATCATATATATACGCCACTACTTGTTCATCATACTAGCACATCACATCCAAAATCATGGGCAACATACGAGGTATCAAGTTTAGCCTTACAAATGCGCAATCAAACAAAACAAAACAAATGCTCAAATGACATAGAGCAATCAAGCAACATCTTCATTGTTGCGAAGGATACCACCTCCATCTTCATGAACTTGGACCGGAGAGTGAGCACCACCATGTTCATGAACTTGGACCAGAGAATGAGCACCGCCACCACCATCATCATCATCATCATCATCACCACCACCACCATTCACATTGTTCGTCGAAGAACCAATCGCACCACCGGCGCCTCCATCACCACCACCACCACCACCACCACCACCACAACCACCACCACCACCATTCACTTGGTTTAATTTGCCGAAGTACCACCGCAATATCGAACCCATCCCCTCCGCCATCAGCACCACCACCACCATTGCCAAACTGACCACCCATGCCGAACTCTCCACCACCCATGCCGAAGCCGCCACCACAACCACCCATGCCGAACCCTCCACCAACATTGCCGAAAGAAAAGCCCCCTCCAAACCCAACACCACTACCGACCATAATATTTTGAAGCTCTATCTTCCTCCGGAGCATGATCTGCATTCTTTTCATCTCCCAAAATTCTCTTGCCATTGCGTCCATTCCCTCCCAATTCATCATTGATACTTGTGATATGTGATAGGTTTTCTGCGAAGAGGAACAAATGACACAACACAATACAGGTAAGTATTTTCCTCAGTATAGAACCAAGGTTTATCGAAACAATAGGAGTAACAACTGTTGGAAATATGCCATAGAGGCAATAATAAATTAGTTATTATTGTATTTCTTTGTTCATGATAATTGTTTATTATCCATGCTATAATTGTATTGATTGGAAACACAAATACATGTGTGGATACATAGACAAAACACAGTCCCTAGTAAGCCTCTAGTTAACTAGCTCGTTGATCAAAGATAGTCAAGGTTTCCTGACCATAGACAAGTGTTGTCACTTGATAATGGGATCACATCATTAGGTGCTTCCTGAAAGACTCACAAAGACCCGGCTGGAGAGGTTGCAGAATCAGACTGTTGCAATATGCCTTCCTGCTCAATGCATCTGCCACAACATTTGCCTTGCCTGGCGTGTACTCAACACTCGGATTAAAATCCTGGAGCATTTCCACCCAACGTGTTTGCCGAAGATTCAAGTTAGGCTGAGTGAAGATGTACTTGAGACTCTTGTGATCGGTGAAAACTTCAACCTTACGTTCCAACAAGAGATGTCTCCATGTCATCAAGGCGTGTACCACAACTGCTAGCTCGAGATCATGCACATGATAGTTCTTCTCCACATGCTTCAACTGCCTGGAGGTATAAGCAACCACCTTCTTATCTTGCATCAAGACTTCACCAATACCCTGGAGAGAAGCGTCGCAAAAGACCTGGTACGGCTTGGAATCATCCGGAGGGGCCAAGACCGGAGTGGAGATAAGCTTCTCTTTGAGTGTATCGAAAGCCAGTTGACACTCTGGAGACCAAGCATACTTAACACCCTTCTGAAGAAGACTACAGAGCGGCTTGGCGATCTTAGAGAAGTTCTCAACGAATCTTCTGCAATATCCAGCAAGCCCGAGAAAGCTTCGAAGCTGCTTCACATTCTGCGGAGGCTCCCATTCAACAATGGCTTGAACCTTGGACGGATCAACTTTAATGCCCTCGGCAGAGATAATATGCCCAAGATAAACCACTTCTTTCAGCCAGAACTCACACTTGGAAGACTTGGCATGCACCTTGTACTCTCTCAGCTTATCAAGCACCAATCTGAGATGTTTTCATGTTCTTCCTCAGTCTCAGAAAAGACCAGAATGTCGTTGAGATAGAGCAAGACAAATTCATTCTTGTATGGGGAGAAAATATAGTTCATCAATCGACAAAATGTCAGAGGAGCATTTGCCAGACCAAAATACATGACCGTATACTCATACGAGCCAAAACTAGTCCTAAATGTCGTCTTGGAAATTTCTTCCTCGCGAATGCGAATTTGATGATAGCCCATTCTGAGATCAAGCTTGGAGAATACCTTAGCACCTTTCAACTATTCGAACAACTCAGTTATGTTCGGAAGTGGATATTTGTTCTTGATTGTCTTCTTGTTCAATGGACGGTAATCGACACACAGCCGGTCCGAGCCATCCTTCTTCTTGACAAATAGAACACCAAAGCCCCACGGAGACGAGCTCGGTCTGATCAAACCCAAACGCTCCTGCTCATCGAGTTGACTCTTAAGTTCCTTCAATTCTTCTGGACCCAGCTTGTACGGCCGTTTGCACACTGGCTCTGTGCCTGGCTCAAGCTCAATGATAAACTCAACTTCACGGTGCGGAGGCATGCCTAGCAGCTCTTCAGGAAACACATCTTGATATTCGCAGACCACTGGGACTTGCTCAATGGGATTGATCTCACCCTTTTCATTCAAGGAGAACAGACGGATTGTATCATCGCGCGCCGCGAATATAATCACGTCTTCTGAAGAGTGGGTAAGCTTCACTTCTTTGGCTTCGCAATCAATTGACGCCTTGTTCATGACCAACCAGTCCATACCAAGAATCAAGTCGATGTCGGAATTGCCCAAGACAATAGGAGATGCCAGAAAAGAATAACTGCCTAACTTAACAGAAGCATCCGGAACCCTCATGTGAGAACTCATGCGCATGCCCGGAGAAACCACACGGAAGGGACTATCCAAATAAATTGCAGGAATATTATGCTTATCTATGAAAGGCTTGGAGATGAAGCAATGCGAAGCACCTGAATCAAATAACACTTTAGCACGAATATCATTGATGAGGAGGTTACCCATGATCACATTAGAGGAGTTGTCTGCTTCAGCTGCGTTCACCATGTTGACTCGAGCTGATCTGGGGTTGAATTTGACAAGAGCGTTGCTTGGAGGTTTACTTGGAGGAGGAGGCGACATACGGAGCTGAGAAGTACAGTTGTTGGCATAGTGACCCTTCTGTCCACATTTGTGACAAGTGACATCTGCTGGCTGCCGGAACTTAGTCTGAGGAGGCCCTTGCTTCTGATGCTGGTATCTCTCCTGGAAGCCAGGGTTGGGTGGGTGGGAAGAACCACGACCACCTGAGTGCCTCAGCTGTTGTGAGTGCCGAGGAGGAGGAGGAGAAACCCAAAACCTCTGTTGCTTCTGAACCACCTGAGTCGAGGGAGCTGGAATCTCTGAAGCGCTTCTTGGAATTAACTAGCTCGTTGATCAAAGATAGTCAATGTTTCCTGACCATAGACAAGTGTTGTCACTTGATAACGGGATCACATCATTAGGCGAGTTCTCTAGCAGTGGCGGATTGAGCGACGAATTGGCTGCTGGTGTGTTCTCTGGAAGCGACGGATTGGTTGCTGGCGGGTTGAGCGACGGATTGCATGGCGACGGATTCCCTGATGGCGGCGGATTGCGCGACGGATTGGCTGCTGGTGTGTTCTTTGGAAGCGATGGATTGGCTGCCGGCGGGTTGAGCGACGGATTGCGTGGCGACGGATTGCCTGATGGTGGCGGATTGCGTGGCGGCGCATTCCCTGATGGCGGCGGATTGCCTGATGGCATTTTCCTTGGTGGCGAATGATAAGAACGATGCTCCATGGCTGTTTCTGGAGGACAACGTGAAAATGGTGGCGGCGGCAATTGGAGGCAGATTAGATTGATGGTCGTCCCTAATTAATAGTAGGGTGGGTTAGATAAGGACGCGAGCGTGGTTTCTGTTATTATTTTATTCTGAGAATAATGGCAGCTATACCTAACTCTTTTTTTTTTCTAGGAGTTGTACGTAACTCCCGTGTTGCACGATCAGTTCCATACACAGTATCAAGTTTTTTTTAAAATTGTACGTGACTCTCTTTTTTCATGAGTTCCATTTTAGGGTTTTTCTCCATCGAAAACGCATAGAAAATATATATAATGCCATAAAACAATGAAATTGGGCATCCTTTTTTTCATTATGATATGGTGTACTTTAAAATTTTTGGGACCAATAGAAGAAAGAGAAAAGAAACGTACTAGGAGACAACCACTTGGCTTGTACCCGAACGACCTACTATGAATATGGTCTAATTTTGGGGATGAATAAAATCACATAAAATTTGGCCAATAAATGTGCATGCCCATGCTGGTCGTATATGCACAATTTAAACGAATTTCGACAACGTATGCACGTTGCGTCACGTTCGGCTTGTATTTTAATGTTTTTACTTCGAAAATACATAAAAATACATACAATGCCATAAAACAATGAAATTTGGCATCCATTCTTTCCACTATGATATAATGTATTAGATTTGTTTTTGGACCAATTGAAGAAAGTTAAAAGATACGTTCTAGGAGAGTCACCCTTTCGGCTTGTACCCGAACCCCTGCCATGAACATGGTCAATTTTTGACCATGCATGAAATCACACAAAATTTGGCCAATAAATGTGCATGCCCATGTTGGTCGTATATGCAAAATTTAAACGAATTTCGACACCGTATGCACGTTGCGTCACGGTCGACTTGTATTTTAGTGTTTTTACTTCGAAAAAACATAAAAATACATACAATGCCATAAAACAATGAAATTTGGCATCCATTCTTTCCACTATGATACTCCCTCCGTTCCTAGATGAAGGGTGTATAGTTTTTTACACCAATATTAACGCATGGCCTGGAAAAGGAACTTTCGTTGGTTTTGGACGTAAATGCCCCTACCATAATCACGTGAGAGTAGGGAAGAAAAAAAGGAATCCTGGATCCTCTCTCTCGGTAGTTGAGTTTGTTTAGCGTAACAAATCCCAGAAATCCTACGATGGCGCATTCTCCCCCGATCCTTAGGGAAAGACTCCCCCAATCGCAGCCACCCCTTTGCTCCGCGCATTCTCCCGCGATCAACATGGCGCGCCTCCTCCCTACTCTCTCCCGCGCGGCTAATCTTTTTCTTAACTAACCATAAATCTTACCTAACCACAACATGCACAACGTCACATGTAATCTCCTTTTTTCTAGGAAGGCCAAGCGTGGGACTAGCTATTGCAGGGGCAAAAGTGTCAATCAAATGAATACACCTTATAATCTGATTTTTTTCACAAAAAACTATACACCCTACATCTAGGAACGGAGGGAGTACAATGTATTAGATTTGTTTTTGGACCAATTGAAGAAAGTTAAAAGATACGTGCTAGGAGAGTCACCCTTTCGGCTTGTACCCGAACCCCTACCATGAACATGGTCAATTTTTGACCATGCATGAAATCACACAAAATTTGGCCAATAAATGTGCATGCCCATGCTGGTCATATATGCAAAATTTAAACGAATTTCGACATCGTATGCACGTTGCGTCACGTTCGACTTGTATTTTAGTGTTTTTACATCGAGAATACATAAAAAATATATAGAATGCCATAAATCAATGAAATTTGGCGTCCATTCTTTCGAGTATGATACAATGTATTAGAATTTTTTTTGGAGCAATTGAAGGAAGTGAAAACAAAAACGTGGTAAGAGACTGAACCTTTCGGCTTGTACCCGAATGGCCTATTATGCACGTTCTGTCACGTTCGGTTTGTATTTTAGTAGTTTGTCATAAAAAAATGTAAAATACATAAAATGTCATAAAACAATGAAATTCACCGTAGTTTCCGCCTGCATATGCTCTAAATGTTTATGGCTCGACTTATCTATAGATTTTTTTTAATGTTTTGTCTGTAATTATTTATTTATTATTTCGTTGCACTCTATACTTTGGTTAGATTCCGTCTGTAGATGATCTAAATATTTATGACTCGACTTATCTGTACAAAAGAATTTTTTTTGTGACGCTAGTTAATATATTTTCCTAATTTTTAATTACAACCTCCCTGAAGTGAAGTAAATAATTAAATACTTAAGAATTTACATCACAAGTATATGAATTTACATCACAAGTATATAATCAGCTGGTTTGGTTGGTGCACTAATTTGCTCGAGGTCATAGGTTCGATTCCCCCAATGAGCATTTTTAATGTTTTGTCTGTAATTATTTATTATTATCACCCTGTGTTACTTCTACTGCATTTTTGAATTACACACGCACTCTCCTGATGGTGGGCCATGACCAACACAACGGACACACACACTCTCCAACACATGGAACTTCGTCGTTGCGAATTCAGGGTTCTGAAACTGAATCTAAACGTGCATTTCTTCAGTCCGAGGCTAGACAAACAGTTGTATTGTAACCTCAGTAATGGAAGCACCCGCTTTCTGCAGGAACATGTCACACAACTCACAAGTACACAACTTGCAGCCTACCTGGCAGAACAACAAGCCATAATTACACAAGGCAGAAAAAAAATGTTAAATTCTGCTACACCTAATCTGTTGTTCTGCCTCTTGAGTCCTTTCCTCTTCCTTTTTTACATTGTGAAGGAAAAGCTACAATCGTTTTGGAAATTGGATTCATACGGATAATTCTCCTTTGCATGGACCTAACTTCTGGCCTACAAAACAAGTGTCCTCGGAAGTGGCTGTAATTACATGATGATGCTGATGCGTGGCCGTGGCTTGTCGTTGTCCCTTGTCTCTTATCAGGTTGATGGCAATAGCTGCAGCAAAGAAGATGTAGCACAGAGTCATGCAGTTCGCTGGAAGCGTGTTGAAGCAATCCACACCCAATATCGCCATGTTTCGGTACACAATGGCATACGGTGCTGGGTATTCGGTGCCGCTTGTACCGATGTTATGTATATCGAATCTGATTAGTTATTATGGACGAACAATGCATATTAGAGCCAATGTAAATTCAGTAAAAGCAGGTAGATTATAAGTACAATGAAATTTGTCACATGCTCATGCAATCAAATGGTAGAGCAACAACTAGTCCAGTAATCACAAGTAATAGACATAACTTATTTAAAAAGGTTGCAACTTATTAACTAGTACTCCCTCCGTTTCATCATGTACTGCATATATATTTTCTGAAAATTCATACCTGTTAAGCATACTAAATGTTCTGTCACACAATGCAACCAAAAAAAACTTCCAGGAGATGCATCACTTGTGCTAAACATTTTTTTCTTCTTGCACTTGGCAACAAAATTATACAAGTCCCGAGAAATAAAGCCTACCTTGCTGTAACCACCACTATCCTTCTCCATTACTTCCATTATTTGATGTGTCTAAGGCCACCAATTCCATACTCAATGACATCAGCCTTTTGCACATCACTCAGTCCGCGATGTGATCTTATGAATGCTGTCTGGTCAGGCTTAGCGAGTGGATTGTTATGTTCGTCCATAAAATCTTTTACAAACCATTCACCATTATCCATACGAAGCTCGATCTCCATCCGGGCGCCACATCCACAACGTGACAGCGGCCTAGGAGTTCGCACTCGTTCAGTTTTTTCAAAGTGCTTCCTCGCCCGATATCCTTCTTTACAACAGACATAAAGGCGACGAAAAGCTATGTTCGTGCCCGACTTCCTGGTCAGTTCTTCCTTCCTAACACCAAAACCCTTTGACCGAGCATATGCATTATAGTAATTGTAACCTTCTTCCTCGCTGCCAAAAATTTGACTGATCACCATGTCATATTCTGCAATGTTCTCGAGGGTGGCACTCCCATATTCCATGTCAAACCCTGCAATTAAAAAGAATCAAATCTAAGTTATTTGAATTCCACCCATGAAACTAATTCACGTATCAGTAACAATGCTTGTGTACGTAATCAAACAGAAACATTAGATATACTCCAGTAAGCACTTCCTGATTTGCACCAACAGAACCAGCACCATAGAACAGTGATTTAAGCAGAAACAATTTAGTACTACCCGCAGACTAATAGGAATATGCAGATTTGTTCAAAGGCCAAACTAGTAGGAATATGCAGATTTATCCAAAGGTCAAACTAGAAGAGTGATTTAACCAAAACCCATAGGGGAGTAACACGCAGATTATGATGATCTCTGTTCAGAGGGGATGTTATCACTGAAGATTGAAGAATGCAATTGCAATGAACTGACAGAGAAGTGGACAGTGTGTTTGTGTTGCTTGAAAGCTGCAACTTTTCTTACTGCAGTTCTATTCCTCTTATTCTGAATTACAAAAGCAAGAGTAGACCTCATGATTCGCTACAGTACAGTTTCAGAAAACTAGCTATCTGATAGAGGAAGATGCACTAGGATTTATTCAACAGGGGATTCGAACAGAACAGAGACCTTACCAGGTTGAAGACGTGCCGCGGAGGTCCAAGATGGCGGGGCCAACTATGTCGAGTGGCGGTGGCGGCCGGGGCGGCGACAGGGAGAACGACGCGAGAGGCGGTGGCCACGGTAGCGAGTGGCGGCGGCGGCGACGCCAGGTAGAAGGAGCAGGGAGCCGCGGCGACAGGGAGAACGACGCGAGCGGCGGTGGCCACGGCGGCGACGGCAGGGAGAAGGAGCAGGGAGCCGCAGAGGTCCTCGAGGGCGGGGCTAGAGCGACGGGCGGCGGCAGCGGCGACGGCAGGCGGCGGCGGCGACGGCAGGGGGAAGGAGCAGGAGCCGCGTCAAGGATAAGGACGCGAAGGACCAGGGCACCGCTTCGTGGGCGTGAAGTCTGCTCCATAGTTAGTAAATTAACTAACATATTTTTCTACCCATCGCACCCTTAGGAAATTGACGGTTTGATCATGTTATACTGCTGCCTCCCCTTTGAACAGTACAGGGTACGGTAAAAAAGCTCTAAATCTTAATGCATCATTAGCTAGTTATCCATTAGTCTATATATTTATCTATCTTGAGTAGTATCAGTTCAGTAACTGTGCCTTGATCACCGTTAGGTTTTGAGCTTATATATGCTACTGAACTGGACCATGTCATAATTGGGTGGTACTACTGTACTGTATTATGGATTGCCATTTGCGCTGCTTAATCAGTTGTTTCCCTATCTTCTTGCTGTTCCTTGTGATATGTTGAGAGTCGCACCTGCCTGGCACTGTTTCCCGTTTCTGGGTCTGGGGATGGGGTTGCTCCAAAGTTAATGATGCGATCGATCCATGTGTCACGGCTAGCCGCTGCAGTCCAAATCCTGCAGCCCTCTGGTGTCCAAAGTTAATCCAGATCCATGTGTCGCGACATCCTCCGTAGCTCATCCACGCCTTAGTGTGCAGCCGAAGCTCTCTGGTGCATGCTCGTCCACGACATGCCCTTTGACATAGCTCTCCTTCCCTGCACCACGTCGCAGCTCACTATCGTAGTTCGCCCGCACCTAAGCGTGGCATTGCAGCTCACCCAAAGGCCCCAGACTTGCGCGTGCATGCGTGCCTATACGCGCAGCTCGACTCCCCTGCTTGCCCATGCTAGAGTTCATCGCTGCAGTTCGCCTCCCCTGCTTGCCAGTGCCAACGTCAGTGTTCATCGCTGCAACTCGTCAAGCGACATGCTCAAGGGGTGGCGTGAGCTGCGATGAACAGCAGTATCAGTGGCGCGACGGCGGCAACAACTAGACCCTTTTGGATGTTATTGGAGCAAGGGGAAGAAGGTGTATGCTGGTCCATAAGATGGATTGCAATTATACTACGGTCTTTCTAAAACACAACTAGATGAGTTTTGTTATGGTCTCATTCACCGTTGTAACCATTAGATCTGTGTTTTAAGATTCGTATGAAACATTTCTTTCGCGTGACAGGATGCATGGGTGTTCTCCTACAGGGCAGCCCCATGTCCGTTGATTTTGTTTTATCTGTCCTTTGTTTGTTTGACTATTGGGCTGGGCTATGTGCGCTTTTCTTTTCTTCATATTTCCTAGCCCAATGAGAAACCATGGGGTCAGAGATATAAATGTAACGTTGTTACTTTTCTATTTTGTCATTTCTTCACTGTAGTACTTTGTAATGATGTTTTTTTTCGTTCAATCGTCACACAATAAATTATAGTCGTTGTGTGTTGTGTCCACGGGAAAAATAACACGCTATACCGTCGCTAGTAACATGCTATAGGACGTATAGAGAATTGTCTCGTTAAATTTATTAATGTATAATGTCTTGTTAATAACACGCTATAGCATGCTAATAATATATTTCTAGGGACGACACTATTTTATATAGTGCGTTATTTTTTTCCTTGGTTTTGTCCAAGGGAGGCGGCTCTAATTTCGTATAGGACGTGGCCCATGTGCATGAGTAGTAGACTTTTTGTTTTTCGTTTATGGAGCTAGGTTATATGAGCTTTTATTCTTCTTTTTCTTTTTTTTTTTTTTACTCAGCGAAAAAAGGGAAAGAGGATATTATTCAATGATGTGAATCGTTGATGTGCTAATTGCATGTTATTGTAACTTGTTTTCATTTTTAAATCTCGTTAGTGTCATCTGTTGACCGTAGCTTCTAGGGTCAGCTTTTTGTAACGACTTTCTTTTCACATATTTTTCTCCCATGATTAATTGCTGTTTATTTTTTCTTATTTCACTAATATGTAGTAGAATACAATTCCAATATTCTCCCATTAACTAAATTAGTGTATTCATTTTGTTTTTTAGATTAATATTCATTTGTTACCATAGATTGGATAATTGATTATTAAGTGATTTCACTATTTTTATTTGTCTCTTCCAATTATTCATTTTCTATTTTTGTTGTTTCATATTTTTATTTTTCATTTATTTTCTATTTTTATTCATCTTATTTATTTTTATTTTGTGTACTTTTTTCTAATGATATCAAAGCCCATGCCTCCTTTTTGGTAGAAATGCTTTTTTCATGAGTTTTTCTGTCAAAAGTTTTGTGCTACAAAAGTTTTTAACTCTGGTCACATCTGCTAGTTTTTTAAATTGGGTTGTAATTACAATCTATCAACTCGGCTTGCAACTATTAGGTTTTACGTGAAGTCGCAACCGCGAGGTTTTCAAAAATGGTACGCCAACACCATTTTTCAAATGTGGCCGCGACTACGGGCTTTCATATCGTGGTTGTAACTGCAAGTATTCGAAGTCGAGTCGCAACTATAGGTTTTCAAAGTCGGGTTAGCAACTGCAAGTGTTTAAAGTCAGGTCGCAACTGCAAGTGTTCAAAGTCGGGTCGCAACTGCAAGTTTCTGAAGTCGGGTCGCAACCGCAAGTTTCCAAAGCCGAGTCGCAACTGCAAGTTTCCAAAGTTGGGCAGTTGGGCAGCAACTGCATGTGTTTAAAGTCAGGGCGCAACTGCAAGTGTTCAAAGTCGGGCAGCAACTGCAACTTTCTAAAGTCGGGTCGCAACTGCAAGTTTTCAAAGTCGGGTCGCTACTGCAAGTTTCCAAAATCGGGTCGCAACTGCAAGTTCCCAAAGTCGGGTCGCAATTGCAAGTTTCCAAAGTCGGGGCCCAACTGCAAGTTTCCAGAGTTGGGTAGCAACTGCAAGTGTTTAAAGTCAGGGCGCAACTGCAAGTGTTCAAAGTCGGGTCGCAACTTCAAGTTTCTAAAGTCAGGTCGCAACTGCATGTTTCCAAAGTCGGATCGCTACTGCAAGTTTCCAAAATCGGGTCACAGCTGCAAGTTCCCAAAGTCGGGTCGCAACTGCAAGTTTCCAAAGTCGGAGCCCAACTGCAAGTATTCAAGTGTATTAAAAAAAGGGTGTTACTACAAGTTTTGAAGTCGGGTCGCAACTGCCAATTTGCTAGTGAGGTCGCAATTACAAATATTAAAAGAGGGGCCGAAGTGCAAGTTTTCATAGTCGGGTTCCAGAGTCGGTCATTTAAAAAAATGATGGATTTTAATAAAAAAATAAATAAATAATGCATGGGACAAGACCGAGATAGATCATGTGCGCCAGAGGTGTCATGCCGGTGATTACTGCTGAACTAAGGCAAATCTGAAAAAACAACAAAGAAAACATCTTTTTAAGACAACTCCTATTGTTCTTCTTATGACTGGATATAGCTCAAGAAGAGCACACTCCACAACTGTGTTATGGCAATCAAAATATGTTGTACAAATTAGCCCACTAGGACGTAATGTGCTTCTCTTACGTATTCGTATGTTTGCTCTTCCATGAGTGACAATAGAAATGAAAAGGCTAAGCCCAAAAAACAACACGACATGTACAAACCTTGGAGAGAAGGAAAATATCCAATCAACATATATGATGATGTCATGTGAATGGGATCATAGATAAATCTCAGCTAGCTGAGTTCTAGGTACTCCTATTATACTAAGCTGTGCTTGCTATAATCCTACCTGTTTACATCAAGAATAGCAGACATATTTAATTTCACATGCAGTATATGCTTTGTTGAGCTTGCATTGCAGTAGCTTATTCGAAGGCTGGATATTCTCTTGACACAAATTAAGCAGCAGGTCGTAATTATTCTCCAGTTTATACGACTCCTCGTCTGCTCGCACCAGGCCAAGCTCACTTTTAGATTTCACGCCGCCGGCACCGGGATGCTTGGCGTCCAGGCGATCGACGGCAGTGACGTCCTAGAAGTCGGTGCCATCGACGTCCAACTGTCAGGAGCCGGCGTCCAAGCAGAGTCCAGAGATGAAGCCGGCCGGCGTTGTGACTAGAAGGCCGGGCTCACTGTCGGGTTCTAAGCTCATGTAAATACAGACATGGTAGGGCAGGACTGAAAGAAATACTCAGTTTCAGAACTGCGACATGCTCGGCTCATCGAATGTTGACTCCACTCCACGCCCAGTTTCAGGAAAGAGTAAAATTTCACACAGAATAAAACGTATCACAGTTTCAAGTTTCTTACACGAGTTTGGCACCAACTGGCAAACTAGAGTGAACAAATGCATGAGTTTGTACATGACAATGAGACATCAGCTGCATTGCATCATCTTCTCATGTGCCATGAGAAGCGACTGCATTATTAAAAATACCCAAGTCTTCAGCGTGGAAGCATTTCGCTGGTCATACAACAAAAGCAACTCGTGTAGGATAACAACATACTAGTCAACTACTCCATCCGTTCCTAAATATAAGACCTTTTAAAGATTGCACTATGAACTACATACGGATGTACATAGACATATTTTAGAGTATAGATGCACTCATTTTGCTCCATATGTAGTCTTCTAATGAAATCTCTAAAAGGTCTTATATTTTGAAACGGAGGGAGTATAAGTACTCCTTCCGTCTGAAAATACTTGTCCTAGAAATATATAAAATGGACGTATCTATAACTGAAATAAGTCTAGATACATCTATTTCTATGACAAGTATTTCCGGACGGAGGAAGTAATAAGCATGATTTTGTCTTTCATGAAAAAAAAAACATAGTGTTGTAGTGAAGGGCTATATCTTATCCATGATAAGAGAAATATTGTTAGAATTAGCGAAGAGAAATAAGCCATATACGATGCTCCACTCTATTCTACAAATTTTACATTAATTCTTGCAGTTATCATTGAGATTGGCGTTTTGGTTTCCGGGAGTGCACGCTCCTGCCTGAATAGTAAACAAAAAAATATATTCTAATAGTTTTTTCTTAAAAAAACAGATTTGTTTTGTAGATGTTCGTGTTAGTGTCGCAAATATTTTAGATAATTTCATGCGGAACGGAATAGCGATGTTTCACCGGTTAAAAAGCCAAATTTAAGATAACATTTGATGTTTTTGTTGTTGTTTTTTTTTGCACAGGACAAAGATGTTGAAGTTTTTTGCCTACAAATTTGTATCTAGCATTTGAATGTGACAAAGAACACATCAATTTTTTGTTGAAATTTTTGTGACATTTAAAAAAATATTTAACGCGTGCGCTCCTGGGAGCACCAACGGATTTCCGATTACTATCTCTCTACATGTAGAATTTGGAAAATCATAATCATGATTTTAGACTTATACAAATGCCCTATTTATAGTAGATATATAGCCCCATGAGGAACCTAAGAGATCCCGCAACAGGCCGGCCTGCAAAACTCGTTTAAGGACGTCTACAAAACTTTTTTACGCTACAGTGAGCCCAGCCTGCAAAACTCGTTTAAGGACGTCTACAAAACTTTTTTACGGTACTGCGAGCCCGGCCCGCAAAACTCGTTTAAGGGCGTCCACAAAACTTTTTACGGTACTGCGAGCCCTTTGACGGAATAGATCCCGTAAACCCGCCCCACAAATGTTTCGCGGGACGCGTTTACGGGATCTGTTCCGCGCCGAGGGCTTGCGGTACCACAAATAAAATCATAGAAAAAATATCGAGACACGTTCGTCATCATTAGTTCATATCTAGTTCATCATCATATATATACGCCACTACTTGTTCATCATACTAGCACATCACATCCAAAATCATGCGCAACATAGGAGGTATCAAGTTTAGCCTTACAAATGCGCAATCAAACAAAACAAAAAAAATGCTCAAATGACATAGAGCAATCAAGCAACATCTTCATTGTTGCGAAGGATACCACCTCCATCTTCATGAACTTGGACCGGAGAGTGAGCACCACCATCTTCATGAACTTGGACCAGAGAATGAGCACCGCCACCACCATCATCATCATCATCATCATCACCACCACCACCATTCACATTGTTCACCGAAGAACCAATCGCACCACCAGCGCCTCCATCACCACCACCACCACCACCACCACCACCACCATTCACTTGGTTCAATTTTCCGAAGTACCACCGCAATATCGAACCCATCCCCTCCGCCATCAGCACCACCACCACGATTGCCAAACTGACCACCCATGCCGAACTCTCCACCACCCATGCCGAAGCCGCCACCACAACCACCCATGCCGAACCCTCCACCAACATTGCCGAAAGAAAAGCCCCCTCCAAACCCAACACCACTACCGACCATAATATTTTGAAGCTCCATCTTCCTCCGGACCATGATCTGCATTCTTTTCATCTCCCAAAATTCTCTTGCCATTGCGTCCATTCCCTCCCAATTCATCATTGATACTTGTGATCTGTGATAGGTTTTCTGCGAAGAGGAACAAATGACGCAACACAATACAGGTAAGTATTTCCCTCAGTATAGAACCAAGGTTTATCGAAACAATAGGAGTAACAACTGTTGGAAATATGCCACAGAGGCAATAATAAATTAGTTAGGCTGAGTGAAGATGTACTTGAGACTCTTGTGATCGGTGAAAACTTCAACCTTACGTTCAATAAGAGATGTCTCCAAGTCATCAAGGCGTGTACCACAGCTGCTAGCTCGAGATCATGCACATGATAGTTCTTGTCCACATGCTTCAACTGCCTGGAGGTATAAGCAACCACCTTCTTATCTTGCATCAAGACTTCACCAAGACCCTGGAGAGAAGCGTCGCAAAAGACCTGGTACGGCTTGGAATCATCCGGAGGGGCCAAGACCGGAGTGGAGATAAGCTTCTCTTTGAGTGTATCGAAAGCCAGTTGACACTCTGGAGACCAAGCATACTTAACACCCTTCTGAAGAAGACTAGAGAGCGGCTTGGCGATCTTGGAGAAGTTCTCAACGAATCTTCTGCAATATCCAGCAAGCCCGAGAAAGCTTCGAAGCTGCTTCACATTCTTCGGAGGCTCCCATTCAATAATTGCTTGAACCTTGGACGGATCAACCTTAATGACCTCGGCAGAGATAATATGCCCAAGATAAACCACTTCTTTCAGCCAGAACTCGCACTTGGAAAACTTGGCATGCAGCTTGTACTCTCTCAGCTTATCAAGCACCAATCTGAGATGTTTTCATGTTCTTCCTGAGTCTCAGAAAAGACCAGAATGTCGTCGAGATAGATCAAGACAAATTCATTCTTGTATGGGGAGAAAATATAGTTCATCAATCGACAAAATGTCAGAGGAGCATTTGCCAGACCAAAAGACATGACCGTATACTCATACGAGCCAAAACTAGTCCTAGATGCCGTCTTCGAAATGTCTTCCTCGCGAATGCGAATTTGATGATAGCCCATTCTGAGATCAAGCTTGGAGAATACCTTAGCACCTTTCAACTATTCGAACAACTCAGTTATGTTCGGAAGTGGATATTTGTTCTTGATTGTCTTCTTGTTCAATGGACGGTAATCGACACACAGCCGGTCCGAGCCATCCTTCTTCTTGACAAATAGGACACCACAGCCCCACGGAGACGAGCTCGGTCTGATCAAACCCAAACGCTCCTGCTCATCGAGTTGACTCTTAAGTTCCTTCAATTCTTCTGGACCCAGCTTGTACGGTCGTTTGCACACTGGCTGTGTGCCTGGCTCAAGCTCAATGACAAACTCAACTTCACGGTGCGGAGGCATGCCTGGCAGCTCTTCAGGAAACACATCTTGATATTTGCAGACCACTGGGACTTGCTCAATGGGATTGATCTCACCCTTTTCATTCAAGGAGAACAGACGAATTGTATCATCGCGCGCCGCGAATATAATCACGTCTTCCGAAGAGTGGGTAAGATTCACTTCTTTGGCTTCGCAATCAATTGACGCCTTGTTCATGACCAACCAGTCCATACCAAGAATCAAGTCGATGTCGGAATTGCCCAAGACAATAGGAGATGCCAGAAAAGGATAACTGCCTAACTTAGCAGAAGCATCCGGAACCCTCATGTGCGAACTCATGCGCATGCCCAGAGAAACCACACGGAAGGGACTATCCAAATAAATTGCAGGAATATTATGCTTAGCTATGAAAGGCTTGGAGATGAAGCAATGCGAAGCACCAGAATCAAATAACACTTTAGCAGGAATATCATTGACGATGAGGTTACCCATGATCACATCAGAGGAGTTGTCTGCTTCAGCTGCGTTCACCATGTTGACTCGAGCTGATCTGGGGTTGAATTTGACAAGAGCGTTGCTTGGAGGTTTACCTGGAGGAGGAGGCGACAGACGGAGCTGAGAAGTACAGTTGTTGGCATAGTGACCCTTCTGCCCACATTTGTGACAAGTGACATCTGCTGGCTGCCGGGAACTTAGTCTGAGGAGGCCCTTGCTTCTGATGCTGGTATCTCTCCTGGAAGCCAGGGTTGGGTGGGTGGGAAGAACCACAACCACCTGAGTGCCTCAGCTGCTGTGAGTGCCGAGGAGGAGGAGAAACCCAAAACCTCTGTTGCTTCTGAACCACCTGAGTCGAGGAAGAGCTGGAATCTCAGAAGCGCTTCTTGCAATTAACTAGCTCGTTGATCAAAGATAGTCAAGGTTTCCTGACCATAGACAAGTGTTGTCACTTGATAACGGGATCATATCATTAGGCGAGTTCTCTAGCAGTGGCGGATTGAGCGACGGATTGGTTGCTGGCGGGTTGAGCGACGGATTGCGTGGCGACAGATTCCCTGATGGCGGCGGATTGCGCGTCGGATTGGCTGCTCCCACTCAACAATGGCCTGCACCTTCGACGGATCAACTTTGATGCCCTCGGCAGAGATGATGTGCCCAAGGTAGATAACTTCTTTCAACCAGGACTCACATTTGGAAAACTTAGCATAGAACTTATGCTCTCTTAGCTTATCAAGCACAAGTCTGAGATGTTCTTCATGCTCTTCCTCAGTTTCGGAAAAGACCAGAATATCATCAAGATACAACAAGACGAATTCATTCTTGAATGGGGAGAAGATGTAATTCATGATCTGACAGAAGGTCGGTGGAGCATTGGCCAGACCAAAATACATCACTTCATACTCATACGAGCCAAAGCTTGTTCTGAAAGCAGTCTTTGGAATGTCCTCTTTGCGAATGCGAATCTGATGATAACTCATCCTGAGATCAAGCTTCGAGAAGATCTTAGCCCCTTTCAATTGCTCAAACAACTCATTGATATTAGGAAGTGGATACTTGTTTTAATCGTCATCTTCTTCAATGGGCGGTAATCGACACAGAGTCGTTTCGTACCGTCCTTGTTCTTGACGAAAAGAACTCCACAACCCCAAGGAGATGAGCTTGGTCTGATCAGACCCAGACGCTCCTGCTCATCAAGTTGTTTCTTCAGCTCCTTCAACTCTTCTGGACCCAGTTTGTACGATCGTTTGCACACAGGCTCAATACCCGGTTCAAGCTCAATTACGAACTCAACTGCTCGGTGTGGAGGCATTCCTGGCAGTTCTTCCGGAAAAAACATCTTCATATTCACACACCACTGGGACTTGCGAAATTGGAGAGATCTCACCCTTCTCATTCAACGAAAACAGACGGATCGTGTCATCACGCGCTGCGAAGATTATCACGTCCTCCGAAGAATGAGTTAGCTTCACTTCTTTAGCTTCACAATCAATAGACGCCTTGTTCATAGCCAACAAATCCATCCCAAGGATCAAATCAATATCAGAGTTGCCAAGGACAATAGGAGAAGCCAGAAAGGCATAATCACCCATCTTGACAGTGACCTCCGGAACAAACATCTGAGAACTCATCCGCATTCCCGGAGACACAACTTGCGGTGACTTTGGTAAAAACTCAGTCGCAAAATTATTGCCAGATGCAAAGGGATATGACATGAAAGTATGCGATGCACCCGAATCAAATAAAACCTTAGCACGAATATCATTAACGAGGAGATTACCCAAAATCACGTCCGAGGAGTTCTCTGCTTCAGTTGCATTCACCATATTGACTCTCGCACACCTGGGGTTGAACTTCACTATAGCATTGCTTGGAGGCTTCCCTGGAGGACGAGGCGGAAGGCGCAAGTGAGAGGTGCACTTGTTGGCATAGTGACCCTTCTGCCCACACTTGTGACAAGTAACATCTGCCGGCTGACGGAACTGCGTCTGAGGATTCCCTTGCTTCTGCTGCTGAAACCTCTGCTGGAATGCTGGGTTGGGTGGGTGGGAAGAACCATGACCACCTGATTACTTGAACTGCTAAGTCTGCCGAGGAGGAGGAGGAGACACCCATTATTTCTGCTGCTTCGGAACCACCTGAGTTGAGGGAGACGAACTAGACTCTGTGAAACGCTTCTTTGAATTCTCCACCCTGAGCAAAGCTTCCTCGGCCTTAGAGCCAAGTTATAGAACTTATCAAACTCATCAGGATCGTGCAAGGCGAGGGCCAGCTGCAAGTCCTCTCTCACACCACCTCTGAACTGATAGATCTTGGTGTTCTGATCTGGAATGTCCTGCAAGGCATATCGAGCCAGCTCGTGGAACTCGACGTTGTACTTGTACACGAAGAAACCACCTTGCTTCAAGCATGTGAACTTCTCACGCATCTCTTCCACAAAGCTAGATGGGATATAGTGAGACCTGAAATCTCTACACAACTCATCCCAACTGATCAATCTGCCACCCCTGGAGTCCTTCAACTGCTCCCACCAAACTGCTGCCTGCCCCTTGAGCTGAAACGTTGCAAACTTGACGAAATCCTCTGGACGGACATTGCTGCACTCAAAGTGTTTGTTCATGTCCTGGATCTAGTCCTCAGCGTCAAACGACTGATCACACGACGTGAAGGTCTTCGGCTGGTTTGCTAGGAATTGACTCAGAGATGCAGACTGATTACCACCATGGTTGAAATTGCCCTGCCGCTGATTTGTCCTCTCTTGCAAGAGCTGGATTAACATTTGGGTGTTAGCATTTCTTGCAGTCATCACCTCTTGCCAAGCCTCTGCAGGAGGATGCGGCGTCGGAGGAGGCGGAGGAGGTGGTGGCGGAACATCAGCACCCTCACGCCCCTGATTCTGACGAGTTGGTGGAACCATCCTGAAGACGAACAACACATTAGACCAGAGAATAACATTGAACATAAAGCTGAATCAAAAGGCAGGAATATGTGAACAAGAATATTAGCAATTGCACTCGAACAAAATAGTAAGAATGCTTCCTCAAAGTGACTGTCGACAAAATCTAAATAAAGACCAGTTGCAAACCAAGTATGAGCTAGACTGCTCGGAACAAACGTATGACAGAGATTCCATTCGATATCTTCGTGGATATGATCGCACGGGCTCGAATTTACAGTAGCCATCTTGTGCAAGGCAGTGCATACGACTTACGAAGCATCCCCGAGTCATAGCAAGCTACAAGGACTCTTTAAGACACAACGAGAATCGGTGTAAGACGACCGTGAACAAACGTACCCACTGAATGTCGAATCCCAACCTCACATCATGCATATGTAAGAAGATTATCCTATAAGTCACTACTTGATATCCCACATATGAATTCTCGAAATATCTGATCATGCAAGCTGGTATACGGATACAAGGAGTAATATGTCACACAACTCCTATACTAACCCGTCCAGTGTGTCACATCCGTCAACACATATCCAGAATCTCGGACCTTCATCTACTACAAAACCTCGTGATCACAACGATACAAAGTGTGGCGATACATCCGGAACTCTCTGCACCAGTACTGGGGAAGCTGGACTCCTCTCGTCACAACTAGTACTGAAGCAATTATGAACATCCTCAGTCCTGAGATACCAAGAAATATGAATGATGGCGATGTGCACAAGAATCCCCTGGAGCTCAACTCCTCGGAAGAAATCAAGTCAGATAGGAGGCACCAAGATAGGACTCCGTCACATCGATATCATATAGATTTGAAAATACCCGCGTGATCCTAAATTTTTTTGAGCGAGAAGAGGAGTAGAATTAAGATTTCCTAAGTCGAGAACCTCACCAGAGCATAGAAGAGGAGAAAAAAGAAACCTACTCTCCGATATAACTAAGACTCAAGACATTTTACTAGACTCGACTCGGCCAAGTTCGATCACACAAAGGCTCCTATGCTCGTAAGGCTCTGATTACCAACTTGTAACGACAAGTAGGGCATACACTTGTCATCTGACATAGTATAACATAAAGTTTACAGCCACACAATTATTCAGAGCAAAGTTTAGTCCCGCTACGGACAACATGAAACAAGTAAAACTATGACTTCCCACATGCTGGCCCACGATCACAACCACGGCCTCAGTCCTCCAGATAATTCACCTACAATCGGTTAGTGTCCTCATCGTACTCCCACTTCAGCTGGGTGCCATCAGGATCTCCTGCATCGGGCGTACCTGTACCTGTTGGGGTTGTAGTATTCTATGAGCCACGGGGACTCAGCAATCGGAAGAACTTGGTATCGAATCTAGTCAACTTATTAGGTGAGGAAGGTTTCATGTATAGGTTTGCAGCAACCTAAGCATATATGGTGGCTAACTTACGATGATCAGAGTAATTGACATGGTGGTCTACGCGAGCGGTCGAAGACTAGATGATCACTAAGTGATCCTGAACACCTACTTACGTGAAACATAACCCCACCATGTTCCCGATCGAAGAGAGGTCTTCAAAGGAGACAATCACGGGTATGCACGCAGTTGGCAGTTTTATTAGAGTTATTTTGAGTTGTCTAGAACCGGATGTTAAAAAATTATCCATGTTTGCCACATAACCGCGGGCACGACTTTCCGAAAGATTAAACCCTGCAGGGGTGCTCCAACTAGTCCATCACAAACTGCCACGGGCCGCAAAGTAATCCTCTATCACGAAACTCGTGATCTCGTCGGATTCCTTAGAGGAAAACCTCAACTTTGAGGAGACCCAAAGTTTCACCGGAATCCCTATAGGCAAGATATACCGCTAAGGTAAGACAAATCTAGCAAGACCTCCCGTCGTGTCGATGACCCCGATAAGAACCGTGTATCTCAGTCTGAGGACACGACAGATGGAACTAGCTACGGGAACCAAATCTCAAGTTTCCTTGCGGTGGCCCCGTAGGCAGACCAGTTTGGACCAACACTCATGAGGAGCACTGGACCGGGTTGTTGATTAATTCCTCGGGGTAGCTATTCCCTATGCAAATTATTATTAGGTGATTAGCAAATTAAAACCAATGTTGGGTCCTGCTGGACAAGCCTTAACACTACACGATTTATCAAGGGGGTCCCCATAACAACCCCGAACGTGTTGGGAGCGATCAGTTATGGAATCAAACACCGGTAGCCGAAACTAAGGCGGCAACAACAGAACAAATCACCCGGCAAAAGGCTAGGCCTTCCGTCATTTACCAAATATATAGGTGCATTAATTAAATAGCAGTTAACATAATGATATCAAAATACTCATGTTATCACATGAGACAGCTTGCACCTGCAACTAGCAAAGCTACTCATTAGAGGTTGAGCAAGCCTACTTAGCCAAACAACATTAGCTAGGAGAGGGAGGTGTTTGGGTTTCATGGCAATGTCAGGAGGCATTTATATCAAGTGGTAGACAGCGAGCATGTATTGAAGGAAACGTGATTCTAAGCATAACAAAGCTAGATACGGTATCAAGGTCACGGTCATCTTGCCTGTGAATTCTTCAGCTTGGAACTGCTCTTGATCTTCCTGCACGTACTCTCCAGAATCCACGTACTCGCTCTCTGATCCTGATGCTACCCAAGATAAGATAACAGCCAATGAACACCAACACAACATGATGCAACAAACAATATGGTGCATGAGTGAAGAAGGAAGCATGCATCACTATTCTAGTCACTTTCATATGCATTAGTTGAATTAATAGAATTCTGGACATAACCTTATTTTAAGTTATCTTGACATGCATGAAGATGGCATGCTCATGTGCATCACGAGAAAACGAAGCAAAAATATATAAAGAACGTAGAGAACGGAGCTACGGATCAACCGGAAACTACAAAACAAGATATGGAGACCTACGGTCCAAATCAACCACAAACACACTCCAATGGCACTCCCCTGGTGTTACCAGGTTGCCACATGATCAGACAACCAAATATAAGTGGGGTGGTGCATGGAAACACACCACACCAACAACAATGCCCACACAAGCTTCAAATCATCAAAACATGCAATCTGTTTTTAACAGCATCACAACAATTTGTCCACAATATTTAAAGTAGCTACAGCCATCCAAATGAGCCAAACAAGACATGAGGCAAACACCATTCAAAAGCTCTACAACCCTCTGCAAGAATTTACTACAAAGGAGTCACACATGAGCAGATCTACACGCACTAACTTGGACAAAATATCACAGATTCTAGGACTTAGTGAAAAACTCAGATTTTCACTAGCTGCTTATGCTCTGAAGCATTTTGGCATCCCCCAAAATGATATCTACAGGAAGTGAATAAGCATGAAATTTAACAGGGAGCTAGACAAACACAAAATCTCACAAACTTTAGTTTGTTGCATGGGATGATTCCCAACACATGAGCTTTTGCAACCAAGACAACAGGGGAAGAAAATAACATCAGATTCTCAGACTTAATGAAAATCTCAGATTTTCACAAAGCTGTCAGTTTCAGCCAAGTGTCAACTTTGACAAGGCACCATAGGTGCATACAAATTCCTATGAACAAAACAAAGACCCCATGTTGTAAAGGGGTTCACCCACTACCACTACATCAAGGATTCATCCTCATAGGGTCAAGGCACCACATAATACAAAGCTCTAAACATGGCACCGTGACAGAAAATGAATGTTTTATGAAGTTGCTCTAAAGTGAAATCTGATTCCACCAATGGATTCCTGGGATGATTCTACCCCAGAATCATACATAACACATGGGTACTTGCATGTAACATCTAGGCACAAAGCTAGCTCGAAAAACAACCTAGAATCCAACAAGACATATAGAAACAATATCACATGTAGATAGAGCATTTGTATCATCAACTACACCTACACATGCACACACACAAGCCCATACACCACTACACCACTCCATAGTGGCAAGCATGAGGGGTTAGCCCTCATGCACAAGTGCATATGTGCACCCATGCCCCCCACACACACATGCATGAGCACATACACCCACATATATGTGCTCACACACACACACTACAAAAGGTGCAACATGAGGGGCTAGGCCCTCTTGCACATGTGCATGTGCAACCCTATGCACACACACACACACTCACTCATGTGCACACACACATACATCCACACACATACACACACTCGTGTGCACATATACCTACACACACACATACATGAATATCCTAGGCATTAAAAGAAATGCATACCACTGGTTTGATAAAAGAAACAAAGCTTACTTGCTGCCCTAGAAAAGGTATAGGAAAAAAATAACAAGGGAAACAAAAACAAAAAAATAAAAGGGGGAGGCCCCTGGATTCGAACCCAGGACCTCCCTCGTGCTACCACACCCACACACCACTGGGCTGTTGCCTTGCTGTCGACAGAGAAGGGGCAGGAAACCAGGTAAGCCTTCTCTCTCCTAGGCACTGCTACTAGCGAAACAAAAATAAAAAGGGCCTTGAGGGGATTCAAACCCGCGCCGCGCTGTTCTGCACGTAAGGGCTAACCAATTGAGCTGGCGGGTGCTACTGTCCCAGAGGGGATTCTCTAACTAGGTAAGCACGAAAAAAGGGCGGCCTTGCTCTGCTTTTGCAGAGAGGTGCCGACGACGAGCTCACTTGAGCGGGTCGTTCTCCACTCATACGCTACGCCTGCGGCTGCTCTACATCTGCGAGAGGGACGCGTCGGCCCCGAAGCAGAGGATCTACGCCCGTGCACAAGCAACGCGCGCAACAACATCAGCTGCATGAACCTGCCGGTGCAACTCCGGCAGGCCTCGAGCTCACGGCTCGGACGCGACTATGGAGAGGAGAAGCGGAGGAAAGCAAGGGTCTCGCTCACCTAGCGTTGAGAGGAGAGGATCTTGTCGTGGAGGAGGACGTGCCGACGACGAGGTGCTGCAGAAGAGGCCGCCGGAGTGGAAGAAGAGGGGGTCGTTGAGGTCGTCGATGTAGCCGCTCCTGTCGCTTGATCTTGTCGGGAATGGAACCCCCACGTCCACCGCGTGCTCTTGATCCGGTCAGGGAAGAAGACTAGGCACCGATCCTGCCGGCGATGAGCTCACCTAGTTCGGCCATGGAGTTGGAGCTGCTCGGGACCCAGCCCCGACGGCGCCAGAGAGGAGGGGAGGAGGAAAATGAAGCCCTAGGGTTGCGAGGAGGGGGCTTGGCTGCTTAAATGACCTCGGGAGGCGTGCTAGGAGCCACAAGATCGAAGGGGAGAAGAGATCGGCAGTGGAGCTTCTGTCGTATAGTGGTGACGTCGCGCGAGGAAGGAGACGGTCGTAGGATGGGCTAGCGCTGGCGACAGAAGGAGATGGGCAAGGGAGAGAGGAGGGAGCCAGCCCACCTGGCCTCTCTAAAAAAATAAAAAGGGGTTTTTCCTATTTTAAATAACACCTTCAATCAAAAATGCACACAACCACACATGGGTTTGAAGAAAACAAAATAAAAATACCTAGGACATAAGGGAATTATGTCCTATTTAAATAAAATATAAATTTGATTTTTTAAGGAACTAAATTAAATTCAAAACAGAATTTAGTATACTGTTTTTGTAAATAAAACCCCCTTTTGCTTAAGTTTTGAAATCCCAAAACAATACCCCTCAATCACAAGGTAACACACTAAAAGATCAACATTTTTAAAACAGGTTTTGAGCAAGTGAAAACATGAGCTCAAATAAATAATGGAGAAGGGATATTGAAACCTTATTTGAAAACAACCAATGTTTGGAAATCATCATCACATCATCACAACACACTTGCACTCATAAAGGATCAAGCTATAACAACATCACAATGGAATGACATGCATGCAAGTGAATGCCATGATGCAAGTTGGAGACACAAAACAAATCCACATGAAATGATAACTCTTATAGCATTGACATCATGGTTCCAAATAGAAAAGGTTTCCAAATATGACAAGGGTTACATCTGGGGCATTACAAGGGGCACTACTGATCTAGATGTACGTACCCTATTGTTCAATCCAAGAGGGAGCCTTGTGTCTTGTCACACCCATTCAAGATCAAATGATTGGTGCATTTTGGAATATTTGCGGACCAGGTCAACCTGGTAAATTACAGTGCCCAGGAGCTAGTTCTTCACAGGTTCACTATAGACAGTGTGTTGTCTATGTATCCACACATGTATCTGGGTTTCCAATCAACACAATTATAGCATGGATAATAAAAGATTACTATGAACAAGGAAATATAATAATAACCAATTTATTATTGCCTCTAGGGAATATTTCCAACAATCTCAGTAGTGGAGGTCGAACATGCCGCAATTTGGACCGTCGGCGACAATTTCAGGCGTGCAACAGCTTCTTCCAACGTGCGGCGACGGATTTCGGTGAGCATGAGGTACATTCCGGTCAGTTCTGCGGCGGCGCGTCTACTCCGACGAGGCTTGACCGGTTTACGGGTTGAACTGAATATTGCCTTGGAAAATATACATATAAAGTTTTGGTGCCCCTTAAAAAGTTTTATGGGTCGAACAAGTTTTATGAAGTCTATTCCATGTCATTTTTTCAACCGAAATTGTAAACATTTTTTTTACGGATTTGACCAGTTTATGGAATCCGTTAGATGGTGTAAGTGGAGTACATTTTGTACGACGCGCCTACTGGCATTGGATTCGGATTGGGACGGAGCTGCCATATGTGATGTCCGAGGCAAGCCGTGGGCTGAACCGTTGGATGCTCCCCAGCTGGCAGGGTGGGCGATCAAACGGCGCGAGAGGAAACTGAGGTCCGCTCTGCTCCGCTCTCTGCTCCGCTCTGCCTCTCCCTGCGCAAAGCCCAACCGCTTCCCTTCCATTCTCTCCCACGCAGTCAGCGAAAAGGTGAGACGGATCCCTGCGCGCTTTTTTTCCTTTTCTTTTTCCCTCCCCGTTCCATTCTTCCCTCGCCTCTTCCCTCTTGCGAAGCCCCGGATTGATTTCGTTTCTATTCTTGTTTCTTTTGCATTATCTCCGGTTTCGTTTTGTTGGGGGAGGACGATGAGCGGGTCCTGAGGAGTGAGGACGCAGCGGTATCTTCTTCCTTTTGGTTTAGAATCTGCGTTTGTTCAAGCATCTGTCGGCATCTGTGCTAGTCCTTTTCGTTCATGCAGCCGTAGAAAGTAGAATCCGTGTTCGTGCTGTTGGTTCAAGCAGCAGCCGTAGGCATCTGCGCTCGTCCTTTGTGTTTATGCAGCGGTAGGATTAGCCTCTTTGATTCATGAAGCAATCTGCGTTCGTCCGAGCGGTAGGCATCTGCGCTCGTCCTTTCTGTTTATGCAGCGGTAGGATTTGGTTCATGATGAAGCGATCCGCGTTCGTCCGAGCGGTAGGCATCTGCGCTCGTCCTTTCTGTTTATGCAGCGGTAGGATTTGGTTCATGATGAAGCGATCCGCGTTCGTCCGAGCGGTAGGCATCTGCGCTCGTCCTTTCTGTTTATGCAGCGGTAGGATTAGCCTCTTTGGTTGATGATGAAGCGATCTGCGTTCGCCCTCCCGCATTGATCGACTTCTCCGTGGTCGGTTTTCCTTCTTTTTGGTGATTTGGACGAGGGTGCGTGCTGACATGAGGTTTTTCCTTCCTGAAGATCTGTTTCGTTTTGGTTCCTGTGAGGTTTCTTTTCCTTGTCGAGTCGTTTCTTGTGAGTTTTTTTTCCCCTTTTCAACGCTTCGTGGAGATCTGTTTCGTTTTGGAACAGCGCTGAATCTAGACAGAACCCGATCGTTTGTTCGTCCTTTTGTGGCTGTGTGTTTTTATTGCGTTCTAGCTCTGCTCTCGACAAGAGGACGAGCGGGTGCTAGGAGCCGGCTTGTTGGTGTATGCTACCGCTGTTTTGATTTCCTTGTACCTCCTCGTCGATTTTCTTGGCAAGAGACGAGCGGGTCTTGGTTTCCTCCCTTCCGCTTTGTTCTTTCTTTTTGCTTTTGCGTTTGCTGTTCCATTGGTGAGAGGAGAGCAGGGGGACTGTCTTGATTTTCCTGCAGGCGGAGGGTTGGTGACGCATTTCTTGTGGATGAGGAGGGGGAGGAGGCTGTGTTCTTGAATCTTGAGGAACCCGTCTTTCTTCCTTGGATTTCGTATCCCCTTTTTCTTGCTGATGATATTTCTTTTGTTTTGTTTTTTGCCCGGTGATTTCTTGGAGGAGGAGGGTCCGTGCTAGTGCTAACCCCATCTGTGTGCGGCTTCCTGAATATCTCCCCCCTCTTCGTTTTGCTTCTGGTTGCTCTGAGGTTTTTAGTTGTGAGCATCAACCAAATCTGTTTCTCCTGTCCTGTCCTCTTGCTGAATATGTTTGTGTTGTTGCACTTGCAGAAAAGGGTTTACTCTTCACAAGCCGTGGTGTCAACTTTTGCAATGGAAGGCCAGCCACGTCAGAGGTTCGTAACTGATGAGACAACTCCTTGATTTCACTGTCCTTGAGGTTGATGTGCCAATTCTGTTTATGTTTGTGCCAAACAGTTACCGTGATGTGTTGATCACCGGGATGCCCGAGCAAGACCACGACGCGATCATATGGAGGGCGATCCGTCGCGAATTTGTCATCTCCTACAACACCTACTGCAAGATCCGACGCGCTCGAGCGGCTGGTAATTCAGTTGAAAACACCACTCCACAACACCATTAACTTGTACGTTTAGCACGCAATCGGTTGTGGATGATCGCCTCACTGTGATTAGTATATAATGCAGGCTTGCGTGTTCGCGACATCCCCGCAGCCACCCCTGCTCTCGTGCACCAGCCGCGCGGAAACCCGCCCCGTCGCGCTGAGGCACGCGCACGCCGCGATGGCGAGGTTCAGGAGTGATCTTGTTCAGGCTTAAATCTTGAGCTCTTTTACGGTACCCTGGGTGAAATATCAGCCGTTAAATCTTAATTAACGAACGGTGACGAGTGAGTTATACTGCCCAGTTTGACAGATGGAATCGTGAACGGTAAAGCCTGCACCGCGCGGCTCGAGTCCGCCAGCAAAGACGTGGCGAGGGCATTTTGGGAAGAAGAAAAACACAGCCGCCCGCGAGGCCGCGAAGGCCAGTTTGGCCCATTCCACCCCCATCCTGGCCCTCCCAGTTCGTTCCCCACTACGCTCACACTCACTAGGGTTCCGGCCGCCGCGGCCCTTCCTCCGCCGCATAGAGAGAGATCCATGCCCCCTACTCATCGTAGCCGCCGGCACCTCCCGCTCCTCGTCGTCGTCACCACGCTGCGGGGAGCGGCGCCGGCCGCGGGCGTCGCGAAGTCGTGCTCTTACTAGGGTTTTGGTCCTTTGCCTCGTCGCCGCCGGCACCTACCCCTCCTACTCCCGCTCCTCCTCCTCGTCGCCGCCGGCACCTACCCCAGGAGAAGGCGCCCGTCGCCGCGGCGGCGGAGGCGGAGCAGAGGCCGAGGACCTCGAGGTCGAGGCCTGCTAAGGCGGCGGGGAAGACGCTCGCGCCATGGACCGTGCGGAAAGCGCTCCCTGCGGCGGCGAGGACGGGGTCGCAAGCGAGGCAGTCGCCGCACCAGGGGCCGTGGGCGAGTCTGCTGTCACAGTACTCAGAGATGCGTCAATTGTTGTCATGAATCCATCTTTTCTCCTCTTTGGGGGCGAATGCTCTCTTTCTTGGTGATTCTTGGAGATGTTCATTTCAGAACTCGCTTGCGTCCTTCTTTGATGGTTCATTCGTCAAACTCGAATGAAATGCTTGCGTGGATGTTGTCTGGCTGCAGATATCTAATCTAGCATGTGCTGGTCTTCAAGATTTCCCTTTTTTAGACCAAGTTGCAAGATTCCCTGGTCTTGATGGTTGCAGTTTAGTTTTGTACATAGGCATTGGTTTGTTCTATGTCTTTCTGTGTGCATCATGCAGAATTTTTCTTGCGGATGCTAGAAGTTGTTGGTGTCTTCCTGTTAGGATTAGTAAGAACCCATTCTGTAAAGAGACATATTATTTTTCTTTGTAGGAAAGTATATCTCAAACTTTCATATTTAACTAAGCGGTTCCTTTGATACAAAATGTGCCCTGTCCTCTTGCATATTCGATGGTGAGGGAACTATAGAGTTCACCAGTATTACTAATATGTGTGGCCCAACAGTGTATTATTCTTTTGTCCTTGTTATCGACGAAGCTTTTACCTTTTCTGAAGTTTTTTTTAATTCTTTCACTGTTAACCAAATCCTGAATGGCATTAATGTTTGGACATATGAAGAAAGTTCTTTGCAGAATATCAGCTGTTTATTTTCAGGTATGCGGACTGTCTACGTAATGCTTACCTACAACCTTTTTTCCGGGCAAAACATGTACATTAGATTGAAAGTTGCATCTCGGAATGTGAAAGTCATAGTTGTTGGGAACCCCTGTAACACTAAGTATCGACAGGTTTTTTGCTTGCTAAGTGTGCTATTGATTTATGCTATTATCATGTTTGACTTGGAGTATCTGCTTCTTGCTTTGATCTGTTTGAAATATGCGCCCAACCTACCAGCAAAGAACTTTCATGCATTGACAAGGTTGGATGAAAATAGAGCCAATTGTCAGGTACTTGATGTTAAATCTTAATTATTTCTAATATGTTTCTGTTACTTTATTTCAACAAATGACAAGACTAATCTGTCATTCACAATGCTTGTGCAGCTAGCATTAAACGCTGGTGTCTACTGCTCGGCCTTGGAACCGACATCTACTGCTCGTCCACTACGTAGGTTGGTCGTTTTTGGCAGAGTAGGCCCCTGCCTACCCTGTAGGATTCCAGTCGACGCCGACATTCATGGCATCTTGTTTTCCATGTAAGTAGCTTCTCCCCAATCCATGCTGGTAAAGTCCCAGAGAACTGATTATTGTTTAAGTCGTGTACATTTCTGCAGCAGCAAAGGAAATGCACCCGAGAGGTTGTTGTTTCTTAAGCTTAGATTAGTGATACTAAGACCTGCCATGCTTGTGCTGGACTCGTTGACTAGGCAATCAGTAATTAACCCATTAAGTTTAGAAGTGTTTAAATCTTGGTGCTCCAAAGTCTAATGGTAGTGGGCCAACTGAATTGTTCTGACTGAGATCCAGGCCGGTTAAATTGAGCCTTATATTGATGGGAAGCTTAGGTATTGGACCACCAAGCTGGTCAGAACTGAAATCCATTTCTGTTCCCCTCATAAATTTCCCCTAGAAGCATAGATTTTCATCTTCTAACGACAATTGTAAGAAACACAAGCATAAATACTATCTATATGCGTCCATGCAATTACATGTGTATTCGTTTCAACTGATTCACATAACAAACACAAAATTCATTGTAAAACTTTCTAAAGTTCAATCCCAACATAAAAAATACGAGCATAAAGTTTAAACAAATATTAATCCTAATTTTATTGTAGAAAAACTAGCAAATTTTAACAACTTTCAACTCTCTTCATCCTTCATTAATGACTTTGACTATCTTCTACTCCTCGCCGTTTCGCCGTCCTTTTGAGTTGAATGTAGACTCCACTAGGAGGGCGCTGAGTTGTTTCCTGAACCTGGGGATGTCATCCTGCATAATAGGTTGAGTTCGTTTGACAGTTGTAAAACTGCGAATGATATGGTTAAAATAAGTGTGGACATCGTATTGCTGTGTAGGCTCCATCTAGATCATTGCCTGTAAACTTTTCCATGTTATTTACCGAAAAAATCCCACATGACTTGCTGCAATCATATGGATTGTTATAACTATTTTTTAGTACCAAAACTAAATGTGTGGTTTTAAATGTTGTGTACAGTACCTGTCTTGCTGTTGTGGTATACTTTTGATAACTTTAACTGTCCAAGTGTTGATGTCAAAATCCTTCCAAGTATCAAGTTGTTCGCAACCAATTGAATATAAAATGAAGGGTCGGAGAAAATACATCCCATGTTCGTTTGTCTTTATATGTGCTTTTAAGGTTTTCTGCAGCTGTGCAAAAGTTATTCTGTGCTCTCCATGTGCTTCTAACTCTCTGTATATCCGGCTGACATCTTTTCCTCCAGGTTCAAGCCATATGAATCCCCGTGCAGGAATACCAAATATTTGCTCCACGTCCCGAGTGGTCATGGTTAGTGGTTCCCCATCAATGATGAAGGCGTCACAAGTGGGGTCGTATAGCTCTGCTATAGATCTGCACACGTTCCTTCGAACAAAATAGTCTCTCGTACTATTAACCAGGTACTGAATTTCCTTACTTTGTTTCTTTTTGCCTGAGATTTCGCTTGCAGAGTGCCTGGTGGCGAGTTCTCTGGCAGTGGCGGATTGAGCGACGGATTGGCTGCTGGTGTGTTCTCTGGAAGCGACGGATTGGTTGCTGGCGGGTTGAGCGATGGATTGCATGGCGACGGATTCCCTGATGGCGGCGGATTGCGCGACGGATTGGTTGCTAGTGTATTCTCTGGAAGCGATGGATTGGCTGCTGGCGGGTTGAGCGACGGATTGCGTGGCGACGGATTGCTTGATGGCAGCGGATTGCGTGGCGGCGTATTCCCTGATGGTGGCGGATTGCCTGATGGCGTTTTCCTTGGTGGCGAATGATAAGAACGATGCTCCATGGCTGTTTCTGGAGGACAACGTGAAAATGGTGGCGGCGGCAATTGGAGGCAGATTAGATTGATGGCCGTCCCTAATTAATAGTAGGGTGGGTTAGATAAGGACGCGAGCGTGGTTTCTGTTATTATTTTATCCTGAGAATAATGACAGCTATACCTAACTCTTTTTTTCCTGAGAGTTGTACGTAACTCCCGTGCTGCACGATCAGTTCCATACATAGTATCAAGTTTTTTCTTAAAATTGTACGTGACTCTCTTTTTTCATGAGTTCTATTTTAGGGTTTTTCTCCATCGAAAATGCATAGAAAATATATATAATGCCATAAAACAATGAAATTTGGCATCTTTTTTTCATTATGATATGATGTACTTTAAATTTTTTGGGACCAATAGAAGAAAGAGAAAAGAAACGTACTAGGAGACTACCACTTGGCTTGTACCCGAACGACCTACTATGAATATGGTCTAATTTTGGGGATAAATAAAATCACATAAAATTTGGCCAATAAATGTGCATGCCCATGTTGGTCGTATATGCAAAATTTAAACGAATTTCGACACCGTATGCACGTTGCGTCACGTTCGGCTTGTATTTTAGTGTTTTTACTTCAAAATACATACAAAGCCATAAAACAATGAAATTTGGCATCCATTCTTTCCACTATGATACAATGTATTAGATTTGTTTTTGGACCAATTGAAGAAAGTGAAAAGAAACGTGCTAGGAGAGTCACCCTTTCGGCTTGTACCCGAACCCCTATCATGAACATGGTCAATTTTTGACCATGCATGAAATCACACAAAATTTGGCCAATAAATGTGCATGCCCATGCTGGTGGTATATGCACAGTTTAAACGAATTTCGACAACGTATGCACGTTGCGTCACGTTCAGCTTGTATTTTAGTGTTTTTACTTCGAAAATACATAAAAATACATACAATGCCATAAAACAATGAAATTTGGCATCCATTCTTTCCACTATGATACAATGTATTAGATTTGTTTTTGGACCAATTGAAGAAAGTTAAAAGATACGTTCTAGGAGAGTCACCCTTTCGGCTTGTACCCGAACCCCTGCCATGAACATGGTCAATTTTTGACCATGCATGAAATCACACAAAATTAGGCCAATAAATGTGCATGCCCATGTTGGTCGTATATGCAAAATTTAAACGAATTTCGACACCGTATGCACGTTGCGTCACGGTCGACTTGTATTTTAGTGTTTTTACTTCGAAAATACATAAAAATACATACAATGCCATAAAACAATGAAATTTGGCATCCATTCTTTCCACTATGATACTCCCTCCGTTCCTAGATGAAGGGTGTATAGTTTTTTACACCAATATTAACGCATGGCCTGGAAAAGGAACTTTCGTTGGTTTTGGACGTAAATGCCCCTACCATAATCACGTGAGAATAGGGAAGAAAAAAAGGAATCCTGGATCCTCTCTCTCGGTAGTTGAGTTTGTTTAGCGTAACAAATCCCAGAAATCCTACGATGGCGCATTCTCCCCTGATCCTCAGGGAAAGACTCCCCCAATCGCAGCCACCCCTTTGCTCGGCGCATTCTCCCGCGATCAACATGGCGCGCGTCTCCTCCCGACTCTCTCCCGCGCGGCTAATCTTTTTCTTAACTAACCACAAATCTTACCTAACCACAACATGCACAACGTCACATGTAATCTCCTTTTTTCTAGGAAGGCCAAGCGTGGGACTAGCTATTGCAGGGGCAAAAGTGTCAATCAAATGAATACACCTTATAATCTGAATTTGTTCACAAAAAACTATACACCCTACATCTAGGAACGGAGGGAGTACAATGTATTAGATTTGTTTTTGGACCAATTGAAGAAAGTTAAAAGATACGTGCTAGGAGAGTCACCCTTTCGGCTTGTACCCAAACCCCTACCATGAACATGGTCAATTTTTGACCATGCATGAAATCACACAAAATTTGGCCAATAAATGTGCATGCGCATGCTGGTCGTATATGCAAAATTTAAACGAATTTCGACACCGTATGCACGTTGCGTCACGTTCGACTTGTATTTTAGTGTTTTTACATCGAAAATACATAAAAAATATATAGAATGCCATAAATCAATGAAATTTGGCGTCCATTCTTTCGAGTATGATACAATGTATTAGAATTTTTTTTGGAGCAATTGAAGAAACTGAAAACAAAAACGTCGTAAGAGACTGAACCTTTCGGCTTGTACCCGAATGGCCTATTATGCACGTTCTGTCACGTTCGGTTTGTATTTTAGTAGTTTGTCATAAAAAAAAATGTAAAATACATAAAATGTCATAAAGCAATGAAATTCACCGTAGTTTCCGCCTGCATATGCTCTAAATGTTTATGACTCGACTTATCTATAGAATGTTTTTTAATGTTTTGTCTGTAATTATTTATTTATTATTATCGTTGCACTCTATACTTTGGTTAGATTCCGTCTGTAGATGATCTAAATGTTTATGACTCGACTTATCTGTACAAAAGAATTTTTTTTGTGACGCTAGTTAATATATTTTCCTAATTTTTAATTACAACCTCCCTGAAGTGAAGTAAATAATTATATACTTAAGAATTTACATCACAAGTATATGAATTTACATCACAAGTATATAATCAGCTGGTTTGGTTGGTGCACTAATTTGCTCGAGGTCATAGGTTCGATTCCCCCAATGAGCATTTTTAATGTTTTGTCTGTAATTATTTATTATTATCACCCTCTGTTACTTCTACTGCATTTTTTAATTACACATGCACTCTCCTGATGGTGGGCCATGAACAACACACCGGACACACACACTCTCCAACACATGGAACTTCGTCGTTGCGAATTCAGGGTTCTGAAACTGAACCTGAACGTGCATTTCTTCAGTCCGAGGCTAGACAAACAGTTGTATTGTAACCTCAGTAATGGAAGCACCCGCTTTCTGCAGGAACATGTCACACAAGTCACAAGTACACAACTTGCAGCCTACCAGGCAGAACAACAAGTCATAGTTACACAAGGCAGAAAAAAATGTTAAATTCTGCTACACCTAATCTGCTGTTCTGCCTCTTGAGTCTTTTCCTCTTCCTTTTTTACATTGTGAAGGAACAGCTACAATCGTTTTGGAAATTGGATTCATACGGATAATTCTCGTTTGCATGGACCTAACTTCTGGCCTACAAAACAAGTGTCCTCGGAAGTGGCTGTAATTACATGCTGATGCTGATGCGTGGCCGTGGCTTGTCGTTTTCCCTTGTCTCTTATCAGGTTGATGGCAATAGCTGCAGCGAAGAAGATGTAGCACAGGGTCATGCAGTTCGCTGGAAGCGTGTTGAAGCCATCCATACCCAATATCGCCATGTTTCGGTACACAATGGCATACGGTGCTGCGTATTCGGTGCCGCTTGTACCGATGTTATGTATATCGAATCTGATTAGAGCCAATGTAAATTCAGTAAAAGCAAGTAGATTATAGGTACAATGAAATTTGTCACATGCTCATGCAATCAAATGGTAGAGCAACAACTAGTCCAGTAATCACAAGTAATAGACATAACTTATTTAAAAAGGTTGCAACTTATTAACTAGTACTCCCTCCGTTTCATCATGTACTGCATATATATTTTCTGAAAAGTCATACCTGTTAAGCATACTAAATGTTCTGTCACACAATGCAACCAAAAAAAACTTCCAGGAGATGCATCACTTGTGCTAAACATTTTTTTCTTCTTGTACTTGGCAACAAAATTATACAGGTCCCGAGAAATAAAGCCTACCTTGCTGTAACCACCACTATCCTTCTCCATTACTTCCATTATTTGATGTGTCTAAGGCCACCAATTCCATACTCAATGACATCAGCCTTTTGCACATCACTCAGTCCGCGATGTGATCTTATGAAAGCTGTCTGGTCAGGCTTAGCGAGTCGATGGTTATGTTCGTCCACAAAATCTTTTACAAACCATTCACCATTATCCATACGAAGCTCGATCTCCATCCGGGCGCCACATCCACAACGTGACAGCGGCCTAGGAGTTCGCACTTGTTCAGTTTTTTCGAAGTGCTTCCTCGCCCGATATCCTTCTTTACAACAGACATAAAGGCGACGAAAAGCTATGTTCGTGCCCGACTTCCTGGTCAGTTCTTCCTTCCTAACACCAAAACCCTTTGACCGAGCATATGCATTATAGAATTGTAACCTTCTTCCTCGCTGCCAAAAATTTGACTCATCACCATGTCATATTCTGCAATGTTCTCGAGGGTGGCACTCCCATATTCCATGTCAAACCCTGCAATTAAAAAGAATCAAATCTAAGTTATTTGAATTCCACGCATGAAACTAAAACACGTATCAGTAACAATGCTTGTGTACATAATCAAACAGAAACATTAGATATACTCCAGTAAGCACTTCCTGATTTGCACCAGCAGAACCAGCACCATAGAAGAGTGATTTAAGCAGAAACAATTTAGTACTACCCGCAGACTAATAGGAATATGCAGATTTGTCCAAAGGCCAAACTAGTAGGAATATGCAGATTTATCCAAAGGTCAAACTAGAAGAGTGATTTAACCAAAACCCATAGGGGAGTGACACGCAGATTATGATGATCTCTGTTCAGAGGGGATGTTATCACTGAAGATTGAAGAACGCAATTGCAATGAACTGACAGAGAAGTGGATAGTGTGTTTGTGTTGCCTGAAAGCTGCAACTTTTCTTACTGCAGTTCTATTCCTTTTTTTCTGAATTACAAAAGCAAGAGTAGACATCACGATTCGCTACAGTACAGTTTCAGAAAACTAGCTATCTGATAGAGGAAGATGCACTAGGATTTATTCAACAGGGGATTCGAACAGAACAAAGACCTTACCAGGTTGAAGACGCGCCGCGGAGGTCCAAGATGGCGGGGCCAACTATGTCGTGTGACGGTGGCGGTCGCGGCGGCGACAGGGAGAACGACGCGAGAGGCGGTGGCCACGGCGGCGAGTGGCGGCGGCGGCGACGCCAGGGAGAAGGAGCAGGGAGCCGCGGCGACAGGGAGAACGACGCGAGCGGCGTTGGCCATGGCGGCGAGTGGCGGCGGCGGAGACGGCAGGGAGAAGGAGCAGGGAGCCGCAGAGGTCTTCGAGGGCGGGGCTAGAGCGACGGGCGGCGGCAGCGGCGGCGGGTGGCGGCGGCGGCGACGGCAGGGATAAGGAGCAGCAGCCGCGGCAAGGATAAGGACGCGAAGGACCAGGGCACCGCTTCGTGGGCGTGAAGTCTGCTCCATAGTTAGTAAATTAACTAACATATTTTTCTACCCATCGCACCCTTAGGAAATTGACGGTTTGATTATGTTATACTCCTGCCTCCCCTTTGAACAGTACAGGGTACGGTAAAAAAACTCTAAATCTTAATGCATCATCAGCTAGTTATCCATTAGTCTATATATTTATCTATCTTGAGTAGTATCAGTTCAGTAACTGTGCCTTGATCACCGTTAGGTTTTGAGCTTATATATGCTACTGAACTGGACCATGTCATAATTGGGTGGTACTACTGTACTGTATTATGGATTGCCATTTGCGCTGCTTAATCAGTTGTTTCCCTATCTTCTTGCTGTTCCTTGTGATATGTTGAGAGTCGCACCTGCCTGGCACTGTTTCCCGTTTCTGGGTCTGGGGATGGGGTTGCTCCAAAGTTAATGATGCGATCGATCCATGTGTCACGGCTAGCCGCTGCAGTCCAAATCCTGCAGCCCTCTCGTGTCCAAAGTTAATCCAGATCCATGTGACGCGACATCCTCCGTAGCTCATCCACACCTTGGTGTGCCGCCGAAGCTCTCTGGTGCATGCTCGTCCACGACATGCCCTTTGACATAGCTCTCCTTCCCTGCACCATGTCGCAGCTCACTATCCTAGTTCGCCCACACCTAAGCGTGGCATTGCAGCTCACCCAAAGGCCCCAGACTTGAGCGTGCATGCGTGCCTATACGCGCAGCTCGACTCCCCTGCTTGCCCATGCTAGAGTTCATCGCTGCAGTTCGCCTCCCCTGCTTGCCAGTGCCAACGTCAGTGTTCATCGCTGCAACTCGTCAAGCAACATGATCAAGGGGTGGCGTGAGCTGCGATGAACAGGAGTACCAGTGGCGCGACAGCGGCAGCAACTAGACCCTTTTGGATGTTATTGGAGCAAGGGGAAGAAGGTGCATGCTGGTCCATAAGATGGATTGCAATTATACTACGGTCTTCCTAAAACTCAGCTAGATGAGTTTTTGTTATGGTCTCATTCACCGTTGTAACCATTAGATCTATGTTTTAAGATTCGTACGAAACATTTCTTTCGCGTGACAGGATGCATGGGTGTTCTCCTACAGGGCAGCCCCATATGCGTTGATTTTCTTTTATCTGTCCTTTGTTTGTTTGACTATTGGGTTGGGCTATCTGCGCTTTTCTTTTCTTCATATTTCCTAGCCCAATGAGAAACCATGGGGTAAAAGATATAAATGTAACGTTGTTACTTTTCTGTTTTGTCATTTCTTCACTGTAGCACTTTGTAATGATGTTTTTTTTCGTCCAATCATCACACAATAAATTATAGTCGTTGTGTGTTCTGTCCACGGGAAAAATAACACGCTATACCGTCGCTAGTAACATGTTATAGGACGTATAGAGAATTGTCTCGTTAAATTTATTAATGCATAATGTCTTGTTAATAACACGTTATAGCATGCTAATAATATATTTCTAGGGACGACACTATTTTATATAGTGCGTTATTTTTTTCCTTGGTTTTGTCAAAGGGAGGCGGCTCTAATTTCGTATAGGACGTGGCCCATGTGCATGAGTAGTAGATTTTTTGTTTTTCGTTTATGGAGCTAGGTTATATGGGCTTTTAATCTTCTTTTTCTTCTTCTTCTTTTTTACTCAGCGGAAAAAGGGAAAGAGGATATGATTCAATGATGTGAATCGTTGATGTGCTAATTGCTTGTTATTGTAACTTGTTTTCATTTTTAAATCTCGTTAGTGTCATCTGTTGACCGTAGCTTCTAGGGTCAGCTTTTTGTAACGACTTTCTTTTCACATATTTTTCTTCCATGATTAATTGCTGTTTATTTTTTCTTATTTCACTAATATGTAGTAGAATACAATTCCAATATTCTCCCATTAACTAAATTAGTGTATTCATTTTGTTTTTTAGATTAATATTCATTTGTTACCATAGATTGGATAATTGATTATTAAGTGATTTCACTATTTTTATTTGTCTCTTCCATTTATTCATTTTCTATTTTTGTTGTTTCATATTTTTATTTTTCATTTATTTTCTATTTTTATTCATCTTATTTAGTTTTATTTTGTGTACTTTTTTCTAATGATATCAAAGCCCATGCCTCCTTTTTGGTAGAAATGCTTTTTTCATGAGTTTTTCTGTCAAAAGTTTTGTGCTACAAAAGTTTTTAACTCTGGTCACATCTGCTAGTTTTTTAAATTGGGTTGTAATTACAATCTATCAACTCGGGTTGCAACTATTAGGTTTTACGTGAAGACGCAACCGCGAGGTTTTCAAAAATGGTACGCGAACACCATTTTTCAAATGTGGCCGCGACTACGGGCTTTCATATCGTCGTTGTAACTGCAAGTATTCGAAGTTGAGTCGCAACTGTAGGTTTTCAAAGTCGGGGTAGCAACTGCAAGTGTTTAAAGTCAGGTCGCAACTGCAAGTGTTCAAAGTCGGGTCGCAACTGCAAGTTTCTGAAGTCGGGTCGCAACCGCAAGTTTCCAAAGCCGGGTCGCAACTGCAAGTTTCCAAAGTCGGGTCGCAACTGCAAGTTTCCAAAGTTGGGCACCAACTGCAAGTGTTTAAAGTCAGGGCGCAACTGCAAGTGTTCAAAGTCGGGTCGCAACTCCAAGTTTCTAAAGTCGGGTCGCAACTGCAAGTTTTCAATGTCGGGTCGCTACTGCAAGTTTCCAAAATCGGGTCGCAACTGCAAGTTCCCAAAGTCGGGTCGCAATTGCAAGTTTCCAAAGTCGGGGCCCAACTGCAAGTTTCCAGAGTTGGGTAGCAACTGCAAGTGTTTAAAGTCAGGGCGCAACTGCAAGTGTTCAAAGTCGGGTCGCAACCGTAAGTTTCTAAAGTCGGGTCGCAACTGTAAGTTTCCAAAGTCGGGTCGCTACTGCAAGTTTCCAAGATCGGGTCACAGCTGCAAGTTCCGAAAGTCGGGTCGCAACTGCAAGTTTCCAAAGTCGGAGCCCAACTGCAAGTATTCAAGTGTATTAAAAAAAGGGTGTTAGTACAAGTTTTGAAGTCGGGTCGCAACTGCCAATTTGCTAGTGAGGTCGCAATTACAAATATTAAAAGAGGGGCCCAAGTGCAAGTTTTCGAATCGGGTTCCAGAGTCGGTCATTTAAAAAAATGATGGATTTTAATAAACAAATAAATAAATAGTGCATGGAACAAGACCGGGATAGATCATGTGCGCCAGAGGTGTCATGCCGGTGATTACTGCTGAACTGAGGCAAAACTGAAAAAACAACAAAGAAAACATCTTTTTAAGACAACTCCTATTGTTCTTCTTATGACTGGATATAGCTCAAGAAGAGCACACTTCACAACTGTGTTATGGCAACCAAAATATGTTGTACAAATTAGCCCACTAGGACGTATGTGCTTCTCTTATGTATTCGTATGTTTGCTCTTGCATGAGTGACAATAGAAATGAAAAGGCTAAGCCCAAAAAACAACACGACATGTACAAACCTTGGAGAGAAGGAAAAAATCCAATCAACATATATGATGATGTCATGTGAATGAGACCATAGATAAATCTCAGCTAGCTGAGTTCTAGGTACTCCCATTATACTAAGCTGTGCTTGCTATAATCCTACCTGTTTACATCAAGAATAGCAGACATATTTAATTTCACATGCAGTATATGCTTTGTTGAGCTTGCATTGCAGTAGCTTATTCGAAGGCTGGATATTCTCTTGACACAAATTAAGCAGCTGGTCGTAATTATTCTCCAGTTTATACGACTCCTCGTCTCCTCGCACCAGGCCAAGCTCACATTTAGATTTCACGCCGCCGGCACCGGGATGCTTGGCGTCCAGGCGATCGACGGCAGTGACGTCCTAGAAAAATCGGTGCCATCGACGTCCAACTGTCAGGAGCCGGCGTCCAAGCAGAGTCCAGAGATGAAGCCGGCCGGCGTTGTGACTAGAAGGCCGGGCTCACTGTCGGGTTCTAAGCTCATGTAAATACAGACATGGTAGGGCAGGACTGAAAGAAATACTCAGTTTCAGAACTGCGACATGCTCGGCTCATCGGATGTTGACTCCACTCCACGCCCAGTTTCAGGAAAGAGTAAAATTTCACACAGAATAAAACGTATCACAGTTTCAAATTTCTTACACGAGTTTGGCACCAAGTGGCAAACTAGAGTGAACAAATGCATGAGTTTGTACATGATAATGAGACATCAGCTGCATTGCATCATCTTCTCATGTGCCATGAGAAGCATCTGCATTATTAAAAATACCCAAGTCTTCAGCGTGGAAGCATTTCGCTGGTCATACAACAAAAGCAACTCGTGTAGGATAACAACATACTAGTCAACTACTCCCTCCGTTCCTAAATATAAGACCTTTTAGAGATTGCACTATGAACTATATACGGATGTACATAGACATATTTTAGAGTATAGATTCACTCATTTTGCTCTGTATGTAGTCTTCTAATGAAATCTCTAAAAGGTCTTATATTTTGGAACGGAGGGAGTATAAGTACTCCCTCATACTCCCTCCGTCCGAAAATACTTGTCCTAGAAATATATAAAATGGACGTATCTATAACTGAAATAAGTCTAGATACATCTATTTCTATGACAAGTATTTTCGGACGGAGGAAGTAACACGCATGATTTTGTCTTTCATGAAAAAAAAACATGGTGTTGTAGTGAAGGGCTATATCTTATCCATGATAAGAGAAATATTGTTAGTTAGCGAAGAGAAATAAGCCATATACGATGCTCCACTCTATTCTACAAATTTTACATTAATTCTTGCAGTTATCATTGAGAATGGCGTTTTGGTTCCCGGGAGTGCACGCTCCTGCATGAATAGTAAACAAAAAAAAAATTCCAATAGTTTTTTCTTAAAAAAACAGATTTGTTTTGTAGATGTTCGTGTTAATGTCGCAAACATTTTAGAAAATTTCATGCGGAACGGAATAGCGATGTTTCACCGGTTAAAAAGCCAAATTTAAGATAACATTTGATGTTTTTGTTGTTGTTTTTTTTGCACAGGACAAAGATGTTTAAGTTTTTTGCCTACAAATTTGTATCTAGCATTTGAATGTGACAAAGAACACATCAATTTTTTGTTGAAATTTTTGTGACATTTAAAACAATATTTAACGCGTGCGCTCCTGGGAGCACCAACGGATTTCCGATTACTATCTCTCTACATGTAGAATTTGGAAAATCATAATCATGATTTTAGACTTATACAAATGCCCTATTTATAGTAGATATATAGCCCCATGAGGAACCTAAGAGATCCCGCAACAGGCCGGCCTGCAAAACTCGTTGAAGGACGTCTACAAAATTTTTTTACGGTACTGCGAGCCCGGCCCGCAAAACTCGTTTAAGGGCGTCCACAAAACTTTTTACGGTACTGCAAGCCCTTTGACGGAATAGATCTCGTAAACCCGCCCCACAAATGTTTCGCGGGACGCGTTTACGGGATCTGTTCCGCGCCGATGGCTTGCGGTACCACAAATAAAATCATAGGAAAAATATCGAGACACGTTCATCATCATTAGTTCATATCTAGTTCATCATCATATATATACGCCACTACTTGTTCATCATACTAGCACATCACATCCAAAATCATGTGCAACATACGAGGTATCAAGTTTAGCCTTACAAATGCGCAATCAAACAAAACAAAAAAAATGCTCAAATGACATAGAGCAATCAAGCAACATCTTCATTGTTGCGAAGGATACCACCTCCATCTTCATGAACTTGGACCGGAGAGTGAGCACCACCATCTTCATGAACTTGGACCAGAGAATGAGCACCGCCACCACCATCATCATCATCATCATCACCACCACCACCATTCACATTGTTCGTCGAAGAACCAATCGCACCACCGGCGCCTCCATCACCACCACCACCACCACCACCACCACCACCATTCACTTGGTTTAATTTGCCGAAGTACCACCGCAATATCGAACCCATCCCCTCTGCCATCAGCACCACCACCACCATTGCCAAACTGACCACCCATGCCGAACTCTCCACCACCCATGCCGAAGCCGCCACCACAACCACCCATGCCGAACCCTCCACCAACATTGCCGAAAGAAAAGCCCCCTCCAAACCCAACACCACTACCGACCATAATATTTTGAAGCTCTATCTTCCTCCGGAGCATGATCTCCATTCTTTTCATCTCCCAAAATTCTCTTGCCATTGCGTCCATTCCCTCCCAATTCATCATTGATACTTTTGATCTGTGATAGGTTTTCTACGAAGAGGAACAAATGACGCAACACAATACAGGTAAGTATTTCCCTCAGTATAGAACCAAGGTTTATCGAAACAATAGGAGTAACAACTGTTGGAAATATGCCATAGAGGCAATAATAAATTAGTTATTATTATATTTCTCTTCTCATGATAATTGTTTATTATCCATGCTATAATTGTATTGATTGGAAACACAAATACATGTCTGGATACATAGACAAAACATAGTCCCTAGTAAGCCTCTAGTTAACTAGCTCGTTGATCAAAGATAGTCAAGGTTTCCTGATCATAGACAAGTGTTGTCACTTGATAACGGGATCACATCATTAGGAGCTTCCTGAAAGACTCACAAAGACCCGGCTGCAGAGGTTGCAGAATCAGACTGCTGCAATATGCCTTCCTGCTCAATGCATCGGCCACAACATTTGCCTTGCCTGGCGTGTACTCAACACTCGGATTAAAATCCTGGAGCATTTCCACCCAACGTGTTTGCTGAAGATTCAAGTTAGGCTGAGTGAAGATGTACTTGAGACTCTTGTGATCGGTGAAAACTTCAACCTTACGTTCCAACAAGAGATGTCTCCAAGTCATCAAGGCGTGTACCACAGCTGCTAGCTCGAGATCATGCACATGATAGTTCTTCTCCACATGCTTCAACTGCCTGGAGGTATAAGCAACCACCTTCTTATCTTGCATCAAGACTTCACCAAGACCCTGGAGAGAAGCGTCGCAAAAGACCTGGTACGGCTTGGAATCATCCGGAGGGGCCAAGACCGGAGTGGAGATAAGCTTCTCTTTGAGTGTATCGAAAGCCAGTTGACACTCTGGAGACCAAGCATACTTAACACCCTTCTGAAGAAGACTAGAGAGCTGCTTGGCGATCTTGGAGAAGTTCTCAACAAATCTTCTGCAATATCCAGCAAGCCCGAGAAAGCTTCGAAGCTGCTTCACATTCTGCGGAGGCTCCCATTCAACAATGGCTTGAACCTTGGACGGATCAACCTTAATGCCCTCGGCAGAGATAATGTGCCCAAGATAAACCACTTCTTTCAGCCAGAACTCGCACTTGGAAAACTTGGCATGCAGCTTGTACTCTCTCAGCTTATCAAGCACCAATCTGAGATGTTTTCATGTTCTTCCTCAGTCTCAGAAAAGACCAGAATGTCGTCGAGATAGAGCAAGACAAATTCATTCCTGTATGGGGAGAAAATATAGTTCATCAATCGACAAAATGTCAGAGGAGCATTTGCCAGACCAAAAGACATGACCGTATACTCATACGAGCCAAAACTAGTCCTAGATGCCGTCTTCGAAATGTCTTCCTCGCGAATGCGAATTTGATGATAGCCCATTCTGAGATCAAGCTTGGAGAATACCTTAGCACCTTTCAACTATTCGAACAACTCAGTTATGTTCGGAAGTGGATATTTGTTCTTGATTGTCTTCTTGTTCAATGGACGGTAATCGACACACAGCCGGTCCGAGCCATCCTTCTTCTTGACAAATAGAACACCACAGCCCTATGGAGACGAGCTCGGTCTGATCAAACCCAAACGCTCCTACTCATCGAGTTGACTCTTAAGTTCCTTCAATTCTTTTGGACCCATCTTGTACGGCCGTTTGCACACTGGCTCTGTGCCTGGCTCAAGCTCAATGAAAAACTCAACTTCACAGTGCGGAGGCATGCCTGGCAGCTCTTCAGGAAACACATCTTGATATTCGCAGACCACTGGGACTTGCTCAATGGGATTGATCTCACCCTTTTCATTCAAGGAGAACAGACGGATTGTATCATCGCGCGCTGTGAATATAATCACGTCTTCCGAAGAGTGGGTAAGCTTCACTTCTGTGGCTTCGCAATCAATTGACGCCTTGTTCATGACCAACCAGTCCATACCAAGAATCAAGTCGATGTCGGAATTGCCCAAGACAATAGGAGATGCCAGAAAAGAATAACTGCCTAACTTAACAGAAGCATCCGGAACCCTCATGTGCGAACTCATGCGCATGCCCAGAGAAACCACACGGAAAGGACTATCCAAATAAATTGCAGGAATATTATTCTTAGCTATGAAAGGCTTGGAGATGAAGCAATGCGAAGCACCAGAATCAAATAACACTTTAGCAGGAATATCATTGACGAGGAGGTTACCCATGATCACATCAGAGGAGTTGTCTGCTTCAGCTGCGTTCACCATGTTGACTCGAGCTGATCTGGGGTTGAATTTGACAAGAGCGTTGCTTGGAGGTTTACCTGGAGGAGGAGGCGACAGACGGAGCTGAGAAGTACAGTTGTTGGCATAGTGACCCTTCTGCCCACATTTGTGACAAGTGACATCTGCTGCCTGCGGGAACTTAGTCCGAGGAGGCCCTTGCTTCTGATGCTGGTATCTCTCCTGGAAGCCAGGGTTGGGTGGGTGGGAAGAACCACGACCACCTGAGTGCCTCAGCTGCTGTGAGTGCCGAGGAGGAGGAGGAGAAACCCAAAACCTCTGTTGCTTCTGAACCACCTGAGTCGAGGAAGAGCTGGAATCTCTGAAGCGCTTCTTGGAATTAACTACCTCATTGATCAAAGATAGTCAAGGTTTCCTGACCATAGACAAGTGTTGTCACTTGATAACGGGATCACATCATTAGGCGAGTTCTCTAGCAGTGGCAGATTGAGCGACGGATTGGCTGCTGGTGTGTTCTCTGGAAGCGATGGATTGGTTGCTAGCGGGTTGAGCGACGGATTGCGTGGCGACGGATTCCCTGATGGCGGCGGATTGCGCGACGTATTGGCTGCTCCCACTCAACAATGGCCTGCACCTTCGACGGATCAACTTTCATGCCCTCGGCAGAGATGATGTGCCCAAGGTAGATAACTTCTTTCAACCAGGACTCACATTTGGAAAACTTAGCATAGAACTTATGCTCTCTTAGCTTATCAAGCACAAGTCTGAGATGTTCTTCATGCTCTTCCTCAGTTTCGGAAAAGACCAGAATATCATCAAGATACAACAAGACGAACTCATTCTTGAATGGGGAGAAGATGTAATTCATCATCTGACAGAAGGTCGGTGGAGCATTGGCCAGACCAAAAGACATCACTTTATACTCATACGAGCCAAAGCTTGTTCTGAAAGCAGTCTTTGGAATGTCCTCTTTGCGAATGCGAATCTGATGATAACCCATCCTGAGATCAAGCTTCGAGAAGATCTTAGCCCCTTTCAATTGCTCAAACAACTCATTGATATTAGGAAGTGGATACTTGTTTTAATCGTCTTCTTCTTCAATGGGCGGTAATCGACACAGAGTCGTTTCGTACCGTCCTTGTTCTTGACGAAAAGAACTCCACAGCCCCAAGGAGACGAGCTTGGTCTGATCAGACCCAGACGCTCCTGCTCATCAAGTTGTTTCTTCAGCTCCTTCAACTCTTCTGGACCCAGTTTGTACGATCGTTTGCACACAGGCTCAATACCCGGTTCAAGCTCAATTACGAACTCAACTGCTCGGTGCAGAGGCATTCCTGGCAGTTCTTCCGGAAAAAACATCTTCATATTCACACACCACTGGGACTTGCGAAATTGTAGAGATCTCACCCTTCTCATTCAAGGAAAACAGACGGACCGTGTCATCATGCGCTGCGAAGATTATCACGTCCTCCGAAGAATGAGTTAGCTTCACTTCTTTAGCTTCACAATCAATAGACGCCTTGTTCATAGCCAACCAATCCATCCCAAGGATCAAATCAATATCAGAGTTGCCAAGGACAATAGGAGAAGCCAGAAAGGCATAATCCCCCATCTTGAGAGTGACCTCCGGAACAAACATCTGAGAACTCATCCGCATTCCCGGAGACACAACTTGCGGTGACTTTGGTAAAAACTCAGTCGCAAAATTATTGCGAGATGCAAAGGGATATGACATGAAAGTATGCGATGCACCCGAATCAAATAAAACCTTAGCAGGAATATCATTAACGAGGAGATTACCCAAAATCACGTCCGAGGAGTTCTCTGCTTCAATTGCATTCACCATATTGACTCTCGCAGACCTGGGGTTGAACTTCACTATAGCATTGCTTGGAGGCTTCCCTGGAGGAGGAGGCGGAAGGCGCAAGTGAGAGGTGCACTTGTTGGCATAGTGACCCTTCTGCCCACACTTGTGACAAGTAACATCTGCCGGCTAACGGAACTGCGTCTGAGGATTCCCTTGCTTCTGCTGCTGAAACCTCTGCTGGAATGTTGGGTTGGGTGGGTGGGAAGAACCATGACCACCTGATTACTTGAACTGCTAAGTCTGCCGAGGAGGAGGAGGAGACACCCATTATTTCTGCTGCTTCGGAACCACCTGAGTTGAGGGAGACGAACTGGACTCTCTGAAACGCTTCTTCGAATTCTCCACCCTGAGCAAAGCTTCCTCAGCCCTTAGAGCCAAGTTATAGAACTTATCAAACTGATCAGGATCGTGCAAGGCGAGGACCAGCTGCAAGTCCTCTCTCAGACCACCTCTGAACTGATAGATCTTGGTGTTCTGATCTGGAATGTCCTGCAAGGCATATCGAGCCAGCTCGTGGAACTCGACGTTGTACTTGTACACGAAGGAACCACCTTGCTTCAAGCATGTGAACTTCTCACGCATCTCTTCCACAAAGCTAGACGGGATATAGTGAGACCTGAAATCTCTACACAACTCATCCCAACTGATCAATCTGCCACCCCTGGAGTCCTTCAACTGCTGCCACCAAACTGATGTCTGCCCCTTGAGCTGAAACGTTGCAAACTTGACGAAGTCCTCTAGATGGACATTGCTGCACTCAAAGTGTTTGTTCATGTCCTGAATCCAGTCCTGAGCGTCAAAGGACTGATCACACGACGTGAAGGTCTTCGGCTGGTTTGCTAGGAATTGACTCAGAGATGCAGACTGATTACCACCATGGTTGAAATTGCCCTCGCTGATTTGTCCTCTCTTGCAAGAGCTGGATTAACATTTGGGTGTTAGCATTTGTTGCAGCCATCACCTCTTTCCAAGCCTCTGCAGGAGGATGCGGCGTCGGAGGAGGCGGAGGAGGTGGTGGCGGAACATCAGCACCCTCACGCCCCGGATTCTGACGAGTTGGTGGAACCATCCTGAAGACGAACAACACATTAGACCAGAGAATAACATTGAACATAAAGCTGAATCAAAAGGCAGGAATATGTGAACAAGAATATTAGCAATTGCACTCGAACAAAATAGTAAGAATGCTTCCTCAAAGTGACTGTCGACAAAATCTAAATAAAGACCAGTTGCAAACCAAGTATGAGCTAGACTGCTCGGAACAAACGTATGACAGAGATTCCATTCGATATCTTCGTGGATATGATCGCACGGGCTCGAATTTACAGTAGCCATCTTGTGCAAGGCAGTGCACACGACTTACGAAGCATCTCCGAGTCGTAGCAAGCTACAAGGACTCTTTAAGACACAACGAGAACCGGTGTAAGACGACCGTGAACAAACGTACCCACTGAATGTCGAATCGCAACCTCACATCATGCATGTGTAGGAAGATTATCCTATAAGTCACTACTTGATATCCCACATATGAATTCCCGAAATATCTGGTCATGCAAGCTGGTATACGGATACAAGGAGTAATATGTCACACAACTCCTATACTAACCCGTCCAGTGTGTCACATCCGTCAACACATATCCAGAATCTCAGACCTTCATCTACTACAAACCCTCGTGATCACAACAATACAAAGTGTGGCGATACATTCGGAACTCTCTGCACCAGTACTAGGGAAGCCGGACTCCTCTCGTCACAACTAGTACTGAAGAAATTATGAACATCCTCCATCTTGAGATACTAAGAAATCTGAATGATGGCGATGTGCACAAGAATCCCCTGGAGCTCAACTCCCCGGAAGAAATCAAGTCAGACAGGAGGCACCAAGATAGGAGTCCGTCACATCGATATCATATAGATTTGAAAATACCCGCGTGATCCTAAATTTTTTGGAGCGAGAAGAGGAGTAGAATTAAGATTTCCTAAGTCGAGAACCTCACCAGAGCATAGAAGAGGAGAAAAAAGAAACCTACTCTCCGATATAACTAAGACTCAAGACATTTTACTAGACTCGACTCGGCCAAGTTCGATCACACAAAGGCTCCTATGCTCGTAAGGCTCTGATTACCAACTTGTAACGACTAAGATGCGGCCCTTTCCTATTTTGGGGGCGATGCCTCAAAAGGGAAAAAGGGCGCATCTAAACGTTTCACAAGCGAGATAATCATAACATTACATAACTGAAGAATGACAAGTAGGGCATACACTTGTTATCTGACATAGTATAACATAAAATTTACAGCCACACAATTATTCAGAGCAAAGTTTAGTCCTGCTACGGACAACATGAAACAACTAAAACTATGACTTCCCGCATGCTGGCCCACGATCACAACCACGGCCTCAGTCCTCCAGATAACTCACCTACAATCGGTTAGTGTCCTCATCGTACTCCCGCTTCAGCTGGGTGCCATCAGGATCTCCTCCGTCGGGCTTACCTGTACCTGTTGGGGTTGTAGTATTCTATGAGCCACGGGGACTCAGCAATCGGATGACCTTGGTATCGAATCTAGTCAACTTATTAGGTGAGGAAGGTTTAATGTATAGGTTTGCAGCAACCTAAGCATATATGGTGGCTAACTTACGATAATCAGAGTAATTGACATGGTGGTCTACGCGAGCGGTCGAAGACTAGATGATCACTACGTGATCCTGAACACCTACTTACGTCAAACATAACCCCACCATGTTCCCGATCGAAGAGAGGTCTTCAAAGGAGACAGTCACGGGTATGCACGCAGTTGGCAGTTTTATTAGAGTTACTTTGAGTTGTGTAGAACCGGATGTTAAAAAATTATCCATGTTTGCCACATAACCGCGGGCACGATTTTCCGAAAGATTAAACCCTGCAGGGGTGCTCCAACTAGTCCATCACAAACTGCCACGGGCCGCAAAGTAATCCTCTATCACGAAACTCGTGATCTCGTCGGATTCCTTAGAGGAAAACCTCAACTTTGAGGAGACCCAAAGTTTCACCGGAATCCTTATAGGCAAGATATACCGCTAAGGTAAGACAAATCTAGCAAGACCTCCCGTCGTGTCGATGACCCCGATAAGAGCCGTGTATCTCAGTCTTAGGACACGACGGATGGAACTAGCTACGGGAACCAAATCTCAAGTTTCCTTGCGGTGGCCCCGTAGGCAGACCAGTTTGGACCAACACTCATGAGGAGCACTGGACCGGGTTGTTGATTAATTCCTCGGGGTAGCTATTCCCTATGCAAATTATTATTAGGTGATTAGCAAATTAAAACCAATGTTGGGTCCTACCGGACAAGCCTTAACACTACACGATTTATCAAGGGGGTCCCCATAACAACCCCGAACGTGTTGGGAGCGATCAGTTATGGAATCAAACACCGGTAGCCGAAACTAAGGCGGCAACAACAGAACAAATCACCCGGCAAAAGGCTAGGCCTTCCGTCATTTACCAAATATATAGGTGCATTAATTAAATAGCAGTTAACATAATGATATCAAAATACTCATGTTATCACAGGAGACAGCTTGCACCTGCAACTAGCAAAGCTACTCATTAGAGGTTGAGCAAGCCTACTTAGCCAAACAACATTAGCTAGGAGAGGGAGGTGTTTGGGTTTCATGGCAATGTCAGGAGGCATTTATATCAAGTGGTAGACAGCGAGCATGTATTGAAGGAAACGTGATTCTAAGCATAACAAAGCTAGATACGGTATCAAGGTCACGGTCATCTTGCCTGTGAATTCTTCAGCTTGGAACTGCTCTTGATCTTCCTGCACGTACTCTCCAGAATCCACGTACTCGCTCTCTGATCCTGATGCTACCCAAGATAAGATAACAGCCAATGAACACCAACACAACATGATGCAACAAACAATATGGTGCATGAGTGAAGAAGGAAGCATGCATCACTATTCTAGTCACTTTCATATGCATTAGTTGAATTAATAGAATTCTGGACATAACCTTATTTTAAGTTATCTTGACATGCATGAAGATGGCATGCTCATGTGCATCACGAGAAAACGAAGCAAAAATATTTAAAGAATGTAGAGAACGGAGCTACGGATCAACCGGAAACTACAAAACAAGATATGGAGACCTACGGTTCAAATCAACCACAAACACACTCCAATGGCAGTCCCCTGGTGTTACCAGGTTGCCACATGATCAGACAACCAAATATAAGTGGGGTGGTGCATGGAAACACACCACACCAACAACAATGCCCACACAAGCTTCAAATCATCAAAACATGCAATCTGTTTTTAACAGCATCACAACAATTTGTCCACAATATTTAAAGTAGCTACAACCATCCAAATGAGCCAAACAAGACATGAGGCAAACACCATTCAAAAGCTCTACAACCCTCTGCAAGAATTTACTACAAAGGAGTAACACATGAGCAGATCTACACGCACTAACTTGGACAAAATATCACAGATTCTGGGACTTAGTGAAAATCTCAGATTTTCACCAGCTGCTTATGCTCTGAAGCATTTTGGCAGCCCCCAAAATGATATCTACAGGAAGTGAATAAGCATGAAATTTAACAGGGAGCTAGACAAACACAAAATCTCACAAACTTTAGTTTGTTGCATGGGATGATTCCCAACACATGAGATTTTTCAACCAAGACAACAGGGGAAGAAAATAACATCAGATTCTCAGACTTAATGAAAATCTCAGATTTTCACAAAGCTGTCAGTTTCAGCCAAGTGTCAACTTTGACAAGGCACCATAGGTGCATACAAATTCCTATGAACAAAACAAAGACCCCATGTTGTAAAGGGGTTCACCCACTACCACTACATCAAGGATTCATCCTCATAGGGTCAAGGCACCACATAATACAAAGCTCTAAACATGGCATCGTGACAGAAAATGAATGTTTTATGAAGTTGCTCTAAAGTGAAATCTGATTCCACCAATGGATTCCTGGGATGATTCTACCCCAAAATCATACATAACACATGGGTACTTGCATGTAACATCTAGGCACAAAGCTAGCTCGAAAAACAACCTAGAATCCAACAAGACATATAGAAACAATATCACATGTAGATAGAGCATTTGTAGCATCAACTACACCTACACATGCACACACACAAGCCCATACACCACTACACCACTCCATAGTGGCAAGCATGAGGGGTTAGCCCTCATGCACAAGTGCATATGTGCACCCATGCCCCCCCCACACACACATGCATGAGCACATACACCCACATATATGTGCACACACACACACACACTACAAAAGGTGCAACATGAGGGGCTAGGCCCTCTTGCACATGTGCATGTGCAACCCTATGCACACACACACACTCACTCATGTGCACACACACATACATCCACACACATACACACACTCATGTGCACATATACCTACACACACACATACATGAATATCCTAGGCATTAAAAGAAATGCATACCACTGGTTTGATAAAAGAAACAAAGCTTACTTGCTGCCCTAGAAAAGGTATAGGATAAAAATAACAAGGGAAACAAAAACAAAAAAAATAAAACGGGGAGGCCCCTGGATTCGAACCCAAGACCTCCCTGGTGCTACCACACCAACACACCACTGGGCTGTTGCCTTGCTGTCGACAAAGAAGGGGCAGGAAACCAGGTAAGCCTTCTCTCTCCCAGGCACTGCTACTAGCGAAACAAAAATAAAAAGGGCCTTGAGGGGATTCGAACCCGCGCCGCGCTGTTCTGCACGTAAGGGCTAACCAATTGAGCTGGCGCGTGCTACTGTCCCAGAGGGGAATCTCTAACTAGGTAAGCACGAAAAAAGGGCGGCCTTGCTCTGCTTTTGCAGAGAGGTGCCGACGACGAGCTCACTGGAGCGGGTCGTTCTTCACACATACGCTACGCCTGCGGGGACTACTGCGGCTGCTCTACATCTAAGAGAGGGACGCGTCGGCCACGAAGCAGAGGATCTACGCCCGTGCACAAGCAACGCGCGCAACAACAACAGCTGCATGAACCTGCCGGTGCAACTCCGGCAGGCCTCGAGCTCACGGCTCGGACGCGACTATGGAGAGGAGAAGCGGAGGAAAGCAAGGGCCTCGCTCACCTAGCGTTGAGACGAGAGGATCTCGTCGTGGAGGAGGAGGCGCCGACGACGAGGTGCTGCAGAAGAGGCCGCCGGAGTGGAAGAAGAGGGGGTCGTTGAGGTCGTCGATGTAGCCGCTCCTGTCGCTTGATCTTGTCGGGAATGGAACCCCCACGTCCACCGCGTGCTCTTGATCCGGTCAGGGAAGAAGACTAGGCACCGATCCTGCCGGCGATGAGCTCACCTAGTTCGGCCATGGAGTTGGAGCTGCTCGGGAGCCAGCCCCGACGGCGCCAGAGAGGAGAGGAGGAGGAAAATGAAGCCCTAGGGTTGCGAGGAGGGGGCTTGGCTGCTTAAATGACCTCGGGAGGCGTGCTAGGAGACACAAGATCGAAGGGGAGAAGAGATCGACAGTGGAGCTTCTGTCGTATAGTGGTGACGTCGCGCGAGGAAGGAGACGGTCGTAGGATGGGCTAGCGCTGGCGACAGAAGGAGATGGGCCAGGGAGAGAGGAGGGAGCCAGCCCACCTGGCCTCTCTGAAAAAAATAAAAGGGGGTTTTTCCTATTTTAAATAACACCTTCAATCAAAAATGCACACAACCACACATGGGTTTGAAGAAAACAAAATAAAAATACCTAGGACATAAGGGAATTATGTCCTATTTAAATAAAATATAAATTTGATTTTTTAAGGAACTAAATTAAATTCAAAACAGAATTTAGTATACTGTTTTTTAAATAAAACCCCCCTTTAGCTTAAGTTTTGAAATCCCAAAACAATACCCCTCAATCAGAAGGTAACACACTAAAAGATCAACATTTTTAAAACAGGTTTTGAGCAAGTTAAAACATGAGCTCAAATAAATAATGGAGAAGGGATATTGAAACCTTATTTGAAAACAACCAATGTTTGGAAATCATCATCACATCATCACAACACACTTGCACTCATAAAGGATCAAGCTATAACAACATCACAATGAAATGACATGCATGCAAGTGAATGCCATGATGCAAGTTGGAGACACAAAACAAAGCCACATGAAATGATAACTCTTATAGCATTGACATCATGGTTCCAAATAGAAAAGGTTTCCAAATATGACAAGGGTTACATCTGGGGCATTACAAGGGGCACTACTGATCTAGATGTACGTACCCTATTCAAGATCAAATGATTGGTGCATTTTGGAATATTTGCGGACTAGGTCAACCTGGTAAATTACAGTGCCCAGGAGCTAGTTCTTCACAGGTTCACTATAGACAGTGTGTTGTCTATGTATCCACACATGTATCTGGGTTTTCAATCAACACAATTATAGCATGGATAATAAAAGATTACTATGAACAAGGAAATATAATAATAACCAATTTATTATTGCCTCTAGGGCATATTTCCAATAATCTCAGTAGTGGAGGTCGAACATGCCGCAATTTGGACCGTCGGCGACAATTTCAGGCGTGCAACAGCTTCTTCCGATGTGCGGCACGGATTTCGGTGAGCATGAGGTACATTCCGGTCAGTTCTGCGGCGGCGCGTCTACTCCGACGAGGTTTGACCGGTTTACGGGTTGAACTGAATATTGCCTTGGAAACTATACATATAAACTTTTCGTGCCCCTTAAAAAGTTTTATGGGTCGAACAAGTTTTACGAAGTCTATTCCATGTCATTTTTTCAACCGAAACTGTAAACATTTTTTTTACGGATTTGACCAGTTTATGGAATCCGTTAGATGGTGTAAGTGGAGTACATTTTGTACGACGCGGCTACTGGCATTGGATTCGGATTGGGACGGAGCTGCCATATGTGACGTCCGAGGCAAGCCGTGGGCTGAACCGTTGGATGCTCCCCAGCTGGCAGGGAGGGCGATCCAACGGCGCGAGAGGAAACTGAGATGCTTTATATGCATGCACACCAACTCTCTGCTCCGCTCTGCCTCTCCCTGCGCAAAGCCCAACCGCTTTCCTTCCATTCTCTCCCACGCAGTCAGCGAAAAGGTGAGACGGATCCCTGCCCGCTTTTTTTCCTTTCCTTTTTCCATCCCCGTTCCACTCTTCCCTCGCCTCTTCCCTCTTGCGAAGCCCCGGATTGATTTCGTTTCTGTTCTTGTTTCTTTTGCATTATCTCCGGTTTCGTTTTGTTGGGGGAGGACGACGAGCGGGTCCTGAGGAGTGAGGACGCAGCGGTATCTTCTTCCTTTTGGTTTAGAATCTTCGTTCGTTCAAGCATCTGTCGGCATCTGTGCTAGTCCTTTTCGTTCATGCAGCCGTAGAAAGTAGAATCCGTGTTCGTGCTGTTGGTTCAAGCAGCAGCCGTAGGCATCTGCGCTCGTCCTTTGTGTTTATGCAGCGGTAGGATTAGCCTCTTTGGTTCATGAAGCGATCCGCGTTCGTCCGAGCGGTAGGCATCTGCGCTCGTCCTTTGTGTTTATGCGGCGGTAGGATTTGGTTCATGATGAAGCGATCTGCGTTCGTCCGAGGGGTAGGCATCTGCGCTCGTCCTTTCTGTTTATGCCGCGCTAGGATTTGGTTCATGATGAAGCGATCCGCGTTCGTTCGAGCGGTAGGCATCTGCGCTCGTCCTTTCTGTTTATGCAGCGGTAGGATTAGCCTCTTTGGTTGATGATGAAGCGATCTGCGTTCGCCCTCCCGCATTGATCGACTTCTCCGTGGTCGGTTTTCCTTCTTTTTGGTGATTTGGACGAGGGTGCGTGCTGACATGAGGTTTTTCCTTCCTGAAGATCTGTTTCGTTTTGGTTCCTGTGAGGTTTCTTTTCCTTGTCGACTCGTTTCTTGTGAGTTTTTTTCCCCTTTTCAACGCTTCGTGGAGATCTGTTTCGTTTTGGAACAGCGCTGAATCTAGACAGAACCCGATCGTTTGTTCGTCCTTTTGTGGCTGTGTGTTTTTATTGCGTTCTAGCTCTGCTCTCGACAAGAGGACGAGCGGGTGCTAGGAGCCGGCTTGTTGGTGTATGCTACCGCTGTTTTGATTTCCTTGTACCTCCTCGTCGATTTTCTTGGCAAGAGACGAGCGGGTCTTGGTTTCCTCCCTTCCGCTTTGTTCTTTCTTTTTGCTTTTGCGTTTGCTGTTCCATTGGTGAGAGGAGAGCAGGGGGACTGTCTTGATTTTCCTGCAGGCGGAGGGTTGGTGACGCATTTCTTGTGGATGAGGAGGGGGAGGAGGCTGTGTTCTTGAATCTTGAGGAACCCGTCTTTCTTCCTTGGATTTCGTATCCCCTTTTTCTTGCTGATGATATTTCTTTTGTTTTGTTTTTTGCCCGGTGATTTCTTGGAGGAGGAGGGTCCGTGCTAGTGCTAACCCCATCTGTGTGCGGCTTCCTGAATATCTCCCCCCTCTTCGTTTTGCTTCTGGTTGCTCTGAGGTTTTTAGTTGTGAGCATCAACCAAATCTGTTTCTCCTGTCCTGTCCTCTTGCTGAATATGTTTGTGTTGTTGCACTTGCAGAAAAGGGTTTACTCTTCACAAGCCGTGGTGTCAACTTTTGCAATGGAAGGCCAGCCACGTCAGAGGTTCGTAACTGATGAGAGAACTCCTTGATTTCACTGTCCTTGAGGTTGATGTACCAATTCTGTTTATGTTTGTGCCAAACAGTTACCATGATGTGTTGATCACCGGGATGCCCGAGCAAGACCACGACGCGATCATATGGAGGGCGATCCGTCGCGAATTTGTCATCTCCTACAACACCTACTGCAAGATCCGACGCGCTCGAGCGGCTGGTAATTCAGTTGAAAACACCACTCCACAACGCCATTAACTTGTACGTTTAGCATGCAATCGGTTTTGGATGATTGCCTCACTGTGATTAGTATATAATGCAGGCTTGCGTGTTCGCGACATCCCCGCAGCCACCCCTGCTCTTGTGCACCAGCCGCGCGGAAACCCTCCCCGTCGCGCCGAGGCACGCGCACGCCGCGGTGGCGAGGTTCAGGAGTGATCTTGTTCAGGCTTAAATCTTGAGCTCTTTTACGGTACCCTGGGTGAAATATCAGCCGTTAAATCTTAATTAACGAACGGTGATGAGTGAGTTATACTGCCCAGTTCGACAGATGAAATCGTGAACGGTAAAGCCTGCACCGCGCGGCTCGAGTCCGCCAGCAAAGACGTGGCGAGGGCATTTTGGGAAGAAGAAAAACACAGCCGCCCGCGACGCCGCGAAGGCCAGTTTGGCCCATTCCACCCCCATCCTGGCCCTCCCAGTTCGTTCCCCACTACGTTCACACTCACTAGGGTTCCGGCCGCCGCGGCCCTTCCTCCGCCGCATAGAGAGAGATCCATGCCCCCTACTCATCGTAGCCGCCGGCACCTCCCGCTCCTGCTCCCGCTCCTCGTCGTCGTCACCACGCTGCGGGGAGCGGCGCCGGCCGCGGGCGTCGCGGAGTCGTGCGCTTACTAGGATTTTGGTCCTTTGCCTAGTCGCCACCGGCACCTACCCCTCCTTCTCCCGCTCCTCCTCCTCGTCGCCGCCGGCACCTACCCCAGGAGAAGGCGCCCGTCGCCGCGGCGGCGGAGGCGGAGCAGAGGCCGAGGACCTCGAGGTCGAGGCCTGCTAAGGCGGCGGGGAAGACGCTCGCGCCACAGACCGTGCGGAAAGCGCTGCCTGCGGCGGCGAGGACGGGGTCGCAAGCGAGGCAGTCGCCGCACTAGGGGCCTTGGGCGAGGCTGCTGTCAGAGTACTCAGAGATGCGTCAATTGTTGTCATGAATCCATCTTTTCTCCTCTTTGGGGGCGAATGCTCTGTTTCTTGGTGATTCTTGGAGGTGTTCATTTCAGAACTCGCTTGCGTCCTTCTTTGATGGTTCATTCGTCAAACTTGAATGAAATGCTTGCGTGGATGTTGTCTGGCTGCACATATCTAATCTAGCATGTGTTGGTCTTCAAGATTTCCCTTTTTTAGACCAAGTTGCAAGATTCCCTGGTCTTGATGATTGCAGTTTAGTTTTGTACATAGGCATTGGTTTGTTCTATGTCTTCCTGTGTGCATCATGCAGAATTTTTCTTGCGGATGCAGAAGTTGTTGGTGTCTTCCTGTTAGGATTAGTAAGAACCCATTCTGTAAAGAGACATATTATTTTTCTTTGTAGGAAAGTATATCTCAAACTTTCATATTTAATTAAGCGGTTCCTTTGATACAAAATGTGCCCTGTCCTCTTGCATATTCGATGGAGAGGGAACTATAGAGTTGACCAGTATTACTAATATGTGTGGCCGAACAGTGTATTACTCTTTTGTCCTTGTTATCAACGAAGCTTTTACCTTTTCTGAAGTTTTTTTAATTCTTTCACTGTTAACCAAATCCTGAATGGCATTAATGTTTGGACATATGAAGAAAGTTCTTTGCAGAATATCAGCTGTTTATTTTCAGGTATGCGGACTGTCTACGTAATGCTTACCTACAACCTTTTTTCCGGGCAAAACATGTACATTAGATTGAAAGTTGCATCTCGGAATGTGAAAGTCATAGTTGTTGGGAACCCCTGTAACACTAAGTATCGACAGGTTTTTTGCTTGCTAAGTGTGCTATTGATTTATGCTATTATCATGTTTGACTTGGAGTATCTGCTTCTTGCTTTGATCTGTTTGAAATATGCGCCCAACCTACCAGCAAAGAACTTTCATGCATTGACAAGGTTGGATGAAAATAGAGCCAATTGTGAGGTACTTGATGTTAAATCTTAATTATTTCTAATATGTTTCTGTTATTTTATTTCAACAAATGACAAGACTAATCTGTCATTCACAATGCTTGTGCAGCTAGCATTAAACGCTGGTGTCTACTGCTCGGCCTTGGAACCGACATCTACTGCTCGTCCACTACGTAGGCTGGTCGTTTTTGGCAGAGTAGGCCCCTGCCTACCCTATAGGATTCCAGTCGACGCCGACATTCATGGCATCTTGTTTTCCATGTAAGTAGCTTCTCCCCAATCCATGCTGGTAAAGTCCCAGAGAACTGATTATTGTTTAAGTCGTGTACATTTCTGCAGCAGCAAAGGAAATGCACCCGAGAGGTTGTTGTTTCTTAAGCTTAGATTAGTGATACTAAGACCTGCCATGCTTGTGCTGGACTCGTTGACTAGGCAATCAGTAATTGACCCATTAAGTTTAGAAGTGTTTAAATCTTGGTGCTCCAAAGTCTAATGGTAGTGGGCCAACTGAATTGTTCTGACTGAGATGCAGACCGGTTAAATTAAGCCTTATATTGATGGGAAGCTTAGGTATTGGACCACCAAGCTGGTCAGAACTGAAATCCATTTCTGTTCCCCTCATAAATTTCCCCTAGAAGCATAGATTTTCATCTTCTAACGACAACTGTAAGAAACACAAGCATAAATACTATCTATATGCGTCCATGCAATTACACGTGTATTCGTTTCAACTGATTCACATAACACACACAAAATTCATTGTAAAACTTTCTAAAGTTCAATCCCAACATAAAAAATACGAGCATAAAGTTTAAACAAATATTAATCCTAATTTTATTGTAGAAAAACTAGCAAATTCTAACAACTTTCAACTCTCTTCATCCTTCATTAATGACTTTGACTATCTTCTACTCCTCGCCGTTTCGCCGTCCTTTTGAGTTGAAAGTAGACTCCACTAGGAGGGCGCTGAGTTGTTTCCTGAACCTGGGGATGTCATCCTGCATAATAAGTTGAGTTAGTTTGACAGCTGTAAAATTGCGAATGATATGGTTAAAATAAGTGTGGACATCGTATTGCTGTGTAGGCTCCATCTAGATCATTGCCTGTAAAATTTTCCATGTTCTTTACCGAAAAAATCCCACATGACTTGCTGCAATCATATGGATTGTTATAACTATTTTTTAGTACCAAAACTAAATGTGTGGTTTTAAATGTTGTGTACAGTACCTGTATTGCTGTTGTGGTATATTTTTGATAACTTTAACTGTAAAAGTGTTGATGTCAAAATCCTTCCAAGTATCAAGTTTTTCGCAACCAATTGAATATAAAATGAAGGGTCGGAGAAAATACATCCCATGTTCATTTGTCTTTATATGTGCTTTTAAGGTATTCTGCAGCTATGCAAAAGTTATTCTGTGCTCTCCATGTGCTTCTAACTCTCTGTATATCCGGCTGACATCTTTTCCTCCAGGTTCAAGCCATATGAATCCCCGTGCAGGAATACCAAATATTTGCTCCACGTCCCGAGTGGTCATGGTTAGTGGGTCCCCATCAATGATGAAGGCGTCACAAGTGGGGTCGTATAGCTCTGCTATAGATCTGCACACGTTCCTTCGAATTGTGACAAGTAGGATCCTCAGTAAGCCATCTAGCTCCACATCTGCTATGATTTTTCTTTGGTCATCGGTGAATTCTTTAATTACTCTGTGATATGCTATAAGGGAACATGCTTGTGTTTCCTAATCATTGGATCAAAAAGATATCAATTAGCATTATATACATAATAAAGATGATAGCAGTAAACCATGTCTTTGCTGTAGAGTTCCTTCAACGAAATTTCGATTGCACATGTGACAACTATGAAATAAGGACTAAATAGTCAGGAGTGGCGTTTTGGATTTGGGGTGTATATGCTCCCTATATCCCGGCGGTCCAGCTGCCAGAGGGTATATGCATTATAGTGTACAGCTGGGTGGCTGGTTAATGGATGCAACCAGACGTCAAGTGGAGCGTTGGGTTAGTTTGTTAGCATGCACGTATGTACCGATGAAACATGATTAGGGACAAAGACTGAACCATGGTTTCAAGAGCACTATTGCAGTAGTGGCTGCTGTGGTTAAGTATTATGTCGAACCATGCGGATTGGAGTAGTAAGAAATATTCTCTGCTTCTCTGGTAACATATCTGAATTTTTGTGGTGGGGCTAATTTTGATGAACTCTTTGAGCAGTGACACTGAAGCAGGCCGACAATGAAAATAATAATGCTCCAATATGCATCTAACGTATGAAAATACATAGATCTAATATACAAATCTAATAAAAAATACTCTTATGTACTATGCACATCTATGGAACAAAATAGTCTGTCGTACTATTAACCAGGTACTGAATTTCCTTACTTTGTTTCTTTTTGCCTGAGATTTCGCTTGCAGAGTGCCTGGTGGCGAGTTCTCTGGCAGTGGCGGATTGAGCGACGGATTGGCTGCTGGTGTGTTCTCTGGAAGCGACGGATTGGTTGCTGGCGGGCTGAGCGACGGATTGCATGGCGACGGATTCCCTGATGGCGGCGGATTGCGCGACGGATTGGCTGCTGGTGTGTTCTCTGGAAGCGATGGATTGGCTGCTGGCGGGTTGAGCGACGGATTGCGTGGCGACGGATTGCCTGATGGCGGCGCATTACCTGATGGCGGCGGATTGCCTCATGGCGTTTTCCTTGGTGGCGAATGATAAGAACGATGCTCCATGGCTGTTTCTGGAGGACAACGTGAAAATGGTGGCGGCGGCAATTGGAGGCAGATTAGATTGATGGCCGTCCCTAATTAATAGTAGGGTGGGTTAGATAAGGACGCGAGCGTGGTTTCTGTTATTATTTTATCCTGAGAATAATGGCAGCTATACCTAACTTTTTTTTTCTGAGAGTTGTACGTAACTCCCGTGCTGCATCATCACTTTCATACATAGTATCAAGTTTTTTCTTAAAATTGTACGTGACTCTCTTTTTTCATGAGTTCTATTTTAGGTTTTTTCTCCATCGAAAATGTATAGAAAATATATATAATGCCATAAAACAATGAAATTTGGCATCCTTTTTTTCATTATGATATAATATACTTTAAATTTTTTGCGACCAATAGAAGAAAGAGAAAAGAAACGTACTAGGAGACTACCACTTAGCTTGTACCCGAACGACCTACTATGAATATGGTCTAATTTTGGGGTGAATAAAATCACATAAATTTTGGCCAATAAATGTGCATGGCCATGTTGGTCGTATATGCAAAATTTAAACGAATTTCGACACCGTATGCACGTCGCGTCACGTTCGGCTTGTATTTTAGTGTTTTTACTTCAAAAATACATAAAAAATACATAATGCCATAAAACAATGAAATTTGGCATGCATTCTTTCCACTATGATACAATGTATTAGATTTGTTTTTGGACCAATTGAAGAAAGTGAAAAGAAACGTGGTAGGAGAGTCACCCTTTCGGCTTGTACCCGGACCCTATCATGAACATGGTCAATTTTTGACCATGCATGAAATCACACAAAATTTGGCCAATAAATGTGCATGCCCATGCTGGTCGTATATGCACAATTTAAACGAATTTTGACAACGTATGCACGTTGCGTCACGTTCGGCTTGTATTTTAGTGTTTTTAATTCGAAAATACATAAAAATACTTACAATGGCATAAAACAATGAAATTTGGCATCCATTCTTTCCACTATGATACAACGTATTAGATTTGTTTTTGGACCAATTGAAGAAAGTTAAAAGATACGTGCTAGGAGAGTCACCCTTTCGGCTTGTACCCGAACCCTACCATGAACATGGTTAATTTTTGACCATGCATGAAATCACACAAAATTTGGCCTATAAATGTGCATGCCCATGTTGGTCGTATATGCAAAATTTAAACGAAATTCGACACAGTATGCACGTTACGTCACGTTCGGCTTGTATTTTAGTGTTTTTACTTCGAAAATACATAAAAATACATACAATGTCATAAAACAATGAAATTTGGCATCCATTCTTTCCACTATGATACTCCCTCCATTCCTAGATGAAGGGTGTATAGTTTTTTACACCAATATTAACGCATGGCCTGGAAAAGGAACTTTCGTTGGTTTTGGACGTAAATGCCCCTACCATAATCACGTCAGAGTAGGGAAGAAAAAAAGGAATCCTGGATCCTCTCTCTCGGTAGTTGAGTTTGTTTAGCGTAACAAATCCCAGAAATCCTACGATGGCGCATTCTCCCCCGGTCCTCAGGGAAAGACTCCCCCAATCGCAGCCACCCCTTTGCTCCGCGCATTCTCCCGCGATCAACATGATGCGCGCCTCCTCCCTACTCTCTCGCACGCCGCTAATCTTTTTCTTAACTAACCACAAATCTTACCTAACCACAACATGCACAACGTCACATGTAATCTCCTTTTTTCTAGGAAGGCCAAGCGTGGGACTAGCTATTGTAGGGGCAAAAGTGTCAATCAAATGAATACACCTTATAATCTGAATTTTTTCACGGAAGACTATACACCCTACATCTAGGAACGGAGGGAGTACAATGTATTAGATTTGTTTTTGGACCAATTGAAGAAAGTTAAAAGATACGTGCTAGGAGAGTCACCCTTTCGGCTTGTACCCGAACCCCTACCATGAACATGGTCAATTTTTGACCATGCATGAAATCACACAAAATTTGGCCAATAAAAGTGCATGCCCATGTTGGTCGTATATGCAAAATTTAAACGAATTTCGACACCATGCACGTTGCGTCACGTTCAACTTGTATTTTAGTGTTTTTACATCAAAAATAAATAAAAAAATATATAGAATGCCATAAATCAATGAAATTTGGCGTCCATTCTTTCGAGTATGATACAATGTATTAGATTTTTTTTGGAGCAATTGAAGAAAGTGAAAACAAAAACGTGGTAAGAGACTGAACCTTTCGGCTTGGAGCAATTGTGAAGGAACAGCTACAATCGTTTTGGAAATTGGATTCATACGGATAATTCTCGTTTGCATGGACCTAACTTCTGGCCTACAAAACAAGTGTCCTCGGAAGTGGCTGTAATTACATGCTGATGCTGATGCGTGGCCGTGGCTTGTCGTTGTCCCTTGTCTCTTATCAGGTTGATGGCAATAGCTGCAGCGAAGAAGATGTAGCATAGAGTCATGCAGTTCGCTGGAAGTGTGTTGAAGCCATCCACACCCAATATCGCCATGTTTCGGCACACAATGGCATATGGTGCTGGGTATTCGGTGCCGCTTGTACCGATGTTATGTATATCGAATCTGATTAGTTATTATGGACGAACAATGCATATTAGAGCCAATGTAAATTCAGTGAAAGCAAGTAGATTATAAGTACAATGAAATTTGTCACATGCTCATGCAATCAAATGGTAGAGCAACAACTAGTCCACTAATCACAAGTAATAGACATAACTTATTTAAAAAGGTCAGTTCTTCCTTCCTAACACCAAAACCCTTTGACCGAGCATATGCATTATAGTAAATGTAACCTTCTTCCTCGCTGCCAAAAATTTGACTGATCACCATGTCATATTCTGCAATGTTCTCGAGGGTGGCACTCCCATATTCCATGTCAAACCCTGCAATTAAAAAGAATCAAATCTAAGTTATTTGAATTCCACCCATGAAACTAAAACACGTATCAGTAACAATGCTTGTGTACATAATCAAACAGAAACATTAGATATACTGCAGTAAGCACTTCCGGATTTGTACCAACAGAACCAGCACCATAGAAGAGTGATTTAAGCAGAAACAATTTAGTACTACCCGCAGACTAATAGGAATATGCAGATTTGTCCAAAGGACAATCTAGTAGGAATATGTAGATTTATCCAAAAGTCAAACTAGAAGAGTGATTTAACCAAAGCCCATAGGGGAGTAACACGCAGATTATGATGATCTCTGTTCAGAGTGGATGTTATCACTGAAGATTGAAGAACGCAATTGCAATGAACTGACAAAGAAGTGGACAGTGTGTTTGTGTTGCCTGAGAGCTGCAACTTTTCTTACTGCAGTTCTATTCCTCTTATTCTGAATTACAAAAGCAAGAGTAGACATCACGATTCGCTACAGTACAGTTTCAGAGAACTAGCTATCTGATAGAGGAAGATGCACTAGGATTTATTCAACAGGGGATTCGAACAGAACAGAGACCTTACCAGGTTGAAGACGCGCCGCGGAGGTCCAAGATGGCGGGGCCAACTATGTCGAGTGGCGGTGGTGGCCGCGGCGGCGACAGGGAGAATGACGCGAGAGGCGGTGGCCACGGCGGCGAGTGGCGGCCGCGGCGACCCCAGGGAGAAGGAGCAGGGAGCCGCGGCGACAGGGAGAACGACACGAGCGGCGGTGGCCACGGCGGCGAGTGACGGCAGGGAGAAGGAGTAGGGAGCCGCAGAGGTCCTCGAGGGCGGGGCTAGAGCGACGGGCGGCGGCAGCGGCGACGGGTGGCGGCGGCGGCGACGGCAGGGAGAAGGAGCAGGAGCCGCGGCAAGGATAAGGACGCGAAGGACCAGGGCACCGCTTTGTGGGCGTGAAGTCTGCTCCATAGTTTGTAAATTAACTAACATATTTTTCTACCCATCGCACCCTTAGGAAATTGACGGTTTGATTATGTTATACTGTTGCCTCCCCTTTGAACAGTACAGGGTATGGTAAAAAAAACTCTAAATCTTAATGCATCATCAGCTAGTTATCCATTAGTCTATATATTTATCTGTCTTGAGTAGTATCAGTTTCGTAACTGTGCCTTGATCACCGTTAGGTTTTGAGCTTATATATGCTATCGAACTGGACCATGTCATAATTGGGTGGTACTACTGTACTGTATTATGGATTGCCATTTGCGCTGCTTAATCAGTTGTTTCCCTATCTTCTTGCTGTTCCTTGTGATATGTTGAGAGTCGCACCTGCCTGGCACTGTTTCCCGTTTCTGGGTCTGGGGATGGGGTTGCTCCAAAGTTAATGATGCGATCGATCCATGTGTCACGGCTAGCCGCTGCAGTCAAAATCCTGCAGCCCTCTCGTGTCCAAAGTTAATCCAGATCCATGTGTCGCGACATCATCCGTAGCTCATCCACGCCTTAGTGTGCCGCCGAAGCTCTCTGGTGCATGCTCGTCCACGACATGCCCTTTGACATAACTCTCCTTCCCTGCACCACGTCGCAGCTCACTATCCTAGTTCGCCCACACCTAAGTGTGCCATTGCAGCTCACCCAAAGGCCCCAGACTTGCGCGTGCATGCGTGCCTATACGCGCAGCTCGACTCCCCTGCTTGCCCATGCTAGAGTTCATCGCTGCAGTTCGCCTCCCCTGCTTGCCAGTGCCAACGTCAGTGTTCATCGCTGCAACTCGTCAAGCGACATGCTCAAGGGGTGGCGTGATCTGCGATGAACAGCAGTACCAGTGGCGCGACGGCGCGACGGCGGCAGCAACTAGACCCTTTTGGATGTTATTGGAGCAAGGGGAAGAAGGTGCATGCTGGTCCATAAGATGGATTGCAATTATACTACGGTCTTCCTAAAACTCAGCTAGATGAGTTTTTGTTATGGTCTCATTCACCGTTGTAACCATTAGATCTGTGTTTTAAGATTCGTACGAAACATTTCTTTCGCGTGACTGGATGCATGGGTGTTCTCCTACAGGGCAGCCCCATTGATTTTGTTTTATCTGTCCTTTGTTTGTTTGACTATTGGGCTGGGCTATGTGCGCTTTTCTTTTCTTCGTATTTCCTAGCCCAATGAGAAACCATGGGATAATAGAACACAATTCCAATATTCTCCCATTAACTAAATTAGTGTATTCATTTTGTTTTTTAGATTAATATTCATTTGTTACCATAGATTGGATAATTGATTATTTAGTGATTTCACTATTTTTATTTGTCTCTTCCATTTATTCATTTTCTATTTTTGTTGTTTCATATTTTTATTTTTCATTTATTTTCTATTTTTATTCATCTTATTTGTTTTTATCTTGTGTACTTTTTTCTAATGATATCAAAGCCCATGCCTCCTTTTTGGTAGAAATGTTTTTTTCATGAGTTTTTCTGTCAAAAGTTTTGTGCTACAAAAGTTTTTAACTCTGGTCACATCTGCTAGTTTTTTAAATTGGGTTGTAATTACAATCTATCAACTCGGGTTGCAACTATTAGGTTTTACGTGAAGTCGCAACCGCGAGGTTTTCAAAAATGGTACGCGAACACCATTTTTCAAATGTGGCCGCGACTACGGGCTTTCATATCGTGGTTGTAACTGCAAGTATTCGAAGTCGAGTCGCAACTGTAGGTTTTCAAAGTCGGGGTAGCAACTGCAAGTGTTTAAAGTCAGGTCGCAACTGCAAGTGTTCAAAGTCGGGTCGCAACCGCAAGTTTCTGAAGTCGGGTCGCAACCGCAAGTTTTCAAAGCCGGGTCACAACTGCAAGTTTCCAAAGTTGGGCAGCAACTGCAAGTGTTTAAAGTCAGGGCGCAACTGCAAGTGTTCAAAGTCGGGTCGCAACTGCAAGTTTATAAAGTCGGGTCGCAACTGCAAGTTTTCAAAGTCGGGTCGCTACTGCAAGTTTCCAAAATCGGGTCGCAACTGCAAGTTCCCAAAGTCGGGTCGCAATTGCAAGTTTCCAAAGTCGGGGCCCAACTGCAAGTTTCCAGAGTTGGGTAGCAACTGCAAGTGTTTAAAGTCAGGGCGCAACTGCAAGTGTTCAAAGTCGGGTCGCAACTGCAAGTTTCTAAAGTCGGATGGCAACTGCAAGTTTCCAAAGTCGGGTCGCTACTGCAAGTTTCCAAAATCGGGTCACAACTGCAAGTTCCCAAAGTTGGGTCGCAACTGCAAGTTTCCAAAGTCGGAGCCCAACTGCAAGTATTCAAGTGTATTAAAAAAAGGGTGTTAGTACAAGTTTTGAAGCCGGGTCGCAACTGCCAATTTGCTAGTGAGGTCGCAATTACAAATATTAAAAGAGGGGCCCAAGTGCAAGTTTTCATAGTCGGGTTCCAGAGTCGGTCATTTAAAAAAATGATGGATTTTAATAAACAAATAAATAAATAATGCATGGGAGAAGACCGGGATAGATCATGTGCGCCAGAGGTGTCATGCCGGTGATTACTGCTGAACTGAGGCAAAACTGAAAAAACAACAAAGAAAACATCTTTTTAAGACAACTCCTATTGTTCTTCTTATGACTAGATATAGCTCAAGAAGAACACACTCCACAACTGTGTTATGGCAACCAAAATATGTTGTACAAATTAGCTCACTAGGACGTATGTGCTTCTTTTATGTATTCGTATGTTTGCTCTTCCATGAGTGACAATAGAAATGAAAAGGCTAAGCCCAAAAAACAACACGACATGTACAAACCTTGGAGAGAAGGAAAAAATCCAATCAACATATATGTTGATGTCATGTGAATGGGACCATAGATAAATCTCAGCTAGCGGAGTTCTAGGTACTCCCATTATACTAAGCTGTGCTTGCTATAATCCTACCTGTTTACATCAAGAATAGCAGACATATTTAATTTCACATGCAGTATATGCTTTGTTGAGCTTGCATTGCAGTAGCTTATTCGAAGGCTGGATATTCTCTTGACACAAATTAAGCAGCAGGTCGTAATTATTCTCCAGTTTATACGACTCCTCGTCTCCTCGCACCAGGCCAAGCTCACATTTAGATTTCACGCCGGGATGCTTGGCGTCCAGGCGATCGACGGCAGTGACGTCCTAGAAATCGGTGCCATCGACGTCCAACTGTCAGGAGCCGGCGTCCAAGCAGAGTCCAGAGATGAAGCCGGCCGGCGTTGTGACTAGAAGGCAGGGCTCACTGTCGGGTTCTAAGCTCATGTAAATACAGACATGGTAGGGCAGGACTGAAAGAAATACTCAGTTTCAGAACTGCGACATGCTCGGCTCTTTGGATGTTGACTCCACTCCACGCCCAGTTTCAGGAAAGAGTAAAATTTCACACAGAATAAAACGTATCACAGTTTCAAATTTCTTACACGAGTTTGGCACCAGGTGGCAAACTAGAGTGAACAAATGCATGAGTTTGTACATGACAATGAGACATCAGCTGCATTGCATCATCTTCTCATGTGCCATGAGAAGCAACTGCATTATTAAAAATACCCAAGTCTTCAGCGTGGAAGCATTTCGCTGGTCATACAACAAAAGCAACTCGTGTAGGATAACAACATACTAGTCAACTACTCCCTCCGTTCCTAAATATAAGACCTTTTAAAGATTGCACTATGAACTACATACAGATGTACATAGACATATTTTAGAGTATAGATTCACTCATTTTGTTCCGTATGTAGTCTTCTAATGAAATCTCTAAAAGGTCTTATATTTTGGAACGGAAGGAGTATAAGTACTCCCTTTGTCCGAAAATACTTGTCCTAGAAATATATAAAATGGACGTATCTATAACTGAAATAAGTCTAGATACATCTATTTCTATGACAAGTATTTCCGGACGGAGGAAGTAATAAGCATGATTTTGTCTTTCATGAAAAAAAAACATGGTGTTGTAGCGAAGGGCTATATCTTATCCATGATAAGAGAAATATTGTTAGAATTAGCGAAGAGAAATAAGCCATATACGATGCTCCACTCTATTCTACAAATTTTACATTAATTCTTGCAGTTATCATTGAGAATGGCGTTTTGGTTCCCGGAAGTGCACGCTCCTGCATGAATAGTAAACAAAAAAATATATTCTAATAGTTTTTTCTTAAAAAACAGATTTGTTTTGTAGATGTTCGTGTTAATGTCGCAAACATTTTAGAAAATTTCATGCGGAACGGAATAGCGATGTTTCACCTGTTAAAAAGCCAAATTTAAGATAACATTTGATGTTTTTGTTGTTGTTTTTTTTTCACAGGACAAAGATGTTTAAGTTTTTTGCCTACAAATTTGTATCTAGCATTTGAATGTGACAAGGAACACATCAATTTTTTGTTGAAATTTTTGTGACATTTAAAAAAATATTTAACGCGTGCGCTCTTGGGAGCACCAATGGATTTCCGATTACTATGTCTCTACATGTAGAATTTGGAAAATCATAATCATGATTTTAGACTTATACAAATGCCCTATTTATAGTAGATATATAGCCCCATGAGGAACCTAAGAGATCCCGCAACAGGCCGGCCTGCAAAACTCGTTTAAGAACGTCCACAAAACTTTTTTACGCTACAGTGAGCCCAGCCTGCAAAACTCGTTTAAGGACGTCTACAAAACTTTTTTACGGTACTGCGAGCCCGGCCGCAAAACTCGTTTAAGGGCGTCCACAAAACTTTTTACGGTACTGCGAGCCCTTTGACGGAATAGATCCCGTAAACCCGCCCCACAAATTTTTCGCGGGACGCGTTTACGGGATCTGTTCCGCGCCGAGGGCTTGCGGTACCACAAATAAACTCATAGGAAAAATATCGAGACACGTTCATCATCATTTGTTCATATCTAGTTCATCATCATATATATACGCCACTACTTGTTCATCATACTAGCACATCACATCCAAAATCATGCGCTACATACGAGGTATCAAGTTTAGCCTTTCAAATGCGCAATCAAACAAAACAAAAAAAATGCTCAAATGACATAGAGCAATCAAGCAACATCTTCATTGTTGCGAAGGATACCACCTCCATCTTCATGAACTTGGACCGGAGAGTGAGCACCACCATCTTCATGAACTTGGACCAGAGAATGAGCACCGCCACCACCACCATCATCATCATCATCAGCACCAGCACCACCATTCACATTGTTCGCCAAAGAACCAATCGCACCACCGGCGCCTCCATCACCACCACCACCACCATTCACTTGGTTTAATTTGCCGAAGTACCACCGCAATATCGAACCCATCCCCTCCGCCATCAGCACCACCACCACCATTGCCAAACAGACCACCCATGTCGAACTCTCCACCACCCATGCCGAAGCCGCCACCACAACCACCCATGCCGAACCCTCCACCAACATTGCCGAAAGAAAAGCCCCCTCCAAACCCAACACCACTACCGACCATAATATTTTGAAGCTCTATCTTCCTCCGGAGCATGACCTCCATTCTTTTCATCTCCCAAAATTCTCTTGCCATTGCGTCCATTCCCTCCCAATTCATCATTGATACTTGTGATCTATGATAGATTTTCTGCGAAGAGGAACAAATGACGCAACACAATACAGGTAAGTATTTCCCTCATTATAGAACGAAGGTTTATCGAAACTATAGGAGTAACAACTGTTGGAAATATGCCATAGAGGCAATAATAAATTAGTTATTATTATATTTCTTTGTTCATGATAATTGTTTATTATCCATGCTATAATTGTATTGATTGGAAACACAAATACATGTGTGGATACATAGACAAAACACAGTCCCTAGTAAGCCTCTAGTTAACTAGCTCGTTGATCAAAGATAGTCAAGGTTTCCTGACCATAGACAAGTGTTGTCACTTGATAACGGGATCACATCATTAGGAGAATCATGTGATGGACAAGACCCAAATTATGAATATAGCATATTGATCGTGTCGTTTTATTGCTATTGTTTTCTGCGTGTCAAGTATTTATTCCTATGACCATGAGATCATATAACTCACTGGCACCGGAGGAATACCATGTGTGCATCAAACGTCGCAACATAACTGGGTGACTATAAAGGTGCTCTACAGGTATCTCCGAAGGTGTCCGTTGAGTTAGTATGGATCAAGACTGGGATTTGTCAGTCCGTGTGACAAAGAGGTATCTCGGGGCCCACTCGGTAATACAACATCAGACACAAACCTTGCAAGCAATGTGACTAAGTGTAAGTTACGGGATCTTGTATTACGAAATGAGTAAATAGACTTGCTGGTAACGAGAATGAAATAGGTATGCAGATATCGACGATTGAATCTCGGGCAAGTCACATAACGAAGGACAAAGGAAACGACATACAGGATTATATGAATCCTTGACACTGAGGTTCAACTGATAAGATCTTCAGAGAATATGTAGGATCCAATATGGGCATCCAGGTCCCGCTATTGGATATTGACCGAGGAGTGCCTCGGGTCATGTCTACATAGTTCTCGAACCCGCAGGGTCTGCACACTTAAGGTTCGATGATGTTTTAGTATAGTTGAGTTATATGTGTGGTTACCGAATGTTGTTTCGAGTCCCGGATGAGATCACGGATGTCACAAGGATTTTCGGAATGGTCCGGAAATGAAGATTGATATATAGGATGGTTTCATTTGGTCACCGGAAAGTTTCGGGCATTACCGGCAGTGTACCAGGAGTGACGAATGGGTTCCGGGTGTTTACCGGGAGGGGCCCACCCACCCGGGAGTGAGCCCAAGGCCCTAGGGTGGCGCACCAAGTCCTTAGTGGGCTGGTGGAGTCAGCCCAAGAAGGCTATGGCGCCACAAGCAAAAATACCAAAGGAAATAAAAAAGGAGAGGGAGGTGGGAAGGAAGGAGTGCACTCCTTCCCCACCAAACCGAATTGGGGTTGGAGTCCAACTCCTGCCCCTTGGCCGGTGCACCCTTGAGGGCCTTGAGCCCCAAGTATAGCCCCTCCCCTCCTCCTATATATATTAGTGGTTTAGGGCTTTTTGAGACACAACTTTGCCACGTGCAACTCTAACCTATTCCACATAGTTTTACCTCTAGATAGGATTTCAGCGTAGCTCGGGAGGAGCCCAGCATGAGTAGATCATCACCACCACCGGAGCTCCGTCACGCTGCCTGAGAACTCATCTAGTTCTCTGTCTTGCTTGCTGGATCAAGAAGGCGGAGATTACCGTCGAGCTGTACGTGTGCTGAATGCGGAGGTGACGTCCGTTTGGCGCTAGGTCGGAACGGATCGTGTGACGGATCGCGAGACGGTTCGTGGGAAGGTTCGAGGGACGTGAAGACGTTCCACTACATCAACCGCGTTTCTTAACGCTTCCCGCTGAGTGATCTACAAGGGTACGTAGATCAAATCTCCACTCGTAGATGGACATCACCATGATAGGTCTTTGTGTGCGTAGGAATTTTTTTGTTTCCCATGCAACGTTCCCCAATAGTGGAATCATGAGCTAGGTTCATGCGTAGATGTTATCTCGAGTATAACACAAAAGGTTTCGTGGACGGTGATGTTCGATTTGCTGCCTTCCTTAGTCTTTTCTTGATTTAGCGGTATTGTTGGATTGAAGCGGCCCGGACGGACATAACTCGTACGCTTATGAAAGACTGGTTTGATCGATTGACATGCAACCTCGTTGCATAAAGATGACTAGCGGGTGCTTGTTTCTTCAACTTTAGTTGAATTGGTTTTGACCAAGGCGATCCTTGGAGAGAGGTTAAATAGCAATTTGCACATCTCAGTTGTGGTTTTTGCGTAAGTAAGATGCGATCATACTAGATACCCATAGCAGCCATGTAAAATATGCAACAACAAATTAGAGCACGTCTAACTTGTTTTTGCAGGGTATGCTTGTGATATGATATGACCAATGACGTGATGTGATATATTGGATGTATGAGATGATCATGTTGTAATAGTTAATATCGACTTGCACGTCGATGCTACGGCAACTGGCAGCAGCCATAGGGTTGTCTTTAAACTAATGTTTGTGTTTGCAGATGCGTTTACTATATTGCTAGGTCGTAGCTTTAGTAGTAATTGCATAGATAGCACGACAACCTCGATGGCGGCACGATGATGGAGATCATGGTGTGGCGCCGGTGACAAGAAGATCATGCCGGTGCTTTGGTGATGGAGATCAAAGAAGCACAAGATGATGGCCATATCATGTCACTTATGAATTGCATGTGATGTTAATCCTTTTATGCACCTTATTTTGCTTATAACGAAGGTAGCATTATAAGATGATCTCTCACTAAAATTTCAAGATGAAATTGTGTTCTCCCCGACTGTGCACCGTTGCAACAGTTCGTCGTTTCGAGACACCACGTGATGATCGGGTGTGATAGACTCAACGTTCACATACAACGGGTGCAAAACAGTTGCACATGCAGAACACTCGGGTTAAACCTGGCGAGCCTAGCATGTGCATACATGGCCTCAGAATGCATGAGACCGAAAGGTTGAGCATGAATCGTATAGTTGATATGATTAGCATGGAGATGCTTACCACTGAAGCTATTCTCAACTCACGTGATGATCAGACTTGAGTTTGTGAATTTGGATCATGTACCACTCAAATGACTAGAGAGATGTACTTTTTGAGTGAGAGTTTATTAAGTAATTTGATTAGTTAAACTCTAATTATCATGAACATAGTCAAAAGGTCTTTGCGAATTATGATGTAGCTTGCGCTATAGATCTATTGTTTTTTATATGTTGATAGAGAAAATTTAGTTGAAAGATGATAGTAGCAACTTTGCGGACTGAGTCCGTAAAACTGAGAATTATCCTCATTGCTGCGTAGAAGGCTTATATCCTTAATGCACCACTCGGTGTGCTGCACCTCGAGCGTCGTCTGACGATGTTGCGAACATCTGACATACACGTTTTTGATGACTACGTGATAGTTCAGTGCGTAATACTTAATGGCTTAGAAGCAAGGCGCCGAACACATTTTGAAACGTCACGGAACATAAGAGATGTTCTAATAGATGAAATTGAGATTTCATGCTAGTGCCCTTGTTGAGAGGTATGAGACCTCCGACAAGATTCTTTGTCTACAAAGTAAAGGAGAAAAACTCAATTGTTGAGCATGTTCTCAGATTGTCTGAGTACAACAATCGTTTGAATCAAGTGGGAGTTAATCTTCCAGATGAGATAGTGATGGTTCTCCAAAGTCACTGCCACTAAGCTGCTAGAGCTTCGTGATGAACTATAACACATCAATGATAGATATGATTATCCTTGAGCGGTTCACAATGTTTGACACTTCGAAAGTAGAAATCAAGAAGGAGCATCAATTGTTGATGGTTAGTAAAACCACTAGTTTCAAGAAGGGCAAGGGCTGGAAGGGATAATTCATGAAGTGGCAAACCAGTTGTTTCTCTAATGAAGATACCCAAGATTGAACCCAAACCCGAGACTAAGTGCTTCTGTTATGAGGGGAACGGTCACTGAGGCGGAGCTACCCTAGATACTTGGTAGATAAGAAGGCTGGCAAAGTCGACAGAAGTATATTTGATATACATGATATTGATGTGTACTTTACTAGTACTAATAGTAGCACGAGGGTATTAGATACCGGTTCGATTGCTAAGTGATTGGTAACTCGAAATAAAAGTTACGGAATAAACGGAGACTAGCTAAAGGCGAGGTGACGATAAGTGTTGGAAGTGTTTCCAAGGTTGATGTGATCAAACATCGCACGGTCCCTCTACCATCGGGATTGGTGTTAGACCTAAATAATTGTTATTTGGTGTTTGCGTTCAGCATGAACATGATTGGATCGTGTTTATTGCAATACGATTATTCATTTAAAGAGAATAATGGTTATTCTATTTGCTTGAATAATTAGCTTCAATGGTTTATTGAATCTCGATCATAGTGTTACACATGTTCATAATATTGATGCCAAAAGATATAATGTAATAATGATAGTACCACTTACTTGTGGCACTGCCGCTTGAGTCATGTTGGTGTAAAATGCATGAAAAAGCTCCATGCTAATGGATCTTTGTACTCACTCATTTTTAAAACATTTGAGACATGCAAACCACACCTGTTGGTATAACGCATGAAGAAGCTCCATGCAGATGGATCGTTTGGACTCACTTGATTTTGAATCACTTGAGACATGCAAATCATACCACATGGAACAAGAAAGTAGCTTGCTGGAAGTAATACATTTTTATGTGTGCAGTCCAATGAGTGATGAGGCACGTAGTGGATATCGTTATGTTCGTACTTCACTGATGATTTGAGTAGATACATGAGTATTTACTTGATGAATCACAAGTCTGAAATATTGAAAAGTTCAAAGCTATTTTAGAGTGTAGATCATCGTGACAAGAGGATAAATTGTCTACAATATGATCATAGAGATGAATATCTGAGTTACGAGTTTTGGTACACAGTTGAGACAATGTGGAAAAAATTTCGAATTCATGCCACCTGGAACACCATAGTGTGATGGTGTGTCCGAACGTCATAGCCGCGCCCTATTTGATATGGTGCATGCTATGATGTCTCTTATCGAATTACCACTGTCATTTATGGGTTATGAATTAGAGACAACCGCATTCACTTTAAATAGGGCACCGCATATTTCCGTTGAGATGACACGGTATAGACTATGGTTTGGAGAAACCTAAGCTGTCATTTCTTAAATAATTGGGGCTGCGATGCTTATGTGAAAAGGTTTCAGTCTGATAAGCTCGAACCCAAAGCGGATAAATGCATCTTCATAGGATATCCAAAACAGTTGGGTACATCTCCTATCTCAGATCCGGAAGCGAAGTGTTTTTTTCTAGAAACGGGTCCTTTCTCGAGGAAAGGTTTCTCTTGAAAGAATTGAGTGGGAGGGTGGTGGAACTTGATGAGGTTACTGAACCGTCACTTCAACCAGTGTGTAGCAGGGCGCAGGAAGTTGTTCCTGTGGCGCCTATACCAATTGAAGTGGAAACTGATGATGGTGATCATTGAGCTTCGGATCAAGTTACTACAAACCTCGTAGGTCGACAAGGTCGCGTACTACTACAGAGTGGTATGGTAACCTTGTCTTGGAGGTCATGTTGTTGAACAACAATGAACCTACGAACTATGGAGAACCGATGGTGGGCCCGGATTCTGACAAATGGTTGGAGGCCATGAAATCCGAGAGAGGATCCATGTATGAAAACAAAGTGTGGACTTTGGAAGAACTACTTGATGGTCGTAGGACTGTTAAGTAAAGATGGATCTTTAAAGGGAAGACAGACGATGATGGTGAAAAGTCACCATTAAGAAAAGCTCGACTTGTCGCAAGGATGTTTCCGATAAGTTCAAAGAGTTGACTATGATGAGTCTTTCTCACTCGTAGCGATGCTAAAAGTCTGTTGGAATTAAGTTAGTAGTTGCTGCATTGTTTATGAAATATTGCACATAGGATGTCAAAACATTGTTTCCTCAACGGTTTCCTTGAGGAAAGGTTGTATGTGATACAACCAGAAGGTTTTGTCGATCCTAAGGATGTTAACAAGTATGCAAGCTCCAGCAATCCTTCGATGGACTGGTGCAAGCATCTCGGACTTGGAATATACGCATTGATGAGATGATCAAAGCTTTTGGGTTTGTACAAAGTTTATGAGAAACTTGTATTTCCAAAGAAGTGAGTGGGAGCACTATAGAATTCCTGATAAGTATATGTGGTTGACATATTGTTGATCGAAAGTAATGTAGAATTTCTATAAAGCATAAAGAGTTGTTTGAAAGGAGTTTTTCAAAGGAAGACCTGGATAGAGCTACTTGAGCATTGAGCATCAAGATCTATAGAGATAGATAAAAACGCTAAATAGAACTTTCAATGTAATGCATGCCTTGACAGGTTTTTGAAGGAGTTCAAAATAGATCAGTAAAGTGTTGGAAATATGCCCTAGAGGCAATGATAAATAGTTATTATTGTATTTCCTATTTAATGATAATCATTTATTATCCATGCTATAATTGTATTGAATGAAAACATAAATACATACTTGACAAATTAAACGTTAGTTTTATCCCGCATTTTTTCAAGCCTAAATCATAATTATTTTAAAGCGCCTATTCACCCCCTCTAGGCGACATCCACGTCCTTTCAGAGAGGACGTGAATATTTGCAAAGTGCACATGGATCTGAATGTAGCAGATCCGCTGACTAAACCTCTTCCACGGGCAAAACATGATCAACACCAGAACTGTATGGGTGTTCGATTTATTACAATGTAAATCGCATGAGGACTAGATTATTGACTCTAGTGCAAGTGGGAGACTGTTGGAAATATGCCCTAGAGGCAATGATAATTAGTTATTATTACATTTCCTGTTTAAAGATAATCGTTTATTATCCATGCTATAATTGTATTGAATGAAAACATAGATACATGTGTGGATACATAGACAAAACAATGTCCCTAGCAAGCCTCTAGTTCGCTAGCCAGTTGATCAAAGATAGTCAAGGTTTTCTGGCTATATGCAAGTGTTGTCACTTGATAACTTGATCACATCATTAGGAGAATCATGTGATGGACTAGACCCAAACTATGAACGTAGCATATTGATCGTGTCGTTTTATTGCTATTGTTTTCTGCTTGTCAAGTATTTGTTCCTATGACCATGAGATCATATAACTCATTGGCACTGGAGGTATACCTTGTGTGCATCAAACGTCACAACAAAACTTGGTGACTATAAAGGTGCTCTACAGGTATCTCCGATGGTGTCCGTTGAGTTAGTATGGATCAAGACTGGGGATTTGTCACTCCGTGTGACGAAGAGGTATCTCCGAGCTCACTCAGTAATACAACATCTCTCACTAAAATTTCAAGACGAAATTGTGTTCTCCGTGACTATGCACCGTTGCTACAGTTCGTCGTTTCGAGATACCACGTGATGATCGGGTGTGATAGACTCAACGTTCACATACAACGGGTGCAAAACAGTTGTACACGCGGAACACTCGGGTTAAGCTTGACGAGCCTAGCATGTGCAGACATGGCCTCGGAACACATGAGACCGAAAGGTCGAGCATGAATCGTATAGTTGATATGATTAGCATAGAGATGCTTACCGCTGAAACTATTCCCAACTCACGTGATGATCGGACTTGAGTTAGTGAATTTGGATCATGTACCACTCAAATGACTAGAGAGATGTACTTTTTGAGTGTGAGTTTAGCAAGTAATTTGATTATTTAAACTCTAATTATCTTGATCATTGTCTAAGTCCACTTTGAAAATATTTGTGTTGTAGATCAATGGCTCACGCGACAGTCACTCTGAATTTTAATATGTTCCTAGAGAAAGCTAAGTTGAAAGATGATGGAAGCAACTTTGTAGACTGGGTTCGTAACCTTAAGTTGCTCCTGCAAGCTGGGAAGAAGGATTATGTCCTTAATGCTGCGCTAGGAGATGAACCACCCGCCGGGGCTGTCCAAGATGTTAAGAACGCTTTGTTAGCACGCAAGCAGGACTACTCAGTAGTTCAATGTGCAATCTTGTATGGCTTAGAGCCGGGACTTCAATGTTGCTTTGAGCGTCATGGAGCATTTAAGATGTTCCAGGAGTTGAAGTTTGTCTTTCAGAAGAACGCCCGGATCGAGAGGTATGAGACCTCCGATAAATTCAATGCTTCCAAGATGGAGGAGAATTCGTCTGTCAATGAAAATGTGCTCAAAATGTCTGGGTACTCAAACCGTCTAGATGAGCTGGGGATTGAACTCCCGCAAGAGGCTATCACTAACAGAATTCTTCAATCATTGCCACCAAGCTACAAGAGCTTTGTGTTGAACTATAACATGCAAGGGATGAACAAGTCACCCGGCAAGTTATTCGCGATGCTAAAAGTCGCAGAGTTAGAACTTCGTAAAGAGCATCAAGTGTTGATGGTGAATAAGAGCACTAGTTTCAAGAGAAACGACAAAGGAAAGAAGGGTAATTCAAAGAAGAGCGGCAATCCTGTTGCCAACCCAACGAAGAAACCCAAAGCTGGACCTAAGCCTGAAACGGAGTGTTATTATTGCAAGGGTATGGGTCACTGGAAGCGCAACTGCCCGAAGTATCTGGCTGATAAGAAGGCGGTCAAGAAAAAATCAGGTATATTCGATATACATGTTATTGATGTGTACTTAACCAGCTCTCGTAGTAGTGCATGGGTATTCGATACCGGTTCTGTTGCTCATATTTCCAACTCGAAACAGGAACTGCGGAATAAGCGAAGGCTGGCGAAAGATGAAGTGACGATGCACGTGGGAAATGGTTCCAAGGTTGATGCAATCACCGTCGGCACAGTTTCACTTCAGTTACCATCAGGATTAGTTGTGAACTTAAATAATTGTTATTTTGTGCCTGCGTTAAGCATGAACATTACATTTGGACCTTGTTTATTGCGAGACGGTTACTCGTTTAAGTCAGAGAATAATGGTTGTTCTATTTCTATGAGTAATATATTTTATGGTCATGCACCCAATGTGAGAGGATTGTTCATATTGAATCTTGATAGCGATGATACACATATACATAAAAATGAGACCAAAAGAGTTCGAGTTAACAATGATAGCGCCATGTTTTTATGGCACTGCCGCTTAGGTCATATTGGTGTAAGGCGCATGAAGAAACTCCATACCGATGGACTTTTGGAGTCACTTGACTTTGATTCACTTGACACGTGTGAACCATGCCTTATGGGCAAGATGACTAAGACTCCGTTCTCCGAAACAATGGAGCGTGCAAGTGACTTGTTGGAAATCATACATACCGATGTATGCGGTCCGATGAGTGTGGAGGCGCGCGGCGGATATTGTTATTTTCTCACCTTCACTGACGATTTGAGTAGATATGGTTATGTCTACTTGATGAAGCACAAGTCTGAAATGTTTGAGAAGTTCAAGCAATTTCAGAGTGAAGTTGAAAATCATCGTAACAAGAAGATCAAGTTCCTACGTCTGATCGTGGGGGTAAATATCTGAGTTTTGAGTTTGGTGCTCACTTAAGGCAATGTGGAATTGTTTCACAGTTGACACCGCCTGGAACACCACAGCGTAATGGTGTGTCCGGACGTCGTAAACATACTTTATTAGTGATGGTGCGATCTATGATGTCTCTTACCGATTTGTCGTTATCGTTTTGGGGTTATGCATTAGAGACAGCTGCATTCACTTTAAATAGGGCACCATCAAAATCCGTTGAGACGACACCATATGAACGGTGGTATGGCAAAAGACCAAAATTATCGTTTCTTAAAGTTTGGGGATGTGATGCTTATGTCAAAAAGCTTCAACCTGAAAAGCTGGAACCCAAAGCGGAAAAGTGCATCTTCATAGGTTACCCAAAAGAGACAGTTGGGTATACCTTCTATCTCAAATCCGAGGGCAAAGTGTTTGTTGCTAAAAACGAAGCTTTTCTTGAGAAGGAGTTTCTCTCGAAAGAATTGAGTGGGAAGAAGATAGAACTTGATGAGGTTGTCGAACCTCTAATCCCTCTAGATGGTGGTGCAGGGCAAGGGGAAACCCCTGTTGCCGTGGCGCTGGTTGAGGAGCAAGTTGATGATGATGATCATGAAACTTCGGATCAAGTTCCTATCGGACCTTGCAGGTCGACAAGATCACACACTGCTCCTGAGTGGTACAGTAATCCTGTCTTAACAATTATGTTGTTGGACAACAATGAACCTGCAAATTATGAAGAAGCAATGGTGGGCCCGGATTCCAATAATTGGCTGGAGGCCATGAAATCCAAGATAGGATCCATGTACGAGAACAAAGTGTGGACTTTGGAAGTACTACCTGAAGGCCGCGAGGCTATTCAGAACAAATGGATCTATAAGAAGAAGACATACGCATACGGTAATGTGACCGTTTATAAAGCTCGACTTGTGGCAAATGGTTTTTCACAAGTTCTAGGAGTTGACTACGATGAGACTTTCTCACCGGTAGCGATGCTTAAGTCCGTCTGAATCATGTTAGCAATAAATGCCTTTTAGGATTATGAAATCTGGCAGATGGATGTCAAAACGACGTTTCTTAACGGTTTTCTTAAGGAAGAGTTGTATATGATGCAACCCGAAGGTTTTGGCGATCCAAAGAATGCTAACAAAGTATGCAAGCTCCAGCGATCCATTTATGGACTGGTGCAAGCATCTCGGAGTTGGAATAAGCGCTTTGATGAGGTGATCAAAGCATTTGGGTTTATACAAGTGGTTGGAGAATCTTGTATTTACAAGAAAGTGAGTGGGAGCTCTATGGCGTTTCTAATATTATATGTGGATGACATATTGCTGATTGGAAACAACGTGGAGCTTTTGGAGAGCATAAAGGATTACTTGAATAAAAGTTTCTCTATGAAGGACCTAGGATAAGCTGCTTACATTCTAGGCATTAAGATCTATAGGGATAGATCAAGACGCCTGATAGGACTTTCACAAAGCACATATCTTGATAAAGTTTTGAAGAAGTTCAAAATGGACCAGTCCAAGAAAGGGTTCTTGCCAGTATTACAAGGTATAAAATTTAGTAAGACTTAGTGCCCAGCAACTGCGGAAGATAGAGAACAAATGAGTTCCGCCCCTACGCTTCAGCCGTAGGTTCTATCATGTATGCAATGCTGTGCAGTAGACCAGACGTCAGCTTGTCCATAAGTATGGCAGGCAGGTTTCAGAGTAATCCAGGAGTGGATCACTGGACGGCGGTCAAGAATATTCTGAAGTACTTGAAAAGGACTAAGATAATATTTCTCGTTTATGGAGGTGACAAAGAGCTCATAGTAAAGGGCTACGTCGATGCAAGTTTTGACACCGATCCGGATGACTCTAAGACTCAAACCAGATACATATTTAATCTTAATGGGGGTGAGGTAAGCTGGTGCAGTTACAAGCAGAGCATCGTAGGAGATTCTACATGTTAAGCGGAGTACATGGCTGCCTCGGAGGCAGCAAAGGAGGGTGTCTGGATGAAGCAGTTCATGACAGATCTTGGAGTTGTGCCGAGCGCACTAGATCCATTAACTCTTTTATGTGACAACACTAGTGCCATTGCCTTAGCAAAGGAACCAAGGTTTCACAAGAAGACCAGACACATCAAACGACGCTTCAACCTCATCCGCGACTACGTTGAAGGAGAGTGTTAGAGCATATTTCTCCATATGTGGTTTTGGTAATTGATGACAATTCCTATGGACTAATGGTTGCCTTAAGTTATATTTATATGATTTGTCCATAGGCACTTGTTGAAGTCCACCTGTTCGGTTCAAGGAGTTTATATGATGACCAAGATGGTATTCAAGGTATTATCCAAAGAATGGTCATAGAGACACAAGGTTGATCAAGATCGTCAGACAAAGAGTAAATCAAGATGATCAACACACAAAGCGTACAAGATATACCGAGAGGTATCAAGTGATCCCATGGTATGGTAAGCATTGTCCATTACATGTTTGTGTACTAACCCATGGTCTTCGTGAGAGTTCTATGTGGGGTTAGGTGTGTTTCGATGGGCTTGCGTCTAGAGGAAGATCTCATACAACCCATGAAGGATGACGTCAAGTGGTGATCGTCATCAAGATTGCGGTGTGTAATTTCAAGTGGATTAGCACGAAGATATCATCCTTGAAGTTTTCCGTCCATTCTGGTGGCAATGAACTTGTGAAGATATGAAGAAGAGTGGCTCAGCCATAGTGAGTATGGGGGAGCAATCAAATAGTCTTCATCAAGTCAACGCAATCAAGAAAGGTGGTCCATCTTGAGGAAGCCAATATCATCATCATCTAGCTCAAGAGGATGAGGTGCAAGGTATAGGTTTTCCCTTGATAGGTTTTCTGCTTTAGGATAGACTGTCGTACTGTCAAGGGGGGCTCTCAAGTGAGTAGCTTGATCGTATCGTTCGTTGAGAGCTCAAACCATTTGCATCCTTGCATCATACTTCTTGGTTCTTATTTGGTGTTTCTCTTTGTGAGTTTTAGATATTATGGTCATCTTCATGACAAGCTCGAGTTCATCGAAAACGGAGTCCATATGCATCTTCTATGATATTTTCTATGTTTGGAGTTTTTACCGGTCTTATTTGAAGAAGGGTTCTCACCATTTTATTATGGGACTTTTCTCACTTGTTTCTTATTGATATTTCTATCAAGATTGTGTTAGCCCGTGTCGTTAGCTTTCAAATAAACTTGGTTTCGTTGAATTTGGAGTCCGTATGCGAAAGTTAGAGCAGTTTCAGTATCCAGCGGTAGTACCGCTCCTGGTGCCAGCGGTAGTACCGCTCTTGTAGTTGTAGTGCCGCCCCCGGAGCGGTAGTAATTTTTAACTACCGCTCACTAGCGGTAGTACCTCTCTAGGAGCAGTAGTACCGCTCCGGGTGGGTGGTAGTACCTCTTCGGGATGGTAGTACCTCCCTCTGAGCGGTTGTTCTCCGTCGGACTTTTTGCGAATACTTTCTCTAGCGGTAGTACCGCCACGGGCTAGCGGTAGTACCGCCAGTGGCTAGCGGTAGTACCGCTCCTCCATGAGCAGTAGTATCGCTGGGGGCAGCGGTAGTACCGCTGTGCTCGGGCTGTAAGTGGGAGTAACGGTTTGATTCTTTCCCCCACTATATAAAGGGGTGCTTCTTCCCCCTTGGTGTTTTCTTATCTCTTGAGCTCGTGTTCTTCCCCCATTGTTGACCTTCTTAGAGCTGGCTAACTCTCAATCCCTCCAATGATTCTTGCTAGTTCTTGAGGGAAAAGAGAGAGGATATCTAGATCCATATCTCCACCAATCACGTTCTCCTCTATGTGAGGGGAACCCCTTGGATCTAGATATTGGAGTTCTTTGTGAGTTCCTTGTTCTTCCTCTCATATATTTCCATAGCTTTTGTTGTTGTGGAGGGATTTGAGTGTGAGGGACTTGACCACTTCGTGCGTTCTTGCCATTGCATTAGTTGCATCGGTTTGAGTTCTCCACGGTGATACGTGGAAGTGAGAAGTTGAGAAGCTTATTACCCTTTGGTACTTAGTACCCTAGAGATTGTTCTTCATCAATGCTTTGGCGTCCTAGAAGCTTGGTGGTGTCTCGGAGCTCAATCATTGTGGGGTAAAGCTCCGGGCAAGCGTCGGGGTCTCCAATTAGGTTGTGGAGATTGCCCCGAGCAATTGGTACGGGTACCGGTGTCCGCCCCCGAGGGTTGCCATTTGTACGGGTTCGGTGACCGCCCTCAAGGGTCCCTCAGTGGAATCACGACATCTTGCATTGTGCAAAGGCGTGAGAAGATTACGGTGGCCTTAGTGGCATCTTGGGGAGCATTGTGCCTCCACACCGCTCCAATGGAGATTAGCATCTGCAAGGCTGTGAACTTCGGGATACATCATCGTCTCCACGTGCCTCGGTTATCTCTTACCCGAACCCTTTACTTATGCACTTTACTTTGTGATAGCCATATTGTTTATTGTCATATATCTTGCTATCACTTAGTTGTTTATCTTGCTTAGCATAAGTTGTTGGTGCACATAGATGAGCCTAGTTGTTTTAGGTTTTGTGATTGACAAATTAAACGTTAGTTTTATCCCGCATTTCTTCAAGCCTAAACCATAATTATTTTAAAGCGCCTATTCACCCCCCTCTAGGCGACATCCAGGTCCTTTCAGAGAGGACGTGAATATTTGCAAAGTGCACACGGATCTGAATGTAGGAGACCCGCTGACTAAACCTCTTTCACGGGCAAAACATGATCAACACCAGAACTGTATGGGTGTTTGATTTATTACAATGTAAATCGCATGGCGATGTGAGGACTAGATTATTGACTCTAGTGCAAGTGGGAGACTCTTGGAAATATGACCTAGAGGCAATGATAAATAGTTATTATTATATTTCCTGTTTAAACATAATCGTTTATTATCCATGCTATAATTGTATTGAATGAAACATAGATACATGTGTGGATACATAGACAAAACAATGTCCCTAGCAAGCCTCTAGTTGGCTAGCCAGTTGATCAAAGATAGTCAAGGTTTTCTGGCTATATGCAAGTGTTGTCAGTTGATAACTGGATCACATCATTAGGAGAATCATGTGATGGACTAGACCCAAACTATGAACGTAGCATATTGATCGTGTCGTTTTATTGCTATTGTTTTCTGCTTGTCAAGTATTTATTCCTATGACCATGAGATCATATAACTCACTGGCTCCGGAGGTATACCTTGTGTGCATCAAACGTCACAACGTAACTGGGTGACTATAAAGGTGCTCTACAGGTATCTCCGAAGGTATCCCTTGAGTTAGTATGGATCAAGACTGGGATTTATCACTCCGTGTGACGGACAGGTATCTCGGGGCCCACTCGGTAATACAACATCACACACAAGCCTTGCAAGCAATGTGACTAAGTGTAAGTCACAGGATCTTGTATTACGGAATGAGTAAAGTGACTTGCCGGTAATGAGATTGAAATAGGTATGCCGATACCGATGATCGAATCTCGGGCAAGTAACGCACCGAAGGACAAAGGGAATGACATACATGATTATATGAATCCTTGACACTGAGGTTCAACCGATAAGATCTTCGGAGAATATGTAGGATCCAATATGGGCATCCATGTCCCGCTATTGGATATTGACCGAGGAGTGCCTCGGGTCATGTCTACACAGTTCTCGAACCCGCGGCGTCTGCACACTTAAGGTTCGGTGATGTTTTAGTATAGTTGAGTTATATGTGTGGTTACCGAATGTTGTTTGGAGTCCAGGATGAGATCATGAACGTCACGAGGGTTTCCGGAATGGTCCGAAAACGAAGATTGATATATAGGACGGTTTCATTTGGTCACTGGAAAGTTTCGGGCATTACCAGCAGTGTACCGGGAGTGACGAATGGGTTCCGGGTGTTTACCGGGTGGGGCCCACCCACCCGGGAGTGAGCCCAAGGCCCTAGGGTGGCGCACCAAGCTCCTTAGTGGGCTGGTGGAGTCAACCCATGAAGGCTATGGCGCCACAAGCAAAAATACCATAGGAAAGAAAAAAAGGAGAGGGAGGTGGGAAGGAAGGAGTGGACTCCTTCCCGACGAAACCGAATTGGGGTTGGAGTCCAACTCCTCCCTTGAGGGCCTTGAGCCCCAAGGCTAGCCCCTCCCCTCCTCTTATATATATTGGTGGTCTAGGGATTTTTGAGACACAACTTCGCCACGTGCAACTCTAGCCTATTCCACATAGTTTTACCTCTAGATCGGATTTCTGCGGAGCTCGGGCGGAGCCCTGCAGGAGTATATCATCACCACCACCGGAGCGCCGTCATGCTTCCGGAGAACTCATCTACTTCTCCATCTTGCTTGCTGGATCAAGAAGGCCGAGATCATCGTCGAGCTGTACGTGTGCTGAACGCGGAGGTGCTGCCCGTTCGGCGCTAGATCGGAACGAATCGTGGGACGGTTCGTGGGATGGTTCGAGGGACGTGAAGATGTTCCACTACATCAACCGCGTTTCTTAACGCTTCCCGCTGAGCGATCTACAAGGATACGTAGATCTAATCTCCACTCGTAGATGGACATCACCATGATAGGTCTTTGCGTGCGTAGGATTTTTTTTGTTTCCCATGCGACGTTCCCCAACAACAACCAACCCCCGTCTTCAGCGGCTACACACAAAAAAAACACTTGCACCCAACACAGGCAAGAGGATTGCAATCCCCTTGGACTCGTTATTTGCAAGCTTATGATTAGTGTGGTTGGTAGTAGATAATTATAAATCGCAAATAAAATAAAAATTAAATAAGAACATCAAGATATTATAGGTCTGTAAACTTATAAGTGAATAGACCCGGGGACCATAGTTTTCCCTAGTGGCATAACTCATGAAAGTAAGCATACGATGCGTAGACAAATTATTGTTGGCAATCGATAGAAAAGTGGATAGTTATGCGATGTTCACGACAATGATCAGGTGTATATATACATCACGTCCATAAGCAAATATGTGACTCCTGCGTGCACCTATTATGATTACTCCATACATCGACCGCTATCCAGCATGCATCTAGAGTATTAACTAAAATAGAGTAGTGCTCGTAGAATGATGCCATGATGTAGACAGAGAATTCAATTAATATGAACTAACCCCGTCGTTTTTATCCTTAGTGGCAATAATACAAAGACGTATCTTGTCCCCTTCTGTCACTGGGATATACAAAGCTGTCAGATTGAACCCATTACAACACACCCTCTCACTGAAGATAGATCAATCTACTTGACCAAAGCAAATCAATAGATCAGAGAGATTTACGAAGCTATGATGATCATGAACATAACAATCATAGAAAATTCAGAGAAGACTCAAATATTTATCATGAATAACCTCAACATAAACCCACAATTCATGTGGTCCCAACAAATGCACCGCACAAAAGAATTACATCGGATAGATCAAAGGGAATATGCGATGATCATTATATTGAAGATAAAGAGAGAGAGAGAGATAGCCATATAGGTACTAAATATGGACCTGTAGGTATGTGGTGAACTACTCACACATCACCATGGGAGCAACAAGGATGATGTAGAGGCCCTCCATGATCGACCCCCCCTGCGACAGGGCACCGCAATAGGGCTCTAGATGGGCACACGGCGGAATAGAATCTTGCGGTGTGGAAAAGTGTTTTGGGTGGCTCATTAGGGTTTTTGGGATACATGTGAATTTATAGGACGAAGAGGTACGCCAGGAGGCAGTCGAGGGGAGCACGAGGCAACCAGGCGCACCCTAGCCCCCTGGTCCTGCCTGGTTGAGTGGTGCTCCTCTCGTCAGGCCTCTGGACTCCTGCCGGCGCTTTCAGATCTTCCTTTTGTCCAGAAAAAATCACCAAAAAAGTTTCATTGCAATTGAACTTTGTTTTGTACTGTAAACCTAAAAAGCCAAAAACATGTAGAAAATAACAAGTGGCACTGAGCACTGGGTTAATAGGTTAGTGCTAAAAAATAATATTAATTGATATATAAACACCCAAAAAGCATCCTAGGATGATAATATAATAGCATAGAATAAAAAAAATATAGATACATTGAAGATGTATCAATCATCACCATGAGTCGATCCTCCTCAATGGTCCTCTCGTCCTTCCACTTTTGCTCCTCCAGGGCAATCTTGCACTCCTCAAAGTAACACCTATTCTCCCACTTCTTCTCCTTGTGCTTCTCTTTCTCCTCGGCCTAGGAAAATTTAGGATCCCAACGCTAGGCTAACATGGTCTCTTTCATCTTGTCCATCTCACCAATTTGATCTCTCAAAGTGATTGCCCTGGTCTTCCTCTTCACTCTTGCTTTATCCTTATTGTTTCCATCTGGTTTGTCCTTATTTCACCCTTCTCTTGGTGCATCATCGCTATCATCATTATCATCATCTTCCAATTTGATACCTTTCTTTGGGGGGCATTCTTTGTCCCTCAGCCTTCACCTCTCATCATACCAGAACTATTGCCAACAATGAGGAAGATTGAATGACGTACATTGTTGCCCGGGGTTTTATTATAGTACTCATTGACGATGCGATCCTACACACAAAAAACTGATACAAGTATGAGTTCTGCACTTGCTTCATATCAACACGGAGCCAAAGCCATCAAGACAAAGAAATACTAACAAAATCATCACTAGTGATGCCACATGGAGGTGCATTTCGCATGTGATCCAAGCATCCTCTCCATCAGACTCATTTTTTATGGTGTCCCAATAGCCTTGAAGTGACTTCGAGCTCTGGCCGAAAGGGAATGCCATCATTTGGTGGAATTTGTCCACGACCCTTTGCCAATAGGTTCCATAGCTTTGTCCGTTGCCGATCACAACATCAAGAGAATACTCTCCCATGCTTGAACTAAGCACAAATCCTTCGTCTTCGTGTAGTTGTCCGTCGTCCCCACTTGAGCATCACATTCGGCCCCGTCGATCACTTGCACTTCATCACCACTGTCATTCTCTTGATTCACCTCCGCCTCGACCTTAACATAAGTCGAATCAAAATCACCAAGTGGGCACTCAAATGCACCACGCTCTCGACCAACATCTCAGTATATGTGGAGGGCACATCTTGGGTACAAAATTTAACCGGCAAAGCTCAAACTAGTGTCCTGAACGCCCGAAGCATAGATCACCGGAGCAAAAAAGCAAACGAATGAAATTTATACCTCCCGCCTGTTTCATCGAACATGTTGTAGGCATACCAGCGGAGCCGCCGTGAATGTGGATGCCATGGGTGGACGATGGTGGAGGAGGAGCCCAAACCCTTGTCGAGATCACCTTCTTCCTCAGGGCCTTCGTCCTTGCATCGGATGGGACGATGAAGGGGGTTTTCTTCCTCGTACCCACGGCCTTGACAGGCACCACCGGAGGAAGACTGAAAGTTGGTGGTGCCGCAGGAGGTGCGCTGCCTTGGATGATGTGGTTCCCCTGCCTCTTCCTCTTTATGGCAACGACGGAAGGAGTTTGGCCATGGGAAGCGCGGGCGGACGGAGCGACGGTGGTGGAGCAGGCAGCGACACATGATATGGGGCACTCAGGGGTGGCGAATTGTCACGCCCAAGATGCGACCCTATCCTCAATTTGGCACGAAGGCCTCGTCAAGGATAGAAGCGCATCTCGTCGTGTCGCAAGAATGGATATCGTTACAAGTACATGTACTGAAAAGAAGAGATATATATAGAATTGGCTTACACTCGCCACAAGCTACATCAGAGTCACATCAGTACATTACATAACCACCAAGAGTAAGAGCAGGGTCCGACCATAGTCAAGGTTTTCTGACCATAGACAAGTGTTGTCACTTGATAACGGGATCACATCATTAGGCGAGTTCTCTAGCAGTGGCGGATTGAGCGACGGATTGGCTGCTGGTGTGTTCTCTGGAAGCGACGGATTGGTTGCTCGCGGGTTGAGCGACGGATTGCATGGCGACGGATTCCCTGATGGCGGCGGATTGCGCGACGGATTGGCCGCTGGTGTGTTCTCTGGAAGCGATGGATTGGCTGCTGGCGGGTTGAGCGACGGATTGCGTGGCGACGGATTGCCTGATGGCGGCGGATTGCGTGGCGGCGCATTCCCTGATGGCGGCGGATTGCCTGATGGCGTTTTCCTTGGTGGCGAATGATAAGCACGATGCTCCATGGCTGTTTCTGGAGGACAACGTGAAAATGGTGGCGGCGGCAATTGGAGGCAGATTAGATTGATGGCCGTCCCTAATTAATAGTAGGGTGAGTTAGATAAGGACGCGAGCGTGGTTTCTGTTATTATTTTATCCTGAGAATAATGGCAGCTATACCTAACTCTCTTTTTTCCTGAGAGTTGTACGTTGTACGTAACTCCCGTGCTGCACGATCAGTTCCATACATAGTATCAAGTTTTTTCTTAAAATTGTACGTGACTCCATTTTAGGGTTTTCATGAGTTCTATTTTAGGGTTTTTCTCCATCGAAAATGCATAGAAAATATATATAATGCCATAAAACAATGAAATTTGGCATCCATTTTTTCATTATGATATGATGTACTTTAAAATTTTTGAGACCAATAGAAGAAAAATAAAAGAAACGTACTAGGAGACTACCACTTGGCTTGTACCCGAACGACCTACTATGAATATGGTCTAATTTTGGGGATGAATAAAATCACATAAAATTTGGCCAATAAATGTGCATGCCCATGTTGGTCGTATATGCAAAATTTAAACGAATTTCGACACCGTATGCACGTTGCGTCACGTTCGGCTTGTATTTTAGTGTTTTTACTTCAAAAATACATAAAAAATACATACAATGCCATAAAACAATGAAATTTGGTATCCATTCTTTCCACTACGATACAATGTATTAGATTTGTTTTTAGACCAATTGAAGAAAGTGAAAAGAAACGTGCTAAGAGAGTCACCCTTTCGGCTTGTACCCGAATCCCTAACATGAACATGGTCAATTTTTGACCATGCATGAAATATCACAAAATTTGGCCAATAAATGTGCATGCCCATGCTGGTCGTATATGCACAATTTAAACGAATTTTGACAACGTATGCACGTTGCGTCACGTCCGGCTTGTATTTTAGTGTTTTTACTTCGAAAATACATAAAAATACATACAATCCCATAAAACAATGAAATTTGGCATCCATTCTTTCCACTATGATACAATGTATTAGATTTGTTTTTGGACCAATTGAAGAAAGTTAAAAGATACGTGCAAGGAGAGTCACCATTTCGGCTTGTACCCGAACCCCTACCATGAACATGGTCAATTTTTGACCATGCATGAAATCACACAAAATTTGGCCAATAAATGTGCATGCCCATGTTGGTCGTATATGCAAAATTTAAACGAATTTCGACACCGTATGCACGTTGCGTCACGCTCGGCTTGTATTTTAGTGCTTTTACTTTGAAAATACATAAAAATACATACAATGTCATAAAACAATGAAATTTGGCATCCATTCTTTCCACTATGATACTCCCTCCGTTCCTAGATGAAGGGTGTATAGTTTTTTACACCAATATTAACGCATGGCCTGGAAAACGAACTTTCGTTGGTTTTGGACATAAATGCCCCTACCATAATCACGTGAGAGTAGGGAAGAAAAAAAGGAATCCTCGATCCTCTCTCTCGGTAGTTGAGTTTGTTTAGCGTAACAAATCCCAGAAATCCTACGATGGCACATTCTCCCCCGATCCTGAGGGAAAGACTCCCCCAATCGCAGCCACCCCTTTGCTCCGCGCATTCTCACGCGATCAACATGGCGCGCGCCTCCTCCCGACTCTCTCCCGCGCGGCTAATCTTTTTCTTAACTAACCACAAATCTTACCTAACCACAACATGCACAACGTCACATGTAATCTCCTTTTTTCTAGGAAGGCCAAGCGTGGGACTAGCTATTGCAGGGGCAAAAGTGTCAATCAAATGAATACACCTTATAATCTGATTTTTTTCACAAAAAACTATACACCCTACATCTAGGAACGGAGGGAGTACAATGTATTAGATTTGTTTTTGGACCAATTGAAGTAAGTTAAAAGATACGTGCTAGGAGAGTCATCCTTTTGGCTTGTACCCGAACCCCTACCATGAACATGGTCAATTTTTGACCATGCATGAAATCACACAAAATTTGGCCAATAAATGTGCATGCCCATGCTGGTCGTATATGTAAAATTTAAACGAATTTCGACACCGTATGCACGTTGCGTCACGTTCGACTTGTATTTTAGTGTTTTTACATCGAAAATACATAAAAAATATATAGAATGCCATAAATCAATGAAATTTGGCGTCCATTCTTTCGAGTATGATATAATGTATTAGAAATTTTTTTGAAGCAATTGAAGAAAGTGAAAACAAAAACGTGGTAAGAGACTGAACCTTTCGGCTTGTACCCGAATGGCCTATTATGCACGTTCTGTCACGTTCGGTTTGTATTTTAGTAGTTTGTCATAAAAAAAAATGTAAAATACATAAAATGTCATAAAGCAATGAAATTCACCGTAGTTTCCGCCTGCATATGCTCTAAATGTTTATGACTCGACTTATCTATAGAATGTTTTTTAATGTTTTGTCTGTAATTATTTATTTATTATTATCGTTGCACTCTATACTTTGGTTAGATTCCGTCTGTAGATGATCTAAATGTTTATGACTCGACTTATCTGTACAAAAGAATTTTTTTTGTGACGCTAGTTAATATATTTTCCTAATTTTTAATTACAACCTCCCTGAAGTGAAGTAAATAATTATATACTTAAGAATTTACATCACAAGTATATGAATTTACATCACAAGTATATAATCAGCTGGTTTGGTTGGTGCACTAATTTGCTCGAGGTCATAGGTTCGATTCCCCCAATGAGCATTTTTAATGTTTTGTCTGTAATTATTTATTATTATCACCCTGTGTTACTTCTACTGCATTTTTTAATTACACACGCACTCTCCTGATGGTGGGCCATGACCAACACACCGGACACATACACTCTCCAACACATGGAACTTCGTCGTTGCGAATTCAGGGTTCTGAAACTGAACCTGAACGTGCATTTCTTCAGTCCGAGGCTAGACAAACAGTTGTATTGTAACCTCAGTAATGGAAGCACCCGCTTTCTGTAGGAACATGTCACACAAGTCACAAGTACACAACTTGCAGCCTACCAGGCAGAACAACAAGTCATAGTTACACAAGGCAGAAAAAATGTTAAATTCTCCTACACCTAATCTGTTGTTCTGCCTCTTGAGTCTTTTCCTCTTCCTTTTTTACATTGTGAAGGAACAGCTACAATCGTTTTGGAAATTGGATTCATACGGATAATTCTCGTTTGCATGGACCTAACTTCTGGCCTACAAAACAAGTGTCCTCGGAAGTGGCTGTAATTACATGCTGATGCTGATGCGTGGCCGTGGCTTGTTGTTGTCCCTTGTCTCTTATCAGGTTGATGGCAATAGCTGCAGCGAAGAAGATGTAGCACAGGGTCATGCAGTTCGCTGGAAGCGTGTTGAAGCCATCCACACCCAATATCGCCATGTTTCGGTACACAATGGCATACGGTGCTGTTATTCGGTGCCGCTTGTACCGATGTTATGTATATCGAATCTGATTAGTTATTATGGACGAACAATGCATATTAGAGCCAATGTAAATTCAGTAAAAGCAAGTAGATTATAAGTACAATGAAATTTGTCACATGCTCATGCAATCAAATGGTAGAGCAATAACTAGTCCAGTAATCACAAGTAATAGACATAACTTATTTAAAAAGGCTGCAACATATTAACTAGTACTCCCTCCGTTTCATCATGTACTGCATATATATTTTCTGAAATGTCATACCTGTTAAGCATACTAAATGTTCTGTCACACAATGCAACCAAAAAAAACTTCCAGGAGATGCATCACTTGTGCTAAACATTTTTTTCTTCTTGTACTTGGCAACAAAATTATACAGGTCCCGAGAAATAAAGCCTACCTTACTGTAACCACCACTATCCTTCTCCATTACTTCCATTATTTGATGTGTCTAAGGCCACCAATTCAATACTCAATGACATCAGCCTTTTGCACATCACTCAGCCCGCGATGTGATCTTATGAAAGCTGTCTCGTCAGGCTTAGCGAGTGGATGGTTATGTTCGTCCACAAAATCTTTTACAAACCATTCACCATTATCCATACGAAGCTCGATCTCCATCCGGGCGCCACATCCACAACGTGACAGCGGCCTAGGAGTTTGCACTCGTTCAATTTTTTCGAAGTGCTTCCTCGCCCGATATCCTTCTTTACAACAGACATAAAGGCGATGAAAAGCTATGTTCGTGCCCGACTTCCTGGTCAGTTCTTCCTTCCTAACACCAAAACCCTTTGACCGAGCATATGCATTATAGTAATTGTAACCTTCTTCCTCGCTGCCAAAAATTTGACTGATCACCATGTCATATTCTGCAATGTTCTCGAGGGTGGCACTCCCATATTCCATGTCAAACCCTGCAATTAAAAAGAATCAAATCTAAGTTATTTGAATTCCACCCATGAAACTAAAACACGTATCGGCAACAATGCTTGTGTACATAATCAAACAGAAACATTAGATATACTCCAGTAAGCACTTCCTGATTTGCACCAACAGAACCAGCACCATAGAAGAGTGATTTAAGCAGAAACAATTTAGTATTACCCGCAGACTAATAGGAATATGCAGATTTGTCCAAAGGCCAAACTAGTAGGAATATGCAGATTTATCCAAAGGTCAAACTAGAAGAGTGATTTAACCAAAACTCATAGGGGAGTAACACGCATATTATGATGATCTTTGTTCAGAGGGGGTGTTATCACTGAAGATTGAAGAACGCAATTGCAATGAACTGACAGAGAAGTAGACAGTGTGTTTGTCTTGCCTGAAAGCTGCAACTTTTCTTACTGGAGTTCTATTCCTCTTATTCTGAATTACAAAAGTAAGAGTAGACCTCACGATTCGCTACAGTACAGTTTCAGAAAACTAGCTAACTGATAGAGGAAGATGCATTAGGATTTATTCAACAGGGGATTCGAACAGAACAGAGACCTTACCAGGTTGAAGACGCGCCGCGGAGGTCCAAGAGGGCGGGGCCAACTATGTCGAGTGGCGGTGGCGGCCGCGGCGGCGATAGGGAGAACGACGCGAGAGGCGGCGGCGGCGACGTCAGGGAGAAGGAGCAGGGAGCCACGGCGACACGGAGAACGACGCGAGCGGCGGTTGCCACGGCGGAGAGTGGCGGCGGCGGCGACGGCAGGGAGAAGGAGCAGGGAGCCGCAGAGGTCCTCGAGGGCGGGGCTAGAGCGACGGGCGGCGGCGGCGGCGACGGCAGGGAGAAGGAGTAGGAGCCGCGGCAAGGATAAGGACGCGAAGGACCAGGGCACTGCTTCGTGGGCGTGAAGTCTGCTCCATAGTTAGTAAATTAACTAATATATTTTTCTACCCATCGCACCCTTAGAAAATTGACAGTTTGATTATGTTATACTGCTGCCTCCCCTTTGAACAGTACAGGGTACGGTAAAAAAAACTCTAAATCTTAATGCATCATCAGCTAGTTATCCATTAGTCTATATATTTATCTATCTTGAGTAGTATCAGTTCAGTAACTGTGCCTTGATCACCGTTAGGTTTTGAGCTTATATATGCTATCGAACTGGACCATGTCATAATTGGGTGGTACTACTGTACTGTATTATGGATTGCCATTTGCGCTGCTTAATCAGTTGTTTCCCTATCTTCTTGCTGTTCCTTGTGATATGTTGAGAGTCACACCTGCCTGGCACTGTTTCCCGTTTCTCGGTCTGGGGATGGGGTTGCTCCAAAGTTAATGATGCGATCGATCCATGTGTCACGGCTAGCCGCTGCAGTCCAAATCCTGCAGCCCTCTCGTGTCCAAAGTTAATCCAGATCCATGTGTCGCGACATCCTCCGTAGCTCATCCACGCCTTAGTGTGCCGCCGAAGCTCTCTGGTGCATGCTCGTCCACCACATGCCCTTTGACATAGCTCTCCTTCCCTGCACCACGTCGCAGCTCACTATCGTAGTTCGCCCACACCTAAGCGTGGCATTGCAGCTCACGCAAAGGCCCCAGACTTGCGCGTGCATGCGTGCCTATACGCGCAGCTCGACTCCCCTGCTTGCCCATGCTAGAGTTCATCGCTGCAGTTCGCCTCCCCTGCTTGCCAGTGCCAACGTCAGTGTTCATCGCTGCAACTCGTCAAGCGACATGCTCAAGGGGTGGCGTGAGCTGCGATGAACAACAGTACCAGTGGCGCGACGGCGGCAGCAACTAGACCCTTTTGGATGTTATTGGAGCAAGGGGAAGAAGGTGCATGCTGGTCCATAAGATGGATTGCAATTATACTACGGTCTTCCTAAAACTCAGCTAGATGAGGTTTTGTTATGGTTTCATTCACCGTTGTAACCATTAGATCTGTGTTTTAAGATTCGTACGAAACATTTCTTTCGCGTGACAGGATGCATGGGTGTTCTCCTACAGGGCAGCCCCATGTGCCCCATTGATTTTGTTTTATCTGTCCTTTGTTTGTTTGACTATTGGGCTGGGCTATGTGCGCTTTTCTTTTCTTCATATTTCCTAGCCCAATGAGAAACCATGGGGTAAGAGATATAAATGTAACGTTGTTACTTTTCTGTTTTGTCATTTCTTCACTGTAGCACTTTGTAATGATGTTTTTTTCGTCCAATTGTCACACAATAAATTATAGTCGTTGTGTGTTTTGTTCACGGGAAAAATAACACGCTATACCGTCCCTAGTAACATGTTATAGGACGTATAGAGAATTGTCTCGTTAAATTTATTAATGTATAATGTCGTGTTAATAACACGCTATAGCATGCTAATAATATATTTCTAGGGACGACACTATTTTATATAGTGCGTTATTTTTTTCCTTGGTTTTGTCCAAGGGAGGCGGCTCTAATTTCGTATAGGACGTGGCCCATGTGCATGAGTAGTAGATTTTTTGTTTTTTGTTTATGGAGCTAGGTTATATGGGCTTTTATTCTTCTTTTCCTTCTTCTTCTTTTTTACTCAGCGGAAAAAGGCAAAGAGGATATGATTCAATGATGTGAATCGTTGATGTGCTAATTGCATGTTATTGTAACTTGTTTTTCATTTTTAAATCTCGTTAGTGTCATCTGTTGACCGTAGCTTCTAGGGTCAGCTTTTTGTAACGACTTTCTTTTCACATATTTTTCTCCCATGATTAATTGCTGTTTATTTTTTCTTATTTCACTAATATGTAGTAGAATACAATTCCAATATTCTCCCATTAACTAAATTAGTGTATTCATTTTTTTTAATTTATATTCATTTGTTACCATAGATTGGATAATTGATTATTAAGTGATTTCACTATTTTTATTTGTCTCTTCCATTTATTCATTTTCTATTTTTGTTGTTTCATATTTTTATTTTTCATTTATTTCTATTTTTATTCATCTTATTTATTTTTATTTTGTGTACTTTTTTTCTAATGATATCAAAGCCCATGCCTCCTTTTTGGTAGAAATGCTTTTTTCATGAGTTTTTCTGTCAAAAGTTTTGTGCTACAAAAGTTTTTAACTCTGGTCACATCTGCTAGTTTTTTAAATTGGGTTGTAATTACAATCTATCAACTCGGGTTGCAACTATTAGGTTTTACGTGTAGTCGCAACCGCGAGGTTTTCAAAAATGGTACGTGAACACCATTTTTCAAATGTGGCCGCGACTACGGGCTTTCATATCGTGGTTGTAACTGCAAGTATTCGAAGTCGAGTCGCAACTGTAGGTTTTCAAAGTCGGGGTAGCAACTGCAAGTGTTTATAGTTAGGTCGCAATTGCAAGTGTTCAAAGTCGGGTCGCAACTGCAAGTTTCTGAAGTCGGGTCGCAACCGCAAGTTTCCAAAGCCGGGTCGCAACTGCAAGTTTCCAAAGTCGGGTCGCAACTGCAAGTTTCCAAAGTTGGGCAGCAACTGCAAGTGTTTAAAGTCAGGGCGCAACTGCAAGTGTTCAAAGTCGGGTCGCAACTGCAAGTTTCTAAAGTCGGGTCGCAACTGCAAGTTTTCAAAGTCGGGTCGCTACTGCAAGTTTCCAAAATCGGGTCGCAACTGCAAGTTCCCAAAGTCGGGGCCCAATTGCAAGTTTCCAAAGTCGGGGCCCAACTGCAAGTTTCCAGAGTTGGGTAGCAACTGCAAGTGTTTAAAGCCACGGCGCAACTGCAAGTGTTCAAAGTTGGGTCGCAACTGCAAGTTTTTAAAGTCAGGTCGCAACTGCAAGTTTCCAAAGTCGGGTCGCTACTGCAAGTTTCCAAAATCGGGTCACAACTGCAAGTTCCCAAAGTCGGGTCGCAACTGCAAGTTTCCAAAGTCGGAGCCCAACTGCAAGTATTCAAGTGTATTAAAAAAAGGGTGTTAGTACAAGTTTTGAAGTCGGGTCGCAACTGCCAATTTGCTAGTGAGGTCGCAATTACAAATATTAAAAGAGGGGCCCAAGTGCAAGTTTTCATAGTCGGGTTCCAGAGTCGGTCATTTAAAAAAATGATGGATTTTAATAAACAAATAAATAAATAATGCATGGGACAAGACCGGAATAGATCATGTGCGCCAGAGGTGTCATGCCGGTGATTACTGCTGAACTGAGGCAAAACTGAAAAAACAACAAAGAAAACCTCTTTTTAAGACAACTCCTATTGTTCTTCTTATGATTGGATATAGCTCAAGAAGAGCACACTCCACAACTGTGTTATGGCAACCAAAATATGTTGTACAAATTAGCCCACTAGGACGTATGTGCTTCTCTTATGTATTCGTATGTTTGCTCTTGCATGAGTGACAATAGAAATGAAAAGGCTAAGCCCAAAAAACAACACGACATGTACAAACCTTGGAGAGAAGGAAAAAATCCAATCAACATATATGATGATGTTATGTGAATGGGACCATAGATAAATCTCAGCTAGCTGAGTTCTAGGTACTCCCATTATACTAAGCTGTGCTTCCTATAATCCTACCTGTTTACATCAACAATAGCAGACATATTTAATTTCACATGCAGTATATGCTTTGGTGAGCTTGCATTGCAGTAGCTTATTCGAAGGCTGGATATTCTCTTGACACAAATTAAGCAGCAGGTCGTAATTATTCTCCAGTTTATACGACTCCTCGTCTCCTCGCACCAGGCCAAGCTCACATTTAGATTTCACGCCGCCGGCACCGGGATGCTTGGCGTCCAGGCAATCGACGGCAGTGACGTCCTAGAAAGCGGTGCCATCGACGTCCAACTGTCAGGAGCCGGCGTCCAAGCAGAGTCCAGAGATGAAGCCGGCCTGCGTTGTGACTAGAAGGTCGGGCTCACTGTCGGGTTCTAAGCTCATATAAATACAGACATGGTAGGGCAGGACTGAAAGAAATACTCAGTTTCAGAACTGCGACATGCTCGGCTCATCGGATGTTGACTCCACTCCACGACCAGTTTCAGGAAAGAGTAAAATTTCACACAGAATAAAACGTATCACAGTTTCAAATTTCTTACACGAGTTTGGCACCAAGTGGCAAACTAGAGTGAACAAATGCATGAGTTTGTACATGACAATGAGACATCAGCTGCATTGCATCATCTTCTCATGTGCCATGAGAAGCAACTGCATTATTAAAAATACCCAAGTCTTCAGCGTGGAAGCATTTCGCTGGTCATACAACAAAAGCAACTCGTGTAGGATAACAACATACTAGTCAACTACTCCCTCCGGTTCCTAAATATAAGACCTTTTAGAGATTGCAATATGAACTACATACAGATGTACATAGACATATTTTAGAGTATAGATTCACTCATTTTGCTCCGTATGTAGTCTTCTAATGAAATCTCTAGAAGGTCTTATATTTTAGAACGGAGGGAGTATAAGTACTCCCTGTGTCCGAAAATACTTGTCCTAGAAATATATGAAATGGACGTATCTATAACTGAAATAAGTCTAGATACATCTATTTCTATGACAAGTATTTCCGGACGAAGGAAGTAATAAGCATGATTTTGTCTTTCATGAAAAAAAAACATGGTTTTGTAGTGAAGGGCTATATCTTATCCATGATAAGAGAAATTTTGTTAGTTAGCGAAGAGAAATAAGCCATATACGATGCTCCACTCTATTCTACAAATTTTACATTAATTCTTGCAGTTATCATTGAGAATGGCGTTTTGGTTCCCGGGAGTGCACGCTCCTGCATGAATAGTAAACAAAAAAAATATTCTAATAGTTTTTTCTTAAAAAAACAGATTTGTTTTGTAGATGTTCGTGTTAGTGTCGCAAACATTTTAGAAAATTTCATGCGGAACGGAATAGCGATGTTTCACCGGTTAAAAAGCCAAATTTAAGATAACATTTGATGTTTTTGTTGTTGTTTTTTTTGCACAGGACAAAGATGTTTAAGTTTTTTGCCTACAAATTTGTATCTAGCATTTGAATGTGACAAAGAACACATCAATTTTTTGTTGAAATTTTTGTGACATTTAAAAAAATATTTAACGCGTGCGCTCCTGGGAGCACCAACGGATTTCCGATTACTATCTCACTACATGTAGAATTTGGAAAATCATAATCATGATTTTAGACGTATACAAATGCCCTATTTATAGTAGATATATAGCCCCATGAGGAACCTAAGAGATCCCGCAACAGGCCGGCCTGCAAAACTCGTTTAAGGACGTCCACAAAACTTTTTTACGCTATAGTGAGGCCAGCCTGCAAGACTCGTTTAAGGACGTCTACAAAACTTTTTTGCGGTACTGCGAGCCCGGCCCGCAAAACTCGTTTAAGGGCGTCCACAAAACTTTTTACGGTACTCCGAGCCCTTTGACGGAATAGATCCCGTAAACCCGCCCCACAAATGTTTCGCGGGACGCGTTTACGGGATCTGTTCCGCGCCGAGGGCTTGCGGTACCACAAATAAAATCATAGGAAAAATATCGAGACACGTTCATCATCATTAGTTCATATATAGTTCATCATCATATATATACGTCACTACTTGTTCATCATACTAGCACATCACATCCAAAATCATGCGCAACATACGAGGTATCAAGTTTAGCCTTACAAATGCGCAATCAAACAAAACAAAAAAAATGCTCAAATGACATAGAGCAATCAAGCAACATCTTCATTGTTGCGAAGGATACCACCTCCATCTTCATGAACTTGGACCGGAGAGTGAGCACCACCATCTTCATGAACTTGGACCAGAGAATGAGCACCGCCACCACCATCATCATCACCACCACCACCATTCACATTGTTCGCCAAAGAACCAATCGCACCACCGGCGCCTCCATCACCACCACCACCACCATTCACTTGGTTTAATTTGCCGAAGTACCACCGCAATATCGAACCCATCCCCTCCGCCATCAGCACCACCACCACCATTGCCAAACTGACCACCCATGCCGAACTCTCCTCCACCCATGCCGAAGCCGCCACCACAACCACCCATGCCGAACCCTCCACCAACATTGCCGAAAGAAAAGCCCCCTCCAAACCCAACACCACTACCGACCATAATATTTTGAAGCTCTATCTTCCTCCGGAGCATGACCTCCATTCTTTTCATCTCCCAAAATTCTCTTGCCATTGCGTCCATTCCCTCCCAATTCATCATTGATACTTGTGATCTGTGATAAATTTTCTGCGAAGAGGAACAAATGACGCAACACAATACAGGTAAGTATTTCCCTCAGTATAGAACCAAGGTTTATCGAAACAATAGAAGTAACAACTGTTGGAAATATAACATAGAGGCAATAATAAATTAGTTATTATTATATTTCTTTGTTCATGATAATTGTTTATTTCCATGCTATAATTGTATTGATTGGAAACACAAATACATGTGTGGATACATAGACAAAACACAGTCCCTAGTAAGCCTCTAGTTAACTAGCTCGTTGATCAAAGATAGTCAAGGTTTCTTGACCATAGACAAGTGTTGTCACTTGATAACGTGATCATATCATTAGGAGAATCATGTGATGGACAAGACCCAAATTATGAATGTAGCATATTGATCGTGTCGTTTTATTGCTATTGTTTTCTGCGTGTCAAGTATTTATTCCTATGACCATGAGATCATATAACTCACTGGCACCGGAGGAATACCTTGTGTGCATCAAACGTCGCAACATAACTGGGTGACTATAAAGGTGCTCTACAGGTATCTCCGAAGGTGTCCGTTGAGTTAGTATGGATCAAGACTGGGATTTGTCAGTCCGTGTGACAAAGAGGTATCTCGGGGCCCACTCGGTAATACAACATCACACACAAACCTTGTAAGCAATGTGACTAAGTGTAAGTTACGAGATCTTGTATTACGGAACGAGTAAATAGACTTGCTGGTAACGAGATTGAAATAGGTATGCGGATACCGACGATTGAATCTCGGGCAAGTAACATACCGAAGGACAAAGGGAACGACATACGGGATTATATGAATCCTTGACACTGAGGTTCAATTGATAAGATCTTCAGAGAATATCTAGGATCCAATATGGGCATCCAGGTCCCGCTATTGGATATTGACCGAGGAGTGCCTCGGGTCATGTCTACATAGTTCTCGAACCCGCAGGGTCTGCACACTTAAGGTTCGATGATGTTTTAGTATAGTTGAGTTATATGTGTGGTTACCGAATGTTGATTGGAGTCCCGGATGAGATCACGGATGTCACAAGGATTTTCGGAATGGTCCGGAAATGAAGATTGATATATAGGATGGTTTCATTTGGTCACCGGAAAGTTTCGGGCATTACCGGCAGTGTACCAGGAGTGACGAATGGGTTCCGGGTGTTTACCGGGAGGGGCCCACCCACCCGGAAGTGAGCCCAAGGCCCTAGGGTGGCGCACCAAGTCCTTAGTGGGCTGGTGGAGTCAGCCCAAGAAGGCTATGGCGCCACAAGCAAAAATACCAAAGGAAATAAAAAAAGGAGAGGGAGGTGGGAAGGAAGGAGTGCACTCCTTCCTCACCAAACAGAATTGGGGTTGGAGTCGAACTCCTCCCCCTTGGCCGGCGCACCCTTGAGGGCCTTGAGCCCCAAGGATAGCCCCTCCCCTCCTCCTATATATATTAGTGGTTTAGGGCTTTTTGAGACACAACTTTGCCACGTGCAACTCTAACCTATTCCACATAGTTTTACCTCTAGATCGGATTTCAGCGTAGCTCGGGCGGAGCCCAGCAGGAGTAGATCATCACCACCACCGGAGCTCCATCACGCTGCCTGAGAACTCATCTACTTCTCTGTCTTGCTTGCTGGATCAAGAAGGCCGAGATTATCGTCGAGCTGTACGTGTGCTGAATGCGGAGGTGACGTCCGTTTGGCGCTGGGTCGGAACGGATCGTGTGACGGATCGCGAGACGGTTCGTGGGAAGGTTCGAGGGGCGTGAAGACGTTCCACTACATCAACCGCGTTTCTTAACGCTTCCCGCTGAGTGATCTACAAGGGTACGTAGATCAAATCTCCACTCGTAGATGGACATCACCATGATAGGTCTTTGTGTGCGTAGGAATTTTTTTGTTTCCCATGCAACGTTCCCCAATAGTGGAATCATGAGCTAGGTTCATGCTTAGATGTTATCTCGAGTAGAACACAAAAGGTTTCGTGGATGGTGATGTTCGATTTGTTGCCCTCCTTAGTCTTTTCTTGATTTAGCGGTATTGTTGGATTGAAGCGGCCCGTACAGACATAACTCGTACGCTTATGAGAGACTGGTTTGATCGATTGACATGCAACCTCGTTGCATAAAGATGACTAGCGGGTGCCTGTTTCTTCAACTTTAGTTGAATTGGTTTTGACCGAGGCGGTCCTTGGAGAGAGGTTAAATAGCAATTTGCACATCTCAGTTGTGGTTTTTGCGTAAGTAAGATGCGATCATACTAGATACCCATAGCAGCCATGTAAAACATGCAACAACAAATTAGAGGACGTCTAACTTGTTTTTGCAGGGTATGCTTGTGATATGATATGGCCAATGACGTGATGTGATATATTGGATGTATGAGATGATCATGTTGTAATAGTTAATATCGACTTGCACGTCGATGCTACGGCAACCGGCAGCAGCCATAGGGTTGTCTTTAAACTAATGTTTGCGTTTGCAGATGCGTTTACTATATTGCTAGGTCGTAGCTTTAGTAGTAATTGCATAGATAGCACGACAACCTCGATGGCGGCACGATGATGGAGATCATGGTGTGGCGCCGGTGACAAGAAGATCATGCCGGTGCTTTGGTGATGGAGATCAAAGAAGCACAAGATGATGGCCATATCATGTCACTTATGAATTGCATGTGATGTTAATCCTTTTATGCACCTTATTTTGCTTATAACGAAGGTAGCATTATAAGATGATCTCTCAGTAAAATTTCAAGATGAAATTGTGTTCTCCCCGACTGTGCACCGTTGCAACAGTTCGTCGTTTCGAGACACCACGTGATGATCGGGTGTGATAGACTCAACGTTCACATACAACGGGTGCAAAACAGTTGCACATGCAGAACACTCGGGTTAAACCTGACGAGCCTAGCATATGCATACATGGCCTCAGAACGCATGAGACCGAAAGGTTGAGCATGAATCGTATAGTTGATATGATTAGCATGGAGATGCTTACCACTGAAGCTATTCTCAACTCACGTGATGATCAGACTTGAGTTAGTGAATTTGGATCATGTACCACTCAAATGACTAGAGAGATGTACTTTTTGAGTGAGAGTTTATTAAGTAATTTGATTAGTTAAACTCTAATTATCATGAACATAGTCAAAAGGTCTTTGCGAATTATGATGTAGCTTGCGCTATAGATCTATTGTTTTTTATATGTTGATAGAGAAAATTTAGTTGAAAGATTATAGTAGCAACTTTGCGGACTGAGTCCATAAAACTGAGAATTATCCTCGTTGCTGCGTAGAAGGCTTATATCCTTAATGCACCACTCGGTGTGCTGCACCTCGAGCGTCGTCTGACGATGTTGCGAACATCTGACATACACGTTTTTGATGACTACGTGATAGTTCAGTGCGTAATACTTAATGGCTTAGAAGCAAGGCGCCGAACACATCTTGAAACGTCATGGAACATAAGAGATGTTCTAAGAGATGAAATTGAGATTTCATGCTAGTGCCCTTGTTGAGAGGTATAAGACCTCCGACAAGATTCTTTGTCTACAAAGTAAAGGAGAAAAACTCAATTGTTGAGCATGTTCTCAGATTGTCTGAGTACAACAATCGCTTGAATCAAGTGGGAGTTAATCTTCCAGATGAGATAGTGATGGTTCTCCAAAGTCACTGCCACTAAGCTGCTAGAGCTTCGTGATGAACTATAACACATCAATGATAGATATGATTATCCTTGAGCGGTTCACAATGTTTGACACTTCGAAAGTAGAAATCAAGAAGGAGCATCAATTGTTGATGGTTAGTAAAACCACTAGTTTCAAGAAGGGCAAGGGCTGGAAGGGATAATTCATGAAGTGGCAAACCAGTTGTTGCTCTAATGAAGATACCCAAGATTGAACCCAAACCCGAGACTAAGTGCTTCTGTTATGAGGGGAACGGTCACTGAGGCGGAGCTACCCTAGATACTTGGTAGATAAGAAGGCTGGCAAAGTCGACAGAAGTATATTTGATATACATGATATTGATGTGTACTTTACTAGTACTAATAGTAGCACGAGGGTATTAGATACCGGTTCGATTGCTAAGTGATTGGTAACTCGAAATAAAAGCTACGGAATAAACGAGACTAGCTAAAGGCGAGGTGACGATAAGTGTTGAAAGTGTTTCCAAGGTTGATGTGATCAAACATCGCACGGTCCCTCTACCATCGGTATTGGTGTTAGACCTAAATAATTGTTATTTGGTGTTTGCGTTGAGCATGAACATGATTGGATCGTGTTTATTGCAATACAATTATTCATTTAAAGAGAATAATGGTTATTCTATTTGCTTGAATAATTACCTTCAATGGTTTATTGAATCTCGATCGTAGTCTTACACATGTTCATAATATTGATGCCAAAAGATATAAAGTAATAATGATAGTACCACTTACTTGTGGCACTGCCGCTTGAGTCATGTTGGTGTAAAATGCATGAAAAAGCTCCATGCTAATGGATCTTTGTACTCACTTATTTTTGAAACATTTGAGACATGCAAACCACACCTGTTGGTATAAGGCATGAAGAAACTCCATGCAGATGGATCATTTGGACTCACTTGATTTTGAATCACTTGAGACATGCAAATCATACCACATGGGACAAGAAAGTAGCTTGTTGGAAGTAATACATTTTTATGTGTGCAGTCCAATGAGTGATGAGGCACGTAGTGGATATCGTTATGTTCGTACTTCACTGATGATTTGAGTAGATACATGAGTATTTACTTGATGAATCACAAGTCTGAAATATTGAAAAGTTCAAAGATATTTTAGAGTGTAGATCATCGTGACAAGAGGATAAATTGTCTATGATATGATCATAGAGATGAATATCTGAGTTGCGAGTTTTGGTACACAGTTGAGACAATGTGGAAATTTTTTCGAATTCATGCCACCTGGAACACCATAGTGTGATGGTGTGTCCGAACGTCATAGCCGCGCCCTATTTGATATGGTGCATGCTATGATGTCTCTTATCGAATTACCACTGTCATTTATGGGTTATGCATTAGAGACAACCGCATTCACTTTAAATAGGGCACCGCATATTTCCGTTGAGATGACATGGTATAGACTATGGTTTGGAGAAACCTAAGCTGTCATTTCTTAAATAATTGAGGCTGCGATGCTTATGTGAAAAGGTTTCAGTCTGATAAGCTCGAACCCAAAGCGGATAAATGCATCTTCATAGGATATCCAAAACAGTTGGGTACATCTCCTATCTCAGATCCGGAAGCGAAGTGTTTGTTTCTAGAAACGGGTCCTTTCTCGAGGAAAGGTTTCTCTCGAAAGAATTGAGTGGGAGGATGGTGGAACTTGATGAGGTTACTGAACCGTCACTTCAACCAGTGTGTAGCAGGGCGCAGAAAGTTGTTCCTGTGGCGCCTATACCAATTGAAGTGGAAACTGATGATGGTGATCATTGAGCTTCGGATCAAGTTACTACAAACCTCGTAGGTCGACAAGGTCGCGTACTACTACAGAGTGGTACGGTGACCTTGTCTTGGAGGTCATGTTGTTGAACAACAATGAACCTACGAGCTATGGAGAACCGATGGTGGGCCCGGATTCCGACAAATGGTTGGAGGCCATGAAATCCGAGAGAGGATCCATGTATGAAAACAAAGTGTGGACTTTGGAAGAACTACTTGATGGTCGTAGGACTGTTAAGTAAAGATGGATCTTTGAAGGGAAGACAAACGATGATGGTGAAAAGTCACCATTAAGAAAAGCTCGACTTGTCGCAAGGATGTTTTCGATAAGTTCAAAGAGTTGACTATGATGAGTCTTTCTCACTCGTAGCGATGCTAAAAGTCTGTTGGAATTAAGTTAGTAGTTGCTGCATTGTTTATGAAATATTGCACATAGGATGTCAAAACATTGTTTCCTCAACGGTTTCCTTGAGGAAAGGTTGTATGTGATACAACCAGAAGGTTTTGTCGATCCTAAGGATGTTAACAAGTATGCAAGCTCCAGCAATCCTTCGATGGACTGGTGCAAGCATCTCGGACTTGGAATATACGCATTGATGAGATGATCAAAGCTTTTGGGTTTGTACAAAGTTTATGAGAAACTTGGAAATATGCCCTAGAGGCAATGATAAATAGTTATTATTGTATTTCCTGTTTAAAGATAATCATTTATTATCCATGCTATAATTGTATTGAATGCAAACATAAATACATACTTGACAAATTAAACGTTAGTTTTATCCCGCATTTTTTCAAGCCTAAACCATAATTATTTTAAAGCGCCTATTCACCCCCCTCTAGGCGACATCCACGTCCTTTCAGAGAGGACGTGAATATTTGCAAAGTGCACACGGATCTGAATGTAGCAGACCCGCTGACTAAACCTCTTCCACGGGCAAAACATGATCAACACCAGAACTGTATGGGTGTTCGATTTATTACAATGTAAATCGCATGGCGATGTGAGGACTAGATTATTGACTCTAGTGCAAGTGGGAGACTGTTGGAAATATGCCCTAGAGGCAATGATAAATAGTTATTATTATATTTCCTGTTTAAACATAATCGTTTATTATCCATGTTATAATTGTATTGAATGAAACATAGATACATGTGTGGATACATAGACAAAACAATGTCCCTAGCAAGCCTCTAGTTGGCTAGCCAGTTGATCAAAGATAGTCAAGGTTTTCTCGCTATATGCAAGTGTTGTCAGTTGATAACTGGATCACATCATTAGGAGAATCATGTGATAGACTAGACCCAAACTATGAACGTAGCATATTGATCGTGTCGTTTTATTGCTATTGTTTTCTGCTTGTCAAGTATTTGTTCCTATGACCATGAGATCATATAACTCGCTGGCTCCGGACGTATACCTTGTGTGCATCAAACGTCACAACGTAACTGGGTGACTATAAAGGTTCTTTATAGGTATCTCCGAAGGTATCCCTTGAGTTAGTATGGATCAAGACTGGGATTTGTCACTCCGTGTGACGGACAGGTATCTCGGGGCCCACTCGGTAATACAACATCACACACAAGCCTTGCAAGAAATGTGACTAAGTGTAAGTCACGGGATCTTGTATTACAGAATGAGTAAAGTGACTTGCCGGTAATGAGATTGAAATAGGTATGCGGATACCGATGATCGAATCTCGGGCAAGTAACACACCGAAGGACAAAGGGAATGACATACATGATTATATGAATCCTTGACACTGAGGTTCAACCGATAAGATCTTCGGAGAATATGTAGGATCCAATATAGGCATCCATGTCCCGCTATTGGATATTGACCGAGGAGTGCCTCGGGTCATGTCTACACAGTTCTCGAACCCGCGGTGTCTGCACACTTAAGGTTCGATGATGTTTTAGTATAGTTGAGTTATATGTGTGGTTACCGAATGTTGTTTGGAGTCCAGGATGAGATCATGAACGTCACGAGGGTTTCCGAAATGGTCCGAAAACGAAGATTGATATATAGGACGGTTTCATTTGGTCACTGGAAAGTTTCGGGCATTACCGGCAGTGTACCGGGAGTGACGAATGGGTTCCGGGTGTTTACCGGGTGGGGCCCACCCACCCGGGAGTGAGCCCAAGGCCCTAGGGTGGCGCACCAAGCTCCTTAGTGGGCTTGTGGAGTCAACCCATGAAGGCTATGGCGCCACAAGCAAAAATACCAAAGGAAAGAAAAAAAGGAGAGGGAGGTGGGAAGGAAGGAGTGGACTCCTTCCCCACGAAACCGAATTGGGGTTGGAGTCCAACTCCTCCCCCTTGGCCGGCGCACCCTTGAGGGCCTTGAGCCCCAAGGCTAGCCCCTCCCCTCCTCTTATATATATTGGTGGTTTAGGGATTTTTGAGACACAACTTCGCCACGTGCAACTCTAGCCTATTCCACATAGTTTTACCTCTGGATCGGATTTCTGCGGAGCTCGGGCGGAGCCGTGCAGGAGTATATCATCACCACCACCGGAGCGCCGTCATGCTTCCGGAGAACTCATCTACTTCTCCATCTTGCTTGCTGGATCAAGAAGGCCGAGATCATCGTCGAGCTGTACGTGTGCTGAACGCGGAGGTGCCGCCCGTTCGGCGCTAGATCGGAACGAATCGTGGGACGGATCGCAAGACGGTTCGTGGGATGGTTCGAGGGACGTGAAGACATTCCACTACATCAACCGCGTTTCTTAACGCTTCCCGTTGAGCGATCTACAAGGGTACGTAGATCTAATCTCCACTCGTAGATGTACATCACCATGATAGGTCTTTGCGTGCGTAGGATTTTTTTTGTTTCCCATGCAACGTTCCCCAACAACAACCAACCCCCGTCTTCAGCGGCTACACACAGAAAAACACTTGCACCCAACACAAGCAAGAGGATTGTCAATCCCCTAGGACTCGTTATTTGCAAGCTTATGAGTAGTGTGGTTGGTAGTAGATAATTATAAATCGCAAATAAAATAAAAAATAAGAACATCAAGATATTATAGGTCTCTAACTTATAAGTGAATAGACCCGGGGTCCATAGTTCTCCCTAGTGGCATAACTCATGAAAGTAAGCATACGATGGGTAGACAAATTATTGTTGGCAATCGATAGAAAAGTGGATAGTTATGCGATGTTCACGACAATGATCAGGTGTATATATGCATCACGTCCATAAGCAAATATGTGACTCCTGCGTGCACCTATTATGATTACTCCACACATCGACCGCTATCCAGCATGCATCTAGAGTATTAACTAAAATAGAGTAGTGCTCGGAGAATGATGCCATGATGTAGACAGAGAATTCAATTAATATGAACTAACCCCGTCGTTTTTATCCTTAGTGGCAATAATACAAAGACGTATCTTGTCCCTTTCTGTCACTGGGATATACAAACCTGTCAGATTGAACCCACTACAACACACCCTCTCACTGAAGATAGATCAATCTACTTGACCAAAGCAAATCAATAGATCAGAGAGATTTACGAAGCTATGATGATCATGAACATAACAATCATAAAAAATTCAGAGAAGACTCAAATATTTATCATGAATAACCTCAACATAAACCCACAATTCATGTGGTCCCAACAAATGCACCGCACAAAAGAATTACATCGGATAGATCAAAGGGAATATGCGATGATCATTATATTGAAGATAAAGAGAGAGAGAGAGAGAGAGAGAGAGAGAGAGAGAGAGAGAGATAGCCATATAGGTACTAATTATGGACCTGTAGGTATGTGGTGAACTACTCACACATCACCATGGGAGCAACAAGGATGATGTAGAGGCCCTCCATGATCGACCCCCCCCCCTGCGACAGGGCACCGCAATAGGGCTCCAGATGGGCACACGGCGGAATAGAATCTTGCGGTGTGGAAAAGTGTTTTGGGTGGCTCACTAGGGTTTTTGGGATACATGTGAATTTATAGGACGAAGAGGTACGCCAGGAGGCAGTCGAGGGGAGCACGAGGCAACCAGGCGCACCCTAGCCCCCTGGTCCTGCCTGGTTGAGTGGTGCTCCTCTCGTCAGGCCTCTGGACTCCTGCCGGCGCTTTCAGATCTTCCTTTTGTCCAGAAAAAATCACCAAAAAAGTTTCATTGCAATTGAACTTTGTTTTGTACTGTAAACCTAAAAAGCCAAAAACATGCAGAAAATAACAAGTGGCACTGGGCATTGGGTTAATAGGTTAGTGCTAAAAAATAATATTAATTGATATATAAATACCCAAAAAGCATCCTAAAATGATAATATAATAACATAGAATAAAAAATATAGATAAATTGGAGATGTATCAATCATCACCATGAGTCGATCCTCCTCAATGGTCCTCTCGTCCTTCCACTTTTGCTCCTCTAGGGCAATCTTGCACTCCTCAAAGTAACACCTATTCTCCCACTTCTTCTCCTTGTGCTTCTCTTTCTCCTCGGCCTAGGAAAATTTAGCATCCCAACGCTAGGCTAACATGGTCTCTTTCATCTTGTCCATCTCACCAATTTGATCTCTCAAAGTGATTGCCCTGGTCTTCCTCTTCACTCTTGCTTTATCCTTCTTGTTTCCATCTGGTTTGTCCTTATTTCACCCTTCTCTTGGTGCATCATCGCTATCATCATTATTATCATCTTCCAATTTGATACCTTTCTTTGGGGGGCATTATTTGTCCCTCAGCCTTCACCTCTCATCATCCCAGAACCATTGCCAACAATGAGGAAGATTGAATGACGTACGTTGTTGCCCGGGTTTTTATTATAGTACTCATTGACGATGCGATCCTACACACAAAAAATTGATACAAGTATGAGTTCTGCACTTGGTTCATATCAACACGGAGCCAAAGCCATCAAGACAAAGAAATACTAACAAAATCATCACTAGTGATGCCACATGGAGGTGCATTTCGCATGTGATCCAAGCATCCTCTCCATCAGACTCATTTTTTATGGTGTCCCAATAGCCTTGAAGTGACTTCGAGCTCTGGCCGAAAGGGAATGCCATCATTTGGTGGAATTTGTCCACGACCCTTTGCCAATAGGTTCCATAGCTTTGTCCGTTGCCGATCACAACATCAAGAGAATACTCTCCCATGCTTGAACTAAGCACAAATCCTTCGTCTTCGTGTAGTTGTCCGTCCTCCCCACTTGAGCATCACATTCGGCCCCGTCGATCACTTGCACTTCATCACCACTGTCATTCTCTTGATTCACCTCCGCCTCGACCTTAACATAAGTCGAATCAAAATCACCAAGTGGGCACTCAAATGCACCACGCTCTCGACCAACATCTCAGTATATGTGGAGGGCACATCTTGGGTACAAAATTTAACCGGCAAAGCTCAAACTAGTGTCCTGAACGGCCAAAGCATAGATCACCGGAGCAAAAAAGCAAACGAATGAAATTTATACCTCCCGCCTGTTTCATCGAACATGTTGTAGGCATACCAGCGGAGCCGCCGTGAATGTGGATGCCATGGGTGGACGATGGTGGAGGAGGAGCCCAAACCCTTGTCGAGATCACCTTCTTCCTCAGGGCCTTCGTCCTTGCATCGGATGGGACGATGAAGGGGGTTTTCTTCCTCGTACCCACGGCCTTGACAGGTACCACCGGAGGAAGACTGAAAGTTGGTGGTGCCGCAGGAGGTGCGCTGCCTTGGATGATGTGGTTCCCCTGCCTCTTCCTCTTTATGGAAACGACGGAAGGAGTTTGGCCATGGGAAGCGCGGGCGGACGGAGCGACGGTGGTGGAGCAGGCAGCGACACATGATATGGGGCACTCAGGGGTGGCGAGTTGTCACGCCCAAGATGCGACCCTATCCTCAATTTGGCACGAAGGCCTGGTCAAGGATAGAAGCGCATCTCGTCATGTCGCAAGAATGGATATCGTGACAAGTACATGTACTGAAAAGAAGAGATATATATAGAATTGGCTTACACTCGCCACAAGCTACATCAGAGTCACATCAGTACATTACATAACCACCAAGAGTAAGAGCAGGGTCCGACTACGGACAAAAACAAACGAGAAAAGAAGAACGACGTCCATCCTTGCTATCCGAGGCTGCCGACCTGGAACCCATCCTAGATCGATGATGAAGAAGAAGAAGAACCAACTCCAAATGAATAATCTGTTGGGTAACGTAGCATAAAATCAAAATTTTCATACGCGTATTCAGATCTTCCTATGGAGAGACCAGCAACGAGAGAGGGGTAAGAGCATCTTCATACCTTTGAAGATCGCTAAGCGGAAGCGTTGCTAGAACGCGGTTGATGGAGTCGTACTCGCAACGATTCCGATCTAGTGCCGAACTACGGCACCTCCGCGTTCAACACACGTGCAGCCCGTTGACGTCTCCCGCTCCTTGATCCAGCAAGGAGGAGGGAGAGGTTGGGGAAGAACTCCAGCAGCACGACGGCGTGGTGTCGATGGAGAGACGAGGTCTCCCGGCAGGGCTTCGCCAAGCACCGGCAGAGAGGAGGAGGAAGAGAAGCAGGGCTGCGCCGAGAGAGAGGGAAAACCGTGTGTCTCAATGGCCAAAACCCCTATCTATTTATAGGAGGAGGGGGAGGGGGTGCGCCACCCCTAGGGTTTCCCCCTAGGTGGTGCGGCAGCCACCAGATGGGAGGGGGCGGCGGCCAGGGCAGGGAAAAGGGGGGGCGCACCCTAGGTCGGCCTTGGGCCTCATCTGCGCCTAGGGTTTCCCCCCTCCCCCCTTCTCTGGTGCGCATGGGCTGGGTGGGGGTGCACCAGCCCACCTAGGGGCTGGTTCCCTTCCCCACTTAGCCCAGCTAGCCTCCCGGGGTCGTTGCCCCCCTTCGGTGGTCCCCCGGGGCCACCTCTGGTGGTCCCGGTGGTCCCGGTACATTACTAGTGACGCCCGAAACACTTCCGGTGTCCAAAACCAGCCGTCCTATATATGAATCTTTACCTTCGGACCATTCCGGAGCTCCTCGTGTAGTCCGGGATCTCATCCGGGACTCCGAACAACTTTCGGTAACCTCGTATAACAATTCCCTATAACCCTAGCATCATCGAACTTTAAGTGTGTAGATCCTACGGGTTCGGGAGACAGGCAGACATGACCGAGACACCTCTCTGGCCAATAACCATCAGCGGGGTCTGAATACCCATGGTGGCTCCCACTCGCTCCACGATGATCTCATCGGATGAACCACGATGTCAAGGATTCAATCAATCCCGTATACGATTCCCTTTGTCTGTCGATATAGAACTTGCCCGAGATTCGATCGTCGGTATACCTATACCTTGTTCAATCTCGTTACCGGTAAGTCTCTTTACTCGTTCCGTAGCACGTCATCGTGTGACTAACCCCTTAGTCACATTGAGCTCATGATGATGTTCTACCGAGTGGGCCCAGAGATACCTCTCCGTCACACGGAGTGACAAATCCCGATCTCGATTCGTGCCAACCCAACAGACACTTTCGGAGGTACCCGTAGTGCACCTTTATAGTCACCCAGTTACGTTCTGACGTTTGATACACCCAAAGCACTCCTACGGTATCTGAGAGTTGCACAATCTCACGGTCGAAGGAAAAGATGCTTGACATTAGAAAAGCTTTAGCATACGAACAATACGATCTAGTGCTACGCTTAGGATTGGGTCTTGTCCATCACATCATTCTCCCAATGATGTGATCCCGTTATCAATGACAACTAATGCCCATGATCAGGAAACCATGATCATCTATTGACTAACGAGCCAGCCAACTAGAGGCTTGCCAGGGACACATTGTGATCTATTTATTCACAGATGTATTACTGTTTCCTGTTAATACAATTATAGCATGAACAATAGACGATTATCATGAACAAGGAAATATGATAATAACCATTTTATTATTGCCTCTAGGGCATATTTCCAACAGTCTCCCACTTGCACTAGAGTCAATAATCTAGTTACATTGTGATGTGTCGAACACCCATAGCATTATGGTGTTGATCATGTTTTGCTCGTGGAAGAGGTTTAGTCAACGGGTCTGCAATATTCAGATCCGTGTGTACTTTACAAATATCTATCACTCCACTCTGGACATGGTCCTGGATGGAGTTGTAGCGGCGTTTGATGTGCTTCGTCTTCCGGTGAAACCTGGGCTCCTTGGCTATGGCAATGGCTCCAGTGTTATCACAGAAGAGTGTCATTGGACCCGACGCGCTTGGAACTACTCCAAGGTCGGTGATGAGCTCCTTCATCCAAATTCCTTCATGAGCCGCTTCTGAAGCAGCTATGTACTCCGCTTCACATGTAGATGCTGCCACGACTTCTTGCTTGCTGATGCACCAGCTCACTGCCCCACCATTCAACACATATACGTATCCGGTTTGTGACTTAGAGTCATCCGGATCTGTGTCAAAGCTAGCGTCAACGTAACCCTTTACGACGAGCTCTTCATCACCTCCATAAACGAGAAACATTTCCTTAGTCCTTTTCAGGTACTTAAGGATATTCTTGACCGCTGTCCAGTGTTCGATGCCTGGATCACTTTGGTACCTCCCTACCAAACTTATGGCAAGGTTTATATCAGGTCTGGTACACAGCATGGCATACATTAGAGATCCCACGGCTGAAGTGTAGGGGACAGCCTTGTACACAGCATGGCATGGGTTGGAGGTGTGCACAGCCTTGCGCCCTGGGCGTGCGCACCGTCAGTAGGGGTTGCAAGCTCGGGGATGCGTCGTGGGAGCGCCAATGAGGACTCCCCTCCTTCGTCGACTATGTGTTCTCCGGTCTCGGTGGTGTAGGTCACCGTGAACGATGACGCCTCGGGCGTTCCTCCTTGCTCTGTCGTCTCGTCGACAGTCCAGGGCCACGCTCGGCGCTCCTCGAAGACCAGGTCACGGGGTGACGTGCACCTTGTTCGCCACCGGATTGTACACCCGATAAGCCTTGGAGCCCACCTCATAGCCAACAAACACAGTGAGTGTGGACCTGTCAGAGAGCTTGGTCACCCCTGGGCCAGTCTTCTTCATGTGCGCAATGCAACCGAACGTGCGCAGATGCTCGACAGTGGGCTTCCTCCCGTTCCAAGCCTCGTAGGGTGTTACCCCAGCAAGACTCCTAGTTGGTGCTCGATTCAGCACATACACTGCACACTTGACAGCCTCCCCCCAGAATTTTGCCGGCATCCCCATGCTTTTGAGCATGCATCGTGCCATTTCGACCATTGTCTGATTGCGGCGCTCCACAACCCCATTTTGTTGCGGCGAGTAAGGCGCGGTGGTGTGGTGGGAGATGCCATTCTGTTCGCAGTGAGCCTTGAACTCGCCTGAATTGAACTCGCCGCCCCTGTCAGAGCGGAAGGCCCGCAGCCGACAGTTCTGCTTCGCCTCGGCCTGGGCCTGAATCTTCTTGAAGCGCCCGAACGCTTCGTCCTTTGATTTGAGGACCTCCAGCCACATGTACCAGCTGCAATCGTCTACGACCAGCAGGAAGTATTGGTTCCCGCCCGTAGTCGCCGGCTTGATCGGGCCGCAGAGATCGGTATGCACGAGGTCCAGGATGCGATCTGAGCGATGTGGGCTCGTGCGCGGGAACGCCAGGCGATGCTGCTTCCCTATTGTGCATCCGTCACAGATCTCGTTGATGTGATCTACGTGAGGCATCCCGCGAACCATGCCCCTCCTGGACATGGCGTTTACTACGCGGAAGTGAAGGTCCCCGAGGCGAGCATGCCACAGCCACGCCGGATCTTCCATCTTTGTTAGCAGACACGCTGGTGCAGCAAGCTCCAACTTCAGGATGTACAGGCGGTTTGCTGTCCGCCTGACCTTGATGAGAAGCTCCCTCCGTTGAGAGGTGCCCGACCTCAATCACGGACTTGCATCCGTTCTCGTCCAGTTGACCAAGGGGGATGATGTTGGCTCGCAGCTTGGGGATGAAGTAGACGTCGGCAAGCATGCGCTGGCTTCCGTTGGTGCAAGGAAACATGACGCACCCCTTCCCGCTGATGGTGACGAGAGATCCGTCCCCAAAACGTACGGAGTTGTGCACGGTTTCGTCTAGGTTGACAAAAGCGTCGCGCGCACCTGTCATTTGGCTGCTGGCGCCGGTGTCCAGGTACCAGGAACCGCGTGCTCCCGTGGTGACCGGGACAACGCGTTCCTCATTGAGAAAGACGGCCTGGGCGCGTGCTGGTTCCTCGCGCACCTTATCTATCGCCGACGTCGCCTGGTCCGGCGACTGGCTTTCTTCGATCGTTGCCAGCAGGAGCGCTGGCGGTTCCACGTCTGCCTCGACGAGGTTCGCCGCCTCACCCTGGTTCTGCCGATCACGTTCCGCTTTGCGACACTCCCTGGCCCAGTGGCCAGGAATGTTGCAATAGCGGCACTTGCCCTTTCGCTTCACGCCACGGGCCTTCTTGCCACCGTCGCCGCGCCCGCCGCCCCGCTCCCCGCCTTGCGGTCGCGGGCCGGAGTGCCCCTTGTCGTCCCTGTTGCCAGAGGAGGACCCCTGGCCTTGGTGGTGCTGGCGCGCGTTCCACTCCCTCTCTGTGAGGAGCAGCTCACCTACCCCGCGGTCCATGTCGTCGAGGGCGTAAACCTCTTCGACGGACTGCAGACGGCCGCACAGCTCCTCGATCGACAGCATCTGTAGGTCGACAAAGGATTCGATAGCCATAGCCATCTGTCTGAACATCCGCGGCACCGCTCGAAGAAATTTCAGCACGGCGCGGTACTCCGACACAGGATCGCTCAGCAATTCTAATTCATTCACGATCGCTGTCAGGTGGAGAGAGAAATCTTCAATACTCACCGTCGCGGAAGCATATCTCTTCGAACTCGCGTCGACGTGTCTGCGCCTTGGCCTCCCGAACGCGCTCGCTCCCCATGCGCATCGTCCTCAGCGTCTCCCATGCCTCCTTGGCGGAGTCCTTGCCGGCAAGAGCACGGATCATCTCCGGGGGCACGGCGCGGAGCAGCGCAGCTAGGGCAGTGCAATCATCGCGGTCCCCGCCACCGTACTCCACGGCTTCCCACAGACCCTGGGCCTGCAGTTGTACCCTCATCACCATAGCCCAGTCGACGTAGTTAGTGTGCGTGAGTGTCGGATATTGGGCAGAGCCTCCGCTCTCCCTCACCACTCGCTCGCGCACCACCAGTTCGCCATGGTGTCCATGGCGCGGTGGGGGTGTTAGCGACACCCTGCGACGGGGAGCGGAGGATTTGGAGTCGCGTCGTCCTACGCGATCACCCCCCTCGCCGTTGCCTTGCTGATCGACGCCGCCCGCACCCTGATGAACGTTACCGGCGTCTCCTTGCGAGGCGCCGCCGCCACCGTCGTGTCCTGCCGGTTCCCTCGTCCCCCAGCCATCGATCTTGACTAGCTCTGATGCCAATTGTTGTTGCTAAGTCTGGAAAGAGGAGGAGCTCGAGACAATGGCGAGAGGGAGAGTGTTTTTTGCGCTGCGAACTCTGTGCAGCTTTTCTGTTATGTCCCCTTTATTCAGTGAGATCCGATCATGCCGCAAGTGATGCTCAGCTACTAGGTCATGCCATCCCACGTTCTCGAGCACCCTCGGTCGACGCTACAAACCCGCCAGAGATCGCACATCCCGCGTCTCCTGGCGCTGCAACCGAAAGCAAAACTAACCTAGCTAAGAACAAGGTGGAAGCAAACTAACTATCCTAGCTTATTCTGAACTTAACTGAACTAGCGACGGGTGCAGCAGGCTTAGACAAGCTAACACGGACATGGAGTTGGAGCTGCTCGGGAGCCAGCCCCGACGGCGCCACAGAGGAGAGGAGGAGGAAAATGAAGCCTTAGGGTTGCGAGGAGGGGGCCTGGCTGCTTAAATGACCTCAGGAGGCGTGCTAGGAGCCACAAGATCGAAGGGGAGAAGAGATCGGCGGTGGAGCTTCTGTCGTACAGTGGTGACGTCGCGCGAGGAAGGAGACGGTCGTTGGATGGGCTAGCGCCGATGGGCCAGGGAGAGAGGAGGGAGCCAGCCCACCTGGCCTCTCTGAAAAAATAAAAAGGGGGTTTTCCTATTTTAAATAACACCTTCAATCAAAAATGCACACAACCACACATGGGTTTGAAGAAAACAAAATAAAAATACCTAGGACATAAGGGAATTATGACCTATTTAAATAAAATATAAATCTGATTTTTGGAGGAACTAAATTAAATTCAAAACAGAATTTAGTATACTGTTTTTGTAAATAAAACCCCCTTTAGCTTAAGTTTTAGAACCCCAAAACAATACCCCTCAATCACAAGGTAACACACTAAAAGATCAACATTTTTAATACAGGTTTTGAGCAAGTTAAAACATGAGCTCAAATAAATAATGGAGAAGGGATATTGAAACCTTATTTGAAAACAACTAATGTTTGGAAATCATCATCACATCATCACAACACACTTGCACTCATAAAGGATCAAGCTATAACAACATCACAATGGAATGACATGCATGCAAGTGAATGCCATGATGCAAGTTGGAGACACAAAACAAAGCCACATGAAATGATAACTCTTATAGCATTGACATCATGGTTTCAAATAGGAAAGGTTTCCAAATATGACAAGGGTTACATCTGGGGCATTACAAGGGGCACTACTGATCTAGATGTACATACCCTATTGTTCAATCCAAGAGGGAGCCTTGTGTCTTCTCACACCCATTCAAGATCAAATGATTGGTGCATTTTGGAATATTTGCAGACTAGGTCAACCTGGTAAATTACAGTGCCCAGGAGCTAGTTCTTCACAGGTTCACTATAGACAGTGTGTTGTCTATGTATCCACACATGTATCTGAGTTTTCAATCAACACAATTATAGCATGGATAATAAACGATTACTATGAACAAGGAAATATAATAATAACCAATTTATTATTGCCTCTAGGGCATATTTCCAACAATCTCAATAGTGGAGGTCGAATATGCCGCAATTTGGACCGTCGGCGACAATTTCAGGCGTGCAACAGCTTCTTCCGACGTGCGGCGACGGATTTCGGTGAGTATGAGGTACATTCCGGTCAGTTCTGCGGCGGCGCGTCTACTCCGACGAGGTTTGACCGGTTTACGGGTTGAACTGAATATTGCCTTGAAAACTATACATATAAAGTTTTCGTGCCCCATAAAAAGTTTTATGGGTCGAACAAGTTTTACGAAGTCTATTCCATGTCATTTTTTCAACCGAAACTGTAAACATTTTTTTCACGGATTTGACCAGTTTATGGAATCCGTTAGATGGTGTAAGTGGAGTACATTTTGTACGACGCGGCTACTGGCATTGGATTCGGATTGGGACGGAGCAGCCATATGTGACGTCCGAGGCAAGCCGTGGGCTGAACCGTTGGATGCTCCCCAGCTGGCAGGGAGGGCGATCCAACGGCGCGAGAGGAAACTGAGATGCTTTATATGCATGCACACCAACTCTCTGCTCCGCTCTGCCCTTCCGTGCGCAAAGCCCAACCGCTTCCCTTCCATTCTCTCCCACGCAGTCAGCGAAAAGGTGAGACGGATCCCTGCACGCTTTTTTTCCTTTTCTTTTTCCTCCCCGTTCCATTCTTCCCTCGCCTCTTCCCTCTTGCGAAGCCCCGGATTGATTTCGTTTCTGTTCTTGTTTCTTTTGCACTATCTCCGGTTTCGTTTTGTTGGGGGAGGACGACGAGCGGGTCCTGAGGAGTGAGGACGCAGCGGTATCTTCTTCCTTTTGGTTTAGAATTTGCGTTCGTTCAAGCATCTGTCGGCATCTGTGCTAGTCCTTTTCTATCATGCAGCCGTAGAAAGTAGAATCCGTGTTCGTGTTGTTGGTTCAAGCAGCAGTCGTAGGCATCTGCGCTCGTCCTTTGTGTTTATGCAGCGGTAGGATTAGCCTCTTTGGTTCATGAAGCGATCTGCGTTCGTCCGAGCGGTAGGCATCTGCGCTCGTCCTTTGTGTTTATGCAGCGGTAGGATTTGGTTCATGATGAAGCGATCTGCGTTCGTCCGAGCGGTAGGCATCTGCCTCGTCCTTTCTGTTTATGCAGCGGTAGGATTTGGTTCATGATGAAGTGATCTGCGTTCGTCCGAGCGGTAGGCATCTGCGCTCGTCCTTTCTGTTTATGCAGCGGTAGGATTAGCCTCTTTGGTTGATGATGAAGCGATCTACGTTCGTCCTCCCGCATTGATCGACTTCTCCATGGTCGGTTTTCCTTCTTTTTGGTGATTTGGACGAGGGTGCGTGCTGACATGAGGTTTTTCCTTCCTGAAGATCTGTTTCGTTTTGGTTCCTGTGAGGTTTCTTTTCCTTGTCGAGTCGTTTCTTGTGAGTTTTTTCCCCTTTTCAACGCTTCGTGGAGATCTTTTCCTTGCCCGGTGATTTCTTGGAGGAGGAGGGTCCGTGCTAGTGCTAACCCCATCTGTGTGCGGCTTCCTGAATATCTCCCCCCTCTTCGTTTTGCTTCTGGTTGCTCTGAGGTTTTTAGTTGTGAGCATCAACCAAATCTGTTTCTCCTGTCCTGTCCTCTTGCTGAATATGTTTGTGTTGTTGCACTTGCAGAAAAGGGTTTACTCTTCATAAGCCGTGGTGTCAGCTTTTGCAATGGAAGGCCAGCCACGTCGGAGGTTTGTAACTGATGAGACAACTCCTTGATTTCACTGTCCTTGAGGTTGATGTGCCAATTCTGTTTATGTTTGTGCCAAACAGTTACCGTGATGTGTTGATCACCGGGATGCCCGGGCAAGACCACGACGCGATCATGTGGAGATGTGGAGGGCGATCCGTCACAAATTTGTCATCTCCTACAACACCTACTACAAGATACGACGCGCTCGAGCGGCTGGTAGTTCAGTTGAAAACACCACTCCACAACGCCATTAACTTGTACGTTTAGCACGCAATCGATTTTGGATGATCGCCTCACTGTGATTAGTATATAATGCAGGCTTGCATGTTCGCAACATCCCCGCAGCCACCCCTGCTCTCGTGCACCAGCCGCGCGGAAACCCGCCCCGTCGCGCTGAGGCACGCGCACGCCGCGGTGGCGAGGTTCAGGAGTGATATTGTTCAGGCTTAAATCTTGAGCTCTTTTACGGTACCCTGGGTGAAATATCAGTCGTTAAATCTTAATTAACAAACGGTGATGAGTGAGTTATACTGCCCAGTTCGACAGATGGAATCGTGAACGGTAAAGCCTGCACCGCGCGGCTCGAGTCCGCTAGCAAAGACATGGCGAGGGCATTTTGGGAAGAAGAAAAACACAGCCGCCCGCGAGGCCGCGAAGGCCAGTTTGGTCCATTCCACCCCCATCCCGGCCCTCCCAGTTCGTTCCCCACTACGCTCACACTCACTAGGGTTCCGGCCGCCGCGGCCCTTCCTCCGCCACATAGAGAGAGATCCATGCCCCCTACTCATCGTAGCCGCCGGCACCTCCCGCTCCTGCTCCCGCTCCTCGTCGTCGTCGCCACGCTGCGGGGAGCGGCGCCGGCCGCGGGCGTCGCGGAGTCGTGCGCTTACTAGGGTTTCGGTCCTTTGCCTCGTCGCCGCCGGCACCTACCCCTCCTACTCCCGCTCCTCCTCCTCGTCGCCGCCGGCACCTACCCCAGGAGAAGGCGGAGCAGAGGCCGAGGACCTCGAGGTCGAGGCCTGCTAAGGCGGCGGGGAAGACGCTCGCGCCATGGACCGTGCGGAAAGCGCTGCCTGCGGCGGCGAGGACGGGGTCGCAAGCGAGGCAGTCGCCGCACCAGGGGCCGTGGGCGAGGCTGCTATCACAGTACTCAGAGATGCGTCAATTGTTGTCATGAATCCATCTTTTCTCCTCTTTGGGGACGAATGCTCTGTTTCTTGGTGATTCTTGGAGATGTTCATTCCAGAACTCGCTTGCGTCCTTCTTTGATGGTTCATTCGTCAAACTCGAATGAAATGCTTGCGTGGATGTTGTCTGGCTGTAGATATCTAATCTAGCATGTGCTGGTCTTCAAGATTTCCCTTTTTTAGACCAAGTTGCAAGATTCCCTGGTCTTGATGATTGCAGTTTAGTTTTGTACATAGGCATTGGTTTGTTCTATGTCTTCCTGTGTGCATCATGCAGAATTTTTCTTGCGGATGCTAGAAGTTGTTGGTGTCTTCCTCTTAGGATTAGTAAGAACCCATTCTGTAAAGAGACATATTAGTTTTCTTTGTAGGAAAGTATATCTCAAACTTTCATATTTAACTAAGCGGTTCCTTTGATACAAAATGTGCCCTGTCCTCTTGCATATTCGATGGAGAGGGAACTATAGAGTTCACCAGTATTACTAATATGTGTGGCCGAACAGTGTATTATTCTTTTGTCCTTGTTATCAACGAAGCTTTTACCTTTTCTGAAGTTTTTTTTAATTCTTTCACTGTTAACCAAATCCTGAATGGCATTAATGTTTGGACATATGAAGAAAGTTCTTTGCAGAATATCAGCTGTTTATTTTCAGGTATGCGGACTGTCTACGTAATGCTTACCTACAACCTTTTTTCCGGGCAAAACATGTACATTAGATTGAAAGTTGCATCTCGGAATGTGAAAGTCATAGTTGTTGGGAACCCCTGTAACACTAAGTATCGACAGGTTTTTTGCTTGCTAAGTGTGTTATTGATTTATGCTATTATCATGTTTGACTTGGAGTATCTGCTTCTTGTAGTGCTTTGATCTGTTTGAAATATGCGCCCAACCTACCAGCAAAGAACTTTCATGCATTGACAAGGTTGGATGAAAATAGAGCCAATTGTCAGGTACTTGATGTTAAATCTTAATTATTTCTAATATGTTTCTGTTATTTTATTTCAACAAATGACAAGACTAATCTGTCATTCACAATGCTTGTGCAGCTAGCATTAAACGCTGGTGTCTACTGCTCGGCCTTGGAACCGACATCTACTGCTCGTCCACTACGTAGGCTGGTCGTTTTTGGCAGAGTAGGCCCCTGCCTACCCTGTAGGATTCCAGTCGACGCCAACATTCATGGCATCTTGTTTTCCATGTAAGTAGCTTCTCCCCAATCCATGCTGGTAAAGTCCCAGAGAACTGATTATTGTCTAAGTCGTGTACATTTCTGCAGCAGCAAAGGAAATGCACCCGAGAGGTTGTTGTTTCTTAAGATTAGATTAGTGATACTAAGACCTGCCATGCTTGTGCTGGACTCGTTGACTAGGCAATCAGTAATTGACCCATTAAGTTTAGAAGTGTTTAAATCTTGGTGCTCCAAAGTCTAACGGTAGTGGGCCAACTGAATTGTTCTGACTAAGATCCACGCCGGTTAAATTGAGCCTTATATTGATGGGAAGCGTAGGTATTGGACCACCAAGCTGGTCAGAACTGAAATCCATTTCTGTTCCCCTCATAAATTTCCCCTAGAAGCATAGATTTTCATCTTCTAACGACAACTGTAAGAAACACAAGCATAAATACTATCTATATGCGTCATGCAATTACACGTGTATTCGTTTCAACTGATTCACATAACAAACACAAAATTCATTGTAAAACTTTCTAAAGTTCAATCCCAACATAAAAAATACGAGCATAAAGTTTAAACAAATATTAATCCTAATTTTATTGTAGAAAAACTAGCAAATTCTAACAACTTTCAACTCTCTTCATCCTTCATTAATGACTTTGACTATCTTCTACTCCTCGCCGTTTCGCCGTCCTGTTGAGTTGAATGTAGACTCCACTAGGAGGGCGCTGAGTTGTTTCCTGAACCTGGGGATGTCATCCTGCATAATAGGTTGAGTTAGTTTGACAACTGTAAAATTGCGAATGATATGGTTAAAATAAGTGTGGACATCGTATTGCTGTGTAGGCTCCATCTAGATCATTGCCTGTAAACTTTTCCATGTTCTTTACCGAAAAAAGCCCACATGACATGCTGCAATCATATGGATTGTTATAACTATTTTTTAGTACCAAAACTAAATGTGTGGTTTTAAATGTTGTGTACAGGTACCTGTCTAGCTGTTGTGGTATATTTTTGATAACTTTAACTGTCCAAGTGTTGATGTCAAAATCCTTCCAATTATCAAGTTTTTCGCAACCAATTGAATATAAAATGAAGGGTCGGAGAAAATACATCCCATGTTCGTTTGTCTTTATATGTGCTTTTAAGGTTTTCTGCAGCTGTGCAAAAGTTATTCTATGCTCTCCATGTGCTTCTAACTCTCTGTATATCCGGCTGACATCTTTTCCTTCAGGTTCAAGCCATATGAATCCCCGTGCAGGAATACCAAATATTTGCTCCACGTCCCGAGTGGTCATGGTTAGTGGTTCCCCATCAATGATGAAGGCGTCACAAGTGGGGTCGTATAGCTCTGCTATAGATCTGCACATGTTCCTTCGAAGTGTGACAAGTAGGATCCTCAGTAAGCCATCTAGCTGCACATCTGCTATGATTTTTCTTTGGTCATCGGTGAATTCTTTAATTACTCTATGATATGCTATAAGGGAACATGCTTGTGTTTCCTAATCATTGGATCAAAAAGATATCAATTAGCATTATATACATAATAAAGATGATAGCAGTAAACCATATGTCTTTGTTGTAGAGTTCCTTCAACCAAATTTCGATTGCACATGTGACAACTATGAAATAAGGACTAAATAGTCAGGAGTGGCGTTTTGGATTTGGGGTGTATATGCTCCCTATATCCCGGCGGTCCAGCTGCCAGAGGGTATATGCATTATAGTGTACAGCTGGGTGGCTGGTTGATGGATGCAACCAGGCGTCAAGTGGAGCGTTGGGTTAGTTTGTTAGCATGCACGTATGTACCGATGAAACATGATTAGGGACAAAGACTGAACCATGGTTTCAAGAGCACCATTGCAGTAGTGGCTGCTGTGGTTAAGTATTATGTCGAACCATGCGGATTGGAGTAGTAAGAAATATTGTCTGCTTTTCTGGTAACATATAAGAATTTTTGTGGTGGGGCTAATTTTGATGAACTCTTTGAGCAGTGACACTGAAGCAGGCCAACAATGAAAACAATAATGCTCCAATATGCATCTAGCGTATGAAAAATACATAGATCTAATATACAAATCTAATAAAAAGTACTCTGATGTACTATGCACATCTATGGAACAAAATAGTCTGTCGTACTATTAACCAGGTACTGAATTTCCTTACTTTGTTTCTTTTTGCCTGAGATTTCGCTTGCAGAGTGCCTGGTGGCGAGTTATCTGGCAGTGGCGGATTGAGCGACGGATTGGCTGCTGGTGTTTCTCTGGAAGCGACGGATTGGTTGCTGGCGGGTTGAGCGATGGATTGCATGGCGACGGATTCCCTGATGGCGGCGGATTGCGCGACGGATTGGCTGCTGGTGTGTTCTCTGGAAGCGATGGATTGGCTGCTGGCGGGTTGAGCGACGGATTGCGTGGTGACGGATTGCTTGATGGCGGCGGATTGCGTGGCGGCGCATTCCCTGATGGCGGCGGATTGCCTGATGGCGTTTTCCTTGGTGGCGAATGATAAGAACGATGCTCCATGGCTGTTTCTGGAGGACAACGTGAAAATGGTGGCGGCGGCAATTGGAGGCAGATTAGATTGATGGCCGTCCATAATGAATAGTAGGGTGGGTTAGATAAGGACGCGAGCGTGGTTTCTGTTATTATTTTATCCTGAGAATAATGGCAGCTATATCTAACTCTTTTTTTTCCTGAGAGTTGTACGTAACTCCCGTGCTGCACGATCAGTTCCATTCATAGTATCAAGTTTTTTCTTAAAATTGTACGTGACTCTCTTTTTTCATGAATTCTATTTTAGGGTTTTTCTCCATCGAAAATGCATAGAAAATATATATAATGCCATAAAACAATGAAATTTGGCATCCTTTTTTTCATTATGATATGATGTACTTTAAATTTTTGGGACCAATAGAAGAAAGAGAAAAGAAACGTACGGAGACTACCACTTGGCTTGTACCCGAACGACCTACTATGAATATGGTCTAATTTTGGGATGAATAAAATCACATAAAATTTGCCCAATAAATGTGCATGCCCATGTTGGTCGTATATGCAAAATTTAAACGAATTTCGACACCGTATGCACGTTGCGTCACGTTCGGCTTGTATTTTAGTGTTTTTACTTCAAAAATACATACAATGCCAAAAAACAATGAAATTTGGCATCCATTCTTTCCACTATGATACAATGTATTAGATTTGTTTTTGGACCAATTGAAGAAAGTGAAAAGAAACGTGCTAGGAGAGTCACCCTTTCGGCTTGTACCCGAACCCCTATCATGAACATGGTCAATTTTTGACCATGCATGAAATCACACAAAATTTGACCAATAAATGTGCATGCCCATGCTGGTCGTATATGCACAGTTTAAGCGAATTTCGACAAAGTATGCACGTTGCGTCACGTTCGGCTTGTATTTTAGTGTTTTTACTTCAAAAATACATAAAAATACATACAATGCCATAAAACAATGAAATTTGGCATCCATTCTTTCCACTATGATACAATGTATTAGATTTGTTTTTGGACCAATTGAAGAAAGTTAAAAGATACGTGCTAGGAGAGTCACCTTTCGGCTTGTACCGGAACCCCTACCATAAACATGGTCAATTTTTGACCATGCATGAAATCACACAAAATTTGGCCAATAAATGTGCATGCCCATGTTGGTCGTATATGCAAAATTTAAACGAATTTCGACACCTATGCACGTTGTGTCACGGTCGACTTGTTTTTTAGTGTTTTTACTTCGAAAATACATAAAAATACATACAATGCCATAAAACAATGAAATTTGGCATCCATTCTTTCCACTATGATACTCCCTCCGTTCCTAGATGAAGGGTGTATAGTTTTTTACACCAATATTAACGCATGGCCTGGAAAAGGAACTTTCGTTGGTTTTGGACGTCAATGCCCCTACCATAATCACGTGAGAGTAGGGAAGAATAAACGGAATCCTGGATCCTCTCTCTCGGTAGTTGAGTTTGTTTAGCGTAACAAATCCTAGAAATCCTACGATGGCGCATTCTGCCCCGATCCTCAGGGAAAGACTCCCCCAATCGCAGCCACCCCTTTGCTCCGCGCATTCTCCCGCGATCAACATGGCGCGCGTCTCCTCCCTACTCTCTCCCGCGCGGCTAATCTTTTTCTTAACTAACCACAAATCTTACCTAACCACAACATGCACAACGTCATATGTAATCTCCTTTTTTCTAGGAAGGCCAAGCGTGGGACTAGCTATTGCAGGGGCAAAAGTGTCAATCAAATGAATACACCTTATAATCTGAATTTTTTCACAAAAAACTATATACCCTACATCTAGGAACGGAGGGAGTACAATGTATTAGATTTGTTTTTGGACCAATTGAAGAAAATTAAAAGATACGTGCTAGGAGAGTCACCCTTTCGGCTTGTACCCGAACCCCTACCATGAACATGGTCAATTATTTGACCATGCATGAAATCACACAAAATTTGGCCAATAAATGTGCATGCCCATGCTGGTCGTATATGCAAAATTTAAACGAATTTCGACACTGTATGCACGTTGCGTCACGCTCGACTTGTATTTTAGTGTTTTTAAAATATATAGAATGCCATAAATCAATGAAATTTGGCGTCCATTCTTTCGAGTATGATACAATGTTTTAGAATTTCTTTTGAGCAATTGAAGAAAGTGAAAACAAAAACGTGGTAAGAGACTGAACCTTTCGGCTTGTACCCGAATGGCCTATTATGCACGTTCTGTCACGTTCGGCTTGTATTTTAGTAGTTTGTCATAAAAAAAATGTCAAATACATAAAATGTCATAAAACAATGAAATTCACCGTAGTTTCCGACTGCATATGCTCTAAATGTTTATGACTCGACTTATCTATATAATTCTTTTAATGTTTTGTCTGTAATTATTTATTTATTATTATCGTTGCACTGTATACTTTGGTTAGATTCCGTATGTAGATGATCTAAATGTTTATGACTCGACTTATCTGTACAAAAGAATTTTTTTTGTGACGCTAGTTAATATATTTTCCTAATTTTTAATTACAACCTCCCTGAAGTGAAGTAAATAATTATATACTTAAGAATTTACATCACAAGTATATGACTTTACATCACAAGTATATGATCAGCTGGTTTGGTTGGTGCACTAATTTGCTCGAGGTGATAGGTTCGATTCCCCCAATGAGCATTTTTAATGTTTTGTCTGTAATTATTTATTATTATCACCGTGTGTTACTTCTACTGCATTTTTTTATTACACACGCACTCTCCTGATGGTGGGCCATGAACAACACACCGGACACACACACTCTCCAACACATGGAACTTCGTCGTTGCGAGTTCAGGGTTCTGAAACTGAACCTGAACGTGCATTTCTTCAGTCCGAGGCTAGACAAACAGTTGTATTGTAACATCAGTAATGGAAGCACCTGCTTTTTGCAGGAACATGTCACACAACTCACAAGTACACAACTTGCAGCCTACCAGGCAGAACAACATGCCATAGTTACACAAGGCAGAAAAAATGTTAAATTCTGCTACACCTAATCTGTTGTTCTGCCTCTTGAGTCTTTTCCTCTTCCTTTTTTACATTGTGAAGGAACAGCTACAATCGTTTTGGAAATTGGATTCATACGGATAATTCTCGTTTGCATGGACCTAACTTCTAGCCTACAAAACAAGTGTCCTCGAAAGTGGCTGTAATTACATGCTGATGTTGATGCGTGGCCGTGGCTTGTCGTTGTCCCTTGTCTCTTATCAGGTTGATGGCAATAGCTGCAGCGAAGAAGATGTAGCACAGAGTCATGCAGTTCGCTGGAAGCGTGTTGAAGCCATCCACACCCAATATCGCCATGTTTCGGTACACAATGGCATACGGTGCTGGGTATTCAGTGCCGCTTGTACCGATGTTATGTATATCGAATCTGATTAGTTATTATGGACGAACAATGCATATTAGAGCCAATGTAAATTCAGTAAAAGCAAGTAGATTATAAGTACAATGAAATTTGTCACATGCTCATGCAATCAAATGGTAGAGCAACAACTAGTCCAGTAATCACAAGTAATAGACATAACTTATTTAAAAAGGTTGCAACTTATTAACTAGTACTCCCTCCGTTTCATCATGTACTGCATATATATTTTCTGAAAAGTCATACCTGTTAAGCATACTAAATGTTCTGTCACACAATGCAACCAAAAAAAACTTCCAGGAGATGCATCACTTGTGCTAAACATTTTTTTCTTCTTGTACTCGGCAACAAAATTATACAGGTCCCTAGAAATAAAGTTTACCTTGCTGTAACCACCACTATCCTTCTCCATTACTTCCATTATTTGATGTGTCTAAGGCCACCAATTCCATACTCAATGACATCAGCCTTTTGCACATCACTCAGCCCGCGATGTGATCTTATGAAAGCTGTCTGGTCAGGCTTAGCGCGTGGATGGTTATGTTCGTCCACAAAATCTTTTACAAACCATTCACCATTACCCATACGAAGCTCGATCTCCATCCGGGCGCCACATCCAGAACGTGACAGCGGCCTAGGAGTTCGCACTCGTTCAGTTTTTTTGAAGTGCTCCCTCGCCCGATATCCTTCTTTACAACAGAAGGACTAAATAGTCAGGAGTGGCGTTTTGGATTTGGGGTGTATATGCTCCCTATATCCCGGCGGTCCAGCTGCCAGAGGGTATATGCATTATAGTGTACAGCTGGGTGGCTGGTTGATGGATGCAACCAGGCGTCAAGTGGAGCGTTGGGTTAGTTTGTTAGCATGCACGTATGTACCGATGAAACATGATTAGGGACAAAGACTGAACCATGGTTTCAAGAGCACCATTGCAGTAGTGGCTGCTGTGGTTAAGTATTATGTCGAACCATGCGGATTGGAGTAGTAAGAAATATTGTCTGCTTTTCTGGTAACATATAAGAATTTTTGTGGTGGGGCTAATTTTGATGAACTCTTTGAGCAGTGACACTGAAGCAGGCCAACAATGAAAACAATAATGCTCCAATATGCATCTAGCGTATGAAAAATACATAGATCTAATATACAAATCTAATAAAAAGTACTCTGATGTACTATGCACATCTATGGAACAAAATAGTCTGTCGTACTATTAACCAGGTACTGAATTTCCTTACTTTGTTTCTTTTTGCCTGAGATTTCGCTTGCAGAGTGCCTGGTGGCGAGTTATCTGGCAGTGGCGGATTGAGCGACGGATTGGCTGCTGGTGTTTCTCTGGAAGCGACGGATTGGTTGCTGGCGGGTTGAGCGATGGATTGCATGGCGACGGATTCCCTGATGGCGGCGGATTGCGCGACGGATTGGCTGCTGGTGTGTTCTCTGGAAGCGATGGATTGGCTGCTGGCGGGTTGAGCGACGGATTGCGTGGTGACGGATTGCTTGATGGCGGCGGATTGCGTGGCGGCGCATTCCCTGATGGCGGCGGATTGCCTGATGGCGTTTTCCTTGGTGGCGAATGATAAGAACGATGCTCCATGGCTGTTTCTGGAGGACAACGTGAAAATGGTGGCGGCGGCAATTGGAGGCAGATTAGATTGATGGCCGTCCATAATGAATAGTAGGGTGGGTTAGATAAGGACGCGAGCGTGGTTTCTGTTATTATTTTATCCTGAGAATAATGGCAGCTATATCTAACTCTTTTTTTTCCTGAGAGTTGTACGTAACTCCCGTGCTGCACGATCAGTTCCATTCATAGTATCAAGTTTTTTCTTAAAATTGTACGTGACTCTCTTTTTTCATGAATTCTATTTTAGGGTTTTTCTCCATCGAAAATGCATAGAAAATATATATAATGCCATAAAACAATGAAATTTGGCATCCTTTTTTTCATTATGATATGATGTACTTTAAATTTTTGGGACCAATAGAAGAAAGAGAAAAGAAACGTACGGAGACTACCACTTGGCTTGTACCCGAACGACCTACTATGAATATGGTCTAATTTTGGGATGAATAAAATCACATAAAATTTGCCCAATAAATGTGCATGCCCATGTTGGTCGTATATGCAAAATTTAAACGAATTTCGACACCGTATGCACGTTGCGTCACGTTCGGCTTGTATTTTAGTGTTTTTACTTCAAAAATACATACAATGCCAAAAAACAATGAAATTTGGCATCCATTCTTTCCACTATGATACAATGTATTAGATTTGTTTTTGGACCAATTGAAGAAAGTGAAAAGAAACGTGCTAGGAGAGTCACCCTTTCGGCTTGTACCCGAACCCCTATCATGAACATGGTCAATTTTTGACCATGCATGAAATCACACAAAATTTGACCAATAAATGTGCATGCCCATGCTGGTCGTATATGCACAGTTTAAGCGAATTTCGACAAAGTATGCACGTTGCGTCACGTTCGGCTTGTATTTTAGTGTTTTTACTTCAAAAATACATAAAAATACATACAATGCCATAAAACAATGAAATTTGGCATCCATTCTTTCCACTATGATACAATGTATTAGATTTGTTTTTGGACCAATTGAAGAAAGTTAAAAGATACGTGCTAGGAGAGTCACCTTTCGGCTTGTACCGGAACCCCTACCATAAACATGGTCAATTTTTGACCATGCATGAAATCACACAAAATTTGGCCAATAAATGTGCATGCCCATGTTGGTCGTATATGCAAAATTTAAACGAATTTCGACACCTATGCACGTTGTGTCACGGTCGACTTGTTTTTTAGTGTTTTTACTTCGAAAATACATAAAAATACATACAATGCCATAAAACAATGAAATTTGGCATCCATTCTTTCCACTATGATACTCCCTCCGTTCCTAGATGAAGGGTGTATAGTTTTTTACACCAATATTAACGCATGGCCTGGAAAAGGAACTTTCGTTGGTTTTGGACGTCAATGCCCCTACCATAATCACGTGAGAGTAGGGAAGAATAAACGGAATCCTGGATCCTCTCTCTCGGTAGTTGAGTTTGTTTAGCGTAACAAATCCTAGAAATCCTACGATGGCGCATTCTGCCCCGATCCTCAGGGAAAGACTCCCCCAATCGCAGCCACCCCTTTGCTCCGCGCATTCTCCCGCGATCAACATGGCGCGCGTCTCCTCCCTACTCTCTCCCGCGCGGCTAATCTTTTTCTTAACTAACCACAAATCTTACCTAACCACAACATGCACAACGTCATATGTAATCTCCTTTTTTCTAGGAAGGCCAAGCGTGGGACTAGCTATTGCAGGGGCAAAAGTGTCAATCAAATGAATACACCTTATAATCTGAATTTTTTCACAAAAAACTATATACCCTACATCTAGGAACGGAGGGAGTACAATGTATTAGATTTGTTTTTGGACCAATTGAAGAAAATTAAAAGATACGTGCTAGGAGAGTCACCCTTTCGGCTTGTACCCGAACCCCTACCATGAACATGGTCAATTATTTGACCATGCATGAAATCACACAAAATTTGGCCAATAAATGTGCATGCCCATGCTGGTCGTATATGCAAAATTTAAACGAATTTCGACACTGTATGCACGTTGCGTCACGCTCGACTTGTATTTTAGTGTTTTTAAAATATATAGAATGCCATAAATCAATGAAATTTGGCGTCCATTCTTTCGAGTATGATACAATGTTTTAGAATTTCTTTTGAGCAATTGAAGAAAGTGAAAACAAAAACGTGGTAAGAGACTGAACCTTTCGGCTTGTACCCGAATGGCCTATTATGCACGTTCTGTCACGTTCGGCTTGTATTTTAGTAGTTTGTCATAAAAAAAATGTCAAATACATAAAATGTCATAAAACAATGAAATTCACCGTAGTTTCCGACTGCATATGCTCTAAATGTTTATGACTCGACTTATCTATATAATTCTTTTAATGTTTTGTCTGTAATTATTTATTTATTATTATCGTTGCACTGTATACTTTGGTTAGATTCCGTATGTAGATGATCTAAATGTTTATGACTCGACTTATCTGTACAAAAGAATTTTTTTTGTGACGCTAGTTAATATATTTTCCTAATTTTTAATTACAACCTCCCTGAAGTGAAGTAAATAATTATATACTTAAGAATTTACATCACAAGTATATGACTTTACATCACAAGTATATGATCAGCTGGTTTGGTTGGTGCACTAATTTGCTCGAGGTGATAGGTTCGATTCCCCCAATGAGCATTTTTAATGTTTTGTCTGTAATTATTTATTATTATCACCGTGTGTTACTTCTACTGCATTTTTTTATTACACACGCACTCTCCTGATGGTGGGCCATGAACAACACACCGGACACACACACTCTCCAACACATGGAACTTCGTCGTTGCGAGTTCAGGGTTCTGAAACTGAACCTGAACGTGCATTTCTTCAGTCCGAGGCTAGACAAACAGTTGTATTGTAACATCAGTAATGGAAGCACCTGCTTTTTGCAGGAACATGTCACACAACTCACAAGTACACAACTTGCAGCCTACCAGGCAGAACAACATGCCATAGTTACACAAGGCAGAAAAAATGTTAAATTCTGCTACACCTAATCTGTTGTTCTGCCTCTTGAGTCTTTTCCTCTTCCTTTTTTACATTGTGAAGGAACAGCTACAATCGTTTTGGAAATTGGATTCATACGGATAATTCTCGTTTGCATGGACCTAACTTCTAGCCTACAAAACAAGTGTCCTCGAAAGTGGCTGTAATTACATGCTGATGTTGATGCGTGGCCGTGGCTTGTCGTTGTCCCTTGTCTCTTATCAGGTTGATGGCAATAGCTGCAGCGAAGAAGATGTAGCACAGAGTCATGCAGTTCGCTGGAAGCGTGTTGAAGCCATCCACACCCAATATCGCCATGTTTCGGTACACAATGGCATACGGTGCTGGGTATTCAGTGCCGCTTGTACCGATGTTATGTATATCGAATCTGATTAGTTATTATGGACGAACAATGCATATTAGAGCCAATGTAAATTCAGTAAAAGCAAGTAGATTATAAGTACAATGAAATTTGTCACATGCTCATGCAATCAAATGGTAGAGCAACAACTAGTCCAGTAATCACAAGTAATAGACATAACTTATTTAAAAAGGTTGCAACTTATTAACTAGTACTCCCTCCGTTTCATCATGTACTGCATATATATTTTCTGAAAAGTCATACCTGTTAAGCATACTAAATGTTCTGTCACACAATGCAACCAAAAAAAACTTCCAGGAGATGCATCACTTGTGCTAAACATTTTTTTCTTCTTGTACTCGGCAACAAAATTATACAGGTCCCTAGAAATAAAGTTTACCTTGCTGTAACCACCACTATCCTTCTCCATTACTTCCATTATTTGATGTGTCTAAGGCCACCAATTCCATACTCAATGACATCAGCCTTTTGCACATCACTCAGCCCGCGATGTGATCTTATGAAAGCTGTCTGGTCAGGCTTAGCGCGTGGATGGTTATGTTCGTCCACAAAATCTTTTACAAACCATTCACCATTACCCATACGAAGCTCGATCTCCATCCGGGCGCCACATCCAGAACGTGACAGCGGCCTAGGAGTTCGCACTCGTTCAGTTTTTTTGAAGTGCTCCCTCGCCCGATATCCTTCTTTACAACAGACATAAAGGCGACGAAAAGCTATGTTCGTGCCCGACTTCCTGGTCAGTTCTTCCTTCCTAACACCAAAACCCTTTGACCGAGCATATGCATTATAGTAATTGTAACCTTGTTCCTCGCTGCCAAAAATTTGACTGATCACCATGTCATATTCTGCAATGTTCTCGAGGGTGGCACTCCCATATTCCATGTCAAACCCTGCAATTAAAAAGAATCAAATATAAGTTATTTGAATTCCACCCATGAAACTAAAACACGTATCAGTAACAATGCTTGTGTACATAATGAAACAGAAACATTAGATATACTCCAGTAAGCACTTCCTGATTTGCACCAACAGAACCAGCACCATAGAAGAGTGATTTAAGCAAAAACAATTTAGTATTACCCGTAGACTAATAGGAATATGCAGATTTGTCCAAAAGCCAAACTAGTAGGAATATGCAGATTTATCCAAAGGTCAAACTAGAAGAGTGATTTAACCAAAACCCATAGGGGAGTAACACGCAGATTATGATGATCTCTGTTCAGAGGGGTTGTTATCACTGAAGATTGAAGAACGCAATTGCAATGAACTGACAGAGAAGTGGACAGTGTGTTTGTGTTGCCTGAAAGCTGCAACTTTTCTTACTGCAGTTCTATTCCTCTTATTCTGAATTACAAAAGCAAGAGTAGACCTCACGATTCGCTACAGTACAGTTTCAGAAAACTAGCTATCTGATAGAGGAAGATGCACTAGGATTTATTCAACAGGGGATTCGAATAGAACAGAGACCTTACCAGGTTGAAGACGCGCCGCAGAGGTCCAAGATGGCGGGGCCAACTATGTCAAGTGGCGGTGGCGGCCGCGGCGGCGACAGGGAGAACGACGCGAGAGGCGGTGGCCACGGCGGCGAGTGGCGGCGGTGGCGACGCCAGGGAGAAGGAGCAGGGAGCCGCGGCGACAGGGAGAACGACGCGAGCGGCGTGGCCACGACGGCGAGTGGCGGCGGCGGCGACGGCAGGGAGAAGTAGCAGGGAGCCGCGGAGGTCCTCGAGGGCGGGGCTAGAGCGACGGGCAGCGGCAGCAGCGACGGGTGGCGGCGGCGGCGACGACAGGGAGAAGGAGCAGGAGCCGCGGCAAGGATAAGGACGCGAAGGACCAGGGCACCGCTTCGTGGGCGTGAAGTCTGCTCCATAGTTAGTAAATTAACTAACATATTTTTCTACCCATCGCACCCTTAGGAAATTGACGGTTTGATTATGTTATACTGTTGCCTCCCCTTTCAGTAACTGTGCCTTGATCAACGTTAGGTTTTGAGCTTATATATGCTATCGAACTGGACCATGTCATAATTGGGTGGTACTACTGTACTGTATTATGGATTGCCATTTGCACTGCTTAATCAGTTGTTTCCCTATCTTCTTGTTGTTCCTTGTGATATGTTGAGAGTCGCACCTGCCTGGCACTGTTTCCCGTTTCTGGGTCTGGGGATGGGGTTGCTCCAAAGTTAATGATGCGATCGATCCATGTGTCACGGCTAGCCGCTGCAGTCCAAATCCTGCAGCCCTCTCGTGTCCAAAGTTAATCCAGATCCATGTGTCGCAACATCCTCCGTAGCTCATCCATGCCTTAGTGTGCCGCCGAAGCTCTCTGGTGCATGCTCGTCCACGACATGCCCTTTGACATAACTCTCCTTCCCTGCACCACGTCGCAGTTCACTATCCTAGTTCGCCCACACCTAAGTGTGCCATTGCAGCTCACCCAAAGGCCCCAGACTTGCGCGTGCATGCGTGCCTATACGCGCAGCTCGACTCCCCTGCTTGCCCATGCTAGAGTTCATCGCTGCAGTTCGCCTCCCCTGCCTTCCAGTGCCAACGTCAGTGTTCATCGCTGCAACTCGTCAAGCGACATGCTCAAGGGGTGGCGTGAGCTGCGATGAACAGCAGTACCAGTGGCGCGACGGCGGCAGCAACTAGACCCTTTTGGATGTTATTGGAGCAAGGGGAAGAAGGTGCATGCTGGTCCATAAGATGGATTGCAATTATACTACGGTCTTCCTAAAACTCAGCTAGATGAGTTTTTGTTATTGTCTCATTCACCGTTGTAACCATTAGATCAGTGTTTTAAGATTCGTAGGAAACATTTCTTTCGCGTGAAAGGATGCATGGGTGTTCTCCTACAGGGCAGCCCCATGTGCGTTGATTTTGTTTTATCTGTCCTTTTTTTGTTTGACTATTAGGCTGGGCTATGTGCGCTTTTCTTTTCTTCATATTTCCTAGCCCAATGAGAAACCATGGGCTCAGAGATATAAATGTAACGTTGTTACTTTTCTGTTTTGTCATTTCTTCACTGTAGCACTTTGTAATGATGTTTTTTTTCGTCCAATCGTCACACAATAAATTATACTCGTTGTGTGTTCTGTTCATGGAAAAAATAACACGCTATACCGTCGCTAGTAACATGCTATAGGACGTATAGAGAATTGTCTCGTTAAATTTATTAATGTATAATGTCTTGTTAAATACACGCTATAGCATGCTAATAATATATTTCTAGGGACGACACTATTTTATATAGTGCGTTAGTTTTTTCCTTGGTTTTGTCCAAGGGAGGCGGCTCTAATTTCGTATAGGACGTGGCCCATGTGCATGAGTAGTAGATTTTTTGTTTTTCGTTTATGGAGCTAGGTTATATGGACTTTTATTCTTCTTTTTCTTCTTCTTCTTTTTTACTCAGTGGAAAAAGGGAAAGAGGATATGATTCAATGATGTGAATCGTTGATGTGCTAATTGCATGTTATTGTAACTTGTTTTCATTTTTAAATCTCGTCAGTGTCATCTGTTGACCGTAGCTTCTAGGGTCAGCTTTTTGTAACGACTTTCTTTTCACATATTTTTCTCCCATGATTAATTGCTGTTATTTTTTCTTATTTCACTAATATGTAGTAGAATATAATTCCAATATTCTCCCATTAACTAAATTAGTGTATTCATTTTGTTTTTTAGATTAATATTCATTTGTTACCATAGATTGGATAATTGATTATTAAGTGATTTCACTATTTTTATTTGTCTCTTCCATTTATTCATTTTCTATTTTTGTTGTTTCATATTTTTATTTTTCATTTATTTTCTATTATTATTCATCTTATTTATTTTTATTTTGCGTACTTTTTTCTAATGATATCAAAGCCCATGCCTCCTTTTTGGTAGAAATGCTTTTTTCATGAGTTTTTCTGTCAAAAGTTTTCTGCTACAAAAGTTTTTAACTCTGGTCACATCTGCTAGTTTTTTAAATTGGGTTGTAATTACAATCTATCAACTCGGGTTGCAACTATTAGGTTTTACGTGAAGTCGCAACCGCGAGGTTTTCAAAAATGGTACGCGAACACCATTTTTCAAATGTGGCCGCGACTACGGGCTTTCATATCGTGGTTGTAACTGCAAGTATTCGAAGTCGAGTCGCAACTGTAGGTTTTCAAAGTCGGGGTAGCAACTGCAAGTGTTTAAAGTCAGGTCGCAACTGCAAGTGTTCAAAGTCGGATCGCAACTGCAAGTTTCTGAAGTTGGGTCGCAACCGCAAGTTTCCAAAGCCGGGTCGCAACTGCAAGTTTCCAAAGTTGGGCAGCAACTGCAAGTGTTTAAAGTCAGGGCACAACTGCAAGTGTTCAAAGTCGGATCGCAACTGCAAGTTTCTAAAGTCGGGTCGCAACTGCAAGTTTTCAAAGTCGGGTCGCTACTGCATGTTTCCAAAATCGGGTCGCAACTGCAAGTTCCCAAAGTCGGGTCGCAATTGCAAGTTTCCAAAATCGGGGCCCAACTGCAAGTTTCCAGAGTTGGGTAGCAACTTCAAGTGTTTAAAGTCAGAGCACAACTGCAAGTGTTCAAAGTCGGGTCGCAACTGCAAGTTTCTAAAGTCGGGTCGCAACTGCAAGTTTTCAAAGTCGGGTCGCTACTGCAAGTTTCCAAAGTCGGGTCACAACTGCAAGTTCCCAAAGTCGGGTCGCAACTGCAAGTTTCCAAAGTCGGAGCCCAACTGCAAGTATTCAAGTGTATTAAAAAAAGGGTGTTAGTACAAGTTTTGAAGTCGGGTCGCAACTGCCAATATGCTAGTGAGGTCGCAATTACAAGTATTAAAAGAGGGGCCCAAGTGCAAGTTTTCATAGTCAGGTTCCAGAGTCGGTCATTTAAAAAAATGATGGATTTTAAGAAACAAATAAATAAATAATGCATGGGACAAGACCGGGATAGATCATGTGCGCCAGAGGTGTCATGCCGGTGATTACTGCTGAACTGAGGCAAAACTGAAAAAACAACAAAGAAAACATCTTTTTAAGACAACTCCTATTGTTCTTCTTATGACTGGATATAGCTCAAGAAGAGTACACTCCACAATTGTGTTATGGCAACCAAAATATGTTGTACAAATTAGCCCACTAGGACGTATGTGCTTCTCTTCTGTATTCGTATGTTTGCTCTTGCATGAGTGACAATAGAAATGAAAAGGCTAAGCCCAAAAAACAACACGACATGTACAAACCTTGGAGAGAAGGAAAGAATCCAATCAACATATATGATGATGTCATGTGATCATAGATAAATCTCAGCTAGCTGAGTTCTAGGTACTCCCATTATACTAAGCTGTGTTTGCTATAATCCTACATGTTTACATCAAGAATAGCAGACATATTTAATTTCACATGCAGTATATGCTTTGTTGAGCTTTAATTTCACATGCAGTATATGCTTTGTTGAGCTTGCATTGTAGTAGCTTATTCGAAGGCTGGATATTCTCTTGACACAAATTAAGCAGCAGGTCGTAATTATTCTCCAGTTTATACGACTCCTCGTCTCCTCGCACCAGGCCAAGCTCACATTTAGATTTCACGCCGCCGGCACCCGGATGCTTGGCGTCCAGGCGATCGACGGCAGTGACGTCCTAGAAATCGGTGCCATCGACGTCCAACTGTCAGGAGCCGGCGTCCAAGCAGAGTCCAGAGATGAAGCCGGCCGGTCGTTGTGACTAGAAGGCCGGGCTCACTGTCGGGTTCTAAGCTCATGTAAATACAGACATGGTAGGGCAGGACTGAAAGAAATACTCAGTTTCAGAACTGCGACATGCTCGGCTCATCGGATGTTGACTCCACTCCATGCCCAGTTTCAGGAAAGAGTAAAATTTCACACAGAATAAAACGTATCACAGTTTCAAATTTCTTACACGAGTTTGGCACCAAGTGGCAAACTAGAGTGAACAAATGCATGAGTTTGTACATGACAATGAGACATCAGCTGCATTGCATCATCTTCTCATGTGCCATGAGAAGCAACTGCATTATTAAAAATACCCAAGTCTTCAGCGTGGAAGCATTTCGCTGGTCATACAACAAAAGCAACTCGTGTAGGATAATAGCATACTAGTCAACTACTCCCTCCGTTCCTAAATATAAGACCTTTTAGAGATTGCACTATGAACTACATAGGGATGTACATAGACATATTTTAGAGTATAGATTCATTCATTTTGCTCCGTATGTAGTCTTCTACTGAAATCTCTAAAAGGTCTTATATTTTGAAACGGAGGGAGTATAAGTACTCCCTCCGTCCGAAAATACTTCTCCTAGAAATATATAAAATGGGCGTATCTATAACTGAAATAAGTCTAGATACATCTATTTCTATGACAAGTATTTCCGGACGGAGGAAGTAATAAGCATGATTTTGTCTTTCATGAAAAAAAACATGGTGTTGTAGTGAAGGGCTATAACTTATCCATGATAAGAGAAATATTGTTAGAATTAGCGAAGAGAAATAAGCCATATACGATGCTCCACTCTATTCTACAAATTTTACATTAATTCTTGCAGTTATCATTGAGAATGGCGTTTTGGTTTCCGGGAGTGCACGCTCCTGCATGAATAGTAAACAAAAATATATATTCTAATAGTTTTTTCTTAAAAAAACAGATTTGTTTTGTAGATGTTCGTGTTAGTGTCGCAAACATTTTAGAAAATTTCATGCGGAACGGAATAGCGATGTTTCACCGGTTAAAAAGCCAAATTTAAGATAACATTTGATGTTTTTGTTGTTTTTTTTTTTTGCACAGGACAAAGATGTTTAAGTTTTTTGCCTACAAATTTGTATCTGGCATTTGAATGTGACAAAGAACACATCAATTTTTTGTTGAAATTTTTGTGACATTTAAAAAAATATTTAACACGCGCGCTCCTGGGAGCACCAACGGATTTCCGATTACTATCTCACTACATGTAGAATTTGGAAAATCATAATCATGATTTTAGACTTATACAAATGCCCTATTTATAGTAGATATATAGCCTTATGAGGAACCTAAGAGATCCCGCAACAGGCCGGCCTGCAAAACTCGTTTAAGGACGTCCACAAAACTTTTTTACGCTACCGTGAGCCCAGCCTGCAAAACTCGTTTAAGGACGTCTACAAAACTTTTTTACGGTACTGCGAGCTCGGCCCGCAAAACTCATTTAAGGGCGTCCACAAAACTTTTTACGGTACTGCGAGCCCTTTGACGGAATAGATCCCGTAAACCCGCCCCACAAATGTTTCGTGGGACGCGTTTACGGGGTCTGTTCCGCGCCGAGGGCTTGCGGTACCACAAATAAAATCATAGGAAAAATATCGAGACACGTTCATCATCATTAGTTCATATCTAGTTCATCATCATATATATACGCCACTACTTGTTCATCATACTAGCACATCACATCCAAAATCATGCGCAACATACGAGGTATTAAGTTTAGCCTTACAAATGCGCAATCAAACAAAACAAAAAAAATGCTCAAATGACATAGAGCAATCAAGCAACATCTTCATTGTTGCGAAGGATACCACCTCCATCTTCATGAACTTGGACCGGAGAGTGAGCACCACCATCTTCATGAACTTGGACCAGAGAATGAGCACCGCCACCACCATCATCATCATCATCATCACCACCACCACCATTCACAATGTTCGCCGAAGAACCAATCGCACCACCGGCGCCTCCATCACCACCACCACCACCACCACCACCATTCACTTGGTTTAATTTGCCGAAGTACCACCGCAATATCGAACCCATCCCCTCCGCCATCAGCACCACCACCACCATTGCCAAACAGACCACCCATGTCGAACTCTCCACCACCCATGCCGAAGCCGCCACCACAACCACCCATGCCGAACCCTCCACCAACATTGCCAAAAGAAAAGCCCCCTCCAAACCCAACACCACTACCGACCATAATATTTTGAAGCTCTATCTTCCTCCGGAGCATGATCTCCATTCTTTTCATCTCCCAAAATTCTCTTGCCATTGCGTCCGTTCCCTCCCAATTCATCATTGATACTTGTGATCTGTGATAGGTTTTCTGCGAAGAGGAACAAATGACGCAACACAATACAGGTAAGTATTTCCCTCAGTATAGAACCAAGGTTTATCGAAACAATAGGAGTAACAACTTTTGGAAATATGCCATAGAGGCAATAAACAATTAGTTATTATTATATTTCTTTGTTCATGATAATTTTTTATTATCCATGCTATAATTGTATTGATTGGAAACACAAATACATGTGTGGATACATCGACAAAACACAGTCCCTAGTAAGCCTCTAGTTAACTAGCTCGTTGATCAAAGATAGTCAAGGTTTCCTGACCATAGGCAAGTGTTGTCACTTGATAACGGGATCACATCATTAGGAGCTTCCTGAAAGACTCACAAAGACCCGACTGGAGAGGTTGCAGAATCAGACTGTTGCAATATGCCTTCCTGCTCAATGCATCTGCCACAACATTTGCCTTGCCTGGCGTGTACTCAACACTCGGATTAAAATCCTGGAGCATTTCCACCCAACGTGTTTGCCGAAGATTCAAGTTAGGCTGAGTGAAGATGTACTTGAGACTCTTGTTATCGGTGAAAACTTCAACCTTACGTTCCAACAAGAGATGTCTCCAAGTCATCAAGGCGTGTACCACAGCTGCTAGCTCGAGATCATGCACATGATAGTTCTTCTCCACATGCTACAACTGCCTGGAGGTATAAGCAACCACCTTCTTATCTTGCATCAAGACTTCACCAAGACCCTGGAGAGAAGCGTCGCAAAAGACCTGGTACGGCTTGGAATCATACGGAGGGGCCAAGACCAGAGTGGAGATAAGCTTCTCTTTGAGTGTATCGAAAGCCAGTTGACACTCTGGAGACCAAGCATACTTAACACCCTTCTGAAGAAGACTAGAGAGCGGCTTGGCGATCTTGGAGAAGTTCTCAACAAATCTTCTGCAATATCCAGCAAGCCCGAGAAAGCTTCGAAGCTGCTTCACATTCTGCGGAGGCTCCCATTCAACAATGGCTTGAACCTTGGACGGGTCAACCTTAATGCCCTCGGCAGAGATAATATGCCCAAGATAAACCACTTCTTTCAGCCAGAACTCGCACTTGGAAAACTTGGCATGCAGCTTGTACTCTTTCAGCTTATCAAGCACCAATCTGAGATGTTTTCATGTTCTTCCTCAGTCTCAAAAAAGACCAGAATGTCATCGAGATAGAGCAAGACAAATTCATTCTTGTATGGGGAGAAAATATAGTTCATCAATCGACAAAATGTCAGAGGAGCATTTGCCAGACCAAAATACATGACCGTATACTCATACGAGCAAAACTAGTCCTAAATGCCGTCTTCGAAATGTCTTACTCGCGAATGCGAATTTGATGATAGCCCATTCTGAGATCAAGCTTGGAGAATACCTTAGCACCTTTCAAATATTCGAACAACTCAGTTATGTTCGGAAGTGGATATTTGTTCTTGATTGTCTTCTTGTTCAATGGACGGTAATCGACACACAGCCAGTCCGAGCCATCCTTCTTCTTGACAAATAGAACACCACAGCCCCACGGAGACGAGCTCGGTATGATCAAACCCAAACGCTCCTGCTCATCGAGTTGACTCTTAAGTTCCTTCAATTCTTCTGGACCAGCTTGTACGGCCGTTTGCACACTGGCTCTGTGCCTGGCTCAAGCTCAATGACAAACTCAACTTCACGGTGCGGAGGCATGCCTGGCAGCTCTTCAGGAAACACATCTTGATATTCGCAGACCACTGGGACTTGCTCAATGGGATTGATCTCACCCTTTTCATTCAAGGAGAACAGACGGATTGTATCATCGCGCGCCGCGAATATAATCACGTCTTCCGAAGAGTGGGTAAGCTTCACTTCTTTGGCTTCGCAATCAATTGACGCCTTGTTCATGGCCAACCAGTCCATACCAAGAATCAAGTCGATGTCGGAATCGCCCAAGACAATAGGAGATGCCAGAAAAGAATAACTGCCTAACTTAACAGAAGCATCCGGAACCCTCATGTGCAAACTCATGCGCATGCCCAGAGAAACCACACGGAAGGGACTATCCAAATAAATTGCAGGAATATTATGCTTAGCTATGAAAGGCTTGGAGATGAAGCAATGCGAAGCACCAGAATCAAATAACACTTTAGCAGGAATATCAATTGACGAGGAGGTTACCCATGATCACATCAGAGGAGTTGTCTGCTTCAGCTGCGTTCACCATGTTGACTCGAGCTGATCTGGGGTTGAATTTGACAAGAGCGTTGCTTGGAGGTTTACCTGGAGGAGGAGGCGACAGACGGAGCTGAGAAGTACAGTTGTTGGCATAGTGACCCTTCTGCCCACATTTGTGACAAGTGACATCTGCTGGCTGCTGGAACTGAGTCTGAGGAGGCCCTTGCTTCTGATGATGGTATCTCTCCTGGAAGCCAGGGTTGGGTGGGTGGGAAGAACCACGACCACCTGAGTGCCTCAGCTGCTGTGAGTGCCGAGGAGGAGGAGGAGAAACCCAAAACCTCTGTTGCTTCTGAACCACCTGAGTCGAGGAAGAGCTGGAATCTCTGAAGCGCTTATTGGAATTAACTAGCTCGTTGATCAAAGATAGTCAAGGTTTCCTGACCATAGACAAGTGTTGTCACTTGATAACGGGATCACATCATTACGCGAGTTCTCTGGCAGTGGCGGGTTGAGCGACGGATTGGCTGCTGGTGTGTTCTCTGGAAGCGACGGATTGGTTGCTGGCGGGTTGAGCGACGGATGCATGGCGACGGACTCCCTAATGGCGGCGGATTGCGCGACGGATTGGCTGCTGGTGTGTTCTCTGGAAGCGATGGATTGGCTGCTGGCGGGTTGAGCGACGGATTGCGTGGCGGCGGATTGCCTGATGGCGGCGGATTGCGTGGCGGCGCATTCCCTGATGGCGGCGGATTGCGTGATGGCGTTTTCCTTGGTGGCGAATGATAAGAACGAGCTGTTTCTGGAGGACAACGTGAAAATGGTGGCGGCGGCAATTGGAGGCAGATTAGATTGATGGCCGTCCCTAATTAATAGTAGGGTGGGTTAGATAAGGACGCGAGCGTGATTTCTGTTATTATTTTATCGTGAGAATAATAGCAGCTATACCTAACTTTTTTTTTCCTGAGAGTTGTACGTAACTCCCGTGCTGCACGACCAGTTCCATACATAGTATCAAGTTTTTTCCTTAAAAATGTACGTGACTCTCTTTTTTCATGAGTTCTATTTTAGGGTTTTTCTCCATCGAAAATGCATAGAAAATATATATAATGCCATAAAACAATGAAATTTGGCATCCTTTTTTTCATTATGATATGATGTACTTTAAATTTTTTGGGACCAATAGAAGAAAGAGAAAAAAACCTATTAGGAGAATACCACTTGGCTTGTACCCGAACGACCTACTATGAATATGGTCTAATTTTGGGGATGAATAAAATCACATAAAATTTGGCCAATAAATGTGCATGCCCATGTTGGTCGTATATGCAAAATTTAAACGAATTTCTACACCGTGTGCACGTTGCGTCACGTTCGGCTTGTATTTTATTGTTTTTACTTCAAAAATACATAAAAATACATACATTGCCATAAAACAATAAAATTTGGCATCCATTTTTCCACTATGATACAATGTATTAGATTTGTTTTTGGACCACTTGAAGAAAGTGAAAAAAAACGTCCTAGGAGAGTCACCCTTTCGGCTTGTACCCGAACCCCTATCATGAACATGGTCAATTTTTGACCATGCATGAAATCACACAAAATTTGGCCAATAAATGTGCATGCCCAGGCTGGTCGTATATGCACAATTTAAATGAATTTCGACAACGTATGCATGTTGCGTCACGTTCAGCTTGTATTTTAGTGTTTTTACTTCGAAAATACATAAAAATACATACAATGCCATAAAACAATGAAATTTGGCATCCATTCTTTCCACTATGATACAATGTATTAGATTTGTTTTTGGACCAATTGAAAAAAGTTAAAAGATACGTGCTAGGAGAGTCACCCTTTCGGCTTGTACCCGACCCCTACCATGAACATGGTCAATTTTTGACCATGCATGAAATCACACAAAATTTGGCCAATAAATGTGCATGCCCATGTTGGTCGTATATGCAAAATTTAAACGAATTTCGACACCGTATGCACGTGGTGTCACGTTCGGCTTGTATTTTAGTGTTTTTACTTCGAAAATACATAAAAATACATACAATGCCATAAAACAATGAAATTTGGCATCCATTCTTTCCACTATGATACTCCCTCCGTTCCTAGATGAAGGGTGTATAGTTTTTTACACCAATATTAACGCATGGCCTGGAAAAGGAACTTTCGTTGGTTTTGGATGTAAATGCCCCTACCATAATCACGTGAGAGTAGGGAAGAAAAAAAAGGAATCCTGGATCCTCTCTCTCGGTAGTTGAGTTTGTTTAGCGTAACAAATCCTAGAAATCCTAGGATGGCGCATTCTCCCCCGATCCTCAGAGAAAGACTCCCCCAGTCGCAGCCACCCCTTTGCTCCGCGCATTCTCCCGCGATCAACATGGCGCGCCTGCTCCCTACTCTCTCCCGCGCGGCTAATCTTTTTCTTAACTAACCACAAATCTTACCCAACCACAACATGCACAACGTCACATGTAATCTCCTTTTTTCTAGGAAGGCCAAGCGTGGGACTAGCTATTGCAGGGGCAAAAGTGTCAATCAAATGAATACACCTTATAATCTGAATTTTTTTCACAAAAAACTATACACCCTACATCTAGGAACGGAGGGAATACAATGTATTAGATTTATTTTTGGACCAATTGAAGAAAGTTAAAAGATTCGTGCTAGGAGAGTCACCCTTTCGGCTTGTACCCGAACCCCTACCATGAACATGGTCAATTTTTGACCATGCATGAAATCACACAAAATTTGGCCAATAAATGTGCATGCCCATGTTGGTCATATATGCAAAATTTAAACGAATTTGACACCGTATGCACGTTGGGTCACGTTTGACTTGTACTTTAGTGTTTTTACATCGAAAATACATAAAAAATATATTAAATGCCATAAATCAATGAAATTTGGCGTCCATTCTTTCGAGTATGATACAATGTATTAGAACTTTTTTTGGAGCAATTGAAGAAAGTGAAAACAAAAACGTGGTAAGAGACTGAACCTTTCGGCTTGTACCCGAATGGCCTATTATGCACGCTTTGTCACGTTCGGCTTGTATTTTAGTAGTTTGTCATAAAAAATGTAAAATACATAAAATGTCATAAAACAATGAAATTCAACTTAGTTTCCGCCTGCATATGCTCTAAATGTTTATGACTCGACTTATCTATAGAATTTTTTTTAATGTTTTGTCTGTATTTATTTATTTATTATTATTGTTGCACTGTATACTTTGGTTAGATTCCGTCTGTAGATGATCTAAATGTTTATGACTCGACTTATGTGTACAAAAGATTATTTTTTTGTGACGCTAGTTAATATATTTTCCTAATTTTTAATTACAACCTCCCTGAAGTGAAGTAAATAATTATATACTTAAGAATTTACATCACAAGTATATGAATTTACATCACAAGTATATAATCAGCTGGTTTGGTTGGTGCACTAATTTGCTCGAGGTCATAGGTTCGATTCCCCCAATGAGCATTTTTAATGTTTTGTCTGTAATTATTTATTATTATCACCGTGTGTTACTTCTACTGCATTTTTTAATTACACACGCACTCTCCTGACGGTGGGCCATGACCAACACACTGACGGTGGGCCATGACCAACACACCGGACACACACATTCTCCAACACATGAAACTTCGTCGTTGCGAATTCAGGGTTCTGAAACTGAACCTGAACGTGCATTTCTTCAGTCCGAGTCTAGACAAACAGTTGTATTGTAACCTCAGTAATGGAAGCACCTGCTTTCTGCAGGAACATGTCACACAACTCACAAGTACACAACTTGCAGCCTACCAGGCAGAACAACATGCCATAGTTACACAAGGCAGAAAAAAATGTTAAATTCTGCTACACCTAATCTGTTGTTCTGCCTCTTGAGTCTTTTCCTCTTCCTTTTTTACATTGTGAAGGAACAGCTACAATCGTTTTGGAAATTGGATTCATACTGATAATTCTCGTTTGCATGGACCTAACTTCTGGCCTACAAAACAAGTGTCCTCGGAAGTGGCTGTAATTACATGCTGATGCTGATGCGCGGCCGTGGCTGGTCGTTGTCCCTTGTCTCTTATCAGGTTGATGGCAATAGCTGCAGCGAAGAAGAGGTAGCACAGAGTCATGCAGTTCGCTGGAAGCGTGTTGAAGCCATCCACACCCAATATCGCCATGTTTCGGTACACAATGGCATACGGTGCTGGGTATTCGGTGCCGCTTGTACCGATGTTATGTATATCGAATCTGATTAGTTATTATGGACGAACAATGCATATTAGAGCCAATGTAAATTCAGTAAAAGCAAGTAGATTATAAGTACAATGAAATTTGTCACATGCTCATGCAATCAAATGGTAGAGCAACAACTAGTCCAGTAATCACAAGTAATAGACATAACTTATTTAAAAAGGTTGCAACTTATTAACTAGTACTCCCTCCGTTTCATCATGTACTGCATATATATTTTCTGAAAAGTCATACCTGTTAAGCATACTAAATGTTCTGTCACACAATGCATCCAAAAAAAACTTCCAGGAGATGCATCACTTGTGCTAAACATTTTTTTCTTCTTGTACTTGGCAACAAAATTATACAGGTCCCGAGAAATAAAGCCTACCTTGCTGTAACCACCACTATCCTTCTCCATTACTTCCATTATTTGATGTGTCTAAGGCCACCAATTCCATACTCAATGACATCAGCCTTTTGCACATCACTCAGTCCACGATGTGATCTTACGAAAGCTGTCTGGTCGGGCTTAGCGAGTGGATGGTTATGTTCGTCCACAAAATCTTTTACAAACCATTCACCATTATCCATACGAAGCTCGATCTTCATCCGGGCGCGACATCCACAACGTGACAGCGGCCTAGGAGTTCGCACTCGTTCAGTTTTTTCGAAGTGCTTCCTCGCCCGATATCCTTCTTTACAACAGACATAAAGGCGACGAAAAGCTATGTTCGTGCCCGACTTCCTGGTCAGTCCTTCCTTCCTAACACCAAAACCCTTTGACCGAGCATATGCATTATAGTAATTGTAACCTTCTTCCTCGCTGCCAAAATTTGACTGATCACCATGTTATATTCTGCAATGTTCTCGAGGGTGGCACTCCCATATTCCATGTCAAACCCTGCAATTAAAAAGAATCAAATCTAAGTTATTTGAATTCCACCCATGAAACTAAAACACGTATCAGTAACAATGCTTGTGTACATAATCAAAGAGAAACATTAGATATACTCCAGTAAGCACTTCCTAATTTGCACCAACAGAACCAGCACCATAGAAGAGTGATTTAAGCAGAAACAATTTAGTATTACCCGCAGACTAATAGGAATATGCAGATTTGTCCAAAGGCCAAACTAGTAGGAATATGCAGATTTATCCAAAGGTCAAACTAGAAGAGTGATTTAACCAAAACCCATAGGGGAGTAACACGCAGATTATGATGATCTCTGTTCAGAGGGGATGTTATCACTGAAGATTGAAGAACGCAATTGCAATGAATTGACAGAGAAGTGGACATTGTGTTTGTGTTGCCTGAAAGCTGCAACTTTTCTTACTGCAGTTCTTTCCTCTTATTATGAATTACAAAAGCAAGAGTAGACCTCACGATTCGCTACAGTACAGTTTCAGAAAACTAGCTATCTGATAGAGGAAGATGCACTAGGATTTATTCAACGGGGGATTCGAACAGAACAGAGACCTTACCAGGTTGAAGACGCGCCGCGGAGGTCCAAGATGGCGGGGCCAACTATGTTGAGTGGCGGCGGCGGCCGCGGCGGCGACAGGGAGAACGACGCGAGAGGCGGTGGCCACGGCGGCGAGTGGAGGCGGCGGCGACGCCAGGGAGAAGGAACAGGGAGCCGTGGCGACAGGGAGAACGACGCGAGCGGCGGCGGCCACGGCGGCGAGTGACGGCGGCGGCGACGGCAGGGAGAAGGAGCAGGGAGCCGTAGAGGTCCTCGAGGGCGGGGCTAGAGCGACGGGCGGCGGCAGGGCGACGGGTGGCGGTGGCGGCGACGACAGGGAGAAGGAGGAGGAGCGGCAGCAAGGATAAGGACGCGAAGGACCAGGGCACCGCTTCGTGGGCGTGAAGTCTGCTCCATAGTTAGTAAATTAACTAACATATTTTTCTATCCATCGCACCCTTAGGAAATTGACGGTTTGATTATGTTATATTGCTGCCTCCCCTTTGAACAGTACAGGGTACGGTAAAAAAGCTCTAAATCTTAATGCATCATCAGCTAGTTATCCATTAGTCTATATATTTATCTATCTTGAGTAGTATCAGTTCAATAACTGTGCCTTGATCACGTTAGGTTTTGAGCTTATATATGCTATCGAACTGGACCATGTCATAATTGGGTGGTACTACTGTACTGTATTATGGATTGCCATTTGCGCTGCTTAATCAGTTGTTTCCCTATCTTCTTGCTGTTCCTTGTGATATGTTGAGAGTCGCACTTGCCTGGCACTGTTTCCCGTTTCTGGGTCTGGGGATGGGGTTGCTCCAAAGTTAATGATGCGATCGATTTACAAAAGTTTTTAACTCTGGTCACATCTGCTAGTTTTTTAAATTGGGTTGTAATTACAATCTATCAACTCGGGTTGCAACTATTAGGTTTTACGTGAAGTCGCAACCGCGAGGTTTTCAAAAATGGTACGCGAACACCATTTTTCAAATGTGGCCGCGACTACGGGCTTTCATATCGTGGTTGTAACTGCAAGTATTCGAAGTCGAGTCGCAACTGTAGGTTTTCAAAGTCGGGGTAGCAACTGCAAGTGTTTAAAGTCAGGTCGCAACTGCAAGTGTTCAAAGTCGGGTCGCAACTGCAAGTTTCTGAAGTCGGGTCGCAACCGCAAGTTTCCAAAGCCGGGTCGCAACTGCAAGTTTCCAAAGTCGGGTCGCAACTGTAAGTTTCCAAAGTTGGGCAGCAACTGCAAGTGTTTAAAGTCAGGGCGCAACTGCAAGTGTTCAAAGTCGGATCACAACTGCAAGTTTCTAAAGTCGGGTCGCAACTGCAAGTTTTCAAAGTCGGGTCGCTACTGCAAGTTTCCAAAATCGGGTCGCAACTGCAAGTTCCCAAAGTCGGGTCGCAATTGCAAGTTTCCAAAGTCGGGGCCCAATTGCAAGTTTCCAGATTTGGGTAGCAACTGCAAGTGTTTAAAGTCAGGGCGCAACTGCAAGTGTTCAAAGTCGGGTCGCAACTGCAAGTTTCTAAAGTCGGGTCGCAACTGCAAGTTTCTAAAGTCGGGTCGCTACTGCAAGTTTCCAAAATCGGGTCACAACTGCAAGTTCCCAAAGTCGGGTCGCAACTGCAAGTTTTCAAAGTCGGAGCCCAACTACAATTATTCAAGTGTATTAAAAAAAGGTGTTAGTACAAATTTTGAAGTCGGGTCGCAACTGCCAATTTGCTAGTGAGGTCGCAATTACAAATATTAAAAGAGGGGCCCAAGTGCAAGTTTTCATAGTCGGGTTCCAGAGTCGGTCATTTAAAAAAATGATGGATTTTAATAAACAAATAAATATATAATGCATGGAACAAGACCGGGATAGATCATGTGCGCCAGAGGTGTCATGCCGGTGATTACTGCTGAACTGAGGCAAAACTGAAAAAACAACAAAGAAAACATCTTTTTAAGACAACTCCTATTGTTCTTCTTATGACTGGATATAGCTCAAGAAGAGCACACTCCACAACTGTGTTATGGCAACCAAAATATGTTGTACAAATTAGCCCACTAGGACGTATGTGCTTCTCTTATGTATTCGTATGTTTGCTGTTGCATGAGTGACAATAGAAATGGAAAGGCTAAGCCCAAAAAACAACACGATATGTACAAACCTTGGAGAGAAGGAAAAAATCAAATCAACATATATGATGATGTCATGCGAATGGGACCATAGATAAATCTCAGCTAGCTGATTTCTAGGTACTCCCATTATACTAAGCTGTGCTTGCTATAATCCTACCTGTAGCAGACATATTTAATTTCACATGCAGTTTATGCTTTGTTGAGCTTGCATTGCAGTAGCTTATTCGAAGGCTGGATATTCTCTTGACACAAATTAAGCAGCAGGTCGTAATTACTCTCCAGTTTATACGACTCCTCGTCTCCTCGCACCAGGCCAAGCTCACATTTAGATTTCACGCCGCCGGCACCGGGATGCTTGGCGTCCAGGCGATCGACGGCAGTGACGTCCTAGAAATCGGTGCCATCGACGTCCAACTGTCAGGAGCCGGCGTCCAAGCAGAGTCCAGAGATGAAGCCGGCCGGCGTTGTGACTAGAAGGCTGGGCTCACTGTCGGGTTCTAAGCTCATGTAAATACAGACATGGTAGGGCAGGACTGAAAGAAATACTCAGTTTCAGAACTGCGACATGCTCGGCTCATCGGATGTTGACTCCACTCCACGCCCAGTTTCAGGAAAGAGTAAAATTTCAGACAGAATAAAACGTATCACAGTTTCAAATTTCTTACACGGGTTTGGCTCCAAGTGGCAAACTAGAGTGAACAAATGCATGAGTTTGTACATGACAATGAGACATCAGCTGCATTGCATCATCTTCTCATGTGCCATGAGAAGCAACTGCATTATTAAAAATATCCAAGTCTTCAGCGTGGAAGCATTTCGCTGGTCATACAACAAAAGCAACTCGTGTAGGATAACAACATACTAGTCAACTACTCCCTCCGTTCCTAAATATAAGACCTTTTAAAGATTGCACTATGAACTACATACGGATGTACATAGACATATTTTAGAGTATAGATGCACTCATTTTGCTCCGTATGTAGTCTTCTAATGAAATCTCTAAAAGGTCTTATATTTTGGAACGGAGGGAGTATAAGTACTCCCTCCATCCGAAAATACTTGTCCTAGAAATATATAAAATGGGCGTATTTATAACTGAAATAAGTCTAGATACATCTATTTCTATGACAAGTATTTCCGGACGGAAGAAGTAATAAGCATGATTTTGTCTTTCATGAAAAAAAAATATGGTGTTGTAGTGAAGGGTTATATCTTATCCATGTTAAGAGAAATATTGTTAGAATTAGCGAAGAGAAATAAGCCATATACGATGCTCCACTCTATTCTACAAATTTTACATTAGTTCTTGCAGTTACATTGAGAATGGCGTTTTGGTTCCCGGGAGTGCACGCTCCTTCATGAATAGTAAATAAAAATATATGTTCTAATAGTTTTTTTCTTAAAAAAAAGATTTGTTTTGTAGATGTTCGTGTTAGTGTCGCAAACATTTTAGAAAATTTCATGCGGAACGGAATAGCGATGTTTCACCGGTTAAAAAGCCAAATTTAAGATAACATTTGATGTTTTTGTTGTTGTTTTTTTTGCACAGGACAAAGATGTTTAAATTTTTTGCCTACAAATTTGTATCTAGCATTTGAATGTGACAAAGAACACATCAATTTTTTGTTGAAATTTTTGTGACATTTAAAAAAATATTTAACGCGTGCGCTCCTGGGAGCACCAACGGATTTCCGATTACTATCTCACTACATGTAGAATTTGGAAAATCATAGTCATGATTTTAGACTTATACAAATGCCCTATTTATAGTAGATATATAGCCCCATGAGGAACCTAAGAGATCCCGCAACAGGCCGGCCTGCAAAACTCGTTTAAGGACGTCCACAAAACTTTTTTACGCTACAGTGAGCCCAGCCTGCAAAACTCGTTTAAGGACGTCTACAAAACTTTTTTACGGTACTGCGAGCCCGGCCCGCAAAACTCGTTTAAGGGCGTCCACAAAACTTTTTACGGTACCGCGAGCCCTTAGACGGAATAGATCCCGTAAACCCGCCCCACAAATGTTTCGCGGGACATGTTTACGAGATCTGTTCCGCGCCGAGGGCTTGCGGTACCACAAATAAAATCATAGGAAAAATATCGAGACACGTTCATCATCATTAATTCATATCTAGTTCATCATCATATATATACGCCACTACTTGTTCATCACACTAGCACATCACATCCAAAATCATGCGCCACATACAAGGTATCAAGTTTAGCCTTACAAATGCGCAATCAAACAAAACAAAAAAAAATGCTCAAATGACATAGAGCAATCAAGCAACATCTTCTTTGTTGCGAAGGATACCACCTCCTTCTTCATGAACTTGGACCGGAGAGTGAGCACCACCATCTTCATGAACTTGGACCAGAGAATGAGCACCGCCACCACCATCATCATCATCATCATCACCACCACCACCATTCACATTGTTCGCCGAAGAACCAATCGCACCACCGGCGCCTCCATCACCACCACCACCACCACCACCACCACCATTCACTTGGTTTAATTTGCCGAAGTACCACCGCAATATCGAACCCATCCCCTCCGCCATCAGCACCACCACCACCATTGCCAAACTGACCACCCATGCCGAACTCTCCACCACCCATGCCGAAGCCGCCACCACAACCACCCATGCCGAACCCTCCACCAACATTGCCGAAAGAAAAGCCCCCTCCAAACCCAACACCACTACCGACCATAATATTTTGAAGCTCTATCTTCCTCCGGAGCATGATCTCCATTCTTTTCATCTCCCAAAATTCTCTTGACATTGCGTCCATTCCCTCCCAATTCATCATTGATACTTGTGATCTGTGATAGGTTTTCTGCGAAGAGGAACAAATGACGCAACACAATACAGGTAAGTATTTCCCTCAGTATAGAACCAAGGTTTATCGAAACAATAGGAGTAACAACTTTTGGAAATATGCCATAGAGGCAATAATAAATTAGTTATTATTATATTTCTTTGTTCATGAGAATTGTTTATTATCCATTCTATAATTGTATTGATTGGAAACACAAATACATGTGTGGATACATAGACAAAACATAGTCCCTAGTAAGCCTCTAGTTAACTAGCTCGTTGATCAAAGATAGTCAAGGTTTCCTGACCATAGACAAGTGTTGTCACTTGATAACGGGATCACATCATTAGGAGTTTCCTGAAAGACTCACAAAGACCCGGCTGGAGAGGTTGCAGAATCAGACTGTTGCAATATGCCTTCCAGCTCAATGCATCTGCCACAACATTTGCCTTGCCTGGCGTGTACTCAACACTCGGATTAAAATCCTGGAGCATTTCCACCCAACGTGTTTGCCGAAGATTCAAGTTAGGCTGAGTGAAGATGTACTTGAGACTCTTGTGATCGATGAAAACTTCAACCTTACGTTCCAACAAGAGATGTCTCCAAGTCATCAAGGTGTGTACCACAGCTGCTAGCTCGAGATCATGCACATGATAGTTCTTCTCCACATGCTTCAACTGCCTGGAGGTATAAGCAACCACCTTCTTATCTTGCATCAAGACTTCACCAAGACCCTGGAGAGAAGCGTCGCAAAAGACCTGGTACGGCTTGGAATCATCCGGAGGGGCCAAGACCGGAGTGGAGATAAGCTTCTCTTTGAGTGTATCGAAAGCCAGTTGACACTCTGGAGACCAAGCATACTTAACACCCTTCTGAAGAAGACTAGAGAGCGGCTTGGCGATCTTGGAGAAGTTCTCAACGAATCTTCTGCAATATCCAGCAAGCCCGAGAAAGCTTCGAAGCTGCTTCACATTCTGCGGAGGCTCCCATTCAACAATGGCTTGAACCTTGGACGGATCAACATTAATGCCCTCGGCAGAGATAATATGTCCAAGATAAACCACTTCTTTCAGCCAGAACTCGCACTTGGAAAACTTGGCATGCAGCTTGTACTCTCTCAGCTTATCAAGCACCAATGTGAGATGTTTTCATGTTCTTCCTCAGTCTCAGAAAAGACCAGAATGTCGTCGAGATAGAGCAATACAAATTCATTCTTGTATGGGGAGAAAATATAGTTCAGCAATCGACAAAATGTCAGAGGAGCATTTGCCAGACCAAAATACATGACCGTATACTCATACGAGCAAAACTAGTCCTAAATGCCGTCTTCGAAATGTCTTCCTCGCGAATGCGAATTTGATGATAGCCCATTCTGAGATCAAGCTTGGAGAATACCTTAGCACCTTTCAACTATTCGAACAACTCAGTTATGTTCGGAAGTGGATATTTGTTCTTGATTGTCTTCTTGTTCAATGGACGGTAATCGACACACAGCCAGTCCGAGCCATCCTTCTTCTTGACAAATAGAACACCACAGCCCCACGGAGACGAGCTCGGTATGATCAAACCCAAACGCTCCTGCTCATCGAGTTGACTCTTAAGTTCCTTCAATTCTTCTGGACCAGCTTGTACGGCCGTTTGCACACTGGCTCTGTGCCTGGCTCAAGCTCAATGACAAACTCAACTTCACGGTGCGGAGGCATGCCTGGCAGCTCTTCAGGAAACACATCTTGATATTCGCAGACCACTGGGACTTGCTCAATGGGATTGATCTCACCCTTTTCAGTCAAGGAGAACAGACGGATTGTATCATCGCGCGCCGCGAATATAATCACGTCTTCCGAAGAGTGGGTAAGCTTCACTTCTTTGGCTTCGCAATCAATTGTCGCCTTGTTCATGGCCAACCAGTCCATACCAAGAATCAAGTCGATGTCGGAATTGCCCAAGACAATAGGAGATGCCAGAAAAGAATAACTGCCGAACTTAACAGAAGCATCTGAAACCCTCATGCGCAAACTCATGCGCATGCCCGGAGAAACCACACGGAAGGGACTATCCAAATAAATTGCAGGAATATTATGCTTAGCTACGAAAGGCTTGGAGATGAAGCAATGCGAAGCACCAGAATCAAATAACACTTTAGCAGGAATATCATTGACGAGGAGGTTACCCATCATCACATCAGAGGAGTTGTCTGCTTCAGCTGCGTTCACCATGTTGACTCGAGCTGATCTGGGGTTGAATTTGACAAGAGCGTTGCTTGGAGGTTTACCTGGAGGAGGAGCCGACAGACGGAGCTGAGAAGTACAGTTGTTGGCATAGTGACCCTTCTGCCCACATTTGTGACAAGTGACATCTGCTGGCTGCCGGAACTGAGTCTGAGGAGGCCCTTGCTTCTTATGCTGGTATCTCTCCTGGAAGCCAGGGTTGGGTGGGTGGGAAGAACCACGACCACCTGAGTGCCTCAGCTGCTGTGAGTGCCGAGGAGGAGGAGGAGAAACCCAAAACCTCTGTAGCTTTTGAACCACCTGAGTCGAGGAAGAAATGGAATCTCTGAAATGCTTCTTGGAATTAACTACCTCGTTGATCAAAGATAGTCAAGGTTTCCTGACCATAGACAAGTGTTGTCACTTGATAACGGGATCACATCATTAGGCGAGTTCTCTAGCAGTGGCGGATTGAGCGACGGATTGGCTGCTGGTGTGTTCTCTGGATGCGACGGATTGGTTGCTGGCGGGTTGAGCGACGGATTGCATGGCGACGGATTCCATGATGGCGGCGGATTGCGCGACGGATTGGCTGCTGGTGTGTTCTCTGGAAGCGATGGATTGGCTGCTGGCGGGTTGAGCGACGGATTACGTGGCGACGGATTGCTTGATGGCGGCGGATTGCGTGGCGGCGCATTCCCTGATGGCGGCGGATTGCCTGATGACGTTTTCCTTGGTGGCGAATGATAAGAACGATGCTCCATGGTTGTTTCTGGAGGACAACGTGAAAATGGTGGCGGCAGCAATTGGAGGCAGATTAGATTGATGGCCGTCCCTAATTAATAGTAGGGTGGGTTAGATAAGGACGCGAGCGTGGTTTCTGTTATTATTTTATCGTGAGAATAATGGCAGCTATACCTAACTCTTTTTTTTCCCGAGAGTTGTACGTAACTCCCGTGCTGCACGATCAGTTCCATATATAGTATCAAGTTTTTTTTTTAAATTGTACGTGACTCTTTTTTTTCATGAGTTCTATTTTAGGGTTTTTCTCCATCGAAAATGCATAGAAAATATATATAATGCCATAAAACAATGAAATTTGGCATCCTTTTTTTCATTATGATATGATGTACTTTAAATTTTTTGGGACCAATAGAAGAAAGAGAAAAAAACGTACTAGGGGACTACCACTTGGCTTGTACCCGAACGACCTACTATGAATATGGTCTAATTTTGGGGATGAATAAAATCACATAAAATTTGCCCAATAAATGTGCATGCCCATGTTGGTCGTATATGCAAAATTTAAACGAATTTCGACACCGTATGCACGTTGCGTCACGTTCGGCTTGTATTTTAGTGTTTTTACTTCAAAAATACATAAAAAATACATACAATGCCATAAAACAATGAAATTTGGCATCCATTCTTTCCACTATGATAGAATGTATTAGATTTGTTTTTGGACCAATTGAAGAAAGTGAAAAGAAACGTGCTAGGAGAGTCACCCTTTCGGCTTGTACCCGAACCCCTGTCATGAACATGGTCAATTTTTGACCATGCATGAAATCACACAAAAATTTTGTCCAATAAATGTGCATGCCCATGCTGGTCGTATATGCACAATTTAAACGAATTTCGACAACGTATGCACGTTGCGTCATGTTGGACTTGTATTTTAGTGTTTTTACTTCGAAAATACATAAAAATACATACAATGCCATAAAACAATAAATTTGGCATCCATTCTTTCCACTGTGATACAATGTATTAGATTTGTTTTTGACCAATTGAAGAAAGTTAAAGGATACGTGCTAGGAGAGTCACCCTTTCGGTTTGTACCCGAACCCCTTCCATGAACGTGGTCAATTTTTGACCATGCATGAAATCACACAAAATTTGGCCAATAAATGTGCATGCCCATGTTGGTCGTATCTGCAAAATTTAAACGAATTTCGACACCGTATGCACGTTGCGTCACGTTCGGCTCGTATTTTAGTGTTTTTACTTCGAAAATACATAAAAATACATACAATGCCATAAAACAATGAAATTTGGCATCCATTCTTTCCACTATGATACTCCCTCCGTTCCTAGATGAAGGGTGTATAGTTTTTTACACCAATATTAACGCATGGCCTGGAAAAGGAACTTTCGTTGGTTTTGGACGTAAATGCCCCTACCATAATCACGTGAGAGTAGGGAAGAAAAAAAGGAATCCTGGATCCTCTCTCTCGGTAGTTGAGTTTGTTTAGCGTAAAAAATCCCAGAAATCCTACGATGGCGCATTCTCCCCCGATCCTGAGGGAAAGACTCCCCCAATCGTAGCCACCCATTTGCTCCGCGCATTCTCCCGCGATCAACATGGCGCGCGCCTCCTCCCTACTCTCTCCCGCGTGGCTAATCTTTTTCTTAACTAACCACAAATCTTACCCAACCACAACATGCACAACGTCACATGTAATCTCCTTTTTTCTAGGAAGGCCAAGCGTGGGACTAGCTATTGCAGGGGCAAAAGTGTCAATCAAATGAATACACCTTATAATCTGAATTTTTTCACAAAAAACTATACACCCTACATCTAGGAACGGAGGGAATACAATGTATTAGATTTGTTTTTGGACCAATTGAAGAAAGTTAAAAGATACTTGCTAGGAGAGTCACCCTTTCGGCTTGTACCCGAACCCCTACCATGAACATGGTCAATTTTTGACCATGCATGAAATCACACAAAATTTGGCCAATAAATGTGCATGCCCATGCTGGTCGTATATGCAAAATTTAAATGAATTTCGACACCGTATGCACGTTGCGTCACGTTTGACTTGTATTTTAGTGTTTTTACATCGAAAATACATAAAAAATATATAAAATTTTAGGATGGTGGAACTTGATGAGGTTACTGAACCGTCACTTCAACCAGTGTGTAGCAGGGCGCAGGAAGTTGTTCCTGTGGCGCCTATACCAATTGAAGTGGAAACTGATGATGGTGATCATTGAGCTTCGGATCAAGTTACTACAAACCTCGTAGGTCGACAAGGTCGCGTACTACTACAGAGTGGTACGGTAACCTTGTCTTGGAGGTCATGTTGTTGAACAACAATGAACCTACGAGCTATGGAGAACCGATGGTGGGCCCGGATTCCGACAAATGGTTGGAGGCCATGAAATCCGAGAGAGGATCCATGTATGAAAACAAAGTGTGGACTTTGGAAGAACTACTTGATGGTCGTAGGACTGTTAAGTAAAGATGGATCTTTGAAGGGAAGACAGACGATGATGGTGAAAAGTCACCATTAAGAAAAGCTCAACTTGTCGCAAGGATGTTTTCGATAAGTTCAAAGAGTTGACTATGATGAGTCTTTCTCACTCGTAGCGATGCTAAAAGTCTGTTGGAATTAAGTTAGTAGTTGCTGCATTGTTTATGAAATATTGCACATAGGATGTCAAAACATTGTTTCCTCAACGGTTTCCTTGAGGAAAGGTTGTATGTGATACAACCAGAAGGTTTTGTCGATCCTAAGGATGTTAACAAGTATGCAAGCTCCAGCAATCCTTCGATGGACTGGTGCAAGCATCTCGGACTTGGAATATACGCATTGATGAGATGATCAAAGCTTTTGGGTTTGTACAAAGTTTATGAGAAACTTGTATTTCCAAAGAAGTGAGTGGGAGCACTATAAAATTCCTGATAAGTATATGTGGTTGACATATTGTTGATCGGAAGTAATGTAGAATTTCTGTAATGCATAAAGGGTTGTTTGAAAGGAGTTTTTCAAAGGAAGACCTGGATAGAGCTACTTGAGCATTGAGCATCAAGATCTATAGAGATAGATAAAAACGCTAAATATAACTTTCAATGTAATGCATGCCTTGACAGGTTTTTGAAGGAGTTCAAAATAGATCAGTAAAGTGTTGGAAATATACCCTAGAGGCAATGATAAATAGTTATTATTGTATTTCCTGTTTAAAGATAATCATTTATTATCCATGCTATAATTGTATTGAATGAAAACATAAATACATACTTGACAAATTAAACGTTAGTTTTATCCCGTATTTTTTCAAGCCTAAACCATAATTATTTTAAAAGCGCCTATTCACCCCCCTCTAGGCGACATCCACGTCCTTTCAGAGAGGACGTGAATATTTGCAAAGTGCACATGGATCTGAATGTAGCAGACCGCTGACTAAACCTCTTCCACGGGCAAAACATGATCAATACCAGAACTGTATGTGTGTTCGATTTATTACAATGTAAATCGCATGGCGATGTGAGGACTAGATTATTGACTCGAGTGCAAGTGGGAGACTGTTGGAAATATGCCCTAGAGGCAATGATAATTAGTTATTATTACATTTCCTGTTTAAAGATAATCGTTTATTATCCATGCTATAATTGTATTGAATGAAAACATAGATACATGTGTGGATACATAGACAAAACAATGTCCCTAGCAAGCCTCTAGTTGGCTAGCCAGTTGATCAAAGATAGTCAAGGTTTTCTGGCTATATGCAAGTGTTGTCACTTGATAACTGGATCACATCATTAGGAGAATCATGTGATGGACTAGACCCAAACTATGAACGTAGCATATTGATCGTGTCGTTTTATTGCTATTGTTTTCTGCTTGTCAAGTATTTGTTCCTATGACCATGAGATCATATAACTCATTGGCACTGGAGGTATACCTTGTGTGCATCAAACGTCACAACAAAACTTGGTGAGTATAAAGGTGCTCTACAGGTATCTCCGATGGTGTCCGTTGAGTTAGTATGGATCAAGACTGGGGATTTGTCACTCCGTGTGACGAAGAGGTATCTCCGAGCTCACTCGGTAATACAACATCTCTCACTAAAATTTCAAGACAAAATTGTGTTCTCCCTGACTGTGCATCGTTGCTACAGTTCGTCGTTTTGAGACACCACGTGATGATCGGGTGTGATAGACTCAACGTTCACATACAACGGGTGCAAAACAGTTGTACACGCGGAACACTCAGGTTAAGCTTGACGAGCCTAGCATGTGCAGACATGGCCTCGGAACACATGAGACCGAAAGGTCGAGCATCAATCGTATAGTTGATATGATTAGCATAGAGATGCTTACCGCTGAAACTATTTCCAACTCACGTGATGATCGGACTTGAGTTAGTGAATTTGGATCATGTACCACTCAAATGACTAGAGAGATGTACTTTTTGAGTGGGAGTTTAGCAAGTAATTTGATTATTTAAACTCTAATTATCTTGAACATAGTCTAAGTCCACTTTAAAAATATTTGTGTTGTAAATCAATGGCTCACGCAACAGTCACTTTGAATTTTAATACGTTCCTAGAGAAAGCTAAGTTGAAAGATGATGGAAGCAACTTTGTAGACTGGGTTCGTAATCTTAAGTTGCTCCTGCAAGCTGGGAAGAAGGATTATGTCCTTAATGCTGCGCTAGGAGATGAACCACCCGCCGGGGCTGTCCAAGATGTTAAGAACGCTTTGTTAGCACGCAAGGAGGACTACTCAGTAGTTCAATGTGCAATCTTGTATGGCTTAGAGCCGGGACTTCAATGTTGCTTTGAGCATCATGGAGCATTTGAGATGTTCCAGGAGTTGAAGTTTATCTTTCAGAAGAACGCCCGGATCGAGAGGTATGAGATCTCCGATAAATTCAATGCTTCCAAGATGGAGGAGAATTCGTCTGTCAATGAAAATGTGCTCAAAATGTCTGGGTACTCAAACCGTCTAGCTGAGCTCGGGATTGAACTCCCGCAAGAGGCTATCACTAACAGAATTCTTCAATCATTGCCACCAAGCTACAAGAGCTTTGTGTTGAACTATAACATGCAAGGGATGAACAAGTCACCCGGCAAGTTATTCGCGATGCTAAAAGTCGCAGAGTTAGAACTCCGTAAAGAGCATCAAGTGTTGATGATGAATAAGAGCACTAGTTTCAAGAGAAACGACAAAGGAAAGAAGGGTAATTCAAAGAAGAGCGGCAAGCCTGTTGCCAACCCAACGAAGAAACCGAAAGCTGGACCTAAGCCTGAAACGGAGTGTTATTATTGCAAGGGTATGGGTCACTGGAAGCGCAACTGCCCCAAGTATCTGGCTGATAAGAAGGCGGTCAAGGAAAAATCAGGTATATTCGATATACATGTTATTGATGTGTACTTAACCAGCTCTCGTAGTAGTGCCTGGGTATTCGATACCGGTTCTGTTGCTCATATTTCCAACTCGAAACAGGAACTGCGGAATAAGCGAAGGCTGGCGAAAGATGAAGTGACGATGCACGTGGGAAATGGTTCCAAGGTTGATGCAATCACCGTCGGCACAGTTTCACTTCAGTTACCATCAGGATTAGTTATGAACTTAAATAATTGTTATTTAGTGCCTGCGTTAAGCATGAACATTACATTTGGACCTTGTTTATTGCGAGACGGTTACTCGTTTAAGTCAGAGAATAATGGTTGTTCTATTTCTATGAGTAATATATTTTATGGTTATGCACCCAATGTGAGAGGATTGTTCATATTGAATCTTGATAGCGATGATACACATATACATAAAAATGAGACCAAAAGAGTTCGAGTTAACAATGATAGCGCCATGTTTTTATGGCACTGCCGCTTAGGTCATATTGGTGTAAGGCGCATGAAGAAACTCCATACCGATGGACTTTTGGAGTCACTTGACTTTGATTCACTTGACACGTGTGAACCATGCCTTATGGGCAAGATGACTAAGACTCCGTTCTCCGAAACAATGGCGCGTGCAAGTGACTTGTTGGAAATCATACATACCGACGTATGCGGTCCGTATTGAGTGTGGAGGCGCGCGGCGGATATCGTTATTTTCTCACCTTCACTGACGATTTGAGTAGATATGGTTATGTCTACTTGATGAAGCACAAGTCTGAAATGTTTGAGAAGTTCAATTAATTTCAGAGTGAAGTTGAAAATCATCCTAACAAGAAGATCAAGTTCCTACGTCTGATCGTGGGGGTAAATATCTGAGTTTTGAGTTTGGTGCTCACTTAAGACAATGTGGAATTGTTTCACAGTTGACACCGCCTGGAACACCACAGCGTAATGGTGTGTCCGAACGTCGTAAACGTACTTTATTAGTGATGGTGCGATCTATGATGTCTCTTACCGATTTGTCGTTATCGTTTTGGGGTTATGCATTAGAGACAGCTGCATTCACTTTAAATAGGGCACCATCAAAATCCGTTGAGACGAAACCATACGAACAGTGGTATGGCAAAAGACCAAAATTATCGTTTCTTAAAGTTTGGGGATGTGATGCTTATGTCAAAAAGCTTCAACCTGAAAAGCTGGAACCCAAAGCGGAAAAGTGCATCTTCATAGGTTACCCAAAAGAGACAGTTGGGTATACCTTCTATCTCAGATCCGAGGGCAAAGTGTTTGTTGCTAAAAACGAAGCTTTTCTTGAGAAGGAGTTTCTCTCGAAAGAATTGAGTGGGAAGAAGATAGAACTTGATGAGGTTGTCGAACCTCTAATCCCTCTAGATGGTGGTGCAGGGCAAGGGGAAACCCCTGTTGCCGTGGCGCCGGTTGAGGAGCAAGTTGATGATGATGATCATGAAACTTCGGATCAAGTTCCTATCGGACCTTGCAGGTCGACAAGATCACGCACTGCTCCTGAGTGGTATGGTAATCCTGTCTTAACAATTATGTTGTTGGACAACAATGAACCTGCAAATTATGAAGAAGCAATGATGGGCCCGGATTCCAACAAATGGCTGGAGGCCATGAAATCCAAGATAGGATCCATGTACGAGAACAAAGTGTGGACTTTGGAAGTACTACCTGAAGGCCGCGAGGCTATTCAGAACAAATGGATCTATAAGAAGAAGACAGACGCAGACGGTAATGTGACCGTTTATAAAGCTCGACTTGTGGCAAATGGTTTTTCACAAGTTCTAGGAGTTGACTACGATGAGACTTTCTCACCGGTAGCGATGCTTAAGTCCGTCTGAATCATGTTAGCAATAAATGCCTTTTACGATTATGAAATCTGGCAGATGGATGTCAAAACGACGTTCCGTAACGGTTTTCTTAAGGAAGAGTTGTATATGCTGCAACCCGAAGGTTTTGGAGATCCAAAGAATGCTAACAAAGTATGCAAGCTCCAGCGATCCATTTATGGACTGGTGCAAGCATCTCGGAGTTGGAATAAGCGCTTTGATGAGGTGATCAAAGCATTTGGGTCTATACAAGTGGTTGGAGAATCTTGTATTTACAAGAAAGTGAGTGGGAGCTCTGTGGCATTTCTAATATTATATGTGGATGACATATTGCTGATTGGAAACAACGTGGAGCTTTTGGAGAGCATAAAGGATTACTTGAATAAAAGTTTCTCTATGAAGGACCTAGGATAAGCTGCTTACATTCTAGGCATTAAGATCTATAGGGATAGATCAAGACGCCTGATAGGACTTTCACAAAGCACATATCTTGATAAAGTTTTGAAGAAGTTCAAAATGGACCAGTCCAAGAAAGGGTTCTTGCTAGTATTACAAGGTATAAAATTGAGTAAGACTTAGTGCCCAGCAACTGCGGAAGATAGAGAACAAATGAGTTCCGCCCCTACGCTTCAGCCGTAGGTTCTATCATGTATGCAATATTGTGCACTAGACCAGACGTCAGCTTGTCCATAAGTATGGCAGGCAGGTTTCAGAGTAATCCAGGAGTGGATCACTGGACGGCGGTCAAGAATATTCTGAAGTACCTGAAAAGGACTAAGAAAATATTTCTCGTTTATGGAGGTGACAAAGAGCTCATCGTAAAGGGTTACATCGACGCAAGTTTTGACACCGATCCGGATGACTCTAAGTCTCAAACCAGATACATATTTATTCTTAATGGGGGTGCGGTAAGCTGGTGCAGTTACAAGCAGAGCATCGTAGGAGATTCTACATGTGAAGCGGAGTACATGGCTGCCTCGGAGGCAGCAAAGGAGGGTGTCTGGATGAAGCAGTTCATGACAAATCTTGGAGTTGTGCCGAGCGCACTAGATCCATTAACTCTTTTATGTGACAACACTGGTGCCATTGCCTTAGCAAAGGAACCAAGGTTTCACAAGAAGACCAGACACATCAAACGACGCTTCAACCTCATCCGCGACTACGTTGAAGGAGAGTGTTAGAGCATATTTCTCCATATGTGGTTTTGGTAATTGATGACAATTCCTATGGACTAATGGTTGCCTTAAGTTATATTTATATGATTTGTCCATAGGCACTTCTTGAAGTCCATCTGTTCGGCTCAAGGAGTTTATATGATGACCAAGATGGTATTCAAGGTATTATCCAAAGAATGGTCATAGAGACACAAGGTTGATCAAGATCGTCAGACAAAGAGTAAATCAAGATGATCAACACACAAAGCATACAAGATATACCGAGAGGGATCAAGTGATCCCATGGTATGGTAAGCATTGTCCATTACATGTTTGTGTACTAACCCATGGTCTTCGTGAGAGTTCTATGTGGGGTTAGGTGTGTTTCGATGGGCTTGCGTCTAGAGGAAGATCTCATACAACCCATGAAGGATGACGTGTGGTGATGGTCATCAAGATTGCGGTGTGTAAGTTCAAGTGGATTAGCACGAAGATATCATGCTGGAAGCTTGTCGTCCATTGTGGTGGCAACGGACTTGTGAAGATATGAAGAAGAGTGGCTCACCCATAGTGAGTATGGGGGAGCAATCAAATAGTCTTCATCAAGTCAACGCAATCAAGAAAGGTGGTCCATCTTGAGGAAGCCAATATCATCATCATCTAGCTCAAGAGGACGAGGTGCAAGGTATAGGTTTTCCCTTGATAGGTTTTCTGTTTTAGGATAGATTGTCGTACTGTCAAGGGAGGCTCTCAAGTGAGTAGCTTGATCGTATCGTTCGTTGAGAGCTCAAACCATTTGCATCCTTGCATCATACTTCTTGGTTCTTATTTGGTGTTTCTCTTTGTGAGTTTTAGATCTTATGGTCATCTTCATGACAAGCTCGAGTTCATCGAAAACGGAGTCCATATGCATCTTCTATGATATTTTCTATGTTTGGAGTTTTTACCGGTCTTATTCGAAGAAGGGTTCTCACCATTTTATTATGGGACTTTTCTCACTTCTTTCTTATTGATATTTCTATCAAGATTGTGTTAGCCCATGTCGTTAGCTTTCAAACAAACTTGGTTTCGTTGAATTTGGAGTCTGTATGCGAAAGTTAGAGCAGTTTCAGTATCGAGCGGTAGTACCGCTCCTGGTGCCAGCGGTAGTACCGCTCTTGTAGTTGTAGTGCCGCCCCCGGAGCGGTAGTAATTTTTAACTACCGATCCCTAGCGGTAGTACCTCTCTAGGAGCAGTAGTACCGCTCCGGGTGGACGGTAGTACCTCTTCGGGACGGTAGTACCTCTCTCTGAGCGGTTGTGCTCCGTCGGACTTTTTGCGAAGACTTTCTCTAGCGGTAGTACCGCCACGGGCTAGCGGTAGTACCGCCAGTGGCTAGCGGTAGTACCGCTCCTCCATGAGCAGTAGTATCGCTGGGGGCAGCGATAGTACCGCTGTGCTCGGGCTGTAAGGGGGATTAACGGTTTGATTCTTTCCCCCACTATATAAAGGGGTCCTTCTTCCCCCTTGGTGTTTTCTTATCTCTTGAGCTCGTGTTCTTCCCCCATTGTTGACCTTCTTAGAGTTGGCTAACTCTCAATCCCTCCAATGATTCTTGCTAGTTCTTGAGGGAAAAGAGAGAGGATATCTAGATCCACATCTCCACCAATCACGTTCTCCTCTATGTGAGGGGAACCCCTTGGATCTAGATATTGGAGTTCTTTGTGAGCTCCTTGTTCTTCCTCTCATATATTTCCATAGCTTTTGTTGTTGTGGAGGGATTTGAGTGTGAGGGACTTGACCACTTCGTGCGTTCTTGCCATTGCATTAGTTGCATCGGTTTGAGTTCTCCACGGTGATACGTGGAAGTGAGAAGTTGAGAAGCTTATTACCCTTTGGTACTTAGTACCCTAGAGATTGTTCTTCATCGATGCTTTGGCGTCCTAGAAGCTTGGTGGTGTCTCGGAGCTCAATCATTGTGGTGTAAAGCTCCGGGCAAGCGTCGGGGTCTCCAATTAGGTTGTGGAGATTGCCCCGAGCAATTGGTACGGGTACCGGTGTCCGCCCCCGAGGGTTGCCATTTGTACGGGTTCGGTGACCGCCCTCAAGGGTCCCTTAGTGGAATCACGACATCTTGCATTGTGCAAAGGCGTGAGGAGATTACGGTGGCCTTAGTGGCATCTTGGGGAGGATTGTGCCTCCACACCGCTCCAATGGAGATTAGCATCTGCAAGGCTGTGAACTTCGGGATACATCATCGTCTCCACGTGCCTCGGTTATCTCTTACCCGAACCCTTTACTTATGCACTTTACTTTGTGATAGCCATATTGTTTATTGTCATATATCTTGCTATCACTTAGTTGTTTATCTTGCTTAGCATAAGTTGTTGGTGCACATAGGTGAGCCTAGTTGTTTTAGGTTTTGTGATTGACAAATTAACCATTAGTTTTATCCCGCATTTCTTCAAGCCTAAACCATAATTATTTTAAAGTGCCTATTCACCCCCCTCTAGGCGACATCCACGTCCTTTCAGAGAGGACGTGAATATTTGCAAAGTGCACACGAATCTGAATTTAGGAGACCCGCTGACTAAACCTCTTCCACGGGCAAAACATGATCAACACCAGAACTGTATGGGTGTTTGATTTATTACAATGTAAATCGCATGGCGATGTGAGGACTAGATTATTGACTCTAGTGCAAGTGGGAGACTCTTCGAAATATGCCCTAGAGGCAATGATAAATAGTTAGTATTATATTTCATGTTTAAACATAATCGTTTATTATCCATGTTATAATTGTATTGAATGAAACATAGATACATGTGTGGATACATAGACAAAACAATGTCCCTAGCAAGCCTCTAGTTGGCTAGCCAGTTGATCAAAGATAGTCAAGGTTTTCTCGCTATATGCAAGTGTTGTCAGTTGATAACTGGATCACATCATTAGGAGAATCATGTGATGGACTAGACCCAAACTATGAACGTAGCATATTGATCGTGTCGTTTTATTGCTATTGTTTTCTTCTTGTCAAGTATTTGTTCCTATGACCATGAGATCATATAACTCAGTGGCTCCGGACGTATACCTTGTGTGCATCAAACGTCACAACGTAACTGGGTGACTATAAAGGTTCTCTACAGGTATCTCCAAAGGTATCCCTTGAGTTAGTATGGATCAAGACTGGGATTTGTCACTCCGTGTGACGGACAGGTATCTCGGGGCCCACTCGGTAATAAAACATCACACACAAGCCTTGCAAGCAATGTGACTAAGTGTAAGTCACGGGATCTTGTATTACGGAATTAGTAAAGTGACTTGCCGGTAATGAGATTGAAATAGGTATGCGGATACCGATGATCGAATCTCGGGCAAGTAACACACCGAAGGACAAAGGGAATGACATACATGATTATATGAATCCTTGACACTGAGGTTCAACCGATAAGATCTTCGGAGAATATGTAGGATCCAATATGGGCATCCATGTCCCGCTATTGGATATTGACCGAGGAGTGCCTCGGGTCATGTCTACACAGTTCTCGAACCCGCGGTGTCTGCACACTTAAGGTTCGATGATGTTTTAGTATAGTTGAGTTATATGTGTGGTTACCGAATGTTGTTTGGAGTCCAGGATGAGATCATGAACGTCACGAGGGTTTCCGAAATGGTCCGAAAACGAAGATTGATATATAGGACAGTTTCATTTGGTCACTGGAAAGTTTCGGGCATTACCGGCAGTGTACCGGGAGTGACGAATGGGTTCTGGGTGTTTACCGGGTGGGGCCCACCCACCCGGGAGTGAGCCCAAGGCCCTAGGGTGGCGCACCAAGCTCCTTAGTGCGCTTGTGGAGTCAACCCATGAAGGCTATGGCGCCACAAGCAAAAATACCAAAGGAAAGAAAAAAAGGAGAGGGAGGTGGGAAGGAAGGAGTGGACTCCTTCCCGACGAAACCGAATTGGGGTTGGAGTCCAACTCCTCCCCCTTGGCCGGCGCACCCTTGAGGGCCTTGAGCCCCAAGGCTAGCCCCTCCCCTCCTCTTATATATATTGGTGGTTTAGGGATTTTTGAGACACAACTTCGCCACGTGCAACTCTAGCCTATTCCACATAGTTTTACCTCTAGATCGGATTTCTGCGGAGCTCGGGCGGAACCCTGCAGGAGTATATCATCACCACCACCGGAGCGCCGTCATGCTTCCGGAGAACTCATCTACTTCTCCATCTTGCTTGCTGGATCAACAAGGCCGAGATCATCGTCGAGCTGTACGTGTGCTGAACGCGGAGGTGCCGCCCGTTCGGCGCTAGATCGGAACGAATCGTGGGACGGATCGCAAGACGGTTCGTGGGATGGTTCGAGGGACGTGAAGACGTTCCACTACATCAACCGCGTTTCTTAACGCTTCCCGTTGAGCGATCTACAAGGGTAAGTAGATCTAATCTCCACTCGTAGATGTACATCACCATGATAGGTCTTTGCGTGCGTAGGATTTTTTTGTTTCCCATGTAACGTTCCCCAATAACAACCAACCCCCGTCTTCAGCGGCTACACACAAAAAAACACTTGCGCCCAACACAGGCAAGAGGATTGTCAATCCCCTTGGACTCGTTATTTGCAAGCTTATGAGTAGTGTGGTTGGTAGTAGATAATTATAAATCGCAAATAAAATAAAAAATAAGAACATCAAGATATTATAGGTCTCTAACTTATAAGTGAATAGACCCGGGGTCCATAGTTTTCCCTAGTGGCATAACTCATGAAAGTAAGCATACGATGGGTAGACAAATTATTGTTGGCAATCGATAGAAAAGTGGATAGTTATGCGATGTTCATGACAATGATCAGGTGTATATATGCATCACGTCCATAAGCAAATATGTGACTCCTGCGTGCACCTATTATGATTACTCCACACATCGACCGCTATCCAGCATGCATCTAGAGTATTAACTAAAATAGAGTAGTGCTCGGAGAATGATGCCATGATGTAGACAGAGAATTCAATAAATATGAACTAACCCCGTCGTTTTTATCCTTAGTGGCAATAATACAAAGACGTATCTTGTCCCCTTCTGTCACTGGGATATACAAACCTGTCAGATTGAACCCACTACAACACACCCTCTCACTAAAGATAGATCAATCTACTTGACCAAAGCAAATCAATAGATCAGAGAGATTTACGAAGCTATGATGATCATGAACATAACAATCATAAAAAAATCAGAGAAGACTCAAATATTTATCATGAATAACCTCAACATAAACCCACAATTCATGTGGTCCCAACAAATGCACCGCACAAAAGAATTACATCGGATAGATCAAAGCGAATATGCGATGATCATTATATTGAAGATAAAGAGAGAGAGAGAGAGAGAGATAGACATATAGGTACTAACTATGGACCTGTAGGTATGTGGTGAACTACTCACACATCACCATGGGAGCAACAAGGATGATGTAGAGGCCCTCCATGATCGACCCCCCCTGCGACAGGGCACCGCAATAGGGCTCCACATGGGCACACGGCGGAATAGAATCTTGCGGTGTGGAAAAGTGTTTTGGGTGGCTCACTAGGGTTTTTGGGATACATGTGAATTTATAGGACGAAGAGGTACGCCAGGAGGCAGTCGAGGGGAGCACGAGGCAACCAGGCGCACCCTAGCCCCCTGGTCCTGCCTGGTTGAGTGGTGCTCCTCTCGTCAGGCCTCTGGACTCCTGCCGACGCTTTCAGATCTTCCTTTTGTCCAGAAAAAATCACCAGAAAAGTTTCATTGCAAGTGAACTTTGTTTTGTACTGTAAACCTAAAAAGCCAAAAACATGCAGAAAATAACAAGTGGCACTGGGCACTGGGTTAATAGGTTAGTGCTAAAAAATAATATTAATTGATATATAAACACCCAAAAAGCATCCTAGAATGATAATATAATAGCATAGAATAAAAAAATATAGATACATTGGAGATGTATCAATCATCACCATGAGTCGATCCTCCTCAATGGTCCTCTCGTCCTTCCACTTTTGCTCCTCTAGGGCAATCTTGCACTCCTCAAAGTAACACCTATTCTCCCACTTCTTCTCCTTGTGCTTCTCTTTCTCCTCGGCCTAGGAAAATTTAGCATCCCAACCCTAGGCTAACATGGTCTCTTTCATCTTGTCCATCTCACCAATTTGATCTCTCAAAGTGATTGCCCTGGTCTTCCTCTTCACTCTTGCTTTATCCTTCTTGTTTCCATCTGGTTTGTCCTTATTTCACCCTTCTCTTGGTGCATCATCGCTATCATCATTATCATCATCTTCCAATTTGATACCTTTCTTTGGGGGGCATTCTTTGTCCCTCAGCCTTCACCTCTCATCATCCCAGAACCATTGCCAACAATGAGGAAGATTGAATGACGTACGTTGTTGCCTGGGGATTTATTATAGTACTCATTGACGATGCGATCCTACACACAAAAAATTGATACAAGTATGAGTTCTGCACTTGCTTCATATCAACACGGAGCCAAAGCCATCAAGACAAAGAAATACTAACAAAATCATCACTAGTGATGCCACATGGAGGTGCATTTCGCATGTGATCCAAGCATCCTCTCCATCAGACTCATTTTTTATGGTGTCCCAATAGCCTTGAAGTGACTTCGAGCTCTGGCCCAAAGGGAATGCCATCATTTGGTGGAATTTGTCCACGACCCTTTGCCAATAGGTTCCATAGCTTTGTCCGTTGCCAATCACAACATCAAGAGAATACTCTCCCATGCTTGAACTAAGCACAAATCCTTCGTCTTCGTGTAGTTGTCCGTCCTCCCCACTTGAGCATCACATTTGGCCCCGTCGATCACTTGCACTTCATCACCACTGTCATTCTCTTGATTCACCTCCGCCTCGACCTTAACATAAGTCGAATCAAAATCACCAAGTGGGCACTCAAATGCACCACGCTCTCGACCAACATCTCAGTATATGTGGAGGGCACATCTTGGGTACAAAATTTAACCGGCAAAGCTCAAACTAGTGTCCTGAACGGCCGAAGCATAGATCACCGGAGCAAAAAAGCAAACGAATGAAATTTATACCTCCCGCCTGTTTCATCGAACATGTTGTAGGCATACCAGCGGAGCCGCCGTGAATGTGGATGCCATGGGTGGACGATGGTGGAGGAGGAGCCCAAACCCTTGTCGAGATCACCTTCTTCCTCAGGGCCTTCGTCCTTGCATCGGATGGGACGATGAAGGGGGTTTTCTTCCTCGTACCCACGGCCTTGACAGGTACCACCGGAGGAAGACTGAAAGTTTGTGGTGCCGCAGGAGGTGCGCTGCCTTGGATGATGTGGTTCCCCTGCCTCTTCCTCTTTATGGCAACGACGGAAGGAGTTTGGCCATGGGAAGCGCGGGCGGACGGAGCGACGGTGGTGGAGCAGGCAGCGACACATGATATGGGGCACTCAGGGGTGGCGAGTTGTCACGCCCAAGATGCGACCCTATCCTCAATTTGGCACGAAGGCCTCGTCAAGGATAGAAGCGCATCTCGTCGTGTCGCAAGAATGGATATCGTTACAAGTACATGTACTGAAAAGAAGAGATATATATAGAATTGGCTTACACTCGCCACAAGCTACATCAGAGTCACATCAGTACATTACATAACCACCAAGAGTAAGAGCAGGGTCCGACTATGGACGAAAACAAACGAGAAAAAAAGAACAACGTCCATCCTTGCTATCCGAGGCTGCCGACCTGGAACCCATCCTAGATCGATGAAGAAGAAGAAGAAGAACCAACTCCAAATGAATAATCTGTTGGGTAACGTAGCATAAAATCAAAATTTTCATACGCGTATTCAGATCTTCCTATGGAGAGACCAGCAACGAGAGAGGGGTAAGAGCATCTTCATACCTTTGAAGATCGCTAAGCGGAAGCGTTGCTAGAACGCGGTTGATGGAGTCGTACTCGCAGCGATTCCGATCTAGTGCCGAACTACGGCACCTCCGCGTTCAACACACGTGCAGCCCGGTGAAGTCTCCCGCTCCTTGATCCAGCAAGGAGGAGGGAGAGGTTGGGGTAGAACTCCAGCAGCACGACGGCGTGGTGTCGATGGAGAGACGAGGTCTCCCGGCAGGGCTTCGCCAAGCACCGGCAGAGAGGAGGAGGAAGAGAAGCAGGGCTGCGCCGAGAGAGAGGGAAAACCGTGTGTCTCAATGGCCAAAACCCCTATCTATTTATAGGAGGAGGGGGAGGGGTGCGCCACCCCTAGGGTTTCCCCCTAGGTGGTGCGGCAGCCACCAGATGGGAGGGGGCGGCGGCAAGGGCAGGGAAAAGGGGGGGCGCACCCTAGGTGGGCCTTGGGCCTCATCTGCGCCTAGGGTTTCCCCCCTCCCCCCTTCTCTGGTGCGCATGGGCTGGGTGGGGGGTGCAACAGCCCACCTAGGGGCTGGTTCCCTTCCCCACTTAGCCCAGCTAGCCTCCCGGGGTCGTTGCCCCCCTTCGGTGGTCCCCCGGGGCCACCTCTGGTGGTCCCGGTGGTCCCGGTAAGTTACTGGTGACGCCCGAAACACTTCCGGTGTCCAAAACCAGCCGTCCTATATATCAATCTTTACCTTCGGACCATTCCGGAGCTCCTCGTGTAGTCCGGGATCTCATCCGGGACTCCGAACAACTTTCGGTAACCTCGTATAACAATTCCCTATAACCCTAGCGTCATCGAACTTTAAGTGTGTAGATCCTACGGGTTCGGGAGACAGGCAGACATGACCGAGACACCTCTCTGGCCAATAACCATCAGCGGGGTCTGAATACCCATGGTGGCTCCCACTCGCTCCACGATGATCTCATCGGATGAACCACGATGTCAAGGATTCAATCAATCCCGTATACGATTCCCTTTGTCAGTCGGTATAGAACTTGCCCGAGATTCGATCGTCGGTATACCTATACCTTGTTCAATCTCGTTACCGGTAAGTCTCTTTACTCGTTCCGTAGCACGTCATCGTGTGACTAACCCCTTAGTCACATTGAGCTCATGATGATGTTCTACCGAGTGGGCCTAGAGATACCTCTCCGTCACACGGAGTGACAAATCCCGATCTCGATTCGTGCCAACCCAACAGACACTTTCGGAGGTACCCGTAGTGCAACTTTATAGTCACCCAGTTACGTTGTGATGTTTGATACACCCAAAGAACTCCTACGGTATCCGAGAGTTGCACAATCTCACGGTCGAAGGAAAAGATGCTTGACATTAGAAAAGCTTTAGCATACGAACAATACGATCTAGTGCTACGCTTAGGATTGGGTCTTGTCGATCACATCATTCTCCCAATGATGTGATCCCGTTATCAGTGACAACTAATGCCCATGATCAGGAAACCATGATCATCTATTGACTAACGAGCCAGCCAACTAGAGGCTTGCCAGGGACACATTGTGATCTATTTATTCACAGATGTATTACTGTTTCCTGTTAATACAATTATAGCATGAACAATAGACGATTATCATGAACAAGGAAATATGATAATAACCATTTTATTATTGCCTCTAGGGCATATTTCCAACAGTCTCCCACTTGCACTAGAGTCAATAATCTAGTTACATTGTGATGTGTCGAACACCCATAGCATTATGGTGTTGATCATGTTTTGCTCGTGGAAGAGGTTTAGTCAACGGGTCTGCAATATTCAGATCCGTGTGTACTTTACAAATATCTATCACTCCACTCTGGACATGGTCCTGGATGGAGTTGTAGCGGCGTTTGATGTGCTTCGTCTTCCGGTGAAACCTGGGCTCCTTGGCTATGGCAATGGCTCCAGTGTTATCACAGAAGAGTGTCATTGGACCCGACGCGCTTGGAACTACTCCAAGGTCGGTGATGAGCTCCTTCATCCAAATTCCTTCATGAGCCGCTTCTGAAGCAGCTATGTACTCCGCTTCACATGTAGATGCTGCCACGACTTCTTGCTTGCTGATGCACCAGCTCACTGCCCCACCATTCAACACATATACGTATCCGTTTTGTGACTTAGAGTCATCCGGATCTGTGTCGAAGCTAGCGTCGACGTAACCCTTTACGACGAGCTCTTCGTCACCTCCATAAACGAGAAACATTTCCTTAGTCCTTTTCAGGTACTTAAGGATATTCTTGACCGCTGTCCAGTGTTCCATGCCTGGATCACTTTGGTACCTCCCTACCAAACTTATGGCAAGGTTTATATCAGGTCTGGTACACAGCATGGCAGACATTAGAGATCCCACGGCTGAAGCGTAGGGGACAGCCTTGTACACAGCATGGCATGGGTTGGAGGTGTGCACAGCCTTGCGCCCGGGGCGGGCGCACCGTCAGTAGGGGTTGCAAGCTCGGGGATGCGTCGTGGGAGCGCCAATGAGGACTCCCCTCCTTCGTCGACTATGTGTTCTCCGGTCTCGGTAGTGTAGGTCACCGTGAACGACGAAGCCTCGGGCGTTCCTCCTTGCTCTGTCGTCTCGTCCACAGTCCAGGGCCACGCTCGGCGCTCCTCGAAGACCAGGTCACGGGGTGACGTGCACCTTGTTCGCCACCGGATTGTACACCCGATAAGCCTTGGAGCCCACCTCATAGCCGACAAACACAGTGAGTGTGGACCTGTCAGAGAGCTTGGTCACCCCTGGGCCAGTCTTCTTCATGTGCGCAATGCAACCGAACGTGCGCAGATGCTCGATAGTGGGCTTCCTCCCGTTCCAAGCCTCATAGGGTGTTACCCCAGCAAGACTCCTAGTTGGTGCTCGATTCAGCACATACACTGCACACTTGACAGCCTCCCCCAGAATTTTGCCGGCATCCCCATGCTTTTGAGCATGCATCGTGCCATTTCGACCACCGTCTGATTGCGGCGCTCCACAACCCCATTTTGCTGCGGCGAGTAAGGCGCGGTGGTGTGGTGGGAGATGCCGTTCTGTTCGCAGTGAGCCTTGAACTCGCCTGAATTGAACTCGCCGCCCCTGTCAGAGCGGAAGGCCCGCAGCCGACAGTTCTGCTTCGCCTCGGCCTGGGCCTGAATCTTCTTGAAGCGCCCGAACGCTTCATCCTTTGATTTGAGGACCTCCAGCCACATGTACCTGCTGCAATCGTCTACGACCAGCAGGAAGTATTGGTTCCCGCCCGTAGTCGCCGGCTTGATCGGGCCGCAGAGATCGGTATGCACGAGGTCCAGGATGCGATCTGAGCGATGTGGGCTCATGCGCGGGAACGCCAGGCAATGCTACTTCCCTATTGTGCATCCATCACAGATCTCGTCGATGTGATCTACGTGAGGCATCCCGCGAACCATGCCCCTCCTGGACATGGCGTTTACTATGCGGAAGTGAAGGTCCCCGAGGCGAGCATGCCACAGCCACGCCGGATCTTCCATCTTTGTCAGCAGACACGCTGGTGCAGCAAGCTCCAACTTCAGGATGTACAGGCGGTTTGCTGTCCGCCTGACCTTGATGAGAAGCTCCCTCCGTTGATCGAACACACAGAGGTGCCCGACCTCAATCACGGACTTGCATCCGTTCTCGTCCAGTTGACCAAGGGGGATGATGTTGGCTCGCAGCTTGGGGATGAAGTAGACGTCGGCAAGCATGCGCTAGCTTCCGTTGGTGCAACGAAACATGACGCACCCCTTCCCGCTGATGGTGACGAGAGATCCGTCCCCAAAACGTATGGAGTTGTGCACGGTTTCGTCTAGGTTGACAAAAGCGTCGCGCGCACCTGTCATTTGGCTGCTGGCGCCGGTGTCCAGGTACCAGGAACCGCGTGCTCCCGTGGTGACCGGGACAACGCGTTTCTCATTGAGAAAGACGGCCTGGGCGCGTGCTGGTTCCTCGCGCACCTTATCTATCACCGACGTCGCCTGGTCCGGCGACTAGCTTTCTTCGATCGTTGCCAGCAGGAGCGCTGGCGGTTCCACGTCTGCCTCGACGAGGTTCGCCGCCTCACCCTGGTTCTGCCGATCACGTTCCGCTTTGCGACACTCCCTGGCCCAGTGGCCAGGAATGTTGCAATAGCGGCACTTGCCCTTTCGCTTCACGCCAGGGGCCTTCTTGCCACCGTCGCCGCGCCCGCCGCCCCGCTCCCCGCCTTGCGGTCGCGGGCCGGAGTGCCCCTTGTCGTCCCTGTTGCCAGAGGAGGACCCCTGGCCTTGGTGGTGCTGGCGCGCGTTCCACTCCCTCTCGGTGAGGAGCAGCTCACCTACCCCGTGGTCCACGTCGTCGAGGGCGTAAACCTCTTCGACGGACTGCAGACGGCCGCACAGCTCCTCGATCGACAGCGTCTGTAGGTCGACAAAGGATTCGATAGCCATAGCCATCTGTCTGAACTTCCGCGGCACCGCTCGAAGAAATTTCAGCACGGCGCGGTACTCCGACACAGGATCGCTCAGCAATTCTAATTCATTCACGATCGCTGTCAGGCGGAGAGAGAAATCTTCAATAGACTCACCGTCGCGGAAGCGTATCTATTCGAACTCGCGTCGACGTGTCTGCGCCTTGGCCTCCCGAACGCGCTCGCTCCCCATGCGCATCGTCCTCAGCGTCTCCCATGCCTCCTTGGCGGAGTCCTTGCCGGCAAGAGCACGGATCATCTCCGGGGGCACGGCGCGGAGCAGCGCAGCTAGGGCAGCGCAATCATCGCGGTCCCCGCCACCGTACTCCACGGCTTCCCACAGACCCTGGGCCTGCAGTTGTACCCTCATCACCATAGCCCAGTCGACGTAGTTAGTGTGCGTGAGTGTCGCATATTGGGCAGAGCCTCCGCTCTCCCTCACCACTCGCTCGCGCACCACCAGTTCGCCATGGCGTCCACGGCGCGGTGGGGGTGTTAGCGACACCCTGCGACGGGGAGCGGGGGATTTGGAGTCGTGTCGTCCTACGCGATCACCCCCCTCGCCGTTGCCTTGCTGATCGACGCCGCCCGCACCCTGATGAACGTTGCCGGCGTCTCCTTGCGAGGCGCCACCGCCACCGGTCTTGTCCTGCCGGTTCCCTCGTCCCCCAGCCATCGATCTTGACTAGCTCTGATGCCAATTGTTGTTGCTAAGTCTGGAAAGAGGAGGAGCTCGAGACAATGGCGAGAGGGAGAGTGTTTTTTGCGCTGCGAACTCTGTGCATCTTTTCTGTTATGTCCCCTTTATTCAGTGAGATCCGATCATGCCGCGAGTGATGCTCAGCTACTAGGTCGTGCCATCCCACGTTCTCGAGCACCCTCGGTCGACGCTACAAACCCGCCAGAGATCGCACATCCCGCGTCTCCTAGCGCTACAACCGAAAGCAAAACTAACCTAGTTAAGAACAAGGTGGAAGCAAACTAACTATCCTAGCTTATTCTGAACTTAACTGAACTAGCGACGGGTGCAGCAGGCTTAGACGAGCTAACACGGCCATGGAGTTGGAGCTGCTCGGGAGCCAGCCCCGACGGCGCCACAGAGGAGAGGAGGAGGAAAATGAAGCCCTAGGGTTGCGAGGAGGGGGCCTGGCTGCTTAAATGACCTCAGGAGGCGTGCTAGGAGCCACAAGATCGAAGGGGAGAAGATATCGGCAGTGGAGCTTCTGTCGTACAGTGGTGACGTCGCGCGAGGAAGGAGACGATCGTTGGATGGGCTAGCGCTGATGGGCCAGGGAGAGAGGAGGGAGCCAGCCCACCTGGCCTCTCTGAAAAAATAAAAAGGGGGTTTTCCTATTTTAAATAACACCTTCAATCAAAAATGCACACAACCACACATGGGTTTGAAGAAAACAAAATAAAAATACCTAGGACATAAGGGAATTATGACCTATTTAAATAAAATATAAATCTGATTTTTGGAGGAACTAAATTAAATTCAAAACAGAATTTAGTATACTGTTTTTGTAAATAAAACCCCCTTTAGCTTAAGTTTTAGAACCCCAAAACAATACCCCTCAATCACAAGGTAACACACTAAAAGATCAACATTTTTAATACATGTTTTGAGCAAGTTAAAACATGAGCTCAAATAAATAATGGAGAAGGGATATTGAAACCTTATTTGAAAACAACTAATGTTTGGAAATCATCATCACATCATCACAACACACTTGCACTCATAAAGGATCAAGCTATAACAACATCACAATGGAATGACATGCATGCAAGTGAATGCCATGATGCAAGTTGGAGACACAAAACAAAGCCACATGAAATGATAAGTCTTATAGCATTGACATCATGGTTCCAAATAGGAAAGGTTTCCAAATATGACAAGGGTTACATCTGGGGCATTACAAGGGGCACTACTGATCTAGATGTACGTATCCTATTGTTCAATCCAAGAGGGAGCCTTGTGTCTTGTCACATCCATTCAAGATCAAATGATTGGTGCATTTTGGAATATTTGCAGACTAGGTCAACCTGGTAAATTACAGTGCCCAGGAGCTAGTTCTTCACAGGTTCACTATAGACAGTGTGTTGTCTATGTATCCACACATGTATCTGAGTTTTCAATCAACACAATTATAACATGGATAATAAACGATTACTATGAACAAGGAAATATAATAATAACCAATTTATTATTGCCTCTAGGGCATATTTCCAACAATCTCAATAGTGGAGGTCGAATATGCCGCAATTTGGACCGTCGGCGACAATTTCAGGCGTGCAACATCTTCTTCCGACGTGCGGCGACGGATTTCGGTGAGTATGAGGTACATTCCGGTCAGTTCTGCGGCGGCGCGTCTACTCCGACGAGGTTTGACCGGTTTACGGGTTGAACTGAATATTGCCTTGGAAACTATACATATAAAGTTTTCGTGCCCCATAAAAAGTTTTATGGGTCGAACAAGTTTTACGAAGTCTATTCCATGTCATTTTTTCAACCAAAACTGTAAACATTTTTTTTACGGATTTGACCAGTTTATGGAATCCGTTAGATGGTGTAAGTGGAGTACTTTTTGTACGACGCGGCTACTCGCATTGGATTCGGATTGGGACGGAGCAGCCATATGTGACGTCCGAGGCAAGCCGTGGGCTGAACCGTTGGATGCTCCCCAGCTGGCAGGGAGGGCGATCCAACGGCGCGAGAGGAAACTGAGATGCTTTATATGCATGCACACCAACTCTCTGCTCCGCTCTGCCCCTCCCTGCGCAAAGCCCAACCGCTTCCCTTCCATTCTCTCCCACGCAGTCAGCGAAAAGGTGAGACGGATCCCTGCGCGCTTTTTTTCCTTTTCTTTTTCCTCCCCGTTCCATTCTTCCCTCGCCTCTTCCCTCTTGCGAAGCCCCGGATTGATTTCGTTTCTGTTCTTGTTTCTTTTGCATTATCTCCGGTTTCGTTTTGTTGGGGGAGGACGACGAGCGGGTCCTGAGGAGTGAGGACGCAGCGGTATCTTCTTCCTTTTGGTTTAGAATCTGCGTTCGTTCAAGCATCTGTCGGCATCTGTGCTAGTCCTTTTCGTTCATGCAGCAGTAGAAAGTAGAATCCGTGTTCGTGTTGTTGGTTCAAGCAGCAGCCGTAGGCATCTGCGCTCGTCCTTTGTGTTTATGCAGCGGTAGGATTAGCCTCTTTGGTTCATGAAGCGATCTGCGTTCGTCCGAGCGGTAGGCATCTGCGCTCGTCCTTTGTGTTTATGCAGCGGTAGGATTTGGTTCATGATGAAGCGATCTGCGTTCGTCCGAGCGGTAGGCATCTGCGCTCGTCCTTTCTGTTTATGCAGCGGTAGGATTTGGTTCATGATGAAGCGATCTGCGTTCGTCCGAGCGGTAGGCATCTGCGCTCGTCCTTTCTGTTTATGCAGCGGTAGGATTAGCCTCTTTGGTTGATGATGAAGCGATCTACGTTCGTCCTCCCGCATTGATCGACTTCTCCGTGGTCGGTTTTCCTTCTTTTTGGTGATTTGGACGAGGGTGCGTGCTGACATGAGGTTTTTCCTTCCTGAAGATCTGTTTCGTTTTGGTTCCTGTGAGGTTTCTTTTCCTTGTCGAGTCGTTTCTAGTGAGTTTTTTTCCCCTTTTCAACGCTTCGTGGAGATCTTTTCCTTGCCCGGTGATTTCTTGGAGGAGGAGGGTCCGTGCTAGTGCTAACCCCATCTGTGTGCGGCTTCCTGAATATCTCCCCCCTCTTCGTTTTGCTTCTGGTTGCTCTGAGGTTTTTAGTTGTGAGCATCAACCAAATCTGTTTCTCCTGTCCTGTCCTCTTGCTGAATATGTTTGTGTTGTTGCACTTGCAGAAAAGGGTTTACTCTTCACAAGCCGTGGTGTCAGCTTTTGCAATGGAAGGCCAGCCACGTCGGAGGTTTGTAACTGATGAGACAACTCCTTGATTTCACTGTCCTTGAGGTTGATGTGCCAATTCTGTTTATGTTTGTGCCAAACAGTTACCGTGATGTGTTGATCACCGGGATGCCCGGGCAAGACCACGACGCGATCATGTGGAGGGCGATCCGTCACGAATTTGTCATCTCCTACAACACCTACTGCAAGATCCGACGCGCTCGAGCGGCTGGTAATTCAGTTGAAAACACCACTCCACAACGCCATTAACTTGTACGTTTAGCACGCAATCGATTTTGGATGATCGCCTCACTGTGATTAGTATATAATGCAGGAGGCACGCGCACGCCGCGGTGGCGAGGTTCAGGAGTGATCTTGTTCAGGCTTAAATCTTGAGCTCTTTTACGGTACCCTGGGTGAAATATCAGTCGTTAAATCTTAATTAACAAACGGTGACGAGTGAGTTATACTGCCCAGTTCGACAGATGGAATCGTGAACGGTAAAGCCTGCACCGCGCGACTCGAGTCCGCCAGCAAAGACATGGCGAGGGCATTTTGGGAAGAAGAAAAACACAGCCGCCCGCGAGGCCGCGAAGGCCAGTTTGGTCCATTCCACCCCCATCCTGGCCCTCCCAGTTCGTTCCCCACTACGCTCACACTCAGTAGGGTTCCGGCCGCCGCGGCCCTTCCTTCGCCGCATAGAGAGAGATCCATGCCCCCTACTCATCGTAGCCGCCGGCACCTCCCGCTCCTGCTCCCGCTCCTCGTCGTCGTCGCCACGCTGCAGGGAGCGGCGCCGGCCGCGGGCGTCGCGGAGTCGTGCACTTACTAGGGTTTCGGTCCTTTGCCTCGTCGCCGCCGGCACCTACCCCTCCTACTCCCGCTCCTCCTCCTCGTCGCCGCCGGCACCTACCCCAGGAGAAGGCGCCCGTCGCCGCGGCGGCGGAGGCGGAGCAGAGGCCGAGGACCTCGAGGTCGAGGCCTGCTAAGGCGGCGGGGAAGACGCTCGCGCCATGGACCGTGCGGAAAGCGCTGCCTGCGGCGGCGAGGACGGGGTCGCAAGCGAGGCAGTCGCCGCACCAGGGGCCGTGGGCGAGGCTGCTGTCACAGTACTCAGAGATGCGTCAATTGTTGTCATGAATCCATCTTTTCTCCTCTTTGGGGACGAATGCTCTGTTTCTTGGTGATTCTTGGAGATGTTCATTTCAGAACTCGCTTGCGTCCTTCTTTGATGGTTCATTCGTCAAACTCGAATGAAATGCTTGCGTGGATGTTGTCTGGCTGCAGATATCTAATCTAGCATGTGCTGGTCTTCAAGATTTCCCTTTTTTAGACCAAGTTGCAAGATTCCCTGGTCTTGATGATTGCAGTTTAGTTTTGTACATAGGCATTGGTTTGTTCTATGTCTTCCTGTGTGCATCATGCAGAATTTTTCTTGCGGATGCTAGAAGTTGTTGGTTTCTTCCTCTTAGGATTAGTAAGAACCCATTCTGTAAAGAGACATATTATTTTTCTTTGTAGGAAAGTATATCTCCAACTTTCATATTTAACTAAGCGGTTCCTTTGATACAAAATGTGCCCTGTCCTCTTGCATATTCGATGGAGAGGGAACTATAGAGTTCACCAGTATTACTAATATGTGTGGCCGAACAGTGTATTATTCTTTTGTCCTTGTTATCAACGAAGCTTTTACCTTTTCTGAAGTTTTTTTAATTCTTTCACTGTTAACTAAATCCTGAATGGCATTAATGTTTGGACATATGAAGAAAGTTCTTTGCAGAATATCAGCTGTTTATTTTCAGGTATGCGGACTGTCTATGTAATGCTTACCTACAACCTTTTTTCCAGGCAAAACATGTACATTAGATTGAAAGTTGCATCTCGGAATGTGAAAGTCATAGTTGTTGGGAACCCCTGTAACACTAAGTATCGACAGGTTTTTTGCTTGCTAAGTGTGTTATTGATTTATGCTATTATCATGTTTGACTTGGAGTATCTGCTTCTTGTAGTGCTTTGATCTGTTTGAAATATGCACCCAACCTACCAGCAAAGAACTTTCATGCATTGACAAGGTTGGATGAAAATAGAGCCAATTGTCAGGTACTTGATGTTAAATCTTAATTATTTCTAATATGTTTCTGTTATTTTATTTCAACAAATGACAAGACTAATCTGTCATTCACAATGCTTGTGCAGCTAGCATTAAACGCTGGTGTCTACTGCTCGGCCTTGGAACCGACATCTACTGCTCGTCCACTACGTAGGCTGGTCGTTTTTGGCAGAGTAGGCCCCTGCCTACCCTGTAGGATTCCAGTCGACGCCAACATTCATGGCATCTTGTTTTCCATGTAAGTAGCTTCTCCCCAATCCATGCTAGTAATGTCCCAGAGAACTGATTATTGTTTAAGTCGTGTACATTTCTGCAGCAGCAAAGGAAATGCATCCGAGAGGTTGTTGTTTCTTAAGATTAGATTAGTGATACTAAGACCTGCCATGCTTGTGCTGGACTCGTTGACTAGGCAATCAGTAATTGACCCATTAAGTTTAGAAGTGTTTAAATCTTGGTGCTCCAAAGTCTAATGGTAGTGGGCCAACTGAATTGTTCTGACTGAGATCCACGCCGGTTAAATTGAGCCTTATATTGATGGGAAGCTTAGGTATTGGACCACCAAGCTGGTCAGAACTGAAATCCATTTCTGTTCCCCTCATAAATTTCCCCTAGAAGCATAGATTTTCATCTTCTAACGACAACTGTAAGAAACACAAGCATAAATACTATCTATATGCGTCATGCAATTACACGTGTATTCGTTTCAACTGATTCACATAACAAACACAAAATTCATTGTAAAACTTTCTAAAGTTCAATCCCAACATAAAAAATACGAGCATAAAGTTTAAACAAATATTAATCCTAATTTTATTGTAGAAAAACTAGCAAATTCTAACAACTTTCAACTCTCTTCATCCTTCATTAATGACTTTGACTATCTTCTACTCCTCGCCGTTTCGCTGTCCTTTTGAGTTGAATGTAGACTCCACTAGGAGGGCGCTGAGTTGTTTCCTGAACCTGGGGATGTCATCCTGCATAATAGGTTGAGTTAGTTTGACAGCTGTAAAATTGCGAATGATATGGTTAAAATAAGTGTGGACATCGTATTGCTGTGTAGGCTCCATCTAGATCATTGCCTGTAAACTTTTCCATGTTCTTTACCGAAAAAAGCCCACATGACATGCTGCAATCATATGGATTGTTATAACTATTTTTTAGTACCAAAACTAAATGTGTGGTTTTAAATGTTGTGTACAGTACCTGTCTAGCTATTGTGGTATATTTTTGATAACTTTAACTGTCCAGGTGTTGATGTCAAAATCCTTCCAAGTATCAAGTTTTTCGCAACCAATTGAATATAAAATGAAGGGTCGGAGAAAATACATCCCATGTTCGTTTGTCTTTATATGTGCTTTTAAGGTTTTCTGCAGCTGTGCAAAAGTTATTCTATGCTCTCCATGTGCTTCTAACTCTCTGTATATCCGGCTGACATCTTTTCCTTCAGGTTCAAGCCATATGAATCCCCGTGCAGGAATACCAAATATTTGCTCCACGTCCCGAGTGGTCATGGTTAGTGCTTCCCCATCAATGATGAAGGCGTCACAAGTGGGGTCGTATAGCTCTGCTATAGATCTGCACATGTTCCTTCGAAGTGTGACAAGTAGGATCCTCAGTAAGCCATCTAGCTGCACATCTGCTATGATTTTTCTTTGGTCATCGGTGAATTCTTTAATTACTCTATGATATGCTATAAGGGAACATGCTTGTGTTTCCTAATCATTGGATCAAAAAGATATCAATTAGCATTATATACATAATAAAGATGATAGCAGTAAACCATATGTCTTTGTTGTAGAGTTCCTTCAACCAAATTTCGATTGCACATGTGACAACTATGAAATAAGGACTAAATAGTCAGGAGTGGCGTTTTGGATTTGGGGTGTATATGCTCCCTATATCCCGACGGTCCAGCTGCCACAGGGTATATGCATTATAGTGTACAGCTGGGTGGCTGGTTGATGGATGCAACCAGACGTCAAGTGGAGCGTTGGGTTAGTTTGTTAGCATGCACGTATGTACCGATGAAACATGATTAGGGACAAAGACTAAACCATGGTTTCAAGAGCACCATTGCAGTAGTGGCTGCTGTGGTTAAGTATTATGTCGAACCATGCGGATTGGAGTAGTAAGAAATATTCTCTGCTTTTCTGGTAACATATAAGAATTTTTGTGATGGGGCTAATTTTGATGAACTCTTTGAGCAGTGACACTGAAGCAGGCCAACAATGAAAACAATAATGCTCCAATATGCATCTAGCGTATGAAAAATACATAGATCTAATATACAAATCTAATAAAAAATACTCTGATGTACTATGCACATCTATGGAACAAAATAGTCTGTCGTACTATTAACCCGGTACTGAATTTCCTTACTTTGTTTCTTTTTGCCTGAGATTTCGCTTGCAGAGTGCCTGGTGGCGAGTTCTCTGGCAGTGGCGGATTGAGCGACGGATTGGCTGCTGGTGTTTCTCTGGAAGCGACGGATTGGTTGCTGGCGGGTTGAGCGATGGATTGCATGGCGACGGATTCCCTGATGGCGGCGGATTGCGCGACGGATTGGCTGCTGGTGTGTTCTCTGGAAGCGATGGATTGGCTGCTGGCGGGTTGAGCGACGGATTGCGTGGCGACGGATTGCTTGATGGCGGCGGATTGCGTGGCGGCGCATTCCCTGATGGCGGCGGATTGCCTGATGGCGTTTTCCTTGGTGGCGAATGATAAGAACGATGCTCCATGGCTGTTTCTGGAGGACAACGTGAAAATGGTGACGGCGGCAATTGGAGGCAGATTAGATTGATGGCCGTCCCTAATTAATAGTAGGGTGGGTTAGATAAGGACGCGAGCGTGGTTTCTGTTATTATTTTATCCTGAGAATAATGGCAGCTATACCTAACTCTTTTTTTCCTGAGAGTTGTACGTAACTCCCGTGCTGCACGATCAGTTCCATACATAGTATCAAGTTTTTTCTTAAAATTGTACGTGACTCTCTTTTTTCATGAGTTCTATTTTAGGGTTTTTCTCCATCGAAAATGCATAGAAAACATATATAATGCCATAAAACAATGAAATTTGGCATCTTTTTTTCATTATGATATGATGTACTTTAAAATTTTTGGGACCAATAGAAGAAAGAGAAAAGAAACGTACTAGGAGACTACCACTTGGCTTGTACCCGAATGACCTACTATGAATATGGTCTAATTTTGGGATGAATAAAATCACATAAAATTTGGCCAATAAATGTGCATGCCCATGTTGGTCGTATATGCAAAATTTAAACGAATTTCGACACCGTATGCACGTTGCGTCACGTTCGGCTTGTATTTTAGTGTTTTTACTTCAAAAATACATACAATGCCAAAAAGCAATGAAATTTGGCATCCATTCTTTCCACTATGATACAGTGTATTATATTTGTTTTTGGACCAATTGAAGAAAGTGAAAAGAAACGTGCTAGGAGAGTCACCCTTTCGGCTTGTACCCGAACCCCTATCATGAACATGGTCAATTTTTAACCATGCATGAAATCACATAAAATTTGGCCAATAAATGTGCATGCCCATGCTGGTCATATATGCACAGTTTAAGCGAATTTCGACAATGTATGCACGTTGCGTCATGTTCGGCTTGTATTTTAGTGTTTTTACTTCGAAAATACATAAAAATACATACAATGCCATAAAACAATGAAATTTGGCATCCATTCTTTCCACTATGATACAATGTATTAGATTTGTTTTTGGACCAATTGAAGAAAAGTTAAAAGATACGTGCTAGGAGAGTCACCTTTCGGCTTGTACCGGAACCCCTACCATGAACATGGTCAATTTTTGACCATGCATGAAATCACACAAAATTTGGCCAATAAATGTGCATGCCCATGTTGGTCGTATATGCAAAATTTAAACGAATTTCGACACCGTATGCACGTTGTGTCACGGTCGACTTGTATTTTAGTGTTTTTAATTCGAAAATACATAAAAATACATACAATGCCATAAAACAATGAAATTTTGCATCCATTCTTTCCACTATGATACTCCCTCCGTTCCTAGATGAAGGGTGTATAGTTTTTTACACCAATATTAACGCATGGCCTGGAAAAGGAACTTTCGTTGGTTTTGGACGTAAATGCCCCTCCCATAATCACGTGAGAGTAGGGAAGAAAAAAAGGAATCCTGGATCCTCTCTCTCGGTAGTTGAGTTTGTTTAGCGTAACAAATCCTAGAAATCCTACGATGGCGCATTCTCCCCCGATCCTCAGGGAAAGACTCCCCCAATCGCAGCCACCCCTTTGCTCCGCGCATTCTCCCGCGATCAACATGGCGCGCGTCTCCTCCCTACTCTCTCCCGCGCGGCTAATCTTTTTCTTAACTAACCACAAATCTTACCTAACCACAACATGCACAACGTCATATGTAATCTCCTTTTTTCTAGGAAGGCTAAGTGTGGGACTAGCTATTGCAGGGGCAAAAGTGTCAATCAAATAAATACACCTTATAATCTGAATTTTTTCACAAAAAACTATACACCCTACATCTAGGAACGGAGGGAGTACAATGTATTAGATTTGTTTTTGGACCAATTGAAGAAAATTAAAAGATACGTGCTAGGAGAGTCACCCTTTCGGCTTGTACCCGAACCCCTACCATGAACATGGTCAATTTTTGACCATGCATGAAATCACACAAAATTTGGCCAATAAATGTGCATGCCCATGCTGGTCGTATATGCAAAATTTAAACGAATTTCGACACTGTATGCACGTTGCGTCACGTTCGACTTGTATTTTAGTGTTTTTAAAATATATAGAATGCCATAAATCAATGAAATTTGGCGTCCATTCTTTCGAGTATGATACAATGTTTTAGAATTTCTTTTGAGCAATTGAAGAAAGTGAAAACAAAAATGTGGTAAGAGACTGAACCTTTCGGCTTGTACCCGAATGGCCTATTATGCACGTTCTGTCACGTTCGGCTTGTATTTTAGTAGTTTGTCATAAAAAAAATGTCAAATAAAAAAAATGTCATAAAACAATGAAATTCACCGTAGTTTCCGACTGCATATGCTCTAAATGTTTATGACTCGACTTATTTATAGAATTTTTTTTAATGTTTTGTCTGTAATTATTTATTTATTATTATCGTTGCACTGTATACTTTGGTTAGATTCCGTCTGTAGATGATCTAAATGTTTATGACTCGACTTATCTGTACAAAAGAATTTTTTTTGTGACGCTAGTTAATATATTTTCCTAATTTTTAATTACAACCTCCCTGAAGTGAAGTAAATAATTATATACTTAAGAATTTACATCACAAGTATATGAATTTACATCACAAGTATATGATCAGCTGGTTTGGTTGGTGCACTAATTTGCTCGAGGTGATAGGTTCGATTCCCCCAATGAGCATTTTTAATGTTTTGTCTGTAATTATTTATTATTATCACCGTGTGTTACTTCAACTGCATTTTTTAATTACACACGCACTCTCCTGATGGTGGGCCATGAACAACACACCGGACACACACACTCTCCATCACATGTGTTGGGGAACGTCGCATGGGAAACAAAAATTTTCCTATGCGCACGAAGACCTATCATGGTGATGTCCATCTACGAGAGGGGATGAGTGATCTACGTACCCTTGTAGATCGTACAGCAGAAGCGTTAGAGAACGCGATTGATGTAGTGGAACGTCCTCACGTCCCTCGATCCGCCCCGCGAACAATCCCGCGATCAGTCCCACGATCTAGTACCGAACGGACGGCACCTCCGCGTTCAGCACACGTACAGCTCGACGATGATCTCGGCCTTCTTGATCCAGCAAGAGAGACGGAGAGGTAGAAGAGTTCTCCGGCAGCGTGACGGCGCTCCGGAGGTTGGTGATGATCTTGTCTCAGCAGGGCTCCGCCCGAGCTCCGCAGAAACACGATCTAGAGGAAAAACTATGGAGGTATGTGGTCGGGCAGCCGTGAGAAAGTCGTCTCAAATCTGCCCTAAAAGCCTCATATATATAGGAGGAGGGAGGGGGACCTTGCCTTGGGGTCCAAGGGATCCCCAAGGGGTCGGCCGAGCCAGGGGGGAGGACTCTCCCCCCCCAAACCGAGTCCCACTTGGTTTGGTGGGAGGGAGTCCTTCCCCCTTCCCACTTCTTCCTTTTTTTTCTTTCCTTTGATTTTTTCTCTCTTGGCGCATAGGGGATTGGTGGGCTGTCTCACCAGCCCACTAAGGGCTGGTGTGACCCCCCCAAATGCCTATGGGCTTCCCCGGAGTGGGTTGCCCCCCTCCGGTGAACTCCCGGAACCCATTCGTCATTCCCGGTACATTCCCGGTAACTCCGAAAACCTTCCGGTAATCAAATGAGGTCATCCTATATATCAATCTTCGTTTCCGGACTATTCCGGAAACCCTCGTGACGTCCGTGATCTCATCCGGGACTCCGAACAACATTCGGTAACCAACCATATAACTCAAATACGCATAAAACAACGTCGAACCTTAAGTGTGCAGACCCTGCGGGTTCGAGAACTATGTAGACATGACCCGAGAGACTCCTCGGTCAATATCCAATAGCGGGACCTGGATGCCCATATTGGATCCTACATATTCTACGAAGATCTTATCGTTTGAACCTCAGTGCCAAGGATTCGTATAATCCCGTATGTCATTCCCTTTGTCCTTCGGTATGTTACTTGCCCGAGATTCGATCGTCAGTATCCGTATACCTATTTCAACCTCGTTTACCGGCAAGTCTCTTTACTCGTTCCGTAATACAAGATCCCGCAACTTACACTAAGTTACATTGCTTGCAAGGCTTGTATGTGATGTTGTATTACCGAGTGGGCCCCGAGATACCTCTCCGTCACACGGAGTGACAAATCCCAGTCTTGATCCATACTAACTCAACTAACACCTTCGGAGATACCTGTAGAGCATCTTTATAGTCACCCAGTTACGTTGAGACGTTTGATACACACAAAGCATTCCTCCGGTGTCAGTGAGTTATATGATCTCATGGTCATAGGAATAAATACTTGACATGCAGAAAACAGTAGCAACAAAATGACACGATCAACATGCTACGTCTATTAGTTTGGGTCTAGTCCATCACGTGATTCTCCCAATGACGTGATCCAGTTATCAAGCAACAACACCTTGTTCATAATCAAAAGACACTGACTATCATCGATCAACTGGCTAGCCAACTAGAGGCATGCTAGAGACGGTGTTTTGTCTATGTATCCACACATGTAAATGAGTCTTCATTCAATACAATTATAGCATGGATAATAAACTATTATCTTGATACAGGAATTATAATAATAACTATACATTTATTATTGCCTCTAGGGCATAATTCCAACAGTCTCCCACTTGCACTAGAGTCAATAATCTAGCCCTCACATCACCATGTGAATTACATTGTAATAAATCTAACACCCATACAGTTCTGGTGTCGATCATGTTTTGGCCGTGGAAGAGGCTTAGTCAGCGGGTCTGCTACATTCAGATCCGTGTGCACTTTGCATATATTTACGTCCTCCTCCTCGACGTAGTCGCGGATGAGGTTGAAGCGTCGTTTGATGTGTCTGGTCTTCTTGTGAAACCTTGGTTCCTTTGCTAAGGCAATGGCACCAGTGTTGTCACAGAACAAGGTTATTGGATCCAGTGCACTTGGCACCACTCCAAGATCCGTCATGAACTGCTTCATCCAGACACCCTCCTTAGCCGCCTCCGAGGCAGTCATGTACTCCGCTTCACATGTAGAATCTGCTACGACGCTTTGCTTGGAACTGCACCAGCTTACTGCACCCCCATTAAGAATAAATACGTATCCGGTTTGCGACTTAGAGTCGTCCGGATCTGTGTCAAAGCTTGCATCGACATAACCTTTTACGGCGAGCTCTTCGTCACCTCCATACACGAGAAACATCTCCTTAGTCCTTTTCAGGTACTTCAGGATATTCTTGACCGCCGTCCAGTGATCCACTCCTGGATTACTCTGGAACCTACCTGCCATACTTATGGCCAGGCTAACATCCGGTCTAGTGCACAGCATTGCATACATGATAGAGCCTATGGCTGAAGCATAGGGGACGGAGCGCATATGCTCTCTATCTTCATCAGTTGCTGGGCACTGAGTCTTACTCAATCTCGTACCTTGTAACACTGGCAAGAACCCTTTCTTGGACTGTTCCATTTTGAACCTCTTCAAAACTTTATCAAGGTATGTGCTTTGTGAAAGTCCTATCAGGCGTTTTGATCTATCCCTATAGATCTTAATGCCTAGAATGTAAGCAGCTTCTCCTAGGTCCTTCATAGAGAAACTTTTATTCAAGTAACCTTTTATGCTCTCCAAAAGCTCTACGTTGTTTCCAATCAGTAATATGTCATCCACATATAATATTAGAAACGCCACAGAGCTCCCACTCACTTTCTTGTAAATACAAGATTCTCCAACCACTTGTATAAACCCAAATGCTTTGATCACCTCATCAAAGCGTTTGTTCCAACTCCGAGATGCTTGCACCAGTCCATAAATGGATCGCTGGAGCTTGCACACCTTGTCAGCATTTTTAGGATCGACAAAACCTTCGGGTTGCATCATATACAACTCTTCCTTAAGGAAACCGTTAAGGAACGCCGTTTTGACATCCATCTGCCAGATTTCATAATCGAAAAATGCAGCTATTGCTAACATGATTCTGACGGACTTAAGCATTGCTACGGGAGAGAAAGTCTCATCGTAGTCAATTCCTGGAACTTGTGAAAAACCCTTTGCCACAAGTCGAGCTTTATAAACGGTCACATTACCGTCAGCGTCCGTCTTCTTCTTAAAGATCCATTTGTTCTGAATGGCCTTGCGGCCCTCAGGCAGCATCTCCAAAGTCCACACTTTGTTCTCATACATGGATCCTATCTCGGATTTCATGGCTTCTAGCCATTTGTTGGAATCTGGGCCCACCATTGCTTCTTCATAATTTGCAGGTACATTGTTGTCTAACAACATGATTGATAAGACGGGATTACCGTACCACTCTGGAGCAGCGCGTGATCTCGTCGACCTGCGTGGTTCAACAGAAACATGAACTGGAGTTTCATGATCATCATCATTAACTTCCTCCTCAACCGGCGTCGCAATGACAGAGGTTTCCCCTTGCCCTGCGCCACCATCCAGAGGGATGAGAGGTTCGACAACCTCGTCAAGTTCTATCTTCCTCCCACTCAATTCTCTCGAGAGAAACTCCTTCTCGAGAAAAGTTCCGTTCTTAGCAACAAACACTTTGCCCTCGGATTTGAGATAGAAGGTGTACCCAACTGTCTCTTTTGGGTAACCTATGAAGACGCACTTTTCCGCTTTGGGTTCCAGCTTTTCAGGCTGAAGCTTTTTGACATAAGCATCACATCCCCAAACTTTAAGAAACGACAACTTTGGCCTTTTGCCATACCACAGTTCGTATGGTGTCGTCTCAACGGATTTTGATGGTGCCCTATTTAAAGTGAATGCAGCTGTTTCTAATGCATAACCCCAAAACGATAACGGCAAATCAGTAAGAGACATCATAGATCGCACCATTTCTAACAAAGTACGATTACGACGTTCGGACACACCATTACGCTGTGGTGTTCCAGGCGGTGTTAACTGCGAAACAATTCCACATTGTCTTAAGTGAGTACCAAACTCGAAACTCAGATATTCACCCCCACGATCAGACCGTAGGAACTTGATCTTCTTGTTACGATGATTTTCCACTTCACTCTGAAATTGCTTGAACTTTTCAAATGTTTCAGACTTGTGCTTCATCAAGTAGACATAACCATATCTACTTAAATCGTCAGTGAAGGTGAGAAAATAACGATATCCGCCGCGTGCCTCCACGCTCATTGGACCACATACATCGGTATGTATGATTTCCAACAAGTCACTTGCACGCTCCATTGTTCCGGAGAACGGAGTCTTAGTCATCTTGCCCATGAGGCATGGTTCGCACGTGTCAAGTGAATCAAAGTCAAGTGACTCCAAAAGTCCATCAACATGGAGTTTCTTCATGCGCTTTACACCAATATGACCCAAGCGGCAGTGCCACAAAAATATGGTGCTATCATTGTTTACTCTAACTCTTTTGGTCTCAATGTTTATGTATATGCGTATCTCTATCAAGATTCAATATGAACAATCCTCTCACATTCGGTGCATGACCATAAAAGATGTTACTCATAGAAATAGAACAACCATTATTCTCAGACTTAAAAGAGTAATCGTCTCGCAATAAACAAGATCCAGATATAATGTTCATGCTCAACGCAGGCACTAAATAACAATGATTTAAGTTCATCACTAATCCCGATGGTAGTTGAAGTGACACTGTGCCGACGGCGATTGCATCAACCTTGGAACCGTTTCCTACGCGCATCGTCACTTCGTCTTTCGCCAGCCTTCGTCTATTCCGCAGTTCCTGCTTCGAGTTGCAAATGTGAGCAACAGAACCGGTATCGAATACCCAGGCACTATTACGAGAGCCGGTTAAGTACACATCAATAACATGTATATCAAATATACCTGATTTTTCTTTGCCCGCCTTCTTATCTTCCAGATACTTGGGGCAATTGCGCTTCCAGTGACCCATACCCTTGCAATAGAAGCACTCTGTTTCAGGCTTAGGTCCAGCCTTGGGTTTCTTCGGCGGATTGGCAACGGGCTTGCCGCTCTTCTTCGAATTGCCCTTCTTTCCTTTGTCGTTTCTCTTGAAACTAGTGGTCTTGCTCACCATCAACACTTGATGCTCTTTACGGAGTTCAGACTCTGCGACTTTCAGCATCGCAAACAACTCGCCGGGAGACTTGTTCATCCCTTGCATGTTGTAGTTCAACACAAAGCCTTTATAGCTTGGCGGCAGGGATTGAAGGATTCTGTCAGTGATAGCTTCTTGTGGGAGTTCAATCCCCAGTTCAGCTAGACGGTTTGAGTACCCAGACATTTTGAGCACATGTTCACTGACAGACGAGTTTTCCTCCATCTTGCAAGCATAGAATTTATCGGAGGTCTCATACCTCTCGATCCGGGCGTTCTTCTTAAAGATAAACTTCAACTCCTGGAACATCTCAAATGCTCCATGACGCTCAAAGCGACGTTGAAGTCCCGGTTCTAAGCCATACAAGACTGCACATTGAACTATTGAGTAGTCCTCCTTACATGCTAACCAAGCGTTCTTAACATCCTGATCAGCCGTAGCGGGTGGTTCATCTCCTAGCGCAGCATTAAGGACATAATCCTTCTTTCCAGCTTGTAAGATTAGCTTAAGATTACGAGCCCAGTCTACAAAGTTGCTTCCATCATCTTTCAACTTAGCTTTCTCTAGGAACGTATTAAAATTCAGGATGACACTTAGCGTGAGCCATGATCTACAACACAAATACATTCAAAGTGGACTTAGACTATGTTCAAGATAATTAGAGTTCAACTTAATCAAATTATATGCTGAACTCCCACTCAAAAAGTACATCTCTCTAGTCATTTGAGTGGTTCATGATCCACTTACACTATCCCAAGTCCGATCATCACGTGAGTCGAGAGTAGTTTCAGTGGTAAGCATCCCTATGCTAATCATATCAGCTATATGATTCATGATCGACCTTTCGGTCTCATGTGTCCCGAGGCCATGTCTGCACATGCTAGGCTCGTCAAGCTTAACCCGAGTGTTCCGCGTGCGCAACTGTTTTGCACCCGTTGTATGTGAACGTTGAGTCTATCACACCCGATCATCACATGGTGTCTCGAAACGACGAACTGTAGCAACGGTGCACAGTCGGGGAGAACACAATTTCGTCTTGAAATTTTAGTGAGAGATCACCTTATAATGCTACCGTCGTTCTAAGCAAAATAAGGTGCATAAAAGGATTAACATCACATGCAATTCATAAGTGACATGATATGGCCATCATCACGTGCTTCTTGATCTCCATCACCAAAGCACCGGCACGATCTTCTTGTCACCGGCGCCACACCATGATCATCCATCAACGTGTTGCCATCGGGGTTGTCGTGCTACTTATGCTATTACTACTAAAGCTACATCCTAGCAAAATAGTAAACGCATCTGCAAGCACATATGTTAGTATAAAGACAACCCTATGGCTCCTGCCGGTTGCCGTACCATCGACGTGCAAGTCGATATTTCTATTACAACATGATCATCTCATACATCCAATATATCACATCACATCATTGGCCATATCACATCACAATCATACCCTGCAAAAACAAGTTAGACGTCCTCTAATTTTGTTGTTGCATGTTTTACGTGGTGACCAAGGGTATCTAGTAGGATCGCATCTTACTTACGCAAACACCACAACGGAGATATATGAGTTGCTATTTAACCTCATCCAAGGACCTCCTCGGTCAAATCCGATTCAACTAAAGTTGGAGAAACCGTCACTTGCCAGTCATCTTTGAGCAAAGGGGGTTACTCGTAACGATGAAACCAGTCTCTCGTAAGCGTACGAGTAATGTCGGTCCAAGCCGCTTCAATCCAACAATACCGCAGAATCAAGAAAAGACTAAGGAGGGCAGCAAAACGCACATCACCGCCCACAAAACCTTTTGTGTTCTACTCGAGAAGACATCTACGCATGAACCTAGCTCATGATGCCACTGTTGGGGAACGTCGCATGGAAAACAAAAAATTTCCTACGCGCACGAAGACCTATCATGGTGATGTCCATCTACGAGAGGGGATGAGTGATCTACGTACCCTTGTAGATCATACAGCAGAAGCGTTAGAGAACGCGGTTGATGTAGTGGAACGTCCTCACGTCCCTCGATCCGCCCCGCGAACAATCCCGCGATCAGTCCCACGATCTAGTACCGAACGGACGGCACCTCCGCGTTCAGCACACGTACAGCTCGACGATGATCTCGGCCTTCTTGATCCAGCAAGAGAGACGGAGAGGTAGAAGAGTTCTTCGGCAGCGTGACGGCGCTCCGGAGGTTGGTGATGATCTTGTCTCAGCAGGGCTCCGCCCGAGCTCCGCAGAAACACGATCTAGAGGAAAAACTATGGAGGTATGTGGTCGGGCAGCCGTGAGAAAGTCGTCTCAAATCTGCCCTAAAAGCCCCATATATATAGGAGGAGGGAGGGGGACCTTGCCTTGTGGTCCAAGGGATCCCCAAGGGGTCGGCCGAGCCAGGGGGGAGGACTCTCCCCCCCCCCCAAACCGAGTCCCACTTGGTTTGGTGGGAGGGAGTCCTTCCCCCTTCCCACTTCTTCCTTTTTTTTTCTTTCCTTTGATTTTTTTCTCTCTTGGCGCATAGGGGATTGGTGGGCTGTCTCACCAGCCCACTAAGGGCTGGTGTGACCCCCCCAAATGCCTATGGGCTTCCCCGGAGTGGGTTGCCCCCCTCCGGTGAACTCCCGGAACCCATTCGTCATTCCCGGTACATTCCCGGTAACTCCAAAAACCTTCCGGTAATCAAATGAGGTCATCCTATATATCAATCTTCGTTTCCGGACTATTCCAGAAACCCTCGTGACATTCGTGATCTCATCCGGGACTCCGAACAACATTCGGTAACCAACCATATAACTCAAATACGCATAAAACAACGTCGAACCTTAAGTGTGCAGACCCTGCGGGTTCGAGAACTATGTAGACATGACCCGAGAGACTCCTCGGTCAATATCCAATAGCGGGACCTGGATGCCCATATTGGATCCTACATATTCTACGAAGATCTTATCGTTTGAACCTCAGTGCCAAGGATTCGTATAATCCCGTATGTCATTCCCTTTGTCCTTCGGTATGTTACTTGCCCGAGATTCGATCGTCAGTATCCGTATACCTATTTCAACCTCGTTTACCGGCAAGTCTCTTTACTCGTTCCGTAATACAAGATCCCGCAACTTACACTAAGTTACATTGCTTGCAAGGCTTGTATGTGATGTTGTATTACCGAGTGGGCCCCGAGATACCTCTCCGTCACACGGAGTGACAAATCCCAGTCTTGATCCATACTAACTCAACTAACACCTTCGGAGATACCTGTAGAGCATCTTTATAGTCACCCAGTTACGTTGCGACGTTTGATACACACAAAGCATTCCTCCGGTGTCAGTGAGTTATATGATCTCATGGTCATAGGAATAAATACTTGACATGCAGAAAACAGTAGCAACAAAATGACACGATCAACATGCTACGTCTATTAGTTTGGGTCTAGTCCATCACGTGATTCTCCCAATGACGTGATCCAGTTATCAAGCAACAACACCTTGTTCATAATCAAAAGACACTGACTATCATCGATCAACTGGCTAGCCAACTAGAGGCATGCTAGGGACGGTGTTTTGTCTATGTATCCACACATGTAAATGAGTCTTCATTCAATACAATTATAGCATGGATAATAAACTATTATCTTGATACAGGAATTATAATAATAACCATACATTTATTATTGCCTCTAGGGCATAATTCCAACAACATGGAACTTCGTCGTTGCGAATTCAGGGTTCAAAAACTGAACCTGAACGTGCATTTCTTCAGTCCGAGGCTAGAGAAACAGTTGTATTGTAGCACCCGCTTTTTGCAGGAACATGCCACACAACTCACAAGTACACAACTTGCAGCCTACAAGGCAGAACAACATGCCATAGTTACACAAGGCAGAAAAAAATGTTAAATTCTGCTACACCTAATCTGTTGTTCTGCCTCTTGAGTCTTTTCCTCTTCCTTCTTTACATTGTGAAGGACAGCTAAAATCGTTTTGGAAATTGGATTCATATGGATAATTCTTGTTTGCATGGACCTAACTTCTGGCCTACAAAACAAGTGTCCTCGGAAGTGGCTGTAATTACATGCTGATGTTGATGCGTGGCCGTGGCTTGTCGTTGTCCTTGTCTCTTATCAGGTTGATGGCAATAGCTGCAGCGAAGAAGATGTAGCACAGAGTCATGCAGTTCGCTGGAAGCGTGTTGAAGCCATCCACACCCAATATCGCCATGTTTCGGTACACAATGGCATACGGTGCTGGGTATTCGGTGCCGCTTGTACCGATGTTATGTATATCGAATCTGATTAGTTATTATGGACGAACAATGCATATTAGAGCCAATGTAAATTCAGTAAAAGCAAGTAGATTATAAGTACAATGAAATTTGTCACATGCTCATGCAATCAAATGGCAGAGCAACAACTAGTCCAGTAATCACAAGTAATAGACATAACTTATTTAAAAAGGTTGCAACTTATTAACTAGTACTCCCTCCGTTTCATCATGTACTGCATATATATTTTCTGAAAAGTCATACCTGTTAAGCATACTAAATGTTCTGTCACACAATGCAACCAAAAAAAACTTCCAGGAGATGCATCACTTGTGCTAAACATTTTTTTCTTCTTGTACTTGGCAACAAAATTATACAGGTCCCTAGAAATAAAGCCTACCTTGCTGTAACCACCACTATCCTTCTCCATTACTTCCATTATTTGATGTGTCTAAGGCCACCAATTCCATACTCAATGACATCAGCCTTTTGCACATCACTCAGCCCGCGATGTGATCTCATGAAAGCTGTCTGGTCAGGCTTAGCGAGTGGATGGTTATGTTCGTCCACAAAATCTTTTACAAACCATTCACCATTTCCCATACGAAGCTCGATCTCCATCCGGGCGCCACATCCAGAACGTGACAGCGGCCTAGGAGTTCGCACTCGTTCAGTTTTTTCGAAGTGCTCCCTCGCCCGATATCCTTCTTTACAACAGACATAAAGGCGACGAAAAGCTATGTTCGTGCCCGACTTCCTGGTCAGTTCTTCCTTCCTAACACCAAAACCCTTTGACCGAGCATATGCATTATAGTAATTGTAACCTTCTTCCTCGCTGCCAAAAATTTGACTGATCACCATGTCATATTCTGCAATGTTCTCGAGGGTGGCACTCCCATATTCCATGTCAAACCCTACAATTAAAAAGAATCAAATCTAAGTTATTTGAATTCCACCCATGAAACTAAAACACGTATCAGTAACAATGCTTGTGTACATAATCAAACAGAAACATTAGATATACTCCAGTAAGCGCTTCCTGATTTGCACCAACAGAACCAGCACCATAGAAGAGTGATTTAAGCAAAAACAATTTAGTATTACCCGTAGACTAATAGGAATATGCAGATTTGTCCAAAGGCCAAACTAGTAGGAATATGCAGATTTATCCAAAGGTCAAACTAGAAGAGTGATTTAACCAAACCCATAGGGGAGTAACACGCAGATTATGATGATCTCTGTTCAGAGGGGTTGTTATCACTGAAGATTGAAGAACGCAATTGCAATGAACTGACAGAGAAGTGGACAGTGTGTTTTTGTTGCCTGAAAGCTGCAACTTTTCTTACTGCAGTTCTATTCCTCTTATTCTGAATTACAAAAGCAAGAGTAGACATCACGATTCGCTACAGTACAGTTTCAGAAAACTAGCTATCTGATAGAGGAAGATGCACTAGGATTTATTCAACAGGGGATTCGAATAGAACAGAGACCTTACCAGGTTGAAGACGCGCCGCGGAGGTCCAAGATGGCGGGGCCAACTATGTCAAGTGGCAGTGGCGGCCGCGGCGGCGACAAGGAGAACGACGCGAGAGGCGGTGGCCACGGCGGCGAGTGGCGGCGGCGGCAACGCCAGGGAGAAGGAGCAGGGAGCCGCGGCGACAGGGAGAACGACGCGAGCGGCGGTGGCCACGACGGCGAGTGGCGGCGGCGGCGACGGCAGGGAGAAGGAGCAGGAGCTGCGGCAAGGATAAGGACGCGAAGGACCAGGGCACCGCTTCGTGGGCGTGAAGTCTGCTCCATAGTTAGTAAATTAACTAACATATTTTTTCTACCCATCGCACCCTTAGGAAATTGACGGTTTGATTATGTTATACTGTTGCCTTCCCTTTCAGTAACTGTGCCTTGATCACCGTTAGGTTTTGAGCTTATATATGCTATCGAACTGGACCATGTCATAATTGGGTGGTACTACTGTACTGTATTATGGATTGCCATTTGCGCTGCTTAATCAGTTGTTTCCCTATCTTCTTGCTGTTCCTTGTGATATGTTGAGAGTCGCACCTGCCTGGCACTGTTTCCCGTTTCTGGGTCTGGGGATGGGGTTGCTCCAAAGTTAATGATGCGATCGATCCATGTGTCACGGCTAGCCGCTGCAGTTCAAATCCTGCAGCCCTCTCGTGTCCAAAGTTAATCCAGATCCATGTGTCGCGACATCCTCCGTAGCTCATCCACGCCTTAGTGTGCCGCCGAAGCTCTCTGGTGCATGCTTGTCCACGACATGCCCTTTGACATAACTCTCCTTCCCTGCACCATGTCGCAGCTCACTATCCTAGTTCGCCCACACCTAAGTGTGCCATTGCAGCTCACCCAAAGGCCCCAGACTTGCGCGTGCATGCGTGCCTATACGCGCAGCTCGACTCCCCTGCTTGCCTATGCTAGAGTTCATCGCTGCAGTTCGCCTCCCCTGCTTGCCAGTGCCAACGTTAGTGTTCATCGCTGCAACTCGTCAAGCGACATGCTCAAGGGGTGGCGTGAGCTGCGATGAACAGCAATACCAGTGGCGCGACGGCGGCAGCAACTAGACCCTTTTGGATGTTATTGGAGCAAGGGGAAGAAGGTGCATGCTGGTCCATAAGATGGATTGCAATTATACTACGGTCTTCCTAAAACTCAGCTAGATGAGTTTTTGTTATGGTCTCATTTACCGTTGTAACCATTAGATCAGTGTTTTAAGTTTCGTACGAAAAATTTCTTTCGCGTGAAAGGATGCATGGGTGTTCTCCTACAGGGCAGCCCCATGTGCGTTGATTTTGTTTTATCTGTCCTTTGTTTGTTTGACTATTGGGCTGGGCTATGTGCGCTTTTCTTTTCTTCATATTTCCTAGCCCAATGAGAAACCATGGGATCAGAGATATAAATGTAACGTTGTTACTTTTCTGTTTTGTCATTTCTTCACTGTAGCACTTTGTAATGATGTTTTTTTTCGTCCAATCGTCACACAATAAATTATAGTCGTTGTGTGTTCTGTCCACAGGAAAAATAACACGCTATATCGTCGCTAGTAACATGCTATAGGACGTATAGAGAATTGTCTCGTTAAATTTATTAATGTATAATGTCTTGTTAAATACACGTTGTAGCATGCTAATAATATATTTCTAGGGACGACACTATTTTATATAGTGCGTTATTTTTTTCCTTGGTTTTGTCCAAGGGAGGCGGCTCTAATTTCGTATAGGACGTGGCCCATGTGCATGAGTAGTAGATTTTTTGTTTTTCGTTTATGGAGCTAGGTTATATGGGCTTTTATTCTTCTTTTTCTTCTTCTTCTTTTTTACTCAGCGGAAAAAGGGAAAGAGGATATGATTCAATGATGTGAATCGTTGATGTGCTAATTGCATGTTATTGTAACTTGTTTTCATTTTTAAATCTCGTTAGTGTCATCTGTTGACCGTAGCTTCTAGGGTCAGCTTTTTGTAACGACTTTCTTTTCACATATTTTTCTCCCATGATTAATTGCTGTTTGTTTTTTCTTATTTCACTAATATGTAGTAGAATACAATTCCAATATTCTCCCATTAACTAAATTAGTGTATTCATTTTGTTTTTTAGATTAAAATTCATTTGTTACCATAGATTGGATAATTGATTATTAAGTGATTTCACTATTTTTATTTGTCTCTTCCATTTATTCATTTTCTATTTTTGTTGTTTCATATTTTTATTTTTCATTTATTTTCAATTATTATTCATCTTATTTATTTTTATTTTGTGTACTTTTTTCTAATGATATCAAAGCCCATGCCTCCTTTTTGGTAGAAATGCTTTTTTCATGAGTTTTTCTGTCAAAAGTTTTGTGCTACAAAAGTTTTTAACTCTGGTCACATCTGCTAGTTTTTTAAATTGGGTTGTAATTACAATCTATCAACTCGGGTTGCAACTATTAGGTTTTACGTGAAGTCGCAACCGCGAGGTTTTCAAAAATGATACGCGAACACCATTTTTCAAATGTGGCCGCGACTACGGGCTTTCATATCGTGGTTGTAACTGCAAGTATTCGAAGTCGAGTCGCAACTGTAGGTTTTCAAAGTCGGGGTAGCAACTGCAAGTGTTTAAAGTCAGGTCGCAACTGCAAGTGTTCAAAGTCGGGTCGCAACTGCAAGTTTCTGAAGTCGGGTCGCAACCGCAAGTTTCCAAAGCCGGGTCGCAACTGCAAGTTTCCAAAGTTGGGCAGCAACTGCAAGTGTTTAAAGTCAGGGCACAACTGCAAGTGTTCAAAGTCGGGTCGCAACTGCAAGTTTCTGAAGTCGGGTCGCAACTGCAAGTTTTCAAAGTCGGGTCGCTACTGCAAGTTTCCAAAATCGGGTCGCAACTGCAAGTTCCCAAAGTCGGGTCGCAATTGCAAGTTTCCAAAGTCGGGGCCCAACTGCAAGTTTCCAGAGTTGGGTAGCAACTTCAAGTGGTTAAAGTCAGAGCACAACTGCAAGTGTTCAAAGTCGGGTCGCAACTGCAAGTTTCTAAAGTCGGGTCGCAACTGCAAGTTTCCAAAGTCGGGTCGCTACTGCAAGTTTCCAAAATCGGGTCACAACTGCAAGTTCCTAAAGTCGGGTCGCAACTGCAAGTTTCCAAAGTCGGGTCGCTACTGCAAGTTTCCAAAATCGGGTCACAACTGCAAGTTCCCAAAGTCGGGTCGCAACTGCAAGTTTCCAAAGTCGGAGCCCAGCTGCAAGTATTCAAGTGTATTAAAAAAAGGTTGTTAGTACAAGTTTTGAAGTCGGGTCGCAACTGCCAATTTGCTAGTGAGGTCGCAATTACAAATATTAAAAGAGGGGCCCAAGTGCAAGTTTTCATAGTCGGGTTCCAGAGTCGGTCATTTAAAAAAATGATGGATTTTAATAAACAAATAAATAAATAATGCATGGGACAAGACCAGGATAGATCATGTGCGCCAGAGGTGTCATGCCGGTGATTACTGCTGAACTGAGGCAAAACTGAAAAAACAACAAGGAAAACATCTTTTTAAGACAACTCCTATTGTTCTTCTTATGACTGGATATAGCTCAAGAAGAGTACACTCCACAACTGTGTTATGGCAACCAAAATATGTTGTACAAATTAGCCCACTAGGACGTATGTGCTTCTCTTCTGTATTCGTATGTTTGCTCTTGCATGAGTGACAATAGAAATGAAAATGCTAAGCCCAAAAAACAACACGACATGTACAAACCTTGGAGAGAAGGAAAAAATCCAATCAACATATATGATGATGTCATGTGAACGGGACCATAGATAAATCTCAGCTAGCTGAGTTCTAGGTACTCCCATTATACTAAGTTGTGCTTGCTATAATCCTACATGTTTACATCAAGAATAGCAGACATATTTAATTTCACATGCAGTATATGCTTTGTTGAGCTTGCATTGCAGTAGCTTATTCGAAGGCTGGATATTCTCTTGACACAAATTAAGCAGCAGGTCGTAATTATTCTCCAGTTTATACGACTCCTCGTCTCCTCGCACCAGGCCAAGCTCACATTTAGATTTCACGCCGCCGGCACCCGGATGCTTGGCGTCCAGGCGATCGACGGCAGTGACGTCCTAGAAATCGGTGCCATCGACGTCCAACTGTCAGGAGCCGGCGTCCAAGCAGAGTCCAGAGATGAAGCCGGCCGGTCGTTGTGACTAGAAGGCCGGGCTCACTGTCGGGTTCTAAGCTCATGTAAATACAGACATGGTAGGGCAGGACTGAAAGAAATACTCAGTTTCAGAACTGCGACATGCTCGGCTCATCGGATGTTGACTCCACTCCATGCCCAGTTTCAGGAAAGAGTAAAATTTCACACAGAATAAAACGTATCACAGTTTCAAATTTCTTACACGAGTTTGGCACCAAGTGGCAAACTAGAGTGAACAAATGCATGAGTTTGTACATGACAATGAGACATCTGCTGCATTGCATCATCTTCTCATGTGCCATGAGAAGCAACTGCATTATTAAAAATACCCAAGTCTTCAGCGTGGAAGCATTTCGCTGGTCATACAACAAAAGCAACTCGTGTAGGATAATAACATACTAGTCAACTACTCCCTCCGTTCCTAAATATAAGACCTTTTAGAGATTGCACTATGAACTACATACGGATGTACATAGACATATTTTAGAGTATAGATTCACTCATTTTGCTTCATATGTAGTCTTCTAATGAAATCTCTAAAAGGTCTTATATTTTGGAACGGAGGGAGTATAAGTACTCCCTCCGTCCGAAAATACTTCTCCTAGAAATATATAAAATGGGCGTATCTATAACTGAAATAAGTCTAGATACATCTATTTCTATGACAAGTATTTCCGGACGGAGGAAGTAATAAGCATGATTTTGTCTTTCATGAAAAAAAAACATGGTGTTGTAGTGAAGGGCTATATCTTATCCATGATAAGAGAAATATTGTTAGAATTAGCGAAGAGAAATAAGCCATATACGATGCTCCACTCTATTCTACAAATTTTACATTAATTCTTGCAGTTATCATTGAGAATGGCATTTTGGTTTCCGGGAGTGCACGCTCCTGCATGAATAGCAAACAAAAATATATATTCTAATAGTTTTTTCTTAAAAAAACAGATTTGTTTTGTAGATGTTCGTGTTAGTGTCGCAAACATTTTAGAAAATTTCATGCGGAACGGAATAGCGATGTTTCACCGGTTAAAAAGCCAAATTTAAGATAACATTTGATGTTTTTGTTGTTCTTTTTTTTTGCACAGGACAGAGATGTTTAAGTTTTTTGCCTACAAATTTGTATCTAGCATTTGAATGTGACAAAGAACACATCAGTTTTTTGTTGAAATTTTTGTGACATTTAAAAAAATATTTAACGCGCGCGCTCCTGGGAGCACCAACGGATTTCCGATTACTATCTCACTACATGTAGAATTTGGAAAATCATAATCATGATTTTAGACTTATACAAATGCCCTATTTATAGTAGATATGTAGCCTTATGAGGAACCTAAGAGATCCCGCAACAGGTCGGCCTGCAAAACTCGTTTAAGGACGTCCACAAAACTTTTTTACGCTACAGTGAGCCCAGCCTGCAAAACTCGTTTAAGGACGTCTACAAAACTTTTTTACGGTACTGCGAGCCCGGCCCGCAAAACTCGTTTAAGGGCGTCCACAAAACTTTTTACGGTACTGGGAGCCCTTTGGCGGAATAGATCCCGTAAACCCGCCCCACAAATGTTTCGCGGGACGCGTTTACGGGATCTGTTCCGCGCCGAGGGCTTGCGGTACCACAAATAAAATCATAGGAAAAATATCGAGACACGTTCATCATCATATATATACGCCACTACTTGTTCATCATACTAGCACATCACATCCAAAATCATGCGCAACATACGAGGTATTAAGTTTAGCCTTACAAATGCGCAATCAAACAAAACAAAAAAAATGCTCAAATGACATAGAGCAATCAAGCAACATCTTCATTGTTGCGAAGGATACCACCTCCATCTTCATGAACTTGGACCGGAGAGTGAGCACCACCATCTTCATGAACTTGGACCAGAGAATGAGCACCGCCACCACCACCATCATCATCATCATCACCACCACCACCATTCACAATGTTCGCCGAAGAACCAATCGCACCACCGGCGCCTCCATCACCACCACCACCACCACCATTCACTTGGTTTAATTTGCCGAAGTACCACCGCAATATCGAACCCATCCCCTCCGCCATCACCACCACCACCACCATTGCCAAACAGACCACCCATGTCGAACTCTCCACCACCCATGCCGAAGCCGCCACCACAACCACCCATGCCGAACCCTCCACCAACATTGCCGAAAGAAAAGCCCCCTCCAAACCCAACACCACTACCGACCATAATATTTTGAAGCTCTATCTTCCTCCGGAGCATGATCTCCATTCTTTTCATCTCCCAAAATTCTCTTGCCATTGCGTCCGTTCCCTCCCAATTCATCATTGATACTTGTGATCTGTGATAGGTTTTCTGCGAAGAGGAACAAATGACGCAACACAATACAGGTAAGTATTTCCCTGAGTATAGAACCAAGGTTTATCGAAACAATAGGAGTAACAACTTTTGGAAATATGCCATAGAGGCAATAATAAATTAGTTATTATTATATATCTTTGTTCATGATAATTGTTTATTATCCATGCTATAATTGTATTGATTGGAAACACAAATACATGTGTGGATACATAGACAAAACACACTCCCTAGTAAGCCTCTAGTTAACTAGCTCGTTGATCAAAGATAGTCAAGGTTTCCTGACCGTAGACAAGTGTTGTCACTTGATAACGGGATCACATCATTAGGAGCTTCCTGAAAGACTCACAAAGACCCGACTGGAGAGGTTGCAGAATCAGACTGTTGCAATATGCCTTCCTGCTCAATGCATCTGCCACAACATTTGCCTTGCCTGGCGTGTACTCAACACTCGGATTAAAATCCTGGAGCATTTCCACCCAACGTGTTTGCCGAAGATTCAAGTTAGGCTGAGTGAAGATGTACTTGAGACTCTTGTGATCGGTGAAAACTTCAACCTTACGTTCCAACAAGAGATGTCTCCAAGTCATCAAGGCGTGTACCACACCTGCTAGCTCGAGATCATGCACATGATAGCTCTTCTCCACATGCTTCAACTGCCTGGAGGTATAAGCAACCACCTTCTTATCTTGCATCAAGACTTCACCGAAACCCTGGAGAGAAGCGTCGCAAAAGACCTGGTACGGCTTGGAATCATCCGGAGGGGCCAAGACCGGAGTGGACATAAGCTTCTCTTTGAGTGTACCGAAAGCCAGTTGACACTCTGGAGACCAAGCATACTTAACACCCTTCTGAAGAAGACTAGAGAGCGGCTTGGCGATCTTGGAGAAGTTCTCAACGAATCTTCTGCAATATCCAGCAAGCCCGAGAAAGCTTCAAAGCTGCTTCACATTCTGCGGAGGCTCCCATTCAACAATGGCTTGAACCTTGGACGGGTCAACCTAAATGCCCTCGGCAGAGATAATATGCCCAAGATAAACCACTTCTTTCAGCCAGAACTCGCACTTGGAAAACTTGGCATGCAGCTTGTACTCTCTCAGCTTATCAAGCACCAATCTGAGATGTTTTCATGTTCTTCCTCAGTCTCAGAAAAGACCAGAATGTCATCGAGATAGAGCAAGACAAATTCATTCTTGTATGGGGAGAAAATATAGTTCATCAATCGACAAAATGTCAGAGGAGCATTTGCCAGACCAAAATACATGACCGTATACTCATACGAGCAAAACTAGTCCTAAATGTCGTCTTCGAAATGTCTTCCTCGCGAATGCGAATTTGATGATAGCCCATTCTGAGATCAAGCTTGGAGAATACCTTAGCACCTTTCAACTATTCGAACAACTCAGTTATGTTCGGAAGTGGATATTTGTTCTTGATTGTCTTCTTGTTCAATGGACGGTAATCGACACACAGCCAGTCCGAGCCATCCTTCTTCTTGACAAATAGAACACCACAGCCCACGGAGACGAGCTCGGTATGATCAAACCCAAACGCTCCTGCTCATCGAGTTGACTCTTAAGTTCCTTCAATTCTTCTGGACCCAGCTTGTACGGCCGTTTGCACACTGGCTCTGTGCCTGGCTCAAGCTCAATGACAAACTCAACTTCACGGTGCGGAGGCATGCCTGGCAGCTCTTCAGGAAACACATCTTGATATTCGCAGACCACTGGGACTTGCTCAATCGGATTGATCTCACCCTTTTCATTCAAGGAGAACAGACGGATTGTATCATCGCGCGCCGCGAATATAATCACGTCTTCCGAAGAGTGGGTAAGCTTCACTTCTTTGGCTTCGCAATCAATTGACGCCTTGTTCATGGCCAACAAGTCCATACCAAGAATCAAGTCGATGTCGGAATCGCCCAAGACAATAGGAGATGCCAGAAAAGAATAACTGCCTAACTTAACAGAAGCATCCGGAACCCTCATGTGCAAACTCATGCGCATGCCCGGAGAAACCACACGGAAGGGACTATCCAAATAAATTGCAGGAATATTATGCTTAGCTATGAAAGGCTTGGAGATGAAGCAATGCGAAGCACCAGAATCAAATAACACTTTAGCAGGAATATCATTGACGAGGAGGTTACCCATCATCACATCAGAGGAGTTGTCTGCTTCAGCTGCGTTCACCATGTTGACTCGAGCTGATCTGGGGTTGAATTTGACAAGAGCGTTGCTTGGAGGTTTACCTGGAGGAGGAGGCGACAGACGGAGCTGAGAAGTACAGTTGTTGGCATAGTGACCCTTCTGCCCACATTTGTGACAAGTGACATCTGCTGGCTGCCGGAACTGAGTCTGAGGAGGCCCTTGCTTCTGATGATGGTATCTCTCCTGGAAGCCAGGGTTGGGTGGGTGGGAAGAACCACGACCACCTGAGTGCCTCAGCTGCTGTGAGTGCCGAGGAGGAGGAGGAGAAACCCAAAACCTCTGTTGCTTCTGAACCACCTGAGTCGAGGAAGAGCTGGAATCTCTGAAGCGCTTCTTGGAATTAACTAGCTCGTTGATCAAAGATAGTCAAGGTCTCCTGACCATAGACAAGTGTTGTCACTTGATAACGGGATCACATCATTAGGCGAGTTCTCTGGCAGTGGCGGGTTGAGCGACGGATTGGCTGCTGGTGTGTTCTCTGGAAGAGACGGATTGGTTGCTGGCGGGTTGAGCGACGGATTGCATGGCGACGGACTCCTTGATGGCGGCGGATTGCGCGACGGATTGGCTGCTGGTGTGTTCTCTGGAAGCGATGGATTGGCTGCTGGCGGGTTGAGCGACGGATTGCGTGGCGACGGATTGCCTGATGGCGGCGGATTGCATGGCGGCGCATTCCCTGATGGCGGCGGATTGCGTGATGGCGTTTTCCTTGGTGGCGAATGATAAGAACGAGCTGTTTCTGGAGGACAACGTGAAAATGGTGGCGGCGGCAATTGGAGGCAGATTTGATTGATGACCGTCCCTAATTAATAGTAGGGTGGGTTAGATAAGGACGCGAGCGTGGTTTCTGTTATTATTTTATCGTGAGAATAATGGCAGCTATACCTAACTCTTTTTTCCTGAGAGTTGTACGTAACTCCCGTCCTGCACGATCAGTTCCATACATAGTATCAAGTTTTTTTTAAAAATTGTACGTGACTCTCTTTTTTCATGAGTTCTGTTTTAGGGTTTTTCTCCATAGAAAATGCATAGAAAATATATATAATGCCGTAAAACAATGAAATTTGGCATTTTTTTTATTATGATATGATGTGCTTTAAAAATTTTGGGACCAATAGAAGAAAAATAAAAGAAACGTACTAGGAGACTACCACTTGGCTTGTACCCGAAGGACCTACTATGAATATGGTCTAATTTTGGGGATGAATAAAATCACATAAAATTTAGCCAATAAATATGCATGCCCATGTTGCTCGTATATGCAAAATTTAAATAAATTTCTACACCGTGTGCACGTTGCGTCACGTTCGGCTTGTATTTTAGTGTTTTTACTTCAAAAATACATAAAAAATACATACATTGCCATAAAACAATGAAATTTGGCATCCATCTTTCCACTATGATACAATGTATTAGATTTGTTTTTGGACCACTTGAAGAAAGTGAAAAATAACGTCCTAGGAGAGTCACCCTTTCGGCTTGTACCCGAACCCCTATCATGACCATGGTCAATTTTTGACCATGCATGAAATCACACAAAATTTGGCCAATAAATGTGCATGCCCATGCTGGTCGTATATGCACAATTTAAACGAATTTCGACAACGTATGCACGTTGCGTCACGTTCGGCTTGTATTTTAGTGTTTTTACTTCGAAAATACATAAAAATACATACAATGCCATAAAACAATGAAATTTGGCATCCATTCTTTCCACTATGATACAATGTATTAGATTTGTTTTTGGACCAATTGAAGAAAGTTAAAAGATACGTGCTAGGAGAGTCACCCTTTCGGCTTGTACCCGACCCCTACCATGAACATGGTCAATTTTTGACCATGCATGAAATCACACAAAATTTGGCCAATAAATGTGCATGGCCATGTTGGTCGTATATGCAAAATTTAAACGAATTTCGACACCGTATGCACGTTGTGTCACGTTCGGCTTGTATTTTAGTGTTTTTACTTCGAAAATACATAAAAATACATACAATGCCATAAAACAATGAAATTTGACATCCATTCTTTCCACTATGATACTCCCTCCGTTACTAGATGAAGGGTGTATAGTTTTTTACACCAATATTAACGCATGGCCTGGAAAAGGAACTTTCGTTGGTTTTGGATGTAAATGCCCCTACCATAATCACGTGAGAGTAGGGAAGAAAAAAAAGGAATCCTGGATCATCTCTCTCGGTAGTTGAGTTTGTTTAGCGTAAAAAATCCCAGAAATCCTACGATGGCGCATTCTCCCCCGATCCTCAGGGAAAGACTCCCCCAATCGCAGCCACCCCTTTGCTCCGCGCATTCTCCCACGATCAACATGGCGCGCCTCCTCCCTACTCTCTCCCGCGCGGCTAATCTTTTTCTTAACTAACCACAAATCTTACCCAACCACAACATGCACAACGTCACATGTAATCTCCTTTTTTCTAGGAAGGCCAAGCGTGGGATTAGGTATTGCAGGGGCAAAAGTGTCAATCAAATGAATACACCTTATAATCTGAATTTTTTCACAAAAAATTATACACCCTACATCTAGGAACGGAGGGAGTACAATGTATTAGATTTGTTTTTGGACCAATTGAAGAAAGTTAAAAGATTCGTGCTAGGAGATTCACCCTTTCGGCTTCTACCCGAACCCCTACCATGAACATGGTCAATTTTTGACCATGCATGAAATCACACAAAATTTGGCCAATAAATGTGCATGCCCATGCTGGTCGTATATGCAAAATTTAAACGAATTTTCGACACCGTATACACGTTGCGTCACGTTCGACTTGTATTTTAGTGTTTTTACATCGAAAATACATAAAAAATATATAGAATGCCATAAATCAATGAAATTTGGCGTCCATTCTTTCGAGTATGATACAATGTATTAGATTTTTTTTTGGAGCAATTGAAGAAAGTGAAAACAAAAACGTGGTAAGAGACTGAACCTTTCGGCTTGTACCCGAATGGCCTATTATGCACGTTCTGTCACGTTCGGCTTGTATTTTAGTAGTTTGTCATATAAAATGTAAAATACATAAAATGTCATAAAACAAGGAAATTCACCGTAGTTTCCGCCTGCATATGCTCTAAATGTTTATGACTTGACTTATCTATAGAATTTTTTTTAATGTTTTGTCTGTAATTATTTATTTATTATTATCGTTGCACTGTATACTTTGGTTAGATTCCGTCTGTAGATGATCTAAATGTTTATGACTCGACTTATCTGTACAAAAGAATTTTTTTTGTGACGCTAGTTAATATATTTTCCTAATTTTTAATTACAACCTCCCTGAAGTGAAGTAAATAATTATATACTTAAGAATTTACATCACAAGTATATGAATTTACATCACAAGTATATAATCAGCTGGTTTGGTTGGTGCACTAATTTGCTCAAGGTCATAGGTTCGATTCCCCCAATGAGCATTTTTAATGTTTTGTCTGTAATTATTTATTATTATCACCCTGTGTTACTTCTACTGCATTTTTTAATTACACACGCACTCTCCTGATGGTGGGCCATGACCAACACACCGGACACACACACTCTCCAACACATGGAACTTCGTCGTTGCGAATTCAGGGTTTTGAAACTGAACCTGAACGTGCATTTCTTCAGTCCGAGGCTAGACAAACAGTTGTATTGTAACCTCAGTAATGGAAGCACCCGCTTTCTGCAGGAACATGTCACACAACTCACAAGTAAACAACTTGCAGCCTACCAGGCAGAACAACATGCCATAGTTACACAAGGCAGAAAAAAATGTTAAATTCTGCTACACCTAATCTGTTGTTCTGCCTCTTGAGTCTTTTCCTCTTCCTTTTATACATTGTGAAGGAACAGCTACAATCGTTTTGGAAATTGGATTCATACGGATAATTCTCGTTTGCATGGACCTAACTTCTGGCCTACAAAACAAGTGTCCTCGAAAGTGGCTGTAATTACATGCTGATGCTGATGCGTGGCCGTAGCTTGTCGTTGTCCCTTGTCTCTTATCAGGTTGATGGCAATAGCTGCAGCGAAGAAGATGTAGCACAGAGTCATGCAGTTCGCTGGAAGCGTGTTGAAGCCATCCACACCCAATATCGCCATGTTTTGGTACACAATGGCATACGGTGCTGGGTATTCGGTGCCGCTTGTACCGATGTTATATATATCGAATCTGATTAGTCATTATGGACGAACAATGCATATTAGAGCCAATGTAAATTCAGTAAAAGCAAGTAGATTATAAGTACAATGAAATTTGTCACATGCTCATGCAATCAAATGGTAGAGCAACAACTAGTCCAGTAATCACAAGTAATAGACATAACTTATTTAAAAAGGTTGCAATTTATTAACTAGTACTCCTTGTGTTTCATCATGTACTGCATATATATTTTCTGAAAAGTCATCTTGTTAAGCATACTAAATGTTCTGTCACACAATGCAACCAAAAAAAACTTCCAGGAGATGCATCACTTGTGCTAAACATTTTTTTCTTCTTGTACTTGGCAACAAAATTATACAGGTCCCGAGAAATAAAGCCTACCTTGCTGTAACCACCACTATCCTTCTCCATTACTTCCATTATTTGATGTGTCTAAGGCCACCAATTCCATACTCAATGACATCAGCCTTTTGCACATCACTCAGTCCGCGATGTGATCTTATGAAAGCTGTCTGGTCAGGCTTAGCGAGTGGATGGTTATGTTCGTCCACAAAATCTTTTACAAACCATTCACCATTATCCATACGAAGCTCGATCTCCATCCGGGCGCCACATCCACAACGTGACAGCGGCCTAGGAGTTCACACTCGTTCAGTTTTTTTGAAGTGCTTCCTCGCCCGATATCCTTCTTTACAATAGACATAAAGGCGACGAAAAGATATGTTCGTGCCCGACTTCCTGGTCGGTTCTTCCTTCCTAACACCAAAACCCTTTGACCGAGCATATGCATTATAGTAATTGTAACCTTCTTCCTCGCTGCCAAAAATTTGACTGATCACCATGTCATATTCTACAATGTTCTCGAGGGTGGCACTCCCATATTCCATGTCAAACCCTGCAATTATAAAGAATCAAATCTAAGTTATTTGAATTCCACGCATGAAACTAAAACACGTATCAGTAACAATGCTTGTATACATAATCAAAGAGAAACATTAGATATACTCCAGTAAGCACTTCCTGATTTGCACCAACAGAACCAGCACCATAGAAGAGTGATTTAAGCAGAAACAATTTAGTACTACCCGCAGACTAATAGGAATATGCAGATTTGTCCAAAGGCCAAACTAGTAGGAATATGCAGATTTATCCAAAGGTCAAACTAGAAGAGTGATTTAACCAAAACCCGTAGGGGAGTAACACGCAGATTATGATGATCTCTGTTCAGAGGGGATGTTATCACTGAAGATTGAAGAACGCAATTGCAATGAACTGACAGAGAAGTGGACAGTGTGTTTGTGTTGCCTGAAAGATGCAACTTTTCTTACTGCAGTTCTATTCCTCTTATTCTGAATTACAAAAGCAAGAGTAGACCTCACGATTCGCTACAGTACAGTTTCGAAAAACTAGCTATCTGATAGAGGAAGATGCACTAGGATTTATTCAACAGGGGATTCGAACAGAACAGACACCTTACCAGGTTGAAGACGCGCCGCGGAGGTCCAAGATGGCGGGGCCAACTATGTCGAGTGGCGGTGGCGGCCGCGGCGGCGACAGGGAGAACGACGCGAGAGGCGGTGGCCACGGTGGTGAGTGGCGGCGGCGGCGACGCCAGGGAGAAGGAGGAGGGAGCCGCGGCGACAGGGAGAACGACGCGAGCGGCGGTGGCCACGGTGGCGAGTGGCGGGGGCGGCGACGGCAGGGAGAAGGAGCAGGGAGCCGCAGAGGTCCTCGAGGGCGGGGCTAGAGCGACGGGCGGTGGCAGCGGCGATGGGTGGCGGCGGCGGCAACGGCAGGGAGAAGGAGTAGGAGCCGTGGCAAGGATAAGGACGCGAAGGACCAGGGCACCGCTTCGTGGGCGTGAAGTCTGCTCCATAGTTAGTAAATCAACTAACATATTTTTCTACCCATCGCACCCTTAGGAAATTGACGATTTGATTATGTTATACTGCTGCCTCCCCTTTGAACAGTACAGGGTACGGTAAAAAACTCTAAATCTTAATGCATCATCAGCTAGTTATCCATTAGTCTATATATTTATCTATCTTGAGTAGTATCAGTTCAGTAACTGTGCCTTGATCACCGTTAGGTTTTGAGCTTATATATGCTATCGAACTGGACCATGTCATAATTGGGTGGTACTACTGTACTGTATTATGGATCGCCATTTGCGCTGCTTAATCAGTTATTTCCCTATCTTCTTGTTGTTCCTTGTGATGTGTTGAGAGTCGCACCTGCCTAGCACTGTTTCCCGTTTCTGGGTCTGGGGATGGGGTTGCTCCAATGTTAATGATGCGATCGATCCATGTGTCACGGCTAGCCGCTGCAGTCCAAATCCTGCAACCCTCTGGTGTCCAAAGTTAATCCAGATCCATGTGCCGCGACATCCTCCGTAGCTCATCCACGCCTTAGTGTGCCGCCGAAGCTCTCTGGTGCATGCTCGTCCACGACATGCCCTTTGACATAGCTCTCCTTCCCTGCACCACGTCGCAGCTCACTATCGTAGTTCGCCCACACCTAAGCGTGGCATTGCAGCTCACCCAAAGGCCCCAGACTTGCGCGTGCATGCGTGCCTATACGCGCAGCTCGACTCCCCTGCTTGCCCATGCTAGAGTTCATCGCTGCAGTTCGCCTCCCCTGCTTGCCAGTGCCAACGTCAGTGTTCATCGCTGCAACTCGTCAAGCGACATGCTCAAGGGGTGGCGTGAGCGCGACGGCGGCAGCAACTAGACCCTTTTGGATGTTATTGGAGCAAGGGGAAGAAGGTGCATGCTGGTCCATAAGATGGATTGCAATTATACTACGGTCTTCCTAAAACTCAGCTAGATGAGTTTTTGTTATGGTCTCATTCACCGTTGTAACCATTAGATCTGTGTTTTAAGATTTGTACGAAACATTTCTTTCACGCGATAGGATGCATGGGTGTTCTCCTACAGGGCAGCCCCATGTGCGTTGATTTTGTTTTATCTGTCCTTTGTTTGTTTGACTATTGGGCTGGGCTATGTGCGCTTTTCGTTTCTTCATATTTCCTAGCCCAATGAGAAACCATGGGGTCAGAGATATAAATGTAACGTTGTTACTTTTTTGTTTTGTCATTTCTTCACTGTAGCACTTTGTAATGATGTTTTTTTTTCGTCCAATCGTCACACAATAAATTATAGTCATTGTGCGTTTTGTCCGCGGGAAAAATAACACGCTATACTGTGTGTAACATCCCAAAATTATAAATTTTGGAATGTTAATATAATTATTATTGATTGTTTGTTTGTTTGCTGAGTGATTTAAACTTGTGTGAAATTTGAAACTTTTCAAAACTTTTGAATGAGAGGGAATAACATGATTTTCCCCTTCTCCGGTGAATTCAAATTCAATCTTTTAAAAGCAAAGAGAGAAGATGACATGACTTCTTCAACTATAAAGGATTTCAACGGAGATATTTGCATTGAATTCTTTTGCATTTCCATTCGTTTTCTTCGTGCAAGAAATGCCGGGAAATACATTCTAGAGAGGAGGAACATGACCCTCAAACCCACGGGCATTTTGAAAGTTATTTGAACCCTCAAACTTAGAGGGTCAATTGAAAATTATTTGCAAAAGAAAATAAACCTTTTAGGCAATTTTGTGAAAATAATTTTTTCTGAAGTTTTTATTTTTGCCGTGGAAAAATGCCCATCATTTATATTTTATTTTTCTGATAATTTTACTATATAGAAACTCTTTATTCTGAATTGATTTGAATTCCTTTTTATCGTTTTAGTTTCCTAGTTTTAAAAATAGGCAAGGAAATCGTTTCTATTAGGAATCTCCAGGTGGCCCATTAAGCACTTTCCTATTCTGGCCCAAGAAGATCATCTTCTTCCTCCTCTCTCCCTCACGTCACAGGAACTTGCCTTCCATGGATAGAGGAATCCCCACCTTTGGGATTCGCGAAGCACATTCCCTCCCAGCGCCTCCCGTCGCCTCTATAAGAACCCCCTGCACCTCCTCGTTCCATTCCGTTGAAACCCTCCCCTCTCCTCGCCTCTAGCTCGTGCGCCATCTTGCCGGAGTCGGCACCCGAAAACTCACACGAGCTCCCCACCGTCGGCCCCCCTGCACCCTCCCCTCCCTGCCGAGCCCCCTTGGCACCCCTGCACCCCACCACCCCTTCGCCCCCCCCCCCTCCACCACCGCCCCTCCCCACCACATCACCCTGCAACCTCGCCCCTCCCTGGAACCAGCGAGCAGCAGCACCACCAGCAGCTTCCCACCTCGCCCCCCCTTGCAACCCTCCCTCCACCTCGCCTCCCTCCCCTCCCTGGAGCCCCTCCACCCTTCGCCCCCCCCTCCACCACTCCTCCCGCCGGCCCCTCCCCCACCCCGCCGGAGTTGCCCACCCTCGCCGGAGAAGGCTCCTGCTACTCCCAGCCGAGGTAACCTATCCTCCCTTTTTTTTATTTGTTCTGTTTTTTTTGTATTGTGTAGTTTCATCCCTTAGATCTAGATCCTACGGTGTAGATTAGGAAGTACTTACCCCTTCGGTTTTCTAAAAAGAACGGGTCCATCAGTTAAGTGAACCGAAGCATCTTTCTTATTTAGCGGCCATCCGCTGTTTAGTCTATGCAGCAAACACCCCTTAGCCAATCAGGGACTGCCACGTAGTCTGTAGCAATTGTTTTATTTTTTCTGTCTAGTTTCAAAAACAGCAAAGTTCCTGTTTTGTTTTGGCCATAACTTTTGATCCCGAAGTCCAATAGAGTTGATTATTTTTCCAGTAGCTCACAAATTTCCTGTAGTCTTTAAAAACATATAATTTGTCTATGATTGAAATTTTCAAATATAAGTTAGATCAGATTTAGTTTAAACCTTGTTTTGCCTATTCCAGGAGTCTAAAAATAGCTTTTAATTTGATTCTTTTTGCTACTGATCACTAGTGATCTTATTTATCAGTGGTAAACATTTTAGTTTTGTTTGAGTACTTTAGCTCACTGTTTCTTGCGAAACAATTTCTGTTTCACCTCTTTTAGGATTTCGGCTAATTCCTTTTCTACTTTTGTTTTAAAATATTTTCTTTATTATTTCAGAAATATTATTGTTTTGTTTATGTTAGTTAAACAGTAGTTTTGCAACAAGTTTTTATTTTATTTTTATTTGTTTTCATGAAATCAATTCTAGTTCCTTAGTAACTTGCAATTGGTTTCCGCATTGTTTCAAATCCCGTTTGGGAATACTTTCAAAATAGTTTTGTGAAAAATACTTTATTTTATCTTAGTTAAACTTATATCTTACTTCCTTGTTATTATTTTCTGTTAGACAAAAACTATTTAGTGTTTGACGCAGTAGAAGACTCCCTAGTCTTATTTGAAGTTTCCTTCGGATTCCTATTCGCTCTCTCTTTTGTTTTGATTGCTAGAATGATTGCTAGTATGAGTGCTTATGTGAATGATATGTTGGTTATATAGATTTCATCGGAGAGTGACGAGTAGTCTATCAAGTTATTTCTCGAGAAATCCTTCTTCGTCAACATCATCAGGCAAGTCACTTTGATCATACTATCACCTATGTTTTATGCATCGTAGTTCTACCATCCTATGCCCAATTGCATGCTGCTTAGGTACTTGGAAATTTTAATATAGATTGTAGTATCATGTGGTAGGCACACAACAACCCCGATACTTGGCCCCGGGACGACAAATTTCATATTGCTATGCTTGAGTAGACGGGATTTCGGTTGAGTGCATAACACGAGTGATGCAAGGTTGATTAAATTATCAAGACCGGTTAAGACAAGATTTTCAAGACCTCGGACGCAATGCAACTCTGGGTGAAGGACGGTTGATCGGCTCCGTGGAGAACCCAGTGGATGACCCGGGATGCTGGAGAGGCCATGACATCCTGCGGAAAACTTCACCCAGGCTCAAAGATACGGACGGATATTTTCAAGACCCAAGACTTACCTGCACAGTCACAAGTCATTATGGGCTCTGGCTTGGTTGGACAACGCGGCGACTCTGGATAGGCGGTGCTAGCAGATGTAGACGAACGGTAGGAATGGATGGGCACCGACAGGGATTCAGAGAGACCCGTTGAAAGACCATGTTTTGATCATCCGGTCTTCAAACACCCTGAAGTGCGAGGACATACACGCAGGCGATTAAATCTTGTGGGGAACGTGTGCAAAACTCTGCAGAGTACTCAAACCTAATCGATTAGCCGTGTCCACGGTCATGGACAACTTGAGCCAAAGGAACTGAAGTTATCTGGATTTCTCAACACCATTAAATATATTTTGATGAGGGTAATTATTGACAACTCGGGTACGAGAATTGGTTGGCGGAACCATCTCGTTAACAACAAACAACGTAGTAACATTTTGCTTTTAGCCCTCTCTTGATGTAGGAGAAAACTTGCTTTTCGCTAAAAACTTATAGCCCCACCTGACATATATGCATATAGTATAGATGTTTACTTTTCACCCCTCTCTTATGTGACTTGCCGGCATATTCAATATGCTGACCTACACGGCTGCAACGTCTTATGTTGCAGATATTTTTCTTCGACGAGTAAGATTACGATTCAGGGTTACGGTCTACACTCAACTTGCCGTTGGTGTTTATTAGGACTCCACTCCCTTGACTGCTTCCGCTGAGATATTTAAGGTATATATCAGTTTTACGCTATTTACATGTGATTGCACTTTGATATATATTGATGTACTGTGTGTGCCAGCATACTGATTCAGGGATTGCACAGATACACAGAGGCTTGACTCGTCTTGAGTCGGGTCGCTACACCGTCGCTAGTAACATGCTATAGGACGTATAGAGAATTGTCTCGTTAAATTTATTAATGTATAATGTCTTGTTAATAACACGCTATAGCATGCTAATAATATATTTCTAGGGACGACACTATTTTATATAGTGCGTTATTTTTTTCCTTGGTTTTGTCCAAAGGAGGCGGCTCTAATTTCGTATAGGACGTGGCCCATGTGCATGAGTAGTACAATTTTTGTTTTTCGTTTATGGAGCTAGGTTATATGAGCTTTTATTCTTCTTTTTCTTTTTCTTCTTTTTTACTCAGCGGAAAAAGGGAAAGAGGATATGATTCAATGATGTGAATCGTTGATGTGTTAATTGCATGTTATTGTAACTTGTTTTCATTTTTAAATCTCGTTAGTGTCATCTGTTGACCGTAGCTTCTAGGGTCAGCTTTTTGTAACGACTTTCTTTTCACATATTTTTCTCCCATGATTAATTGCTGTTTATTTTTTCTTATTTCACTAATATGTAGTAGAATACAATTCCAATATTCTCCCATTAACTAAATTAGTGTATTCATTTTGTTTTTTAGATTAATATTCATTTGTTACCATAGATTGGATAATTGATTATTAAGTGATTTCACTATTTTTATTTGTCTCTTCCATTTATTCATTTTCTATTTTTGTTGTTTCATATTTTTATTTTTCATTTATTTTCTATTATTATTCATCTTATTTATTTTTATTTTGTGTACTTTTTTCTAATGATATCAAAGCCCATGCCTCCTTTTTGGTAGAAATGCTTTTTTCATGAGTTTTTATGTCAAAAGTTTTGTGCTACAAAAGTTTTTAACTCTGGTCACATCTGCTAGTTTTTTAAATTGGGTTGTAATTACAATCTATCAACTCGGGTTGCAACTATTAGGTTTTACGTGAAGTCGCAACCGCGAGGTTTTCAAAAATGGTACGCGAACACCATTTTTCAAATGTGGCCGCGACTACGGGCTTTCATATCGTGGTTGTAACTGCAAGTATTCGAAGTCGAGTCGCAACTGTAAGTTTTCAAAGTCGGGGTAGCAACTGCAAGTGTTTAAAGTCAGGTCGCAACTGCAAGTGTTCAAAGTCGGGTCGCAACTGCAAGTTTCTGAAGTCGGGTCGCAACCGCAAGTTTCCAAAGCCGGGTCGCAACTGCAAGTTTCCAAAGTCGGGTCGCAACTGTAAGTTTCCAAAGTTGGGGAGCAATTGCAAGTGTTTAAAGTCAGGGCGCAACTGCAAGTGTTCAAAGTCGGGTCGCAACTGCAAGTTTCTAAAGTCGGGTCGCAACTGCAAGTTTTCAAAGTCGGGTCGCTACTGCAAGTTTCCAAAATCGGGTCGCAACTGCAAGTTCCCAAACTCGGGTCGCAATTGCAAGTTTCCAAAGTCGGGGCCCAACTTCAAGTTTCCAGAGTTGGGTAGCAACTGCAAGTGTTTAAAGTCAGGGCGCAACTGCAAGTGTTCAAAGTCGGGTCGCAACTGCAAGGTTCTAAAGTCGGGTCGCAACTGCAAGTTTCCAAAGTCGGGTCGCTACTGCAAGTTTCCAAAATCGGGTCACAACTGCACCTTCCCAAAGTCGGGTCGCAACTGCAAGTTTTCAAAGTCGGAGCCCAACTGCAAGTATTCAAGTGTATTAAAAAAAGGTGTTAGTACAAGTTTTGAAGTCGGGTCGCAACTGCCAATTTGCTAGTGAGGTAACAATTACAAATATTAAAAGAGGGTCCCAAGTGCAAGTTTTCATAGTCGGGTTCCAGAGTCGGTCATTTAAAAAAATGATGGATTTTAATAAACAAAAAAATAAATAATGCATGGAACAAGACTGGGATAGATCATGTGCGCCAGAGGTGTCATGCTGGTGATTACTGCTGAACTGAGGCAAAACTGAAAAAACAACAAAGAAAACATCTTTTTAAGACAACTCCTATTGTTCTTCTTATGACTGGATATAGCTCAAGAAGTGCACACTCCACAACTATGTTATGGCAACCAAAATATGTTGTACAAATTAGCCCACTAGGACGTATGTGCTTCTCTTATGTATTCGTATGTTTGCTCTTGCATGAGTGACAATAGAAATGAAAAGGCTAAGCCCAAAAAACAACACGACATGTACAAACCTTGGAGAGAAGGAAAAAATCCAATCAACATATATGATGATGTCATGTGAATGGGACCATAGATAAATCTCAGCTAGCTGAGTTCTAGGTACTCCCATTACACTAAGTTGTGCTTGCTATAATCCTACCTGTTTACATCAAGAATAGCAGACATATTTAATTTCACATGCAGTATATGCTTTGTTGAGCTTGCATTGCAGTAGCTTATTCGAAGGCTGGATATTCTCTTGACACAAATTAAGGAGCAGGTCGTAATTATTCTCCAGTTTATACGACTCCTCGTCTCCTCGCACCAGGCCAAGCTCACATTTAGATTTCACGCCGCCGGCACCGGGATGCTTGGCGTCCAGGCGATCGACGGCAGTGACGTCCTAGAAATCGGTGCCTTCGACGTCCAACTGTCAGGAGCCGGCGTCCAAGCAGAGTCCAGAGATGAAGCCGGCCGGCGTTGTGACTAGAAGGCCGGGCTCACTGTCGGGTTCTTAGCTCATGTAAATACAGACATGGTAGGGCAGGACTGAAAGAAATACTCAGTTTCAGAACTGCGACATGCTCGCCTCATCGGATGTTGACTCCACTCCACGCCCAGTTTCAGGAAAGAGTAAAATTTCACACAGAATAAAACGTATCACAGTTTCAAATTTCTTACACGGGTTTGGCACCAAGTGGCAAACTAGAGTGAACAAATGCATGAGTTTGTAGATGACAATGAGACATCAGCTGCATTGCATCATCTTCTCATGTGCCATGAGAAGCAACAGCGTTATTAAAAATACCCAAGTCTTCAGCGGTGGAAGCATTTCGCTGGTCATACAACAAAAGCAACTCGTGTAGGATAACAACATACTAGTCAACTACTCCCTCCGTTCTTAAATATAAGACCTTTTAAAAATTGCACTATGAACTACATACGGATGTACATAGACATATTTTAGAGTATAGATTCACTCATTTTGCTTCGTATGTAGTCTTCTAATGAAATCTCTAAAAGGTCTTATATTTTGGAACGGAGGGAGTATAAGTACTCCCTCCGTCCGAAAATACTTGTCCTAGAAATATATAAAATGGGCGTATCTATAATTGAAATAAGTCTAGATACATCTATTTCTATGATAAGTATTTCCGGACGGAGGAAGTAATAAGCATGATTTTATCTTTCATGAAAAAAAAAACATGGCGTTGTAGTGAAGGGTTATATCTTATCCATGATAAGAGAAATATTGTTAGAATTAGCGAAGAGAGATAAGCCATATACGATGCTCCACTCTATTCTACAAATTTTACATTAATTCTTGCAGTTATCATTGAGAATGGCGTTTTGGTTCCCGGGAGTGCACGCTCCTGCATGAATAGTAAACAAAAAAATATATTCTAATAGTTTTTTTCTTAAAAAAACAGATTTGTTTTGTAGATGTTCGTGTTAGTGTCGCAAACATTTTAGATAATTTCATGCGGAACGGAATAGCGATGTTTCACCGGTTAAAAAGCCAAATTTAAGATAACATTTGATGTTTTTGTTGTTTTTTTTTTGCACAGGACAAAGATGTTTAAGTTTTTTGCCTACAAATTTGTATCTAGCATTTGAATGTGACAAAGAACACATCAATTTTTTGTTGAGTTTTTTGTGACATTTAAAAAAATATTTAACGCGTGCGCTCCTGGGAGCACCAACGGATTTCCGATTACTATCTCACTACATGTAGAATTTGGAAAATCATAATCATGATTTTAGACTTATACAAATGCCCTATTTATAGTAGATATATAGCCCCATGAGGAACCTAAGAGATCCCGCACAGGCCGGCCTGCAAAACTCGTTTAAGGACGTCCACAAAACTTTTTTACGCTACAGTGAGCCCAGCCTGCAAAACTCGTTTAAGGACGTCTACAAAACTTTTTTACGGTACTGCGAGCCCGGCCCGCAAAACTCGTTTAAGGGCGTCCACAAAACTTTTTACGGTACCGCGAGCCCTTAGACGGAATAGATCCCGTAAACCCGCCCCACAAATGTTTCGCGGGACGCGTTTACGAGATCTGTTCCACGCCGAGGGCTTGCGGTACCACAAATAAAATCATAGGAAAAATATCGAGACACGTTCATCATCATTAGTTCTTATCTAGTTCATCATCATATATATACGCCACTACTTGTTCATCATACTAGCACATCACATCCAAAATCATGCGCCACATACAAGGTATCAAGTTTAGTCTTACAAATGCGCAATCAAACAAAACAAAAAAAATGCTCAAATGACATAGAGCAATCAAGCAACATCTTCATTGTTGCGAAGGATACCACCTCCATCTTCATGAACTTGGACCGGCGAGTGAGCACCACCATCTTCATGAACTTGGACCAGAGAATGAGCATCGCCACCACCATCATCATCATCATCACCACCACCACCACCATTCACATTGTTCGCCGAAGAACCAATCGCACCACCGGCGCCTCCATCACCACCACCACCACCACCACCACCACCATTCACTTGGTTTAATTTGCCGAAGTACCACCGCAATATCGAACCCATCCCCTCCGCCATCAGCACCACCACCACCATTGCCAAACTGACCACCCATGCCGAACTCTCCACCACCCATGCCGAAGCCGCCACCACAACCACCCATGCCGAACCCTCCACCAACATTGCCGAAAGAAAAGCCCCCTCCAAACCCAACACCACTACCGACCATAATATTTTGAAGCTCTATCTTCCTCCGGAGCATGATCTCCATTCTTTTCATCTCCCAAAATTCTCTTGCCATTGCGTCCATTCCCTCCCAATTCATCATTGATACTTGTGATCTATGATAGGTTTTCTGCGGAGAGGAACAAATGACGCAACACAATACAGGTAAGTATTTCCCTCAGTATAGAACCAAGGTTTATCGAAACAATAGGAGTAACAACTGTTGGAAATATGCCATAGAGGCAATAATAAATTAGTTATTATTATATTTCTTTGTTCATGAGAATTGTTTATTATCCATGCTATAATTGTATTGATTGGAAACAGAAATACATGTGTGGATACATAGACAAAACACAGTCCCTAGTAAGCCTCTAGTTAACTAGCTCGTTGATCAAAGATAGTCAAGGTTTCCTGACCATAGACAAGTGTTGTCACTTGATAACGGGATCACATCATTAGGAGTTTCCTGAAAGACTCACAAAGACCCGGCTGGAGAGGTTGCAGAATCAGACTGTTGCAATATGCCTTCCTGCTCAATGCATCTGCCACAACATTTGCCTTGCCTGGCGTGTAGTCAACACTCGGATTAAAATCCTGGAGCATTTCCACCCAACGTGTTTGCCGAAGATTCAAGTTAGGCTGAGTGAAGATGTACTTGAGACTCTTGTGATCGATGAAAACTTCAACCTTACGTTCCAACAAGAGATGTCTCCAAGTCATCAAGGCGTGTACCACAGCTGCTAGCTCGAGATCATGCACATGATAGTTCTTCTCCACATGCTTCAACTGCCTGGAGGTATAAGCAACCACCTTCTTATCTTGCATCAAGACTTCACCAAGACCCTGGAGAGAAGCGTCGCAAAAGACTTGTTACGGCTTGGAATCATCCGGAGGGTCCAAGACCGGAGTGGAGATAAGCTTCTCTTTGAGTGTATCGAAAGCCAGTTGACACTCTGGAGACCAAGCATACTTAACACCCTTCTGAAGAAGACTAGAGAGCGGCTTGGCGATCTTGGAGAAGTTCTCAACGAATCTTCTGCAATATCCAGCAAGCCCGAGAAAGCTTCGAAGCTGCTTCACATTCTGCGGAGGCTCCCATTCAACAATGGCTTGAACCTTGGACGGATCAACCTTAATGCCCTCGGCAGAGATAATATGCCCAAGATAAACCACTTCTTTCAGCCAGAACTCGCGCTTGGAAAACTTGGCATGCAGCTTGTACTCTCTCAGCTTATCAAGCACCAATCTGAGATGTTTTCATGTTCTTCCTCAGTCTCAGAAAAGACCAGAATGTCGTCGAGATAGAGCAAGACAAAATCATTCTTGTATGGGGAGAAAATATAGTTCATCAATCGACAAAATGTCAAAGGAGCATTTGCCAGACCAAAATACATGACCGTATACTCATACGAGCAAAACTAGTCCCAAATGCCGTCTTCGAAATGTCTTCCTCGCGAATGCGAATTTGATGATAGCCCATTCTGAGATCAAGCTTGGAGAATACCTTAGCACCTTTCAACTATTCGAACAACTCAGTTATGTTCGGAAGTGGATATTTGTTCTTGATTGTCTTCTTGTTCAATGGACGGTAATCGACACACAGCCAGTCCGAGCCATCCTTCTTCTTGACAAATAGAACACCACAGCCCCACGGAGACGAGCTCGGTATGATCAAACCCAAATGCTCCTGCTCATCGAGTTGACTCTTAAGTTCCTTCAATTCTTCTGGACCAGCTTGTACGGCCGTTTGCACACTGGCTCTATGCCTGGCTCAAGCTCAATGACAAACTCAACTTCACGGTGCGGAGGCATGCCTGGCAGCTCTTCAGGAAACACATCTTGATATTCGCAGACCACTGGGACTTGCTCAATCGGATTGATCTCACCCTTTTCAGTCAAGGAGAACAGACGGATTGTATCATCGCGCGCCGCGAATATAATCACGTCTTCCGAAGAGTGGGTAAGCTTCACTTCTTTGGCTTCGCAATTAATTGACGCCTTGTTCATGGCCAACCAGTCCATACCAAGAATCAAGTCGATGTCGTAATTGCCCAAGACAATAGGAGATGCCAGAAAAGAATAACTGCCTAACTTAACAGAAGCATCCGGAACCCTCATGTGCAAACTCATGCGCATGCCCGGAGAAACCACATGGAAGGGACTATCCAAATAAATTGCAGGAATATTATGCTTAGCTATGAAAGGCTTGGAGATGAAGCAATGCGAAGCACCAGAATCAAATAACACTTTAGCAGGAATATCATTGACGAGGAGGTTACCCATGATCACATCAGAGGAGTTGTCTGCTTCAGCTGCGTTCACCATGTTGACTCGAGCTGATCTGGGGTTGAATTTGACAAGAGCGTTGCTTGGAGGTTTACCTGGAGGAGGAGGCGACAGACGGAGCTGAGAAGTACAGTTGTTGGCATAGTGACCCTTCTGCCCGCATTTGTGACAAGTGACATCTGCTGGCTGCCGGAACTGAGTCTGAGGAGGCCCTTGCTTCTGATGCTGGTATCTCCCCTGAAAGCCAGGGTTGGGTGGGTGGGAAGAACCACGACCACCTGAGTGCCTCAGCTGCTGTGAGTGCCGAGGAGGAGGAGGAGAAATCCAAAATCTCTGTTGCTTCTGAACCACCTGAGTCGAGGAAGAGCTGGAATCTCTGAAGCGCTTCTTGGAATTAACTAGCTCGTTGATCAAAGATAGTCAAGGTTTCCTGACCATAGACAAGTGTTGTCACTTGATAACGGGATCACATCATTAGGCGAGTTCTCTGGCTGTAGCGGATTGAGTGACGGATTGGCTGCTGGTGTGTTCTCTGGAAGCGGCGGATTGGTTGCTGGCGGGTTGAGCGACGGATTGCATGGCGACGGATTCCATGATGGCGGCGGATTGCGCGACGGATTGGCAGCTGGTGTGTTCTCTGGAAGCGATGGATTGGCTGCTGGCGGGTTGAGCGACGGATTACGTGGCGATGGATTGCTTGATGGCGGCGGATTGCGTGGCGGCGCATTCCCTGATGGCGGCGGATTGCCTGATGGCGTTTTCCTTGGTGGCGAATGATAAGAACGATGCTCCATGGCTGTTTCTGGAGGACAACGTGAAAATGGTGGCGGCGGCAATTGGAGGCAGATTAGATTGATGGCCGTCCCTAATTAATAGTAGGGTGGGTTAGATAAGGACGCGAGCGTGGTTTCTGTTATTATTTTATCGTGAGAATAATGGCAGCTATACCTAACTCTTTTTTTCCTGAGAGTTGTACGTAACTCCCGTGCTGCACGATCAGTTCCATACATAGTATCAAGTTTTTTCTTAAAATTGTACGTGACTCTCTTTTTTCATGAGTTCTATTTTAGGGTTTTTCTCCATCGAAAATGCATAGAAAATATATATAATGCCATAAAACAATGAAATTTGGCATCCTTTTTTTCATTATGATATGATGTACTTTAAATTTTTTGGGACCAATAGAAGAAAGAGAAAAAAACGTACTAGGAGACTACCACTTGGCTTGTACCCGAACGACCTACTATGAATGTGGTCTAATTTTGGGGATGAATAAAATCACATAAAATTTGGCCAATAAATGTGCATGCCCATGTTGGTCGTATATGCAAAATTTAAACGAATTTCGACACCGTATGCACGTTGCGTCACGTTCGGCTTGTATTTTAGTGTTTTTACTTCAAAACTACATAAAAAATACATACAATGCCATAAAACAATGAAATTTGGCATCCATTCTTTCCACTATGATACAATGTATTAGATTTGTTTTTGGACCAATTGAAGAAAGTGAAAAGAAACGTGCTAGGAGAGTCACCTTTTCGGCTTGTATCCGAACCCCTATCATGAACATGGTCAATTTTTGACCATGCATGAAATCACACAAAATTTTTGTCCAATAAATGTGCATGCCCATGCTGGTCGTATATGCACAATTTAAACGAATTTCGACAACGTATGCACGTTGCGTCATGTTCGGCTTGTATTTTAGTGTTTTTACTTCGAAAATACATAAAAATACATACAATGCCATAAAACAATAAATTTGGCATCCATTCTTTCCACTGTGATATAATGTATTAGATTTGTTTTTGACCAATTGAAGAAAGTTAAAGGATACGTGCTAGGAGAGTCACCCTTTCGGTTTGTACCCGAACCCCTTCCATGAACGTGGTCAATTTTTGACCATGCATGAAATCACACAAAATTTGGCCAATAAATGTGCATGCCCATGTTGGTCGTATCTGCAAAATTTAAACGAATTTCGACACTGTATGCACGTTGCGTCACGTTCGGCTTGTATTTTAGTGTTTTTACTTCGAAAATACATAAAAATACATACAATGCCATAAAACAATGAAATTTGGCATCCATTCTTTCGACTATGATACTCCCTCCTTTCCTAGATGAAGGGTGTATAGTTTTTTACACCAATATTAACGCATGGCCTGGAAAAGGAACTTTCGTTGGTTTTGGACGTAAATGCCCCTCCCATAATCACGTGGGAGTAGGGAAGAAAAAAAGGAATCCTGGATCCTCTCTCTCGGTAGTTGAGTTTGTTTAGCGTAACAAATCCCAGAAATCCTACGATGGCGCATTCTCCCCCGATCCTCAGGGAAAGACTCCCCCAATCGTAGCCACCCATTTGCTCCGCGCATTCTCCCGCGATCAACATGGCGCGCGCCTCCTCCCTACTCTCTCCCGCGTGGCTAATCTTTTTCTTAACTAACCACAAATCTTACCCAACCACAACATGCACAACGTCACATGTAATCTCCTTTTTTCTAGGAAGGCCAAGCGTGGGACAAGCTATTGCAGGGGCAAAAGTGTCAATCGAATGAATACACCTTATAATCTGAATTTTTTCACAAAAAACTATACACCCTACATCTAGGAACGGAGGGAATACAATGTATTAAATTTGTTTTTGGACCAATTGAAGAAAGTTAAAAGATACTTGCTAGGAGAGTCACCCTTTCGGCTTGTACCCGAACCCCTACCATGAACATGGTCAATTTTTGACCATGCATGAAATCACACAAAATTTGGCCAATAAATGTGCATGCCCATGCTGGTCGTATATGCAAAATTTAAACGAATTTCGACACCGTATGCACGTTGCGTCACGTTTGACTTGTATTTTAGTGTTTTTACATCGAAAATACATAAAAAATATATAAAATGCCATAAATCAATGAAATTTGGCGTCCATTCTTTCGAGTATGATACAATGTATTAGAATTTTTTTTGGAGCAATTGAAGAAAGTGAAAACAAAAACGTGGTAAGAGACTGAACCTTTCGGCTTGTACCCGAATGGCCTATTATGCACGTTTTGTCACGTTCGGCTTGTATTTTAGTAGTTTGTCATAAAAAAATGTAAAATACATGAAATGTCATAAAACAATGAAATTCAACGTAGTTTCCGCCTGCATATGCTCTAAATGTTTATGACTCGACTTATCTATAGAATTCTTTTTAATGTTTTGTCTGTAAATTTTTATTTATTATTATTGTTGCACTGTATACTTTGGTTAGATTCCGTCTGTAGATGATCTAAATGTTTATGACTCGACTTATCTGTACAAAAGAATTTTTTTTTGTGACGCTAGTTAATATATTTTCCTAATTTTTAATTACAACCTCCCTGAAGTGAAGTAAATAATTATATACTTAAGAATTTACATCACAAGTATATGAATTTACACCACAAGTATATAATCAGCTGGTTTGGTTGGTGCACTAATTTGCTCGAGGTCATAGGTTCGATTCCCCCAATGAGCATTTTTAATGTTTTGTTTGTAATTATTTATTATTATCACCCTGTGTTACTTCTACTGCATTTTTTAATTACACACGCACTCTCCTGACGGTGGGCCATGACCAACACACCGGACACACACATTCTCCAACACATGAAACTTCGTCGTTGCGAATTCAGGGTTCTGAAACTGAACCTGAACGTGCATTTCTTCAGTCCGAGGCTAGACAAACAGTTGTATTGTAACCTCAGTAATGGAAGCACCCGCTTTCTGCAGGAACATGTCAAACAACTCACAAGTACACAACTTGCAGCCTACCAGGCAGAACAACATGCCATAGTTACACAAGGCAGAAAAAAATGTTAAATTCTGCTACACCTAATCTGTTGTTCTGCCTCTTGAGTCTTTTCCTCTTCCTTTTTTACATTGTGAAGGAACAGCTACAATCGTTTTGGAAATTGGATTCATACGGATAATTCTCGTTTGCATGGACCTAACTTCTGGCCTACAAAACAAGTGTCCTCGGAAGTGGCTGTAATTACATGCTGATGCTGATGCGTGGCCGTGGCTTGTCGTTGTCCCTTGTCTCTTATCAGGTTGATGGAAATAGCTGCAGCGAAGAAGATGTAGCACAGAGTCATGCAGTTCGCTGGAAGCGTGTTGAAGCCATCCACACCCAATATCGCCATGTTTCGGTACACAATGGCATACGGTGCTGGGTATTCGGTGCCGCTTGTACCGATGTTATGTATATCGAATCTGATTAGTTATTATGGACGAACAATGCATATTAGAGCCAATGTAAATTCAGTAAAAGCAAGTTGATTATAAGTACAATGAAATTTGTCACATGCTCATGCAATCAAATGGCAGAGCAACAACTAGTCCAGTAATCACAAGTAATAGACATAACTTATTTAAAAAGGTTGCAACTTATTAACTAGTACTCCCTCCGTTTCATCATGTACTGCATATATATTTTCTGAAAAGTCATACCTGTTAAGCATACTAAATGTTCTGTCACACAATGCAACCAAAAAAAACTTCCAGGAGATGCATCACGTGTGCTAAACATTTTTTTCTTCTTGTACTTGGCAACAAAATTATACAGGTCCCTAGAAATAAAGCCTACCTTGCTGTAACCACCACTATCCTTCTCCATTACTTCCATTATTTGATGTGTCTAAGGCCACCAATTCCATACTCAATGACATCAGCCTTTTGTACATCACTCAGTCCACGATGTGATCTTATGAAAGCTGTCTGGTCGGGCTTAGCGAGTGGATGGTTATGTTCGTCCACAAAATATTTTACAAACCATTCACCATTATCCATACGAAGCTCGATCTCCATCCGGGCGCCACATCCACAACATGACAGCGGCCTAGGAGTTCGCACTCGTTCAGTTTTTTCGATGTGCTTCCTCGCCCGATATCCTTCTTTACAACAGACATAAAGGCGACGAAAAGCTATGTTCGTGCCCGACTTCCTGGTCAGTCCTTCCTTCCTAACACCAAAACCCTTTGACCGAGCATATGCATTATAGTAATTGTAACCTTCTTCCTCGCTGCCAAAAATTTGACTGATCACCATGTCATATTCTGCAATGTTCTCGAGGGTGGCACTCCCATATTCCATGTCAAACCCTGCAATTAAAAAGAATCAAATCTAAGTTATTTGAATTCCACCCATGAAACTAAAACACGTATCAGTAACAATGCTTGTGTACATAATCAAACAGAAACATTAGATATACTCCAGTAAGCACTTCCTAATTTGCACCAACAGAACCAGCACCATAGAAGAGTGATTTAAGCAGAAACAATTTAGTATTACCCGCAGACTAATAGGAATATGCAGATTTGTCCAAAGGCCAAACTAGTAGGAATATGCAGATTTATCCAAAGGTCAAACTAGAAGAGTGATTTAACCAAAACCCATAGGGGAGTAACACGCAGATTATGATGATCTCTGTTCAGAGGGGATGTTATCACTGAAGATTGAAGAACGCAATTGCAATGAACTGACAGAGAAGTGACAGAGAAGTGGACAGTGTGTTTGTGTTGCCTGCAAGCTGCAACTTTTCTTACTGCAGTTCTATTCCTCTTATTCTGAATTACAAAAGCAAGAGTAGACCTCACGATTCGCTACAGTACAGTTTCAGAAAACTAGCTATCTGATAGAGGAAGATGCACTAGGATTTATTCAACAGGGGATTCGAACAGAACAGAGACCTTACCAGGTTGAAGACGCGCTGCGGAGGTCCAAGATGGCGGGGCCAACTATGTCGAGTGGCGGTGGCGGCCGCGGCGGCGACAGGGAGAACGACGCGAGAGGCGGTGGCCACGGCGGCGAGTGGAGGCGGCGGCGATGCCAGGGAGAAGGAACAGGGAGCCGCGGCGACAGGGAGAACGACGCGAGCGGCGGTGGCCACGGCGGCAAGTGGCGGCGGAGGCGACGACAGGGAGAAGGAGCAGGGAGCCGCAGAGGTCCTCGAGGGCGGGGCTAGAGCGACGGGCGGCGGCAGCGGCGACGGGTGGCGGCGGCGGCGACGGCAGGGAGAAGGAGGAGGAGCGGCGGCAAGGATAAGGACGCGAAGGACCAGGGCACCGCTTCATGGGCGTGAAGTCTGCTCCAGAGTTAGTAAATTAACTAACATATATTTTCTATCCATCGCACCCTTAGGAAATTGACGGGTTGATTATGTTATATTGCTGCCTCCCCTTTGAACAGTACAGGGTACGGTAAAAAAGCTCTAAATCTTAATGCATCATCAGCTAGTTATCCATTAGTCTATATATGTATCTATCTTGAGTAGTATCAGTTCAGTAACTGTGCCTTGATCACGTTAGGTTTTAAGCTTATATATGCTATCGAACTGGACCATGTCATAATTGGGTGGTACTACTGTACTGTATTATGGATTGCCATTTGCGCTGCTTAATTAGTTGTTTCCTTATCTTCTTGTTGTTCCTTGTGATATGTTGAGAGTCGCACCTGCCTGGCACTGTTTCCCGTTTCTGGGTCTGGGGATGGGGTTGCTCCAAAGTTAATGATGCGATCGATCTACAAAAGTTTTTAACTCTGGTCACATCTGCTAGTTTTTTAAATTGGGTTGTAATTACAATCTATCAACTCGGGTTGCAACTATTAGGTTTTACGTGAAGTCGCAACCGCGAGGTTTTCAAAAATGGTACGCGAACACCATTTTTCAAATGTGGCCGCGACTACGGGCTTTCATATCGTGGTTGTAACTGCAAGTATTCGAAGTCGAGTCGCAACTGTAGGTTTTCAAAGTCGGGGTAGCAACTGCAAGTGTTTAAAGTCAGGTCGCAACTGCAACTGTTCAAAGTCGGGTCGCAACTGCAAGTTTCTGAAGTCGGGTCGCAACCGCAAGTTTCCAAAGCCGGGTCGCAACTGCAAGTTTCCAAAGTCGGGTCGCAACTGTAAGTTTCCAAAGTTTGGGAGCAACTGCAAGTGTTTAAAGTCAGGGCGCAACTGCAAGTGTTCAAAGTCGGATCGCAACTGCAAGTTTCTAAAGTCGGGTCGCAACTGCAAGTTTTCAAAGTCGGGTCGCTACTGCAAGTTTCCAAAATCGGGTCGCAACTGCAAGTTCCCAAAGTCGGGTCGCAATTGCAAGTTTCCAAAGTCGGGGCCCAACTGCAAGTTTCCAGAGTTGGGTAGCAACTGCAAGTGTTTAAAGTCAGGGCGCAACTGCAAGTGTTCAAAGTCGGGTCGCAACTGCAAGTTTCTAAAGTCGGGTCGCAACTGCAAGTTTCCAAAACCGGGTCGCTACTGCAAGTTTCCAAAATCGGGTCACAACTGCAACTTCCCAAAGTCGGGTCGCAATTGCAAGTTTTCAAAGTCGGAGCCCAAATGCAAGTATTCAAGTGTATTAAAAAAAGGTGTTAGTACAAATTTTGAAGTCGGGTCGCAACTGCCAATTTGCTAGTGAGGTCGGAATTACAAATATTAAAAGAGGGGCCCAAGTGCAAGTTTTCATAGTCGGGTTCCAGAGTCGGTCATTTAAAAAAATGATGATTTTTAATAAAAAGTAAATAAATAATGCATGGAACAAGACCGGGATAGATCATGTGCACCATAGGTGTCATGCCGGTGATTACTGCTGAACTGAGGCAAAACTGAAAAAACAACAAATAAAACATCTTTTTAAAACAACTCCTATTGTTCTTCTTATGACTGGATATAGCTCAAGAAGAGCACACTCCACAACTGTGTTATGGCAACCAAAATATGTTGTACAAATTAGCTCAGTAGGACGTATGTGCTTCTCTTATGTATTCGTATGTTTGCTCTTGCATGAGTGACAATAGAAATGAAAAGGCTAAGCCCAAAAAACAACACGACATGTACAAACCTTGGAGAGAAGGAAAAAATCCAATCAACATATATGATGATGTCATGTGAATGGGACCATAGATAAATCTCAGCTAGCTGAGTTCTAGGTACTCCCATTATACTAAGTTGTGCTTGCTATAATCCTACCTGTTTACATCAAGAATAGCAGACATATTTAATTTCACATGCAGTATATGCTTTGTTGAGCTTGCATTGCAGTGGCTTATTCGAAGGCTGGATATTCTCTTGACACAAATTAAGCAGCAGGTCGTAATTATTCTCCAGTTTATACGACTCCTCGTCTCCTCGCACCAGGCCAAGCTCACATTTAGATTTCACGCCGCCGGCACCGGGATGCTTGGCGTGCAGGCGATCGACGGCAGTGACGTCCTAGAAATCGGTGCCATCGACGTCCAACTGTCAGGAGCCGGCATCCAAGCAGAGTCCAGAGATGAAGCCGGCCGGCGTTGTGACTAGAAGGCCGGGCTCACTGTCGGGTTCTAAGCTCATGTAAATACAGACATGGTAGGGCAGGACTGAAAGAAATACTCAGTTTCAGAACTGCGACATGCTCGGCTCATCGGATGTTGACTCCACTCCACGCCCAGTTTCAGGAAAGAGTAAAATTTCACACAGAATAAAACGTATCACAGTTTCAAATTTCTTACACGGGTTTGGCACCAAGTGGCAAACTAGAGTGAACAAATGCATGAGTTTGAGACATCAGCTGCATTGCATCATCTTCTCATGTGCCATGAGAAGCAACTGCATTATTAAAAATACCCAAGTCTTCAGCGTGGAAGCATTTCGCTGGTCATACAACAAAAGCAACTCGTGTAGGATAACAACATACTAGTCAACTACTCCCTCCGTTCCTAAATATAAGACCTTTTAAAGATTGCACTATGAACTACATACGGATGTACATAGACATATTTTAGAGTATAGATGCACTCATTTTGCTCCGTATGTAGTCTTCTAATGAAATCTCTAAAATGTCTTTTATTTTGGAACGGAGGGAGTATAAGTACTCCCTCCGTCCGAAAATACTTGTCCTAGAAATATATAAAATGGGCGTATCTATAACTGAAATAAGTCTAGATACATCTATTTCTATGACAAGTATTTCCGGACGGAGGAAGTAATAAGCATGATTTTGTCTTTCATGAAAAAAAACATGGTGTTGTAGTGAAGGGTTATATCTTTATCCATGATAAGAGAAATATTGTTAGAATTAGCGAAGAGAGATAAGCCATATACGATGCTCCACTCTATTCTACAAATTTTACATTAATTCTTGCAGTTATCATTGAGAATGGCGTTTTGGTTCCCGGGAGTGCACGCTCATGCATGAATAGTAAACAAAAAGAATATATTCTAATAGTTTTTTTCTTAACAAAACAGATTTGTTTTGTAGATGTTCGTGTTAGTGTCGCAAACATTTTAGAAAATTTCATGCGGAACGGAATAGCGATGTTTCACCGGTTAAAAAGCCAAATTTAAGATAACATTTGATTTTTTTGTTGTTGTTTTTTTTGCACAGGACAAAGATGTTTAAATTTTTTGCCTACAAATTTGTATCTAGCATTTGAATGTGACAAAGAACACATCAATTTTTTGTTGAAATTTTTGTGACATTTAAAAAAATATTTAACGCGTGCGCTCCTGGGAGCACCAACGGATTTCCGATTACTATCTCACTACATGTAGAATTTGGAAAATCATAATCATGATTTTAGACTTATACAAATACCCTATTTATAGTAGGTATATAGCCCCATGAGGAACCTAAGGGATCCCGCAACAGGCCGGCCTGCAAAACTCGTTTAAGGACGTCCACAAAACTTTTTTACGCTACAGTGAGCCCAGCCTACAAAACTCGTTTAAGGACGTCCACAAAACATTTTTACGCTACAGTGAGCCCAGCCTGCAAAACTCGTTTAAGGACGTCTACAAAACTTTTTTACGGTACTGCGAGCCCGGCCGGCAAAACTCGTTTAAGGGCATCCACAAAACTTTTTACGGTACCGCGAGCCCTTAGACGGAATAGATCCCGTAAACCCGCCCCACAAATGTTTCGCGGGACGCGTTTACGAGATCTGTTCCGCGCCGAGGGCTTGCGGTACCACAAATAAAATCATAGGAAAAATATCGAGACACGTTCATCATCATTAGTTCATATCTAGTTAATCATCATATATATACGCCACTACTTGTTCATCATACTAGCACATCACATCCAAAATCATGCGCCACATACGAGGTATCAAGTTTAGCCTTACAAATGCGCAATCAAACAAAACAAAAAAAATGCCCAAATGACATAGAGCAATCAAGCAACATCTTCATTGTTGCGAAGGATACCACCTCCATCTTCATGAACTTGGACCGGAGAGTGAGCACCACCATCTTCATGAACTTGGACCAGAGAATGAGCATCGCCACCACCATCATCATCATCATCATCACCACCACCACCATTCACATTGTTCGCCGAAGAACCAATCGCACCACCGGCGCCTCCGTCACCACCACCACCACCACCACCACCACCATTCACTTGGTTTAATTTGCCGAAGTACCACCGCAATATCGAACCCATCCCCTCCGCCATCAGCACCACCACCACCATTGCCAAACTGACCACCCATGCCGAACTCTCCACCACCCATGCCGAAGCCGCCACCACAACCACCCATGCCGAACCCTCCACCAACATTGCCGAAAGAAAAGCCCCCTCCAAACCCAACACCACTACCGACCATAATATTTTGAAGCTCTATCTTCCTCCAGAGCATGATCTCCATTCTTTTCATCTCCCAAAATTCTCTTGCCATTGCGTCCATTCCCTCCCAATTCATCATTGATACTTGTGATCTTTGATAGGTTTTCTGCGGAGAGGAACAAATGACGCAACACAATACAGGTAAGTATTTCCCTCAGTATAGAACCAAGGTTTATCGAAACAATAGGAGTAACAACTGTTGGAAATATGCCATAGAGGCAATAATAAATTAGTTATTATTATATTTCTTTGTTCATGAGAATTGTTTATTATCCATGCTATAATTGTATTGATTGGAAACAGAAATACATGTGTGGATACATAGACAAAACACAGTCCCTAGTAAGCCTCTAGTTAACTAGCTCGTTGATCAAAGATAGTCAAGGTTTCCTGACCATAGACAAGTGTTGTCACTTGATAACGGGATCACATCATTAGGAGTTTCCTGAAAGACTCACAAAGACCCGGCTGGAGAGGTTGCAGAATCAGACTGTTGCAATATGCCTTCCTGCTCAATGCATCTGCCACAACATTTGCCTTGCCTGGCGTGTAGTCAACACTCGGATTAAAATCCTGGAGCATTTCCACCCAACGTGTTTGCCGAAGATTCAAGTTAGGCTGAGTGAAGATGTACTTGAGACTCTTGTGATCGATGAAAACTTCAACCTTACGTTCCAACAAGAGATGTCTCCAAGTCATCAAGGCGTGTACCACAGCTGCTAGCTCGAGATCATGCACATGATAGTTCTTCTCCACATGCTTCAACTGCCTGGAGGTATAAGCAACCACCTTCTTATCTTGCATCAAGACTTCACCAAGACCCTGGAGAGAAGCGTCGCAAAAGACTTGTTACGGCTTGGAATCATCCGGAGGGTCCAAGACCGGAGTGGAGATAAGCTTCTCTTTGAGTGTATCGAAAGCCAGTTGACACTCTGGAGACCAAGCATACTTAACACCCTTCTGAAGAAGACTAGAGAGCGGCTTGGCGATCTTGGAGAAGTTCTCAACGAATCTTCTGCAATATCCAGCAAGCCCGAGAAAGCTTCGAAGCTGCTTCACATTCTGCGGAGGCTCCCATTCAACAATGGCTTGAACCTTGGACGGATCAACCTTAATGCCCTCGGCAGAGATAATATGCCCAAGATAAACCACTTCTTTCAGCCAGAACTCGCGCTTGGAAAACTTGGCATGCAGCTTGTACTCTCTCAGCTTATCAAGCACCAATCTGAGATGTTTTCATGTTCTTCCTCAGTCTCAGAAAAGACCAGAATGTCGTCGAGATAGAGCAAGACAAAATCATTCTTGTATGGGGAGAAAATATAGTTCATCAATCGACAAAATGTCAAAGGAGCATTTGCCAGACCAAAATACATGACCGTATACTCATACGAGCAAAACTAGTCCCAAATGCCGTCTTCGAAATGTCTTCCTCGCGAATGCGAATTTGATGATAGCCCATTCTGAGATCAAGCTTGGAGAATACCTTAGCACCTTTCAACTATTCGAACAACTCAGTTATGTTCGGAAGTGGATATTTGTTCTTGATTGTCTTCTTGTTCAATGGACGGTAATCGACACACAGCCAGTCCGAGCCATCCTTCTTCTTGACAAATAGAACACCACAGCCCCACGGAGACGAGCTCGGTATGATCAAACCCAAATGCTCCTGCTCATCGAGTTGACTCTTAAGTTCCTTCAATTCTTCTGGACCAGCTTGTACGGCCGTTTGCACACTGGCTCTATGCCTGGCTCAAGCTCAATGACAAACTCAACTTCACGGTGCGGAGGCATGCCTGGCAGCTCTTCAGGAAACACATCTTGATATTCGCAGACCACTGGGACTTGCTCAATCGGATTGATCTCACCCTTTTCAGTCAAGGAGAACAGATGGATTGTATCATCGCGCGCCGCGAATATAATCACGTCTTCCGAAGAGTGGGTAAGCTTCACTTCTTTGGCTTCGCAATTAATTGACGCCTTGTTCATGGCCAACCAGTCCATACCAAGAATCAAGTCGATGTCGTAATTGCCCAAGACAATAGGAGATGCCAGAAAAGAATACCTGCCTAACTTAACAGAAGCATCCGGAACCCTCATGTGCAAACTCATGCGCATGCCCGGAGAAACCACATGGAAGGGACTATCCAAATAAATTGCAGGAATATTATGCTTAGCTATGAAAGGCTTGGAGATGAAGCAATGCGAAGCACCAGAATCAAATAACACTTTAGCAGGAATATCATTGACGAGGAGGTTACCCATGATCACATCAGAGGAGTTGTCTGCTTCAGCTGCGTTCACCATGTTGACTCGAGCTGATCTGGGGTTGAATTTGACAAGAGCGTTGCTTGGAGGTTTACCTGGAGGAGGAGGCGACAGACGGAGCTGAGAAGTACAGTTGTTGGCATAGTGACCCTTCTGCCCGCATTTGTGACAAGTGACATCTGCTGGCTGCCGGAACTGAGTCTGAGGAGGCCCTTGCTTCTGATGCTGGTATCTCCCCTGAAAGCCAGGGTTGGGTGGGTGGGAAGAACCACGACCACCTGAGTGCCTCAGCTGCTGTGAGTGCCGAGGAGGAGGAGGAGAAATCCAAAATCTCTGTTGCTTCTGAACCACCTGAGTCGAGGAAGAGCTGGAATCTCTGAAGCGCTTCTTGGAATTAACTAGCTCGTTGATCAAAGATAGTCAAGGTTTCCTGACCATAGACAAGTGTTGTCACTTGATAACGGGATCACATCATTAGGCGAGTTCTCTGGCAGTGGCGGATTGAGTGACGGATTGGCTGCTGGTGTGTTCTCTGGAAGCGGCGGATTGGTTGCTGGCGGGTTGAGCGACGGATTGCATGGCGACGGATTCCATGATGGCGGCGGATTGCGCGACGGATTGGCAGCTGGTGTGTTCTCTGGAAGCGATGGATTGGCTGCTGGCGGGTTGAGCGACGGATTACGTGGCGATGGATTGCTTGATGGCGGCGGATTGCGTGGCGGCGCATTCCCTGATGGCGGCGGATTGCCTGATGGCGTTTTCCTTGGTGGCGAATGATAAGAACGATGCTCCATGGCTGTTTCTGGAGGACAACGTGAAAATGGTGGCGGCGGCAATTGGAGGCAGATTAGATTGATGGCCGTCCCTAATTAATAGTAGGGTGGGTTAGATAAGGACGCGAGCGTGGTTTCTGTTATTATTTTATCGTGAGAATAATGGCAGCTATACCTAACTCTTTTTTTCCTGAGAGTTGTACGTAACTCCCGTGCTGCACGATCAGTTCCATACATAGTATCAAGTTTTTTCTTAAAATTGTACGTGACTCTCTTTTTTCATGAGTTCTATTTTAGGGTTTTTCTCCATCGAAAATGCATAGAAAATATATATAATGCCATAAAACAATGAAATTTGGCATCCTTTTTTTCATTATGATATGATGTACTTTAAATTTTTTGGGACCAATAGAAGAAAGAGAAAAAAACGTACTAGGAGACTACCACTTGGCTTGTACCCGAACGACCTACTATGAATGTGGTCTAATTTTGGGGATGAATAAAATCACATAAAATTTGGCCAATAAATGTGCATGCCCATGTTGGTCGTATATGCAAAATTTAAACGAATTTCGACACCGTATGCACGTTGCGTCACGTTCGGCTTGTATTTTAGTGTTTTTACTTCAAAACTACATAAAAAATACATACAATGCCATAAAACAATGAAATTTGGCATCCATTCTTTCCACTATGATACAATGTATTAGATTTGTTTTTGGACCAATTGAAGAAAGTGAAAAGAAACGTGCTAGGAGAGTCACCTTTTCGGCTTGTATCCGAACCCCTATCATGAACATGGTCAATTTTTGACCATGCATGAAATCACACAAAATTTTTGTCCAATAAATGTGCATGCCCATGCTGGTCGTATATGCACAATTTAAACGAATTTCGACAACGTATGCACGTTGCGTCATGTTCGGCTTGTATTTTAGTGTTTTTACTTCGAAAATACATAAAAATACATACAATGCCATAAAACAATAAATTTGGCATCCATTCTTTCCACTGTGATATAATGTATTAGATTTGTTTTTGACCAATTGAAGAAAGTTAAAGGATACGTGCTAGGAGAGTCACCCTTTCGGTTTGTACCCGAACCCCTTCCATGAACGTGGTCAATTTTTGACCATGCATGAAATCACACAAAATTTGGCCAATAAATGTGCATGCCCATGTTGGTCGTATCTGCAAAATTTAAACGAATTTCGACACTGTATGCACGTTGCGTCACGTTCGGCTTGTATTTTAGTGTTTTTACTTCGAAAATACATAAAAATACATACAATGCCATAAAACAATGAAATTTGGCATCCATTCTTTCGACTATGATACTCCCTCCTTTCCTAGATGAAGGGTGTATAGTTTTTTACACCAATATTAACGCATGGCCTGGAAAAGGAACTTTCGTTGGTTTTGGACGTAAATGCCCCTCCCATAATCACGTGGGAGTAGGGAAGAAAAAAAGGAATCCTGGATCCTCTCTCTCGGTAGTTGAGTTTGTTTAGCGTAACAAATCCCAGAAATCCTACGATGGCGCATTCTCCCCCGATCCTCAGGGAAAGACTCCCCCAATCGTAGCCACCCATTTGCTCCGCGCATTCTCCCGCGATCAACATGGCGCGCGCCTCCTCCCTACTCTCTCCCGCGTGGCTAATCTTTTTCTTAACTAACCACAAATCTTACCCAACCACAACATGCACAACGTCACATGTAATCTCCTTTTTTCTAGGAAGGCCAAGCGTGGGACAAGCTATTGCAGGGGCAAAAGTGTCAATCGAATGAATACACCTTATAATCTGAATTTTTTCACAAAAAACTATACACCCTACATCTAGGAACGGAGGGAATACAATGTATTACATTTGTTTTTGGACCAATTGAAGAAAGTTAAAAGATACTTGCTAGGAGAGTCACCCTTTCGGCTTGTACCCGAACCCCTACCATGAACATGGTCAATTTTTGACCATGCATGAAATCACACAAAATTTGGCCAATAAATGTGCATGCCCATGCTGGTCGTATATGCAAAATTTAAACGAATTTCGACACCGTATGCACGTTGCGTCACGTTTGACTTGTATTTTAGTGTTTTTACATCGAAAATACATAAAAAATATATAAAATGCCATAAATCAATGAAATTTGGCGTCCATTCTTTCGAGTATGATACAATGTATTAGAATTTTTTTTGGAGCAATTGAAGAAAGTGAAAACAAAAACGTGGTAAGAGACTGAACCTTTCGGCTTGTACCCGAATGGCCTATTATGCACGTTTTGTCACGTTCGGCTTGTATTTTAGTAGTTTGTCATAAAAAATGTAAAATACATGAAATGTCATAAAACAATGAAATTCAACGTAGTTTCCGCCTGCATATGCTCTAAATGTTTATGACTCGACTTATCTATAGAATTCTTTTTAATGTTTTGTCTGTAAATTTTTATTTATTATTATTGTTGCACTGTATACTTTGGTTAGATTCCGTCTGTAGATGATCTAAATGTTTATGACTCGACTTATCTGTACAAAAGAATTTTTTTTTGTGACGCTAGTTAATATATTTTCCTAATTTTTAATTACAACCTCCCTGAAGTGAAGTAAATAATTATATACTTAAGAATTTACATCACAAGTATATGAATTTACACCACAAGTATATAATCAGCTGGTTTGGTTGGTGCACTAATTTGCTCGAGGTCATAGGTTCGATTCCCCCAATGAGCATTTTTAATGTTTTGTTTGTAATTATTTATTATTATCACCCTGTGTTACTTCTACTGCATTTTTTAATTACACACGCACTCTCCTGACGGTGGGCCATGACCAACACACCGGACACACACATTCTCCAACACATGAAACTTCGTCGTTGCGAATTCAGGGTTCTGAAACTGAACCTGAACGTGCATTTCTTCAGTCCGAGGCTAGACAAACAGTTGTATTGTAACCTCAGTAATGGAAGCACCCGCTTTCTGCAGGAACATGTCAAACAACTCACAAGTACACAACTTGCAGCCTACCAGGCAGAACAACATGCCATAGTTACACAAGGCAGAAAAAAATGTTAAATTCTGCTACACCTAATCTGTTGTTCTGCCTCTTGAGTCTTTTCCTCTTCCTTTTTTACATTGTGAAGGAACAGCTACAATCGTTTTGGAAATTGGATTCATACGGATAATTCTCGTTTGCATGGACCTAACTTCTGGCCTACAAAACAAGTGTCCTCGGAAGTGGCTGTAATTACATGCTGATGCTGATGCGTGGCCGTGGCTTGTCGTTGTCCCTTGTCTCTTATCAGGTTGATGGAAATAGCTGCAGCGAAGAAGATGTAGCACAGAGTCATGCAGTTCGCTGGAAGCGTGTTGAAGCCATCCACACCCAATATCGCCATGTTTCGGTACACAATGGCATACGGTGCTGGGTATTCGGTGCCGCTTGTACCGATGTTATGTATATCGAATCTGATTAGTTATTATGGACGAACAATGCATATTAGAGCCAATGTAAATTCAGTAAAAGCAAGTTGATTATAAGTACAATGAAATTTGTCACATGCTCATGCAATCAAATGGCAGAGCAACAACTAGTCCAGTAATCACAAGTAATAGACATAACTTATTTAAAAAGGTTGCAACTTATTAACTAGTACTCCCTCCGTTTCATCATGTACTGCATATATATTTTCTGAAAAGTCATACCTGTTAAGCATACTAAATGTTCTGTCACACAATGCAACCAAAAAAAACTTCCAGGAGATGCATCACGTGTGCTAAACATTTTTTTCTTCTTGTACTTGGCAACAAAATTATACAGGTCCCTAGAAATAAAGCCTACCTTGCTGTAACCACCACTATCCTTCTCCATTACTTCCATTATTTGATGTGTCTAAGGCCACCAATTCCATACTCAATGACATCAGCCTTTTGTACATCACTCAGTCCACGATGTGATCTTATGAAAGCTGTCTGGTCGGGCTTAGCGAGTGGATGGTTATGTTCGTCCACAAAATATTTTACAAACCATTCACCATTATCCATACGAAGCTCGATCTCCATCCGGGCGCCACATCCACAACGTGACAGCGGCCTAGGAGTTCGCACTCGTTCAGTTTTTTCGATGTGCTTCCTCGCCCGATATCCTTCTTTACAACAGACATAAAGGCGACGAAAAGCTATGTTCGTGCCCGACTTCCTGGTCAGTCCTTCCTTCCTAACACCAAAACCCTTTGACCGAGCATATGCATTATAGTAATTGTAACCTTCTTCCTCGCTGCCAAAAATTTGACTGATCACCATGTCATATTCTGCAATGTTCTCGAGGGTGGCACTCCCATATTCCATGTCAAACCCTGCAATTAAAAAGAATCAAATCTAAGTTATTTGAATTCCACCCATGAAACTAAAACACGTATCAGTAACAATGCTTGTGTACATAATCAAACAGAAACATTAGATATACTCCAGTAAGCACTTCCTAATTTGCACCAACAGAACCAGCACCATAGAAGAGTGATTTAAGCAGAAACAATTTAGTATTACCCGCAGACTAATAGGAATATGCAGATTTGTCCAAAGGCCAAACTAGTAGGAATATGCAGATTTATCCAAAGGTCAAACTAGAAGAGTGATTTAACCAAAACCCATAGGGGAGTAACACGCAGATTATGATGATCTCTGTTCAGAGGGGATGTTATCACTGAAGATTGAAGAACGCAATTGCAATGAACTGACAGAGAAGTGACAGAGAAGTGGACAGTGTGTTTGTGTTGCCTGCAAGCTGCAACTTTTCTTACTGCAGTTCTATTCCTCTTATTCTGAATTACAAAAGCAAGAGTAGACCTCACGATTCGCTACAGTACAGTTTCAGAAAACTAGCTATCTGATAGAGGAAGATGCACTAGGATTTATTCAACAGGGGATTCGAACAGAACAGAGACCTTACCAGGTTGAAGACGCGCTGCGGAGGTCCAAGATGGCGGGGCCAACTATGTCGAGTGGCGGTGGCGGCCGCGGCGGCGACAGGGAGAACGACGCGAGAGGCGGTGGCCACGGCGGCGAGTGGAGGCGGCGGCGATGCCAGGGAGAAGGAACAGGGAGCCGCGGCGACAGGGAGAACGACGCGAGCGGCGGTGGCCACGGCGGCAAGTGGCGGCGGAGGCGACGACAGGGAGAAGGAGCAGGGAGCCGCAGAGGTCCTCGAGGGCGGGGCTAGAGCGACGGGCGGCGGCAGCGGCGACGGGTGGCGGCGGCGGCGACGGCAGGGAGAAGGAGGAGGAGCGGCGGCAAGGATAAGGACGCGAAGGACCAGGGCACCGCTTCATGGGCGTGAAGTCTGCTCCAGAGTTAGTAAATTAACTAACATATATTTTCTATCCATCGCACCCTTAGGAAATTGACGGGTTGATTATGTTATATTGCTGCCTCCCCTTTGAACAGTACAGGGTACGGTAAAAAAGCTCTAAATCTTAATGCATCATCAGCTAGTTATCCATTAGTCTATATATGTATCTATCTTGAGTAGTATCAGTTCAGTAACTGTGCCTTGATCACGTTAGGTTTTAAGCTTATATATGCTATCGAACTGGACCATGTCATAATTGGGTGGTACTACTGTACTGTATTATGGATTGCCATTTGCGCTGCTTAATTAGTTGTTTCCTTATCTTCTTGTTGTTCCTTGTGATATGTTGAGAGTCGCACCTGCCTGGCACTGTTTCCCGTTTCTGGGTCTGGGGATGGGGTTGCTCCAAAGTTAATGATGCGATCGATCTACAAAAGTTTTTAACTCTGGTCACATCTGCTAGTTTTTTAAATTGGGTTGTAATTACAATCTATCAACTCGGGTTGCAACTATTAGGTTTTACGTGAAGTCGCAACCGCGAGGTTTTCAAAAATGGTACGCGAACACCATTTTTCAAATGTGGCCGCGACTACGGGCTTTCATATCGTGGTTGTAACTGCAAGTATTCGAAGTCGAGTCGCAACTGTAGGTTTTCAAAGTCGGGGTAGCAACTGCAAGTGTTTAAAGTCAGGTCGCAACTGCAACTGTTCAAAGTCGGGTCGCAACTGCAAGTTTCTGAAGTCGGGTCGCAACCGCAAGTTTCCAAAGCCGGGTCGCAACTGCAAGTTTCCAAAGTCGGGTCGCAACTGTAAGTTTCCAAAGTTTGGGAGCAACTGCAAGTGTTTAAAGTCAGGGCGCAACTGCAAGTGTTCAAAGTCGGATCGCAACTGCAAGTTTCTAAAGTCGGGTCGCAACTGCAAGTTTTCAAAGTCGGGTCGCTACTGCAAGTTTCCAAAATCGGGTCGCAACTGCAAGTTCCCAAAGTCGGGTCGCAATTGCAAGTTTCCAAAGTCGGGGCCCAACTGCAAGTTTCCAGAGTTGGGTAGCAACTGCAAGTGTTTAAAGTCAGGGCGCAACTGCAAGTGTTCAAAGTCGGGTCGCAACTGCAAGTTTCTAAAGTCGGGTCGCAACTGCAAGTTTCCAAAACCGGGTCGCTACTGCAAGTTTCCAAAATCGGGTCACAACTGCAACTTCCCAAAGTCGGGTCGCAATTGCAAGTTTTCAAAGTCGGAGCCCAAATGCAAGTATTCAAGTGTATTAAAAAAAGGTGTTAGTACAAATTTTGAAGTCGGGTCGCAACTGCCAATTTGCTAGTGAGGTCGGAATTACAAATATTAAAAGAGGGGCCCAAGTGCAAGTTTTCATAGTCGGGTTCCAGAGTCGGTCATTTAAAAAAATGATGATTTTTAATAAAAAGTAAATAAATAATGCATGGAACAAGACCGGGATAGATCATGTGCACCATAGGTGTCATGCCGGTGATTACTGCTGAACTGAGGCAAAACTGAAAAAACAACAAATAAAACATCTTTTTAAAACAACTCCTATTGTTCTTCTTATGACTGGATATAGCTCAAGAAGAGCACACTCCACAACTGTGTTATGGCAACCAAAATATGTTGTACAAATTAGCTCAGTAGGACGTATGTGCTTCTCTTATGTATTCGTATGTTTGCTCTTGCATGAGTGACAATAGAAATGAAAAGGCTAAGCCCAAAAAACAACACGACATGTACAAACCTTGGAGAGAAGGAAAAAATCCAATCAACATATATGATGATGTCATGTGAATGGGACCATAGATAAATCTCAGCTAGCTGAGTTCTAGGTACTCCCATTATACTAAGTTGTGCTTGCTATAATCCTACCTGTTTACATCAAGAATAGCAGACATATTTAATTTCACATGCAGTATATGCTTTGTTGAGCTTGCATTGCAGTGGCTTATTCGAAGGCTGGATATTCTCTTGACACAAATTAAGCAGCAGGTGGTAATTATTCTCCAGTTTATACGACTCCTCGTCTCCTCGCACCAGGCCAAGCTCACATTTAGATTTCACGCCGCCGGCACCGGGATGCTTGGCGTGCAGGCGATCGACGGCAGTGACGTCCTAGAAATCGGTGCCATCGACGTCCAACTGTCAGGAGCCGGCATCCAAGCAGAGTCCAGAGATGAAGCCGGCCGGCGTTGTGACTAGAAGGCCGGGCTCACTGTCGGGTTCTAAGCTCATGTAAATACAGACATGGTAGGGCAGGACTGAAAGAAATACTCAGTTTCAGAACTGCGACATGCTCGGCTCATCGGATGTTGACTCCACTCCACGCCCAGTTTCAGGAAAGAGTAAAATTTCACACAGAATAAAACGTATCACAGTTTCAAATTTCTTACACGGGTTTGGCACCAAGTGGCAAACTAGAGTGAACAAATGCATGAGTTTGAGACATCAGCTGCATTGCATCATCTTCTCATGTGCCATGAGAAGCAACTGCATTATTAAAAATACCCAAGTCTTCAGCGTGGAAGCATTTCGCTGGTCATACAACAAAAGCAACTCGTGTAGGATAACAACATACTAGTCAACTACTCCCTCCGTTCCTAAATATAAGACCTTTTAAAGATTGCACTATGAACTACATACGGATGTACATAGACATATTTTAGAGTATAGATGCACTCATTTTGCTCCGTATGTAGTCTTCTAATGAAATCTCTAAAATGTCTTTTATTTTGGAACGGAGGGAGTATAAGTACTCCCTCCGTCCGAAAATACTTGTCCTAGAAATATATAAAATGGGCGTATCTATAACTGAAATAAGTCTAGATACATCTATTTCTATGACAAGTATTTCCGGACGGAGGAAGTAATAAGCATGATTTTGTCTTTCATGAAAAAAAACATGGTGTTGTAGTGAAGGGTTATATCTTTATCCATGATAAGAGAAATATTGTTAGAATTAGCGAAGAGAGATAAGCCATATACGATGCTCCACTCTATTCTACAAATTTTACATTAATTCTTGCAGTTATCATTGAGAATGGCGTTTTGGTTCCCGGGAGTGCACGCTCATGCATGAATAGTAAACAAAAAGAATATATTCTAATAGTTTTTTTCTTAACAAAACAGATTTGTTTTGTAGATGTTCGTGTTAGTGTCGCAAACATTTTAGAAAATTTCATGCGGAACGGAATAGCGATGTTTCACCGGTTAAAAAGCCAAATTTAAGATAACATTTGATTTTTTTGTTGTTGTTTTTTTTGCACAGGACAAAGATGTTTAAATTTTTTGCCTACAAATTTGTATCTAGCATTTGAATGTGACAAAGAACACATCAATTTTTTGTTGAAATTTTTGTGACATTTAAAAAAATATTTAACGCGTGCGCTCCTGGGAGCACCAACGGATTTCCGATTACTATCTCACTACATGTAGAATTTGGAAAATCATAATCATGATTTTAGACTTATACAAATACCCTATTTATAGTAGGTATATAGCCCCATGAGGAACCTAAGGGATCCCGCAACAGGCCGGCCTGCAAAACTCGTTTAAGGACGTCCACAAAACTTTTTTACGCTACAGTGAGCCCAGCCTACAAAACTCGTTTAAGGACGTCCACAAAACATTTTTACGCTACAGTGAGCCCAGCCTGCAAAACTCGTTTAAGGACGTCTACAAAACTTTTTTACGGTACTGCGAGCCCGGCCGGCAAAACTCGTTTAAGGGCATCCACAAAACTTTTTACGGTACCGCGAGCCCTTAGACGGAATAGATCCCGTAAACCCGCCCCACAAATGTTTCGCGGGACGCGTTTACGAGATCTGTTCCGCGCCGAGGGCTTGCGGTACCACAAATAAAATCATAGGAAAAATATCGAGACACGTTCATCATCATTAGTTCATATCTAGTTAATCATCATATATATACGCCACTACTTGTTCATCATACTAGCACATCACATCCAAAATCATGCGCCACATACGAGGTATCAAGTTTAGCCTTACAAATGCGCAATCAAACAAAACAAAAAAAATGCCCAAATGACATAGAGCAATCAAGCAACATCTTCATTGTTGCGAAGGATACCACCTCCATCTTCATGAACTTGGACCGGAGAGTGAGCACCACCATCTTCATGAACTTGGACCAGAGAATGAGCATCGCCACCACCATCATCATCATCATCATCACCACCACCACCATTCACATTGTTCGCCGAAGAACCAATCGCACCACCGGCGCCTCCGTCACCACCACCACCACCACAACCACCACCATTCACTTGGTTTAATTTGCCGAAGTACCACCGCAATATCGAACCCATCCCCTCCGCCATCAGCACCACCACCACCATTGCCAAACTGACCACCCATGCCGAACTCTCCACCACCCATGCCGAAGCCGCCACCACAACCACCCATGCCGAACCCTCCACCAACATTGCCGAAAGAAAAGCCCCCTCCAAACCCAACACCACTACCGACCATAATATTTTGAAGCTCTATCTTCCTCCAGAGCATGATCTCCATTCTTTTCATCTCCCAAAATTCTCTTGCCATTGCGTCCATTCCCTCCCAATTCATCATTGATATTTGTGATCTGTGATAGGTTTTCTGCGAAGAGGAACAAATGACGCAACACAATACAGGTAAGTATTTCCCTCAGTATAGAACGAAGGTTTATCAAAACAATAGGAGTAAAAACTGTTGGAAATATGCCATAGAGGCAATAATAAATTAGTTATTATTATATTTCTTTGTTCATGAGAATTGTTTATTATCCATGCTATAATTGTATTGATTGGAAACACAAATACATGTGTGGATACATAGACAAAACACAGTCCCTAGTAAGCCTCTAGTTAACTAGCTCGTTGATCAAAGATAGTCAAGGTTTCCTGATCATAGACAAGTGTTGTCACTTGATAACGGGATCACATCATTAGGAGTTTCCTGAAAGACTCACAAAGACCCGGCTGGAGAGGTTGCAGAATCAGACTGTTGCAATATGCCTTCCTGCTCAATGCATCTGCCACAACATTTGCCTTGCCTGGCGTGTACTCAACACTCGGATTAAAATCCTGGAGCATTTCCACCCAACGTGTTTGCCGAAGATTCAAGTTAGGCTGAGTGAAGATGTACTTGAGACTCTTGTGATCGATGAAAACTTCAACCTTACGTTCCAACAAGAGATGTCTCCAAGTCATCAAGGCGTGTACCACAGCTGCTAGCTCGAGATCATGCACATCATAGTTCTTCTCCACATGCTTCAACTGCCTGGAGGTATAAGCAACCACCTTCTTATCTTGCATCAAGACTTCACTAAGACCCTGGAGAGAAGCGTCGCAAAAGACCTGGTACGGCTTGGAATCATCCGGAGGGGCCAAGACCGGAGTGGAGATAAGCTTCTCTTTGAGTGTATCGAAAGCAAGTTGACACTCTGGAGACCAAGCATACTTAACACCCTTCTGAAGAAGACTAGAGAGCGGCTTGGCGATCTTGGAGAAGTTCTCAACGAATCTTCTGCAATATCCAGCAAGCCCGAGAAAGCTTCGAAGCTGCTTCACATTCTGCGGAGGCTCCCATTCAACAATGGCTTGAACCTTGGATGGATCAACCTTAATGCCCTCGGCAGAGATAATATGCCCAAGATAAACCACTTCTTTCAGCCAGAACTCGCGCTTGGAAAACTTGGCATGCAGCTTGTACTCTCTCAGCTTATCAAGCACCAATCTGAGATGTTTTCATGTTCTTCCTCAGTCTCAGAAAAGACCAGAATGTCGTCGAGATAGAGCAAGACAAATTCATTCTTGTATGGGGAGAAAATATAGTTCAGCAATCGACAAAATGTCAGAGGAGCATTTGCCAGACCAAAATACATGACCGTCTACTCATACGAGCAAAACTAGTCCTAAATGCCGTCTTCGAAATGTCTTCCTCGCGAATGCGAATTTGATGATAGCCCATTCTGAGATCAAGCTTGGAGAATACCTTAGCACCTTTCAACTATTCGAACAACTCAGTTACGTTCGGAAGTGGATATTTGTTCTTGATTGTCTTCTTGTTCAATGGACGGTAATCGACACACAGCCAGTCCGAGCCATCCTTCTTCTTGACAAATAGAATACCACAGCCCCACGGAGACGAGCTCGGTCTGATCAAACCCAAACGCTCCTGCTCATCGAGTTGACTCTTAAGTTCCTTCAATTCTTCTGGACCCAGCTTGTACGGCCGTTTGCACACTGGCTCTGTGCCTGGCTCAAGCTCAATGACAAACTCAACTTCACGGTGCGGAGGCATGCCTGGCAGCTCTTCAGGAAACACATCTTGATATTCGCAGACCACTGGGACTTGCTCAATGGGATTGATCTCACCCTTTTCAGTCAAGGAGAACAGACGGATTGTATCATCGCGCGTCGCGAATATAATCATGTCTTTCGAAGAGTGGGTAAGCTTCACTTCTTTGGCTTCGCAATCAATTGACACCTTGTTCATGGCCAACCAGTCCATACCAAGAATCAAGTCGATGTCGGAATTGCCCAAGACAATAGGAGATGCCAGAAAAGAATAGCTGCCTAACTTAACAGAAGCATCCGGAACCCTCATGTGCAAACTCATGCGCATGCCCGGAGAAACCACACGGAAGGGACTATCCAAATAAATTGCAGGAATATTATGCTTAGCTATGAAAGGCTTGGAGATGAAGCAATGCGAAGCACCAGAATCAAATAACACTTTAGCAGGAATATCATTGACGAGGAGGTTACCCATGATCACATCAGAGGAGTTGTCTGCTTCAGCTGCGTTCACCATGTTGACTCGAGCTGATCTGGGGTTGAATTTGACAAGAGCGTTGCTTGAAGGTTTACGTGGAGGAAGAGGCGACAGACGGAGCTGAGAAGTACAGTTGTTGGCATATTGACCCTTCTGCCCACATTTGTGACAAGTGACATCTGCTGGCTGCCGGAACTGAGTCTGAGGAGGCCCTTGCTTCTGATGCTGGTATCTCTCCTGAAAGCCAGGGTTGGGTGGGTGGGAAGAACCACGACCACCTGAGTGCCTCAGCTGCTGTGAGTGCCGAGGAGGAGGAGGAGAAATCCAAAACCTCTGTTGCTTCTGAACCACCTGAGTCGAGGAAGAGCTGGAATCTCTGAAGCGCTTCTTGGAATTAACTAGCTCGTTGATCAAAGATAGTCAAGGTTTCCTGACCATAGACAAGTGTTGTCACTTGATAACGGGATCACATCATTAGGCGAGTTCTCTGGCAGTGGCGGATTGAGTGACGGATTGGCTGCTGGTGTGTTCTCTGGAAGCGACGGATTGGTTGCTGGCGGGTTGAGCGACGGATTGCATGGCGACGGATTCCATGATGGCGGCGGATTGCGCGACGGATTGGCTGCTGGTGTGTTCTCTGGAAGCGATGGATTGGCTGCTGGCGGGTTGAGCGACGGATTACGTGGCGACGGATTGCTTGATGGCGGCGGATTTCGTGGCGGCGCATTCCCTAATGGCGGCGGATTGCCTGATGGCGTTTTCCTTGGTGGCGAATGATAAGAACGATGCTCGATGGCTGTTTCTGGAGGACAACGTGAAAATGGTGGCGGCGGCAATTGAAGGCAGATTAGATTGATGGCCGTCCCTAATTAATAGTAGGGTGGGTTAGATAAGGACGCGAGCGTGGTTTCTGTTATTATTTTATCGTGAGAATAATGGCAGCTATACCTAACTTTTTTTTTCCTGAGAGTTGTACGTAACTCCCGTGCTGCACGATCAATTCCATACATAGTATCAAGTTTTTTCTTAAAATTGTACGTGACTCTCTTTTTTCATGAGTTCTATTTTAGGGTTTTCTCCATCGAAAATGCATAGAAAATATATATAATGCCATAAAACAATGAAATTTGGCATCCTTTTTTTCATTATGATATGATGTACTTTAAATTTTTTGGGACCAATAGAAGAAAGAGAAAAAAACGTACTAGGAGACTACCACTTGGCTTGTACCCGAACGACCTACTATGAATATGGTCTAATTTTGGGGATGAATAAAATCACATAAATTTGGCCAATAAATGTGCATGCCCATGTTGGTCGTATATGCAAAATTTAAACGAATTTCGACACCGTATGCACGTTGCGTCACGTTCGGCTTGTATTTTAGTGTTTTTACTTCAAAAATACATACAATGCCATAAAACAATGAAATTTGGCATCCATTCTTTCCACTATGATACAATGTATTAGATTTGTTTTTGGACCAATTGAAGAAAGTGAAAAGAAACGTGCTAGGAGAGTCACCCTTTCGGCTTGTACCCGAACCCCTATCATGAACATGGTCAATTTTTGACCATGCATGAAATCACACAAAATTTTTGTCCAATAAATGTGCATGCCCATGCTGGTCGTATATGCACAATTTAAACGAATTTCGACAATGTATGCACGTTGCGTCATGTTCGGCTTGTATTTTAGTGTTTTTACTTCGAAAATACATAAAAATACATACAATGCCATAAAACAATAAATTTGGCATCCATTCTTTCCACTATGATACAATGTATTAGATTTGTTTTTGACCAATTGAAGAAAGTTAAAGGATACGTGCTAGGAGAGTCACCCTTTCGGCTTGTACCCGAACCCCTTCCATGAACATGGTCAATTTTTGACCATGCATGAAATCACACAAAATTTGGCCAATAAATGTGCATGCCCATGTTGGTCGTATCTGCAAAATTTAAACGAATTTCGACACCGTATGCACGTTGCGTCACGTTTGGCTTGTATTTTAGTGTTTTTACTTCGAAAATACATAAAAATACATACAATGCCATAAAACAATGAAATTTGGCATCCATTCTTTCCACTATGATACTCGCTCCGTTCCTAGATGAAGGGTGTATAGTTTTTTACACCAATATTAACGCATGGCCTGGAAAAGGAACTTTCGTTGGTTTTGGACGTAAATGCCCCTGCCATAATCACGTGAGAGTAGGGAAGAAAAAAAGGAATCCTGGATCCTCTCTCTCGGTAGTTGAGTTTGTTTAGCGTAACAAATCCCAGAAATCCTACGATGGCGCATTCTCCCCCGATCCTCAGGGAAAGACTCCCCCAATCGTAGCCACCCCTTTGCTCCGCGCATTCTCCCGCGATCAACATGGCGCATGCCTCCTCCCTACTCTCTCCCGCGCGGCTAATCTTTTTCTTAACTAACCACAAATCTTACCCAACCACAACATGCACAACGTCACATGTAATCTCCTTTTTTCTAGGAAGGCCAAGCGTGGGACTAGCTATTGCAGGGGCAAAAGTGTCAATCAAATGAATACACCTTATAATCTGAATTTTTTCACAAAAAACTATACACCCTACATCTAGGAACGGAGGGAATACAATGTATTAGACTTGTTTTTGGACCAATTGAAGAAAGTTAAAAGATACTTGCTAGGAGAGTCACCCTTTCGGCTTGTACCCGAACCCCTACCATGAACATGGTCAATTTTTGATCATGCATGAAATCACACAAAATTTGGCCAATGAATGTGCATGCCCATGCTGGTAGTATATGCAAAATTTAAACAAATTTCGACACCGTATGCACGTTGCGTCACGTTTGACTTGTATTTTAGTGTTTTAACATCGAAAATACATAAATAATATATAAAATGCCATAAATCAATGAAATTTGGCGTCCATTCTTTCGAGTATGATACAATGTATTAGAATTTTTTTTCGAGCAATTGAAGAAAGTGAAAAAAAACGTGGTAAGAGACTGAACCTTTCGGCTTGTACCCGAATGGCCTATTATGCACGTTCTGTCACGTTCGGCTTGTATTTTAGTAGTTTGTCATAAAAAAATGTAAAATACATAAAATGTCATAAAACAATGAAATTCAATGTAGTTTCCGCCTGCATATGCTCTAAATGTTCATGACTCGACTTATCTATAGAATTTTTTTTAATGTTTTGTCTCTAATTATTTATTTATTATTCTGTAGATGATCTAAATGTTTATGACTCGACTTATCTGTACAAAAGAAATTTTTTTTGTGATGCTAGTTAATATATTTTCCTAATTTTTAATTACAACCTCCCTGAAGTGAAGTAAATAATTATATACTTAAGAATTTACATCACAAGTATATGAATTTACATCACAAGTATATAATCAGCTGGTTTGGTTGGTGCACTAATTTGCTCGAGGTCATAGGTTCGATTCCCCCAATGAGCATTTTTAATGTTTTGTCTGTAATTATTTATTATTATCACCCTGTGTTACTTCTACTGCATTTTTTAATTACACACGCACTCTCTTGACGGTGGGCCATGACCAACACACCGGACACACATATTCTCCAACACATGAAACTTCGTCGTTGCGAATTCAGGGTTCTGAAACTGAACCTGAACGTGCTTTTCTTCAGTCCGAGGCTAGACAAACAGTTGTATTGTAACCTCAGTAATGGAAGCCCCCGCTTTCTGCAGGAACATGTCACACAACTCACAAGTACACAACTTGCAGCCTACCAGGCAGAACAACATGCCATAGTTACACAAGGCAGAAAAAAATGTTAAATTCTGCTACACCTAATCTGTTGTTCTGCCTCTTGAGTCTTTTCCTCTTCCTTTTTTACATTGTGAAGGAACAGCTACAATTGTTTTGGAAATTGGATTCATACGGATAATTCTCGTTTGCATGGACCTAACTTCTGGCCTACAAAACAAGTGTCCTCGGAAGTGGCTGTAATTACATGCTGATGCTGATGCGTGGCCGTGGCTTGTCGTTGTCCCTTGTCTCTTATCAGGTTGATGGCAATAGCTGCAGCGAAGAAGATGTAGCACAGAGTCATGCAGTTCGCTGGAAGCGTGTTGAAGCCATCCACACCCAATATCGCCATGTTTCGGTACACAATGGCATACGGTGCTGGGTATTCGGTGCCCCTTGTACAGATGTTATGTATATCGAATCTGATTAGTTATTATGGACGAACAATGCATATTAGAGCCAATGTAAATTCAGTAAAAGCAAGTAGATTATAAGTACAATGAAATTTGTCACATGCTCATGCAATCAAATGGTAGAGCAACAACTAGTCCAGTAATCACAAGTAATAGACATAACTTATTAAAAAAGGTTGCAACTTATTAACTAGTACTCCCTCCGTTTCATCATGTACTGCATATATATTTTCTGAAAAGTCATACCTGTTAAACATACTAAATGTTCTATCACACAATGCAACCAAAAAAAACTTCCAGGAGATGCATCACTTGTGCTAAACATTTTTTTCTTCTTGTACTTGGCAACAAAATTATACAGGTCCCGAGAAATAAAGGCTACCTTGCTGTAACCACCACTATCCTTCTCCATTACTTCCATTATTTGATGTGTCTAAGGCCACCAATTCCATACTCAATGACATCAGCCTTTTGCACATCACTCAGTCCACGATGTGATCTTATAAAAGTTGTCTGGTCGGGCTTAGCGAGTGGATGGTTATGTTCGTCCACAAAATCTTTTACAAACCATTCACCATTATCCATACGAAGCTCGATCTCCATCCGGGCGCCACATCCACAACGTGACAGCGGCCTAGGAGTTCGCACTCGTTCAGTTTTTTCGAAGTGCTTCCTCGCCCGATATCCTTCTTTACAACAGACATAAAGGCGACGAAAAGCTATGTTCGTGCCCGACTTCCTGGTCAGTCCTTCCTTCCTAACACCAAAACCCTTTGACCGAGCATATGCATTATAGTAATTGTAACCTTCTTCCTCGCTGCCAAAAATTTGACTGATCACCATGTCATATTCTGCAATGTTCTCGAGGGTGGCACTCCCATATTCCATGTCAAACCCTGCAATTAAAAAGAATCAAATCTAAGTTATTTGAATTCCACCCATGAAACTAAAACACGTATCAGTAACAATGCTTGTGTACATAATCAAACAGAAACATTAGATATACTCCAGTAAGCACTTCCTAATTTGCACCAACAGAACCAGCACCATAGAAGAGTGATTTAAGCAGAAACAATTTAGTATTACCCGCAGACTAATAGGAATATGCAGATTTGTCCAAAGGCCAAACTAGTAGGAATATGCAGATTTATCCAAAGGTCAAACTAGAAGAGTGATTTAACCAAAACCCATAGGGGAGTAACACGCAGATTATGATGATCTCTGTTTAGAGGGGATGTTATCACTGAAGATTGAAGAACACAATTGCAATGAACTGACAGAGAAGTGGACAGTGTGTTTGTGTTGCCTGAAAGCTGCAACTTTTCTTACTGCAGTTCTATTCCTCTTATTCTGAATTACAAAAGCAAGTGCAGTTCTATTCCTCTTATTCTGAATTACAAAAGCAAGAGTAGACCTCACGATTCGCTACAGTACAGTTTCAGAAAACTAGCTATCTGATAGAGGAAGATGCACTAGGATTTATTCAACAGGGGATTCGAACAGAACAGAGACCTTACGAGGTTGAAGACGCGCCGCGGAGGTCCAAGATGGCGGGGCAAACTATGTCGAGTGGCGGCGGCGGCCGCGGCGGCGACAGGGAGAACGTCGCGAGCGGAGGTGGCCACGACGGCGAGTGGCGGCGGCGGCGACGCCAGGGAGAAGGAACAGGGAGCCGCGGCGACTGGGAGAACGACGCGAGCGGCGGTGGCCACGGCGGCGAGTGGCGGCGGCGGCGACGGCAGGGAGAAGGAGCAGGGAGCCGCAGAGGTCCTCGAGGGCGGGGCTAGAGCGACGGGCGGCGGCAGCGGCGACGGGTGGCGGCGACGGCGACGGCAGGGAGAAGGAGCAGGAGCGGCGGCAAGGATAAGGACGCGAAGGACCAGGGCACCGCTTCGTGGGCGTGAAGTCTGCTCCTAGTTACTAAATTAACTAACATATTTTTCTACCCATTGCACCCTTAGGAAATTGACGGTTTGATTATGTTATATTGCAGCCCCCCCTTTGAACAGAACAGGGTACGGTAAAAAAGCTCTAAATCTTAATGCATCATCAGCTAGTTATCCATTAGTCTATATATTTATCTATCTTGAGTAGTATCAGTTCAGTAATTGTGCCTTGATCACCGTTAGGTTTTGAGCTTATATATGCTATCGAACTGGACCATGTCATAATTGGGTGGTACTACTATATTGTATTATGGATTGCCATCTGCGCTGCTTAATCAGTTGTTTCCCTATCTTCTTGCTGTTCCTTATGATATGTTGAGAGTCGCACCTGCCTGACACTGTTTCCCGTTTCTGGGTCTGGGGATGGGGTTGCTCCAAAGTTAATGATGCCATCGATCTACAAAAGTTTTTAACTCTGGTCACATTTGCTAGTTTTTTAAATTGGGTTGTAATTACAATCTATCAACTCCGGTTGCAACTATTAGGTTTTACGTGAAGTCGCAACCGCGAGGTTTTCAAAAATGGTACGCGAACACCATTTTTCAAATGTTGCCGCGACTACGGGCTTTCATATCGTGGTTGTAACTGCAAGTATTCGAAGTCGAGTCGCAACTGTAGGTTTTCAAAGTCGGGGTAGCAACTGCAAGTGTTTAAAGTCAGGTCGCAACTGCAAGTGTTCAAAGTCGGGTCGCAACTGCAAGTTTCTGAAGTCGGGTCGCAACCGCAAGTTTCCAAAGCCGGGTCGCAACTGCAAGTTTCCAAAGTCGGGTCGCAACTACAAGTTTCCAAAGTTGGGCAGCAACTGCAAGTGTTTAAAGTCAGGGCGCAACTACAAGTGTTCAAAGTCGGGTCGCTACTGCAAGTTTCTGAAGTCGGGTCGCAACTGCAAGTTTTCAAAGTCGGGTCGCTACTGCAAGTTTCCAAAATCGGGTCGCAACTGCAAGTTCCCAAAGTCGGGTCGCAATTGCAAGTTTCCAAAGTCGGGGCCCAACTGCAAGTTCCAGAGTTGGGTAGCAACTGCAAGTGTTTAAAGTCAGGGCGCAACTGCAAGTGTTCAAAGTCGGGTCGCAACTGCAAGTTTCTAAAGTCGGGTCGCAACTGCATGTTTCCAAAGTCGGATCGCTACTGCAAGTTTCCAAAATCGGGTCACAACTGCAAGTTCCCAAAGTCGGGTCGCAACTGCAAGTTTCCAAAGTCGGAGCCCAACTGCAAGTATTCAAGTGTATTAAAAAAAGGGTGTTACTACAAGTTTTGAAGTCGGGTCGCAACTGCCAATTTGCTAGTGAGGTCGTAATTATAAATATTAAAAGAGGGGCCCAAGTGCAAGTTTTCATAGTCGGGTTCCAGAGTCGGTCATTTAAAAAAATGATGGATCTTAATAAACAAATAAATAAATAATGCATGGGACAAGACCGGGATAGATCATGTGCGCCAGAGGTGTCATGCCGGTGATTACTACTGAACTAAGGCAAAACTGAAAAACAACAAAGAAAACATCTTTTTAAGACACCTCCTATTGTTCTTCTTATGACTGGATATAGCTCGAGAATAGCACACTCCACAACTGTGTTATGGCAACCAAAATATGTTGTACAAATTAGCCCACTAGGACGTATGTGCTTCTCTTATGTATTCGTATGTTTGCTCTTACATGAGTGACAATAGAAATGAAAAGGCTAAGCCCAAAAAACAACACGACATGTACAAACCTTGGAGAGAAGGAAAAAATCCAATCAACAGATATGATGATGTCATGTGAATGGGACCATAGATAAATCTCAGCTAGCTGAGTTCTATGTACTCCCATTATACTAAGCTGTGCTTGCTATAATCCTACCTGTTTACATCAAAATAGCAGACATATTTAATTTCACATGCAGTATATGCTTTGTTGAGCTTGCATTGCAGTAGCTTATTCGAAGGCTGGATATTCTCTAGACACAAATTAAGCAGCAGGTCGTAATTATTCTCCACTTTATACGACTCCTCGTCTCCTCGCACCAGGCCAAGCTCACATTTAGATTTCACGCCGCCGACACCGGGATGCTTGGCGTCCAGCCGATCGACGGCAGTGACGTCCTAGAAATCGGTGCCATCGACGTCCAACTGTCAGGAGCCGGCGTCCAAGCAGAGTCCAGAGATGAAGCCGGCCGGCGTTGTGACTAGAAGGCCGGGCTCACTGTCGGGTTCTAAGCTCATGTAAATACAGACATGGTAGGGCAGGACTGAAAGAAATACTCAGTTTCAGAACTGCGACATGCTCGGCTCATCGGATGTTGACTCCACTCCACGCCCAGTTTCAGGAAAGAGTAAAATTTCACACAGAATAAAACGTATCACAGTTTCAAATTTCTTACACGAGTTTGGCACCAAGTGGCAAACTAGAGTGAACAAATGCATGAGTTTGTACATGACAATGAGACATCAGCTGCATTGCATCATCTTCTCATGTGCCATGAGAAGCAACTGCATTATTAAAAATACCCAAGTCTTCAGCGTGGAAGCATTTCGCTGATCATACAACAAAAGCAACTCGTGTAGGATAACAACATACTAGTCAACTACTCCCTCCGTTCCTAAATATAAGACCTTTTAGAGATTGCATTATGAACTACATACGGATGTACATAGACATATTTTAGAGTATAGATTCACTCATTTTGCTCCGTATGTAGTCTTCTAATGAAATCTCTAAAAGGTCTTATATTTGGAACGGAGGGAGTATAAGTACTCCCTCCGTCCGAAAATACTTGTCCTAAAAATATATAAAATGGGCGTATCTATAACTGAAATAAGTCTAGATACATCTATTTTTATGACAAGTATATTTCCGGACGGAGGAAATAATAAGCATGATTTTGTCTTTCATAAAAAAAAACATGGTGTTGTAGTGAAGGGCTATATCTTATCCATGATAAGAGAAATATTGTTAGAATTAGCGAAGAGAAATAAGCCATATACGATGCTCCACTCTATTCTACAAATTTTACATTAATTCTTAAAGTTATCATTCTTATCATTGAGAATGGCGTTTTGGTTCCCGGGAGTGCACGCTCATGCATGAATAGTAAACAAAAAAATATATTCTAATAATTTTTTCTTAAAAAAACAGATTTGTTTTGTAGATGTTCGTGTTAGTGTCGCAAACATTTTAGAAAACTTCATGGGGAACGGAATAGCGATGTTTCACCGGTTAAAAAGCCAAATTTAAGATAACATTTGATGTTTTTGTTGTTGTTTTTTTTGCACAGGAAAAAGATGTTTAAGTTTTTTGCCTACAAATTTATATCTAGCATTTGAATGTGACAAAGAACACATCAATTTTTTGTTGAAATTTTTATGACATTTAAAAAAATATTTAACGCGTGCGCTCCTCGGAGCACCAACGGATTTCCGATTACTATCTCACTACATGTAGAATTTGGAAAATCATAATTATGATTTTAGACTTATACAAATGGCCTATTTATAGTAGATATATAGCCCCATGAGGAACCTAAGAGATCCCGCAACAGGCCGGCCTGCAAAACTCGTTTAAGGACGTTCACAAAACTTTTTTACGCTACAGTGAGCCCAGCCTGCAAAACTCGTTTAAGGACGTCTACAAAACTTTTTTACGGTAGTGCGAGCCCGGCCCGCAAAACTCGTTTAAGGGCGTCCACAAAACTTTTTACGGTACTGCAAGCCCTTTGACGGAATAGATCCCGTAAACCCGCCCCACAAATGTTTCGCGGGACGCGTTTACGGTATCTGTTCCGCGCCGAGGGCTTGCGGTACCACAAATAAAATTATAGGAAAAATATCGAGACACGTTCATCATCATTAGTTCATATCTAGTTCATCGTCATATATATACGCCACTACTTGTTCATCATACTAGCACATCACATCCAAAATCATGCGCAACATACGAGGTATCAAGTTTAGCCTTACAAATGCGCAATCAAACAAAAACAAAAAAAATGCTCAAATGACATAGAGCAATCAAGCAACATCTTCATTGTTGCGAAGGATACCACCTCCATCTTCATGAACTTGGACCGGAGAGTGAGCACCACCATCTTCATGAACTTGGACCAGAGAATGAGCACCGCCACCACCATCATCATCATCATCATCACCACCACCACCATTCACATTGTTCGACGAAGAACCAATCGCACCACCGGCGCCTCCATCACCACCACCACCACCACCACCACCACCATTCACTTGGTTTAATTTGCCGAAGTACCACCGCAATATCGAACCCATCCCCTCCGCCATCAGCACCACCACCACCATTGCCAAACTGACCACCCATGCCGAACTCTCCACCACCCATGCCGAAGCCGCCACCACAACCACCCATGCCGAACCCTCCACCAACATTGCCGAAAGAAAAGCCCCCTCCAAACCCAACACCACTACCGACCATAATATTTTGAAGCTCTATCTTCCTCCGGAGCATGACCTCCATTCTTTTCATCTCCCAAAATTCTCTTGCCATTGCGTCCATTCCCTCCCAATTTATCATTGATACTTGTGATCTGTGATAGGTTTTCTGCGAAGAGGAACAAATGACGCAACACAATACAGGTAAGTATTTCCCTCAGTATAGAACCAAGGTTTATCGAAACAATAGGAGTAACAACTGTTGGAAATATGCCATAGAGGCAATAATAAATTAGTTATTATTATATTTCTTTGTTCATGATAATTGTTTATTATCCATGCTATAATTGTATTGATTGGAAACACAAATACATGTGTGGATACATAGACAATACACAGTCCCTAGTAAGCCTCTAGTTAACTAGCTCGTTGATCAAAGATAGTCAAGGTTTCCTGACCATAGACAAGTGTTGTCACTTGATAACGGGATCACATCATTAGGAGAATCATGTGATGGACAAGACCCAAATTATGAATGTAGCATATTGATCGTGTCGTTTTATTGCTATTGTTTTCTGCGTGTTAAGTATTTATTCCTATGACCATGAGATCATATAACTCACTGGCACCGGAGGAATACCTTGTGTGCATCAAACGTCGCAACATAACTGGGTGACTATAAAGGTGCTCTACAGGTATCTCCGAAGGTGTCCGTTGAGTTAGTATGGATCAAGACTGGGATTTGTCAGTCCGTGTGACAAAGAGGTATCTCGGGGCCCACTCGTTAATACAACATCACACACAAACCTTGCAAGCAATGTGACTAAGTGTAAGTTACGGGATCTTGTATTACGGAACGAGTAAATAGACTTGCTGATAACGAGATTGAAATAGGTATGCAGATACCGACGATTGAATCTCGGGCAAGTAACATACCGAAGGACAAAGAGAACGACATACGGGATTATATGAATCCTTGACACTGAGGTTCAATTGATAAGATCTTCAGAGAATATGTAGGATCCAATATGGGCATCCAGGTCCCGCTATTGGATATTGACCGAGGAGTGCCTCGGGTCATGTCTACATAGTTCTCGAACCCGCAGGGTCTGCACACTTAAGGTTCGATGATGTTTTAGTATAGTTGAGTTATATGTGTGGTTACCGAATGTTGTTTGGAGTCCCGGATGAGATCACGGATGTCACAAGGGTTTTTGGAATGGTCCGGAAATGAAGATTGATCTATAGGATGGTTTCATTTGGTCACCGGAAAGTTTCGGGCATTACCGGCACTGTACCAGGAGTGACGAATGGGTTCCGGGTGTTTACCGGGAGGGGCCCACCCACCCGAGAGTTAGCCCAAGGCCCTAGGGTGGCGCACCAAGTCCTTAGTGGGCTGGTGGAGTCAGCCCAAGAAGGCTATGGCGCCACAAGCAAAAATACCAAAGGAAATAAAAAAGGAGAGGGAGGTGGGAAGGAAGGAGTGCACTCCTTCCCCACCAAACCGAATTGGTGTTGGAGTCCAACTCCTCCCCCTTGGCCGGCGCACCCTTGAGGGCCTTGAGCCCCAAGGATAGCCCCTCCCCTCCTCCTATATATATTAGTGGTTTAGGGCTTTTCGAGACACAACTTTGCCACGTGCAACTCTAACCTATTCCACATAGTTTTACCTCTAGATCGGATTTCAGCGGAGCTCGGGCGGAGCCCGGCAGGAGTAGATCATCACCACCACCGGAGCTCCGTCACGCTGCCTGAGAACTCATCTACTTCTCTGTCTTGCTTGCTGGATCAAGAAGGCCGAGATTACCGTCGAGCTGTACGTGTGCTGAATGCGGAGGTGACGTCCGTTTGGCGCTAGATCGGAACGGATCGTGTGACGGATCGCGAGACGGTTCGTGGGAAGGTTCGAGGGACGTGAAGACGTTCCACTACATCAACCGCGTTTCTTAACGCTTCCCGCTGAGTGATCTACAAGGGTACGTAGATCAAATCTCCACTCGTAGATGGACATCACCATGATAAGTCTTTGTGTCCGTAGGAATTTTTTTGTTTCCCATGCAACGTTCCCAACAGTGGAATCATGAGCTAGGTTCATGCGTAGATGTTATCTCGAGTAGAACACAAAAGGTTTTGTGAACGGTGATGTTCGATTTGCTGCCCTCCTTAGTCTTTTCTTGATTTAGCGGTATTGTTGGATTGAAGCGGCCCGGACGGACATAACTCGTACGCTTATGAGAGACTGGTTTGATCGATTGACATGCAACCTCGTTGCATAAAGATGACTAGCGGGTGCTTGTTTCTTCAACTTTAGTTTAATTGGTTTTGACCGAGGCGGTCCTTGGAGAGAGGTTAAATAGAAATTTGCACATCTCAGTTGTGGTTTTTACGTAAGTAAGATGCGATCATACTAGATACCCATAGCAGCCATGTAAAACATACAACAACAAATTAGAGGACGTCTAACTTGTTTTTGCAGGGTATGCTTGTGATATGATATGGCCAATGACGTGATGTGATATATTGGATGTATGAGATGATCATGTTGTAATAGTTAATATCGACTTGCACGTCGATGCTACGGCAACCGACAGCAGCCATAGGGTTGTCTTTAAACTAATGTTTGTGTTTGCAGATGCGTTTACTATATTGCTAGGTCGTAGCTTTAGTAGTAATTGCATAGATAGCACGACAACCTCGATGGCGGCACGATGATGGAGATCATGGTGTGGCGCCGGTGACAAGAAGATCATGCCGGTGCTTTGGTGATGGAGATCAAAGAATCACAAGAGGATGGCCATATCATGTCACTTATGAATTGCATGTGATGTTAATCCTTTTATGCACCTTATTTTGCTTAGAACGAAGGTAGCATTATAAAATGATTTCTCACTAAAATTTCAAGATGAAATTGTGTTCTCCCCGACTGTGCACCGTTGCAACAGTTCATCGTTTCGAGACACCACGTGATGATCGGGTGTGATAGACTCAACGTTCACATACAACGGGTGCAAAACAGTTGCACATGCAGAACACTCGGGTTAAACCTGACGAGCCTAGCATGTGCATACATGGCCTCAGAACGCATGAGACCGAAAGGTTGAGCATGAATCGTATAGTTGATATGATTAGCATGAAGATGCTTACCACTGAAGCTATTCTCAACTCACGTGATGATCAGACTTGAGTTAGTGAATTTGGATCATGTACCACTCAAATGACTAGAGAGATGTACTTTTTGAGTGAGAGTTTATTAAGTAATTTGATTAGTTAAACTCTAATTATCATGAACATAGTCAAAAGGTCTTTGCGAATTATGATGTAGCTTGCGCTATAGATCTATTGTTTTTTATATGTTGATAGAGAAAATTTAGTTGAAAGATGATAGTAGTAACTTTGCGGACTGAGTCCGTAAAACTGAGAATTATCCTCATTGCTGCGCAGAAGGCTTATATCCTTAATGCACCACTCGGTGTGCTGCACCTCGAGCGTCGTCTGACGATGTTGCGAACATCTGACATACACGTTTTTGATGACTACGTGATAGTTAAGTGCGTAATACTTAATGGCTTAGAAGCAAGGCGCCGAACACATTTTGAAACGTCACGGAACATAAGAGATGTTCTAAGAGATGAAATTGAGATTTCATGCTAGTGCCCTTATTGAGAGGTATGAGACCTTCGACAAGATTCTTTGTCTACAAAGTAAAGGAGAAAAACTCAATTGTTGAGCATGTTCTCAGATTGTCTGAGTACAACAATCGCTTGAATCAAGTGGGAGTTAATCTTCCAGATGAGATAGTGATCGTTCTCCAAAGTCACTGTCACTAAGCTGCTAGAGCTTCGTGATGAACTATAACACATCAATGATAGATATGATTATCCTTGAGCGGTTCACAATGTTTGACACTTCGAAAGTAGAAATCAAGAAGGAGCATCAATTGTTGATGGTTAGTAAAACCACTAGTTTCAAGAAGGGCAAGGGCTGGAAGGGATAATTCATGAAGTGGCAAACCAGTTGTTGCTCTAATGAAGGTACACAAGATTGAACCCAAACCCGAGACTAAGTGCTTCTGTTATGAGGGGAACGGTCACTGAGGCGGAGCTACCCTAGATACTTGGTAGATAAGAAGGCTGGCAAAGTCGACAGAAGTATATTTGATATACATGATATTGATGTGTACTTTACTAGTACTAATACTAGCACGAGGGTATTAGATACCGGTTCGATTGCTAAGTGATTGGTAACTCGAAATAAAAGCTACGGAATAAACGGAGACTAGCTAAAGGCGAGGTGACGATAAGTGTTGGAAGTGTTTACAAGGTTGATGTGATCAAACATCGCACGGTCCCTCTACCATCGGGATTGGTGTTAGACCTAAATAATTGTTATTTGGTGTTTGCGTTGAGCATGAACATGATTGGATCGTGTTTATTGCAATACGATTATTCATTTAAAGAGAATAATGGTTATTCTATTTGCTTGAATAATTACCTTCAATGGTTTATTGAATCTCGATCGTAGTCTTACACATGTTCATAATATTGATGCCAAAAGATATAAAGTAATAATGATAGTACCACTTACTTGTGGCACTGCCGCTTGAGTCATGTTGGTGTAAAATGCATGAAAAAGCTCCATCCTAACGGATCTTTGTACTCACTCATTTTTGAAACGTTTGAGACATGCAAACCACACCTGTTGGTATAACGCATGAAGAAACTCCATGCAGATGGATCGTTTGGACTCACTTGATTTCGAATCACTTGAGACATGCAAATCATACCACATGGAACAAGAAAGTAGCTTGTTGGAAGTAATACATTTTTATGTGTGCAGTCCAATGAGTGATGAGGCACGTAGTGGATATCGTTATGTTCGTACTTCACTGATGATTTGAGTAGATACATGAGTATTTACTTGATGAATCGCAAGTCTGAAATATTGAAAAGTTCAAAGCTGTTTTAGAGTGTAGATCATCGTGACAAGAGGATAAATTGTCTACGATATGATCATAGAGATGAATATCTGAGTTGCGAGGTTTGGTACACAGTTGAGACAATGTGGAAATTTTTTCGAATTCATGCCACCTGGAACACCATAGTGTGATGGTGTGTCCGAACGTCATAGCCGCGCCCTATTTGATATGGTGCATGCTATGATGTCTCTTATCGAATTACCACTATCATTTATGGGTTATGCATTAGAGACAACCGCATTCACTTTAAATAGGGCACCGCATATTTCTGTTGAGATGACACGGTATATACTATGGTTTGGAGGAACCTAAGCTGTCATTTCTTAAATAATTGGGGCTGCGATGCTTATGTGAAAAGGTTTCAGTCTGATAAGCTCGAAACCAAAGCAGATAAATGCATCTTCATAGGATATCCAAAACAGTTGGGTACATCTCCTATCTCAGATCCGGAAGCGAAGTTTTTGTTTCTAGAAACAGGTCCTTTCTCGAGGAAAGGTTTCTCTCGAAAGAATTGAGTGGGAGGGTGGTGGAACTTGATGAGGTTACTGAACCGTCACTTCAACCAGTGTGTAGCAGGGCGCAGGAAGTTGTTCCTATGGCGCCTATACCAATTGAAGTGGAGACTAGTGATGATGATCATTGAGCTTCGGATCAAGTTACTACAAACCTCGTAGGTCGACAAGGTCGCGTACTACTACAGAGTGGTACGGTAACCTTGTCTTGGAGGTCATGTTGTTGAACAACAATGAACCTACGAGCTATGGAGAACCGATGGTGGGCCCGGATTCCGACAAATGGTTGGAGGCCATGAAATCCGAGAGAGAATCCATGTATGAAAACAAAGTGTGGACTTTGGAAGAACTACTTGATGGTCGTAGGACTGTTAAGTAAAGATGGATCTTTAAAGGGAAGACACGCGATGATGGTGAAAAGTCACCATTAAGAAAAGCTCGACTTGTCGCAAGTATGTTTCCGATAAGTTCAAAGAATTGACTATGATGAGTCTTTCTCACTCGTAGCGATGCTAAAAGTCTATTGGAATTAAGTTAGTAGTTGTTGCATTGTTTATGAAATATTGCACATAGGATGTCAAAACATTGTTTCCTCAACGGTTTCCTTGAGGAAAGGTTGTATGTGATACAACCAGAAGGTTTTGTCGATCCTAAGGATGTTAACAAGTATGCAAGCTCCAGCAATCCTTTGATGGACTAGTGCAAGCATCTCGGACTTGGAATATACGCATTGATGAGATGATCAAAGCTTTTGGGTTTGTACAAAGTTTATGAGAAACTTGTATTTCCAAAGAAGTGAGTGGGAGCACTATAGAATTCCTGATAAGTATATGTGGTTGACATATTGTTGATCGGAAGTAATGTAGAATTTCTGTAAAGCATAAAGGGTTGTTTGAAAGGAGTTTTTCAAAGGAAGACCTGGATAGAGCTACTTGAGCATTGAGCATCAAGATCTATAGAGATAGATAAAAACGCTAAATAGAACTTCCAATGTAATGCATGCCTTGACAGGTTTCTGAAGGAGTTCAAAATAGATCAGTAAAGTGTTGGAAATATGCCCTAGAGGCAATGATAAATAGTTATTATTGTATTTCCTGTTTAAAGATAATCATTTATTATCCATGCTATAATTGTATTGAATGAAAACATAAATACATACTTGACAAATTAAACGTTAGTTTTATCCCGCATTTTTTCAAGCCTAAACCATAATTATTTTAAAGTGCCTATTCACCCCCCTCTAGGCGACATCCACGTCCTTTCAGAGAGGACGTGAATATTTGCAAAGTGCACATGGATCTGAATGTAACAGACCCGCTGACTAAACCTCTTCCACGGGCAAAACATGATCAACACCAGAACTGTATGGGTGTTCGATTTATTACAATGTAAATCGCATGGCGATGTGAGGACTAAATTATTGACTCTAGTGCAAGTGGGAGACTGTTGGAAATATGCCCTAGAGGCAATGATAATTAGTTATTATTACATTTCCTGTTTAAAGATAATCGTTTATTATCCATGCTATAATTGTATTGAATGAAAACATAGATACATGTGTGGATACATAGACAAAACAATGTCCCTAGCAAGCCTCTAGTTGGCTAGCTAGTTGATGAAAGATAGTCAAGGTTTTCTGGCTATATGCAAGTGTTGTCACTTGATAACTGGATCACATCATTAGGAGAATCATGTGATAGACTAGACCCAAACTATGAACGTAGCATATTGATCGTGTCGTTTTATTGCTATTGTTTTCTGCTTGTCAAGTATTTGTTCCTATGACCATGAGATCATATAACTCATTGGCACTGGAGGTATACCTTGTGTGCATCAAACGTCACAACAAAACTTGGTGACTATAAAGGTGCTCTACAGGTATCTCCGATGGTGTCCGTTGAGTTAGTATGGATCAAGACTGGGGATTTGTCACTCCGTGTGACGAAGAGGTATCTCCGAGCTCACTCGGTAATACAACATCTCTCACTAAAATTTCAAGACGAAATTGTGTTCTCCCTGACTATGCACCGTTGCTACAGTTCGTCGTTTCGAGACACCACGTGATGATCGGGTGTGATAGACTCAACGTTCACATACAACGGGTGCAAAACAGTTGTACACGCGGAACACTCGGGTTAAGCTTGACGATCCTAGCATGTGCAGACATGGCCTCGGAACACATGAGACCGAAAGGTCGAGCATGAATCGTATAGTTGATATGATTAGCATAGAGATGCTTACCACTGAAACTATTCTCAACTCACGTGATGATCGGACTTGAGTTAGTGAATTTTGAGTGGGAGTTTAGCAAGTAATTTGATTATTTAAACTCTAATTATCTTGAACATAGTCTAAGTCCACTTTGAAAATATTTGTGTTGTAGATCAATGGCTCACGCGACAGTCACTCTGAATTTTAATACGTTCCTAGAGAAAGCTAAGTTGAAAGATGATGGAAGCAACTTTGTAGACTGGATTCGTAATCTTAAGTTGCTCCTGCAAGCTGGGAAGAAGGATTATGTCCTTAATGCTGTGCTAGGAGATGAACCACCCGCCGGGGATGTCCAAGATGTTAAGAATGCTTTGTTAGCACGCAAGGAGGACTACTCAGTAGTTGAATGTGCAGTCTTGTATGGCTTAGAGCCGGGACTTCAATGTTGCTTTGAGCGTCATGGAGCATTTGAGATGTTCCAGGAGTTGAAGTTTGTCTTTCAGAAGAACGCCCGGATCGAGAGGTATGAGACCTCCGATAAATTCAATGCTTCCAAGATGGAGGAGAATTCGTCTGTCAATGAAAATGTGCTCAAAATGTCTGGGTACTCAAACCGTCTAGCTGAGCTGGGGATTGAACTCCCGCAAGAGGCTATCACTAACAGAATTCTTCAATCATTGCCACCAAGCTACAAGAGCTTTGTGTTGACCTATAACATGCAAGGGATGAACAAGTCACCCGGCAAGTTATTCGCGATGCTAAAAGTCGCAGAGTTAGAACTCCGTAAAGAGCATCAAGTGTTGATGGTGAATAAGAGCACTAGTTTCAAGAGAAATGACAAAGGAAAGAAGGGTAATTCAAAGAAGAGCGGCAAGCCTGTTGCCAACCCAACAAAGAAACCCAAAGTTGGACCTAAGCCTGAAACGGAGTGTTATTATTGCAAGGGTATGGGTCACTGGAAGCGCAACTGCCCCAAATATCTGGCTGATAAGAAGGCGGTCAAGGAAAAATCAGGTATATTCGATATACATGTTATTGATGTGTACTTAACCAGCTCTCGTAGTAGTGCCTGGGTATTCGATACCGGTTCTGTTGCTCATATTTCCAACTCGAAACAGGAACTGCGGAATAAGCGAAGGCTGGGGAAAGATGAAGTGACGATGCACGTGGGAAATGGTTCCAAGGTTGATGCAATCACCGTCGGCACAGTTTCACTTCAGTTACCATCAGGATTAGTTATGAACTTAAATAATTGTTATTTAGTGCCTGTGTTAAGCATGAACATTATATCTGGACCTTGTTTATTGTGAGACGGTTACTCGTTTAAGTCAGAGAATAATGGTTGTTCTATTTCTATGAGTAATATATTTTATGGTCATGCACCCAATGTGAGAGGATAGTTCATATTGAATCTTGATAGCGATGATACACATATACATAAAAATGAGACCAAAAGAGTTCGAGTTAACAATGATAGCGCCATGTTTTTATGGCACTACCGCTTAGGTCATATTGGTGTAAGGCGCATGAAGAAACTCCATACCGATGGACTTTTGGAGTCACTTGACTTTGATTCACTTGACACGTGTGAACCATGCCTTATGGGCTAGATGACTAAGACTCCGTTCTCCGAAACAATGGAGCGTGCAAGTGACTTGTTGGAAATCATACATACCGATGTATGCGGTCCGATGAGTGTGGAGGCGCGCGGTGGATATCGTTATTTTCTCACCTTCACTGACGATTTGAGTAGATATGGTTATGTCTACTTGATGAAGCACAAGTCTGAAATGTTTGAGAAGTTCAAGCAATTTCAGAGTGAAGTTGAAAATCATCGTAACAAGAAGATCAAGTTCCTACGTCTGATCGTGGGGGTAAATATCTGAGTTTTGAGTTTGGTGCTCACTTAAGACAATGTGGAATTGTTTCACAGTTGACACCGCCTGGAACACCACAGCGTAATGGTGTGTCCGAACGTCGTAAACGTACTTTATTAGTGATGGTGCGATCTATGATGTCTCTTACCGATTTGTCGTTATCGTTTTGGGGTTATGCATTAGAGACAGCTCCATTCACTTTAAATAGGGCACCATCAAAATCCGTTGAGACGACACCATACGAACAGTGGTATGGCAAAAGACCAAAATTGTCGTTTCTTAAAGTTTGGGGATGTGATGCTTATGTCAAAAAGCTTCAACCTGAAAAGCTGGAACCCAAAGCGGAAAAGTGCATCTTCATAGGTTACCCAAAAGAGACAGTTGGGTATACCTTCTATCTCAAATCCGAGGGCAAAGTGTTTGTTGCTAAAAACGAAGCTTTTCTTGAGAAGGAGTTTCTCTCGAAAGAATTGAGTGGGAAGAAGATAGAACTTGATGAGGTTGTCGAACCTCTAATCCCTCTAGATGGTGGTGCAGGGCAAGGGGAAACCCCTGTTGCTATGGCGCCGGTTGAGGAGCAAGTTGATGATGATGATCATGAAACTTCGGATCAAGTTCCTATCGGACCTTGCAGGTCGACAAGATCACGCACTGCTCCTGAGTGGTATGCTAATCCTGTCTTAACAATTATGTTGTTGGACAACAATGAACCTGCAAATTATGAAGAAGCAATGGTGGGCTCGGATTCCAACAAATGGCTGGAGGCCATGAAATCCAAGATAGGATCCATGTACGAGAACAAAGTGTGGACTTTGGAAGTACTACCTGAAGGCCGCGAGGCTATTCAGAACAAATGGATCTATAAGAAGAAGACAGACGCATACGGTAATGTGACCGTTTATAAAGCTCGACTTGTGCAAAATGGTTTTTCACAAGTTCTAGGAGTTGACTACGATGAGACTTTCTCACCGGTAGCGATGCTTAAGTCCGTCCGAATCATGTTAGCAATAGATGCCTTTTACGATTATGAAATCTGGCAGATGGATGTCAAAACGACGTTCCTTAATGGTTTTCTTAAGGAAGAGTTGTATATGATGCAACCCGAAGGTTTTGGCGATCCAAAGAATGCTAACAAAGTATGCAAGCTCCAGCGATCCATTTATGGACTGGTGCAAGCATCTCGGAGTTGGAATAAGCGCTTTGATGAGGTGATCAAAGCATTTGGGTTTATACAAGTGGTTGGAGAATCTTGTATTTACAAGAAAGTGAGTGGGAGCTCTGTGGCGTTTCTCATATTATATGTGGATGACATATTGCTGATTGGAAACAACGTGGAGCTTTTGGAGAGCATAAAGGATTACTTGAATAAAAGTTTCTCTATGAAGGACCTAGGATAAGCTGCTTACATTCTAGGCATTAAGATCTATAGGGATAGATCAAGACGCCTGATAGGACTTTCACAAAGCACATATCTTGATAAAGTTTTGAAGAAGTTCAAAATGGACCAGTCCAAGAAAGGGTTCTTGCCAGTATTACAAGGTATAAAATTGAGTAAGACTTAGTGCCCAGCAACTGCGGAAGATAGAGAACAAATGAGTTCCGCCCCTACGCTTCAGCCGTAGGTTCTATCATGTATGCAATGCTGTGCACTAGACCAGACGTCAGCTTGTCCATAAGTATGGCAGGCAGGTTTCAGAGTAATCCAGGAGTGGATCACTGGACGGCGGTCAAGAATATTCTGAAGTACCTGAAAAGGACTAAGAAAATATTTCTCGTTTATGGAGGTGACAAAGAGCTCATCGTAAAGGGTTACGTCGACGCAAGTTTTGACCCCGATCCAGATGACTCTAAGTCTCAAACCAGATACATATTTATTTTTAATGGGGGTGCGGTAAGCTGGTGCAGTTACAAGCAGAGCATCGTAGGAGATTCTACATGTGAAGAGGAGTACATGGCTGCCTCGGAGGCAGCAAAGGAGGGTGTCTGCATGAAGCAGTTCATGACAGATCTTGGAGTTGTGCCGAGCGCACTAGATCCATTAACTCTTTTATGTGACAACACTGGTGCCATTGCCTTAGCAAAGGAACCAAGGTTTCACAAGAAGACCAGACACATCAAACGACGCTTCAACCTCATCCGCGACTACGTTGAAGGAGAGTGTTAGAGCATATTTCTCCATATGTGGTTTTGGTAATTGATGACAATTCCTATGGACTAATGGTTGCCTTAAGTTATATTTATATGATTTGTCCATAGGCACTTCTTGAAGTCCATCTGTTCGGTTCAAGGAGTTTATATGATGACCAAGATGGTATTCAAGGTATTATCCAAAGAATGGTCATAGAGACACAAGGTTGATCAAGATCGTCAGACAAAGAGTAAATCAAGATGATCAACACACAAAGTGTACAAGATATACCGAGAGGGATCAAGTGATCCCATGGTATGGTAAGCATTGTCCATTACATGTTTGTGTACTAACCCATGGTCTTCGTGAGAGTTCTATGTGGGGTTAGGTGTGTTTAGATGGGCTTGCGTCTAGAGGAAGATCTCATACAACCCATGAAGGATGACGTCAAGTGGTGATCGTCATCAAGATTGCGGTGTGTAAGTTCAAGTGGATTAGCACGAAGATATCATGCGTGAAGCTTGCCGTCCATTGTGGTGGCAACGGACTTGTGAAGATATGAAGAAGAGTGGCTCACCCATAGTGAGTATGGGGGAGCAATCAAATAGTCTTCATCAAGTCAACACAATCAAGAAAGGTGGTCCATCTTGAGGAAGCCAATATCATCATCATCTAGCTCAAGAGGACGAGGTGCAAGGTATAGGTTTTCCCTTGATAGGTTTTCTGTTTTAGGATAGATTGTCGTACTGTCAAGGGGGGCTCTCAAGTGAGTAGCTTGATCGTATCGTTCGTTGAGAGCTCAAACCATTTGCATCCTTGCATCATACTTCTTGGTTCTTATTTGGTGTTTCTCTTTGTGAGTTTTATATCTTATGGTCATCTTCATGACAAGCTCGAGTTCATCGAAAACGGAGTCCATATGCATCTTCTATGATATTTTCTATGTTTGGAGTTTTTACCGGTCTTATTCAAAGAAGGGTTCTCACCTTTTTCTTATGGGACTTTTCTCACTTGTTTCTTATTGATATTTCTATCAATATTGTGTTATCCCATGTCGTTAGCTTTCAAACAAACTTGGTTTCGTTGAATTTGGAGTCCGTATGCGAAAGTTAGAGCAGTTTCAGTATCCAGCGGTAGTACCGCTCCTGGTGCCAGCGGTAGTACCGCTCTTGTAGGTGTAGTGCCGCCCCCGGAGCGGTAGTAAATTTTAACTACCGCTCCCTAGCGGTAGTACCTCTCTAGGAGCAGTAGTACCGCTCCGGGTGGGCGGTAGTACCTCTTCGGGACGGTAGTACCTCTCTCTGAGCGGTTGTTCTCCGTCGGACTTTTTGCGAAGACTTTCTCTAGCGGTAGTACCGCCACGGGCTAGCGGTAGTACCGCCAGTGGCTAGCGGTAGTACCGCTCCTCCATGAGCAGTAGTATCGCTGGGGGCAGCGGTAGTACCGCTGTGCTCGGGCTGTAAGTGGGAGTAACGGTTTGATTCTTTCCCCCACTATATAAAGGGGTCCTTCTTCCCCCTTGGTGTTTTCTTATCTCTTGAGCTCGTGTTCTTCCCCCATTGTTGACCTTCTTAGAGCTGGCTAACTCTCAATCCCTCCAATGATTCTTGCTAGTTCTTGAGGGAAAATAGAGAGGATATCTAGATCCACATCTCCACCAATCACGTTCTCCTCTATGTGAGGGGAACCCCTTGGATCTAGATATTGGAGTTCTTTGTGAGCTCCTTGTTCTTCCTCTCATATATTTCCATAGCTTTTGTTGTTGTGGAGGGATTTGAGTGTGAGGGACTTGACCACTTCATGCGTTCTTGCCATTGCATTAATTGCATCGGTTTGAGTTCTCCACGGTGATACGTGGAAGTGAGAAGTTGAGAAGCTTATTACCCTTTGGTACTTATTACCCTAGAAATTGTTCTTCATGGATGCTTTGGCGTCCTAGAAGCTTGGTGGTGTCTCGAAGCTTAATCATTCTGGTGTAAAGCTTTGGGCAAGCGTCGGGGTCTCCAATTAGGTTGTGTAGATTGCCCCGAGCAATTGGTACGGGTACCGGTATCCACCCCCGAGGGTTGCCATTTGTACGGGTTCGGTGACCGCCCTCAAGGGTCCCTTAGTGGAATCACGACATCTTGCATTGTGCAAAGGCGTGAGGAGATTACGGTGGCCTTAGTGGCATCTTGGGGAGCATTGTGCCTCCACACCACTCCAATGGAGATTAGCATCTGCAAGGCTGTGAACTTCGGGATACATCATCGTCTCCACGTGCCTCGGTTATCTCTTACCCGAACCCTTTACTTATGCACTTTACTTTGTGATAGCCATATTGTTTATTGTCATATATCTTGCTGTCACTTAGTTGTTTATCTTGCTTAGCATAAGTTGGTTGTGCACATAGGTGAACCTAGTTGTTTTAGGTTTTGTGATTGACAAATTAAACGTTAGTTTTATCCCGCATTTCTTCAAGGCTAAACCATAATTATTTTAAAGCGCCTATTCACCCCCCTCTAGGCGACATCCACGTCCTTTCAGAGAGGACGTGAATATTTGCAAAGTGCACACGGATCTGAATGTAGGAGACCCGCTGACTAAACCTCTTCCACGGGCAAAACATGATCAACACCAGAACTGTATGGGTGTTTGATTTATTACAATGTAAATCGCATGGCGATGTGAGGACTAGATTATTGACTCTAGTGCAAGTGGAAGACTCTTGGAAATACGCCCTGGAGGCAATGATAAATAGTTATTATTATATTTCCTGTTTAAACATAATCGTTTATTATCCATGCTATAATTGTATTGAATGAAACATAGATACATGTGTGGATACATAGACATAACAATGTCCCCAGCAAGCCTCTAGTTGGCTAGCCAGTTGATCAAAGATAGTCAAGGTTTTCTGGCTATATGCAAGTGTTGTCACTTGATAACTGGATCACATCATTAGGAGAATCATGTGATGGACTAGACCCAAACTATGAACGTAGCATATTGATCGTGTCGTTTTATTGCTATTGTTTTCTGCTTGTCAAGTATTTGTTCCTATGACCATGAGATCATATAACTCACTGGCTCCGGAGGTATACCTTGTGTGCATCAAACGTCACAACGTAACTGGGTGACTATAAAGGTGCTCTACAGGTATCTCGGAAAGTAACCCTTGAGTTAGTATGGATCAAGACTGGGATTTGTCACTCCGTGTGACGGACAGGTATCTCGGGGCCCACTCGGTAATACAACATCACACACAAGCCTTGCAAGCAATGTGACTAAGTGTAAGTCACGGGATCTTGTATTACGGAATGAGTAAAGTGACTTGCCGGTAACGAGATTGAAATAGGTATGCGGATACCGACGATCGAATCTCGGGCAAGTAACACACCGAAGGACAAAGGGAATGACATACATGATTATATGAATCCTTGACACTGAGGTTCAACCAATAAGATCTTCGGAGAATATGTAGGATCCAATATGGGCATCCATGTCCCGCTATTGGATATTGACTGAGGAGTGCCTCGGGTCATGTCTACACAGTTCTCGAACCCGCGGCGTCTGCACACTTAAGGTTCGATGATGTTTTAGTATAGTTGAGTTATATGTGTGGTTACCGAATGTTGTTTGGAGTCCCGGATGAGATCATGAACGTCACGAGGGTTTCCGGAATGGTCCGAAAATGAAGATTGATATATAGGACGGTTTGATTTGGTCACTGGAAAGTTTCGGGCATTACCGGCAGTGTACCGGGAGAGACGAATGGGTTCCGGGTGTTTACCGGGTGGGGCCCACCCACCCGGGAGTGAGCCCAAGGCCCTAGGGTGGCGCACCAAGATCCTTATTGGGCTGGTGGAGTCAACCCATGAAGGCTATGGCGCCAGAAGCAAAAATACCAAAGGAAAGAAAGAAAGGAGAGGGAGGTGGGAAGGAAGGAGTGGACTCCTTTCCGACGAAACCGAATTGGGGTTGGAGTCCAACTCCTCCCCCTTGGCCGGCGCACCCTTGAGGGCCTTGTGCCCCAAGGCTAGCCCCTCCCCTCCTCTTATATATATTGGTGGTTTAGGGATTTTTGAGACACAACTTCGCCACGTGCAACTCTAGCCTATTCCACATAGTTTTACCTCTAGATCGGATTTCTGCGGAGCTCGGGCAGAGCCCTGCAGGAGTATATCATCACCACCACCGGAGCGCCGTCATGCCTCCGGAGAACTCATCTACTTCTCCATCTTGCTTGCTGGATCAAGAAGGCCGAGATCATCGTCGAGTTGTACGTGCGCTGAACGCGGAGGTGCCACCCGTTCGGTGCTAGATCGGAACGAATCGTGGGACGGATCGCAAGACGGTTCGTGGGATGGTTCGAGGGACGTGAAGACGTTCCACTACATCAACTGCGTTTCTTAACGCTTCCCGCTGAGAGATCTACAAGGGTACGTAGATCTAATCTCCACTCGTAGATGGACATCACCATGATAGGTCTTTGCGTGCGTAGGATTTTTTTTGTTTCCCATGCAACGTTCCCCAACAACAACCAACCCCCGTCTTCAGCGGCTACACACAAAAAAACACTTGCACCCAACACAAGCAAGAGGATTGTCAATCCCCTTGGACTCGTTATTTGCAAGCTTATGAGTAGTGTGGTTGGTAGTAGATAATTATAAATCGCAAATAAAATAAAAATTAAATAAGAACATCAAGATATTATAGGTCTGTAAACTTATAAGTGAATAGACCCAGGGACCATAGTTTTCCCTAGTGGCATAACTCATGAAAGTAAGCATACGATGGGTAGACAAATTATTGTTGGCAATCGATAGAAAAGTGGATAGTTATGCGATGTTCACGACAATGATCAGGTGTATATATGCATCACGTCCATAAGCAAATATGTGACTCCTGCGTGCACCTATTATGATTACTCCACACATCGACCGCTATCCAGCAAGCATCTAGAGTATTAACTAAAATAGAGTAGTGCTCGGAGAATGATGCCATGATGTAGACAGAGAATTCAATTAATATGAACTAACCCCGTCGTTTTTATCCTTAGTGGCAATAATACAAAGACGTATCTTGTCCCCTTCTGTCACTGGGATATACAAACCTGTCAGATTGAACCCACTACAACACACCCTCTCACTGAAGATAGATCAATCTACTTGACCAAAGCAAATCAATAGATCAGAGAGATTTACGAAGCTATGATGATCATGAACATAACAATCATAAAAAATTCAGAGAAGACTCAAATATTTATCATGAATAACCTCAGCATAAACCCACAATTCATGTGGTCCCAACAAATGCACCGCACAAAAGAATTACATCGGATAGATCAAAGGGAATATGCGATGATCATTATATTGAAGATAAAGAGAGAGAGAGAGAGAGAGAGAGAGAGAGAGAGATAGCCATATAGGTACTAACTATGGACCTATAGGTATGTAGTGAACTACTCACACATCACCATGGGAGCAACAAGGATGACATAGAGGCCCTCCATGATCGACCCCCCTGCGACAGGGCACCGCAATAGGGCTCCAGATGGGCACACGGCGGAATAGAATCTTGCGGTGTGGAAAAGTGTTTTGGGTGGCTCACTAGGGTTTTTGGGATACATGTGAATTTATAAGACGAAGAGGTACGCCAGGAGGCAGTCGAGGGGAGCACGAGGCAACCAGGCGCACCCTAGCCCCCTGGTCCTGCCTGGTTGAGTGGTGCTCCTCTCGTCAGGCCTCTGGACTCCTGCCGACGCTTTCAGATCTTCCTTTTGTCCAGAAAAAATCACCAAAAAAGTTTCATTGCAATTGAATTTTGTTTTGTACTGTAAACCTAAAAAGCCAAAAACATGCAGAAAATAACAAGCGGCACTGGGCACTGGGTTAATAGGTTAGTGCTAAAAAATAATATTAATTGATATATAAACACCCAAAAAGCATCCTAGAATGATAACATAATAGCATAGAATAAAAAATATAGATACATTGGAGATGTATCAATCATCACCATGAGTCGATCCTCCTCAATGGTCCTCTCGTCCTTCCACTTTTGCTCCTCTAGGGCAATCTTGCACTCCTCAAAGTAACACCTATTCTCCCACTTCTTCTCCTTGTGCTTCTCTTTCTCCTCGGCCTAGGAAAATTTAGCATCCCAACACTAGGCTAACATGGTCTCTTTCATCTTGTCCATCTCACCAATTTGATCTCTCAAAGTGATTGCCCTGGTCTTCCTCTTCACTCTTGCTTTATCCTTCTTGTTTCCATCTGGTTTGTCCTTATTTCACCCTTCTCTTGGTGCATCATCGCTATCATCATTATCATCATCTTCCAATTTGATACCTTTCTTCGGGGCATTCTTTGTCCCTCAGCCTTCACCTCTCATCATCCCAAAACCATTGCCAACAATGAGGAAGATTGAATGACGTACGTTGTTGCCCGGGGTTTTATTATAGTACTCATTGACGATGCGATCCTACACACAAAAAATTGATACAAGTATGAGTTCTGCACTTGCTTCATATCAACACGGAGCCAAAGCCATCAAGACGAAGAAATACTAACAAAATCATCACCAGTGATGCCACATGGAGGTGGATTTCGCATGTGATCCAAGCATCCTCTCCATCAGACTCATTTTTTATGGTGTCCCAATAGCCTTGAAGTGACTTCGAGCTCTGGCCGAAAGGGAATGCCATCATTTGGTGGAATTTGTCCACGACCCTTTGCCAATAGGTTCCATAGCTTTGTCCGTTGCCGATCATAACATCAAGAGAATACTCTCCCATGCTTGAACTAAGCACAAATCCTTCGTCTTCGTGTAGTTGTCCGTCCTCCCCACTTGAGCATCACATTCGGCCCCGTCGATCACTTGCACTTCATCACCATTGTCATTCTCTTGATTCACCTCCGCCTCGACCTTAACATAAGTCGAATCGAAATCACCAAGTGGGCACTCAAATGCACCACGCTCTCGACCAACATCTCAGTATATGTGGAGGGCACATCTTGGGTACAAAATTTAACCGGCAAAGCTCAAACTAGTGTCCTGAACGGCCGAAGCATAGATCACCGGAGCAAAAAAGCAAAAGAATGAAATTTATACCTCCCGCCTGTTTCATCGAACATGTTGTAGGCATACCAGCGGAGCCGCCGTGAATGTGGATGCCATGGATGGACGATGGTGGAGGAGGAGCCCAAACCCTTGTCGAGATCACCTTCTTCCTCAGGGCCTTCGTCCTTGCATTGGATGGGACGATGAAGGGGGTTTTTTTCCTCGTACCCACGGCCTTGACAGGTACCACCAGAGGAAGACTGAAAGTTGGTGGTGCCGCAGGAGGTGCGCTGCCTTGGATGATGTGGTTCCCCTGCCTCTTCCTCTTTATGGCAACGACGGAAGGGGTTTGGCCATGGGAAGCGCGGGCGGACGGAGCGACGGTGGTGGAGCAGGCAGCGACACATGATATGGGGTACTCAGGGGTGGCGAGTTGTCATGCCCAAGATGCGACCCTATCCTCAATTTGGCACGAAGGTCTCGTTAGGGATAGAAGCGCATCTCGTCGTGTCGCAAGAATGGATATCGTTACAAGTACATGTACTGAAAAGAACAGATATATATATAATTGGCTTACACTCGCCACAAGCTACATCAGAGTCACATCAGTACATTACATAACCACCAAGAATAAGAGCAGGGTCCGATTACGGACGAAAACAAACGAGAAAAGAAGAACGACGTCCATCCTTGCTATCCGAGGCTGCCGACCTGGAACCCATCCTAGATCGATGAAGAAGAAGAAGAAGAAGAACCAACTCCAAATGAATAATCTGTTGGGTAACGTAGCATAAAATCAAAATTTTCCTACGCATATTCAGATCTTCCTGTGGAGAGACCAGCAATGAGAGAGGGGTAAGAGCATCTTCATACCTTTGAAGATGTCTAAGCGGAAGCGTTGCTAGAACGCGGTTGATGGAGTTGTACTCGCAGCGATTCCGATCTAGTGCCGAACTACTGCACCTCCGCGTTCAACACACGTGCAGCCCGGTGACGTCTCCCGCTCCTTGATCCAGCAAGGAGGAGGGAGAGGTTGGGGAAGAACTCCAGCAGCACGATGGCATGGTGTCGACGGAGAGACGAGGTCTCCCGGCAGGGCTTCGCCAAGCACCGACAGAGAGGAGGAGGAAGAGAAGCAGGGCTGCGCCGAGAGAGAGGGAAAACCGTGTGTCTCAATGGCCAAAACCCCTATCTATTTATAGGAGGAGGGGGAGGGGGTGCTCCACCCCTAGGGTTTCCCCCTAGGTGGTGCGGCAGCCACCAGATGGGAGGGGGGCGGCGGCCAGGGCAGGGAAAAGGGGGGCGCACCCTAGGTGGGCCTTGGGCCTCATCTGCGCCTAGGGTTTCCCCCCTCCCCCCTTCTCTCGTGCGCATGGGCTGGGTGGGGGGTGCACCAGCCCACCTAGGGGCTGGTTCCCTTCCCCACATAGCCCATCTAGCCTCCCGGGGTCGTTGCCCCCCTTCGGTGGTCCCCCGGGGCCACCTCCGGTGGACCCGGTACGTTACCGGTGACGCCCGAAACACTTCCGGTGTCCAAAACCATCCGTTCTATATATCAATCTTTACCTGCGGACCATTCCGGAGCTCCTCGTGACGTCCGGGATCTCATCCGGGACTCCGAACAACTTTAGATAACCTCGTATAACAATTCCCTATAACCCTAGCGTCATCGAACCTTAAGTGTGTAGACCCTACGGGTTCAGGAGACAGTTAGACATGACCGAGACACCTCTCTGGCCAATAACCATCAGCGGGGTCTGAATACCCATGGTGGCTCCCACTCGCTCCATGATGATCTCATCGGATGAACCACGATGTGAAGGATTCAATCAATCCCGTATACGATTCCCTTTGTCTGTCGGTGTAGAACTTGCCCGAGATTCGATCGTCGGTATACCTATACCTTGTTCAATCTCGTTACCGGTAAGTCTCTTTACTCGTTCCGTAGCACGTCATCGTGTGACTAACCCCTTAGTCACATTGAGCTCATGATGATGTTCTACCGAGTGGGCCCAGAGATACCTCTCCGTCACACGGAGTGACAAATCCCGATCTCGATTCGTGCCAACCCAACAGATACTTTCGGAGGTACCCGTAGTGCACCTTTATAGTCACCCAGTTACGTTGTGACGTTTGATACACCCAAAGCACTCCTACGGTATCCAGGAGTTGCACAATCTCACGGTCAAAGGAAAAGATACTTGACATTATAAAATCTTTAGCATACGAACAATACGATCTAGTGCTACGCTTAGGATTGGGTCTTGTCCATCACATCATTCTCCCAATGATGTGATCCCGTTATCAATGACAACTAATGCCCATGATCAGGAAACCATGATCATCTATTGACTAACGAGCCAGCCAACTAGAGGCTTGCTAGGGACACATTGTGATCTATTTATTCACACATGTATTACTGTTTCCTGTTAATACAATTATAGCATGAACAATAGACGATTATCATGAACAAGGAAATATGATAATAACCATTTTATTATTGCCTCTACGGCATATTTCCAATAGTCTCCCACTTGCACTAGAGTCAATAATCTAGTTACATTGTGATGTGTCGAACACCCGTAGCATTATGGTGTTGATCATGTTTTGCTCGTGGAAGAGGTTTAGTCAACGGGTCTGCAATATTCAGATCCGTGTGTACTTTACAAATATCTATCACTCCACTCTGGACATGGTCCTGGATGGAGTTGTAGCGGTGTTTGATGTGCTTCGTCTTCCGGTGAAACCTGGGCTCCTTGGCTGTGGCAATGGCTCCAGTGTTATCACCGAAGAGTGTCATTGGACCCGACGCGCTTGGAACTACTCCAAGGTCGGTGATGAGCTCCTTCATCCAAATTCCTTCATGAGCCGCTTCTGAAGCAGCTATGTACTCCGCTTCACATGTAGATGCTGCCACAACTTCTTGCTTGCTGCTGCACCAGCTCACTGCCCCACCATTCAACACATATATGTATCCGGTTTGTGACTTAGAGTCATCCGGATCTGTGTCGAAGCTAGCGTCGACGTAACCCTTTACGACGAGCTCTTCGTCACCTCCATAAACGAGAAACATTTCCTTAGTCCTTTTCAGGTACTTAAGGATATTCTTGACCGTTGTCCAGTGTTCCATGCCTGGATCACTTTGGTACCTCCCTACCAAACTTATGGCAAGGTTTATATCAGGTCTGGTACACAGCATGACATACATTAGAGATCCCACGGCTGAAGCATAGGGGACAGAACTCATCTTCTCTCTATCTGCTGCCGTGGTCGGCGACTGAGTCTTACTCAATCTCATACCTTGCAAAACTGGCAAGAACCCTTTCTTTGAGTTTTCCATATTGAACTTGTTCAATATCTTATCAAGGTATGTACCTTGCGAAAGACCTATGAGGCGTCTTGATCTATCTCTATAGATCTTGATGCCTAATATGTATGCAGCTTCTCCAAGGTCCTTCATTGAAAAACTCTTGTTCAAATAGGCCTTTATGCTCTCCAACATCTCTATATTATTCCCCGTCAATAATATGTCATCCACATATAGTATGAGGAAAGCTACAGAGCTCCCACTCACTTTCTTGTACAGACAGGCTTCTCCGTAAACCTGTATGAACCCAAACGCTTTAATCACCTCATTAAAGCGAATGTTCCAACTCCGAGATGCTTGCACCAGCCCATAGATGGAGCGCTGGAGCTTGCAAACTTTGTTAGCACCCTTAGGGTCGACAAAACCTTCTAGTTGCATCATATACAACTCTTCCTTAAGGTTCCCGTTAAGGAACGCTGTTTTGACGTCCATTTGCCAAATTTCATAATCATAAAAGGCGGCAATTGCTAACATGATTCGAACTGATTTCAGCTTCACTACGGGAGAGAAAGTCTCTTCGTAGTCAACTCCTTGAATTTGTCGAAAACCCTTTGCGACAAGTCGAGCTTTGTAAACGGTTACGTTACCGTTTGCATCAGTCTTCTTCTTGAAGATCCATTTATTTTCTATGGCTCGCCGATCATCGGGCAAGTCCACCAAAGTCCATACTTTGTTTTCATACATGGATCCTATCTCGGATTTCATAGCCTCAAGCCATTTGTTGGAATCTGGGCCCGCCATTGCTTCTTCATAGTTCGAAGGTTCACCGTTGTCTAACAACATGATTTCCATCATAGGGTTGCCGTACCACTCTGGTGCGGAGCGTGCCCTTGTGGACCTTCGCGGTTCAGTACTAACTTGATCCGGAGCTTCATGATCATCATCATTAACTTCCTCTTCAGTCGGTGTAGGCGCCACAAGAACAACTTCCCGCGCTGCGCTACTATCCTGTTCGAGAGGGGGTGTAATTACCTCATCAAGTTCTACTTTCCTCCCACTTACTTCTTTTGAGAGAAACTCTTTCTCTAGAAAGGATCCGTTCTTGGCAACAAAGGTTTTACCTTCGGATCTAAGATAGAAGGTATACCCAATAGTTTCCTTAGGGTATCCTATGAATACGCATTTCTCCGCTTTGGGTTCGAGCTTTTCTGGTTGAAGTTTCTTCACATAAGCATCGCAGCCCCAAACATTAAGAAATGAAAACTTAGGTTTCTTGTCAAACCATAGTTCATACGGTGTCGTCTCAACGGATTTAGACGGTGCCCTATTTAAAGTGAATGCTGCAGTTTCTAATGCGTACCCCGAAAATGATAGCGGTAAGTCGGTGAGAGACATCATAGATCGTACCATATCTAATAAAGTGCGATTAGGATGTTCAGACACTCCGTTGCGCTGCGGTGTGCCAGGCGGCGTCAGTTGTGAAACGATTCTACACTTCCTTAGGTGTGTGCCAAACTCGTGACTCAAATATTCTCCTCCATGATCAGATCGTAGACATTTAATTTTTCTGTCACGTTGATTCTCAACCTCACTCTGAAATTCCTTGAACTTTTCAAACGTCTTAGATTTGTGCTTCATCAAGTAGATATACCCATACCTACTCAAATCATCGGTGAGAGTGAGAACATAACGATAACCACCGCGAGCTTCAACGTTCATTGGACCACACACATCAGTATGTATTATTCCCAATAAGTCGGTTGCTCTCTCCATTATTCCTGAGAATGGAGTCTTAGTCATCTTGCCCATGAGGCACGGTTCGCATGTGTCAAATGATTCAAAGTCAAGAGACTCTAATAGTCCATCAGTATGGAGCTTCTTCATGCGCTTAACGCCGATATGACCAAGGCGACAGTGCCACAAGTATGTGGGACTATTATTGTCAACTTTGCATCTTTTGGCACTCACACTATGAATATGTGTAACATCACGATCGACATTCATCAAGAATAAACCATTCACCAGCGGAGCATGACCATAAAACATATCACTCATATAAATAGAACAACCATTATTCTCTGACCTAAATGAGTAGCCGTCTCGCATTAAGCAAGACCGTGATACAATGTTCATGCTTAAAGATGGTACTAAATAACAATTATTAAGGTTTAAGACTAATCCCGACGGTAGATGTAGAGGTAGCGTGCCGACGGCGATCACATCGACCTTTGAACCATTCCCGACGCGCATCGTCACCTCGTCCTTGGCCAGTCTCCGCTTATTCCGCAGTTCCTGCTTTGAGTTGCAAATGTGAGCAACAGCACCGGTATAAAATACCCAGGAGCTACTACGAGCGCTGGTAAGGTACACATCAATAACATGTATATCACATATACCTTTAACGTTGCCGGCCTTCTTGTCCACTAAGTATTTCGGGCAGTTCCGCTTCCAGTGACCGTTTACCTTGCAATAGAAGCACTCAGTCTCAGGCTTGGGTCCGTTCTTTTTCTTCTTCCCGGCATCTGGCTTACCGGGCGCGGCAAAAGCTTTGCCGTCTTTCTTGAAGTTCTTCTTACCCTTGCCTTTCTTGAAACTAGTGGTTTTGTTGACCATCAACACTTGATGCTCTTTCTTGATTTCTACTTCTGCAGACTTGACCATCGAGTATAACTCGGGAATGGTCTTCTCCATCCCTTGCATGTTGTAGTTAAGCACAAAGCCTTTGTAGCTAGGTGGGAGAGACTGGAGGATTCTGTCAATTATAGCATCATTCGGAAGTTCGACTCCAAGTGAAGTCAGACGACCGTGTAACCCAGACATTTTGAGTATGTGCTCACTGACACAACTGTTCTCCTCCACCTTACAGCTAAAGAACTTGTCGGAGACTTCATATCTCTCGACACGGGCATGAGCTTGAAAAACTAGCTTCAGCTCCTGGAACATCTCATATGCCCCGTGTTGCTCAAAACGCCTTTGGAGCCCCGTTTCTAAACTGTATAACATGCCACATCTAACCAAAGAGTAGTCATCACTCCGCATTTGCCAGACGTTCAGAATGTCCTAGGCTGCTGCGGGAGCGGGAGGCTCACCTAGCGGCGCATCAAGGACATAAGCCTTTTTAGCTGCTTCAAGGATGAGCTTCAAGTTGCGAACCCAGTCTGCATAGTTGCTACCATCATCTTTCAGCTTGTTTTTCTCTAGGAATGCGGTGAAATTGAGGTTGACGTTGGACATCTACAATATTTATAAAGACAACTTTTAGACTAAATTCATGACAATTAAGTTAATTTAATCAAATTAAGTATGAACTCCCACTTAAATCGACATCCCTCTAGTCATCTAAGTGATACATGATCCATGTTGACTAACCCGTGTCCGATCATCACGTGAGACGGACTAGTCACCATGGTGAGCAACTTCATGCTGATCGTATTCAACCATATGACTCATGTTCGACCTTTCGGTCTCTTGTATTCGAGGTCATGTCTGTACATGCTAAGCTCATCGAGTCAACCTAGGTGTTTCGCGTGTGTAAATCTGGCTTACACCCGTTGTATGCGAACGTTGGAATCTATCACACCCGATCATCACGTGGTGCTTCGAGACAACGAGCCTTCGCAACGGTGCACACTTACGGGAATACGTTCTCGAAATTTTGAGAGGGATCATCTTATTATGCTACCGTCATTCTAAGTAATAAGATGAAAAACATGATAAACATCACAATGCAATCATATAGTGACATGATATGGCCATTATCATCTTTGCTCTTTCGATCTCCATCTTTAGGCATCGCATGATCATCATCGTCACCGGCGTGACACCATGATCTCCATCATCATGATCTCCATCATCGTGTCTCCGTGAAGTCGTCACGCCAACTACTACTATCACTACTACTATAGCTAACCGTTAGCAATGAAGTAAAAGTAGTAAGCACATGGCGTTGCATCTCATATAATAAATTAAGACAACTCCTATGGCTCCTGCCGGTTGTCATACTCATCGACATGCAAGTCGTGAAACCTATTACAATAACATGATCATCTCATACATCGTACATGCAACATCACAAATTTGGCCATATCACATCACATGTCAAACCCTGCAAAAACAAGTTAGACGTCCTCTAATTGTTGTTGCAAGTTTTACGTGGCTGGTTTGGAGTTTCTAGCAAGAACGCCTTCTTACCTACGTGACAGCTACAACGATGATATGCCAAAGCTATTTACCCTTCATAAGGACCCTTTTCATCAAATCCAATCCGACTAGAGTAGGAGAGACAGACACCCGCTAGCCACCTTTATGCACGGTGTGCATGTCTGTCGGTGGAACCAGTCTCATGTAAGCGTACGTGTAAAGTCGGTCCGGGCCGCTTCATCCCACAATACCGCCGGAAAAGAATAAGACTAGTAGCGGCAAGCAAATTGACAAATCATCGCCCACAACTTTTTTGTTCTACTCGTGCATGGAATCTACACATAGAAAACCTGGCTCGGATGCCACTGTTGGGTAACGTAGCATAAAATCAAATTTTTCCTACGCATATTCAGATCTTCCTATGGAGAGACAAGAAACGAGAGAGGGGTAAGAGCATCTTCATACCTTTGAAGATCGCTAAGCGGAAGCGTTGCTAGAACGGGGTTGATGGAGTCGTACTCGCAGCGATTCCGATCTAGTGCCGAACTACGGCACCTCCGCGTTCAACACACGTGCAGCCCGGTGACGTCTCCCGCACCTTGATCCAGCAAGGAGGAGGGAGAGGTTGGGCAAGAACTCCAGCAGCACGACGGCGTGGTGTCGATGGAGAGACGAGGTCTCCCGGCAGGGCTTCGCCAAGCACCGGCAGAGCGGAGGAGGAAGAGAAGCAGGGTTGCGCCGAGAGAGAGGGAAAACTGTGTGTCTCAATGGCCAAAACCCCTCTCTATTTATAGGAGGAAGGGGAGGGGGTGCGCCACACCTAGGGTTTCCCCCTAGGTGGTGCGGAAGCCACCAGATGGGAGGGGGCGGCGGCCAGGGCAGGGAAAAGGGGGGCGCACCCTAGGTGGGCCTTGGGCCTCATCTGCGCCTAGGGTTTCCCCCCTCCCCCCTTCTCTGGTGCGCATGGGCTGGTTGGGGGGACCACCAGCCCACCTAGGGGCTGGTTCCCTTCCCCACTTAGCCCATCTAGCCTCATGGGGTCGTTGCCCCCCTTCGGTGGTCCCCCGGGGCCACCTCCGGTGGTCCCGGTGGTCCTGGTACGTTACCGGTGACGCCCGAAACACTTCCGGTGTCCAAAACCATCCGTCCTATATATCAATCTTTACCTCCGGACCATTCCGGAGCTCCTTGTGACGTCCGGGATCTCATCCGGGACTCCGAACAACTTTCGGTAACCTCGTATAACAATTCCCTATAACCCTAGCGTCATCGAACCTTAAGTGTGTAGACCCTATGGGTTCGGGAGACAGGCAGACATGACCGAGACACCTCTCTGGCCAATAACCATCAGCGGGGTCTGAATACCCATGGTGGCTCCCACTCGCTCCATGATGATCTCATCGGATGAACCACGATGTCAAGGATTCAATCAATCCCGTATACGATTCCCTTTGTCTGTCGGTATAGAACTTGCCCGAGATTCGATCGTCGGTATACCTATACCTTGTTCAACCTCGTTACCGGTAAGTCTCTTTACTCGTTCCGTAGCACGTCATCGTGTGACTAACCCCTTAGTCACATTGAGCTCATGATGATGTTCTACCGAGTGGGCCCAGAGATACCTCTCTGTCACACGGAGTGACAAATCCCGATCTCGATTCGTGCCAACCCAACAGACACTTTCGGAGGTACCCGTAGTGCACCTTTATAGTCACCTAGTTACGTTGTGACGTTTGATACACCCAAAGCACTCCTACGGTATCCGGGAGTTGCACAATCTCACGGTCGAAGGAAAAGATACTTGACATTAGAAAAGCTTTAGCATACGAACAATACGATCTAGTGCTACGCTTAGGATTGGGTCTTGTCCATCACATCATTCTCCCAATAATGTGATCCCGTTATCAATGATAATTAATGCCCATGATCAGGAAACCATGATCATCTATTGACTAACGAGCCAGCCAACTAGAGGCTTGCTAGGGACACATTGTGATCTATTTATTCACACATGTATTACTATTTCCTGTTAATACAATTATAGCATGAACAATAGACGATTATCATGAACAAGGAAATATGACAATAACCATTTTATTATTGCCTCTAGGGCATATTTCCAACATAATCAACGCGCTCGCGTCAAGTATTCTTTACCTGTACCTGCAACTGGTGTTGTAGTAATCTGTGAGCCACTGGGGACTCAGCAATCTCATTTCCAAAGGTATCAAGAGTAGCAAAGCTTAATGGGTGCGGTATGGTTAAGTGGTGAGGTTGCAGCAGCGGCTAAGCATATATTTGGTGGCTAAACTTACGAGTACAAGAATTAAGAGGGGGATGATCTACGCATAACGGACGTGAACTACTGATGATCAAATGAATGATCCTCAACAACTACCTACGTCAGACATAACCTCACCGTGTCCTCGATCGGAGAAGGAACTCACGAAAGAGACAGTCGCAGTTACGCACACAATTGGCATATTTTAATTAAGTTAACTTCAAGTTATCTAGAACCAGTGTTAAACAAAATTTTCACGTTGCCACATAACCGCGGGCACGGCTTTCCGAAAAGATTTAACCCTGCAGGGGTGCTCCAACTAGTCCATCACAAATTACCACAAGCCGCATAGAAATCCTCAATCACGAAGCTCGCGATCTCGTCGGATTCCCTAGTGGAAAACCTCAACTCTGAGATTACCCAAAGCATCACCGGAATCCCGATGCACAAGATATCTCGTAGAAGGTAAAACTAATCCCGCAAGGCCGCCCGGCGTGTCGATGATCCCGATAGGAGCCGCGTATCTCGTTCTCAGGACATGACGGATAAGCTACGCGTACGAGTGCCAAACCTCGAGTTTCCTTGCGGTGGCCCCGCACAGTGCTCTGTTTTGGACCAGCACCATCAGCACTGGCCCTCCCTGTATTATGTGAAATTACTCCTCGGGTTCATGACGCCCTATGCATTCAGTATTAACAAAGTTATTATGTTGGGCAATTGTAGTACCAATGTTGGGCCTTGCCAGTCCAGCTTTAATCTAAAACGAATTATCAAGGGGGTCCCCATAACAACCCCGATCGTGTTAGGAGCGCTCAGTTATGGAACATAACACCGGTAGCCGAAACTAAGGGGGCAAAGGTGGAACAAAACACCAGGCTAGAAAGGCCGAGCCTTCCACCTTTTACCAAGTATATAGGTGCATTAAATTAAATAGCATTAATATGGTGATATAACAAGGAACCCATGTTATCACATGGAAGCAATGCACCTGCAACTAGCAACGCTAACACAAGGTTAAGCAAGCAGTAACATAGCCAATCAGTGGTTTTCTAGGTTGAACAGTTGAAGGTTTTCATGGCATTGTTGAGAGGCTGATATTTAACATGTGGTAGGCAATGAGACATAATCAATAGCATCGAAATAACTAGCATGGCAATGATATTAATGGTATATGGGGAAATTGTCATCTTGCCTGAGATCCCGCTTGGAAGAAGAACAACTCGGTGGAGTCGGCAAACCATCGTAGTCGAACGGGTCCTCACATTCCGACACGCTTGCGGAACTCTATCGAGACGGGCAAATCGGAAACAAACATCAACACAAATATTCACCACAACAAAAGCAAGACACGATGCACAACCTAATATGATGCATGAACAGATCAATGATGCAAGGCATGGCAATTCACCTCACACAACTCTACACATTAAGTGAAGCTTGATATGCAACGGGTTGCATATCGACGAAACTCCATGATTAATTATTTAATCCACTCCCGATTATTTAACACGCAATATTAAATGTTGTTAACATGGCAAGAGGTGAAGCGGTGATCCTACATGGCATCCTACACGGTTAACACATGGAGCATAGACCACAGCTACGTCACAAGAAACATGCAACACGATATATTATGCCATGAATGCATTATGCATGCAAGTTCATTACATCACGGCAAGAAGGGTAGGGAGCATATGTCGCCACGGCAAGCGAAAAGGGAACTATGTCGGCAAGACGGAAACGATGCCACGGCAATGTACCTATCCCGATACTCGTCGAGATATTGTGCCAACATACTGGGAACGCGTGCGGGAACGGTAAATAAAGATGGGGTGATCCCGTATCTCGGGTTCCCATGTGTCGACGCACGACTAAAGAAGACAACAGGCAACGGGCAACATACGGTGCATACATACATATATTCATATATACATCACTTGTACGCGGTACACGACAACGCCTCAATGGTATACCTTCGGAGCGTGCACATCGGAGCGGTTCGGTCCGAAGAAGGAGACCAACGGTCGTCGTGGAAGTAGTCGTACACGGTCTCGTCGATGGTAGTCGTTCGCTCAGTGTCGGCACACGGTCTTCGGCTCGGGAGTCGTTCATGAATCCGTAGATGTCCGGGGGTCGTCAAAGACGTCGTGGTACTCCGTGAATTAGTCGATGACTCACGCAGGAGGGGATGGTGCACGCGGCGATGGCAAGCGACACAACAGCAACGCTCGTCGGCGACGGCAGCAAGCAACTAACCTAGCAGCAAACAGCAAACTACGTGTGACAACCAACATCAGGCAAGCAACAGCACTAAGCTACTACAGCAACAACAGCAAAGCGCAAGCAGGAGCAAGCTAGCAAGGCACTAAGCACCAAGCAGGCAGCAACCTAGCCTAGCATCTAACAAAGCATGCAAGGCAAACGGCAAGCTAGCAAAGCAGCATCTACAACCTAGCAGCGGCAGCAGCAGAACATGCAACAACAGGGATAAGCAGCGGCAGCTAGCATCAGCCAGGCAAGAAAATGGCAAGCAGGAGCATCTAACTCGGCAGCAGGCAAGAGCATCTACGCTACAGCAGCAGCATAACTAGCAGCAAGCCTAGCATCGGCAGGAGGAGGCAATCACCAGCAACAAGCAAACAACAGCTATGGCGGCCACCAACCAACAGCTACTACAGCAAGCAGGGCAAGCACGGGGGTAGCACGGGAGGTCGATGCGGCAGCGCGCAGGCAGGCGGGATCGAGGGGGCGCAGCGCGGGGACGGAGGCAGGCGAGGCGGCACGGCGCGGCAAGCTACGCAGAGGGCCTCGGGACGGATGCAGCACACCACGGCAGGCAGCACATCACGCAGGGTGGCGCACCGGCACGGGACACGGGAGAGGGAGGCGGCACGCAGGGGAACGGCGAGGCCAGGCGCGGGCGACATGGCAGGGAGGCAGCGTCGGCTCGGCTTGCAGGGGGGCCTGCGGCTCCTTGCAGCTCGGGCAGGGGCATGGCGACCTGGGAACTGCAGGCGGGCGGATGCGGAAGGCGAGCGGGGAGCTCAGTCAACGGGGCGAGGAGGCTTGCATGGGGGCGAAGGGCTTCCTGCGGGCGAGCGGCAGCACGGGACGGCAGAGGTGGCGGAGCGCGAAGAGAAGGAGCGACAGATGCGGCATAAGCTCAGGGACGAGCTATGCGCGACGGCGAGGTTGACGGGGTCCGGCACGGCGCCGGTGTTGGGGAAGAGGCTGAGGAGGAAGGGGCGCTCAGGGTTTGGCCAGGGGCGGCGCTGGGCATCTCTGGCGGGGCAGACGAGCTCCGGCACGCACAGGAGCTTGGGCTGGCTGCGGTGGGTGGAAGGAGGAGGCGCTGCGGGTTAGCCTGATGGGGAAAACGAGGTGGGCGGCGGCGCTGTCGGGAGGGAGAATTGGTTAGCTAGGGTTGGTTGCCCAAGTAGTTAGGTGGGCTAAGTTTAGGTCTATCTCGACCCTCTGATTTAGATTGGATGGTCGAGATAACTAGGTTAGGGAGACCGTTTGACAAACCGGAGATGTTTTAGGGTAAAACGAGGTTGATCCGGATCCAACGGTTACGACCGCCGGGTTTGGGTTCCGGGAGGTCTTCGAACTAGGTTGCGCGCAGGTCGGTACATTGTGGAGGGGGGGCTAGGCGGTGATGAGAGGGAAAACGGTCGACCCGGCAACGTTATATAAAACCCTGAAAAACGTTCAACGATAACCCGAAGACGGTGCCGCTACGGTCGACCGTTCGGGTACCACACGGACTCCGATTGGACGAAACTTGACAGACTGCCTAGCTATATTAAAATAAGACCGCACGTCAAATCTCAACCCAATCAGAGAAAGTTTTACGCGCACTTTAAAAACAGGGTTTCGACGTTGCCGCGAGCGCGTGCGTTTGCGTTCGGGCTCAGAACGGACAACGACAAGAACCGGCAACTAGCAACGGATGCAAGTTTTTGAAAACTGGCGGCAACGGAGATGCTGATGCAATGCAGATGATGCGCATGATGCGATGATGATGCGACAAATAAAAATAGACACATGACGGAAATGGAAGGAAAAGGGGAATCTTTTCTGAACGTCGGCATCGGGCTGTCACAACTCTCCTACACTACAAGAGGATCTCGGCCCGAGATCCAAGAATGAAAGGGGGAGAGGATGAGAAAGCAAGAGGTAAAACTTAATCGCTTCTTTAACAAACGAGTGAAACCAACTATCCTTGAAGGTTGCAAAGAGATGAGGAATGGAATAAGAAACAAGCAAGAATTCACGGAAAATTTCGGTAGCACTTCGGTAGGAAAACGGGACAAAAAATTCGAAAAGGTGGAAGAAATAGACAATATTCACAACAAACAAGTAAATAGAGCAAGGGAACACCATGATCTTGATAGAACAACATAATAGACCCAAAAGAGCAACATCACAATGCCTTCGGAACAAGAGAATATGAACTAGCTCAAGCGGAAGTAGATAATGAAGAAAGAATGCCAACTATCATCACAATAGAATTGAAGAGCCTCCGGACTGAGAATTGACGTAGCAATTGGAAAATCAACAACGAAAAGAACAAGATAGTAGTGGGCTTATGAAAATCATCTCAACATCTATGAGGTGACAACCAACCACTACAAGAACCAAGGATAGATGAAAGCAAAGATATGAAGACTTCTTACACCAAGAGGATACATTGAGAACTTGGATTAATGACAAGCACCATGATAGCAACAATCCATAGGAAAAGCTTTAGGTGAAATCCAAACCAAGATAGCTCAATGAAGAAATCATGGTTTGAAAAATATCTCATGATCAAAGAATCGATGGATTTAATTATCTCATTCTTGAAAGGAAATCTCTTCGAGGCTCCTACACTAACAAGAAGGCTATAAAACCACCTCAAGGATAAGGGAAGAACAAATGCACATATAAATGCAAGAGAAAGGATACTTGAGATAATCCAACAGGAATGTTGAAGAACACTTGAGAATGAATGAAATCTTGATGAACCACCAAGAAGGACCTCCGTATGCGAATGAATGATGCAAAGATAACAAGGTAGAAAAGAATAAGATTATGACCTTGCCAGGATTTAGATGATGCCTCATAAAGAGATTCTTGAGAAAACTTGGAACTCCGAAAAAAGAAGATAAGAACACCTGAGAAAAGGAATTGATATCATGAGCTACTCCGGAAGAAGAACTCAGATTACTATGAACAAGAATAAGAATTATGTTATGCTTATCCTTCATCAAGTTAAATTGATGACAAGCAACGGATTTAGCGTAGCACTTATTCCTCTTGAAAGAATCTTGAAGAGGCAGAGAGATAAGCACCACTTGAGGCGTGATTGAAGGACGCACCGGTAAGAATTTACAACTGAATGGGAACACCACGAATTAATGGAGATACATGAGAATGAAGAGATCATGAGCCACCTGAGAGAAGAATTTTTGAACAAGGCACCGGATAAATGAGAGATGAACGAAGAGACAACAATAAAGAAGAATTGAGGATGAAGCTGAAAGCTGAGAACGAAGATGGCCTTCGGAGGATCGAGAAAGAAAACAACTCAAAAAAGCACCGAATAGCAAGAAATAGATTCTCCTGATTGACAACAACTAAGATGACAACGCCAAGCTGAAATGATGGATCTTGTAGATAAAGAACCAAGAATGAGAGAAACACTCCTTCGAATTACAAGGTGAGAATGATGACGAGAGCAACACCAAGAATTAATGAGACACTCCGGAATAATGTAGAATGAAAGGTTGAGCCAAAGAATGAATTAATTCGAATAGAACTTGGAGAAGGAATATGACTGATGGAAATCATACTTACGTCATAGTTGAAAAGAATTAATGACCTCTGGGAAAAGATTAAAAGAGCCAGAAAAGACCCCGGGAAAGAACCTGTGGGTTATGGGCCCACTGAAAAGAAAACACCATTGAAAAGAATGCTTAGAAGAGAAATATTGCACCGGTATAAATGACAACTAGATGAGGCTGAGCACCTTGAAATAAATGAAAGAATTGAAAACAAGAATTTCTGAAATATCTTTAACACTCCGGATAGAAAGAGAGAGGAATTAATAACAAGATAGGCTGATAAAAATTCATAACATTGGAAAGAATTACAAGCACGAAAAGGATATGATGAACACGGACAACTGAATTGAGTTCACCGGAAAAGATGACAAGAATGAACAAATATGACACGAATCTCCTGAGAATCTTCACAATGAAACAACGGGTAAGAGAGAAAAGAACAGACAGCGGAAGCACAATGAAAAGAAAACTCCTGGATAAAAATTGAATCACTCAGAAAAAGGGCGGGAGGGCGGGAAAAACAAAGACAACATGGAACAGATGAGATGAACTCCGGAATAAAATGAGAGAATGATCTGCAACAACTGGAGAAGATTGAATTCAGTTGCAGAGAAGCACACCAGTAAAATGGAATTGATACGACGACTCCGGTTGACAAGAATTGATAAGACAACTGTTGAGCAAAAGAATTAGCATTCACATAAAAATACGAGAACACCTCTTAGGAAAGATCTGAAATCACCACTTGACATCGAAGCAACTTGAATTACCACATTCAACAAAACAAAGGGTGAGGCTTATGAAACAAGCCAGAACAAACTCATGAGAAAGATTTCGTCCGATATTTTCGTGGACAGGATCGCACGGGCTCGATTATACAGTAGCCATCAAGTGCAAGGCAGTGCACCCGACATACGAAGCGTCCCCGAGTCATAGCAAGCTACAAGGACTCTTTAAGACACAACGTGTACCGCTGTAAGTCGACCGTGAACAAACGAATCCACTAGATGTCGAACCCCAACCTAACATCATGTATTTGTTGGAAGAATATCCTATAAGTAACTACTTGAATTCCCACCTATGAATTCCCGAAATATCTGGTCATGCAATCTGGTACACGGATACAAGGAATAATCTCACACAACTCCTATACTAACCCATCACCTGTATCACATCCGTCAACACACAACCAGAATCTCGGACCTTCATCTACAACAGACCCTCGTGATCACAACGATACAAGGTATGGCAGTACTCCCGAACAATCTGCACCAGTACTGGGGACATCGGGGTTATCTTGCCACTACTAGTATTGAAGCAATTACGAACATCCTTCGTCCTGAGATACTAAGAAATCTGAATGATAACGATGCGCTCAAGAATCCCCTGGAGCTCAACTCCCCTGAGACTTAGAGCAGATAGAGGCACCAAGACCGAACTCCGTCACATCGGCATCATATAGATCTCAAAAATATCCGCGTGATCCTAATTATTTTTTTGAGTGAGAAGAGGTGTAGAATTAAAATATTACGTCAAGATTCCTCACGAGAGCAGAGAAGAGGAGAAAAAAGAATCCTACCCTCCGATATATAACTAGACTCAAAGCAGTTTTTCACTAGACTCGACGCGGCCAAGTTCGATCAATCAAGGGGGCTCCTAGGTCGGTATGGCTCTGATACCAACTTGTCACGCCCAAGATGCGACCCTATCCTCAATTTGGCACGAAGGCCTTGTCAGGGATAGAAGCGCATCTCGCGTGTCGCAAGAATGGATATCGTTACAAGTACATGTACTGAAAAGAAGAGATATATATATAATTGGCTTACACTCGCCACAAGCTACATCAAAGTCACATCAGTACATTACATAACCACTAAGAGTAAGAGCAGGGTCCGACTACGGACGAAAACAAACGAGAAAAGAAGAACGACGTCCATCCTTGCTATCCCAGGCTGCCGGCCTGGAACCCATCCTAGATCGATGAAGAAGAAGAAGAACCAACTCCAAATGAACAATCAACGCGCTCGCGTCAAGTAGTCTTTACATGTACCTGCAACTGGTGTTGTAGTAATCTGTGAGCCACAGGGGACTCAGCAATCTCATTTCCAAAGGTATCAAGATTAGCAAAGCTTAATGGGTGCGGTATGGTTAAGTGGTGAGGTTGCAGCAGCGGCTAAGCATATATTTGGTGGCTAAACTTACGAGTACAAGAATAAAGAGGGGGATGATCTACGCATAACGGACGTGAACTACTGATGATCAAATGAATGATCCTGAAAACCTACCCGCGTCAGATATAACCCCACCGTGTCCTTGATCGGAGAAGGAACTCACGAAAGAGACAGTCACGGTTATGCACACAGTTGGCATATTTTAATTAAGTTAACTTCAAGTTATCTAGAACCAGTGTTAAACAAAATTTCCACGTTGCCACATAACCGCGGGCATGGCTTTCCGAAAAGATTTAACCCTGCAGGGGTGCTCCACCTTTTCCATCACAAATTACCACAAGCCGCATAGAAATCCTCAATCACGAAGCTCGCGATCTCGTCGGATTTCCTAGTGGAAAACCACAACTCTGAGATTACCCAAAGCATCACCGGAATCCCGATGCACAAGATATCTCGTCAAAGGTAAAACTAATCCAGCAAGGCCGCCCGGCGTGTCGACGATCCCGATAGGAGCCGCGTATCTCGTTCTCAGGACACGATAGATAAGCTACGCGTACGAGTGCCAAACCTCGAGTTTCCTCGCGGTGGCCCCGCACAGTGCTTTGTTTTGGACTAGCACTAGCCCTCCCTGTATTATATGAAATTACTCCTCGGGTTCATGATGCCCTATGCATTCAGTATTAACAAAGTTATTATGTTGGACAAATGTAGTACCAATGTTGGGCCTTGCCAGTCCAGCTTTAATCTAAAACGAATTATCAAGGGGGTCCCCATAACAACCCCGATCGTGTTAGGAGCGCTCAATTATGGAACATAACACCAGTAGCCGAAACTAAGGGGGCAAAGGTGGAACAAAACACCAGGCTAGAAAGGCCGAGCCTTCCACCTTTTACCAAGTATATAGGTGCATTAAATTAAATAGCATTAATATGGTGATATAACAAGGAACCCATGTTATCACATGGAAGCAATGCACCTGCAACTAGCAACGCTAACACAAGGTTAAGCAAGCAGTAACATAGCCAATCAGTGGTTTTCTAGGTTGAACAGTTGAAGGTTTTCATGGCATTGTTGAGAGGCTGATATTTAACATGTGGTAGGTAATGAGACATAATCGATAGCATCGAAATAACTAGCATGGCAATGATATTAATGGTATATGGGGAAATTGTTATCTTGCCTGAGATCCCGCTTGGAAGAAGAACAACTCGGTGGAGTCGGCAAACCATCGTAGTCGAACGGGTCCTCACATTCCGACACGCTTGCGGAACTCTATCGAGACGGGCAAATCGGAAACAAACATCAACACAAATATTCACCACAACAAAAGCAAGACACGATGCACAACCTAATATGATGCATGAACAGATCAATGATGCAAGGCATGGCAATTCACCTCACACAACTCTACACATTAAGTGAAGCTTGATATGCAACGGGTTGCATATCGACGAAACTCCATGATTCATTATTTAATCCACTCCCGATTATTTAACACGCAATATTAAATGTTGTTAACATGGCAAGAGGTGAAGCGGTGATCCTACATGGCATCCTAGACGGTTAACACGCGGAGCATAGACCACAGCTACGTCACAAGAAACATGCAACACGATATATTATGCCATGAATGCATTATGCATGCAAGTTCATTACATCACGGCAAGAAGGGTAAGGAGCATATGTCGCCACGGCGAGCGAAAAGGGAACTATGTCGGCAAGACGGATCTGATGCCACGACAACGTACCTATCCCGATACTCGTTGAGATATCGTGCCAACGTACTGGGAACGCGTGCGGGAACGGTAAATAAAATGGGGTGATCCCGTATCTCGGGTTCCCATGTGTCGAGGCACAACGAAAGAAGACAATGGGCAACGGGCAACATACGGTGCATACATACATATATTCATTCATCACTTGTATGCAGTACACGAGAACGTCTGAACGGTATACCTTCGGAGCGTGCACATCGGAGCGGTTCGGTCCGGAGAAGGAGACCAACGGTCGTCGTGGAAGTAGTCGTACACGGTCTCGTCGACGGTAGTCGTTCGCTCAGCGTCGGCAGACGGTCTTCGGTTCGGGAGTCGTTCACGAATCTGTAGATGTCCGGGGGTCGTCGGAGACGTCGTGGTACTCAGCGAATTAGTCGATGACTCACGACAGGCGGGGATGGTGCACGCGGCGATGGCAGGCGACACAACAGCAACGCTCGTCGGCGACGGCAGCAAACAACTAACCTAGCAGCAAACACCAAACTACGCGTGACAACCAACATCAGGCAAGCAACAACACTAAGCTACTACAGCAACAGCAGCAAAACGCAAGCAGGAGCAAGCTAGCAAGGCACTAAGCAGCAAGCAGGCAGCAACCTAGCCTAGCATCTAACAAAGCATGCAAGGCAAACGGCAAGCTAGCAAAGCAGCATCTACAACCTAGCAGCGGCAGTAGCAGAACAGGCAGCAACAGGGGTAAGCAGCGGCAGCTAGCATCAGTCAGGCAACAAAATGGCAAGCAGCAGCATCTAACTCGGCAGCAGGCAAGAGCATCTACGCTACAACAGCAACATCATAACTAGCAGCAAGCCTAGCATCGGCAGGAGGAGGCACTCACCAGCAACAAGCAAACAGCAGCTATGGCGGCCACCAACCAACAGCTACTACAGCAAGCAGGGCAAGCACGGGGGCAGCACGGGAGGTCGCTGCGGCAGCGCGCAAACAGGCGGGACCGAGGGGGCGCAGCGTGGGGACGGAGGCAGGCGAGGCGGCACAGCGCGGCAAGCTACGCAGAGGGCCTCGGGACGACAGCAGCACACCACGGCAGGCAGCACATCACGCAGGGCGGCGCACCGGCACGGGACACGGGAGAGGGAGGCGGCACGCAGGGGAACGGCGAGGCCAGGCGCGGGCGACATGGCAGGGAGGCAGCGGCGGCTCGGCCTGCAGGGGGGCCTGTGGCTCCTTGCAGCTCGGGCAGGGGCATTGCGACCTGGGAACTGCAGGCGGGCGGATGTGGAAGGCGAGCGGGGAGCTCAGTCAACGGGGCGAGGAGGTTTGCATGGGGGCGAAGGGCTTCCTGCGGGCGAGCAGCAGCGCGGGACGTCAGAGGCGGCAAAGCGCAGAGAGAAGGAGCGACAGATGCGGCATAAGCTCAGGGACGAGCTACGCGCGATGGCGAGGTTGACGGGGTCCGGCAGGGCGCGGGTGTTGGGGAAGAGGCTGAGGAGGATGGGGCGCTCGGGGTTTGGCCAGGGGCGGCGCTGGGCATCTCTGGCGGGGCAGATGAGCTCGGGCACACGCTGGAGCTTGGGCTGGCTGCAGTGGGTGGAAGGAGGAGGCGCTGCGGGATGGCCTGATGGGGAAAACGAGGTGGGGCGGCGGCGCTGTCGGGAGGGAGAATTGGTTAGCTAGGTTTGGTTGCCCAAGTAGTTAGGTGTGCTAAGTTTAGGTCTATCTCGACCCTCTGATTTAGATCGGATGGTCGAGATAACTAGGTTAGGGAGACTGTTTGACAAACCGGAGATGTTTTAGGGTAAAATGGGGTTGATCCGGATCCAACGGTTACGACCGCCGGGTTTGGGTTTCGGGAGGTCTTCGAACTAGGCTGCGCGCAGGTCGGTACATTGTGCAGGGGGGCTAGGCGGTGATGAGAGGGAAAACGGTCGACCCGGCAACGATATATAAAACCCCGAAAAACGTCCAGCGATAACCCGAAGACAGTGCCGCTACGGTCGACCGTTCGGGTACCACACGGACTCCGATTGCGACGAAACTTGACAGACTGCCTAGCTATATTAAAATAAGACCGCACGTCAAATCTCAACCCAATCAGAGAAAGTTTTACGTACACTTTAAAAACAGGGTTTCGACGGTGCCGCGGGCGCGTGCGTTTGCGGTCGGGCTCAGAACGGACAACGACGAGAACCGGCAACTAGCAACGAATGCAAGTTTTTGAAAACTGGCGGCAACGGAGATGCCGATTCAATGCAGATGATGCGCATGACGCGATGATGATGCGACAAATAAAAATAGACACACGACGGAAACGGAAATAAAAGGGGAATCTTCTGGAACGTCGGCATCGGGCTGTCACACGAGTACTGTATCCGGTGGATTTCCGACGCTGCGAGGCCGAACAGCGAGGTCGGAGGCGGGATTGGAGGTGGCGGCATAGGAGGCGGGAACTGAAGCAACCCAAAGTTGGTTCACGCCAAAGGAAAGGGGAGACGATAAAATATGGTAAAATCCCATAGATATGGTGGAAATGGGCTCGCGGATTCGGGATCCCACAAAAAAATCAGGACGACCAAATTTGGGGGATCTATTCGGGCCAGGCAAACCCACTCTGTCGCACAAACTGACGGTTATATTGCCGAATGGCCCGATTTGTGGGATCTGCTAGAGACACTGGTGGAAAAACAGGCTTCCGTCCAGCCCCATAAGTCGCGAAGCTGTAGGAACCGCGACTAATGGGACCTTTAGTCGCGGTTCTGGAGGTGAACCGCGACCAAAGGCCTGGGCCCAGGGCGCTCGGTGGCCAGCTGGTGCACGTGAGGGGCTTTAGTCGCGGTTGGCCAGGACAACCGCGACTAAAGGCCTTCGGGCACCTTTAGTCACGGTTTGCCAGGCCAACCGCAACTAAAGCCCCTCCCCTATATATACCCATCCAGCAGCCAACACTTAGCCATTTAGAGCCATTCTCTTCACACTTAGGGTTTAGGTTTGCTTTTGGTTCCTCTTATGCACATAAGGTGTTTGATGAAATGCCCCAAGAGCATGAAACAAACATGACATGAAGTGTTGGAGCCACACTCCTCGATCGCGGTTAGCAACTTGATGAACCTTTGATGTGTCATTGATAAAATATGCATGTGTGTAGTTCATTGTTTAATTTATATTGTTTGTAGCTAGTTAGTTTAACAAATGCATGATGGTTAATTATATATTTTATATTATAATAATGCAGATGAATCGGCAATGGATGTACGTTAACCGACTCTCCGGCGAGTTCAGTACGGGTTTGAAAGATTTCCTCGTAGTGGCTAATGCGAACAAGCGGGGGGGTTTTGTTATCTGTCCATGTGTTAACTGTAAGAATCAGAAGGGTTACTCTTCCTCAAGAGATGTTCACATGCATCTGCTTCGGCACGGTTTCATGCCAAGCTATAATTGTTGGACCAAGCATGGAGAAAGAGGGGTTATAATGGAAGAAGATGAAGAAGGGGATGATTTCATCGATGAAAGCTATCTTGCTCATTTCGGTGATACTTTCATGGAGGATGCTGAAGGTGAAGGGGAAGGTGAAGAAGAGGCACGTGATGATCCCGTTGATGATCTTGGTCGGACCATTGCTGATGCACGGAGACGCTGCGAAACTGAAAAGGAGAGGGAGAATTTGGATCGCATGTTAGAGGATCACAGAAAGGCGCTGTACCCCGGATGCGATGATGGTCTGAAAAAGCTGGGCTGCACACTGGATTTGCTGAAATGGAAGGCAGAGGCAGGTGTAGCTGACTCGGCATTTGAAAACTTGCTGAAAATGTTGAAGAATATGTTTCCAAAGGATAACGAGTTGCCCACCAGTACGTACGAAGCAAAGAAGGTTGTCTGCCCTCTAGGTTTAGAGGTTCTGAAGATACATGCATGCATCAACGACTGCATCCTCTACCGCGGTGAATACGAGAATTTGAATGAATGCCCGGTATGCACTGCATTTCGTTATAAGATCAGAGGCGATGACCCTGGTGACGATGTTGAGGGCCAGAAACCCAGGAAGAGGGTTCCCGCCAAGGTGATGTGGTATGCTCCTATAATACCACGGTTGAAACGTCTGTTCAGGAACAAAGAGCATGCCAAGTTGTTGCGATGGCACAAAGAGGACCGTAAGTCGGACGGGGAGTTGAGACACACCGCAGATGGAACGCAATGGAGAAAGATCGACAGATGGTTCAAAGATTTTGCAGCTGACGCAAGGAACATAAGATTTGCTCTAAGTACGGATGGCATGAATCCTTTTGGCGAGCAGAGCTCCAGCCATAGCACCTGGCCCGTGACTCTATGCATCTACAACCTTCCTCCTTGGTTGTGCATGAAGCGGAAGTTCATTATGATGCCAGTGCTCATCCAAGGTCCGAAGCAACCCGGCAACGACATCGATGTGTACCTAAGGCCATTAGTTGATGAACTTTTACAGCTGTGGGGTGGTGTCCGTGTGTGGGATGAGCACAAACAAGAGGAATTTGACCTACGAGCGTTGCTTTTCGTAACCATCAACGATTGGCCTGCTCTTAGTAACCTTTCGGGACTGTCAAATAAGGGATACAATGCATGCACGCACTGCTTACATGAGACTGAAAGTGTACATTTGCCAAATTGTAAGAAGAACGTGTACCTTGGGCATCGTCGATTTCTTTCGAAAATTCATCCAGTAAGAAAGAAAGGCAAGCATTACAACGGCAAGGCAGATCACCGGCCGAAGCCTGCGGAACGCACTGGTGCTGAGGTATTTGATATGGTCAAGGATTTGAAAGTCATCTTTGGAAAGGGTCCTGGCGGACAATCAGTTCCGAAGGGAGCTGACGGGCACGCAGCCATGTGGAAGAAGAAATCTATATTCTGGGAGCTAGAATATTGGAAAGTCCTAGATGTCCGCTCTGCAATCGACGTGATGCACGTTACGAAGAATATTTGCGTGAACCTCCTAAGCTTCTTGGGCGTGTATGGGAAGACAAATGATACAAAGGAAGCACGGCAGGACCAGCAACGTTTGAAAGACCCTGATGACCGGCATCCGGAATGGTTTCAAGGTCGTGCCAGCTACGCTCTGACCAAAGAAGAGAAGGTCATCTTTTTTGAATGCCTGAGCAGTATGAAGGTCCCGTCTGGATTCTCGTCCAATATAAAGGGAATAATAAACATGGCGGAGAAAAAGTTCCAAAACCTGAAGTCTCACGACTGCCACGTGATTATGACGCAATTGCTTCCGATTGCTTTGAGGGGGCTCCTGCCGGAAAATGTTCGAGTAGCCATTGTGAAGCTATGTGCATTCCTCAATGCAATCTCTCAGAAGGTAATCAATCCAGAAGTTCTACCACGGTTACAGAACGATGTGATCCAATGTCTTGTCAGTTTCGAGCTGGTGTTCCCGCCATCCTTCTTCAATATTATGACGCACCTCCTGGTTCACCTAGTCGAAGAGATTTTCGTTCTCGGTCCTGTATTTCTACACAATATGTTCCCCTTCGAGAGGTTCATGGGAGTATTAAAGAAATATGTTCGCAACCGTGCTAGGCCAGAAGGAAGCATCGCCAAGGGCTATGGAAATGAGGAGGTAATTGAGTTTTGTGTTGACTTTGTTCCTGACCTTAAGCCGATTGGTCTTCCTCGATCGCGGCACGAGGGGAGACTAAGTGGAAAAGGCACGATCGGAAGGAAATCAACGATATGTATGGACGGCCATTCTCTGACTGAAGCACACCACACTGTACTGACCAATTCCAGCTTGGTGGCTCCGTACTTTGAGAAACACAAGAATATTTTACGCTCTGACAACCCGGGGAAGCCTGAATCCTGGATTAGGAAGGCCCACATGGAGACTTTCGGCAGTTGGTTGAGAAAAAATTTAATGAATGACAATGATGTTGTAGATCAGCTGTACATGTTGGCCAAGACACCATCTTCGACTATAACGACTTTCCAAGGGTACGAGATAAATGGGAATACATTTTACACGATCGCCCAAGATAAAAAGAGCACCAACCAAAACAGTGGTGTCCGCTTTGATGCAGCAACCGAGAATGGGCAAGAGGTCACATATTATGGTTACATAGAGGAGATATGGGAACTTGACTATGGACCCTCCTTTAAGGTCCCTTTGTTCCGGTGCAAATGGTTCAAGCTAACAGGAGGTGGGGTAAAGGTGGACCAGCAATACGGAATGACAATGGTGGATTTCAACAATCTTGGTTACCTTGACGAACCATTCGTCCTAGCGAAAGATGTCGCTCAGGTTTTCTATGTGAAGGACATGAGTAGCAAACCGAGGAAACGGAAAGATAAGAAAACGATCAGTACATCATGCGATGATCCAAAGCGCCACATTGTTCTTTCAGGGAAAAGAAACATCGTGGGAGTGGAGGACAAGACAGACATGTCAGAAGATTATAATATGTTTGCTGAAATTCCGCCCTTCAAAGTGAACACCGACCCAAGCATTAAGTTAAATGATGAGGATGCTCCATGGATACGGCACAATCGTAAGCAAGCAGGGACACAAGGGAAGAAATGATGTGTAATAATTTATTGTACCAAACTTTGTTGAATGGATCATGTGAATTATATTACCCGTGATGTGTTTGGTGTCCATTTTCGAATGATTCGAGATACCACTGATGATACATGAAATTTGGAGTGATTTAGTCATACTCCTGCCTAGGCGTATAATATGCATACTCGTAGTCTTCATAGCCGCTGTCGTCGTTGTACTGGTAGTCGTCGCCTTCTAAGTTGCCGCCGTCGTCGTCGCTGCTGTCGTCGCTGTCGTCGGGCGGCGCTCGTGGCTCGAACTGAGGGTAGCGCAGGCGGGGGATATCGCCGGCCGTGATGTAGTCCATGACGCTCTGCAGAGTCCGGCCGTACCACCATAGCCGACGGCCGGCCTCGTGGAAGTTCCCAGGAGGCAGACCGTCCTCCTCATACCTGGCGAGCGCCCTCTCACGCCGATTGATGAAGAAGGCGTCCCAAGTATGCTGGTTATCGGGATGCCAGCGGGGATTCATCCGCTGCTCCGGCGTGAGGTCGAGGTAGTAGTGGTTCGTGATGGCCGCCCGGCGCGCAGTACCCTGAGGGACGGGAGGGACCGGCACGCCGCCGGCGCTTAGGCTCCAGCCGGTGGGGACGCGGTAGCCCGGTGGACAAGGGTAGTTTGAGGCGCAAAGCTCCTCCACCTGCTGGTAGGTTAGAGTGGGTGCGGTGGAAGCCATGAGAGAGTGATGAGAGATTGTAGAGATGTGATAATGCTGGCCAAGCCGGGCTACATATATGTAGTGAGAAATGGCGGGAAAAATGGGAGCGGGAAGACAGGAGGCGGGAAGACAGGAGGCGGGAAGAAAGTGGCGGGAAGAAAGAGGCGGGAAGACAGGGAAGAAATGGCGGGAAGAAGAGGAATCCTCTCAGCGGGCGGATAGGAGAAGAAAGGGGCGGCGCGCTCACGGCTCGGGCGAGAAGTATTGTCTCTATGCATATTTTTCCTACGAAAATATGCTTAGAAAACAGAAAATAAAATGTTTGAAGTTTCTATAAAAGCATTGATGATTTTTCTGAAAAGAAAAAGATAAAAGGTTCTGAAAATAAAAGAAGATTTGGGGGGGCCTTTAGTCGCGGTTGGTCTGGCAAACCGCGACTAAAGGTTACCCTTTAGTCGCGGGTCGCCTCCCCAACCGCGACTAAAGGGGGGGGCGCGGGAAGGCAAAAAACCCGCCAAAAACCCTTTAGTCGCGGTTGGGGAGGCGACCCGCGACTAAAGGTACCCTTTAGTCGCGGGTCGCCTCCCCAACCGCTACTAAAGGGGGGGCTATAAATACAGTGCGGGCGCCTCCCCTGCCGCCGTCTTCTCCATCTCTCTCGTCTTCTCCGATTCCAACCGTCGCGCGCGCGCCGAAGGCCTGCCGCCGCCGTCGCCCTCGCCCTCGTCGACGCCGCCCGCCGTCGCCCTCGCCGTCGTCGTCGCCCTCGCCGTCGTCGCCGCCGTCGCCGCCCTCGCCGTCGCGGTTGGTTCCTTTCATCTTTCCCGCGCCGCGCGCCCGCCTTCCTCGCTTCCTTGGAAGAACGCCGTCTTGGAAGAACGAACGTCGATCTTGGAAGAACGAACGTCGATCTTGAACAAGTCGATCTTGGAAGAACGAACGTCGATCTTGAACGTCGATCTTGAAGGGTGTCTCACTCACATGCCTTCCTTCGAATGAGATAAAAGAAAGAAATAAATATATTTGATCTTGCACATCTAGGGAACCGACAATCTATGGAGCATTATGATTTTGGTTTTTCTTAACTTTTGAAGATATTTTGTTTAGAGAAGTACTTTGCTCTATAATGTGTTAACCATCACCAAAAAACAAGTTGGTCTCCATGTGGCTTTGAAGTGTAATTTTAATTGTATAAATTTGGGATTCATACATCAAATAACATATGTTATCTGAATATGTATATGCAGGTTTAAGTGCTTATTTTGCTATTTATAATAATTATAATACTATATTAATGACCATATAAAAATGCTATTTATAATATGGATATGTCAAATACAATTACTGAACTTGTAATTTTGATGTTTTCCATTAATTTTAACTTGTTGGCCACATATTTTTTGGTTCATGAAGTATCAATTATTAAAATTTACGAGTAAAAAAATCTTATCTTAGTGACTTGAGTCAATAAAAGAAATATGTATACAGCATCCAGTCCTAATTATATATCAATGAAATGTCATTTTTTTAAATTCCCTAGTTCAAATTTCTTGTGTAAAAAGATGATACAATAAAAAATATATCAGAAATATATTGTGGAAATAATGTATTGTATATAACGTGTGGTCCAACAAAATGCAAAAGAGTTTTATGGGCCAGAATTTTTGGGCTTGGCCCATTGGGCTTGAAAATTTATATTAATTTTATTGCATCCGAACACGTGCCATGTCATATGTGAAAATTCGGGCCAGAATTTTTGGGCTTGGCCCATTGGGCCATGTCATATGTCAGAATTTTTGGGCTTGGCCCATTGGGCTTGAAAATTCGGGCCAGAATTTTTTTGCCACCGCCCTTTCGCCACCGCCACCGCCACCGCCCCCCTTCTTCACTTAATTAATTTGTTTTTACTACATGTTTTCAGGACTGACATAATGGCGGACGATAGAGCTGACCCGATTATGGACAACTATGATCCGGACGGTGAAGCACATATGTTCGGCATCATAAACGGCGATATTCTATATGTGCCGACCGGAGAAGAAGAAGATGATATCTCTTCTTATCTGAACCTTGACGGTGAAGATGAAGGGCGCCGTCAGCAAGATGATGCCGAACAAACGTCGATAAACGACGATCTTCAAATGGAAGTAGCAACCACCTCCGGCGCCGAGGTATATATATACATTGAGCCTCTGGTGATACAAACTAACTGATTTGAATAAATATGTGTGTACTAACGCGCGCGACTCTCTTTCTTATTTTAGCCCTCGGCCGGATCGTCGAAACAATCGAGTACGTCGTCAAAGCGTGGCGCAACCAAGACGATGAAACAAGGAGAAACATGCACCATCGAGGTTGTCGACAGTGCAACCGGCAGGCCGCTGGAGCCCCGCAAGAACGCCACCAAGTTTGTCAGCCAATGCGGAGCCGTTGTTAGAGACAACGTCTCGATCACCGTCCAGGAGTGGAATGAGCCAAAGAAGGCACGAATTGCTGCAGGTTTCACTTTTGTCGATAAGAGAACAAAAAAAGATTGCTTCAAGAAGCTTATGGAACATTTCGTTCTACCTCCGGAATACAACAAATTCGATGAGGAGGGTAACAAGATTGAGGAAAACAAGGAGAGGAGGAGGCTAGTCAAACAGTTCGCTCTTCATAAGATGGCCGACGCATTCCGGAAATTCAAGCAAAATCTAGCCCATGACTTTGTCAAGCAGAACAAGACTCCGGATTTCAAAGGACAATATGAGAAACTGAAACATGATTGGCCAGAATTTGTGAAGCAAAAGAAATCGGAGCAGTTCATTCAAATATCGAAAAAAAATAAGGAAAATGCGGCTAAGAAGGAGTACAATCATATTATGGGGCCAGGAGGGTATCGCATTTTGTTGCCTAGGTTGGAGAAGATGGAGAACGAGCTGAGGGCGCGAGGAATCCGTCCAGGTACGGAGGGATGGGACCCAAGGGCCAAAAGCTGGTGGTACGGGCATGGGGGAACGCTGAACCCGGAGACAGGGGAGTGTGTTTACCGGGGCAAATTAATTAAACCCACCCAAGCCCTTATTGACGCAATGAGGGATGCTCAAGAGGGGAAGATCAAGTTCAACAGAGAGAACGACGCGCTGACAAAAGCCCTCGGGAATCCTGAACACGGAGGACGTGTACGAGGCATGGGGCACATTCCGTGGAAAATAGGGTTCCCCCAGAACGATGACCCGTACGGTTACAGAAGCCGTAAGAGAAAGATGGATCGGGAAGCAGATGTTGTGGCGCGGTTGGCATCGGAAATGGATGTGATGAAGAAAACCATGAGTGTACTAGTAGCCGAAAGAGATGCAGCTCGGGTGCAGCATGAAGATCATCCAGCGGATCTCGGAAGCCAGCAGCGGAGAAGCAGCGTGGCTTCCACGGAGGCCCCACCGGCTGGTGCAGATGCACCGACGACCGAAATTAATGCACCGGAGCCTCTGGTGGTCGAAATTAATGCACCGGAGCCTCTGGTGGTCGAAATTACTGCACCGGAGCCTCCTCGCTACCCCGTGGACGATATAAAGGAGATGAAAGAATGTCATCTGTATTATCCTATCGGGAACATGTCCATGAAGGTAGCCATCGGCAGTGCTTTACCATGTTTACCTGGAGCACTCCACCACAACAACCCCATTCAAGATGGCTATGCTCGTGTCACGGTGGAGGACATAGTCCAAGGGTTTGAGGACCTGGAGATTGACATTGCTACACCTGAAGGGGAGAAAAGACTTGGAGATGTCAAGCGCCATTTCATTCTATGGCAAAAGAAGTTTATCAAGTTTCCAGGCGAGGCGCCAAGGACAACAAGTCCACCCCCCCTACGGTGGTGGTGGTGGCGGTGGCGGTGGTGGTGGTGGTGGTGGTGGTGGCGGTTCACCTACACCTCCGTCACGTCAGCCGACGCCCCCCAGTCCACAACGTCCGGCGGGTGATCAGACGCCGCCCCCCAGTCCTCGTCCGGCGGGTGATCAGACGCCGCCCCCCAATCCACCTCCGGCAAAGAAGCAGAAGCAGAAGCAGTCCTGGATTATTAACCCGGACCCTTATGTACCTAAGACCACAAAGGTACCGGAGCCATCACTGAAGCCTCTCCCCACAAGGCCTTGGGAACGTAGTGCCGAGGAAGTCGACACGGCCGCGGCTGCTGATTTGGAGAAATGGAAGGCGGACTGCAAGAAGAAAAGAGAGCCCGAGCCCAAGCCAGTATTTTCTGATGAGCAAAAGAAGTGGGCTAAGTCATTTTTGAGCACACCGTCCCAAGCCGCGAAGAATCTGCCTGACGACTATGCACGTGAACTTCGCAGGCAGGCACTCATGTTCAAGGAGAACAAAGAGCGGGAGAAGGCCGAAAGTAAAAAAAGCGGGAAACAAGTTGCCCAGCTCGGGGAACAAAGTAAACAATCGATTGCCCCGCTTATAGTGGAAGCCGCCGGTCCGGATGCCCCCGAGATCATACAAGCTGCGGCAGCACAGGGATTGACTGCAACGAGTGCCAGAGAACAAGCGGCCAACTTAGGTATTACTCTTCGTGAACTGTTAGGCCTTGATGAGGCGCCAGTGAAGGAGGTAGTAATTACATATGTCAAGAATGGGCCTCTCGTCGAGCCTGCGCAGGAAAAGGATCTACCTCCACAAATGAAAGGTCTGCTGAAATGGTACAAGGGTTACATAAAAAATAAAAGCGCCAAAGATTATATTTATGCGGAAGTTAGACATGAGCATCACTTCAAACATTACTATGTACAAATTGAACTGAGTGAATTGTTCCAGCTTTTCAATCTGCGCGATCTCGACAAATCTATCATCAGTTGCTACGTTCTGTAAGTGATTTATTTCTACCCCATCTCGTTCATATTGCCTGCACTATATATATGTCCTAACTATATTGTTGTGTCCGCTATTATACATGCAGAATGAAGATTAAGGAATGCAGAGTAAGGAACATCCATGATGTTGGGTTCATTGACCCCCACATCGTTAATGGACATGTGTTGGAGCATCACCCCGCCGACATGGAGGCAGACCTGTGGCAGTTTCTTACAAAGCAGGAACTCAAAAGTGATATTCTATTTCCTTACCATTTTGGGTGAGTGTTTCTGTCTTGAGCACATTCTCTTTTGTTTACTCCATGCATGGTATGTGGCCGGCTAATCGATGAGTTATGCATGACGTACTGTGCATGTATCGTGTCCGCAGGTTCCACTGGATTCTGCTAGTAATTAAAGTTAACACCTCAGAATGTCTCGTCCACGACTCTCTGAATATGGATCCAAAGCTTTGGGGCGGCATGAGAAGAATGCTGCAGAAGTAATTATTTTCATTCATTTGCGCTCTATATCGATCGGCCTATTTCGTTCATTTCCTAATATCAAGTAACTAATAACTCTCTTGTTCATTTAATTTTCTTTGCCTCGTAGGGTTTGGAGACGGTTCGTAGATACAAAGGTCGGTGAATTCAAAAAAGAGCTAGAATTCAAAAGGTCAAAGCCGAAGAATGCTGGGGATATTCAGCCAGCGGGGACCAATCTATGTGGATACTATGTCTGTGAGATGATCCGGAGATACACCTCTGAGCGGGTTCCGAGTGATACCAATGCTAAGAGGAATAACCTCCGGATGATGCTTAGTCCAGAAGCTCGCTTCCGACCACTTCAAGAGGAACTAGCTGGATGGTTCAGTAGGGAAGTCCTCCATCCTAAAGGAGAACACCATTACGAGGACGTAGAACTTTATATGCATTAAATTATGTATGGAAACTTGTTCAAAATTGTATATGGTCATCCGATGATATTGAATATATATTGTATATTCCTCTTGAATTCTTTTTGGTTCTAATTTCAAATTTGTTTGAAATTGTACATTCATATGCATGTATGTAGTACCGTAGAATATATGAAATTCCTTCAAAATTAAAATAAAGCACAAAAGAAATAAAATAATACAAATTTAACAGAAATCAGGTTTAGGGGGGGGGGCGCGGGGGCCTTTAGTCGCGGTTGGCCAGAAGAACCGCGACTAAAGGTCCTCCGCCCCGACGGCCGCCTGGCGCCCACGTGGACGGGCCTTTAGTCGCGGTTTCTTAAGAACCGCGACTAAAGGTGGGGGGCTTTAGTCGCGCTTAGTTGGTCGCGGTTGCGCAACCGCGACTAATGGCAGTTGCGAACCGCGACCAAAGGCCTTTTTTCCACCAGTCGATGCTCTAACCAGGGGTGACGGTGGGATCCCCCGGGATAGGCCCATACCAAGGATTCGGTCCAGAGGAGCGGCTCCTTCGCGAGGTCATGCATCGTTCGCTGACCTTGGCGGGCACGGACGTTAGGCGCCTCCGAGGCAAAAATATGAAGGTGCTCCAGCTTTGGAGCGAAGGTGTATCAGTTTGAAGCTTCAGAGCGCCTCGCAAGGGAGAAGGAGTCCGCCAAGACCAAGGCGATGCACCATGCGAAGGAGGAGCGCGTCCTTCGCCGCCTCTTCTAGTACATCTAATCGATGCCGGAGATCGGCGCTACTACGCACAACGGCGATCATACTCCTGCCGGAGATGCCTACATGAAGGAGAGGGACCATTGCGCTGGTGACCGCATGGGCAAGGGTCTGGCTAAAAAGTGGTGATCCGCCTTTCCGCAGTGTATTCGTTTATTGGTATCTAGTTTATTTAATTCGATGAACTTTGTCTATTTTGGGTCCGACTAAGTCCGCGTGATTAACTATCTATGCCCAAATCTATTTATATTTCTCTAACCGATGAACTCATTTGTGATCTTGACCTACGTGCTTTTACGTTGTTGCATGCACTGTATGTATTTGGGTGCGGCATGAGTATTATTACGGTTATATGGACATAAAGAATAAGGACTGCCCGGTCAATTAATGTGCGCGTCCGGATGCGTCCGTAGGCGTATAGGGGCTCGGATATGCCAATTGTGATTTCAGATGCGTTTCATATAGGCTAGAATGATACTTCCTCAAATTGATACTAAATATATGTAAATCAGACCTTTTGAATTCTATTATATGTTGCCAACGTTTTAGATTTCTTGATTATTACTTCTCACGTCCCAAAATAAATGTGTGAACTTTGTACCAGCTGTAGGGCATATATAATCATGCTATCTTAGCACTACCACGTAGGATAAGTGCCGATGTGGAGAAAACAGAAACCAAAGAAAAGGCTTTGTCCTTCTCTTAAATAAGAGGTGATCTCTTATCAACAAATCTCTCGCCACATTTTTAGGAATTGGAGATACGGTTAAGACATCATCCATTGTAAATCATTTTTTTGTCATCTCTACATTATGTGGCCTGATTAAGATAAGAATATTATATCAACCACTGTACATGAGCACTTATTTTAGGGCGGAGGAAATATCTTTCTTATTTTCTCATGATGGGAATAATCAAAACTGGGCACGCTCATGAATCCATGTTTGGTTGCCAAAATTCCTCTGAATAGTATTTTGTTGTACATGACAAAAATGAATTCTCGCGAATATATATGATCAAAAAGTCACTTTGATCGGGGCGCATCTTCCGTGGTTAATCTGTCTTCTCGTTGAGTCCCTCTCCTTATCTGTGAGCAGATATCCTTCAGATTGGTAAAACTCACAGTCCATGTATTCGTCGCACAACAAACGCATCTCTTCCAAATTTATTGCCACTTTCATGAGACGTTTCATGTACTTCATGAATCTTTCATGGACTTGAAAACCTTCAATGATGAGAATAGACAAGTCGTAGTGCTTGAAATCAGAAGGTTGCCACTGGATAATATCTTTCTGGGAGAAAAACTGCCTTATGATCTCAACGTTCTCTGGGTCGGTGTCACCACAAGTATGGTCCGATACCTGCGTGTAACACACATCAAATTTATGGTTAACACATGAAAGTGTCGAATGTGTAGAACAATTATAAAATCAACAAATTCAATTGTACATTGATGGAAATGAAAACAAATATGAGATTTGAAACGAAACATGCAAAAGCAAAGCACCAACTAGATTCATCAAAAAGATTCCAACCGAAGCTATTTCTGGATTTGCTAAAACCAGTTGCATGAAAATATTTCTTGTATCGTTCGATTCCTCGTGCCCCTTGTGCCCTAGCCTGAGACGGCAAGGCCTCGACACTACCGGCGGAGGAGAGGAAGTTGGTTGACTGGTGCGGGTATAAGGTTGATGAATGCTCGACGACGTCGGAGAACAGTAGGGCTTAGGGTTAGGGGAAGGGGGGATTGGGGGCGACACGGTGGAGGAAGTGGCTCGTGGCGGCATGGCAGGTGGTTAAGCAGGGGCTTGATGACGAGTCCACAAAATGAGAAAGATGAGTAGTATGTGAAAATCCACCAATCCATAAAACGGTTTTACTGTTTCAAGAAGTATATAGTACTTGCTTGGATCCAAACTAAATGTCGTACTTTTAGTTCAAGTGTTAATTACCGTAACACCAAGAGTCTTCAAGTGGGGGGCATGGTTGTCCAAGTGAGGTCGCATTGTTGTCTAATGTTGTGAAAGCTAGCAAGCCTCAAATTCTGCATGAGAGGAACCGGCTCCTGAGGTTGGATCCAAACCTGCACAAAATAAAACGTACAAGAAAACACAGATCAATCCTAGCAAATTAGTACTACTAATTAACCTCTCTCCCATAATATAAGAGGTTTTTGCAGTTCATGTCATGAGACGATGGGAGTAGTATGGCACATACATTAAGGACAGTAAAACTGCACCACTTTCCTGCCCTCTCACGTATTAGGCATTTTTGGCCGTTCATTTCTTTGTTCCAAACGTTTCTGGCCGTCAGATTTGGTCTATATAGCCACCTGGAACGTTGCTGTAAATTACTGGCCCAGATGTCATTTGGGCTGCTGCTCCGGAAGCCGAAAGTGAGCCTTCTGATAAACTGGGCCTCTAGTGGCCCAGATGTCCTTTGGGCTGCTGCTCCGGAAGCCGAAAGTGAGCCTTCTGATAAACTGGGCCTCTGTACTCGACCCAACTATCTAACCGAGTCGCTGCACTTCGCTCAAAATTGTCGCTCCAGGTGCGTGAAACGCAAACAAAGGAGGAACGGATCCAGGCGATGGGGCGAGGGGATCCAGCGGAGGCGACGAGGCGACGGCCACGCGCTACACCCGAGGCATCTGAGGGGATCGGCGAGCGGATACAGAGCGCTCCCTCCTCTCCCGAGTAGTCCTGACGACCTCAAGTCCTCAACCTCGGGCGGATCCTAGGTTCGCTGCCGCCGCTGCCGGTTCGCAGGTCCGAGGCTTCTCCCAACCCCGTCCCTTTTCTCATTCAGGCATTCAACGATGGTCTGGTCTCCACCACCATGCTGGAGGAGGATCCCCGCTCTCGCATGGGTGGTCGGCGTTGCAACCGCCGCTTCTCCTTGGCCATGGGTGATTTTTTTTTTGCAACGCCAGTTCCCCCCCCCCTTCAATTTCCCCATGTTTCCTCTGCTTTAGTTTCCCAGTGAGTTCTTGTTAGTCTCTTAGGTGATGTATAAATAATATGATGCGATTTTGCTGGTGCTTGCAGGTTTCTTCAGGGATTGGAGACCGACCAGACCACCATTGACAAGATCAGGGAGGCCATCAGGGAGCAGAAGGAGGTCACCGTCCAGCTAATCAACTACACCAAGAGCGGTAATTAATTTTGCATGGTCTACTAACAGATTCCTCGGCTCCCATTTTAGTTCTGCTCCCTCCCCTCTAGGCAATCCAGTTTCTAGGATGCAGTAGTGGGACATCTGCTTATCATATATGCTTTTGTTTGTGATGGACCAGAGAAGAAGTTCTGGAACTTGTTTCACCTGCAGCCTATGTGGGACCAGAAGGTAGCGAAATGTTATCGAAATGCTGAATTTCTTATGGAGCTTGCAGTTACAGTTACATGGATGGAGCCGACATGGTGTTGTAACAATTGTGCATTTGTATGGTGCTGTGGATACAAGGGGAGCTTCAGTACTTTATCGGCCTGCAACTTGATGGAAGCAATCATGTTGAACCCCTCAGGAACCGACTCTCGGAGAACAGTGAGATACAAAGTGCCAAACTGGTAGGCCGGCTCAGCTTGAGTAATTTCCATTTTGAGGATGTGAAAGTACTTTGGTTCAGAAAAAAAATATGTTGGGAAACGAAGATAAAATTAATCTAGAGACCTATAATTAGTCAATTGGATATCATTTGGGTGCGTAAGCTCCATAGCCTTTTTATACGTTATTTTAGTTTTGTAGTTTAAATGCAACTTTCCAAAAAAAACACACACAACAAATTGTGTATTTCCAAGAAGCATGGGATGTGGTATTGTTTCTGCAGTTAACAGTCCCTGTAAGAAATTCTAAAATAGGCTGGAAGGTTCCCAAATCATTGCAATATGTGGCCACTTAAAAACCTAGCAGACACATACTTTCCTGTAAGATTAATACTTGAGGTGTGCTAACTATTTGTAGAATGAGATCTAACCAGGTCAAAGCTACAACAGGGAATGTGGGTGAAGCAGTCAGGGAGCTTCCTGATGCCAACTTGGTAAGGTACATCTACTTTTTGTTGATTTAATGTTTGTAAAGGAATCTGAACTCAACGTTGCTTTTACATGTTTTGTTCTTGATTGGTGTATAAAAGAATGGAAATATGATTGTGGAAGTCAATTTAAAGACCGAATAAAATCTTATTTATTCCTATGCAAAAATAATACAAAAAACAGAATATGCAGCACAAGGTATAATATCGTAAATTTATCTCAACACATGCTGGCATGCACATTTGACTGATTAGATAGGTTGCTACTTGGTCCTCACAGTAGATAGCAGATTATTATTATTTTCCTGAATACTATACTTGATATGGATATATTGAGAAGTTAGTTGTTTAGCCAGTTCTTTGTGATTGGTGGGACGTCCTGTTCTCTTCAATGTCCACGCTGATATCTCCCCATGTCGCCTCCCTGCCCTGGTGCTCTATGTCGGTCGAAGCTGAGAGGAAGATGAGAGGTTGACCGGAATATGAGAAGGTGAGTCCAGATGGAACAAGTAGAGGCTTGTGATTTGCCAATATTTTTGTCCTCGTGTGGTAGCCGTTCTTCAACCTCGGCGTCCAGGGGTGGTGCCTACGATGACTCGCAGATGTGCTGCCCTACATCCACCTTGACATAGCTTATCTCATAAACTATGCAGATGTCTTATCTAATATCATCAGACATAGGTTTCGGACCTTCTTGCTGAAGCAAGAGGGATTTGGACCTTACGGAAGGAACCGAAACAAGGGCCTTATGGAAGGAGACAGAATGAGTGAATGACACACATGGTTTGTTTCTTATTTCTTTCCTTTAACTGATAGTATATGATATGTACACTTGCATCAATTCTTTAAAGCCACCGCTCATGTTTCCAGCCATCTGCTTTGGTACAACCAAATATTGTACAATACTGAAATTGAAATTGTAAAACAAAAGAGTTTGAATGTTCTGATAAATTATGATCGTGTTTCAGCGGCCACAAACTGTAAACTGAAATAGTAAACCAAAATAGTTTGAAGGGTTTGATACATTTTTGTCATGTACATTTTTGATTCAAATGGTTGGATATTTGAATTGCCTCCTGTTGCACCAGTGTCCCCTTGTGCTCTACCCTACAGCCACTCCGACTATGCATGCGCGGATACACCGGCAAGAGCGAACTGGGGGAGGAGGGGGGTTATATTGCAGATCTGACGAAGAATTTCAATTGTGAACGTTACTCACTACAAGCAATCAAAATGCAGACATCAAATTAGTAATAAGAAAAGAACATTGTACCTTCACCCTGTACATTCCTAGAAAGATAGGCATGGGCTGATTCAAACTTGAAAATAATAGAACAAAAAGCAATTGATCTGTGTAAACAAAATACCTTCAAGCCTGCACGAGTGAACTGGGGGAGCTGCCACATACGAATGCATTAAAATGTAATTTAGAGAACACACCTGGTATTTCCATTCAGCTTTATATATCACCAATATGATGTGGTAGGTAACACTCGTGGCAGGTTAAAATAAAGTTTTAGTAACTGGTCTTAAAACCACACAGCACACATTATGCTGCTAAATTAAGTACATGTGCTCTGTTTTGCTAATTCACAATATTCAGTTTGTTGTCCATAAATTCCAAGCAAAAAAATTCTTATTGAACATACATATTCCATGTACCCATATATTTATGAAAATTTCTATCATTATACTAAAGAAATGCATGGGCGCGGCAACGCGCCCCATCGATGATCTAGTACACAATATAACATATACACACGCCAGCAACGAACTCACCCTTGCATTCAAGAAGTTAAGCACCAGTTCACGGATGGTAGCGGCAGCGTCTCCAACCAACTCCCTCAGCCCGAGAGCCATGCTGCCATCAATGGCAGTGTTAGTGAATGTGACGGCCTCGAGCTCCGGAACGTGGCCGAATAGAAGCGGGGGTAGATACTTCGACACCATCCAGCTGGTGCAGGTCACGCGCTCAAGCCTTGGGAGCCACCTCAGCTCGACCGCCTTGCACCCGCAATGCTCGATGTCGAGGTGGCGGAGCCGCGGGTGCTCCAGCCGCAGCACCTCCCACAAGCCGGAGTCGCAGTTCTGCAGAGCGAGGCCCTCCAGCTTGCCGCAGGCGCCCAGGAGGCGAGGGACCTCGGACTCGTCCAGCCTAACGCTCTCCAGGTGCAGGTCCACGAGGCCGGCGAACGCGCTCGGGTACGCGCCGAGGAGCGACAGGAGGCGCGTCGCCTGCCTGAGCATGTCGTCCGGCTCGCAGAGCAGGTCGCACTTCTCCCCCAACATCGAGAGCCTCACGGAGGTCACCCGACGCCTACCGCTCGACACGGCGTCGTCGACGGCGCCTAGGATGCGGGCGGAGTCGTCGTCCGTCAAGAAGAAGTGTACGGCGAGGCGCTGGATGCTGTGCGGGCTCTGGAGTGCCAGCACGCTCTCTAGTGCCTGTGGCAGCCCCGTGTTGTGTCTATCCTCCTCGGCGTTGCCCTTGACGAAGGACCCGACGTCCAAATCGATGTGAGGGATCATGCCGGGAAGGTGTCTCCACCGCTTGCTTAAGATGCTGCTTCTCACGGCCAATCGTAGGTCGTCGAGACGCTCTAGGATCGAAACAAGGATCTCGTCGGGCAGCTTGCCCAGCCTATCGCTACTTGTCTCCGCCATGATACGATGATAGTCACGATGGATCTGCCTGAAAGTCGTATATAAAACCTGAGCTGCTCGAATATGTGGAACCGTTTACCCTTGTGGAGATTATATATATAGAATACATAAAAGGGGATAGGATCGGAGACAAGTTGTTTAAACCTATTTTATCTCTTACAAATTCGTACTCGTATTTGTCCCTAACTCTTAAGTACTAGTATTGTACTTCTACTCGTACTAGGCTCGAAGAAAGGAAAACGGGTAGGCTGCGCAGTGCTCGTGGAGAACTGCACCTTAGAAAAACTGTACGAAAAGAAAACTGGTACGTGCTCGTGGCGATCCTTGTTTGCCCGGCTAAAAGAAAAAGTAAAACAACTCAACCCAGCCCAAAACGTACGTACTAGCACAAACGTGTGTTGGAGGCCAACAATTTTTGGGTTTTGTATAACACGTACAAGGACATGAACAAACCCCATCGGGCTAGGGCTTGGTATAAGGAAAAGCACCAGGTGTGGTTCGACCTACAACCAAAACAAGCTCAGACAACAAACAGGTGATGCCATCATATGTTAAATGAATGAGACCAATTTATATCTCATCTAGATGAGTTCTAGCCACTCCCTTATACTTCTACTCGTACTAGTTTTGGCTCTTCGGTGGTAGCACGAGAAAAGCGGCTGATTGCATTCACTGGTGGAAAAAAGGCCTTTGGTCGCGGTTCGCAACTGCCATTAGTCGCGGTTGCGCAACCGCGACCAACTAAGCGCGACTAAAGCCCCCCACCTTTAGTCGCGGTTCTTAAGAAACCGCGACTAAAGGCCCGTCCACGTGGGCGCCAGGCGGCCGTCTGGGCGGAGGACCTTTAGTCGCGGTTCTTCTGGCCAACCGCGACTAAAGGCCCCCTCCCCCCCCCCCCCCCCTAAACCTGTTTTGTGTTAAATTTGTATTGTTTTATTTCTTTTGTGCTTTATTTTAATTTTGAAGGAATTTCATATATTCTACGGTACTACATACATGCATATGAATGTACAATTTCAAACAAATTTGAAATTAGAACCAAAAAGAATTCAAGAGGAATATACAATATATATTCAATATCATCGGATGACCATATACAATTTTGAACAAGTTTCCATACATAATTTAATGCATATAAAGTTCTACGTCCTCGTAATGGTGTTCTCCTTTAGGATGGAGGACTTCCCTGCTGAACCATCCAGCTAGTTCCTCTTGAAGTGGTCGGAAGCGAGCTTCTGGACTAAGCATCATCCGGAGGTTATTCCTCTTAGCATTGGTATCACTCGGAACCCGCTCAGAGGTGTATCTCCGGATCATCTCACAGACATAGTATCCACATAGATTGGTCCCCGCTGGCTGAATATCCCCAGCATTCTTCGGCTTTGACCTTTTGAATTCTAGCTCTTTTTTGAATTCACCGACCTTTGTATCTACGAACCGTCTCCAAACCCTACGAGGCAAAGAAAATTAAATGAACAAGAGAGTTATTAGTTACTTGATATTAGGAAATGAACGAAATAGGCCGATCGATATAGAGCGCAAATGAATGAAAATAATTACTTCTGCAGCATTCTTCTCATGCCGCCCCAAAGCTTTGGATCCATATTCAGAGAGTCGTGGACGAGACATTCTGAGGTGTTAACTTTAATTACTAGCAGAATCCAGTGGAACCTGCGGACACGATACATGCACAGTACGTCATGCATAACTCATCGATTAGCCGGCCACATACCATGCATGGAGTAAACAAAAGAGAATGTGCTCAAGACAGAAACACTCACCCAAAATGGTAAGGAAATAGAATATCACTTTTGAGTTCCTGCTTTGTAAGAAACTGCCACAGGTCTGCCTCCATGTCGGCGGGGTGATGCTCCAACACATGTCCATTAACGATGTGGGGGTCAATGAACCCAACATCATGGATGTTCCTTACTCTGCATTCCTTAATCTTCATTCTGCATGTATAATAGCGGACACAACAATATAGTTAGGACATATATATAGTGCAGGCAATATGAACGAGATGGGGTAGAAATAAATCACTTACAGAACGTAGCAACTGATGATAGATTTGTCGAGATCGCGCAGATTGAAAAGCTGGAACAATTCACTCAGTTCAATTTGTACATAGTAATGTTTGAAGTGATGCTCATGTCTAACTTCCGCATAAATATAATCTTTGGCGCTTTTATTTTTTATGTAACCCTTGTACCATTTCAGCAGACCTTTCATTTGTGGAGGTAGATCCTTTTCCTGCGCAGGCTCGACGAGAGGCCCATTCTTGACATATGTAATTACTACCTCCTTCACTGGCGCCTCATCAAGGCCTAACAGTTCACGAAGAGTAATACCTAAGTTGGCCGCTTGTTCTCTGGCACTCGTTGCAGTCAATCCCTGTGCTGCCGCAGCTTGTATGATCTCGGGGGCATCCGGACCGGCGGCTTCCACTATAAGCGGGGCAATCGATTGTTTACTTTGTTCCCCGAGCTGGGCAACTTGTTTCCCGCTTTTTTTACTTTCGGCCTTCTCCCGCTCTTTGTTCTCCTTGAACATGAGTGCCTGCCTGCGAAGTTCACGTGCATAGTCGTCAGGCAGATTCTTCGCGGCTTGGGACGGTGTGCTCAAAAATGACTTAGCCCACTTCTTTTGCTCATCAGAAAATACTGGCTTGGGCTCGGGCTCTCTTTTCTTCTTGCAGTCCGCCTTCCATTTCTCCAAATCAGCAGCCGCGGCCGTGTCGACTTCCTCGGCACTACGTTCCCAAGGCCTTGTGGGGAGAGGCTTCAGTGATGGCTCCGGTACCTTTGTGGTCTTAGGTACATAAGGGTCCGGGTTAATAATCCAGGACTGCTTCTGCTTCTGCTTCTTTGCCGGAGGTGGATTGGGGGGCGGCGTCTGATCACCCGCCGGACGAGGACTGGGGGGCGGCGTCTGATCACCCGCCGGACGTTGTGGACTGGGGGGCGTCGGCTGACGTGACGGAGGTGTAGGTGAACCGCCACCACCACCACCACCACCACCACCGCCACCGCCACCACCACCACCGTAGGGGGGGTGGACTTGTTGTCCTTGGCGCCTCGCCTGGAAACTTGATAAACTTCTTTTGCCATAGAATGAAATGGCGCTTGACATCTCCAAGTCTTTTCTCCCCTTCAGGTGTAGCAATGTCAATCTCCAGGTCCTCAAACCCTTGGACTATGTCCTCCACCGTGACACGAGCATAGCCATCTTGAATGGGGTTGTTGTGGTGGAGTGCTCCAGGTAAACATGGTAAAGCACTGCCGATGGCTACCTTCATGGACATGTTCCCGATAGGATAATACAGATGACATTCTTTCATCTCCTTTATATCGTCCACGGGGTAGCGAGGAGGCTCCGGTGCAGTAATTTCGACCACCAGAGGCTCCGGTGCATTAATTTCGACCACCAGAGGCTCCGGTGCATTAATTTCGGTCGTCGGTGCATCTGCACCAGCCGGTGGGGCCTCCGTGGAAGCCACGCTGCTTCTCCGCTGCTGGCTTCCGAGATCCGCTGGATGATCTTCATGCTGCACCCGAGCTGCATCTCTTTCGGCTACTAGTACACTCATGGTTTTCTTCATCACATCCATTTCCGATGCCAACCGCGCCACAACATCTGCTTCCCGATCCATCTTTCTCTTACGGCTTCTGTAACCGTACGGGTCATCGTTCTGGGGGAACCCTATTTTCCACGGAATGTGCCCCATGCCTCGTACACGTCCTCCGTGTTCAGGATTCCCGAGGGCTTTTGTCAGCGCGTCGTTCTCTCTGTTGAACTTGATCTTCCCCTCTTGAGCATCCCTCATTGCGTCAATAAGGGCTTGGGTGGGTTTAATTAATTTGCCCCGGTAAACACACTCCCCTGTCTCCGGGTTCAGCGTTCCCCCATGCCCGTACCACCAGCTTTTGGCCCTTGGGTCCCATCCCTCCGTACCTGGACGGATTCCTCGCGCCCTCAGCTCGTTCTCCATCTTCTCCAACCTAGGCAACAAAATGCGATACCCTCCTGGCCCCATAATATGATTGTACTCCTTCTTAGCCGCATTTTCCTTATTTTTTTCGATATTTGAATGAACTGCTCCGATTTCTTTTGCTTCACAAATTCTGGCCAATCATGTTTCAGTTTCTCATATTGTCCTTTGAAATCCGGAGTCTTGTTCTGCTTGACAAAGTCATGGGCTAGATTTTGCTTGAATTTCCGGAATGCGTCGGCCATCTTATGAAGAGCGAACTGTTTGACTAGCCTCCTCCTCTCCTTGTTTTCCTCAATCTTGTTACCCTCCTCATCGAATTTGTTGTATTCCGGAGGTAGAACGAAATGTTCCATAAGCTTCTTGAAGCAATCTTTTTTTGTTCTCTTATCGACAAAAGTGAAACCTGCAGCAATTCGTGCCTTCTTTGGCTCATTCCACTCCTGGACGGTGATCGAGACGTTGTCTCTAACAACGGCTCCGCATTGGCTGACAAACTTGGTGGCGTTCTTGCGGGGCTCCAGCGGCCTGCCGGTTGCACTGTCGACAACCTCGATGGTGCATGTTTCTCCTTGTTTCATCGTCTTGGTTGCGCCACGCTTTGACGACGTACTCGATTGTTTCGACGATCCGGCCGAGGGCTAAAATAAGAAAGAGAGTCGCGCGCGTTAGTACACACATATTTATTCAAATCAGTTAGTTTGTATCACCAGAGGCTCAATGTATATATATACCTCGGCGCCGGAGGTGGTTGCTACTTCCATTTGAAGATCGTCGTTTATCGACGTTTGTTCGGCATCATCTTGCTGACGGCGCCCTTCATCTTCACCGTCAAGGTTCAGATAAGAAGAGATATCATCTTCTTCTTCTCCGGTCGGCACATATAGAATATCGCCGTTTATGATGCCGAACATATGTGCTTCACCGTCCGGATCATAGTTGTCCATAATCGGGTCAGCTCTATCGTCCGCCATTATGTCAGTCCTGAAAACATGTAGTAAAAACAAATTAATTAAGTGAAGAAGGGGGGCGGTGGCGGTGACGCCTCTCTTGCCCGCTTTCGTATGGAGACACTGTCACAACATATCCCTCTACCCCTAGGCCCACTTCCTAGGACGAGTGTTTGTGTCTCCTCTACCCCTAGGCCACCAACATATCCCTCCTCGAGTTACGATGTGTGGCTCGATCTGGCATGTCTGACGACTTTTGACGAGCCTTCTATGTTATCAAAGAAGAAAGCAGGTGCGACGGTCCTCTGATATGCCATGAAGCCATTGACCGCCGTTCTAGATCTTTGTTTCTATACCCAGCCTAGAATAAATAAGAACTAAATCCATTGGAGACATTGCGTGATGTGTTGTGGTTGATACATAGCCATGTTCTTGTAGATTTAGCTGTGGGCACTCGTCCAACTTTCGGCCGACGGTAGCCACAAGAGTGCACTGGAAGGATTGCATAGGGAAGGGAAGGTACTATCGCCCAGCTCTGCCAAATGGTGATGTGAAGATTCCACGGGGTTTTATTTGTTAAACATTGTAATGTATATCCGGTGTAGAGATAAACCGGTTTAACTTGTAGCTCTAGAAGGTTGTTGTGATATGACTTGTAGATCAATCCAACACCTAACTACCTTGTAGATCTTGTAACCTAGCCGCACCTTGTAACCCTAGCCGCACCTTTGTGCCTATATTAACACGAAGACGCCCCTGCTAAGAGTAATTGTTATCTCATCTATTTTCACATGGTATACAAAGCCTAACTCTTCCATCGCATCTAGGTCATGTCTTCCTCCTCTGCCGTTGTCATGGCCACCCCCTCCACCGTATCTCTCGGCCACACCGTCACCGAGAAGTTGACTTGAGAAATTTTTATATGGTCATTAATATAGTATTATAATTATTATAAATAGCAAAATAAGCAAGATGGAGACCAACTTGTTTTTTGGTGATGGTTAACACATTATAGAGCAAAGTACTTCTCTAAACAAAATATCGACGTTCGTTCTTCCAAGATCGACGTTCGTTCTTCCAAGACGGCGTTCTTCCAAGATCGACGTTCGTTCTTCCAAGACGGCGTTCTTCCAAGGAAGCGAGGAAGGCGGGCGCGCGGCGCGGGAAAGATGAAAACCAACCGCGACGGCGAGGGTTCAATATCGACGTTCGTTCTTCCAAGATCGACGTTCGTTCTTCCAAGGAAGCGAGGAAGGCGGGCGCGCGGCGCGGGAAAGACGAAAACCAACCGCGACGGCGAGGGCGGCGACGGCGGCGACGACGGCGAGGGCGACGACGAGGGCGAGGGCGACGGCGGGCGGCGTCGACGAGGGCGAGGGCGACGGCGGCGGCAGGCCTTCGGCGCGCGCGCGACGGTTGGAATCGGAGAAGACGAGAGAGATGGAGAAGACGGCGGCAGGGGAGGCGCCCGCACTGTATTTATAGCCCCCCCTTTAGTCGCGGTTGGGGAGGCGACCCGCGACTAAAGGGTACCTTTAGTCGCGGGTCGCCTCCCCAACCGCGACTAAAGGGTTTTTGGCGGGTTTTTTGCCTTCCCGCGCCCCCCCCTTTAGTCGCGGTTGGGGAGGCGACCCGCGACTAAAGGGTAACCTTCAGTCGCGGTTGGCCAGACCGACCGCGACTAAAGGGTAACCTTTAGTCGCGGTTTGCCAGCCCAACCGCGACTAAAGGCCCCCCCAAATCTTCTTTTATTTTCAGAACCTTTTATCTTTTTCTTTTCAGAAAAATCATCAATGCTTTTATAGAAACTTCAAACATTTTATTTTCTGTTTTCTAAGCATATTTTCGTAGGAAAAATATGCATAGAGACAATACTTCTCGCCCGAGCCGTGAGCGCGCCGCCCCTTTCTTCTCCTATCCGCCCGCTGAGAGGATTCCTCTTCTTCCCGCCATTTCTTCCCTGTCTTCCCGCCTCTTTCTTCCCGCCACTTTCTTCCCGCCTCCTGTCTTCCCGCCTCCTGTCTTCCCGCTCCCATTTTTCCCGCCATTTCTCACTACATATATGTAGCCCGGCTTGGCCAGCATTATCACATCTTTACAATCTCTCATCACTCTCTCATGGCTTCCACCGCACCCACTCTAACCTACCAGCAGGTGGAGGAGCTTTGCGCCTCGAACTACCCTTGTCCACCGGGCTACCGCGTCCCCACCGGCTGGAGCCTAAGCGCCGGCGGCGTGCCGGTCCCTCCCGTCCCTCAGGGTACTGCGCGCCGGGCGGCCATCACGAACCACTACTACCTCGACCTCACGCCGGAGCAGCGGATGAATCCCCGCTGGCATCCCGATAACCAGCATACTTGGGACGCCTTCTTCATCAATCGGCGTGAGAGGGCGCTCGCCAGGTATGAGGAGGACGGTCTGCCTCCTGGGAACTTCCACGAGGCCAGCCGTCGGCTATGGTGGTACGGCCGGACTCTGCAGAGCGTCATGGACTACATCACGGCCGGCGATATCCCCCGCCTGCGCTACCCTCAGTTCGAGCCACGAGCGCCGCCCGACGACAGCGACGACAGCAGCGACGACGACGGCGGCAACTTAGAAGGTGACGACTACCAGTACAACGACGACAGCGGCTATGAAGACTACGAGTATGCATATTATACGCCTAGGCAGGAGTATGACTAAATCACTCCAAATTTCATGTATCATCAGTGGTATCTCGAATCATTCGAAAATGGACACCAAACACATCACGGGTAATATAATTCACATGATCCATTCAACAAAGTTTGGTACAATAAATTATTACACATCATTTCTTCCCTTGTGTCCCTGCTTGCTTACGATTGTGCCGTATCCATGGAGCATCCTCATCATTTAACTTAATGCTTGGGTCGGTGTTCACTTTGAAGGGCGGAATTTCAGCAAACATATTATAATCTTCTGACATGTCTGTCTTGTCCTCCACCCCCACGATGTTTCTTTTCCCTGAAAGAACAATGTGGCGCTTTGGATCATCGCATGATGTACTGATCGTTTTCTTATCTTTCCGTTTCCTCGGTTTGCTACTCATGTCCTTCACATAGAAAACCTGAGCGACATCTTTCGCTAGGACGAATGGTTCGTCAAGGTAACCAAGATTGTTGAAATCCACCATTGTCATTCCGTATTGCTGGTCCACCTTTACCCCACCTCCTGTTAGCTTGAACCATTTGCACCGGAACAAAGGGACCTTAAAGGAGGGTCCATAGTCAAGTTCCCATATCTCCTCTATGTAACCATAATATGTGACCTCTTGCCCATTCTCGGTTGCTGCATCAAAGCGGACACCACTGTTTTGGTTGGTGCTCTTTTTATCTTGGGCGATCGTGTAAAATGTATTCCCATTTATCTCGTACCCTTGAAAAGTCGTTATAGTCGAAGATGGTGTCTTGGCCAACATGTACAGCTGATCTACAACATCATTGTCATTCATTAAATGTTTTCTCAACCAACTGCCGAAAGTCTCCATGTGGGCCTTCCTAATCCAGGATTCAGGCTTCCCCGGGTTGTCAGAGCGTAAAATATTCTTGTGTTTCTCAAAGTACGGAGCCACCAAGCTGGAATTGGTCAGTACAGTGTGGTGTGCTTCAGTCAGAGAATGGCCGTCCATACATATCGTTGATTTCCTTCCGATCGTGCCTTTTCCACTTAGTCTCCCCTCGTGCCGCGATCGAGGAAGACCAATCGGCTTAAGGTCAGGAACAAAGTCAACACAAAACTCAATTACCTCCTCATTTCCATAGCCCTTGGCGATGCTTCCTTCTGGCCTAGCACGGTTACGAACATATTTCTTTAATACTCCCATGAACCTCTCGAAGGGGAACATATTGTGTAGAAATACAGGACCGAGAACGAAAATCTCTTCGACTAGGTGAACCAGGAGGTGCGTCATAATATTGAAGAAGGATGGCGGGAACACCAGCTCGAAACTGACAAGACATTGGATCACATCGTTCTGTAACCGTGGTAGAACTTCTGGATTGATTACCTTCTGAGAGATTGCATTGAGGAATGCACATAGCTTCACAATGGCTACTCGAACATTTTCCGGCAGGAGCCCCCTCAAAGCAATCGGAAGCAATTGCGTCATAATCACGTGGCAGTCGTGAGACTTCAGGTTTTGGAACTTTTTCTCCGCCATGTTTATTATTCCCTTTATATTGGACGAGAATCCAGACGGGACCTTCATACTGCTCAGGCATTCAAAAAAGATGACCTTCTCTTCTTTGGTCAGAGCGTAGCTGGCACGACCTTGAAACCATTCCGGATGCCGGTCATCAGGGTCTTTCAAACGTTGCTGGTCCTGCCGTGCTTCCTTTGTATCATTTGTCTTCCCATACACGCCCAAGAAGCTTAGGAGGTTCACGCAAATATTCTTCGTAACGTGCATCACGTCGATTGCAGAGCGGACATCTAGGACTTTCCAATATTCTAGCTCCCAGAATATAGATTTCTTCTTCCACATGGCTGCGTGCCCGTCAGCTCCCTTCGGAACTGATTGTCCGCCAGGACCCTTTCCAAAGATGACTTTCAAATCCTTGACCATATCAAATACCTCAGCACCAGTGCGTTCCGCAGGCTTCGGCCGGTGATCTGCCTTGCCGTTGTAATGCTTGCCTTTCTTTCTTACTGGATGAATTTTCGAAAGAAATCGACGATGCCCAAGGTACACGTTCTTCTTACAATTTGGCAAATGTACACTTTCAGTCTCATGTAAGCAGTGCGTGCATGCATTGTATCCCTTATTTGACAGTCCCGAAAGGTTACTAAGAGCAGGCCAATCGTTGATGGTTACGAAAAGCAACGCTCGTAGGTCAAATTCCTCTTGTTTGTGCTCATCCCACACACGGACACCACCCCACAGCTGTAAAAGTTCATCAACTAATGGCCTTAGGTACACATCGATGTCGTTGCCGGGTTGCTTCGGACCTTGGATGAGCACTGGCATCATAATGAACTTCCGCTTCATGCACAACCAAGGAGGAAGGTTGTAGATGCATAGAGTCACGGGCCAGGTGCTATGGCTGGAGCTCTGCTCGCCAAAAGGATTCATGCCATCCGTACTTAGAGCAAATCTTATGTTCCTTGCGTCAGCTGCAAAATCTTTGAACCATCTGTCGATCTTTCTCCATTGCGTTCCATCTGCGGTGTGTCTCAACTCCCCGTCCGACTTACGGTCCTCTTTGTGCCATCGCAACAACTTGGCATGCTCTTTGTTCCTGAACAGACGTTTCAACCGTGGTATTATAGGAGCATACCACATCACCTTGGCGGGAACCCTCTTCCTGGGTTTCTGGCCCTCAACATCGTCACCAGGGTCATCGCCTCTGATCTTATAACGCAATGCAGTGCATACCGGGCATTCATTCAAATTCTCGTATTCACCGCGGTAGAGGATGCAGTCGTTGATGCATGCATGTATCTTCAGAACCTCTAAACCTAGAGGGCAGACAACCTTCTTTGCTTCATACGTACTGGTGGGCAACTCGTTATCCTTTGGAAACATATTCTTCAACATTTTCAGCAAGTTTTCAAATGCCGAGTCAGCTACACCTGCCTCTGCCTTCCATTTCAGCAAATCCAGTGTGCAGCCCAGCTTTTTCAGACCATCATCGCATCCGGGGTACAGCGCCTTTCTGTGATCCTCTAACATGCGATCCAAATTCTCCCTCTCCTTTTCAGTTTCGCAGCGTCTCCGTGCATCAGCAATGGTCCGACCAAGATCATCAACGGGATCATCACGTGCCTCTTCTTCACCTTCCCCTTCACCTTCAGCATCCTCCATGAAAGTATCACCGAAATGAGCAAGATAGCTTTCATCGATGAAATCATCCCCTTCTTCATCTTCTTCCATTATAACCCCTCTTTCTCCATGCTTGGTCCAACAATTATAGCTTGGCATGAAACCGTGCCGAAGCAGATGCATGTGAACATCTCTTGAGGAAGAGTAACCCTTCTGATTCTTACAGTTAACACATGGACAGATAACAAAACCCCCCCGCTTGTTCGCATTAGCCACTACGAGGAAATCTTTCAAACCCGTACTGAACTCGCCGGAGAGTCGGTTAACGTACATCCATTGCCGATTCATCTGCATTATTATAATATAAAATATATAATTAACCATCATGCATTTGTTAAACTAACTAGCTACAAACAATATAAATTAAACAATGAACTACACACATGCATATTTTATCAATGACACATCAAAGGTTCATCAAGTTGCTAACCGCGATCGAGGAGTGTGGCTCCAACACTTCATGTCATGTTTGTTTCATGCTCTTGGGGCATTTCATCAAACACATTATGTGCATAAGAGGAACCAAAAGCAAACCTAAACCCTAAGTGTGAAGAGAATGGCTCTAAATGGCTAAGTGTTGGCTACTGGATGGGTATATATAGGGGAGGGGCTTTAGTTGCGGTTGGCCTGGCAAACCGTGACTAAAGGTGCCCGAAGGCCTTTAGTCGCGGTTGGCCTGGCCAACCGCGACTAAAGCCCCTCACGTGCACCAGCTGGCCACCGAGCGCCCTGGGCCCAGGCCTTTGGTCGCGGTTCACCTCCAGAACCGCGACTAAAGGTCCCATTAGTCGCGGTTCCTACAGCTTCGCGACTTATGGGGCTGGACGGAAGCCTGTTTTTCCACCAGTGATTGCTCTTCTTCTCTTCTCTGCAGCTTTGTCAATATATTAACTGCGTCTCTTTTTTTAGAAAAGGAGGATGGCCCCGGCCTCTACATCTGGAAGATACATACGATCACTTTATTAATTATTCTCGAGGACCTTATAAAGTATTACAACAATATGCCTGAATCCATCATCTTGGCAAAAAGTACCGCTACTCCTATCCATATGATGTAGGGGTGCTAGCTGGGCCCCAACCCAGACCACTCACTTAAGCCTAACATCAAAAGCCGGAGGCCTCAGCCGTGCCACATATCGGGTCTGGGGCACAAACCGGTCAGACGCACTCGTCTAGCCACTCTGCCATCGACGTCACCATGACGCCAAACAGCTACCTCCTCCTGCGCGAGTCCATCTCCACGCATCGGACGCCGAGTCCCCACAGCGCCACGCCGCCGATATCCGCCGCCATCAATGTGTGAGATGAAGCACCGCTCCACCATCCCTCCAGCCAGCACTTGCTCCAAAACAATGCCCCAGGAAGGAAGGCGATAGAACGCCATCATCGTCCGATGCAGGAAGACCCAGATCTAGAGTTTCCTTCGGAGCATCCCGAGCCTAATGATGCAAACTACAGCTGGCAGTTGCTCCACCAAACAAGCGGCGTTGACGCCGCCGCAGCATTCAAGATGAAGCTGGCCAAAATGTGCCGACACTGAACCGCCGCTTGAGCAGCCCCAGAGCAACGCCTTCTGGAAGGAGCACGCCACCGTCGTGTCATCGTCGCTTGGAACAAGGGGATCTGAGGTTTTCACCTGAGCTCCTGGGAGGGGTGGAAGGAAGGGGATCCTCTCCGAAGCCTCCAGCAAGGGGATCAACACCCAAAGGCGCTGCCTTCGGAGTGGCCGCCGCGCCTGCCAAGGGATTCCCTCGGAACCCTTCCAGCCACCGGATCTGCAAGGCCTTCACCCAAGAACAGCGAGAAGCCATCAGGGGCTGGATCCGCTGCAGATCGTAGTAGATCGTGGTTGAGGACGAGCATCACCATGGCCACCAGCATCCAACGAGACCCGCAGCCACATCCGACGCCAACCACCTTCCCGCCACCCACACGGCCGAGCATGGGAGGCCAAGACCGCGCCTGCAGGACTAGATCCGCAATGGATCCATGCCTGCGCCGCCGCCGCGGAGCCCACTCCTCGCGCAGCCGCCATGGCCTGGCCGCCCGCTTGCTCCATCGTCTTGCCGCGGCGTCGCCCGACAAGGCCTTGCCGCATCAGCATCAAGACTCTGCCGCGCCGCCACATCTCGCGCTACAACCACACGCCGGGAGGGGAAGAAGGGCCCCGTCGCCGCCGACGCGCACCAGGCTTTGCCCGACGACGCCTTCTGGCGGCGGCGAGGGGAGGGGATGGTGTAGGAGACCGACGCGGGGTGGAAGCTAGGGTTCCCCGCCGCCATCTTGACGTATTAACTGCGTCTCTTGACATCCATCACAATCATCCATGACACTTCCGTTGTAATTGTGTTGCGTCCCCTTTTTCTTTAGGTCTTGTTTGACTCCTTCAGATTTGAAGGGATTGAGTGGGATTAAATCTCCAAGTTAAATTCCACTTCAACCCTCTTCAATCTATACTACTATTAAACAAGCAAACGAGAACTTTCTTACGTGCACCCAGCAATTAGTACAACAAAATACACGAAACAATCAACACCACACAATTAGTCCCACAAATCCTAATCCAACAACCAACATTTACCTAATACATCTACGTGTGCACTTAGCAAATTTCCATGACTGACCGTGCTCCACCTCCACCACCCATCCCGCAGCACGTAATCCCACTCCAAAATTAACGCGCATCGCGGTCTCGCTCGCACCATTCCCGCATCGAGGTGTCGCTTCGCTCCTGTCTCACCTCGCCGCCCATCTCGCCGTCGCTGCCGGCCAAGCCGTCGTCGCCCCCGCCGGCCATCGCTCCTCAGGTCCGCCCCGCCCTGCCCCGTCAGTCCCTCCCCACCCCGCAGTTCGCCCTGCCCCGCGGCTAGGGTTACGGCGCCGCCACCGGCCAGGCCCACGCCGTCGCCGGCCAGGCCAGGTCGTCGCCGGCCAACCTCCCTCCTCAGGTCTGCCCCACCCTGTAGTCTGCCCCTGCTGGCCAGTACGCCACGCCGACGCTCACGGTGGCGCCCGCTCCCCACTTCCATGTCCCTCCTCTCTCTCCTCCTCGCCGCCGCCACATGCCACCGCTACGGGAGCGCACAGAGGCGAAGGAGCGGCGAGAGGATCTCACCAACGTCGATGGGAAGGCCCGATGCAATCGGAGGAGCTCGGAGAGAAGAGATCGACGAGGGTGAGCTCTCGGGTCCGAGGTTGAAGAAAAGGAACGGGGCGAAGCTGCGTCATGCTCCAGTTCGATCCAGAGCTCAAGGGGGTCGAGGAGAATGTCGTGGAGCGTCTGGGCTCGACGGAGAGGAGCAAGGTGGGCGGTGGCCGCGAGCTCACCGCAGCATGGCCATGGCGGCGTTCGGCTGGACATGGGAAAGGGGCAAGAGAGGAGAGGAGCTCCTTGGGGGAGCGAGGCGAGGCGAAAAGGAGGCTAGGGTTGGAGAGGCGCTCAGGGTGGCATTATCCGCGTCGGGGAGACGTGGGATGCTCGCCAGCGAGGGCATCCGCGCGCGAACGGCTGTGGCGCCATGGCCTCCCCTGCCTCTGTCGGGAGGTGGGAGAAAGGCCAGCCTGTAGCAGCCGGGCCTAAGTGCCCAATAGCTTTCTTCTTTTTATTTTTTCTTATTTTTTGTTTCTGCTTTATTTAATTCCAGAAACTATTCCCTATAGCAAAAATGTGTGACATGATCCAACACATATCTTACAGTATTTTGAATAACCACAAAAATAATTGGGCCCATTGGAATATGTTTGGATTTTTCCATGGAATTTAAGAGCACTTTTAAATGCAAAAATGACTCTGTTTTGACGATGGGGTCCACACCAACATCGAGAGTGTTGTTGTTTTCCTTAATAATAATTGTTTTGGATTATTCCACAATTGTGCAACATTTTTCCGATGCTGTTTGGGGAATTATTTTATTTCCATATAATTCAAGTGGCTTTTTACGTGGAATTTGAAAAGAGATATGAATTTTAACTTGATCATATTCAGTTTAGCAAAATGATTTGTTGCTGATCATGGTCATTACTGTAGCTTAATTACAATGCTCACTATAGCAAAAGCTGAGGATGTCACAAGACTGGCATACCTCATTAATAAGCCACAATGCTTCACCTGTGAGATAGGTCTAGAAGCTTTAATTTCACGTCAACCGATTATTATGATTTGTGCTCAACAAAGGACCTACCTATTATTATGATTTTACACTACCGTTTCCGTTCACTGGTTATATATGTTGGGACTGTTGATATTTTTTGTGATTTGCAGTTACTCACAACGGATTTCTGTTTGATTTTTTAGAGTTTCTGCAGGTGATACCTCAACCTTTATATGCAAGTGCCAAAAGATCTTAGGTTGTATATATTTCCTTTGAAATACCAGGTTGTGTCATGTTCTAATGCCAGATTATCTGTATACATCGAAGCTAGATATGATGCATCAAGTGAAGAAGTTAGGATTCATTCCAGCTTGCTGCAACCTTCAAGTGAGTCCAATGTTTCTCCTTGCCTTATGTTACTCTAAACATTTTTTCCATTATTCCACTGAATGCATTTGTTTTCAATTTTTCAATGGAGTGCAAGTAATGTGTATATTGTGTGTGTTTCAATATTTTTGCAGCTATTTATAAATTATTCGGTTAGTCGTGCGTTGCACGTGCATGCTAACTAGTCCTCTTTAATCCCTTTCTGGAAGGGATTAACCGAACAGGCCCCGGTGTTGCATCCCCTTCTGGTTCCTTTCATGTTTATCCTCCCCTACTCCCTGTAATCACAACATAAGTGTCCGACAATCTCTGTTCCTAAAGAGGGAGTGGATACGTCGTTCGTCTCGTACCCTTTTCTCTATGAAAAACCAACAAAATAAAACAACAATCAAGACTTTCTATACACAAATTAACCTTTCCTTCTAGCGATGGATAAAACAAATGAATAATCTAATCATCCCTTATACAAAACCAACAAAATAAAACAACAATCAGTACTTTACATATACGAAACCAATCATCCATGCTCGACCACCCTTTCCTTTTAATTGGTACACGGGCTTTATATGGCCCGACCCCCTCCGACCCCTCCTATCCCTCTCTTTCCATGCGGCTCTGAGCCCTCGAGGGTGTACTCGTGGATCCGGGAGGAAACTACACGCTGCAAGTCGCCGCCGCCGTCTGACTCCTCCTCGACACCCCGCCGCCCGACCCCTCGACGTCGTCGAACTCCTCCGGCGATCCAAACTGGATTTCTCCCCGGTGGTAAGTCATTGTCACCCCTCCCCTCCTCCCCCTCCTGTCACGGGAGGCGCCATGGCTGCCACCTACCGCAAGCCCTCCATCCGCCTCGTCCTCACTGGCAAGCACCACGCCTTGTCACCGGCGAGCTCGTTGTTAACGCCATGGCTTCAACATCGTCCTCCTCCAGCCCCTCTTTGACCCTTACCCTAGCCAGCGACATTGCTATTAAATTTTGTGTGAGTGATGGTCTGATGGATCTTGGACGGTTTGATGGTCTGATTGGCATTAACTTCGATGTGGCTACTGTAATTGAGGTGGTATTTAGTCAGGATTTTCGTACAAATGTGCTAGCTATGCTCATAGTCGTTGTGGTCAACTGGTCATAGTGCGTACCTGGGTGTGGTTGTTCTTGAGAGGAGAGCTACCAGTAAAATCTCTGCATTTTTTGTAGGCATTGGAACTTTCTAATCTCGAAGTTGTAGCTTTAGCTTGATGCAAATACTTACCTCTCAGATCGTGGGGTCACTAGAACTGAATTCCCCATCCTATCACTCAATTTTGTATACTTTCGAGGTATCAACTTACACATGTTGCTTTATTGCTTTAGCTTGTGAACTTTGTAGCATTTTATACTACATCGGAGCTTGGTCGCTTTTTTTTACATGATCATAATAATTCGCACTAGATGTTTTTTTTTGTGTCTGTGCATGTGTATTGGCGTGGGGAGGGGTTGCTTAAGAAGGAATGACTGCTACATTTGGTTGTGAGTTCCTGTTAATATGTCTACAGCTTCAAGTTCTGATGTTCTCCTGTATATTTGCGCACCTGGTTTCTTGCAATGGTTGACTTAAGACTTATTAGCTGAGATCTGGAGTAGTTTTTGTATGTACATTCTGGACAAGTTGATCCCATGGTTGTTTGAGTACGTAAGCTGACAAAACAACATAGCTTGTCAAATTTCTGAGATGCAATGCACGGTTCAGAACATGATCCAAGTCGAACAAAAGTACTCATGTTCATTTCAGGGGATGCTAATGTGATTCAGGCCAAATTCTATTTGCCATCAGTTAATTATATTCAGTTGAGACAAAAATGCTTTAGCAGCTGCTAATTATATTACATTGTGTTATTATACGATCATATGATTGATCATATGTTGTCACACCTAACTTTTGGCTGGGTCAAAAAATGCACAAGAGTTTTCTATTAGCAAACGCATTGCTGTTCTTCACAAGATGGAAAGCATCCCACGTGTTCAAAAAGTCGTTGCCTACAAGGTTTTCAGAAACGGCAAGAGTCGTGAGATTTTCATCAATTCCGCTGCCGAGGACGAAGAGAGTGCTGCGGTGTTCCTTCAAAGCAAAATGGCAGAGTTGGATCGAGGTATCTAAGGTAAAATTTCTTGGACCAAACTTGTAATGGTTGCTTGATCTATATATCATGCTTAATTCTTACCTTGATCATCCCGGCATATTTATGTTGAGCATCTCCGACTCTGCTTATTTGTCTGGGTTCCCTGATGCCACACGTAGAAGTAAAATGGCTAGAGAATGGTCAGTATCTCAATTTAGATGTTAGTAGTATTTGCCTTATTTTATTGTGATGAGCTGGACAGTGGTAAATGTCAACGTGGTGCAGACAATTATGTTTTTCTAGCCATGCTAGTTTCACTGTTGGAAAATTGTTCTATTAAGCGTTCAGTCGGCAGTTGAGGTTTCCGTTTATTTGCCTGGCTTTGTCCAATGACACGTGTAAAAATAAAACGGCTACTCGTATGGTTACGTCATGTTTATCTAGACTAGATGTTATAAAAGCAAGTAAGAGTAAAAGTTCAGTAGTGTGGATAAATCAGTATTAATTCATTTGTTGATCAAGATGTTTGATAGTTTTCCTTTGTTGATTGTTTGGTCTAAGCTGGCATGTTCTAATCAGGTAGACACATCTCACTAGTGGGGATATGGCCTATAGTCCCGGCCCGTAACGGGCTTTAGTCCCGGTTCACCAACCGGGACCAAAGAGGCGTCCCGGCCCTGTTTCAAGCTGGGACCAAAGATGCTTCACGTGGGCGCCTCGGAGCGTCCTCAGGAGCAGACCCTTTAGTCACGGGTCTTAACATGGACCGGGACTAAAGAGTTTCTGCAGATTTTGTTTATTTTAGGGTTTTAGGGTTTTAGGGTTTAGGTGTTCGGGAATTAGTTTTCATATAATTCCAAATATACATGTTTATGCATATATGTATAAGATTAATTTATCTTACAAGCGAGCATATATATACAATTATATGGAGATCTGAATTATCGGGACTAGAGCCCGTCTATTCGATTACATGGACCAACATTAGTAATGGCCCCTAGCTACACTAAATCATCCTTTGTCATCTATAGCTTCCGTCCTCAGGAAGGTCGCAAGCTCCTCTGCAACAGCAATCGCGCGTTGCTCTGGTAGGTACTTCTCCCTCATGTCCGTGTACTATATAAGAAGAGGAGATGAATATGAATATCAATCATGATAACAAAGAATGACGGATAAAAATAGAGGTCTGAATGTTCATTGCTTATGTCGTATCTGTAATCCTTGTGCTCAGAGCTAAACGTGCGAATGGTCTCGCAAACATAGTATCCGCATAGATGCGTCCCCGTGGCTGCTGGCCGCACTTTACGAGAATAGAATATATATAATCAAAATAATAATCTAGCATTATAAATGTATTGAAAATAGAAGTATATCATACTACTACTTACCTGAGCCGCTCTAAAGGTCAGCTTCTCATGCTCGATACCGGGAGTCACGCACTTGAACCGCTTTCAAACCCTGCCCGACAAGGAAAATGATTTGCTAAGTTTTTCATTAATTGATATATCAGAAAATCATCGAAAGAGACCGATAGAGTGCAAGAATGATTGAAATTACCCTTGGAGCATGTCATGCAGGCTTTGGAACTGTTTCAAGGATCTCGATAATGGGTCGAAGGCATCCAAGAAAAATGGAGAGCTAGCACACACCCACACTCTTCCATCCAAGAAAAATGCAAGAAAGAGGGGAGAGTGGGGCTGTGGCCAATATATATAGGCAGAGGACTTTAGTCCCGGTTTGAGACACAAACCGGGACTAAAGGTGGCGCACATGCGGGCTGCACACCGCGTAGCCTTTTAGTTCCGGTTTGTGTCCAAACCGGGACTAAAGGCTCCTTACGGGCCGGGACCAAAGCCTCGTGGACGGCATTGGGATTTTGAGGCGACGTGACCGGGCCTTTAGTCCCGGCCCAGATGGAGGCCGGGACTAAAGGGTCCAGGCTAAAGGCTCGTTTTCCATTAGTGTCTGTATAGGCTTGTTCAAAATATAAGGGTTGGGTTCAAGGAGCGCAATAGGAGCTGTGTGTTGTGTCGTAGCTGGATTATTCTTGATGGTTACCTTAGTCTGTTTCCTTACTATTGCCAGGCTGTTCGGAACTTTTGATGTTAACATCTGCATTGCAACCGAAAATAAGATTTACAATTCATGCCATAGTATCACTTTTGTTTAACTTTGTGCTGTAATAATTTTTCTAAAGGCACTTTAATGTTTATCTGTTTATGTTTCATCAGGTTCTCAGTCATCAAAAGAAGCAACAATAAACAAGCTGGATGGATAAATTTCTCTCGGGTTCTCAAAGCTAGATGATCATGACACTAAGAGATGGATATATTTGTCTGCAAAAATATAAACAATCTTGAACCATTCCAGAAGTACTTGTGCCCCATTATATTTGTCGCAAAATTATGTTGTGGTTGTGATTATCTATTGTTGTCGTGAAAGATCATTGTTTGACATGAGAAAAATCTATTGGTGTCCTCCGTGAGAAGGGAAGAGAAGGAGTTTGATTTCTATCATGCGCCGGGAAAAAAGATGATGCGGGCGTGCCAGTGTACCGAAGTACACAAAGAAAACAAAGAGATGGAAACAGTATTTTATTAATCTTAAGGGTAACAATACAATTCCCGATATGCGCTCCATGGCCTACTAGCACGGCCAGCCTGACTAGCGATGTGCGGTTTCCTGGTTCCCGGGGCCTCGGAAGGTTCCCGGTTAATTACTTCCGCAGGTTGCTCCGCGAGAAACCTCCGATTAAGCCGTGTGGTCATCTTCGCCATCTTCTGTTCACATTCTCCATGCATGATGACGATGGCGTGTTTGTGTGTGGTGTGGGTGGCGGCTAAGCCCGTGTCCTCGTCGGTACGTGCCGCTCAAAACATGATTTTTTGCTAGCGACATTCGCCCTCGTCATCGCGCCTCATCGGTCTTGATAGCGTTGATGTTGGTGTTGAAGTAGCATGGGTCCTGCTTGATTCGGATTTCTTGACGATTGGTAGCGGCTGCGTCGGGGTATGCAAGGGGTTCGCCTTGCGAGAGTATTGATTGTGGAGACCAGCGTCGGTGTAAAACCAACACACATTCGCATCGGCATAGCCGGTGTGGGTGGCATCTCGTCTCGGCTAGACGCCGAGTTTACAGCAGTCCTCCAAGACAAGGGCACTGCCTCACGAGACCGTGAACGGGTGACATCATGGAGGGGCGAGGTTGATGCTCCGTCTCAGCTAGACGCCGTATTCGGTGGTCTGCTAAGATAAAGATCGTATCGCCTGACGTCGTGACCTATACGCCATGAAGGGATGCACCTTGTATCGACTCATGCCGTATTCGGTGGTCTGTCAAGACAAAGGAAACACATCCTAATGCCGAAGAAAGCTGTCGTCGTGAAAGGGCGTGGTTGATGCCTCGTCTCAGCTAGACGTCGTATTCGGTGGTCTTCTAAGACAAGGATCACATGCCTGCCGCCCTGACCTATACACCATGAAGCGTGACCTGTACACCATGAAGGATGTACCTTGCCTTGACTGGACGCCGTATTCAGCGGTTCGTCAAGACAAAGGAAACACATCCCAATGCTGAAGAAAGTTGTCGTCGTGGAAGGGGCGTGGTTGATAAGTCGTCTCAGCTGGACGTCGTATTCGATGGTCTGATAAAACAAGGATCACACTGCCTGCCGTCGTGACTTGTACACCATAAACATGTAGGCCTCCATAGTAGAGCACCAGTGCAGACATGAAGGAGCGGAATAGATGCCTTGTCTCAGCTAGACGCCGTATTCGGTGGTCTGCTGAGGCAAAGATCATATCGCCCGTACGCCTAGGTGGCCATGGTCGAGCACCAGAGCTAGTGACTGGACTGCATCGGTGTAGTCTTCGGGTTCAATGAAGTCGTCTCCGTCGGCGACGGTGGGATCACACGAACGTTGTCTCCAATGACGACTCCGTATAGTGTATTTAGTAATTAACCTAGTTGTAGTCTAAACGTACACATGTGTCCTAATTTGGTTAGTATTGCAAACCGAGTAGGATTAGTAGTAGTATTGCAAACCGAGTCGGTTTGCAGTAGGCCTAGCTTAGCAATATATATACGTATACCCCTGTGTAGTCTTTGTACCAAGAAAAAGAGCATAGCAATACAAAGGCACGATACGGGCCTGTTTACAATACATCGATCAGTTTTTCCGTCAGATTACGCATTGCTACGATCCGCCGAAGTGCGTCAACTCGGATCGATTGCTAAAAGCTTCGCTAGCTCACGATACGTATAAGAGGTACGTACTCCACGACAGCACGCGCAAATACTAGACTAACAAGCAATCCATTAACCTACTTCCTTGGTTGCTTGTTCGTTGCTTGCTTGTCTAGCTTGCACGTACAGATCGTTGGGGTATACGAGCTAGCGGATCAAAAGCCAACAATTAGTATCTAGAGCCTCAACGATCTACGATCTACGATGACGGACAGCGACGCTGAGTGGGTCGAGTCCGGCAGCGGCGGTGCCAAGGCGAACAAGAACGGCGACAAGGTGAAGAAGGGCGTCAAGTCAGCAACCAGTGGTGGAGGAACGAGCGGCGCTAACGTCCAGGCGCATCGCAACATCCCCATCCAGTACCCGATGCTCACCGACGCCAACTACGGCGTGTGGGCGGTGAAGATGAAGATTATTCTTCGATCCCTTCGAGTGTGGGAGGCCATCACGGACGACGACGTCGACGAGGAGCGCGACGAAGGTGCCATGGCCGCCATAGCCCAGTCTGTGCCGGATTCCGTGCTGATGACATTGGCGGAGTTCGAGACGGCAAGAGAGGCGTGGAACGCACTCAAGGAGATGAGGATCGGAGAAGATCGCGTCACCAAGGCTCGGGCACAAGTGCTGAAGCGCCAATTTCACAAGTTGCAGATGGAGGAAACTGAATCGGTGAATGACTACGCCATGTGTCTTACTACTTTGGTGGGAGAGATCCGCGCGCTTGGTGCAAAGCTCGATGAGACCGTGATCGTGGAGAAATTTTTCAGTTCTGTCACTGATAAATTCACGTACATCATCGGCACGCTCGAGCAGCTTTACGACATCGACGACATGACCATAACGGAGGCGATCGGACGATTGCGGACATGGGAAGAGAATGCTCGTGGCTGTCGGAAAGGCAAAGGAGGAGGTAGTGACCAACTCATGTACTTGCGCACAGACTGGGAGGCCCCAAGTAGCAAAGGAAGGCGTGACGGTGGCGAAGGCTCAAGCAACACGAAGGGCTATGGACAAACCGGAAAAGGCAAAGGAAAAGGCAAACCACAAGGTCGTGGTAAGGCAGGCCAATATAAAGAGCAGAAACCACGGAACTTGGACTTGTCCGAGGTCAAGTGCTATAACTGCAATAAGATGGGTCACTTTGCGAAGGATTGTCCAAAGCCTAACAAGCGGGAGATCAAGGCAAATTTGGCAAAGCAGGAAGACGAAGGTCCAGGTCTTCTGATGGCCGAAGTTTGTGATCTCGCTGAAACGGTGGTTGTAAAACCAAGCCGGAAGGTGCTACTTCATGAGGAAAAAGTGACATCAAAGTTATCCGGTGATCAGAACGTGTCGTGGTATCTCGACACGGGTGCCAGTAACCACATGACGGGGTGCAAGGAGAAATTCCTCGAGCTGGAATACGATGTTGAAGGCTCGGTCAAGTTCGGTGATGGTTCAGCTGTGGAGATTTGCGGGCAAGGATCTGTCCTCTTTGAGGGTCTCACAGGCGAACATCGCATACTCACCGGAGTGTACTACATCCCACGGCTGCGCAACAACATCATCTTTATTGGGAAGCTTGACGAGAATGGATGCAAGGTGAATATAGAGAGCGGAGTGATGACGATCTTCGGCAACCTCCAAAACGTGCTAGCTCGTGTTAATCGCACACGGAATAGGCTCTATATCCTCAACCTTGATCAATCTCAACCGGAGTGTTGGCTTGCCAAGAGTGATGATGATTCGTGGTTATGGCATGCTAGATTTGGACACGTTAACTTCTACGCCTTGAAGAAGATGTCAAAGATGCAGATGGTATCCGGGATGCCAGTTATCGACCATGTTGATCGAGTATGTGACGGGTGCTTGGTTGGAAAACAACACCGCAGGCCATTCCCTGCTCAGTCTACCTATCGTGCAAGTGATGCACTCGAGCTGCTCCATGGTGATCTATGTGGCCCTATCACCCCGGCAACTCACGCTGGAAAGAAGTATTTCTTCCTTGTGGTAGACGACTACTCGAGATATATGTGGGTCATTCTCCTACGATCTAAAGATGAGGCGTTTGAAGCGTTCAAGAAATTGAAGGCTGCAACAGAGATGGAACACAAGCTGAAGGTTCGCGCTCTACGGACAGATCGCGGCGGAGAGTTTACGTCGAATGAGTTCAACGACTACTGCGAGAAGATTGGCATAAAGAGGTTCCTCACGGCACCTTACACGCCGCAGCAGAATGGGGTCATTGAAAGGCGCAATCGAACCCCGTCATTGACATGGCAAGGAGTTTACTCAAGAGCAAGAACCTGCCAGGGACTTTTTGGGGAGAAGCTGTCTCGACGGCGGTCTATCTTCTCAACCGGGCTCCAACGAAGGCGGTGATCGGCAAGACTCCGTATGAAGCAATTTACGGACGTAAGCCGAATGTGTCTCATCTACGGACATTCGGGTGCGTGGCACATGTGAAGACGGCGGAGCCGCACCTCTCAAAGCTTGCCGATCGTAGCACCAAGATGGTGTTCATCGGATACGAGAGCAGTTCTGGCACCAAGGCATACCGTTTCTACGATCCACAAACCAAGCGTCTACGGATTTCACGCGACGTCGTGTTTGAAGAAAACCAAGCGTGGAATTGGAGCGCCGCAGCCGACGATGCTCCAAACAGTAACATACTAGCAGTTGAATTTCCAACTGATGATGATGCAGGGGAGGATGTCCAGGTGATTGGCAAGACGCCCAACCAAGGTGACCACAATGGTAGTGATCATCATGGTGCCGACACCGACGACGACGCGCATAGGTCGCAAGGAGATAACGACAACGCTGCGCACGACACAGGCGGAGATCTCGACGACAACATCGACAACGAGGCGCATAGTGACGACGGCAATCAAGATGATGGTCACGGTCACGATGACTACGCCGACGACACGGATGTCGATGACACACCAAGGTCTCAACCGTCTTCCTCAAGTGCATCAACACCGACACAATTTGTGTCGCCTCCTTCGCAAGCCACAACGGACTCCTCAGGGCCTCGTCGCTACAAGACCCTCAAGAAAGTCTACAAGTACACAAAGCCAGTTACGCTCGAGTACTCCGGACTATGTGTGTTCGGAGTTGAGGAGCCGGCGAACTTCGTAGAGGCGAGAAAAAGTCCTAGCTGGACGCACGCCATGGATGAGGAGATGAAGGCAATTGAGAGCAATGGCACGTGGACTTTGGTAACCCGACCTCCAAACCAAAAGACGATAGGTTTGAAGTGGGTTTACAAGTTAAAGAAAGGACACGGAGGGTGCCATTGTGAAGTACAAGGCAAGACTCGTTGCAAAGGGCTATGTTCAACGTCAAGGAGTTGACTATGATGAGGTGTTTGCACCGGTTGCTCGAATCGAGACGGTGAGAGTGCTCCTAGCTTTGGCAGCACAAGAGGATTGGAAGGTTCATCATATGGATGTTAAATCCGCTTTCCTCAACGGCGATCTCACAGAAGAAGTGTACGTGGAACAACCCCTCGGCTACGAGAAGAAAGGCGAAGAAGGGAAAGTTTACAAGCTCAAGAAGGCACTTTACGGGTTAAAGCAAGCGCCAAGAGCTTGGAACTCAAAGTTAGACCGAAGTCTGGTCTCGCTCGGGTTCAAGAGATGTCCCCTCGAGCACGCAGTCTATACAAAGAACTCCAAAGGCTCAAACCTGCTAGTTGGAGTTTATGTCGACGATCTGATTATCACCGGAGATAGCGTACAAGAAATTGAACGTTTCAAGGCGCAAATGAAGAACAAGTTTAGCATGAGTGATCTGGGATTACTCAGCTATTACTTGGGCATCGAAGTGAAGCAAAGCTCCAGAGAGATTTCCCTATGTCAATCGGCTTACGCGGTCAAGTTATTGGACAAGTGTGGCATGTCAGTTTGCTACGCGACACAAGTTCCAATGGACCAACGTCACAAGTTGAGCAAGCGTAGCTCAAATCCGCCGGTGGACACCATAATGTATCGAAGCGTTGTGGGTAGCCTAAGATACTTGATGCATAGCCGACCTGACTTGGCTTATTCAGTCGGGATCGTGAGTCGTTTCATGAAGAAACCGACAACCGAACACATGAGCGCGGTCAATCAAATTCTATGCTATGTGAAAGGCACAATTAATCTTGGCTGCACGTATAGAAAGGGAAAGGAAGGATTGATCCTTCGTGGATATTCAGATAGTGACATGGCAGGTGATGTTGATGACCGAAAGAGCACAACGGGCATGGTTTTCTACCTTGGCCCGAATCCGATTAGCTGGAATTCTCAGAAGCAAAAGGTGGTGGCACTGTCTTCATGCGAGGCAGAATACATAGCGGCAAGCACGGCGGCTTGTCAAGCAGTTTGGTTGAGAAGACTCCTAGCTATTCTTGCAAAGCGGGAGGTGCAGAAGGTGTCATTAAAGATTGACAACCAAGCTGCAATCTCATTGTGCAAAAATCCGGTTCATCACGAAAGGAGCAAGCACATAGATACCCGGTTCCATCATATCCGGGAGTGCGTTGAGGAAGGGATGATAGAAGTTCTGCACGTGAATACGAAGGACCAGCTTGCCAATATTTTCACCAAGTCCCTCGGTCGACAAAAGTTCATCGAGATGAGGAAGAAAGTCGGAGTGCAAGCAATGAAGACATATCAACAAGGTTAAGGAGGTGAATGTAGTAATTAACCTAGTTGTAGTCTAAACGTACACGTGTGTCCTAATTTGGTTAGTATTGCAAACCGAGTAGGATTAGTAGTAGTATTGCAAGCCGAGTCGGTTTGCAGTAGGCCTAGCTTAGCAATATATATACGTATACCCCTGTGTAGTCTTTGTACCAAGAAAAAGAGCATAGCAATACAAAGGAACGATACGGGCCTGTTTACAATACATCGATCAGTTTTTCCGTCAGATTACGCATTGCTACGATCCGCCGAAGTGCGTCAACTCGGATCGATTGCTAAAAGCTTCGCTAGCTCACGATACGTATAAGAGGTACGTACTCCACGGCAGCACGCGCAAATACTAGGCTAACAAGCAATCCATTAAGCTGCTTGCTTGGTTGCTTGTTCGTTGCTTGCTTGTCTAGCTTGCATGTACAGATGTTGGGGTATACGAGCTAGCGGATCAAAAGCCAACAGCGTATGCATGCTGGATGTGAAAGAGAGAGACAAAAAAAAAGTTAGACGATCGTCTCACCTGCCGGAAACACGAGCTTGGTGTTCATGACGGCGAGATCCTTGCCGCCCTTGTATGGATGGAAGTCGATCCCCTTCTGTGCCTTGAATGCCTCCGGCTGGATGCGTTTGTACGCCTCGAGAGAGAGATGCGATCCTCTCCTCCTCCTCGTGCCTTAGAGCATCTTCAACATTAGACGTAAAACACACGGGAGTACAGTAAACACCACTTTTAACGCACGCGGAACGAATTCGCGTGCTCGAGCGGACGCGGTAAAAAAGCACGTGCGGTAACTTTTGCGCGTGCGCGGGAGAAAGCGGCCGCCGCGCGTTAGATTTGACGCACCGCTTTCAGCGCGCTATAAAATGCCACGCCAGCCACGCGGCTGCCCACAGCCACGCGCCTCTCCCTCGCCGCTTTCTCGATTCTTCCTCTGCCTCTCCCGCGCCCTCCCTCGCCGCTCCCTCTGCCACCATGCCGCCGCGTCGCCATTCATCCTCAGGCTACATCGCCGTCCACGAGCACCCCTCCGGCACCTACTACGCCGAGATCCGGTCCGGCGACGTCCGCCTCGGCCTCGGCACGTTCGAGACCGCGCACGAGGCCGCCCGCGTGTTCGACGTGGCGGCGTGGCGACTAGGACGGCCTCGCGCGCAGATGAACTTTCAGGACGTCTACACGCGCTAGCAGGCGCAGAACCTCGCTCCTCCCCCTTGTTTGATCACGGAGCAAGACCGTCAGAGCACTGTCGGCAGCAGCGCCGGCTCCTCGTCGCCGAGGAGGACGAGCGAGTCATGGCGGAGTGGCGCCGGCGCCACCCGGAGGACGTCGCCGCCGAGAACGCCTACTGCGCGGAGAGGACGGCAAGGCGTCACGCGGAGCGGCAGGACATGCGTGTGCGCAAGTTACTCGCCACATCGCAGTGCGGGGCCGTCGAAGCCGGTTTGCTGTCCATATTCAGTTCCGACGATGAACGTTGGGAGGACGCGTTTCTATCTACCTCCGACAGCACCCACAGTGACGACTCGGAGTAGTTTTATATCTATATATGCTAGTTTTATTATCTATGTGTTGAACTAGTTTTATTATCTTTGTATTGAACTAGTTTTATCTATATGTAATATATTATCGATATTATCTATGTTTTATTATCTATATGTAATATATTATCTATATTATCTATGTGTTGAACCGTATGGGTGTTGGACAAGTTTTAGGTTTTCTTTGCAGCAGCTGCTGGAGCGCCGCACACGTGCTAAATATGCTGCGATAGCTGGAGCCGGCGCTCGTCGGCGGCCTATAAAAGTCTAATCACGTGCTGTAAATTAGTTTTTTGGGCGCGGATCGAAGGTGGGCGTGTTGGAGATGCTCTTAGTTCTTATCTCGCTGGGTGTCCTGCGTAATATCCGGCTGTGTTGCTAGCTGCTACGTACGTTCCTCTCCTTGATGGCTGGATGTCTCACATATATATAGGCTACTGGGTATTGCCTCGTCCGACAGGCCTCCTCTGAATTTCCATCCATGATCTCCTTCTTGATATGCACGTCTACATAAAAACGAAAATAGACATTATACATACCTTTTTTATTTACATGGCACATGCCTTTCCAACATGATGTATCCCAGGTTGCTTTTGCTTCCAAATTTTATAACTTGCAGATTATGCATTGCTCCATCCGAGTTGATCGAGTATCAGACCCATATTTCATGTATGTACAAATTTCGGTTTGCCGATATTCAAATACATATACGTGCGCGATGTCGAACGACAGTAGTTATCCAAATACTTACTTGTATGCATAGGAAGGATATTCGGATACGATACTTGCGCGAGCTTGCTGGCCGTCTGTCAATCCAAATACTTAGCTACGTACAATACCTTGCATGCGATATATGACCATGGTGCAATCCATGCACCTAAAAGTGTCATATTGCTAATCCATCATAGGTGTGGTTGAGTAGCCGCATCGCGGGTATTCAGATCACGCGTTTGCCGGCCGGCCGCAAATACTCGAATACATATGTACGAGCTCTATATGCAGGCATGTATGTACAGGGCTAATTTTGATTAGCTGGTCATTAGTCCATTAACAATTAAACACTACAGGAAAAAACTGTTTTACCGTGTGGTAAGCCATAAGCCGAGTGCTTTTTTTCGGGCACTCGACTTATCGGCATATAAGCCGTGTTTCACATAAAACACACCCAGTAACAACAAAGCACTCGGCTTATGCTATCCTATAAACCGAGTGACCCGAAAAAGCTCTCGGTTTATAGCGACACACGGTATCTACGCATAAAACACTCGGCTTCTAGCATGTCACCCGGTAAAAATACCTACCACGTGTCTCCAACAGAGGCGGCTGACGGCGCCGTCAAGCCGTAAGGTGTAACCCGAGTGACCCGATGAAGCACACGGCTTATACAGACTATAAGCCGTGTGCTTGACAAAAAACACTCGGCTTACACGCAATATAAGCCGTGTGTTCCACACAAGCACTCGGTTTACTTTTTATAAATTTTCAAATTCAAAAAAGTTCTAAAGTGATTTCCCCTGCATTTATGTTTAATGCTTTATTATTATTTGTTTATCTATTTTACCACAAGAATGTCTCTCATGTCGACTATGGACCTTGCGGGCCCTACGGCCGGTGCATCACTGAAAACGGTGCGAGCGAGCGTAGAAAGACCGCACCGACATGGGTTTTACCCAAATATATTTATGAAAGGGTGTTGCAATGTATACATAACCAATACAAGTTTTTGATGTGACACTTTCCTCACAAACACAACAGTATCACAAGAAGGTTCTGCGCCTACAATGTTGGTGCTGCACCTAGTGCTGTCGATTCAAACGGTTGGATCAGGCATGTCGTCAAGGTAATTTCGCACCCCCGATGGTTGGGCCTGCCCCTCCCACACCTGCACAAGGCATACCCATGTCACAAATACATCACATAGGATTTTCCATGCCGCTTCTAGGCATGATTTCATATGTCGCCTTATAGATCTACAATTTCGGACACTGAAACCCTAGAAGCGCAATAAATGTCTCAAATATTGCAGGCGGGTCAGAAAAATGCGGGGGCCTGGCATGTGTCTTTTGATGGCCTCCTTTGAGAGCACGAGAAGTTTCGAGGTCAACGGAGCAATATGACCCGCACTTGCTTCACAAACCTGATATGTTCCCTCTCGATACCGAGAGACTACCTCGAAGATGGTGCATTTTAGCAGCGGCCTCAGGTGAGGCCTACTCGAAACGTGCCCAAACTTTGAACACATCCCTACAGGGGCCATGTGATGACGCTGTGCGTGATACCGAGGATTTCCAGCATCGTACCATTATCCGAGGATTCAAACGGTTGTATCAAGCATGTCGCCGAGGTAATTTCGCACCCCCAATGGCTGGTCCTGCCCCTCCCAGACCTGCACAAGGCATGCCCATGTCACAAATACATCAACATATGATTTTTCGTGCTGCTTCTGAGCATGATTTCATGTGTCGCCTTGTAGATCTGCAATTTCCAACGTCGAAACCCTAGAAGTGCAATAAAAGTCTCAAATATTGCAGGTGGGTTAGAAAAATGCAGGCGCCTGACACGTGTCATTCGATTGCCTCCTTTGAGAGCAGGAGAAGTTTCGCGGCCAACGGAGCAACATGACCCACACTTCCTTCGAAACCTGATACGTTCCCTCTCGATAGGAAGAGATTACCTCGAAGATGGTGCAGTATACAAGCAGCCTTAGGTGAGGCTTACTCGGAACGTGTCCAAACTTTGACCACACCCTACAGGGGCCATGTGATGACACCGTGCCTGATCCCGAGGATTTCCAGCATCGTACCATTTTCCGGAGACAAAACACCACAGCCCGAGGCTCCGATCCGCCGCGTGTCAAGCAGCACCTCCAAGAAGGGATGTGACATCGATGACGCTGCTGCTCGGACAAATCCTAGGGTTTTCCCTGGCACGCGGAAGGAGGTAGTGGATGGCTACCAAAGACACACCCCCGAGGAAGGAATGGTGGCAACCGCCAGCATCACCGCATCGGAGCCGACCGAACCGGCTAGGAATCGCCCCGCACTCCAAACCCCAATGCCCAACCAAAGCCGACCAGCGAAACCACTGCCCAACCCCATGCACCATCACGGTTGCGCCAACATCCAGGTTGTCTCACTGCGAACACCAACACGAGGCCAAGGAGACCGGAGGGAGGCGTCAACCGACGGCCATGCTGCAACGGGTTGGTGACGGCGCCGCCAGCACCTAGCCGCTCGTCGTCGCTGCCCTGCCTCCCGGAAGTTTCGCCTCAGACCCGCTCCACCGTAAGACCCGCCCCAGGCCTAGATGGGCCCCGTAGGGCGCAAATTTGTGTCGGGAGGCCGTTGCCAGGTCACGCCGCAGCATCAGCCCGCCGCCAACGCCGTCGCCGCCGCCCAGCCGTCCGGTGTCGGGGAGCCTCGCTGCCACACGGACCATCGACGCCTAGGAGCACCCCCCGGTGCCCCCCCCCCCGCGCGTAGAGCCACAAAGAGGGGAAGATCTGGGGGCCTCCGCCACCAGCGACCCCGGAGCCAGGCCGGCCGCGGGTGCCAGCGAAGGCGGCAGAGAGGAGAGGGAGAGGGGGCTGAAGGAAGGGGAGGCTGGCCGCGGCCGATCGCCCGCAGGGGCGACGCGGTCGCGGGAGAGGGGGGACACTTCGAACGCCCTGGTGGCCAGTCCAACCCTTTTTAAAAGAAAATACACAAAATATTAAAAAAATAAAAATAAAATAGAATAAAATAACACGGTTTTCTTATGAGGAATAAAAAAATATAGTTGTAATGAAATAAAAAAGTAAACCGTGTAGAACTACTCCCTCCGTTTCAAAATATAAGACCTTTTAGAGATTACACTAGGAGACTACATACCGAGCAAAATGAGTGAATCTAAATTCTAAAATATGTCTATGTACATCCGTATGTAGTTTATAGTGCAATATCTAAAAGGTCTTAGGAACGGAGGGAGGGAGTACTTTACACTCGGCTTACCTTTTCCCTCATAGAGCACAAACGACACGGGACTTGGCAAAAAATCCGGCGCGTAGCCAAAATCCTCTCCCCGCGCCGCCTAAATCCCCAAATCGATAGCTCTGCCTGCATTTTTTCCCCGCCGCCGAAATCCTCTTCCCGCCGCGCCGCCGATATCCTCTGGCCGCCGCGCCGGCCCCAGCCCCCACCCATCCACCGACAGCCACCGACCCCACCATCCGGTGTCGTCCGTCTCCTCCAGACCCCGAAGTCATGACCGGCCGCCGTCGCCGCCGCCCCTCGTCCACCGTCCGTTAGGGTTGAGGTCGTCGACGAGGAGAAGAGTGTCGTTCCCCTCGGGCCTCCTCCAGCGGCAACCTGTTCGTTGAATAGGAGAAGCGCGTCGTTCCCCTCGGGCCTCCTCCAGCGGCAGCCTGTTCTGTGAAGAGGAGAAGAGCGCCCCGGAGCAATTTTTCCTGAGGTGCAGCCACCCCGTTCCTCCTCCAGCGGCCAGAGCAGCCCAAGGTAGCGCCCCTTCAGTATATACTAACAATTACATGGAACTATGCAATGCTCGATTGCTCATTTTTCTGAAGTTTCAGCAATATCAGTACATTATTTCAGTAGTTTCAGTATATTACTATTCTTGCCTATCCAAAATAACCCAGCTTCAGGAAACAATATGGCAAGATCTGGCATATATACTATATATTTGGATTTCAGTAGTTTCAGTATATATGTATTAAGATTTGAGCTGAATGTGTTTCTTTTTTACAGTTACTGAATGGGTTTGTATATATATATATATTTGGATTTGAGTAGTTTCAGTAATACTACTGTTCTTGCCTGTCCAAAAGAATCCAACTTCAGTCAACGATATTTCAGTAGTTTCAGTATATATGTATTATGATTTGAGCTGCGTCGATGTTCTTGTCAATTTTGTCTGTTTGGAGGAAGAAGACTCATATGGAAGCCATTCAGCATACAAGTTCTCACCTCTGTCCTGCAAATTTCTTATCTTGTTGTCTGAATTCCGTTTCGGATATTTGCAGGGGATCTCTTTCAGAGTACAGGAGTTCAATCTTGGTCTTTTCAGTGGGCTTGCCATACCCAGTCATACTTTTGAGCTTGAGCAATGACGTCTGGAAGTTTACTAAGTGCATAACTGTAAACCCACTTATCAAGAGCTGAATGTGTTTCTTTTTTACTTCCAGTCACATTTGATGGGATATATACTGAAGTATTGTTTAGTTAAGGAACAACTACATATTGTTTGATCCCAGATTGTACTTTATTGCAGGACACAAATCAGTTTGATGTTGGGACCGTCGTCGCAAGGTTTTTTTGCTGTAGGGGCAGCTGTTGCCGAGCACGCTTCGAGGTAAGAATCTTTCGCCTCATAAAGTTTATGTATATGCAAATGCCTTCCGAGGCTCGCGTCAATTCCGTGGTGAAGTATTTTGTACATGAATGCAAGATGCTTCTTCCAAGGCCGCTAGCCCGTAGAGTGCATCTTACCCGTTCCATGTACATGAAGCTTACCCGTTCCATGTACATGAAGGTAGTTTCCATCTAGTTGTGATTGCCTAGATTAAAACTACTTAGTTTCATTTGTAAGTTGGATATACTTGACATGTTTCAGGCGGTTCCTCCATGGTGCAACAACAAGATTCCTTGCTACCAGCAAATCATATCCAAGTGGATAAACCCGGAGTGGAGGGCCACACACACAGCTTCTTCGAAGCGACGTGCCTTGATGGGTGGTCCGGTACACCTTCAAGGCAACCTCAACCTCCACGCTTACGTGCAGAAGAAGGTAATAATATCATTCGGGTAATGAACTTCTCAACTTGTGCCCTTATGGATATTATTGCTTCTATTGCAGAATAGGGAGAGAGGTGAGGGTGAAGAGCTGCTCAATACCTTCACGGGATTATGTCTCGCCCGTAAGTCAAAGAAACCGGAAGGCGGGTGGATTAACCGAGGGGCTGGCTTGAGGATTAATACATATAGTGATGGTTCCTTCCGTAAGAAGGACATTCCAAAACTCGCCCACATCCGTGCAACCACATCAAGCTCAGGTTCTGCTATTGAGCGTCGCCCACAGCCTGGGATGGACATGCTGCATCAATTCAATGTATGCTTTGCTTCACTAATCTTCTTCTGATTTCTTCTTTACATTGCAATGATGGTGAACTTGTTGTGCTCACATATTGTAGGCCCGCCTAGAGTAAGAAAGCAGGCTACGACAGGAAGAAACCAGGTTGCGGCTGGAGGCTCAGGCCAATGCCCTATTTCAACAGGAGCAAACCATGACAATGCAACAAGCCCTAATTTAGCAGCAGGAATTCATGGCTAAACAACAGCCAGCCTTGCAGGAGACGTTTGCTCGATTCAGTAATAATATGCAGAGTTCTATTTTGCCAGATCTTCCTCCTATTCCGCCTTTTCCTACTTTCAGCTCTGTAAGTATTCAACTTTTCAACCATGCATTACCATCATGCTTAAAGCATCTTACCATCTTACCGTCTCATGTTTGAAGTGTCCTCAGTTAGGAGAAGGCTCCAATAACTTTGTGGTTGCTGGATGTACACCTTCCCAAGCAAGCCCAACGACACGCGCTTTGGCTCAAGATGCTTTGACCTTCACACCACAATGAGCACTCGAGGTAGTTGTCTATGCTTGTGCATTGTTGATGCTTGTGTCTTGCCGTTGGTTGTGCCTCCACTCACAACTTGTGCATTGCTGCTTGTTGATCCTTATATTATTCATACTTCTTATATTATTCATACAAGCCCACAAGTGTTGATCCTTATATTATTCATACTTCTTAGGTTGTTGATGCTTGTTGAATCTTGTGCCTGACCAATCATTTGCAATTTAACTTTGGAAACTTATGTGTGTTGTAATGAATTTATAGGTTTGCATTGAGGATGTCGTCGATGGTTGGCATACATGCTGCGGTGGAAGCTCATTGCATATTTTAGGTTGAACTCATGCTTGGTGTGAACTTGGAACACATGATTTCGTTTGTGAACTCTTGTTGCATATGTAGGCATGTTGTTGTGAACCCTTGTTGAATATGTATGCATCTGTGGACTTTGAACTCATGATCCTTTCGTTTGTGAATTCTTGTTGCTGTTGTACGCATGCTTTTGTGATACTATATTGGATATGTATGCGTGTATGTACTCTAAACTTATTGTTTGGTGAACTTGTAATATATTGTAGTTGGATATATATGTTGTTGCTGCTCCCTGAATATATATATATATATATATATATATATATATATATATATGTTGTTGCTGCTGTTCCAGAACTTATTGTGATCTTTGTTGGATATATATTGTATATATATATATATATATATATATATATATATATATATATATATATATATGTTGTTGCTGCTTCTGCTATCTGAATGTGTGTGTGTGTGTGTATGATGTAAGGTGCGTGTTCCACATTGTGGCATTTGGTTTATAGGGTAGCTGGTATATAAACCGTGTGTCCAGGGCTTGGAACCCGGTTTATAAGGCAGTTCAGCATATAAACCGTGTGTCCCAGGGCTTGGCACCCGGTTTATAGGATATAAACCTTGTGTCCCAGGGCTTGGCACCCGGATTATAAGCATATATGGCGTGACCCTCGCTAATGGTGTGGCATCCGGTTTATAGTGCAGCTCGGCTAATATGTAAAATTGTATAAATCGTGTGCACTGTTGGCACTCGGTTTATATATAAACTGTGCGCGCGCATTTGGCAATATATAAACCGTGCGACGGTTGGCACTCGGTTTATATATAAACCGTGCGACCGTTGGCAATTGGTTTATATATAAACCGTGTAAATGTTGGCCCTCGGTTTATATAAACGATGACGTGGCTTGCCGTTAGGGTCAGGGTGCCGTCAGGTATAAACCGGGTGCCTGGTGGCACTCGACTTACAGTTCACTGCTCGGTTTATATATAAACCGACTGTTTTTGCTATGGCTCTCGGCTTACATCTGATAGCCCGATCCCTAGTAAACCGTGTGGTGTAAATCGAGGAAAACACTTGGTTTATATATAAATAAACCGAGTGTTTTCACATATAAGGCAAGTGTTTCGGGCACTCGGTTTATAAGTTTTTTCCTGTAGTGAAATTAGACTAGTAGTAGTTCATACACACATGCAATATAAGCTCCATGCACATGCAATATAGACGCGTACACGTAGGCACTTCTTGTTCCATGTGTACAACTAAATATTATTGATTGAAGTCATTACTTAGACAAACTTTTACTTCTAAAGTCCTCCTCACTTTGCATACAGTTCGTGCTGCCAAAATCTCATCAAACAAATGCCCCCTCACCGATTCAGGTTTGAGTGCGAAACAAATCAAGCCTGACTCAGCGAATACCTTTTTTTTTACTCGACGCATAGTTTATATACAGCGTGAAGAACAAATTCGGAGATATGATATCTCGGTGACAACGTACGCGTCGTTTCAAAGATAATTGGTTAGTAACAAAGTAAAATAGTGTAGGCGTGTCCATCCACATTCGTGTTCTCCAGGGAGCTCGTTGGATCGCACGATGCCGGTCAACGAGCCAGCCCTATCTCGTCTTTGTTCCTTGGCGAAACATCATGCCTTGTCCTAATTTTTTTTACCGATTTCGTCGCGACCGTCGAGCTGCTACGGTGACCGCCGACTTGATTGGAGGGTTTCACAGATTCACACTGGCCGCACTGGCGCGTCGCATTGCTCCCATGATCTCTTTGTGTTGATGTAGGAGAGGCATTGGTAGACCGTTAAAAGCTCTTCTTTATTGAATGAATGGCCACGCCATTCATGGCGAGGCAGATTTGATGACATGCCGGAAGGTTGTCGGCCTTATGGACGATTGAGGGGAGAATGTTGCCCCCAAACTTCATAGTTGTTGGAGATGGGGCACCGGAGTGACATCAGCGCCACCCTCAGGAACGCGCAGGTGTTGCCCTACGCCGCCCATCGTGTGTGTCGATGAAGATGATTGGGTGTCGCCGGAGCTATCATGGACTCATGGGTATTGCTGTCCCCAAACATCCATGGGGTATGACGATGTAGTGGTTTGTCGTCGGAATGCCATCGACGACGTCAAGAAGCGCCTCTCCAGGGCTGCAAAGATGTTGGAGGGACACCAAATAGAAACACCAAACAAAACAAGGCAAAAAAGTGAAGAGATAAGAAACTTTTGGGTGGTTTTTTTTAAATGTTGGTTTTCTTCTTATACACCAGCTATAGACGCGATATCCGAGAAGCCTACTGAAGGACTTGTCATTGGGAACCGTCGAAAGACCGTGACGGTTGCAACTCAACAAATAAATAAACCTTGGTGTACGTGTATGAAGACGCCGTGTTTTGGGATGTTTCCGAGAGGCAATGGAAATTCATACTCTAGCCCATCATCATACTGACGACCACCACATCTTGACATGCCCCCCCTGCACACACCCCATGAACCCACTGTTGGAATTATGCCCTAGAGGCAATAATAAATATAGTTATTATTATAATTCCTGTATCAAGATAATCGTTTATTATCCATGCTATAATTGTATTGAATGAAGACTTATATACATGTGTGGATACATAGACAAAACACTGTCCCTAGCAATCCTCTAGTTGGCTAGTCAGTTGATCAACGATAGTCAGTGTCTTCTGATTATGAACAAGGTGTTGTTGCTTGATAACTGGATCACGTCATTAGGAGAATCACGTGATGGACTAGACCCAAACTAATAGACGTAGCATGTTGATCGTGTCATTTTATTGCTACTGTTTTCTGCGTGTCAAGTATTTGTTCCTATGACCATGAGATCATATAACTCACTAACACCGGAGGAAAAGTTTGTGTGTATCAAACGTCGCAATGTAACTGGGTGACTATAAAGATGCTCTACAGGTATCTCCGAAGGTGTTCGTTGAGTTAGTATGGATCGAGACTGGGATTTGTCACTCCGTGTGACGGAGAGGTATCTCGGGGCCCACTCGGTAATACAACATCACACACAAGCCTTGCAAGCAATGTGACTTAGTGTAAGTTGCGGTATCTTGTATTACGGAACGAGTAAAGAGACTTACCGGTAAACGAGATTGAAATAGTATGCGGATACTGACGATCGAATCTCGGGCAAGTAACATACCGAAGGACAAAGGGAATGACATACGGGATTATATGAATCCTTGGCACTGAGGTTCAAATGATAAGATCTTCGTAGAATATGTAGGATCCAATATGGGCATCCAGGTTCCACTATTGGATATTGACCGAGGAGTCTCTCGGGTCATGTCTACATAGTTCTCGAACCCGCAGGGTCTGCACACTTAAGGTTCGACGTTGTTTTATGCGTATTTGAGTTATATGGTTGGTTACCGAATGTTGTTTGGAGTCCCGGATGAGATCACGGACGTCACGAGGGTTTCCGGAATGGTCCGGAAACAAAGATTGATATATAGGATGACCTCATTTGATTACCGGAAGGTTTTCGGAGTTACCGGGAATGTACCGGGAATGACGAATGGGTTCCGGGAGTTCACCGGAGGGGGCAACCCACCCCGGGGAAGCCCATAGGCATTGGGGGTGCCGCACCAGCCCTTAGTGGGCTGGTGGGACAGCCCAAAAGAGCCCTATGCGCATTGGAAGAAAAATCAAAGAGAAAAAAAAGAAGGAGGTGGGAAAGGGAAGAAGGACTCGACCTTCCAAACCAAGTAGGACTCGGTTTGGGGGGGGGGGGAGACCTTCCCCCTTGGACTCGGCCGACCCCCTTGGGAGTCCTTGGACCCCAAGGCAGGGCTCCCCCTCCTCCTCCTATATATAGTGGAGTTTTAGGGCTGATTTGAGACAACTTTGCCACGGCAGCCCGACCACATATCTCCACGGTTTTACCTCTAGATCGCGTTTCTGCGGAGCTCGGGCGGAGCCCTGCTGAGACGAGATCATCACCAACCTCCGGAGCGCCGTCACGCTGCCGGAGAACTCTTCTACCTCTCCGTCTCTCTTGCTGGATCAAGAAGGCCGAGATCATCGTCGAGCTGTACGTGTGCTGAACGCGGAGGTGCCGTCCGTTCGGCACTAGATCGTGGAACTGATCGCGGGATAGTTCGCGGGGCGGATCGAGGGACGTGAGGACGTTCCACTACATCAACCGCGTTCACTAACGCTTCTGCTGTATGGTCTACAAGGGTACGTAGATCACACATCTCCTCTCGTAGATGGACATCACCATGATAGGTCTTTGTGCGCGTAGGAAATTTTTTGTTTCCCATGCGACGTTCCCCAACAGTGGCATCATGAGCTAGGTTCATGCGTAGATGTCTTCTCGAGTAGAACACAAAAGTTTTTGTGGGCGGTGATGTGCATTTTGCTGCCCTCCTTAGTCTTTTCTTGATTCCGCGGTATTGTTGGATCGAAGTGGCTCGGACCGACATTACTCGTATGCTTACGAGAGACTGGTTTCATCGCTACGAGTAACTCCGTTGCTCAAAGATGACTGGCGGGTGTCAGTTTCTCCAACTTTAGTTGAATCGGATTTGACCGAGGAGGTCCTTGGATGAGGTTAAATAGCAACTCATATATCTCCGTTGTGGTGTTTGCGTAAGTAAGATGTGATCCTACTAGATACCCATGGTCACCACGTAACACATGCAACAACAAAATTAGAGGACGTCTAACTTGTTTTTGCAGGGTATGCTTGTGATGTGATATGGCCAACGATGTGATGTGATATATTGGATGTATGAGATGATCATGTTGTAATAGATAATATCGACTTGCACATGATGGTACGGCAATCGGCAGGAGCCATAGGGTTGTCTTTATAACTAACGTTTATGCTTGCAGATGCGTTTACTATTTTGCTAGGATGTAGCTTTAGTAGTAATAGCATGAGTAGCATGACAACCCCGATGGCGACACGTTGATGGAGATCATGGTGTGGCGTCGGTGACAAGAAGATCGTGCTGGTGCTTTGGTGATGGAGATCAAGGAGCACGTAATGACGGCCATATCATGTCACTTATGAATTGCATGTGATGTTAATCCTTTTATGCACCTTATTTTTCTTAGAACGACGGTAGCATTATGAGGTGATCTCTCACTAAAATTTCAAGACGAAATTGTGTTCTCCCCGACTATGCACCATTGCTACAGTTCATCGTTTCGAGACACCACGTGATGATCGGGTGTGATAGACTCAACGTTCACATACAACGGGTGCAAAACAGTTGCGCACGCGGAACACTCGGGTTAAGCTTGACGAGCCTAGCATGTGCATACATGGCCTCGGAACACATGAGACCGAAAGGTCGATCATGAATCATATAGATGATATGATTAGCATGGGGATGCTTACCACTGAAACTATGCTCAACTCACGTGATGATCGGACTTGAGCAAGTGTAAGTGGATCATGAACCACTCAAATGACTAGAGAGATGTACTTTTTGAGTGGGAGTTTAGCGAGTAATTTGATTAAGTTAAACTCTAATTATCTTGAACATAGTCTAAGTCCACTTTGAATATATTTATGTTGTAGATCATGGCTCACGCGACAGTCATCCTGAATTTTAATACGTTCCTAGAGAAAGCTAAGTTGAAAGATGATGGAAGCAACTTTGTAGACTGGGCTCGTAATCTTAAGCTAATCTTACAAGCTGGGAAGAAGGATTATGTCCTTAATGCTGCGCTAGGAGATGAACCACCCGCTACGGCTGATCAGGATGTTAAGAACGCTTGGTTAGCACATAAGGAGGACTACTCAGTAGTTCAATGTGCAGTCCTGTATGGCTTAGAACCGAGACTTCAACGTCGCTTTGAGCGTCATGGAGCATTTGAGATGTTCCAAGAGTTGAAGTTTATCTTTCAGAAGAACGCCCGGATCGAGAGGTATGAGACCTCCGATAAATTCTATGCTTGCAAGATGGAGGAGAACTCGTCTGTCAGTGAACATGTGCTCAAAATGTCTGGGTACTGAAACCGTCTAGCTGAGTTGGGGATTGAACTCCCGCAAGGAGCTATCACTGACAGAATCCTTCAATTACTGCCGCCAAGCTATAAAGGCTTTGTGTTGAACTACAACATGCAAGGGATGAACAAGTCTCCCGGCGAGTTGTTTGCGATGCTGAAAGTCGCAGAGTCTGAACTCCGTAAAGAGCATCAAGTGTTGATGGTGAATAAGACCACTAGTTTCAAGAGAAACGACAAAGGCAAGAAGGGTAATTCAAAGAAGAGCGGCAAGCCTGTTGCCAATCCGACGAAGAAACCCAAAGCTGGACCTAAGCCTGAAACAGAGTGTTACTATTGCAAGGGTATGGGCACTAGAAGCGCAATTGCCCCAAGTATCTGGCTGATAAGAAGGCGGCCAAAGAAAAATTAGGTATATTTGATATACATGTTATTGATGTGTACTTAACCAGCTCTCGTAGTAGTGCCTGGGTATTCGATACCGGTTCTGTTGCTCATATTTGCAACTCGAAACAGGAACTGCGGAATAGACGAAGGCTCGCGAAAGATGAAGTGACGATGCGCGTAGGAAATGGTTCCAAGGTTGATGCAATCGCCGTCGGCATAGTTTCACTTCAGTTACCATTAGGATTAGTTATGAACTTGAATCATTGTTATTTAGTGCCTGCGTTGAGCATGAACATTATATCTGGATCTTGTTTATTGCGAGACGGTTACTCTTTTAAGTGAGAGAATAATGGTTGTTCTATTTCTATGAGTAACATCTTTTATGGTCATGCACCCAATGTGAGAGGATTGTTCATATTGAATCTTGATAGTGATACACACATACATAACATTGAGACCAAAAGAGTTAGAGTTAACAATGATAGCGCCATATTTTTGTGGCACTGCCGCTTAGGTCATATTGGTGTAAAGCGCATGAAGAAACTCCATGCCGATGGACTTTTGGAGTCACTTGACTTTGATTCACTTGACACGTGCGAACCATACCTCATGGGCAAGATGACTAAAACTCCGTTCTCCGGAACAATGGAGCGTGCAAGTGACTTGTTGGAAATCATACATACCGATGTGTGTGGTTCGATGAGCGTAGAGGCACGCGGCGGATATCGTTATTTTCTCACCTTCACTGACGATTTGAGTAGATATGGTTATGTCTACTTAATGAAGCACAAGTCTGAAACATTTGAAAAGTTCAAGCAATTTCAGAGTGAAGTTGAAAATCATCGTAACAAGAAGATCAAATTACTACGGTCTGATCGTGGGGGTGAATATCTGAGTTTCGAGTATGGTGCTCACTTAAGACAATGTGGAATTGTTTCACAGTTGACACCGCCTGGAACACCACAGCGTAATGGTGTGTCTGAACGTCGTAATTGTACTTTATTAGAGATGGTGCGATCTGTGATGTCTCTTACCGATTTGCCATTATCATTTTGGGGTTATGCATTAGAAACAACTGCATTCACTTTAAATAGGGCACCATCAAAATCGTTGAGACGACACCATACGAACTGTGGTATGGCAAAAGGCCAAAGTTGTCGTTTCTTAAAGTTTGGGGATGTGATGCTTATTCAAAAAGCTTCAGCCTGAAAAGCTGGAACCAAAAGCGGAAAAGTGCATCTTCATAGGTTACCCAAAAGAGACAGTTGGGTACACCTTCTATCTCAAATCCGAGGGCAATGTGTTTGTTGCTAAAAACGGATCTTTTCTCGAGAAGGAGTTTCTCTCGAGAGAATTGAGTGGGAGGAAGATATAACTTGACGAGGTTGTCAAACCTCTCATCCCTATGGATGGTGGCGCAGGGCAAGGGGAAACCTCTGTCGTTGCGACGCCGGTTGAGGAGGAAGTTAATGATGATGATCATGAAACTCCGGTTCAAGTTTCTGTCGAACCACGCAGGTCGACGAGACCACGTGCTGCTCTAGAGTGGTACGGTAATCCCGTCTTATCAATCATGTTGTTAGACAACAATGAACCTGCAAATTATGAAAAAGCAATGGTGGGCCCAGATTCCAACAAATGGCTAGAAGCCATGAAGTCCGAGATAGGATCCATGTATGAGAACAAAGTGTGGACTTTGGAAGTACTGCCTGAGGGCCGCAAGGCTATTCAGAACAAATGGATCTTTAAGAGGAAGACGGACGCTGACGGCAATGTGACTATTTATAAAGCTCGACTTGTGGCAAAGGGTTTTTCACAAGTTCAAGGAGTTGACTACGATGAGACATTCTCACCTGTAGCGATGCTTAAGTCCGTCAGAATCATGTTAGCAATAGCTGCATTTTTAGATTATGAAATCTGGCAGATGGATGTCAAAACGGCGTTCCTTAACGGTTTCCTTAAGGAAGAGTTGTATATGATGCAACCCGAAGGTTTTGTCGATCCTAAGAATGCTAACAAGGTGTGCAAGCTCCAGCGATCCATTTATGGACTGGTGCAAGCATCTCGGAGTTGGAACAAACGCTTTGATGAGGTGATCAAAGCATTTGGGTTTATACAAGTGGTTGGAGAATCTTGTATTTACAAGAAAGTGAGTGGGAGCTCTGTGGCGTTTCTAATATTATATGTGGATGACATATTGCTGATTGGAAACAATGTAGAGTTTTTGGAGAGCATAAAGGATTACTTGAATAAAAGTTTCTCTATGAAGGACCTAGGAGAAGCTGCTTACATTATAGGCATTAAGATCTACAGGGATAGATCAAAACGCCTGATAGGACTTTCACAAAGCACATACCTTGATAAAGTTTTGAAGAGGTTCAAAATGGAACAGTCCAAGAAAGGGTTCTTGCCAGTTTTACAAGGTACGATATTGAGTAAGACTCAGTGCCAAGCAACTGATGAAGATAGAGAGCATATGCGCTCCGTCCCCTATGCTTTAGCCATAGGTTCTATCATGTATGCAATGCTGTGCACTAGACCGGACGTTAGCCTGGCCATAAGTATGGCAGGTAGGTTCCAGAGTAATCCAGGAGTGGATCACTAGACGGCGGTCAAGAATATCCTGAAGTACCTGAAAAGGACTAAGGAGATGTTTCTCGTGTATGGAGGTGATGAAGAGCTCGCCGTAAAAGGTTACGTCGATGCAAGCTTTGACACAGATCCGGACGACTCTATGTCGCAAACCGGATACGTATTTATTCTTAATGGGGGTGCGGTAAGCTGGTGCAGTTCCAAGCAGAGCGTCATAGCAGATTCTACATGTGAAGCGGAGTACATGGCTGCCTCGGAGGCGGCTAAGGAGGGTGTCTGGATGAAGCAGTTCATGACGGATCTTGGAGTGGTGCCAAGCGCACTGAATCCAATAACCTTGTTCTGTGACAACACGGGTGCCGTTGCCCTAGCAAAGGAACCACGGTTTCACAAGAAGTCCAGACACATCAAATGACGCTTCAACCTCATCCGCGACTACGTCGAAGGGGAGGACATAAATATATGCAAAGTGCACATGGATCTGAATGTAGCAGACCCGCTGACTAGACCTCTTCCACGAGCAAAGCATGATCAACACCAGAACTGTATGGGTGTTAGATTTATTACAATGTAATTCGCATGATGATGTGAGGGCTAGATTATTGACTCTAGTGCAAGTGGGAGACTGTTGGAATTATGCCCTAGAGGCAATAATAAATATAGTTATTATTATAATTCCTGTATCAAGATAATCGTTTATTATCCATGCTATAATTGTATTGAATGAAGACTTATATACATGTGTGGATACATAGACAAAACACTATCCCTAGAAATCCTCTAGTTGGCTAGTCAGTTGATCAACGATAGTCAGTGTCTTCTGATTATGAACAAGGTGTTGTTGCTTGATAACTGGATCACGTCATTAGGAGAATCACGTGATGGACTAGACCCAAACTAATAGACGTAGCATGTTGATCGTGTCATTTTATTGCTACTGTTTTCTGCTGTCAAGTATTTGTTCCTATGACCATGAGATCATATAACTCACTAACACTGGAGGAAAAGTTTGTGTGTATCAAACATCGCAATGTAACTGGGTGACTATAAAGATGCTCTACAGGTATCTCCGAAGGTGTTCGTTGAGTTAGTATGGATCGAGACTGGGATTTGTCACTCCGTGTGACGGAGAGGTATCTCGGGGCCCACTCGGTAATACAACATCACACACAAGCCTTGCAAGCAATGTGACTTAGTGTAAGTTGCGGTATCTTGTATTACGGAACGAGTAAAGAGACTTACCGGTAAACGAGATTGAAATAGTATGCGGATACTGACGATCGAATCTCGGGCAAGTAACATACCGAAGGACAAAGGGAATGACATACGGGATTATATGAATCCTTGGCACTGAGGTTCAAATGATAAGATCTTCGTAGAATATGTAGGATCCAATATGGGCATCCAGGTTCCGCTATTGGATATTGACCGAGGAGTCTCTCGGGTCATGTCTACATAGTTCTCGAACCCGCAGGGTCTGCACACTTAAGGTTCGACGTTGTTTTATGCGTATTTGAGTTATATGGTTGGTTACCGAATGTTGTTTGGAGTCCCGGATGAGATCACGGACGTCACGAGGGTTTCCGGAATGGTCCGGAAACAAAGATTGATATATAGGATGACCTCATTTGATTACCGGAAGGTTTTCGGAGTTACCGGGAATGTACCGGGAATGACGAATGGGTTCCGGGAGTTCACCGGAAGGGGCAACCCACCCCGGGGAAGCCCATAGGCATTGGGGGTGCCGCACCAGCCCTTAGTGGGCTGGTGGGACAGCCCAAAAGAGCCCTATGCGCATTGGAAGAAAAATCAAAGAGAAAAAAAAGAAGGAGGTGGGAAAGGGAAGAAGGACTCCACCTTCCAAACCAAGTAGGACTCGGTTTGGGGGGGGGGGGAGACCTTCCCCCTTGGTTCGGCCGACCCTTTTGGGAGTCCTTGGACCCAAGGCAGGGCTCCCCCTCCTCCTCCTATATATAGTGGGGTTTTAGGGCTGATTTGAGACAACTTTGCCACGGCAGCCCGACCACATATCTCCACGGTTTTACCTCTAGATCGCGTTTCTGCGGAGCTCGGGCGGAGCCCTGCTGAGACGAGATCATCACCAACCTCCGGAGCGCCATCACGCTGCCGAAGAACGCTTCTACCTCTCCGTCTCTCTTGCTGGATCAAGAAGGCCGAGATCATCGTCGAGCTGTACGTGTGCTGAATGCGGAGGTGCCGTCCGTTCGGCACTAGATCGTGGGACTGATCGCGGGATAGTTTGCGGGGAGGATCGAGGGACGTGAGGACGTTCCACTACATCAACCACGTTCACTAACGCTTCTGCTGTACGGTCTACAAGGGTACATAGATCACACATCCCCTCTCGTAGATGGACATCACCATGATAGGTCTTCGTGCGCGTAGGAAAATTTTTGTTTCCCATGCGACGTTCCCTAACACCCACAGATTTGGGTGTGTTAAATTGAGGGTAAATGGTTTTGGGACAACGGTTTGGCGATTTTTCTTCATGCATATTGAGGGGTGGTGAATAGCTACCTCCCGTCTTCCTTCCGGTGGGTTCCTTGGTGCTTGGGACCACCTCACTGTTTCTTGGACTGTTGGGATTTTTACTTGCTTCTTGGATTTTCTTCTTGGATACTTGGAATTTTATTTCTGTTTACTCACGTGTGATGATTGATTGGCCACGGAGTTCATGGATTTGCTTTGACATTCAGCTTGAACTTCTTGAGGACTGATCCAGGATCTCTTGGAGACCTACGTTGGGACCTTGGAAGGCAATTGTTCACCTCTGTGTACTAGGAATAAACCCTCTAGCACTTTATCTGGAGCTTCTGAAGGCGCATCCTGGGTTGCCAAGTGACTACACACCAAACCAACTTGTGTTGGGTCAGGCAGTCCTCCATGATCTTTTCCTATAGTCTTCCATGGGGTGCGAGCCCCTGTGAACACGAGGCATGCCGGTAAACATGAAGTTTGCGGGGTCACAATGCTCAGAAGTGCCCAAGTAATCGTTTCCGTTGACTCTGGAAGCATACACCTGGTACGTGTCATGCATCGTGTGTGTAGGAGCCGCTCCACCTGCAACTGGACACATTGTGCCACCCTCCGAGAAGTCCTAGGGTAGCCAAACTTCTATCAACAGCGTAGTGCGATAGGGAAAAGCCATTTCTTTTTGTTTTTTGTTGGACTTAGTCCGTGAAAATTGGGGAAAACTAAATATATCCACAAAATGCAAAGAAATGCATAGTGGATCCGATAGCCCACAGAAGAAGTTTTCCCCAATGAAAATCCGAAAGGCAATAAAAGATGCAAAATTTTAAGAAAAGTATATTTTGAGGAACTTTCCGTTGATTGGGGGCATAGCTTGGACTCCCTAGAAATCGACGAGCTGATATGGTCCCCCGTCGTAGACTTTCTCGATGACGTATGGTCCTTCCCACTTTGGCTCGAACTTACCCTTCGTCTTGTGCGTCACGACAATGGGTCTCCTGAGCACGAGGACCATCTTGCCTTTTCCGAAGACGCGTTGCGTGACGAGCTTGTCGTAGGCCTCACCATGTTCTCGCGGTAAAGCTCCATGTTCTGTAGGGCATGAAGTCGCCCCTCTTCAAGGGTGTCGAGCTCGTGGAACCGCAGTTGTACCTGTTCATCTTGGGCGATCTCATCTTGGATAGCCATCCGCAAAGAGGGTAGTTGGACTTCCAATGGCAGGACCTCTTCACTCCCATAAACGAGAGAAAACGGAGTCGCCTGCGTTGGGGTAAGGACCGTAATGTGGTACGCCCAAAGGGACTCAAAAAGACGGTCATGCCAATCTCTCTTGTTCCTTGTCATCGTCTTATTGAGTATCTTGCCAAGTGTCTTATTGAAGGACTCTATTGCACCGTTGGCTTGAGGGTAGTAGCCGGTGGAGTAGTTCCACTTGATCTTGTACTTCTCCATGAACATGTACATCTTGTTGGACTTGAAGGCCTTGCCGTTGTCGGAGGTTATGCAATGAGGTATCACAAAATGATACATGATGTTTCTCCCTCGGAAGTTGATGACATTGTCACTTTTCACCTCCCGTAGCGGAACGGCTTCCGCCACTTCGAGAAGTAGTCTGTCGTGGCGAGGATGAAGCGATGCCCCCTGGAAGATGGGAGATCGGTAGGGCCGATGACGTCGATTCCCCAGGCGTCGAATGGCTAAGAGGGAATGGTAGGGTGAAGAGGCACCAGTGGCTGGTGCTTGAAATCACCATGGATTTGGCAATTGTGGCATGACTTAGCCACCCGAAGGCAGTCCGCCATGATGCCGGGCCAGAAGTATCCCGCTAGACATATGCTATGATACATCTTAGCCCCTCCTTGGTGTCCGCCGCAGACTCCATGGTGCATCTCTTGCAGGATCTTGTTGGCTTCACTTCGGTTAACACATCGAAGTAGGACCTCCTGTCCATGAGAACGCCTATATAGGACACAAATGACGAGTTGATGAATATACTTCTCGCCCCTCGTTTGATACCCCAAGTGGAAGGTGGAGATGTAGTCAGCAGCAAATTTCCCTTACACGGAGACTGTAAGGTTTATCGAACCAAGAGGACTCCTAGGATCAACATGTAGGTGTCTCATGTCCTGGTCAACAGAAGACGTGGACCTGCACACACAACAAATAACTTTGCTCCCAACAAGTACAGAGGGGTTGTCAATCTCTCCGACCTTGTAGATTGCAAAGGATCAAAACACAAGCGGGAAAGTAGTAGTGATTGCAACGGAAATGTAAATGAAAGCGGTAAATGATGGAGATGTAAACAATGATGGTGATATGGACCAGAGTCGCATGATGTTCACTAGCGATGTCTCTCTCCCAAAAGACAATAAACAACTATGCTAGGGTAAAGCAATCAGAGTTGGCCAACTGGCATAATTATGAGCGCACCGCAATGCTAATTATGCTCCATGATAGTTAGAGGTTCAGTCGTAATGGGCAGTACGCCAAGACAAGTAGACCGTTTATTCACCAGCATCTACTTACTAATCATCCACCTTGAGGTATCTATCAAGATCACATCTCCGGTATTAAGTTGCGAGCCCCACCCAGAGTGTAAACTCAAAGCAACAGACAAGTGCATTAACGAACTATGTGTAAGGTAAACAATCCTTGCAACTGTGGTCACAATCACCGTTGTTTTCTCCCTGGTGGCAACAAGCACATCCCCCAGTCTCATGATTTTGTCACTCAAGCTAGACATCGAGGGGCCCAAACCCACAATCATGCATAACGCTCCCTCTTCGAGTTACGATCTACTACTTGGCCAAAGCAATAAAAATCAATGGAGAACATGCATGAATCACTAAGGAACATAATATAAAAGAATAATCAAATATATAACTCATAACAATCTGAACATAATCTCATAATCCATCGGATCCCAACAAACAGAGCATAGCAAGAGCAAGAGAATTACATAGATGCCTTGATCATGTAGGGCAGTGCTACCTCTTGAGCTTGCATTGGTTTTTCCCTTGAAGAGGAAATGGTGATGCAGCACAGCAGCAGTAAGTATTTCCCTCAGTTTGAGAACCAAGGTGTCAATCCAGTAGGAGTACCAAGACAAGTCACCAATGTACGTGCGCAAAAACAAACAAACTTGCACCCAACGCTATAAAGGGGTTGTCAATCCCTTCACGATTAGTTGCAAGGTGAGATCTGAAGGTGGAAAGTGCAACAAAGTAAAAGTGTAGAGCTGAAAATATGATGTGAAGTAGACCCGAGGGGCATAGTGTTCACTAGAGGCTTCTCTCATGATAGAAAATATTACGGTGGGTGAACGAATTATTGTCGAGCAATTGATATAACCGCGTAAAGTCATGACGATATCTAAGGCAATGATCATACATATAGGCATCACATCTGAGACAAGTAGACCGACACTGTCTGCATCAACTACTATTACTCCACACATCGACCGCTTCCAGTATGCATCTAGTGTATTGAGTTCATAACAAACAGAGTAACGCCTTAAGCAAGATGACATGATGTAGAGGGATAAATTCATGCAATAGATATAAATCCCATATTTTTACCCTTGATGGCAACAACACGATGCGTGCCTCGCTACCCCTTCTGTCACTTGGTGAGGACATCGCACGGTATGAACCCAAAACCAAGCACTTCTCCCATTACAAGAATTATAGATCAAGTTGGCCAAATGAAACCCACAACTCGAAGAGAATTACAAGGATACGAAATCATGCATATAAGAGATCAGAGGAGACTCAAATAATATTCATAGATAACCTGATCATAAATCCACAATTCATCGGATCTCGACAAACACACCGCAAAAGAAGATTACATCGGATAGATCTCCATGAAGACCATGGAGAACTTTGTATTGAAGATCCAAGAGAGAGAAGAAGCCATCTAGCTACTAGCTATGGACCCGAAGGTCTATGGTGAACTACTCATGCATCATCGGAGAGGCAATGGTGTTGATGAAGAAGCCCTCCGTGTCCGAATTCCCCCTCCGGCAAGGCACCGGAACGAGCCCCAGATGGGATCTTGCGGAGACAGAAGCTTACGGCGGCGGAAAAGTATTTTCGTGGCTCTCTCTGATAGTTGGGATTTTTCGGGGATTTATAGGCGGAATAAGTAGGGCAAAGGATCCACGGGGGGCCCACAAGCCTGCTAGGCGCGGCCCCCCAGGCCGCAGCTAGGGGGCTTGTGGCCTCCCCTGGGGTCCTTTGCCTTGGTTCTCAAGCTCCCTGCGTATCTTTTGTTACGGAAAAAAAATATTTCCGAAGGTTTTATTCCGTTTGGACTCACTACAAGAAATATGCTCATACATGATGTTTTTTAAGACGTCGTTGATGTATTCGTCATAAATCTATGATGATTTCATCCGAGATTGTCGTAAACCGTTTGAGGGGATCAAATTTGCATATAAATTAGGACGATGTGAGTCAAAAACGTCGTAACCGCATAAGATGAGATCGTCATAACTTTTACGACGATTATAAAAATGTCGTAACATGTTCTAACTATGTTGACATGTCACTCGTGGGTCCATTCTATGTCATGCGCCAAACTCGCCTAGTTTGTGAAGCAACCTACTATTCTGTCATTTCAAAAATTCTCAAAAAATGCTCATAAATACTTTGGATCATATATTCCTCAAATATGTGAAAATCCTTCCTTCCATAGTTCAAAAATAATTTTCCACATATCATGACACAATGCAAAGGTTTTCTATTTTTTTGATTTTTTTTTAATTTTTCATGGCCATTTCAAAAATGTGGTCAAAATGACGGGTATGACCGTTCCTAGTTAGTGGTTGAATCTTGTATTTTTTTTATGTTTCTATGACTAAATAGATACTTTTTTACCGATAAATTATTTTTGGGAAAAATAAAAAGCAAACTATGAGGCAGCTGCAGTTCAAATTTGACCCGCTTCCAGCTGATTCGATGAAAATTTGTCTTTTTCATGAGAGGTGGATAACAACTTTTGACACCCAACCATTTGGTTAATTGTACATTTAATATGGCCTAGTATTTTAGAAAAATGATTTGGTCCAATTTTGCAACAAATATATGGTAGGTCATTCACAAAACAACTCATTTTGGGCCCTTGAAAAATGGAAAATAAATTTTTCGTCCAAAGAAAATGCATAGGAGTTGGTTATTATCCATAAAATGTGGTATAACTTGAGTGAAAATTCTAGTGATGGCATTTTGCAAAATAATATTGGTAGTTTCTTCATAAATCTCCATTGTTTTTAGCACTTAGAGATTATTTCAAATGATACATGTCTCGACCAATCAGAACAGAGTCCACGGATCACCCTATTGAGAACGATCTGAGCCGTCCAAGTCGTACAGATCCAACGACCCACACTCCCTCACCCTCTCACCCACCCATCTCCTCTCTCTCCCCCCGCGCAGCCAACCCTAGCCCATCTCCCTCCTCCCAAATCGAACACCCCTCCTCCCTCGTCCCCATCTCCCTCGCCGTCGTCCCGCCGCCAGCGCCGCGGCGCCCTCCTTCTCGCCGCCGCCCCCTACTCCGGTCACCTCCCGCCCCGTAAACACCCCTCCGCCCCCGCCTCCGGCATCCCGGAGCCCCAAAATCATGGTGCACGTGCCCGCCATGGGATTCCTCCACGAGGGCCACCTCTCGCTAATCTCTGTCGCAGTGGCCGTGCCAGGCCCCGTCGCCGTTGTCGTCTTCATCTACGTCAACCCCAGCCAGTTCGCCCCCATCGAGGACCTCGCCACCTACCCCTCCGACCTCGCCGGGGACCTCTGCAAGCTCGCCTCCACCAGCGCCGTCCACGCCGCCTTCAGCAGGTTCGATCCGATCCGACCCTTTCCCCTCACCCTCCAAATCCCCTGATCTAGTTTGCTCCATTGCAGCAGTTCTACACGGGCGGCCAGTTCGTCGTCGGGAGCGCCCCCGGGGCGAGGGCGAGGTCGAGGGCGACGCCGAGGCATTCCTCGCGTGCGCCTGCGGCAGCGAGCTGCGAGTGGTGTCAGCCGCCGACGCCTCCTCCATAGGGGAGCCCATCGACGGCGACTCCGAGGCTGTCACGGGGATCGCGTTGTCCCTGGACTCCCGCCTCCTCTTCGCCGTGTTGGGGAACGTCGCATGGGAAACAAAAATTTTCCTACGCGCACGAAGACCTATCATGGTGATGTCCATCTACGAGAGGGGATGAGTGATCTACGTACCCTTGTAGATCGTACAGCAGAAGCGTTAGTGAACGCGGTTGATGTAGTGGAACATCCTCACGTCCCTCGATCCGCCCCGCGAACAATCCCGCGATCAGTCCCACGATCTAGTACCGAACGGACGACACCTCTGCGTTCAGCACACGTACAGCTCGACGATGATCTCGGCCTTCTTGATCCAGCAAGAGAGACGGAGAGGTAGAAGAGTTCTCCGGCAGCGTGACGGCGCTCCGGAGGTTGGTGATGACCTTGTCTCAGCAGGGCTCCGCCCGAGCTCCGCAGAAACGCGATCTAGAGGAAAAACCATGGAGGTATGTGGTCGGGCTGCTGTGGAAAAGTCGTCTCAAATCAGCCCTAAAACCTCCGTATATATAGGTGGGAGGGAGGGGACCTTGCCTTGGGGCTCAAGGAGCCCCAAGGGGGTCGGCCGAGTCCAAGGGGGAAGGCTCCCCCCCCCAAACCGAGTTAGACTTGGTTTGGTGGGTGGGAGTCCTTCCTTCCCTTCCCACCTCCTTTTTTTTTTCTTTTCTCTTTGATTTTCTTTCCTAGGCGCATAGGGCCCTTTTGGGCTGTCCCACCAGCCCACTAAGGGCTGGTGTGCCACCCTCAAGGCCTATGGGCTTCCCCGGGGTGGGTTGCCCCCCGGTGAACTCCCGGAACCCATTCGTCATTCCCGGTACATTCCCGGTAACTCCGAAAACCTTCCGGTAATCAAATGAGGTCATCCTATATATCAATCTTCGTTTCCGGACCATTCCGAAAACCCTCGTGACGTCCGTGATCACATCCGGGACTCCGAACAACTTTCGGTAACCAACCATATAACTCAAATACGCATAAAACAACGTCGAACCTTAAGTGTGCAGACCCTGCGGGTTCGAGAACTATGTAGACATGACCCGAGAGACTCCTCGGTCAATATCCAATAGCGGGACCTGGATGCCCATATTGGATCCTACATATTCTATGAAGATCTTATCGTTTGAGCCTCAGTGCCAAGGATTCATATAATCCCGTATGTCATTCCCTTTGTCCTTCCGTATGTTACTTGCCCGAGATTCGATCGTCAGTATCCGCATACCTATTTCAATCTCGTTTACCGGCACGTCTCTTTACTCGTTCCGTAATACAAGATCCCGCAACTTACACTAAGTCACATGGCTTGCAAGGCTTGTGTGTGATGTTGTATTACCGAGTGGGCCCCGAGATACCTCTCCGTCACACGGAGTGACAAATCCCAGTCTCGATCCATACTAACTCAACGAACACCTTTGGAGATACCTGTAGAGCATCTTTATAGTCACCCAGTTATGTTGCGACGTTTGATACACACAAAGCATTCCTCCGGTGTCCATGAGTTATATGATCTCATGGTCATAGGAACAAATACTTGACACGCAGAAAATAGTAGCAACAAAATGACACGATCAACATGCTACGTCTATTAGTTTGGGTCTAGTCCATCACATGATTCTCCTAATGATGTGATCCCGTTATCAAGTGACAACACTTGCCTATGGCCAGGAAACCTTGACCATCTTTGATCAACGAGCTAGTCAACTAGAGGCTTACTAGGGACAGTGTTTTGTCTATGTATCTACACAAGTATTGTGTTTCCAATCAATACAACTATAGCATGGATAATAAACGATTATCATGAACTAAGAAATATAATAATAACTAATTTATTATTGCCTCTAGGGCATATTTCCAACAGTCTCCCACTTGCACTAGAGTCAATAATCTAGTTCACATCACCATGTGATTCCAACGAATCCAACACCCATATAGTTATGGGGTCTGATCACGTCTTGCTCGTGAGAGAGGTTTTAGTCAATGGTTCTGAAACTATCAGATCCGTGTGTTCTTTACAAATCTTTATGTCATCTTATAGATGCTGCTACTACGTGCTATTCGGAAATACTCCAAATATCTACTCTACTATACGAATCTGTTTCACTACTCATAGTTATTCGGATTAGTGTCAAAGCTTGCATCAACGTAACCCTTTACGACGAACTCTTTAACCACCTCCATAATCGAGAAACATTCCTTAGTCCATTAGTTACTAAGGATAAATTTTGACCGCTGCTAGTGATTCAATCATGGATCACTCTATGTACCTCTCAACAGACTTTCAGTCAAGGCACACATTAGGTGCGGTACACAGCATGGCATACTTTAGATTCTACGGCTAAGGCATAGAAGACGACCTTCGTCTATTCTCTTTATTCTGCCGTGGTCGGGTTTTGAGTCTTACTCAAATTCACACCCTACAACGCAACCAAGAACTCCTTCTTTGCTGATCTATTTTGAATTCCTTCAAAAACTTGTCAAGGCATGCATCTTATTGAAACTTTTATTAAGCGCTTTTGATCTATCTCCATAGATCTTTGATGCTCAACGTTTCCAGTAGCTCAATCCAGGTATTCCTTTGAAAACTCCTTTCAAACAACCTTGTATGCTTTACAGAAATTCTACATTACTTCTGATCCACAATATGTCAACCACATATACTTATCAGAAATTCTATAGTGCTCCCACTCACTTCTTTGGAAATACCAGTTTCTCATAAACCTTGTACAAACCCAAAATCTTTGATCATCTCATCAAAGTGTATGTTCCAACTCCGAGATGCTTGCACCAGTCCATTGAAGGATCACTGGAGCTTGCCTACTTGCTAGCATCTTTAGGATCGACAAAACCTTTTTGGTTGTGTCACATACAATGTTTGCTCAAGGAAACCGTCGAGGAAACAATGTTTTGACATCCTACATGCAATATTTCATAAATAATGCATCAACAACTAACATAATTCTAACAGACCTTTAGCATCGCTACGAGTGAGAAAGTCTCATCATAGTCAACTGTTTGATCTTGTCGAAAACATCTTTGCGACAAGTCGAGCTTTTCTTAATAGTGACTTATCACCATCATCGTCTGTCTTCCTTTAAAGATCCATCTTTACTTAATAGTCCTATGACCATTAAGTAGTTCTTCCAAAGTCTACACTTCGTTTTCATACATGGATCCTCTCTCGGATTTCATGGCCTCCAGCCATTTGTCCGAATCCGGGCCCACCATTGCTTTCTTCATAACTCGTAGGTTCACTGTTGCTCAACAACATGACCTCCAAGACAGGGTTACCGTACCACTTTGCAGTAGTACGTGACCTTGTCAACCTACGAGGTTTGTAGTAACTTGATCTGATGCTTGATGATCACCATCATCATCTTTCACTTCAATTGGTGTAGGCACCACATGAACAACTTCCTGCGCCCTGCTACACACTGGTTGATGTGATGGTTCAATAACCTCATCAAGTTCTACCACTCTCCCACTCAATTCTTTCGAGAGAAACCTTTCCTCGAGAAAGGATCCGTTTCCAGAAACAAACACTTTGCTTTTGGATCTGAGATAGGAGATTTACCCAACTGTTTTGGATATCCTATGAAGATGCATTTATCCGCTTTGGGTTCGAGCTTATCAGACTGAAACTTTTTCACATAAGTGTCGAAGCCCCAAACTTTCAAGAAACGACAACTTTGGCCTTTTGCCACACCACAATTCGTATGGTGTCGTCTCAACGGATTTTGATGGTGCCCTATTTAAAGTGAATGCGGTTGTCTCTAATGCTTAACCCATAAACGATAGTGGTATTTCGATAAGAGACATCATAGCATGCACCATACCAAATAGTGTGTGGCTATGATGTTCAGACACATCATCACACTATGATGTTCTAGGTGGCATGAACTGCGAAACAATTTCCACATTGTCTTAACTGCGTACCAAAACTCGCAACTCAGATATTCATTTCTATGATCATATCGTAGACAGTTTATCCTCTTGTTACGACGAACTTCACTCCGAAACAGAATTGAACTTTTCAATATTTCAGACTTGTGATTCATTAAGTAAATACTCTAGTATCTACTCAAATCGTCATTGAAATAAGAACATAATGATATCCACTGCGTGCCTCAGCACCCATTGGACTGCATACATCAAAATGTATCACTTCCAACAAGTTACTATCTTATTTGATCTTAATGAAAACAAGCTCCTTGCTCATGTGGTATGATTTGCATGTCACTAGTGATTCGAAATCAGGTGAGTACAAAGATCCATCAGCATGGAGCCTCTTCATGCAATTTATACTAACATGACTCAAGCGGCAGTGCCACAAGTAAGTGGTACTATCATCATTAACTCGTATCTTTTGGCACTAATATCATGAACATGTGTAACACTACGATCAAGATTCAATAAACCATTGAAGGTGATTATTCAAGCAAATAGAGTAACCATTATTCTCTTTAAATGAATAATCGTATTGCAATAAACACGATCCAATCATGTTCATGCTTAACGCAAGCACCAAATAACGATTATTTAGGTTTAACACCAATCCCGATGGTAGAGGGAGCGTGTGACATTTGATCATATCAACCTTGGAAACACTTCCAACACGTATCGTCACCTCGCCTTTAGCTAGTCTCCATTTATGCTGTAGCTATCATTTCGTGTCACTAATCACTTAGTAACCGAACCAGTATCCAATACCCTCATGCTACTAGGAGTACTAGTAAAGTACACATCAACATCATGTATATCAAATATACTTCTTTCGACTTTTGCCAGCCTTCTTATCTACCAACTATCTAGAGTTGCTCCGCCTCAGTGACTGTTCTCCTCATTACAGAAGCACTTAGTCTCGGGTTTGGGTTTAATCTTGGGTCTCTTCATTAGTGTAGCAACTGTTTTGCCGTTCCACAAAGTATCCCTTCTAGCCCTTGCCTTTCTTAAAACTTAGTGGTTTTACAAACCATCAACTATTGATGCTCCTTCTTGATTTCTACTTTCGCAGTGTCAAACATCGCGAATCGCTCAAGGATCATTGTATCTATCCTTGATATGTTATAGTTCATCACGAAGCTTTCACAGCTTGGTGGCAGTGACTTTGGAGAACCATCACTATCTCATCTGGAAGATTAACTCCCACTTGATTCAATTGATTGTCGTATTCAGACAATCTGAGCACACGCTCAACGATTGAGCTTTTCTCCTTTACTCTGTGGACAAAGAATCTTGTTGGAGGTCTCGTACCTCTTAACAAGGGCACAAGCATGGAATCACAATTTCATCTCTTTAGAACATCACTTATGTTCCGTGACGTTTTTTAAAACGTTTTCGGCACCTTGCTTCTAAGCCATTAAGTACTTTGTACTGAACTATCGTGTAGTCATCAGAAACGTGTATGTCAGATGTTCACAGCATCCAAAGACGATGCTCGAGGTGCAGCACACTGAGTGGTGCATAAAAGACATAAGCCTTCTGCGCAGCAACGAGGACAATCCTCGGTTTTACAGACTCAGTCTGCAAAGTTTGCTACTATCAACTTTCAACTAAATTTTCTCTAGGAACATATATAAACAATAGATCCATAGCGCAAGCTACATCGTAATTCGCAAAGACCATTAGACTATGTTCATGACAATTAGTTCAATTAATCATATTACTTAAGAACTCCCACTCAAAAAGTACATCTCTCTAGTCATTTGAGTGGTACATGATCCAAATCCACTATCTCAAGTCCGATCATCACGTGAGTCGAGAATAGTTTCAGTGGTAAGCATCTCTATGCTAATCATATCAACTATATGATTCATGCTCGACCTTTCGGTCTCATGCGTTCCGAGGCCATCTCTGCACATGCTAGGCTCGTCAAGCTTAACCCGAGTGTTCCGCGTGCGCAACTGTTTTGCACCCGTTGTATGTGAACGTTGAGTCTATCACACCCGATCATCACGTGGTGTCTCCAAACGACGAACTGTAGCAACGGTGCACAGTCGGGGAGAACACAATTTCGTCTTGAAATTTTAGTGAGAGATCACCTCATAATGCTACCGTCGTTCTAAGCAAAATAAGGTGCATAAAAGGATTAACATCACATGCAATTCATAAGTGACATGATATGGCCATCATTATGTGCTTCTTGATCTCCATCACCAAAGCACCGACACGATCTTCTTGTCACCGGCGCCACACCATGATCTCCATCAACGTGTTGCCATCGGGGTTGTCGTGCTACTCATGATATTACTACTAAAGCTACATCCTAGCAAAATACTAAACGCATCTGCAAGCACAAACGTTAGTTATAAAGACAACCCTATGGCTCCTGCCGGTTGCCGTACCATCGACGTGCAAGTCGATATTTTCTATTACAACATGATCATCTCATACATCCAATATATCACATCACATCGTTGGCCATATCACATCACAAGCATACCCTGCAAAAACAAGTTAGACGTCATTTAATTTTGTTGTTGCATGTTTTACGTGGTGACCATGGGTATCTAGTAGGATCGCATCTTACTTACGGAAACACCACAACGGAGATATATGAGTTTCTATTTAACCTCATCCAAGGACCTCCTCGGTCAAATCCGATTCAACTAAAGTTGGAGAAACCGACACTTGCCAGTCATCTTTGAGCAACGGGGTTACTCGTAGCGATGAAACTAGTCTCTCGTAAGCGTACGAGTAATGTCGGTCCAAGCCGCTTCAATCCAACAATACCGCGGAATCAAGAAAAGACTAAGGAGGGCAGCAAAACGCACATCACCGCCCACAAAAACTTTTGTGTTCTACTCGAGAAGACATCTACGCATGAACCTAGCTCATGATGCCACTGTTGGGGAACGTCGCATGGGAAACAAAATTTTTCCTACGCGCACGAAGACCTATCATGGTGATGTCCATCTATGAGAGGGGATGAGTGATCTACGTACCCTTGTAAATTGTACAGCAGAAGCGTTAGTGAACGCGGTTGATGTAGTGGAACGTCCTCACGTCCCTCGATCCGCCCCGCGAACAATCCCGCGATCAGTCCCACGATCTAGTACCGAACGGACGGCACCTCCGCGTTCAGCACACGTACAGCTCGACGATGATCTCGGCCTTCTTGATCCAGCAAGAGAGACGGAGAGGTAGAAGAGTACTCCGGCAGCGTGACGGCGCTCCGGAGGTTGGTGATGACCTTGTCTCAGCAGGGCTCCGCCCGAGCTCCGTAGAAACGCGATCTAGAGGAAAAACCGTGGAGGTATGTGGTCAGGCTGCCGTGGAAAAGTCGTCTCAAATCAGCCCTAAAACCTCCGTATATATAGGTGGGAGGGAGGGGACCTTGCCTTGGGGCTCAAGGAGCCCCAAGGGGGTCGGCCGAGTCCAAGGGGGAAGGCTCCCCCCCCAAACCGAGTTGGACTTGGTTTGGTGGGTGGGAGTCCTTCCTTCCCTTCCCACCTCCTCTTTTTTTTTTCTCTTTGATTTTCTTTCCTAGGCGCATAGGGCCCTTTTGGGCTGTCCCACCAGCCCACTAAGGGCTGGTGTGCCACCCTCAAGGCCTATGGGCTTCCCCGGGGTGGGTTGCCCCCCCGGTGAACTCCCGGAACCCATTCGTCATTCCCGGTACATTCCCGGTAACTCCGAAAACCTTCCGGTAATCAAATGAGGTCATCCTATATATCAATCTTCGTTTCCGGACCATTCCGGAAACCCTCGTGACGTCCGTGATCACATCCGGGACTCCGAACAACATTCGGTAACCAACCATATAACTCAAATACGCATAAAACAACGTCGAACCTTAAGTGTGCAGACCCTGCGGGTTCGAGAACTATGTAGACATGACCCGAGAGACTCCTCGGTCAATATCCAATAGCGGGACCTGGATGCCCATATTGGATCCTACATATTCTACGAAGATCTTATCGTTTGAACCTCAGTGCCAAGGATTCATATAATCCCGTATGTCATTCCCTTTGTCCTTCGGTATGTTACTTGCCCGAGATTCGATCGTCAGTATCCGCATACCTATTTCAATCTCGTTTACCGGCAAGTCTCTTTACTCGTTCCGTAATACAAGATCCCGCAACTTACACTAAGTCACATGGCTTGCAAGGCTTGTGTGTGATGTTGTATGACCGAGTGGGCCCCGAGATACCTCTCCGTCACACGGAGTGACAAATCTCAGTCTCGATCCATACTAACTCAACGAACACCTTCGGAGATACCTGTAGAGCATCTTTATAGTCACCCAGTTACGTTGCGACGTTTGATACACAGAAAACATTCCTCCGGTGTCCGTGAGTTATATGATCTCATGGTCATAGGAACAAATACTTGACACGCAGAAAACAGTAGCAACAAAATGACACGATCAACATGCTACGTCTATTAGTTTGGGTCTAGTCCATCACATGATTCTCCTAATGATGTGATCCCGTTATCAAGTGACAACACTTGCCTATGGCCAGGAAACCTTGAGCATCTTTGATCAACGAGCTAGTCAACTAGAGGCATACTAGGGACAGTGTTTTGTCTATGTATCCACACAAGTATTGTGTTTCCAATCAATACAATTATAGCATGGATAATAAATGATTATCATGAACTAAGAAATATAATAATAACTAATTTATTATTGCCTCTAGGGCATATTTCCAACACGCCGCTGGACACAGCAAGCTCATTAGGGTCTGGGAGCTCGCGTCCCGCACCTGCATCCGTAGCTGGAAGGTGCGTTTGTAATACTCGTGTTAGATACTCCTCCGTGAGACGAGATCCAAATCTGAATGCCATATCGATTATTATTTCGTCAGAATTTGCTTGCCCATACATGCATGCGCGCGCGCATTACATTACAGAAGAGTGTTTTCATCTGAAAACACAGTTCAGACATGTTGCATTTCCTCTAATCGGATTGACTAGATTTCTGAGTTGCTTGACACGTGCATCACCAATTCCGGTACTTGTTCAGAAGAAAACAATTAAATTTGATCGGTCAAACCGTCTGTTCTGTTCAATCTATCACCGTACGGTTAGCTCAAGTCCGACTGTCCAAGTGACCATGACTGAGTTTTCTACGCATTTATGTTTCAGACTCTCGTGTCCATATTCGTGAAAGCAAAGTCAATTCTGAGTTCCTCAACATCAGCTATATCTTACTAGACTCCAGTAGTAGAGCTAGAATCTCCATGGTGTTGCTTCATGTACCAATGGAATGCATATTTCTTCAGATTTGTTATTTGTGACATGGAATATATATGGGATTGATACATATAACATCAGTTTCATACTTTTCTGATTAATAATTGGAAACATGGTCAATATTTTTTATTAATGAATAGAAGAATTAATTCGGGGATTGATGCAGATATGTCTTGGTCTAGCACATACGACTTCCATTTTGATGTAGACAATCAAAATATTTGGTCTTAGATTTCTCTTGCTTACAATATATGGTTTAATATATTTTTTATTTTTCTTTTAACTAATACAATTTAACTACGGTATTGCCTTTCTTTTGTACATGCAAAGTACATGTACAAATACAATGTGAAGATTATGTGTGTAACATATAATACTAAAAAATAATTATTATAAATACATGTGGTAGCTAATAAAATATTCACATATGTTATATGTATGGCTGTGTTATAAATTAATGAATCATATTCATGTAGACAAATGAATAAATAATAGTGTTGTTTTATCATACTTGTACCTTCCTTAGAGTATATACTATTATGCTTTCCAACTCCAATCAGCGCCCATTTTTCTTTTGCTTCAAATGGTCAAATGTTGCCGTGATACTGTAGGATTAATGTCTTCTTTTGCTACCTGTAGGATCTGATGCTTGGTTCTTGTTTTCCTGATGTAGAAAGAAGGAGACTAATGTTGATTCCTGCTATTAGTCTCACCATTGGCTCCCTTCAGTATAGTCTGGAGAAGGGAGCAGCAAAAGCTGAATTTACTGAGAGTAAGTTTTCAATCAACATGTCCCCATTTGAAAATAAACAGGTTTTGCTCTACTATGACACATACGCTTCGAAGTTTCAACGTATTAAGAATGTCTTTATAAACTTGTTGCTAAAATAAACAGGTTTTGCTCTACTATATATAGCTAACTGTTGCTAAAATGAGCTTTTCTTTAAAAGTTTATACGTTTTCTAGTTTTCCATTCAGATGCTTTAGGTCTACTTATCCAAGAATGCATATTATATAGGGTTTTAGAGGCGATCTGCGATGAGGCATCGGATTTGTGAATGTTTTGTGGGTGTGATTTAGGTCTATACGTTTGCAGGTTCTAGTGTTGGTATGTACAGCTTGTATCTATCCGGTTTGTTTGTACTCCCTCTGTAAACTAATATAAGAGTGTTTAGATAATTAAAATAGTGAGCTAAACGTTCTTATATTAGTTTATGGAGGGAATAGCTAGTATGTATGTAGTGCCTTTTGTAGTACATGCTTGGTTGCTTTGGTTTTGACTTAAGGTCCAGAGGCTTTGTTTACATCATCTGATTCAGATGCATGCACCCTGTTAAACCAAACCCTTCAAAAGATGATGGGAAAACGTTCAAGAGAATAATGTTGGGAAAACAAACCTCTCAATTCCACTTCTGTCATATATATAGTACTACTAGTACAGTAGTGGTATATGCTGTAGAGGATGCCGGGAAAACGAGCTTCTGTATTTTTAATAAAAAGTTAGGCACTTTGATCTTTTTAACCTGGTGGGTTCAGCCAAATTGCACTTTTTAGGGTATGGGAGAGCATCATCATGTGGGTATGTCCCTCCTCCTCCTGTTCATCGTCTTCAAGGGCCGTCCTCCGTTCTCCACGCCTACAACAAGGTCAGTCCTGCCACTGTATACCGTCCTCCTGGGTCTAATGAAACAGATGGGAGAATTAACTCAGAGCTATGATGAAAAATGTACAATTAACGAGATAGAGAACTGTAGGGTAGTAGGAGACTGAATTGTGAATTTGCTGGCACAACAGTTGTATAAGTACATAGTAGGAATCAATACGTACCAACTAGGCTGGGATCTAAACTACTTACTAGGCGGCTGAAAGGAAAAAAAAGGCCTTTTGAACATTTACTGCAAGCTCATGGCCGATCTAGCCTGGCTTAGCTGAAGGGGAAAAAGCTTAATTTTCCTGACCCATCTGCAAGAGGTAGCTAGCTTGATAGCACAATACGTATGCATGTAGCCTTTTGGTCTGGTCTACGTGTGATGCAGCAAGCAAGCAAGCAGCTTTAGGATGGATGGATGGATCGAAGGCATGGACGGGTCATCTTTTTCTCTCGCCTGGCCCAAAAGTACTACTATAGCATATGACCCTCTTGCAGTTCCATCCATCCATCTTAACCGGTGCTTACTAATTAGTTAGTTAACGATGATCTGCAACGCTGCAACTAATAACCACTGTTGAGCAATTGCATACATGTCGTCCAGATCGATCCAGTTCTGCGATCAACCAACGCAATTACTAATTACAATGTAGCCAGTATCCATTCATTTGCATTTCTATCTTGAAAACATGGAAAAATGTGCGTACAAGACTAGCTAATTGTGTCTGCTTACTGTTTGGACGCATACTGTGGTACGACGTACGTGTGCTGTAGAGTTCCTTAACCAGTGAGAGTACCTTACTATATCATGTCCAATAATAATTACTATAGTATTTGATGCTGCGTTCTTTTTTGAGTTATTCAAGTATGGGTCATTCAACTACATTTTTTGCCTACATACCGGTATATCTTACTTTAGATTAATCATTTCAACTTCACACAATTAATTAAGGCCAAAAGGGGTCAATTTTAGGACTCTTCATAATTTAGCTGTCATTTTTTTGTATTGTTATTGTTCAGTCCATCTTTATAGGTTACATCAGTGGTAGTTGGTTTAATTGGCTAGACTCAAACTTCTCTCATCTGAGTTCAGAAACGTTTGTCGCTTCAAGGTTTCCGCCATGGATTGCTTGTGAAAAGGACGTGAATGTCGCCTAGAGGGGGGGGGGGTGAATAGGCGCTTTAAAATAATTAAGGTTTAGGCTTGAACAAATGCGGAATAAAACTAATGTTTAATATGCCAAGCACAAAACCTCAAACAACTAGGCTCACCTATGTGCACCAACAACATATGCTAAGCAAGATAAACAACTAAGTGATAGCAAGATATATGACAAGAGAGAATATGGCTATCACAAAGTAAAGTGCATAAGTAAAGGGTTCGGGTAAGAGATAACCGGGGTACGCGGAGATGATGATGTATCCCGAAGTTCACACCCTTGCGGATGCTAATCTCCGTTGGAGCGGTGTGGAGGCACAATGCTCCCCAAGATGCCACTAAGGCCACCGTAATCTCCTCACGCCCTCGCACAATGCAAGATGCCGTGATTCCACTAAGGGACCCTTGAGGGAGGTCACCGAACCCGTACGAATGGCAAACCTTGGGGGCGGTTACCGAACCCGTACACGTGGCAACCCTTGGGGGCGGCTACCGGTACCCGTACAAATTGCTCGGGGCAATCTCCACAACCTAATTGGAGACCCCGACGCTTTCCCGGAGCTTCACACCACAATGATTGAGCTCCAAGACACCACCAAGCTTCTAGGACACCAAAGCATCCACGAAGAACAATATCTAGGGTACTAAGTACCAAAGGTAATAAGCTTCTCAACCTTCACTTCCACGTATCACCGTGGAGAACTCAAACCGATGCAACCAATGCAATGGCAAGAACACACGAAGTGGTTAAGTCCCTCACACTCAAATCCCTCCACAACAACGAAAGCTATGGAGAAATATGAGAGGAAGAACAAGGAGCTCACAAAGAACTCCAAGATCAAGATCCAAGGGGTTCCCCTCACATAGAGGAGAAAGTGATTGGTGGAGATGTGGATCTAGATCTCCTCTCGCTTTTCCCTCAAGAACAAGCAAGAATCGTTGGAGGGATTGAGAGTAAGCAAGCTCTAAGAATGTCAACAATGGAGGTAGAACAAGAGCTCAACAAGTGGATAAGGCCAAGGGGGAAGAAGACCCCCTTTATATAGTGGGGGAAGGAATCAGACCGTTACCCCCACTCTCTGCCCGAGCTCCACCGGTACTACCGCTGGCTGCAGCGGTACTACAGCTGGCACTCCAGCGGTACTACCGCTGACTGCAGCGGTACTACTGCCAGCTAGCGGTACTACCGCTGGCTGCAGCGGTACTACCGCTGGCACTCCAGCGGTACTACCGCTGGCGCCAACGGTACTACCGCTGGGCCCCTGGTAGTGCAAAGGCACTACCACCGCCAAGAAAGTCTTCGCAAAAAGGTCCGTCCACGAACAACCGCTAGGCAGGCGGTACAAAGCTCCTAGAGCGGTACTACCGCTGACCAGGGGCGATACTACCGCCAGCCAGCGGTACTACCGCTAGGGCCAGCGGTACTACCGCCAACTCTAGCGGTACTACCGCTAGGTCCAGCAGTACTACCGCTCGCCACTGAAACAGCCATAACTTTCACATACGAGCTCCGAATCGAGCAAACCCAAGCTTGTTGGTTTCAGGATGACAAGGGCTATCCAAACAGATATGAAAATGCCAATGATATAGAGATATGAGTCTTCTATGAATGAAGAACCGGCAAAAACTCCAACATCGAAAACATCATAGTAGATGCATATGGACTCCGTTTTCGATGAACTCGAGCTTGTCACGAAGATGACCATAAGCTCTAAAACTCACAAAGAGAAACACCAAACAAGAACCAAGAAGTATGATGCAAGGATGCAAATGGTTTGAGCTCTCAACGAACGATACGATCAAGCTACTCACTTGAGAGCCCCCCTTGACAGTACAGCAATCTATCCTAAACAGAAAACCTATCAAGGGCAAACCTATACCTTGCACCTCGTCCTCTTGAGCTAGATGATGATGATCTTGGCTTCCTCAAGATGGACCACCTTTCTTGATTGTGTTGGCTTGATGAAGACTAGTTGATTGCTCCCCCATACTCACTATGGGTGAGCCACTCTTCAACATATCTTCACAAGTCCATTGCCACCACAATGAACGGCAAGCTTCAAGCATGATATCTTCGTGCTGATCCACTTGAACTTGCACATCGCAATCTTGATGACGATCACAACTTGATGTCATACTTCATGGGTTGTATGAGATCTTCCCTTTGACGAAAGCCCATGGAAACACACCTAACCCCCACATAGAACTCTCATGAAGACCATGGGTTAGTACACAAACACATAATGGACAATGCTTACCATACCATGGGATCACTTGATCCCTCTCGGTACATCTTGTACGCTTTGTGTGTTGATCATCTTGATTTGCTCTTTGGCTGAGATCTTGATCAACCATGTGTCCCTATGACCATTCTTTGGATAATACCTTGAATACCATCTTGGTCATCATATAAACTCCTTGAACCCAACAGATGGACTTCAAGAAGTGCCTATGGACAAATCCTATAAATGTAACTTAAGGCAACCATTAGTCCATAGGAATTGTCATCAATTACCGAAACCACATATGGAGATATATGCTCTAACAGCTTGTTTTTGTGCCTATTTTTTATTCTTGATCTGTATCTTGTAGCTCTTTCAAATATGGTTGTTTCTTCTACAGGACCTGCAGGCCTAAGAAAGTTGAAGTGCGAAGCCTTGAAGCCAATTGTGTGAAGCTCTACTTATCCAAGAATGTATATTATATATTGTAATAATAGACATATCTTCTTTGTAATAGATTGGAAAAATTATAATATACTACCTTCGTGTTAATTTGATGAATTTCACATGTCCTTTCTGCTCTATTTGAAATATTCATATCGTATGCGTTTTGAGAATGTGTGAAATGAAAACCTGACCAGAACTTCTTGACATATGGGACAAATTATGAGAAGAACATGACAAGTGGGACCTACACACAAAACTAAAATTCAAAAGCCGAATACTGAAACTGGACCAAATGTATTTGGGCACTAAAAGGCCAGGGCCCAAATTATAATGATACAATAAAAAAATTAAAAAAAATACTAAAGTGGATGTAAATAGGCTAAGGCTCAAAAAGAAGCCCAATAAGAAAAAGCCCAAAAAAATAAAACCAGCCCATGTGATCAATTGAAATGGGTTGGGCTGATTTCAACTATGATGGTTTGATTTCGTCGTAACTTTGCCACGTAGGACTACCACGTAGGACTGGGTTATATTGTCAACGACGATTTAGGATCGTCGTAAAGGTTACGACGATCCAGTAATCGTCGTAGAAGTTAGACGCTTCATTTTCGACGCTTGGTTTTTCGTTGTGAGATCGTCGTAAACTAAAAACCATGACAATGTAGCGACGAAAATATAGCATCGTGTATTAGCATATTCCTTGTAGTGACTCCGTTTAATATTCTTCTCTGAAAAGGGTCAAAAACACGGAAAAAACAGGAACTGGCACTTGGCACTGAGTTAATAGGTTAGTCCCAAAAAAGATATAAAATAGCATGATCATGGAAACAAAACATCCAAAGTTGACAAGATAATAGCATGGGACCATAAAAAATTATAGATACGTTGGAGACGTATCAGGCAGCTCACAAGGACTAACCATTGAAGCACAAGATTGGAGAGAAGACATCACATAGCTACTGGTCATGGACTCATGGTCCAAGGAGGACTACTCACGACACTTCCGGGAAGCATCCATGATGGTGGACAGGCTCCCGGAGGTCAATCCTCCCTCCGGTAGGGTGTCGGGAAGAGGTCTCCTAACGCTCCCGATCTCGTAAGCGCTGCGGCGGCAGAACGATGGAGAAATTCGCGATTCCAACAAGTCTGCGAGGGTTTCCTCTCGGGACTCTATATATAGGCCAAAGGAGGGCACCAGAGGAGGTGGGACCCACCCAAGCGACCTCCTGGCGCGGTCTAGGGCCTGGCCGCGCGAGCACGCCGCCTGGGAGGCCCCTGGGGCCCCGTGTGGCCCTATTTCGGTGATCCGAAAGCTTCTATTTCGCTGATTTTTTATATATTTTTTCTGGATTTTTTCGGCCTTCGGAAAATTGGGTAAAAGCCCTTGCAAAAAAGACATCAGCAGACAGAAACTTGCACTGGGTGCACTGAGTTAGTAGGTTAGTCCAAATATGTGTAAAATGATATAAAAGTGTAGTAAAACATATAACAATGTCACCCAAAAGATCATGGAACAAGCAGAAATTATAGATACGTTTGGGACGTATCAGACACGTGCTTCGAAAAGATAGAAAGGGAGTCATCGTTGTAGTTGGCGCCTCGCGACGGGGTCGTCGGGGAGTCTTCCATGCTTTAAGTAGTCGAGGAAGGGTTGCAACCACTCTTCCTCCTCCACGACATTCATCATGGCCGTGTTGACCTCGTACTCGTCCGGGATGAGCTTCAAGACGGGGGGAGTAGCCACCTTTCTTCCAGGTTTACCTGCATGGTTTTATTATCTAGAAGCACCAATGCCGCTGCCAGTTTTGCCAAGGCATCAAGAGATGCATTCCTACTTCATGGGACATGGAGCACTTCAACGTGTTTAAATTTTTCCATGAGATTCTAGGCCGAGGCATAGTACGACACAAGCTCAGGCTTGCACACCTCATAGATATCGTTGACTTGACAGACGATGAGTTGAGAGTCACCATACGCCCATAAAGAACGGACCTCCATTGAGAGCGCCAAGAGGAGGCCGAAGATGAGTGCCTCCTACTCTGCTTCATTGTTGGAGTATTCTTCCTTGAGAAGGGAGAACGAGTGATACATCACCCCTCCTTGCGGCGTCTTGAACACCGAACCTACACCGGCTGTTCGTCTTGGGGCGCCATCAGGATTGGCGTCCATGCGGGTGGCGCCGTCGAAGTAGAGCTCCCATGGTGCGTTGATGACCCACAAGTGTAGGGGATCTATCGTAGTCCTTTCGATAAGTAAGAGTGTCGAACCCAACGAGGAGCAGAAGGATCTGACAACTGGTTTTCAGCAAGGTAATCTCTGCAAGCACTGAAATTGTTGGTAATAGATAGTTCTGTCATAAGATGATTCGTAGCAAGTAGCAAGTAACAAGTAGCAATAGTAACAAAGGCCCGTTCGAGGTGAAGATACCCCAAACAAGCTCCTCAAAGGATTAGTTTCCATAGAAATAAGTGACAATAAATTTCAGCACACTATATAAATGTTTCCTTACCAAATTCCACTTACCAAAGGCGCTTCACTCCCCAGCAACGGTGCCAGAAAAGAGTCTTGATGACCCACAAGTATACGGGATCTATCGTAGTCCTTTCGATAAGTAAGAGTGTCGAACCCAACGAGGAGCAGAAGAATCTGATAAGTGATTTTCAGCAAGGTAATCTCTGCAAGCACTGAAATTATCGGTAACAAGTAGTTGTGTAGTGATATGATTCACAACAAGTAGCAAGTAACAAAGCTAAAAACGCTGCAGCAAAGTGGCCCAATCCCTTTTGTAGCAAGGGACAAGCCTGGACAAACTCTTATAGGAGGTAAAACAATCCCGAGGACACATGGGAATTTCTGTCAAGCTAGTTTTCATCATGTTCATATGATTCACGTTCGCTACTTTGATAGTTTGATATGTGGGTGGACCGGAGCTTGGGTGCTGCCCTTACTTGGACAAGCATCCCACTTATGATTAACCCCTCTCGCAAGCATCCGCAACTACGAAAGAAGAATTAAGACAAAGTCTAACAATAACATTAAACTAGTAGATCCAAATCAGCCCCTTACGAAGCAACACATAAACTAGGGTTTAAGCTTCTGTCACTCTAGCAACCCATCATCTACTTACTACTTCCCAATGCCTTTATCTAGGCCCAAATAATGGTGAAGTGTTATATAGTCGACGTTCACATAACACCACTAGAGAAGAGACAACATACAACGCATCAAAATATCGAATGAATACCAAATTCACATGACTACTTATAGCTTGACTTATCCCATGTCCTCAGGAACAAAAGTAACTACTCACAAAGCATAATCATATTCATGACCAGAGGGGTAATGAATAACATCAAAGATCTGAACATATAATCTTCCACCAAGTAATCCAACTAGCATCAACTACAAAGAGTAATTAATACTACCAGCAACCTTACAGGTACCAATCGGAGTCGCGAGACGGAGATTGGTTACAAGAGATGAACTAGGGTTTGGAGATGAGATGGTGCTGATGAAGATGTTGATGGTTATGAGTCCCCTCCGATGAGAGGAGTGTTGGTGATGATGATGGCGACGATTTCCCCCTCCGGGAGGGAAGTTTCCCCAGCAGGACGACCCTGTCGGAGCTCTAGATTGGTTGTGCTCAAGTTCCGCCTCGTGCCGGCAGCGATTCCTCCCGAAAACCTCCTCTTGATTTTTTCTGGAACGAAACCCTCCTTATAGCAAAAGAGGGGAGCTAGAGGGCCAACAGGGAGCCCACAAGCCCCCTTGGCGCGGCCAGGGGGGTAGGCCGCGCCTAGCAGGCTTGTGGGCTCCCCGGTGGCCCTCTAGCCCCCCCTCTTTTGCTACAAGAAGGATTTCGTTCCAGAAAAAATCAGGAGGAGAAAAATGAATTTTGTCCCATCATATTGAGTGTGAGAAGAAAAATGTCACCGTTGGCTTTGAAGGTGTGTCACATGAGTTCAATTTCTCCAAGTTTGGTGGATAACCTCATGAAAAAGAGTTGCCTAGTAAGGATGAAACTATTGCCCTAGCTTCTATTGTTGTGCCTCCTACTGATCCTTTAGAGCAATACTTGCTTGAGCATGAAAATGATATGCATATGGATGAAACGAATGAGATAGATAGAGTTGTCTTAGAACAATATCCTATCCTTAAGAATAACTTGCCTGCTGAACTGCTTAGAGATCCACCCCCACCAAAGGGTGATCCTGTGTTCGAGCTTAAATAGTTGCCTGATACTCTTAAATATGCTTATCTCGATGAAGAAGAGATATATCCTGTTATAATTAGTGCTAGTCTCTCAAAGCATAAAGAAAAGAAGTTACTAAAAACTCTAAGGAAGCACCGTGCTGCTATTGGATATACTCTTGATGATCTTAAGGGAATTAGTCCCACTCTATGCCAGCACAAGATTAAAACCGATCCTGATTCCAAACCAGTTGCTGATCATCAAAGGAGATTGAACCCTAAAATGAAAGAGGTAGTAAGAAACGAAATACTAAAGCTCCTGGAAGCAGGTATTATCTATCATGTTGCTCATAGTGATTGGGTAAGTCCAGTACATTGCGTCCCTAAGAAGGGAGGTATTACCGTTGTCCCTAATGATAACGATGAATTGATCCCACACAGGATTATTTACTGGCTATAGGATGGTGATTGATTTTAGGAAATTGAATAAAGCCACTAGGAAAGATCATTACCATTTGCCTTTTATCGACCAAATGCTAGAAAGACTGTCTAAACACACACACTTCTGCTTTCTAGATGGTTATTCTGGTTTCTCCCAAATACCTGTTGCATAATCTGATCAGGAGAAAACCACTTTCACCTGCCCTTTCGGTACCTTTGCTTACAGACGTATGCCTTTTGTCTTATGTAATGCACCTGTCATCTTTCAAAGATGCATGATGGCTATATTTTATGACTTTTGTGAAAAGATTGTTGAGGTTTTCATGGATGACTTCTCCGTTTACGGGTCTTCTTTTGATGATTGCCTCAGCAACCTTGATCGAGTCTTGCAGAGATGTAAAGATACCAATCTTGTCTTGAATTGGGAGAAGTGTCACTTTATGGTTAATGAAGGCATCGTCTTAGGACATAAAATGTCTGAAAGAGGTATTGAAGTCGATAAGGCTAAGGTTGATGCAATCGAGAAAATGCCATGCCCCACATATATCAAAGGTATAATAGGTTTCCTTGGTCATGCTTTTTTCTATAGAAGGTTCATTAAAGACTTCTCTAAGATTTCTAGGCATCTTACGAATCTCTTGCAAAAGGATATTCCTTTTTTTTGACGATGATTGTGAGGAAGCCTTCGAAATACTTAAGAAGGCCTTGATAACTGCGCCTATTGTTCAACCACTTGATTGGAACTTACCTTTTGAAATCATGTGTGATGCTAGTGATTATGTTGTTGGTGCTGTTCTAGGACAAAGAGTTGATAAGAAGTTGAATGCTATTCAGTATGCTAGTAAAACTCTAGACAGTGCCCAAAGAAACTATGCTAGTACGAAAAAGGAACATTTAGTAGTCGTGTTTGCATGTGAAAAGTTCAGGTCTTACATAGTTGATTCCAAAGTCACTATTCACACTGATCACGCTGCTATTAAGTACCTCATGGAAAAGAAAGATGCTAAACCTAGACTTATTAGATGGGTTCTCTTGCTACAAGAATTTGATTTGCATGTTGTCGACAGGAAGGGTGCTGAGAACCCAGTAGCAGATAACTTGTCTAGGTTGGAAAATGTTCTTGATGACCTACAACCTATTGATTATAGCTTCCCTGATGAGCAATTGAATGTCATCAGTACTTCACGTAGTGCACCATGGTATGCTGATTATGCAAATCATATCGTTGCCAAATATATACCACCTAGTTTCACATACCAGCAATAGAAGAAATTCTTCTTTGATTTAAGACATTACTTCTTGGATGATCCTCACCTTTATAAGGAAGGAGTAGATGGTGTTATTAGACGTTGTGTACCTGAACATGAACAGGGACAGATCCTACAGAAGTGTCACCCCGAGGCTTACGGATGACACCATGCGGGAGATAGAACTGCACACAAGGTATTGCAATCAGGTTTCTATTGGCCCCCTCTCTTCAAGGATGCCCGTAAGTTTCTCTTGTCTTGTGACGAATGTCAAAGAATAGGTAATATCGGTAAACATCAGGAGATGCCTATGAATTATTCACTTGTCATTCAACCATTTGATGTTTGGGGCTTTGATTATATCGGACCTTCTCCAAAATCCAACGAGTATACTCATATCCTAGTTGATGTTGATTACGTTACTAAGTGCATAGAAGCTATCCCGACTAGTAGTGTTGATCACAACACCTCCATCAGGATGCTTAAAGAAGTTATTTTCCCTAGATTTGGAGTCCCTAGATATCTGATGACTGATGGTGGTTCACATTTCATTCATGGTGCTTTCCATAAAACGCTTGCTAAGTACGATGTCAATCATAGAATTGCATCTCCCTATTATCCTCAGTCCAGTGGTCAAGTAGAGCTGAGCAATAGAGAGATTAAACTAATTCTGCAAAAGACTGTCAATAGGTCTAGAAAGAATTGGTCTAAGAATCTCGATGATGCATTGTGGGCTTATAGAACTGCCTATAAGAATCCCATAGGCATGTCTTCGTACAAAATGGTGTACGACAAAGCATGTCATTTACCTCTTGAGCTTGAGCATAAGGCTTATTGGGCAATCAAAGAGCTCAACTTTGATTTCAAACTTGCTGGTGAGAAGAGGTTATTTGATATTAGCTTGCTTGATCAATGGAGAACTCAGGCATATGAGAATGCCAAGTTGTTCAAAGAAAAGGTTAAGAGGTGGCATGATAAAAGGATACAAAAGCGTGAGTTCAATGTAGGTGATTATGTCTTGCTATATAGTTCTCATTTAAGATTTTCTGCACGCAAGCTTCTCTCCAAATGGGAAGGTCCTTACATTGTTGAGGAAGTATATCGTTCCGGTGCCGTCAAGATCAACAACACGGAAGGTAATTTTCCGTGAGTGGTAAATGGGCAAAGAATCAAGCACTATATCTCAGGTAGTCCCGTAAATGTTGAAAGCAATATTATCAATGCCATAACTCCGGAGGAGTATATAAGGGATATTTATCAACCTGTTTCAGACTCTGAAAACAAAGAGGTATGTGATTCGGTAAGTAAACAGACTCCAAAGCTTTTCCAGTAGGATTTTTTCCCTGTTTTGGAATTTTTATAAGAATAGAAAAATTTAAAGCAGTCCGGAAAGCGCACGAGCACACGACAAGCCTGCCAGGCGCGGGCCACCCTCCTGGCCGCGCCTGGGGGGCTTGTAGCCGCCTTGTGTGCCTCCCGGACTCCGTTTTCTTGCAGAGTACTCCTTCTGGTCGGAAAAAATCATTATATATTCTCTCTAAAGGACTGACCCTTGTATCACGCAAATTTCCTGTGTTTTCGTTTCGAGCTTGTTTCTGCTGCAGATCTAGATTGCTATGACATCCCCAAAAGCTCAGAAGGATAAGATCTTCGAGAAGGTCATCAATCCCTACCTCGCGGGAGTGCTGCAACACCCTCAATCTATAGAGATGCGTGAGGGGATGTTGCACATCCGTGATGTTGAGGGGCCCAAGAAGACCGGAAGTGTGTAGGCGAGGCTCATAGCAATGGAGCAACAAGTCTTCAAGTGCCAAAGGATGGTGGAGCGTGGACACAACGCCAACCACATGATGATCATGGAGTTCACCAACAAGCACAAGATCGATGCCAATGACATCGGGAAGCACCTCTCCAAGCTCTATGACAGAATTGATCACCTCCAACCCAGATCTATGACCTACAGAACCAAAACTATGAGTATGAGTATAGATTTAAATCAATACGGTTGGCTGCAGATTTGAGGATTCCGGAGACTCGGTTATCTTTCCATGATGGAGCGCCTATGCCTTGGAAGACGGAGGATCAAACCTATGGGGACCCCGACTTACGAGTCGATATCGCCGTGCTCAGTGATCCCAGAGATCAATGCTCACCGAACACAGATACCGAATAAAAGAGTCTTACATCCATACATATCGTTTGATACAGTAAATGACCACCTCGGTCAAGTCTTACATATATAGGGCCTTAAAGGCCAACACTCCAAATTGGACCAATAGCAGAATTATTGGTTGAAAGCGTGAACCCATGCCATCAGCCTTAACCTACAGGCATTCTGACTGGGAAGCGTCCTAGCTCGCAGGAACGTCACCGAGTTAATCTTCACCATATCCTGTTCTTTCATACCTGGTCAATAAAATAACCAGTGGCAAGCCAATGAGTACTTTGAATGTACTCACAAACAGCCCATGATATGAACAATGAAAGTGAAGGATAACAATATCATGCATCTTTGGTGTAACTCATCTTGGTGGAATGATCATGATTATGCATCAAGTTAAAGAATTACTTTTGAAGAACAGGTTACAGATATCAATATATCTGTCGATGGCTGAATCTTCTGGGTTCACTCTATATGCCAAGTCACGGAACTTGGTCATATCATTACTGTCATATCAACACCTTTTTCCAACATCACACACACTCACACACTTGGTTTATGCGGAAATAACTGGATGTAGTTTAAGCAGGATTACCCAACTGTCCTTGACAATGGACACGGCTATTCGAATAGTTTACACTCTGCAGAGGTAGTACGCTGGACCCACGAGATCCGGGAAACTTCCGTGTCATCCACGACTCGCGGTATATCACATACCGAGGTAAGTACCCGATCAATGCCTTTCCCCTAACGATACTAGGCAAAGAGGTCCACTCGATTTGTACCCAGCCCACATGTTGTAGGTCTTACGAGCACCAACTCTGGACAGTACCAACCATGCGGGGACCAACGGTGTGACTGGAACTCATAAAAATGGCATAGTCGTCCTACCTGGCACGACCCCATCACGAGAGTGACCACACATCACTCCTGCCACTAGTAATGTGGCTCTTTGCTAGCACCGACCAGAGTAATTAACGTAGCCCTGTCCCACGAGGGGTAACGTGGTCGTACTGGTAAGGTTGGGACGGTTGACACATCATAAATCTAATCCCATTTCCGAAACCATACTCACACAAATACCGGGTGCATCTCTTTACCGAAAGTGACCACCTAACTCATCATCACGCTCGGGTATTAGTGGCACCCGATGGGGTTTTAGTAAACTCTTGCTTTATGTCAACAACATGCTCATAATAATACTACTTCTATCTTTACTTGTCAACATGGTATTAGCAGGACCCTCAAGGGTAGGGTCAAGCTCAATGCATGTGCTCCGGGGGAGCCTTCGGTAAAATCATATCAAATGATTACCGACACTTATGATCACATGCAACGGGAATACTTGCTATTTTAACGTGCAAAGTAACATATGCTCAGTCATGGTCAAAGGGCTGCTTGCCTTGCTCAAGTAAGTCCTCGGGGTCTTCGAGGTCTTCCGCTCCAACTCCGAATACTCCGTCTATCCGTTAACTATCGTGAGAAACAGTTACAGTAAGCCACACAACAAGCAGAAAAGAAGTGTCCTCTAAATAGAAGTTAGATTTTTCGTGGACCTCTCTGGTCATAAGAAAAATACCTGAATCTTTGCCAAGGGGGTTTGGATCATCAGGGGTGTTTGAATGGAGAAAAGAAGGAATAGGTGATTATTGAAGAAGCCCACAGAAATCATTCTCTTAAAAATGAGTGGGGCACTCAGTAAACAGAGCATGATTTTTGAAATATTTAGGAAGTTGATTCACTGGATTTGGAGTTTATATGAATATCCTAGGAATTTTCTAATGTGGAATAAATAGCAACATGAAGCTATTTATTTCTTGTAACAGAATAAAGCCTGAGTAAAATGTTGACCAAGGTTCTAAAGATAGGGAATGATTTTAGAAGGCCCTAGGAATTGGAATCACTCCATTTGGAGTTGATCTGAATCTGCTAGGAATTTTGAAAGGTGGGACAATAATATTCACATCTATATTTCAATAATAACACTACAGAAAATCTTCTTGGAAAAAGGTGCAACGCACATATGTGTATAGAGCTTGAATTTAGGAACCTGTAGAAACTTGAATCAAGCAATTTGGAGTTAGTATGAATTTTGGATGGATTTATGAAGTTTTACTAAAATGGAAAAGGAGAAAAGTGCTCATCCTTCGAGCTAACTAGCGCCCAGGGCGCTAGATAGGCGAATGGGCCAGCCCAATAGCTCCAGCCGCGAGCAACCGGCCACGTCGGACGCGCACTTCTGGGAATGCGCCACGGCGCGAGGGAGACGCCTGCCAGACGGGGCGCGACCACTTAATCTAGGTGGGCCGGCTGGAGTGGCTGACCAGGAGGGCCCCGACTGTAGGGTCGTCCCCTTCCTCTTGCCGGCACGGGGGAGCGGAGGGGATGGAGGTTGCCGCGCAGGCGCCGTGTCTCGGGCCACCCTCTGCCCAGGTGAGAGTGTCGGCGGGCTTAGGAGGTCGTGCCGCCCCCATTCCCATACATGGCACCCGCGGAGGGGCTGCAAAGGGGAGCCGGCGGCGCATATGCGGGGAGGCCGACGACCTCTCCAGCTTCGGCACCAACAGTGAAGGGAGGGAACGGGAGGTGCTCGGGAGGAGCAGAGCCAGCTAGGAGGACCCCGGGGGAAGCTAGAGGCGAGGGGAAACCCTCCTGGTTGGCCTGGCTCGAGTGAAGGCCTCTGGTGAGCTTCGGCCATGGCATGGAAGAAGGAGGATGAGGGCCTGGGGAGTGCCGGGGCTCGAATAGGGAGCATGGGATGCTCTCTAGTAAGAGGGGGGGCAAGAGAGACTTGGGAAGAGGGAGATAAGAGAGGAGGAGGGAGGAGAGCTTGGAAGCTCTCGAGTGCACCCGTGGGCATGGGTGCCACACGTCCCAGAGGGATCTTGGAAGCTAGCTAGTGGATGGAGATGCTTTGAATGGTCAAAGGAAGACTCCGAGACACACCCGGGCATCTTGGTTTAGCAAGAGATGAGCTGGAGGAAAGCAACAAAGTACAGAGCACCCATATTGCAGTCCAGGATGGTGGTCACCATGGGCACCAGCGCGAACAGGGTCCTAATGACCAGTCAAAGATGTCTGGGAGGTGGGGCATGCTATCTGGAAGGTGAGTGAGGAGTTTGGCTTCAAGTGGAGTTGATTTGAACGACTGTTGATTGAGGTAATCATTTCAGCAGGAAACTAGGGGCTGATACAAGTGGTTTTTACAGGCAAGGATGGGAGGTGAAACCTTGTCCTAGAGCATCTGGTATGGAAGGACTACACATCTGCAAAATTTCAGCTCAAGCAAAGAAGTGTAGCTAGCACTTGCTGTACAAAGGTACCTTTCAGCCATAAATCAACTTGAGGATGTGCTGCTCATTTTCTCCACATGAGCATGCCATCTCTTGGTTTAAAATGAAGCATTGGCATACCATAGATGCTCTGGAAAGAGTTGGGAGCCTTGGGTTCAGCAGAAGTGAGGCAAGAGGGTAAAAATAGTGATTCCAAGGGTAAAATGAGAGATAGTTACAAAGGGTCCTTCTCCAATAATTGACTAGTGGCCATGGGGAAGTTACTCGAGGTAAAATTAACTAGATATCGCTGTGGTAGAAAGTTGAGCTCAAGGGTAAAAGTGGAAGGGGTCAAAGAAGCCAATTCAGTGAGTGCACACAAGGTGTTTGATCTGTGGTTAGGCCATCAGATGAATTCCAATGGATATGAAACTTAACAGAATCAAATAATAGACGAAAATAAGCTTGCACACCAAATTTGGGATTTCCTAGAGAAGTTTTCCAATGTAGACTTGGAAAACCCCTAAAATGGGCAGAAATGGATTTCTGCTTACAACCCTATTCAAATTAGTTCCCACAAATCCAATATTTGGTGTAGGGGCATTATTTGAGCATTAAGGCATGCACAAAAATTTTGAGGTCAATTGGAGAAAGTTTATAATGTAAAGTTTACCAAAGTCAGAAATCAACAAAGAGGGTTTTGAGGGTCTTAGGACAAGTTATTCTATTCTCCTTGATGCACCACTTGGTGTGGATGCATTATTGGAATATTAGAGCATGTCCACCAAATTTGAGCACAATTGGGGACACTTCACAATGTAGAGTTGCTCAAATCTGAATCTGGACAGACAGGGTTTTAGAATAATTAGGGGAGTCAAATAAACTTGTATTGTGTTGAATAGGTTTCAAATAAAATATTTGGTGTCAATAAATTCCCTAATTGGAGGGCTTGCAATACAAATCTCATCTCGGGGGTTTGGAAGTTTTAATTCAAAGAAATGCTTTTGGTGAAAATATAATATTTGGTAAAAATGGATATTTTTCCTAAACACATGGCATGATTATTAGGGAGGAGAACATGGGATGAGGAGGTGAGATGGAGAATAGAGAGAATTTATTGGGAATCAACACAAGCATACGAGCAATCAAGCATACAATAGCCACTTTAGCATCACAAGCATTCACAAAAAAATTATTGGTCCTAATTTTTGAAATAAGTTAATTAGTCAGGAAAGCCAAACACACGGTGTAACAGATCTTACCCCCTTCAAAAAATCTCGTCCCCGAGATTTCTAGGCTAGGGGTTGGAGAGATACAAAATCTTGAGTCGGAGGTAGTCTTCTTGTCCCCATGTTGCTGTGGTGATCTTGAGGTGCTTGATGATACAACTTCAAATGTTTCACACGTCCTTGACTGATTGTGGGTGGGGTCTGGTAATAAGTTAGGCTTGACCGAGGTCAAGGGCTTGGTGAACTAAGTCCGTGCAAGGTCCTCGCTTGCAACTGTATTCCAAGTCAGAATACGTGGAAAGATGGTGTGTCTGGGATGTGGTCCTGGGCTTCACATGCGGGTTAGTGACATCAAGATGTCTCGTGTTAGAACGCACTACCAAAGTATTCGTGTAGCTTCCTGCTTATGGGGAAGTCCTTGACTTCCTTTCGGCAGTCAAGCTATGGTCGCAAATGGTCTTCGAAGGCTTCTCATCATAGGGTCCGGGTTGGGTCTTACCCATGAGTCTAAGCTTGGAGGCTTAGAGTCCAGAATGGTCCTACTATCTGGGAGGGTTGCGAGAGGTTCTGGATGAGCTGGCTACCCAAGAGTATAGACGAGTCATCCATTCCCAAGGTCCGCGACTCGGCAAGCGGGGAATCACATTTAGCAGGTTTTCTAATCCTCTCGCTTGTCCAAAGGTTTCGGCATCTTGAATCGTCGAGGCTTCTGGACATCGTTGATGTAGTCGGTGCACGATCGGTGGTTGACTTTTATTGCTTCTTCGTCAATGTCGTGGCTTCGTCGCCACGGCGGTTCTTCGTCTTGACTTGAGTAGGGTAGACTTCCGTTGTTTTGGGGTTGCTTCAAGAAGCCCACCTTCTCGAGATAACACTGTACCCTCGAGAGGCATAACAATCAGCATTCCTGGGCTCGTCCAAACAGGACTAAGGTGTTCTTCCTCTTACTGGGTGAGTAAGTATGTCATCAGTGAGGATCACCACATACTTTCCCCAAACAAGACATAAGAAAAGTGCTCAAGAGTCAGGTGAGGAGAACGAGGACTTGCTATGGGGGATTGCTGGTCGAGGGGGGTTTATGGTCCACATGACCTGGTCCTTTATGCCCATGTTCGTCACAGACACGATGGGTGAAGCTTTAGGGTCTCATGGAACTAGGATGTGGGGGAACAATTATCATTTTATCTCTAAGCACATTCCTTGGATGCCAATAGTTTGACCGCTAGCCTGGGACGACTTCACCTCATCTCATCAAAGATACCATCCCCCCTGGGTCAACTCCACACCGCTCATGCTAGTCAACTCCACGGTTGAGGGAAGATCTAACCCAAATGCTACAAGTATGGTGTAGCCCTAAATGCACATGCATTACTATCCAAGAACCTCGGGGAGGTATATAAGCTGCTAACGTCGCACTGGGATGCTACAAATCCAATATCCAGCTAGATCATACAATGGTCAGGATACTGCATTAATATACTAAGGAAACACATGGTACCCAATCGAATATTCTGTTCCTTCCTATGAATCCGATCAATCATTACTTGACCTATCACTCCTACAAATCCAACATTGATGAGGTTCTACATAATTGTTTATGGTCCTCATAATTCACATATTATTGCAAGAATTACGTCATCGTATGTCCACCAACTTCAATACTCATGGCCATCTAACCTTCGAGGCCAGTCCACATAGGTTCGTAAACCAATCTGACAACTCCAAGTATACGCACTCTATATCCACCGAGAAACATGGTGTGACGATCGAGATTATTGGGCTAAATCCAATTTACTTCGAACCATGTGGTCTCTGTCATCCTCGATGCTCTATTAAGATTACCTATTAAAATCCAAGACTCAAATCCAATAAGAAGTCTACTTCATACTCCAAGTCATTATGGTAAAGGCATCAAATCATGCCAACGACTTGCTAAAGTCATGTATACCACCAAGACTATTGTTGTTCATGATCATGATCATCCTACTAAATCCAACCTTACTCCAAGGATATGTTATGATACCATATCAATTCATTCCACCAAGTTCATCTACCTATACAAGGGTCTTATGATCCACCAAGATAGTCTAACTATATCCTCAAGACAACAATTATCATCACAACAACTTTTAGTCTAATACTCTATATCCAAAAACGGTCCTATTTATAGCATGAAGTTTATGGTGCTAGCTTAAGGTCGAAGGATACTTGTTCACTGCGATCACTCGTTCCATAAGGAACCCGGTGTTAAGCGGGGTTTATCAGGGACCTACACGTGTTCTGGAAAGTCCGTGTACTAGACACGTGACCAGAAAATTTGAGCCGGAAAGGCTTGTGGAGGTTAGTCTGGTCCAGTGAGGTTCTTCCTATCTTGAGGGAAAAGCATCACTATTGCGGTTACGTGCGGTTATGCATAGCACAGTCAGTGTTTTTAGTGTCAGTCATCCTTCGAAGTGGATCTTTGGTGCATCTTGTCTTGCCGTCTTCGGTTGTCGAGAGGGGTGAGAGAGAGAGAGAGAGAGAGAGCACAGAGGGGAGTGTCTAAGGGTTTTAGCGCAATCAACAAGCTTTGGAAAGTCAGCTTAAACAAGTGCCAAAATCGTTTTGAACATCAAAATAAGACGAGTGATATAACCGCATGCTTGTTGCCTAAGCAAAAGTGCGACTTATATCAAAGCACAGTAAAAAACAAGCAACACATAACATGGTCCATCCGAACCATGTCACAGACTCGACTTCGCATAGGGGATTCACGGCTCATCATAACCTAGGTTCTGGGACTCGATAGTCGTGCTTACTTCGTGCCTCAGAGAGGATTCTGCTAAGTCTTCTGGACCTTCTCATGGTGTTGTCATGCCTCTTGTTGTCTCTTGCCGAAGCAATTCGCTTGAGTTGTAAAGAACTCTTGTTGTCTTCTCGTCTGAGGAGTTACTCATGAAGCTAGTTCTTCTTTGCTGTCATTGACAGGATCTCCTTGTCTTCATGATCTTGTCATTGTCTTCTTGTCTTCGAGGCTTCGAAAGTCTCAAGTGGACATCTTCATGCATTGATATTTGCAAGACATGATAGAGTTCTGATATGTCAATCATACTAATTGCAAGATTGACACCTAGAGCGGGGAATGAAGAGAACCGTTTTCCTGCTCACTAAGGTGAGGCAGACCAAATGGCGAGGTTCTCATCCACCGGTGGTGGTCAACACAATCCTTATAATTGACAGGGTCGCTCTATTAGTGATGCAGATCATGGTGTGCATATATTATGTCCACATTATCGTAGGTGAAAGTGGCATCACTCTGGAACAGTGCCGAGGGTGTCACCACCTTCTAAATCTCGATGCCCTTGTTCCTCAGGGAGGTACTTCTGCTGGTGTCATTTGGTCGTAGTGTTGTCATCTTTGTCCTTCAGCACACGTGTTTGCCTGGAAAGTTTACTTCCTTCCGGGCTGCCCACGAGGATTTCAAATTATCCCGTGGTCAGAGGGCAAAAGGTACTAGCGACCATTTGCAAGTTTTTTAAAAAGTAGACGAGGAGTGTCAAGAAAATAAGAGTGGAAGGCTAGAGCATAACCTTCACTTTCTTTGAAGATTTAGGAGAGTTGAGAAAATATATAGGTTTTGTAAGTATTTTGAAGGATCTGGAAAGCAGTTTTATCCTAACTAACGTCCGTGCTAACTAAGGGCTTCCTACAGTGAGGATGGCTCTGATACCAACTCTGTGGGGACCCTGACTTACGAGTCGAGATCGCCGTGCTCAGTGATCTCAGAGATCAATGCTCACGGAACACAGATACCGAATAGAAGAGTCTTACATCCATACATATCGTTTGATACAGTAAATGACCACCTCGGTCAAGTCTTACATATATAGGGCCTTAAAGGCCAACACTCCAAATTGGACCAAGAGCGGAATTATTGGTTGAAAGCGTGAGCCCATGCCATCAGCCTTAACCTACATGCATTCTGACTGGGAAGCGTCCTAGCTCGCAAGAACATCACCGAGTTAATCTTCACCATATCATGTTCTTTCATACCAGGTCAATGAAATGACCAGTGGCAAGCCAATGAGTACTTTGAATGTACTCGCAAACAGCCCATGATATGAACAATGAAAGTGAAGGATAACAATATCATGCATCTTTGGTGTAACTCATCTTGGTGGAATGATCATGATTATGCATCAAGTTAAAGAATTACTTTTGAAGAATAGGTTACAGATATCAATATATCTGTCGAGGGCTGAACCTTCCGGGTTCACCCTATATGCCAAGTCACCGAACTTGGTCATATCATTACTGTCATACCAACACCTTTTTCGAACACCACACACACTCACACTTGGTTTATGCGGAAATAACTGGACGTAGTTTAAGCAGGATTACCCAACTGTCCTTGACAATGGACACGGCTATTCAAATAGTTTACACTCTGCAGAGGTAGTACGCTGGACCCACGAGATCCGGGAAACTTCCATGTCATCCACGACTCGCGTTATATCAGATACCCGAGGCAAGTACCCTCTCAATGCCTTTCCCCTGACGATACTAGGCAATGAGGTCCACTCGATTGGTACCCAGCCCACATGTTGTACGTCTTACGAGCTCCAACTTTGGATAGTACCAACCATGCGGGGACCAACGGTGTGACTGGAACTCATAAAAATGGCATAGTCGTCCTACCTGGCACGATCCCATCACGAGAGTGACCACACATCACTCCCGCCACTAGTACTGTCGCTCTTTGCTAGCATCGACCAGAGTAATTAACATACCCCTGTCCCACGAGGGGTAACATGGTCGTACCGGTAAGGTTGGGACGGTCGACACATCATAAATCTAATCCCATTTCCGAAACCATACTCATAGAAATACCGGGTGCATCACTTCACTGAAAGTGACCACCTAACTCATCATCACCCTCGGGCATTAGTGGCACCCGACGGGGTTTTAGTAAACTCTTGCTTTATGTCAACAACATGCTCATGATAATACTACTTCTATCTTTACTTGTCAACATGGTATTAGAAGGACCCTTAAGGGTAGGATCAAGCTCAATGCATGTGCTCCGGGGGAGCCTTCGGTAAAATCATATCAAATGATTACTGGCACTTATGATCATATGCAACGGGAATACTTGCTATCTTAACGTGCAAAGTAACATATGCTCAGTCATGGTCAAAGGGCTGTTTGCCTTGCTCACGTAAGTACTTGGGGTCTTCGAGGTCTTCTTCTCCAACTCCGAATACTCCGTCTACCCGTTAACTATCGTGAGAAACAGTTATAGTAAGCCACACAGCAAGCAGAAACAAAAGTGTCCTCTAAATAGAAGTTAGATTTTTCTTGGACCTCTCTGGTCATAAGAAAAATACATGAATCTTTGCCAAGGGAGTTTGGATCATCACGGGTGTTTGAATGGAGGAAAGAAGGAATAGGTGATTATTGAAGAAGCCCACAGAAATCATTCTCTTAAAAATGAGTATGGGCACTCAATAAACAAAGCATGATTTTGGAAATCTTTAGGAAGTTGATTCACTGGATTTGGAGTTTATATGGATATCCTAGGAATTTTCTAATGTGGAATAAATAGCAACAGGAAGCTATTTATTTCTTGTAACAGAATAAAGCCTGAGTAAAATGTTGACCAAGGTTCTAAAGATAGGGAATGATTTTAGAAGGCCCTAGGAATTGGAATCACTCCATTTGGAGTTGATTTGAATTTGCTAGGAATTTTGAAAGGTGGGACAATAATATTCAGATCTGGATTTGAATATTAACACTACAGAAAATCTTCTTGGAAAAATGTGCAAAGCACATATGTGGATAGAGCGTGAATTTAGGAACCTGTAGAAATTTGAATCAAGCAATTTGGAGTTAGTGTGAATTTTGGATGGATTTATGAAGTTTTACTCTACGAAGGGCCTATCTTGTACCTTTACGTTTTGCCCTTGAAAGAGTCATGGTGATCTACACCAATTCCTTATTTCGCCTTTTTCTTAGCTAACGTCATATGCTAGGGAAATATCTATATTCATATGTCAACTTGGAATTAAGTATTCATGAATTATTATTGTTGACATTACCCTTGAGGTAAGTAGTTGGGAGGCAAAACTATAAGCCCCTATCTTTCTCTGTGTTCAGCTGAAACTTTGATCTCAGGAGTACCACATGAGTTGTAGCAATTGTAGAAGACAAATAGATGATTGAGTATGTGGATTTGCTTTACAAGCTCTTATTCGACTCTTTCTGATGCTATGATAAATTGCAATTGCTTCAATGACTAAAGGCTATCAGTTGTTAATTCTCGGTAAGGCTCTTGACCCATACTTTACCTTGTGAAGGAATTGTCACTTTAGCATAAGAGTTCATATGATGGTATTGCTATTCTGACTATTATCATGATGCCTGCATGTTCGTATCTTGTTTTGTCGACACCTCTCTCTCTAAACATGTGGGCATATTTATTGATCTTGGCTTTCGCTTGAGGACAAGCGAGGTCTAAGCTTGGTGGAGTTGATACGTCCATTTTGCATCATGCTTTCATATTGATATTTATCGCTTTTTGGGCTGTTATTACACTTCACGATACAATACTTATGCCTTTTCTCTCTTATTTTGCAAGGTTTACATGAAGAGGGAGTATGCCAACAGCTGGAATTCTGGCATGAAAAGAAGCAAGTTTGAGATACCTATTATGCGCAACTCCAAAATCCGTGAAAATCAACGAGGATTTCTTTTGAAATTTATAAAAAATACTGGGCCGAAGAAGTACCAGAGGGGATCCAGCAGGAGGCCACAAGCCTGCTAGGTGCGCCCCCCTGGCCGCGCCTAGGGGGCTTGTGGGCTCCCTGGTGGCCCTCTGGCCCCCCTCTTTTGCTACAAGAAGGGTTTCGTTCCAGAAAAAATCAGGATGAGGCTTTCGGGAGGATTCGCTGCCGCCACGAGGCGGAACTTGAGGAGAACCAATCTAGAGCTCCGGCAGGGTCATCGTGCCGAGGAAACTTCCCTCCGGGAGGGGGAAATCATCGCCATCATCATCACCAACACTCCTCTCATCGGAGGGGACTCGTCACCATCAACATCTTCATTAGCACCATCTCATCTCCAAACCCTACTTCATCTCTTGTAACCAATCTCCGTCTCGCGACTCCGATTGGCACCTGTAAGGTTGCTAGTAGTGTTAATTACTCTTTGTAGTTGATGCTAGTTGGATTACTTGGTGGAAGATTATAGGTTCAGATCTTTGATGCTATTCATTACCTCTCTGGTCATGAATATGATTATGCTTTGTGAGTAGTTACTTTTGTTCCTGAGGACATGGGATAAGTCATTCTATAAGTAGTCATGTGAATTTGGTATTCGTTCGATATTTTGATGTGTTGTATGTTATCTCTTCTCTAGTGGTGTTATGTGAACGTCGACTAGATAAAACTTCACCATTATTTCGGCCTAGAGAAAGGCATTGGGAAGTCGTAAGTAGATGATGGGTTGCTAGAGTGACAGAAGCTTAAACCCTAGTTTATGCGTTGCTTCGTAAGGGGCTCATTTGGATCCACTAGTTTAATGCTAAGGATAGACTTTATCTTAATTCTTCTTTCGTAGTTGCGGATGCTTGCGAGAGGGGTTAATCATAAGTGGGATGCTTGTCCAAGTAAGGGTAGCACCCAAGCACCGGTGCACCCACATATCAAACTATCAAAGTAGCGAACGCGAATCAAATGAACATGAGGAAAACTAACTTGACAGAAATTCCCATGTGTCCTCGGGAGTGTTTTACCTCCTATAAGAGTTTGTCCAGGCTTGTCCCTTGCTACAAAAGGGATTGGACCACTTTGCTGCATCGTTGTTACCATTGTTACTTGCTACTTATTGCGAATCATCTCACTACACAACTACTTGTTACCGATAATTTCAGTGCTTGCAGAGATTACCTTGCTGAAAATCACTTATTAGATCCTTCTCCTCCTCGTTGGTTTCGACACTCTTACTTATCGAAAGGACTACGATAGATCCCCTATAGTTGTGGGTCATCGGCGCGGACATGGGGGTGGCCCACGCCTGGCAGGCTTGTCGCCTCCTCGTGCGCTTTCTGGACTGCTTAAAATTTTTCTACTTTTCTAAAAAAATCCAAAACGGAGAAAAATTCCTACTGGAAAAGTTTTGGAGTCGGTTTACTTACCGAATCACATACCTCTTCGTTATCAGAGTCTGAAACAGGCTGATAAATATCCCTTATGTACTCCTCCGGAGTTATGGTATTGATAATATTGCTTTCAACATTTATGGGAGTACCTGAGATATAATGCTTGATTCTTTGCCCATTTACCACTCTCGAAAAATTGCCTTGCTTGTTGTTGATCTTGATGGCACCGGAACAATATAATTCCTCAACAATGTAAGGACCTTCCCATTTAGAGAGAAGCTTGCCTGCAAAAAATATTAAACGAGAATTATACAGCAAGACATAATCATCTACATAAAACTCACGTTTTTGTATCCTTTTGTCATGCCACCTCTTAACCTTTTCTTTAAACAACTTGGCATTTTCATATGCCTGAGGTCTCCATTCGTCAAGCGAGCTAATATCAAATAACCTCTTCTCACCAGCAAGTTTGAAATCAAAGTTGAGCTCTTTGATTGCCCAATATGCCTTATGCTCTAGCTCAAGAGGTAAATGACAAGCTTTACCGTAAACCATTTTGTAGGGAGACATGCCCATGGGATTCTTATAAGCAGTTCTATAAGCCCACAGTGCATCATCGAGCTTCTTAGACCAATTCTTTCTAGACCTATTGACAGTCTTTTGCAGAATTAGTTTAATCTCTCTATTACTTAGCTCTACTTGACAACTGGACTGAGGATGATAGGGAGATGCAATTCTATGGTTGACATCATACTTAGCAAGCGTTTTACGGAAAGCACCATGAATGAAATGTGAACCACCATCAGTCATTAGATATCTACGGACTCCAAATCTAGGGAAAATAACTTCTTTAAGCATCCTGATAGAGGTGTTGTGATCAGCACTACTAGTTGGGATAGCTTTTACCCACTTATTAACGTAATCAACATCAACTAGGATATGAGTATACCCGTTGGATTTTGGAAAAGATCCCATATAATCAAAGCCCCAAACATGAAATGGTTCAATGACAAGTGAATAATTCATAGGCATTTCCTGACGTTTACTGATATTACCTATTCTTTGACATTTGTCACAAGACAAGACAAACTTACATGCATCCTTGAAGAGAATGGGCCAATAGACACCTGATTGCAATACCTTGTGTGCAGTTCTATCTCCCGCATGGTGTCCTCCGTAAGCCTCAGAGTGACACTTCTATAGGATCTGTCCCTGTTCATGTTCAGGTACACAACGTCTAATAACACCATCTACTCCTTCTTTATAAAGGTGAGGGTCATCCCACAAGTAATGTCTCAAATCGAAGAAGAATTTCTTCTTTTGCTGGTATGTGAAACTAGGTGGTATATATTTGGCAATGATATAATTTGCATAATCAGCATACCACGGTGTACTACGTGAAGTATTGATGACACTCAGTTGCTCATCAGGAAAGCTATCATCAATAGGTTGTGGTCATCAAGAACATTCTCCAACCTAGACAAGTTATCTGCTACGGGGTGCTCAGCACCCTTCCTATCAACAACATGCAAATCAAATTCTTGTAGCAAGACAACCCATCTAATAAGTCTAGGTTCAGCGTCTTTCTTTTCAATGAGGTACTTAATAGCAGCATGATCAGTGTGAATAGTGACTTTGGAATCAACTATGTAAGACTTGAACTTTTCACATGCAAACACGACTGCTAAAAATTCCTTTTCAGTAGTAGCATAGTTTCTTTCGGCACTGTCTAGAGTTTTACTAGCATAGTGAATAACATTCAACTTCTTATCAACTCTTTGTCCTAGAACATCACCAACATCAGAATCACTAGCATCACACATGATTTCAAAAGGTAATTTCCAATCAGGTGGTTGAACAATAGGCGCAGTTATCAAGGCCTTCTTAAGTATTTCGAAGGCTTCCTCACAATCATCATCAAAAACAAAAGGAATATCCTTTTGCAAGAGATTGGTAAGAGGCCTAGAAATCTTAAAGTCTTTAATGAACCTTCTATAGAAACCAGCATGACCAAGGAAACTTCTTATACCTTTGATATCTATGGGGCATGGAATTTTCTCGATCGCGTCAACCTTAGCCATATCGACTTCAATACCTCTTTCAGAAATTTTATGTCCTAAGACGATACCTTCATTAACCATAAAGTGGCACTTCTCCCAATTCAAGACAAGATTGGTATCTTTACATCTCCGCAAGACTCGATCCAGGTTGCTGAGGCAATCATCAAAAGAAGACCCATAAATGGAGAAGTCATCCATGAAAACCTCAACAATCTTTGCACAAAAGTCAAAGAATATAGCCATCATACATCTTTGAAAGGTGGCAGGTGCATTACATTAGCCAAAAGGCATACGTCTGTAAGCAAAGGTACCGAAAGGGCAGGTGAAAGTGGTTTTCTCCTGATCAGATTATGCAACATGTATTTGGGAGAAACCAGAATAACCATCTAGAAAGCAGAAGTGTGTGTGTTTAGACAGTCTTTCTAGCATTTGGTCGATAAAAGGCAAAGGGTAATGATCTTTCCTAGTGGCTTTATTCAATTTCCTAAAATCAATCACCATCCTATAGCCAGTAATAATCCTCTGTGGGATCAATTCATCCTTATCATTAGGGACAACGGTAATACCTCCCTTCTTAGGGACACAATGCACCAGACTTACCCAATCACTATGAGCAACATGATAGATAATACCTGCTTCCAGGAGCTTTAGTATTTCTTTTCTTACTACCTCTTTGATCTTAGGATTTAATCTCCTTTGATGATCAGCAACTGGTTTGGAATCAGGATCGGTTTTAATCTTGTGCTGGCATAGAGTGGGACTAATGCCCTCAAGATCATCAAGAGTATATCCAATAGCAGCACGGTGCTTCCTTAGAGTTTTTTAGTAACTTCTTTTCTTCATGCTCTTAGAGGCTAGCACTAATCATAACATGATATATATCTATTTTTCATCAAAATAAGCATACTTAAGAGTATCAGGCAATTGTTTAAGCTCGAACACAGGATCACCCTTTGTTGGGGGTGGATCTCCAAGAAGTTCAACAAGCAAATTATTCTTAAGGATAGGATGTTGTCCAAAGATAACTCTATCTATCTCATTCCTTTCATCCATATGCATATCATTTTCATGCTCAAGCAAGTATTTCTCTAAAGGATTAGTAGGAGGCACAACAATAGAAGCTAGGGCAATAATTTCATCCTTACTAGGCAACTATTTTCATGATGTTGTGTGCCAAACTTGGAGAAATTGAACTCATGTGACACACCTTCAAAGCCAACAGTAACAGTTTGCTTCTCATAGTCAATATGAGCATCGATAGTATTGAGGAAAGGTCTGCCAAATATGATGGGACAAAAGCTATCTTGTGTGGTAGCAAGAACAAGAAAATCAGTAGGATACTTCGTTTTACCACACAAGACTTCAACATCTCTAACAATTCCCAAAGGGCAGATAGTATCTCTATTGGCAAGCTGAATAGTGACATCAATAGGTTCCATCTCAACTGGTGCAATCTCGTATTTAATTTCATCATATAGAGATCAAGGTATTGAACTAACACTAGCAGCCACGTCACATAAACCATTATAACAATGATCTCCTATCTTAACAGAAACAACACGCATGCCAATAACAGGCCTATGTTTGTCTCTAGTATGAGGTTTAGCAATTCTAGCAGCATCTTCAGAGAAGTGAATGTCATGCCCATCAACATTGTCGGACATGAGATCTTTGATAATAGCAATGCTAGGTTCAACTCTAATTTGCTCAGGGGGTGTAGGTGTTCTAATGTAGCCCTTACGTATCACAGTTGGAGCTTTAGCATGATCCTTTATTCTAACAAGGAAAGGTGGTTTCTCAATGGAAGCACTAGGAACAATAGGATCATTATAAGCGATGACTTTCTCTTCAACTGGATTGGGTTTAACTACATTGACTTCTAAGGGAGGATGATATTTAAACCACTTCTCTTTAGGGAGATCAATATGAGCAGCAAATGATTCACGCAATGAAGCTACTATCTCATAGTCAAGTCCATATTCAGCGCCAAAATCACAAAAAGTATTTGTTTCAACAAAGGATTTAGCGCAATCAAACTTGAGATTCGTACCTGACTCCTTACCTTCATCAAACTCCCAATATTCATAGTTGTGTTTAATTCTTTCCAGTAAATTCCATCTGAAGTCAATATCTCTCTTCATAAAAGAACCAGTACAAGAAGTGTCAACCATGGTGCGATCATCATGAGAATGCCGAGCATAAAAGTTCTGAATGATAATTTCTTTCGAGAGCTCATGGTTGGGGCATGAATATAACATTGATTTAAGCCTCCCCCAAGCTTGAGCGATGCTTTCTCTGTCACGAGGCCAAAAATTATAAATATAATTTTGATCACGATGTAGTAGATGCATAGGATAAAACTTTTGATGAAATTCCAATTTCAACCGGTTGTAGTTCCATGATCTAGTATCATCACATAGCCTATACCATGTCAATGCTTTATCCCTCAAAGATAAGGGAAACACCTTCTTCTTGACCTCATCCTCGGGCAAACCTGCAAGCTTAAATAAACCACAAACTTAATCGACATAGATTAGATGCAAGTCGGGATGTGATGCTCCATCTCCTGTAAAAGGATTAGCCAGCAGTTTCTCAAGCATACCCGAAGGAAATTCATAGCAAATATTTTCAGTAGGTGCAGCAGGTTGAGGAGCAAATCCTTGTGCTTCCGTTCGAGGTGAAGATACCCCGAACAAGATCCTCAAAGGATTAGTTTCCATAGTGACAAGTGACAATAAATTTCAGCACACTATATAAATGTTTCCTTACCAAATTCCACTTAACAAAGGCGTTTCACTCCCCGGCAACAGCGCCAGAAAAGAGTCTTGATGATCCACAAGTGTAGGGGATCTATCGTAGTCCTTTCGATAAGTAAGAGTGTCGAACCCAACGAGGAGCAGAAGGATCTGACAAGTGGTTTTCAGCAAGGTAATCTCTGCAAGCACTGAAATTGTCGGTAACAGATAGTTGTGTGATAAGATGATTCATAGCAAGTAGCAAGTAAGAAGTAGCAATAGTAACAAAGGTGCAGCAAAGTGGCTCAATCCCTTTTGTAGCAAGGGACAAGCCTGGACAAACTATTATAGGAGGTAATGCGCTCCCGAGGACACACGGGAATTTCTGTCAAGCTAGTTTTCATCATGTTCATATGATTCGCGTTCGCTACTTTGATAGTTTGATATGTGGGTGGACCGGTGCTTGGGTTCTGCCCTTACTTGGAAAAACCTCCCACTTTTGACTAACCCCTCTCGCAAGCATCCGCAACTACGAAAGAAGAATTAAGACAAAGTCTAAGCATAGAATTAAACTAGTGGATACAAATCAGCCCCTTACGAAGCAACGCATAAACTAGGGTTTAAGCTTCTGTCACTCTAGCAACCCATCATCTACTTACTACTTCCCAATGCCTTCCTCTAGGCCCAAATAATGGTGAAGTGTTATGTAGTCGACGTTCACATAACACCACTAGAGGAAAAACAACATACAGCGCATCAAAATATCGAACGAATACCAAAGTCACATGACTACTAAAAGCATGACTTATCCCATGTCCCCGGGAACAAAAGTGACTACTCACAAAGCATAATAATATTCATGACCAGAGATGTATTGAATAGCATCAAGGATCTGAACATATAATCTTCCACCGAGTAATCCAACTAGCATCAACTACAAAGAGTAATTAACACTACTAGCAACTTTACAAGTACCAATCAGAGTCGCGAGACAGAGATTGGTTACAAGAGATGAACTAGGGTTTGGAGATGAGATGGTGATGGTGAAGATGTTGATGGTGATGAGTCCCCTCCGATCAGAGGAGTGTTGGTGATGACGATGGCAGCGATTTCCCCCTCCGGGAGGGATGTTTCCCCGGCAGGACGACCCTGCCAGAGCTCTAGATTGGTTCTGCTCAAGTTCCGCCTCATGGCGGCGACGATTCCTCACAAAAGCCTCCTATTGATTTTTTTTTCTAGAACATAACCCTCCTTATAGCGAAAGAGAGGAGCCAGAGGGCCAACAGGGAGCCCACAAGACCCTAGGCGCGGCCAGGGGGTAGGTTGCGCCTAGGAGGCTTGTGGCCTCCTAGTGGCTCCCCTCTGGTACTTCTCCGGCCCAGTATTTTATATAAATTCCAGAATAATTCCTCGTTGATTTTTACGGCTTTTGGAGTTGCATAGAATAGGTATCTCAAACTTGCTCCTTTTTCAGGCCAGAATTCCAGCTGCCGGCATTCTCCCTCTTCATGTAAGCGTTGCAAAATAAGAGAGAAAAGGCATAAGTATTGTACCGTGAAGTGTAATAATAGCCCATAGAGCAATAAATATCAACATAAAAGCATGATGCAAAATGGACGTATCATGCGTCAAGGTTGATGTTGAAAACCTCCTCGCTAGGAAGGTCCGTGATAAGAGGGGAGTCATTTGGAATTGGGTGTGTCGCGAGAAATTATGCCAAGGCTTGACCCTTGATTGCCTTTTGAGGCACAAAGGTGATGTCGAACTCCATCATGATAAGTGCCCATTTTCCAAGTTGCCCCATGAAACGCGGGCTGACTCAGTATGCACCTCACAGGGTTTGCTCTTGCAACGAGCCGGACTTCATGCTTCAAAGTGTAGTGCCTAAGCTTCTTCAAAGTGAAGATTAGGGCCAAGCACAACTTCTCTATAGAAGAGTAGTTTCGCTCAGCCCCCACCATGGTGCGGCTCAAGTAGTAACAAGCCACCGCCTTCCCTTCGTCATTGTTTTGAGCAAACAAAGCGCCTAGCGAAGTAGCCTAAGCTGCAATGTATAGGACGAGTGGGCGCCCCTTTACATGACCTACCAAAACAGGTGGATTAAGGAGGTAACCCCTCCTCCTTCTTCTTCCTTGGCCACCTCCCTAGGTGGGAGGAGGGTCTCTCCTCTGGTCCATGGCCTCTAGGCACCCGGAGGGTAGCAACCCCTCCGGGATTGGATCTCTCTCTCTATTTCTCTCCTGTTTTTGTGACCTGTTTTCCGGTCCTTCACTGTTTCTTAAATATCCGAAGATTTGTAACTCCGATTGGGCTGAAATTTTGAGGGAATTTTTATCGTGAAAATTCCTTTGCAGCAGAACGAGATCGTCAACCGACTTAAGGGCTAGCCTTAAGCCATCAGGGTGCCCCCAGGTCGCACCCTATTGGCTTGTGCCTCCCTTGGGCACCGTCTTGTGTTGATTCCGACTCTCAATATTCACATATATTCCAAAACAAATCTCCATAAAATTTTATCGCGTTTGGACTTTGTTTGATATTGATTTTCTACGAAACAAAAAACACACAAAAACAAGAACTGGCACTAGGCACTGGGTCAATAGCTTAGTGCTAAAAATATTATAAATTGGTAAATAATCACTCAAAACGTTCCCTAGAATGATAATATAGTAGCATGGAACAATCCAAAACTATTGATAGGTCGGAGACGTATCAAGCATTCCCAAGCTTAATTTCTGCTCGTCCTCGAGTAGGTAAATGATAAAAATAGAATTTTTGATGTTACATGCTATCCAATATGTAATATTTTGCATGTATGCTCATTGAGAAATGATGAAATAAAAAAAATTGGCATACTAATAGTTATAAGCACAAGCAACAAAATCATAAATCTTTCAAAGTGTATGATCCTCAAAGAATGTTTACCCCCATTCGTCTTATTATATTAGCAAGGCATGGTTCCATATTCACCACATTAATACAAATGTGAAGCACCACAGTGCCCAAGTCAGGCAATTGGATTGTACTTTTTCAAAATGCATCGACATTTTATTCTTCACGCAATACATGATCGTGAACCATGGACATAGCATATAGGTGGAATAGAATGTGGTGGTAGGTCTCAAAGGGGTAAAAGTGGAGAAGAATGTCTCGCATCAACTCGATGTATCAATGGGCTATGGAGATGCCCATCAATAGATATCAGTGCGAGGAGTAGTGATTGCCATGCAACGGATGCACTAGAACAATAAGTGTATGAAATCTCGACTGAAGCTAAGTGGGTGTGCATCCAACTTGCTTGCTCATGAAGTCCTCGCGCATTTGAGGACACCCATCATCGGAATATACAAGCCAAGTTCTATAATGGAAAATTCCCACTAGCATATGGAAGTGACAAGACAAGATACTCACTATATGAAGAACATGGTGCCACTTTGAGGCACAAGTGTGGTAAAGGATAGTAGCAAAGTACGTTCTCTCTTTTTCACTCATTTATTTGTTTATTTTTATATATATTTTCGTGGTGGGATCCTTTTTTCTTTTTATTTTTTTCTTTCGCCTCCCCCATTTTTTTATGGTGGGATCATATGGCCTCCCCCATTTTTATTTCCTCGCTAGGACAATGCTGTAATAATGATGATTATCATACTTTTATTTACTTACAACTCGATATGAAAAACTGATAGGAATATATGACTCTATATGAATGCCATTGATAGTGTACGAGGATGTGCAATGATCTAGCATAGCAAGAGATATGAAAAAGGACATGCCATGGAAATACCATGGTAGCTATCTTACGATCATGCAACTCAATATGACAATGGGAGTATAAGTCATATGAAGTGACGTTGGAAGTTCAATGGCAATATATCTCGGAATGGCTATGGAAATTCCATGATCGGCAGGTATGGTGGTTGTTTTGATGAATATATAATGAGGCTTATGTTGTTGGGAAACGTCGCATGGGAAACAAAAAATTTCCTACGCACACGCAATACCTATCATGGTGATGTTCATCTACGAGAGGAGATTTCCGATCTATGTACCCTTGTAGATCGCACAGCAGAAGCGTTAAGAAACGTGGTTGGTGTAGTGGAACGTCCTCACGTCCCTCGATCCGCCCCGCGAACTGTCCCACGAACCGTCCCGCGATTCATCCCTCAATCCGTCCCGCGATCCGTCCCACGAACCATCCCGCGATCCGTTGGACGAACCGTCTTGCGATCCATCTCACAATCCGTTCCGATCTAGTGCCGAACAAACGGCACCTCCGCGTTCAGCACACGTACAGCTCGATGATGATCTCGGCCTTCTTGATCTAGCAAGAGATACGGAGAGGTAGATGAGTTCTCCGGCAGCGTGACGACGCTCCGGAGGTTGGTGGTGATCTATCTCAGCAGGGCTCCGCCCGAGCTCCACAGAAATACGATCTAGAGGAAAAACCGTGGAGGTATGTGGTCGCGCTGCCGTGGCAAAAGTTGTCTCAAATCAGCCCTAATACCTCAGTATATATTGGAGGGAGGGGAGGGACCTTGCCTTGAGGCTCAAGGAGCCCCAAGGGGTCGGCCGAAGTGGGGGGAGGAGGATTCCTCCTCTAATCCTAGTCCAACTAGGAAAGGATAGTGGAGTCCTTCTCAACTTTTCCACTTCCCCTTTTTTTTCTCTTTGATTTTCTTTCTCTCCTGCGCAGGGATCTTCTTGGGCTTGCCCACCAGCCCACTAAGGGCTGGTGCGGCACCCCTAAGGCCTATGGGATTCCCCAGAGTGGGCTGCCCCCCCGGTGAACATCCGGAACCCATTCGTCACTCCCGGTACATTCCCGGTAACACCGAAAACTTTCCCGTAATCAAATGAGGTCATCCTATATATCAATCTTCGTGTCCGGACCATTCCGGAAACCCTCGTGACGTATGTGATCTCATCCGGGACTCCAAACAACATTTGGTAACTGTCGTGGTTTTGTCGCGGTAGATGTCCTCGTGAAAGGACTTAGTGTTGGAGCCATCGCACCTTCGTGGCGACTCAAAGGGGTTGAACGGGAGCGAGACAGAGATTTACCCAGGTTCGGCCCCTCGAGAGGAGGTAAAATCCTACGTCCTGCTTTGTGTTGTATTGATGGTGTTTCGATTACAAGGAGGGCGTAACTCGCCTGACCTAGCACTCGATGATTTCTAACCTACCCTCTCCTTCCCCGGTACTCGCCTTTATATACAGGTCGAGCCCTTAGGGTTTACAAGAGTCCTTACCATCATGCAAGTCATGATTCTTTCTATCTCTAAGTCGCCGTGCTTTCCAAGACTTGGAGGTCTTCCAAATGATTGATTCTACACGAAGATCTTGAACCGCCTCTAGCTCCTGGGCTCATAGGCCAAAGCTTGAATCGCCAAAGGATGAGTCGCCCGCTTGGTGACCCGGCCCAACTAGGGCGGGTCACACAACAGATAATATCCCCAACATTAGGCCCCAAATTGACCTGAACCTGTTCATGGCAACTCTCACCTAGTTAGGGGCGACTCACTCTGCTCTTTTTACGCATCATACGCTTCATCTGCCACCCTATCATGGAGATATCCAAGTCGTCGAACCGCTTCTTGTTGACATCATCTTATCCCTTTAATCTCGGAAGAAATGATGATGCAATTCCCAATGGATCTTTCGGCACAAATATCTCGAAAATTTGGGCGCCATTATAGCGCATCTTTATCCTCTCGTCAGTTCCCGCGCGAGGCGCCTCGATTCCAGCGCCTGACCCAATAAATAGGCTGGGGGAAGGGGGCAGGGAACATTCCCACCTACCCATTTCGTCGACCCCTTCTTCCTCGCGACTGCACCGAGAACTTCATCGCCGCCCGAGGACCTCCGTCTAAGACCGCCGCGTCCGACGCATCCCCAGGCCGACTAAGCGTGCAACACTCGCCGCGGATCTTCCTCGGTCGCCTCCGGTCGCCATCATGAGGTCAGTCCTTCGCCATTAGAGGTAGATCTTAGCTACTCAAGGTTCATCACTTGCCGGTTTCTTAGAACACCTCGAATGCCCCCATAGACGTCGATTAGTTCACAACGATAATGATAAGTACGGCAGCATCGACCATATCCTCAGTTGATTAGCTCCTGTTTGAGGATCCAAAAAAGGCTTCTGTCGAATCAGCTTTACTATTCTTACCCTAGCCATAGGCTGTTCTACTTTATCCAGGCTTTTTTCATTCATTTTTGCCTGCTCCGTAGATCTATGTGTTACTGCGTGCTGTATAAAACTTATTTGTAAACCCGTACTTCACCATTTTAACGAACATCTCTGAAGCTCCGAGTTGTCTCCTTTTGAGCAACAGGAAATTCCTAAATCGCCCTTGTATTCTGACTCAGCTCCTTGTTGGCGAGTCAACAGACCCCCCTTAGTCACCTGACAAATGCTTGGCGAGTTAATTGACCTTTTTAACCACTCAGTAAGCACTCGGTGAGTTAACTTATCCGTAATCTTTTCCTTTGTAGCCATGGGTGCCGTTTCAAAGCCAATTGGCTCCCGACCAAGGTTATCGAAGTTTTTCTCAACGACTGTGTGAAGACAGGAAATCTTGACACGAAAGAGGTTATCGCATGGCGATCCGGGTTTGGAGAAAAAATTCCCAACCCGAAGGAAGGAGAAATAGTTGTCTTCGCTGAGCCCCTCGAATGGGGTTTTAGGCTGCCAGGGTCAAAATTTCTCAGAGATGCCATGACTTTCATGAACGTCCGCCTCCAAGATTTAGGACTCAACACGATTAGTAACTTATGTCAGTTCCAAGTGTTCTGCGAAGCCTACTTGCGGATGGAACCTTCAGTTCCTTTGTTCTGGTATTTTTTCCATTTGAATCGCCAGACCGAATTTCCCAATGGCCCTAGCTTGGAACTTGGTGGTGTCAACGTTCAACGCCATAGGGACAACTCATTCCCATCACTCGCCATGCCAAGCCATCCCAAAGGTTGGGGCGAGTCTTGGTTTTATTGCCAAGTAACTTCTCCTGAGGGTGAAAACAAGCTCCTTGGCTATAGGGAGGAACGCCTTCCTACAAACTTTAAACTTCCAGACAAGCTTACTGAAGAAGAGGAGTCAGATTTTATTCCGGTGCTATCCGAGTTACGATCTCTGACAAACAATGGTCTTACTGGGATTGATTTGATCCGCTGCTGGGTTGAATGGCGCATCCCCCCCTTAAGTCGCCGAGACGGCTTAATGTGTGAGTTTGATGGTACCTTGGACCATACCCAATGCTACTTCCGTACAGCACTGACAGAAAATGACATTGTGTCCATCATCAAGAAATTGACCGGCGAGCCCTTGGCCAAGTGTGGCCAAATAGGTCTTAAGCCATTCTGCAAGATCAACCCGGCTCCTAAGGTAAATAACTTAACCCGCCTTTACTTTGTTCTTTCCGACTTACTTGAATTCTGATTCTCATAATAAAAATGCCACTTTAGAAAGGTGACAAATTCTGGTCCAAGAGGCCGAAAAAGGTGGCCTTGAAGCAAGCCAGGCCGCCCCCAAAAAAAAAATCCAAGAGCAAAGGCAAAGCCGCCATTACTGAACTGTTTGATGTGGACGAATCCCAAGTCGGTGACGTATCTTCAGAGGTAAAATTCTATCTTCTTTGTCTTGCCATCCATTGCTATAGTTTTGTGTTTACACCTCTGTATCTCTTGTGTAGAATGAGGGCAACGAAAGCCAACAAGACTCCGTAGAGGTAATTTCTGTTTCCTCCGACTCATCTTCTCCTCCGCCTAAGCCGACCAGGAGTATTTGCGGGAAGGTTCCCATGTCTCACCCAAATGCTTGTTTGGATCCTAATTTCCTTTTGAAGAAAGCGCAACATGCTTCCTATCGGAAAACTCGGAGTCATTCTGGAGACTTGGTGTCCGGGTTAACAGCGAAAACTCCTACCAAGAAGAGGCAGAATGAGGTATCCTTTTAACAGCGTCCCCTTTTGCTTCCTTTTGGATCATACTTATAACTTGGTCATATCTTGAGGTATTACTTTTGCAGAATTCTCCCCCTTCGTCAGGCGACTCAGTGATGTCAGCCCTTCCGCCGATGATCCGCGTTCCAGGGTAAATTCTTATAATACTTACATTGTCCTGATGATGATGATGTCTCTTTTTAAGCACACAACCTTCTCTTTCTAGGGCACAAGCAAAGAAAAAGAAAACTAGCGGATCAACTTCCACTACAGCTCCGGAGCCTATTGAAAAGCCAGCGCCGACTCAGGATAACCCGGCAAAAGATAAATCTGATGACCAAGCGGATCTCCCGAATTCTCCCAAGGAAGGCACGGAAACGCCCAATCCGCCGAGTCCGTTGAAAACGGCAAAGGATCCAGATGCTGTAATCATCACTGGTACTAGCTTCTCTAAGCCGGTTTCGGCAGTCTTGTCGAAGCACGTATCAACATCAAACCAGCCTTCTATTGGACATGAGATTTCTAAGGCCAAGCTATCTCAATACGAAAATCTTGAATTTAAAGAACTCTGCTCATGCTTTGCAAGTCGCCTGGAGGCGAGTTATGAAATGGAGAAGAGTCTACTCCTTATGATAAAGAATAGACATGAGGTACGCCTTAATGGATACCATCCTCATTAACCCCCAAGGGCCGGGTTATCTGTTAAAAGATGAGCCGGGTCTTGATATTAGAAAAATCTTTCGACCTGTAACCCCCAAGGGTCGGGTCATCTATTGAAAGATGAGCCGGGTCTTGATATTAGAAAAAATATTTCGACCTGTAACCCCCAAGGGCCGGGTCATCTGTTGAAAGATGAGCGGGGTCTTGATATTAGAAAAAATCTTTCGACCTGTAACCTCCAAGGGCCGGGTCATCTATTGAAAGATGAGTCGGGTCTTGATATTTTTTAAAAAAACTTTCGACCTGTAACCCCCAAGGGCCGGGTTATCTGTTGAAAGATGAGCCGGGTCTTGATCTTGTATAATTTTGTCTAAAAAATTATACATTAGCCCCCAAGTGTTAGAGATGTTGCTTGCAATAATTCTGAGACTTGCCCCTTGATAATATATTTTGACAGGAATCTCTTGCCCAAGCTGAGTCGGCATTTGGGGACATAACGAAAACTTTAGCCGGCCAGCAAGACGCGTGGGCAAAATCAGAAGAAAAATGTCAAGTGATCTTATCTGAGATGGAGAAGCTGAAGGCCGCCCACAATAAGGCTCAAGCTGATCAAGACGCCGCGGTAAAGCGAGCGGAAAAAGCAGAAGCAAAACTGGAAGCCGTGCAACAAGAGCTGGCCGGTTTAAAGCAACATATCTCCAACATGGCACAGGCTATCTTTGGTAAGAAGCAAACCCTGATCTTGTACTTTGTAAAAAAAACTTAGTATGAAGAAGTTACTAACCATCATTATCCCTTATATAGGTCCAAGAGCCGCCAACCTTCAGGATGATTGTATCTTGATGCTAAAGGCGATTTACACATTAACAGAGCAACTGTATACCGGAAGCATGCCGACCGTGAAGGCAGTGATGGGCGCCAAGGAACCCATAACATCAATCAAAAAGATGCTTGGCTGCTTATCTACCCTTCCGCCTCAGATAGGTGAGCTAACCCGATCAGCTGCCCGGAAAAGGGGTACTGACTACGTTGAGTCGGTGCTGAGCATACGCCCCAGAGCAAAAACCCGAAGAAGTAGCAGTAGGCTTTCCCCAGCTCAAGGACGACGGGTCAGAATTTACTCAAGACGACTATCAATGTGTTGTTAAAGAATCTCACCCGGCGGCGACTCAGCTTGCAGCAAGCTTGGATTTGTCAAAGTATCAAGCTGCTTATGATGACAAGAATAAGAAGATAAATCTGCCAACCTTTGTGGCAACCATCTTGACTCCTCATCGACCCAAGAACCCTTTTGATTTGGAGGCGGATCTCTCGACATTTTTGAACGATGAAGATGAATTTGCCGCCTTATCCAAGTGTAATTGGGTGTTGGGCGACTTACAGCTTGAAGTCGGCCAGAGCTCAAAGCAAACTGACGCGGGGACATCAGCAGAGTAGTTCTTCATGGATTTGGCCATCAGAGCCATGTAATAGTTTATTCGTAGAAAACAACCTTGTTCCGTGATTTCTTTAAAACCCCTGCGTCGCTCTCAGGGCGCCTTATGATTCTTGACCCGCCATGGCAGTAGTGATTTTGATCATCAATCTGTTAGGCTAAAAACATACATCAAACCACCTTAGTGAGTAATGGATGATAATAAATGATAAACGACTCAGGATGTTCCGGTGAGTCGGAAATTTTTGCAAAACCTTGTGGAAGTGCCAGGAAGGTGAAAGTAAGAATTTCGTCGGCTCGTTCAAGTCGCGACAGGATAGGACGAGTTATAAAAACTCAAGTGCTACCCGAGGGAGACTTTTTGTTTAAAAAAACTCAAGTATTTAGACCGGCTGATCAGGCACAAGTCAAGCTTGAATGAAGCAGGTTCAGTGAACCAATGGTTTCTCTATTTTCCATGTCGGGCGCTAGCCGGTACCAGACATGTTTTAACCAAGGCGAGTTCAGGGTCCATAAAGCGGAGTAATTAGCCAAGAGTTCATGGGTATGGCGATTCGGCAAACACACAGTCCAGTATAACCATTTGTAATGCGGTAATTTTTCGCAGACCAAATGGGTAGTAAGGCTGATCTCAGTGAGAGGAAGCCCACAAGTGACCTATGATTAGGGGAAAGACCGGTCATAGGATTGTAGAAGAGTATTCGCTCTTACCACAAAACGACTTGGGAACAAATAACCCCCAAGTAAGTCGGCCTAATCCACAGAATCATATAAGGCGCCTATGTTTGAATCACGCACTTTTAGCGACTTGATCCTCTTTGGCTTATCGATACCCAGTGTTGTAATAAGTGCATCATGGCGACTTATGCTCTCTGGTATGGATAGCGTCCATGCTTGGGCGACTTGTTAAGGAGCAAATATAAATCCATACTTTCAATAAGATGAAATAGCAGGAAAGCCCCCGAGTTCGTGGGCATCAATTTTATTGCTTCATAAAAATGAAAAACTTACAATTTTTCAAGAGAAGAAAGAACAGAGCCAATAGCTCAAGTGTAATAAGGCCGCAAGTGGGCTATGTTCCAGGGGCGAGTTGACTCAGCCTCCGTGGTTGGTCGATCAGGACGACGATCCTCCAGATAGTATGACTCGTTGCGAAGGCTTTTGATGACGACGAATGGTCCTTCCCATGGTGGTGATAACTTATGCATGCCAGTGCGATCTTGGATCAATTGAAGCACTAAGTCGCCCTCCTGAAAAGTTCGGCTCTTGACCCGGCGGCAGTGGTAACGCCGCAAGTCCTGCTGAGAAATAGTTGATCGGGCAACAGCCAAGCCGCGCACTTCCTCCAAAGCGTCCAAAGAATCTTGACGCGCCAACTCGTTATCCTGTTCCACGTAAGTAGCAACTCTGGGCGAGTCATGCCTAATGTCAGTGGGAAGAACAGCTTCTGCTCCGTATACCAGGAAAAAGGAGTAAAACCCGTAGAACGGTTTGGGGTGGTCCGGATGCTCGACAGTACTGAAGGCAACTCCTCAACCCAACACCCTCGGGTGCGTTCCAGGGGAACCATAAGGTGGGGCTTGATTCCTCGCAATACTTCCTGATTCGCCCGTTCCGCCTGCCCATTAGATTGTGGATGAGCAACTGCAGAGATATCAAGCCGGATGTGCTCACGGTGGCAAAACTCCTGCATCGCTCCTTGTGATAGATTAGTACCATTATCAGTAATAATGCTGTGTGGATATCCGAACCGGGAGATCAGTTTTTTGAAGAACTTGACCGATGTCTCCGCATCACAAGCACCAACAGGTTCTGCTTCGACCCACTTGGTAAATTTATCAACCGCCACCAGTAGATCTGTTTTTTTGTTGGATGACATCTTAAAGGGGCCAACCATGTCTAGCCGCCAGACCGCAAAAGGCCAAGTAATATGTATCATACTTAGTTTTTGAGCCGGCACATGAGCCTGTCGTCCATAGCGCTGGCAACCATCACATCGACGAACTATCTCTTCTGCGTCTGCATGAGCCGTCAACCAAAAGAATCCGTGACGGAACGCCTTTGAGACCAGGGAACGTGACCCGACATGATGGCCACAATCTCCGACATGGATGTCGTTCAAAATTACGCATCCTTCTTCGGAAGAAACGCATCGTTGGAATACCCCAGAAGTGCTTCGCTTATATAGTTCGCCATTGATGATGACCATGGATTTGCTCCGACGGATAATTTGGCGAGCCAACACCTCATGCGGAGGTAACTCGCCTCGTGCAAGATATGCCAAATAAGGAGGAACCCAATCCGGCGTAACATGGAGAGCCGCCACAAACTGGGACTCAAGGTCTGGTATTGCCAACTCCTCTTCTGAGGGCAACCTTACGGAAGGATTATGCAAAATATCCAGAAAGACATTGGGAGGAACCGGCTTACGTTGTGAGCTGAGACGTGAAAGGGCGTCAGCTGCTTCGTTAAGGCGCCGGTCGATATGATCAACTTAATAGCCATGGAAATGACCCGCCATATCGGATACAACCCTTCTGTAAGCCGCCATCAGGGGGTCCCGAGAATCCCAAGTACCTGAAACTTGCTGAGCCACCAGATCAGAATCACCAAGACATCCGACACGCATGAGGTTCATCTCCTTGGCGAGTCGCAAACCATGAAGCAAGGCTTCATACTCTGCAGCGTTGTTTGTGCATGGAAACATGAGTCGGAGAACATAACAGAATTTGTCTCCCTGGGGCGAAATCAACACCACGCCAGCCCCCGAGCCTTCCAATTGTCTAGACCCATCAAAGTAAATAGTCCAGTACGTGAGGTCGGCCCTGTCTTCCGAAATCTGCAACTCGGTCCAATCGTTGACGAAATCAACCAAGCCCTGGGACATGATAGCCGTGCGAGGGGTGTACCGCACGTGGTGCGGCCCAAGTTCGATCGCCCATTTGGCGATTCGCCCTGTCGCTTCTCGGTTTTGGATGATGTCCCCGAGAGGAGTGGGGCTAACCACTGTGATGGGATGCTCTTGGAAATAGTGTTTGAGCTTCCGACTCGCCATAAAGACCCCATAGACCAGCTTCTGCCAGTGCGGGTAACGCTGCTTGGAGAAAGTTAGCACCTCACTAATGAAGTACACCGGGCGTTGTACCGGATATTCCTTCCCTTCTTCCTTCCGTTCGATAGCCACTGCCATGCTCACCGCCTTGGAGTTTGCCGCGATGTACATAACCATAGGCTCTTTTTCAGTCGGGGCGGCCAAAACTGGCGGGTTGACCAGCTGCTGCTTCAAGGCTTCAAAACCTTCATTGGCCTCGTCTGTCCAGACAAAACAGTCAGATTTCTTAAGCAACTGATAGAGGGGAATAGCTTTTTCCCCCAGGCGGCTTATGAAGCGACTTAAAGCCGCGATACGACCTGCCATCCGTTGAACTTGATTGATATTCGCTGGTTTCCCAAGCGAAGTAATTGTCTCAATTTTGTCCGGGTTGGCCTCAATGCCGCGCTCGGACACCAGGAAACCCAACAACTTTCCTGCGGGGACGCCAAAGACACACTTGGTGGGATTAAGCTTCATCTGATATACCCGCAGGTTGTCAAAAGTTTCCCTTAAATCTTCCAAGAGCGTCTCCCTCCTATGAGTTTTAACCACAATGTCATCAACGTAAGCGTGGACGTTGCGTCCGATTTGGCCACACAGACAATTTTGGATGCAACGCTGGTAAGTTGCCCTAGCGCTTTTGAGCCCAAACGGCATGGACATATAATAAAAAGCCCCGAAGGGGGTTATAAAAGTTGTCTTCTCCTGATCTTCCATAGCCATCTTGATTTGGTGATATCCGGAATAAGCGTCCAGGAAACACAAACGCTCGCAGCTCGCCACTGAATCAATGATTTGATCGATGCGGGGAAGGGCGAAAAGGTCCTTTAGACAGGCTCTGTTAAGATCTGTGTAATCAATGCACATGCGGAAGGTGTCGTTCTTCTTGAGCACCAGGACCGGGTTGGCCAACCACTTGGGGTGGAAGACCTCTATGATGAATCCGGCGGCCAAAAGACGGGCGACTTCTTCCCGTTTGCCTTCCGTCGTTCCTCATTGAACCAGCGAAGACATTGCTGAATCAGCTTTACTTTTGGGTCAACATTAAGATGGTGCTCAGCGAATTCTCTCGGTACACCAGGCATGTCATAAGGTTTCCACGCGAAGATGTCCCGATTCTCACGGATGAATTCGATGAGCGCGCTTTCCTATTTAGGATCCAGACCCGCCCCGACAGTAAACTTCTTGGATGAATCGCCAGGGACGAAATCCACCATCTTAGTGTCATCCGTTGGTTTGAAATTGAGGGGCGGCTCAGCGTCTGCTGTTGGCTTCTTTAGAGGTGACATATCTGCTGGATCAACATTGGCCTGGTGATATTTGAGCTCTTCTGCAGCGCAGGCGACTTCTGCGTAAGCCGCATCCCCTTCCTCACACTCTCTTGCTATCTTCCTGTCACCATCAACCGTGATGGGTCCCTTAGGACCAGGCATCTTGAGTTTAAGGTAAACATAGCAGGGGCGAGCCATGAAACGGGCGTAAGCCGGTCTCCCAAACAACGCATGATAAGGGCTCTTTAACTTGACCACCTCAAATATAAGGGACTCACTTCTATAATTGGATGTCGTTCCAAACGCCACTGTGATTTTAACCCGGCCTATGGGGTATGCCGACTTACTTGGGACAATTCCATGGAATACCGTGGTTGACGGCATTAAGTCTTTCTCCACCAGGTTCATCCTTCGAAAAATGTCGAAGTATAGTATGTTGATGCTGCTACCACCATCCATCAGCACCTTCGATAAGGTATATCCCCCGAATTGAGGAGCCACGACCAACGCTAAGTCGCCGGGGTTGTCAACTCTGGGCGGGTGATCCTCCCTACTCCATGATATAATCTGCTCGGACCAGTGGAGGTACCTAGGGAGTGCCGGCTCAGATACACTGTATGCTCGGTGACTCACCTTTTTATCACGCTTGCAGGCATTGGTGGTGAAGACGTGGTATTGCCCGTTGCTTAATTGTTTGGGATTGTTGCGGAACCCGCCATGATCATCCTGCCCCTGTGGAGCCCCCTGTGGGGGTGGCTGCTGAAAAACTCCGGGCGGGTTATACTGCTGTTGGTTATGCACTGGATACTGGCCGCTGCTTGGCTGCGAGCCGCCCTGAGCCCCGGTTCAGGGAAGCCGCCGAACGGGTTCTGGCGTTGATTAGGTGCACCGAACTGTTCTTGCCGTTGGTCCGGGTCACCGTTTTGGCCCTTTTTGATTGCCTCCGCCCGAAATTCCCGCATTATGTAACAGTCCTCCCAGGAGTGAGTCCCCGGTCCGTCCGCCGTGGCGTGGTGTGGGCAGGGGCCCTTGAGTATCTCGTTGTAATTGCACGGCTTCTTGCCACTGTAACCCCTCTTCTTCTGGCGCTGGTTGCCATTGTTGGCATTGGTATTGGCGACGAAGTCCGTGGATCCTTCCTGCTGCCTTCTCTTGCCATTCCCCCCAAGATTATGGTGGGCGCGTCCCTGGAACCGGGTATGGTTTTTGGATGACTCGCCTTTCCTCGACGAGTTGGCGTTGCCGCCATCCTCTCCTGGATATTTGGTATCGTCCGCCTCGGCGTACCTGGTGAGGGTGTCCATCAGTTCCCCCATATCCTGGACCTTTCGCTTGAGTCGCCCCAACTTCTGTACCAAGGGTTCATAGTGGCAGTTTTGCTCCAAGATCAGCACGGCCTGAGCCGCCGTGATGCCGTCCGACGAGTGAATGATTTCCGCGACTCGCCGCGTCCAGTGGTGGGCCGACTCATCAGGGCGTTGAACGCAGTGCTGTAAATCGACTATTGTCATTGGGCACTTGCAAGTTCCCCGGAAGTTTTTGATGAAACGCTCTTTCAATTCAGCCCAAGTTTGGATGGAGTTGGGGGGCAGGTTTTTCAACCAAGTACGAGCAGTCCCCTCGAGCATCATTGTGAAGTACCTGGCGCACATTGCTTCATTTACATCGAGCATGTCCATGGCGATTTCGTAACTCTCAACCCATCACGTCGGCTCAAGGTCCGGGGTGTAGTTAGGCACCTTCCTTGGTCCTTTAAAATCCTTCGGCATCCGCTCAGTGCGAAGGGCGGGGGCCAAGCATGGCACCCCTACCTGCCTGCCGCCTCCAACAAGTGGTGCTAGGCCGGTTTGGATGTCCGGGTGATCTCGACCCGGCGGGTCCCGATGGTCAGGCGGGTTAAGCTGGGGAAGGGGTCACAGTCCGCTGGTTATGGCGGGTTGGTCCTTTGTCCGGCTCCTGGTGCGGCTTGCTTGGGGGGTGGAGTGCAGCCGATCGAGGCTGTGCGAGAACTGGGCATTTTGAACCACCGCCGTCTTCAACATCTCAATGGCGTTTCTTTCTTCGATTTCGGCCGGGGTGTTGCCATGAATCGGAAGGGACTCTAAATGGCGGGTCGCAGCGAGCATGTTGTCCACCGGGTTGGAAAAGTGACCCCGAGGTGTCTGGAAGCGGGGAATGCGATCAACCGCTGGCTGAAGCGGCAGGTTTGGCGGCTGACCTGGCCCTCCTCCCGGAGCGTCTCCTGCCCCAGGGGTGCGTGGAGTGTTGAATAGGCGGGTAGGGTTGAGATCAGGGGGTAAACGCCCCTGGTGCCTCCTCTGATGAATAGCGTCGAATGCGCGCTGATGCCTCTCAAGCCGCCAGTTTTCGGTGTTCAAGCGGGCTGTCTCAGCGGTGATCTGAGCTTGCCGGGCCTCGATCCTGGCGGCTTCTGCTTCAGCATCTCACTGAGCCTTTGCCACCCCATCTCTTAGCTTTGCCAACTCGGCATTTATCGTGTCCTGGTTTTCTGCTGTTATAGGGGTCGCCATGAGCCTTGTTATCTCCGCCGCCAAGTCCACCAAGATCGCAGCTGGGCTTCTGGATGTTTCGTCAGTCCCGTCGTTGCCTGCAGGGTTTTGCTGGGGCTGAGTCGCCCCTGCCATGTAAATGGCGATCTGACGGCGGGTCCGGTCGAGAACCTCGGGGTCCATTGCCAATGACAGGCCTTCGAGGCAGCCCCCATGTAGAGACCGAATTGAATCTGAGTCGCCCATGGATGATTCGTCATCAGTGTTGACCGGCGTAGTCTCCTGGGTCGCCGATCGTTCTGGTTCCTCAGATCCCTGTGTGAAACCAACAAAGACCGGGCGGGTTAGGTTTGACGTCGCGACAGGGCGGACATACCTGGCCGGCTCGACGATGTCGGTGAAGATTTCTGGCTCGGGCACAGGCGATCCAACCATGCCGACAAAGATGTTGATCTTGCCGAAGGGGACTCTGTAGCCGGATTCGATCGAATCGGACTCGAGCCCCCACAGCGAGTTATTGATGTAGTACTTCCCACGGCCGCTCCGAGTCATGAGCCCCGCCGCGTAGCTCCCTGACCCTTGTTGGGATCCCTTTGAGAACTCAAATCCACTGTGTGCACGCCCCACGGTGGGCGCCAACTGTCGTGGTTTTGTCACGGCAGATGTCCTCGTGAAAGGACTTAGTGTTGGTGCCATCGCACCTTGGTGGCCACCTTGGTGGCCACTCAAAGGGGTTGAACGGGAGCGAGATAGAGATTTACCCAGGTTCGGCCCCTCGAGAGGAGGCAAAAGCCTACGTCCTGCTTTATGTTGTATTGATGGTGTTTCGATTACAAGGAGGGCGTAACTCGCCTGACCTAGCACTCGATGATTTCTAACCTGCCCTCTCCTTCCCCGCGACTCGCCTTTTATATACAGGTCAAGCCCTTAGGGTTTACAAGAGACCATACAATCATGCAAGTCATGAATCTTTCTATCTCTAAGTCGTCGTGCTTTCCAAGACTTGGATGTCTTCCAAATGATTGATTCTACACGAAGATTTTGAACCGCCGTCTAGCTCCTGGGCTCACAGGACAAAGCTTGAATCGCCAAAGGATGAGTCGCCCTCTTGGTGACCCGGCCCAACTAGGGCGGGTCACACAACAGATAATATCCCCAACAGTAACCAACCATATAACTCAAATACGCATAAAACATCGCCGAACCTTAAGTGTGCAGACCCTGCGGGTTCGAGAACTATGTAGACATGACCCGAGAGACTCCTCAGTCAATATCCAATAGCGGGACTTGGATGCCCATATTGGATCCTACATATTCTCCGAAGATCTTACCGGTTGAACCTCAGTGTCAAGGATTCATATGATCCCGTATGTCATTCCCTTTGTCCTTCGGTATGTTACTTGCCCGAGATTCGATCGTCTGTATCCGCATACCTATTTCAATCTCGTTTACCGGCAGGTCTCTTTACTCGTTCCGTAATAAAAGATCCCATGACATACACAAAGTCACATTGCTTGCAAGGCTTGTGTGTGATGTTGTATTACCGAGTGGGCGCCGAGATACCTCTCCGTCACACGGAGTGACAAATCCCAGTCTTGATCCATACTAACTCAACGGGCACCTTCGGAGATATCTGTAGATCATCTTTATAGTCACCCAGTTATGTTGCGATGTTTGATACACACAAGGTATTCCTCTGGTGCCAGTGAGTTATATGATCTCACGGTCTTAGGAATAAATACTTGACACGCAGAAAAACAGTAGCAACGAAATGACACGATCAACATGCTAAGTTCATTAGTTTGGTTCTAGTCCATCACATGATTCTCCTAATGATGTGATTCCGTTATCAAGTGACAACACTTGCCTATGGTCAGGAAACCTTGACCATCTTTGATCAACGAGCTAGTCAACTAGAGGCTTACTAGGAACAGTGTTTTGTCTATGTATCCACACAAGTATTGTGTTTCCAATCAATACAATTATAGCATGGATAATAAACGATTATCGTGAACAAAGTAATATAATAATAACTAATTTATTATTGCCTCTAGGGCATATTTCCAACAGTATCCCACTTGCACTAGAGTCAATAATCTAGTTCACATCACTGTGTGATTTCAACGAATCCAGCACCCATATAGTTCTGGGGTCTGATCACATCTTGATCGTGAGAGAGGTTTTAGTCAACGGTTCTGAAACTTTCAGATCCTTGTGTTCTTTACGAATCTTTATGTCATCTTATAGATGCTGCTACTACGTGCTATTCGGAAATACTCCAAATATCTACCCTACTATACGAATCCGTTTCACAACTCATAGTTATTCGGATTAGTGTCAAAGCTTGCATCGACGTAACCCTTTATGACAAACTCTTTAGCCACCTCCATAATCGAGAAAAATTCATTAGTCCATTAGTTACTAAGGATAACTTTGACCGCTGCTGGTGATTCAATCATGGATCACTCTCTGTACCTCTCAACAGACTTGAGGCAAGGCACACATCAGGTGCGGTACTCAACATGGCATACTGTAGAGTCTATGGCTAAGGCATAGGCGAAGACCTTCGTCCTTTCTCTTTCTTCTGCCGTGGTCGGGCTTTTGAGTCTTACTCATATTCACACCTTACAACACAGCCAAGAACACTTTCTTTGCCGATCTATTTCGAACTCCTTCAAAAACTTGTCAAGGCATGCATCTTGCTGAAACTTCTAATAAGCGTTTTGATCTATCTCCATAGATCTTGATGCTCAACGTTCAAGTAGCGCAATCCAGGTATTCCTTTGAAAAACTCCTTTCAAACAACCTTTTATGCTTTACATAAATTCTACATTACTTCTCATCCACAATATGTCAACCACATATACTTATCAAAAATTCTATAGTACTCCCACTCACTTCTTTGGAAATACAAGTTTCTCATAAACCTTGTACAAACCCAAAAGCTTTGAACATCTCATCAAAGCGTATATTCCAACTCCGAGACGCTTGCATCAGTCCATAAAAGGATCGCTGGAGCTTGCATACTTGTTAGTATCCTTAGGATCGACAAAACCTTCTGATTGTATCACATACAATCTTTCCTCAAGGAAACCGTCGAGGAAACAATGTTTTGTCTTCTTATGTGCAATATTTCACAAATAATGCAGCAACTACTAACATAATTACAACAGACTTTTAGCATCGCTACGAGTGAGAAAGTAACATCATAGTCAACTCTTTGATCTTGTCGAAAACATCTTTGCGACAAGTTGAGCTTTTCTTAATAGTGACTTATCACCATCATCGTCTGTCTTCCTTTTAAAGATTCATCTTTACTTAATAGTCTTACTACCATCAAGAAGTTCTTCCAAAGTCTACACTTTGTTTTATACATGGATTCTCTCTTGGATTTCATGGCCTTCAGCCATTTGTCGGAATCTGGGCCCACCATTGCTTCTCCATAACTCGGAGGTTCATTATTGCTCAACAACATGACCTCCAAGATAGGGTTACCGTACCACTCTGTAGTAGTATGCGACCTTGTCGACCTAAGAGGTTTGTAGTAGCTTGATCCGAAGCTCCAATGATCACTATCATCAGCTTCCACTTCAATTGGTGTAGGTGCCACATGAACAACTTCCTGCGCCCTGCTACACACTGGTTGAAGTGACGGTTCAATAACCTCATCAAGTTCACCACTCTCCCACTCAGTTCTTTCGAGAGAAACCTTTCCTCAAGAAAGGATCTGTTTCTAGAAACAAACACTTTGCTTCCGGATCTGAGATAGGAGATGTATCCAACTGTTTTGGATAACCTATGAAGATGCTTTTATCCGCTTTGGGTTTACGCTTATCAAACTGAAACTTTTTCACATAAGCATCGCAGCCCCAAACTTTCAAGAAACGACAGCTTAGATTTCTCTAAACCTCAGTCTATATTGTGTCATTGCAACGGAAATACGCGGTGCCCTATTTAAAGTGAATGCGGTTGTTTCTAATGCATAACCCATAAACGATAGTGGTAATTCGATAAGAGACATCATAGTATGCACCATATCAAATAGGGTGTGGCTATGACGTTCGGACACACCATCACACCATGGTGTTCTTGGTAGCATGAATTGTGAAACAACTTCCACATTGTCTTAACTATGTACCAAAACTCGCAACTCAGATATTCATCTCTATGATCATATCGTACATAGTTTATCCTCTTGTTACGACGAACTTCACTCTGAAACAGAATTGAACTTTTTTAATATTTCAGACTTGTGATTCATTAAGTAAATACTCCTGTATCTACTCAAATCGTCATTGAAGTAAGAACATAATGATATCCACTGCGTGCCTCAGCACCCATTGGACTGCATACATCAAAATGTATTACTTCCAACAAGTTACTATCTTGTTTCATCTAAATGAAAACAAGGCCTTGCTCATGTGGTATGATTTGCATGTCACTAGTGATTCAAAATCAAGTGAGTATAAAGATCCATCAGCATGGAGCCTCTTAATGCAATTTATACCAACATGACTCAAGCGGCAGTGCCACAAGTAAGTGGTACTATCATCATTACCTTGTATCTTTTGGCACCAATATCATGAACATGTGTAACACTATGATCAAGATTCAATAAACCATTGAAGGTGATTATTCAAGCAAATAGAGTAACCATTATTCTCTTTAAATGAATAATCGTAGTGCAATAAACACGATCCAATCATGTTCATGCTCAACGCAAGCACCAAATAACAATTATTTAGGTTTAACACCAGACCCGATGGTAGAGGGAGCGTGCGACGTTTCATTATATCAACCTTGGAAACACTTCCAACACGTATCGTCACCTCGCCTTTAGCTAGTCTCCATTTATTCCGTAGCTTTCATTTCGTGTTACTAATCACTTAGCAACCGAACCGGTATCCAATACCCTCGCGCTACTAGGAGTACTAGTAAAGTACACATCAACATCATGTATATCAAATATACTTCTTTTGACTTTGACAGCCTTCTTATCTACCAAGCATCTAGGTTAGCTCCGCCTGAGTGACCGTTCCCCTCTTAACAGAAGCACTTAGTCTCGGGTTTGGGTTTAATCTTGGGTCTCTTCATTAGTGCAGCAAATGTTTTGCTGTTTCACTAAGTATCCCTTCTAGCCCTTGCCTTTCTTGAAACTCAGTGGTTTTACTAACCATCAACCATTGACGCTCCTTCTTGATTTCTACTTTCGCAGTGTCAAACATCGCGAATCGCTCAAGGATCATTGTATCTATCCTTGATATGTTATAGTTCATCACAAAGCTCTCACAGTTTGGTGGCAGTGACTTTGGAGAACCATCACTATCTCATCTGGAATATTAACTCCCACTTGATTCAAGCGATTGTCGTACTCAGACAATCTGAGCACACGCTCAACGATTGAGCTTTTCTCCTTTACTTTGTGGACAAAGATTCTCGTCGGAGGTCTCATACCTCTCAACAAGGGCACGAGCATGAAATCTCAATTTCATCTCTTTAGAACATCTCTCATTTTTCGTGACATTTCAAAACGTCTTCTGCGCCTTGCTTCTAAGCCATTAAGTATTTTGCACTGAACTATCACGTAGTCATCAGAAACGTGTATGTCGGATGTTTCACAACATCCATAGACGACGCCCGAGGTGCAGCACACCGAGTGGTGCATTAAGGACATAAGCCTTCTGCGCAGCAACGAGGACATTCCTCAGTTTTACAGACTCAGACCGCAAATTTGCTACTATCAACTTTCAACTAAATTTTCTCTAGGAACATATAAAAATAGTAGAGCTATAGCGCAAGTTACATCGTAATTCGCAAAGACCATTAGACTATGTTCATGACAATAAGTTCAATTAATCATATTACTTAAGAGCTCCCACTTAAAAAGTACAGCTCTCTAGTCATTTGAGTGGTACATGATCCAAATCCACTATCTCAAGTCCAATCATCACGTGAGTCGAGAATAGTTTCAGTGGTAAGCATCTCTATGCTAATCATATCAACTATATGATTCATGCTCGACCTTTCGGTCTCTTGTGTTCCGAGGCCATGTCTGTACATGCTAGGAGTCCGTGATCTCATCCGGGACTCCGAACAACATTCGGTAACCAACCATATAACTCAAATACGCATAAAACATCGTCGAACCTTAAGTGTCAGACCCTGCGGGTTCGAGAACTATGTAGACATGACCCAAGAGACTCCTCGGTCAATATCCAATAGCGGGACCTGGATGCCCATATTGGATCCTACATATTCTCCGAAGATCTTATCGGTTGAACCTCAGTGTCAAGGATTCATATAATCCCATATGTCATTCCCTTTGTCCTTCGGTATGTTACTTGCCCGAGATTCGATCGTCGGTATCCGCATACCTATTTCAATAACGTTTACCGGCAGGTCTCTTTACTCGTTCCGTAATACAAGATCCCGTGACATACACTAAGTCACATTGCTTGCAAGGCTTGTGTGTGATGTTGTATTACCGAGTGGACCCCGAGATACCTCTCTGTCACACAGAGTGACAAATCCCAGTCTTGATCCATACTAACTCAACGGGCACCTTCGGAGATACCTGTAGAGCATCTCTATAGTCACCGAGTTACGTTGCGATGTTTGATACACACAAGGTATTCCTCCGGTGCTAGTGAGTTATATGATCTCATGGTCTTAGGAATAAATACTTGACACGCAGAAAAACAGTAGCAACAAAATGACACGATCAACATGCTATGTTCATTAGTTTGGGTCTAGTCCATCACATGATTCTCCTAATGATGTGATCCCGTTATCAAGTGACAACACTTTCCTATGGTCAGGAAACCTTGACCATCTTTGATCAACGAGCTAGTCAACTAGAGGCTTACTAGGGACAGTGTTTTGTCTATGTATCCACACAAGTATTGTGTTTCCAATCAATACAATTATAGCATGGATAATAAACGATTATCATGAACAAAGAAATAAATAATAACTAATTTATTATTGTCTCTAGGGCATATTTCCAACATATGTGCAATAGAGCGTATCATGTCACGTGGTTTGGATGCACTGGCGAAAGTTGCACCGATCCTCGAGGTGAGAATGGGCAATGCACGGTACCAAAGAGGCTAGCAAATATGTGGAGGTGAGATTGTGTATGTACATGGTGTCACATTAGTCATAAAGAACCCATATACTTATTGGAAAGTTTTATTAGTTTTATCACAAATCAAAGTACTACTCGCATGCCCCGATGGGGAGGGTTGGGAGGATTTAACTATCGCTCGACTCTGACTCGAAACAACACTAGGATTTCAATGAGGAATAGAACTGCTCACACATCATCACCATGCCCTTTTAATTTTTAGATAAATAGGAAGTTAACACATCTTAATATCAACCCCACTATGAATCAACAATGATGCACGCACACCCTTTCACATTACCACATCAATATCATTAACCCACAATTTATCTTTAATGTGCTACGTGAAGGTTTTGATTATCACTCTTCGAATACCTATTATTTTTGTACTAGTCTTATAAACCATGAAAATTACTCTCAAACAAATATAAATGAGTAATGAGAGTTTTGCTCGTTCTACAAAAGACCAAGCTCTAATAAATATAAGTGAAGCAAAAGAGCATTCTACAAATAACGGTTTACTATATGTAGGGAAACGGACATCCAACTTCAAATGATATAAGTGAAGCACATGAAGCATTCTATAAATCAACCATGGACTTTTCCATACCACCATGGTGCATAGATAAAAGGAAAATAAAAGGCACACAACGCTCCAAGAATTTACGCATATCATGTGAACAAAACAAAAACCAAAACATAGCGATAGTTGTTGAAAAAGAAAGATGGCTTGCCTTTTGGGGCATCCCCAAGCTAAGATGCTTGAGTCTCTTCGAATATTTACTTGGGGTGAATTGGGCATTCCCAAACTTGAACTCTGGACTCTCCTTATTCTTCTCATATCATTACCTCTTGGATCTTCGAACACTTCATTCACACAAAAGTTAACAGAACTTTTACTAGATAGGTTAGTTCATAAAACATCAAATCTCATCATGTCCTGCCATAACATTATTGCATAATTATAATCTAACATTACCATTGTATTCCATCACAATGCTATGGCTTTCAAGTCAATGGGGATCAACAAGAATTCAAAAATAAGCACGCAAAGGAACTATAACAACAATCTGTGAAAAATAGGATAGTGTGGAAATATGCAGATGAAATGTATACTTCTGTAACTTAGAAAATTCCGAACAACTAGGACGTGGTAAACAATGTTTGTAACAGAAATGTATAAAAATTTCAGATTTTTTTATGTTCCAGTAAAATACGAAAAAACAAATGCTACTACCAAAGTTTCTGTTTGTACACAACACATATCAAACAAGCAATTTAAACATCCTAAAGGAAATTATTGGAACTTTCTATTGAAAAACAAGATTATAAATGACATCTAATAGAGAACAAAAAAATGATGCTCCAAGAAAAACACATAATATGTGATGAATAAAAGTATAGCTCTAAGTAAGATATACCGATAGTGTTGAGGACGAAAGAGGGGATGCCATCCAGGGCATCCCCAAGCTTAAACACTTGAGTCTTCCTTGGATATTACCTTGGGGCTGCCTCGGGCATCCCCAAGATTAGGCTTTTTCTGCTCCTCATTCCTTTTCCCATCGGTATAATACCCAAAACTTGAAAACTTCAATCACATAAAACTCAACAAAACTTCATGAGATCCGTTAGTATAAGCAACATATCAAATACTTTAGGTACTATTATAAGTTGATTCTTATTTTATTTTAGCATAAGGTACTGTATTCTAACTTCTCCATGGCTTATACCCTCTCACACAATCCATAGCATCATAGAAACAAGCAAACTATGCAAGCAAAAAACAGAATCTGTCTAAAAGAGAAAAGTCTATGATGATGCATTAAATTTCCATACTTTTGTAACTCAAAACATTCTGCAAAATTAGGAAGACCTGCAAAATTGATATATAAGTAATGTGTAAAAAATTCATATTAAAAAGATGTTCCAGTAAAATCAGAGAAATTCTGCACTAGACATCAAAGTTTCTGTTTTTGCACCATATACATTCTACCCATCATACAAATCGTCCTAGAGGCTTTACTTGCACATTATTTTTATCATACAAAAGGATTTATACAAGGGGCTCATTTTTTGTTGCAAAGTTTCTGTAATCAAGATTCACAAAGTTTCCATCGGCCTGAACAAAGTTCAAGGCCAGCCACCACTTCAAAGGTGCTCGTCCTTCTCGCTTTCACTTTTCTTTTTGAAAAAGTTTTAGGTTCCTGCTACGTTGACAGAAACCTTCTATCGTCTCGTGAGCTGGCGTTAGTTTTCCATTGAAGAGGAAAGGGTGATGCAGCACAGGAGCAGTAAGTATTTCCCTCAGTTTGAGAACCAAGGTATCGATCTAGTAGGAGAATCTCGTCAAGTCCAGAGTACTTGCACAAACACAAAGAGCTTGCACCCAACGCTATAAAGGGGTTGTCAATCCCTTCAAGATTGATTGCAAAGTGAGATCTAAAGGTGGAAAATGCAACGAAGAAAAAGTGTAAGGCTCAAAATATGGTGTGGAGTAGACCCACGGGCCATAGTGTTCACTAGAGGCTTCTCCCAAAATAGCAAATATTACGGTGGGTGAACAAATTACTGTCGAGCAATTGATAGAACCGCGCAAAGTCATGTCGATATCTAAGGCAATGATCATACATATAGGCATCACGTCCGAGACAAGTAGACCGATAGTTTCTGCATCTACTACTATTACTCCACACATCCACCGCTATCCAGCATGCATCTAGTGTATTGAGTTCATGACGAACAAAGTAACGCCTTAAGAAAGCTGACATGACGTAGAGGGATAAACTCAAACCAATGATGAAAACCCCATTTTTTACCCTTGATGGCAACAACATGATGCATGCCACGCTACCCCTTCTGTCACTGGGTGAGATCACCGCACGGTGTGAACCCGAAACCAAGCACTTCTCCCATTGCAAGAATCATAGATCTAGTTGGCCAAAGAAAACCAACAACTCAAAGAAAATTACAAGGATATGAAATCATGCATAAGAGAGATCAGAAGAAATTCAAATAAGATTCATAGATAATCTGATCATAAATACACAATTCATCAAATCTCGACAAACACACCGCAAAAGAAGATTACATCGGATAGATCTCCATGAAGATCATGGAGAACTTTGTATTGAAAATCCAAGAGAGAGAAGAAGTCATCTAGATACTAGCTATGGACCCATAGGTCTATGGTGAACTACTCACGCATCATCGGAGAGGTCATGGTGTTGATGAAGAAGCCCTCCGTATCCGAATCCCCCTCCGGCAGGGCACCATAACGTGCCCCAGATGGGATCTTGCGGAGGCAGAAGCTCGCGGCAGCGGCAAAGTACTTTCAATGATCTCCTAATTTTTTTTGGGATTTTAGGGAATTTATAGGCGAAAGACCTAGGGCAGAGGTGGCCCAGGGGGCCCACAAGCCTCGGAGGTGCGGGGCCCCCTGGCCGCGGCTAGGGGGCTGGGGGGTCCCTGGTGGCCCCCTGCCCTGATTCTCAGGCTTCCCGATGTTCTTCTGTTTCGGAAAAAATCTTTTTCGCAGTTTCGTTCCGTTTGGACTCCGTTTAAAGTCCTCCTCTGAAAGGGGTCAAAAACATGGAAAAACAGGAACTGGCACTTGGCACTGAGTTAATAAGTTAGTCTGAAAAAGGATATAAAAGGCATACAAAACATCCAAAGTTTGACAAGATAATAGCATGAAACCATCAAAAATTATTGATATGTTGGAGATGTATCAAGCATCCCCAAGCTTAAGTCCCGCTCGTCCTCGAGTAGGGAAGTGATAAAGACTGAATTTTTGATGTGGAATGCTACCTAGCATAGTTGTCCTTTGCAACTTCTTTCGTGTGACATGAATGTTCATGTCCATAAGATTCAAAACAATAGTTTGCTATTGACATGAAAACAATAATACTTCAAGCAAACTAGCAAGGTAATCATGAAGTTTCAAAATAACAAGGCCAAGGAAAGTTATCCCTACAAAATCATATAGTCTGGCTATGCTCCATCATCCTCACACAACTAATGTAGATCATGCACAACCCCGGTATTGGCCAAGTAATTGTTTTCACACTCTTACTTTCTCAAACTTTTTATAACTATCACGCAATACATGAGCGTGAGCCATGGATATAGCACTATAGGTGGAATAGAGTGTGGTGGTGGTTGTGAGATAAAAAGGAGGAGATGGTCACATTGACTCGGCGTATCAAAGGGCTATGGAGATGCCCATTAATATATATCAATGTGAATGAGTAGGGATTACCATACAAAGGATGCACTAGAGCTATAAGTATGTGAAACCTCAAAAGGAGAACTAGTGGGTGTGCATCCAACTTGCTTGCTCACGAAGACCTAGGGAATTTCGAGGAAGCCCATCATTGAAATATACAAGCCAAGTTATTTAATGAAGATTCCCACTAGCATATGGTAGTGACGAAACGAGAGGCTCTCAAACATGAAGAAAATGGTGCTATTACGAAGCACAAGTGTGGAAAAAGATAGTAGCATTGCCCTTCTCTCTTTTTCTCTCTTTTTTTATTTTTTATTTTTTTATTTGGGCTGTTAGGCCTCTTTTTCTCTCTTTTTTTATGGGCTCTTTGGCCTCTTTTTTTTTGTTTCCTCACATGGGACAATGCTCTAATAATGATGATCATCACACTTTTATTTACTCATAGCTCAAAGCTTAGAAATGACTCTATAGGAAATGCCTTCGACAGTGTACGGGGATGTGCAAAGATCTAGCTTGGCGTATGACGTTGAAACATCTCGCTAGCTATCTTACGATCATGCAATGGCAATATGAGAGTGACGACACAAGTCATGAGACGGAATGGTGGGAGTTGCATGGCAATATATCTCGGAATGGCTATGAAAATGCCATATTAGGTAGGTATGGTGGCTGTTTTGAGGAAGGCATATGGTGGGTTTGTGTACCAGCGAAAATTCCGCGGCACTAGAGAGGTTAGCAATGGTGGAAGGTGAAAGTGCATCTATACCATGGACTCACATTAGTCATGAAGAACTAACATACTTGTTGCAGAAGTTTTTATTAGTAATCGAAACAAAGTGCTAAACGCATACTCCTAGGGGAAGGGTTGGTAGGTGTTAACCATCGCGCGATCCTGACCTCAACACAAAGGATGAAAATCAATAGATCAATTATGCTCCGACTTCCTAACATAGCGGTTCACCATACGTGCATGCTTCGGGAATCACTAACTTCAACACAAGTATTTCTCGATTCACAACACCCTACTAACATAGCTCTTAATATTACCAAATCCACGTCTCAAAACTAATTGAGAGGAATCAAGACTTCTCTTTCTACTCAATGCACATGAAGATGGAGGTTTTTGTATCCTGTTTGGGTACCTATCACCTTTGGGACTACTTTAATAGCATAAGCCAACTACTAATTCATGCACCGCCGTGCTCTAAAAGATCTAAGTGAAGCACATAGAGCAAAATTATCTAACTCAAAAGATATAAGTGAAGCACAATGAGCATTCTAGCAAAATCACGATGAGTGCATGTCTCTCTCTCAAAAGGGTGTGCAGCAAGGATGATTTTTACACAACAAAAATAAAAAGACTCCTAAGATACAAGACGCTCCAAGCAAAACACATATCATGTGGTGAATAAAAATAAAGCTCCAAGTAACGTTACCGATGGATTGAAGACGAAAGAGGGGATGCCTTCCCGGGGCATCCCCAAGCTTAGGCTTTTTGGTGTGCTTGAATTTGGCTTGGGATGCCTTGGGCATCACCAAGCTTGAGATCTTTCCACTCCTTATCTCTTTGTCCATGAGAACATCACCCAAAACTTGAAAACTTCACAACACAAAACTAAAACAGAAACTCGTGATAACATTAGCACAAGAAAACAAACTACCACCACTTTAGTTACTGTAGCAATCTTGATTTATATTTATATTAGTGTTGGGCTACTATATTCTCACTTTTCCATGGCTAGTACCCCCCGATACTATCCATAGTTTCATCAAAACAAGCAACCAACTCAACAAAAACAGAATCTGTCAAAAACATACCAGTCTGTAGCAATATGTATACTTCATATACTTCTGGTACCTCACAAATTCTGAAAAAATTACGAATGCCTAGGAAAAAGGCATATCAACCAGCAGCACAAAGAATCAACTCAAAACCTCTTTCTGAATAAAAATGAAAAATCATCTCGTGAGCGAAAAGTTTCTACCTTTTTCCAGCAGGATCGAACAACCATCACCAAGACTAGTCGTAAAGGTTTTTCTTGGCTCAAACACAAAAACAAACACAAAAAACACAATCAAAACAGCATTATGATGGTGTGGATGCAATAAAACAGAAATAAAAAGAAATTAATTCATTGGTTTGCCTCCCAACAAGCGCTATTGTTTAACGCCCTTAGCTAGGCATAAGGCGATAGAATCACGTATCGTCGTCTTTGGTGATCAAACCATAAGTGGCCCTCATCATGGATTCATAAGGCAATCTTATTTTCTTTCTAGGAAAGTGCTCCATGCCCTTCTTTAAAGGAAATTGAAATCTAATATTCCCTTCCTTCATATTAATGATAGCACCGATAGTCCTTAAGAAAGGTCTACCAAAAATAATAGGGCATGTAGGATTGCAATCAATGTCAAGCACAATGAAATCCACGGGTACATAGTTCCTATTTGCAATAATAAGAACTTCATTGATCCTTCCCATGGGTTTCTTGACAGCAGAATCCGCAAGATGCAAATTAAGAGAACACTCTTCAATATCATTATAACCAAGAACATCACATAAAGACTTTGGAATCGCGGAAACACTAGCACCCAAATCACATAAAGCATTGCATTCATAGTTTTTTATTTTGATTTTTATAGTAGATTCCCACTCATCATGAAGCTTTCTAGCAATAGAGCTTCCAATTCAAGTTTCTCTTCAAGAGATTTTATCATAGCTTCGACGATATGATCGGTAAAGGCCTTGTTTTGGCTGTAAGCGTGTGAGAGTTTAGCATGGATTGCATCAAGGAAATGCATTCAATCAAGGAGAAACTATCATAATTGAATTCCTTGAAATCGAAAGTAGTAATTTCATTACTACTCAAAGTTTTAATATCTTCTACTCCACTTCAATGCTTTTAGCATCAAGATAGATGGACTCCAAATCATTGGGGCGTTTTTCAACCAAAGTGGATTCATATCCAGCCCCATCATCATTAGGTTTGACACAAGAAAACAAAGATTCAATGGGAGTCACACCAAGCACTTTAAGATGTTCGTGATTCTTATCACGAGAACACGCCTTTTTAAGCCATTCATGTCTAGCATGAATGTGGGCTGTTCTTTCTTTGCTCTCACTCATGGAAACGCGCATAGCTTTCAAAGTTTCATCCATATTGATCTTGTGAGGAGCACATCTAACTTTCAAAGCATCAATATCACTAGACATTCTATCAACGCTCTTAGCCAAATCGTCAATTTTGAGTAGCTTTTCCCTCTATGGACGCATTGAAAAAAATTGCGAGCTGATAAACTCTTTGATATTACTCTCTAGATCAGAGGGTAATCTATTTTAATTTCCATCAGTATTGTTGTAGGAGTTGCCAAAGTTATTCGAGGAGTTACTAGGAAAAGGCCTAGGAACATAGTTTCCCCTAAAAGCATTGTCGTTGCCAAAATTATTCCCACCAACAAAATTAACGTCCAAGCTAGCGTTGCTACTCTCAATCAAAGAAGACAAGGGCATATCATTAGGATCTAAAGGAGCACTTCTAATAGCAACCAAATTCATTAACTCATCCATCTTAGCACTCAACGAGTTAATTTCTTCTATAGCGTGTACTTTCTTACTAGTAGGTGACCTTTCAATGTGCCACTGAGAGTAGTTCGTCATGATATTGTCTAAGAGTTTCGTGGCTTCTCCTAACGTGATTTCCATGAACGTTCCACCTAAGGCGGAGTCCAAGATATTTCTAGAAGCGAAATTCAGGCCACCGTATTAGATTTGTATAATCATCCAAAGACTCAAGCCATGAGCGGGACAATTTCTAATCATCAATTTCATTCTCTCCCAAGATTGTGCAACATGTTCATGATCAAGTTGCTTAAAATTCATGATATCATTACAGAGAGAGATAATATTAGCCGGCGGAAAATACTTGGATATATAAGCATCTTTGCACTTATCCCAAGAATCAATACTATTTTTGGGCAAAGACGAAAACCAAGTTTTTGCTCGATCTCGCAATGAGAAAGGAAAAAGCTTCAATTTAATCACATCATTATCCACATCTTTCTTCTTTTGCATATCGCAAAGCTCTATGAAGGTATTAAGATGGGATGCGGCATCTTCACTAGGAAGGCCGGAAAATTGCTCTTTCATAACAAGATTCAGCAAAGCGGCATTGATTTCGTATGACTCCGCACTAGTGGCGGGAGCAATCGGAGTACTAATAAAATCATTATTATTAGTATTCGAGAAGTCACAAAGTTTGGTGTTTTCAGTCATGATGACTTCGGCAAGCAAGCAAATACACAAGCGAACAAAGAGCAAGCGAGAAAAAGGGCGAACGAAAAGGCAAACGAAAAAGGCAAATTTGTGAAGTGGGGGAGAGAAAAACGAGAGGCAACTGGCAAACAAAGTAAATGCAAGAGATGAGTTTGCGACACTTACTTGGATGAGTTCTTGACTTGATCCTCCCCGACAACGGCGCCAGAAATCCTTCTGCTACGTCGACAGAAACCTTATGTCGTCTCTTGAGCTTGCGTTGGTTTTCCCTTGAAGAGGAAAGGGTGATGCAGCACAGGAGAAGTAAGTATTTCCCTCAGTTTGAGAACCAAGGTATAAATCCAGTAGGATAATCTCGTCAAGTCCAGAGTACGTGCACAAACACAAAGAGCTTGCACCCAACGCTATAAAGGGGTTGTCAATCCCTTCAAGATTGATTGCAAAGTGAGATCTGAAGGCGGAAAGTGCAACGAAGAAAAAGTGTAAGGCTGAAAATATGGTGTGGAGTAGACCCGGGGGCTATAGTGTTCACTAGAGGCTTCTCACAAAATAGCAAATATTACGGTGGGTGAACAAATTACTGTCAAGCAATTGATAGAACCGCGCAAAGTCATGACGATATCTAAGGCAATGATCATACATATAGGCATCACGTCCGAGACAAGTAGACTGATACTTTCTGCATCTACTACTATTACTCCACACATCGACCGCTATCCATCATGCATCTAGTGTATTGAGTTCATGACGAACAGAGTAACGCCTTAAGCAAGATGACATGATGTAGAGGGATAAACTCAAACCAACGATGAAAACCCCATCTTTTTACCCTTGATGGAAACAACATGATGCGTGCCTCGCTACCCCTTCTGTCACTGGGTGAGGTCACCGCACGGTATGAACCCAAAACCAAGCACTTCTCCCATTGCAAGAATCATAGATCTAGTTGGCCAAACAAGACCCACAACTCGAAGAGAATTACAAGGATATGAAATCATGCATAAGAGAGATCAGAAGAAACTCAAATAAGATTCATAGATAATCTGATCATAATTCCACAATTCATTGGATCTCGACAAACACACCGCGAAAGAAGATTACATCAGATAGATCTCCATGAAGAGCATGGAGAACTTTGTATTGAAGATCCAAGAGAGAGAAGAAGCCATCTAGCTACTAGCTATGAACCCGTAGGTTTATGGTGCACTACTCACGCATCATCGGAGAGGTCATGGTGTTGATGAAGAAGCCCTCCATATCCGAATCCCCCCTCCGGCAGGGCACCAGAACGTGCCCCAGATGGGATCTTGCGGAGACAGAAGCTTGCGGTGGCGGAAAAGTACTTTTGATGATCTCCTGATTTTTTTCTGGGATTTTAGGGAATTTACAGGTGAAAGACCTAGGGAAGAGGTGGCCCAAGGAGCCCACAGGCCTGGGAGGCGCGGGCCCCTTGGCTGCGGCTAGGGGGCTTGTGGGGTCCCTGGTGGCCCCCTGCCCTGATTCTCAGGATTCTTGATCTTCTTCTGTTTAGGAAAAAATGTTTTTGGCAGTTTCGTTCCGTTTGGACTCCGTTTAAAATCTTCCTCCGAAAGGGGTCAAAAACATGGAAAAAACAGGAACTGGCACTTGGCACTGAGTTAATAAGTTAGTCTCAAGAAAGATATAAAAGGCATACAAAACATCCAGAGTTTGACAAGATAATAGCATGAAACCATCAAAAATTATAGATACGTTGGAGATGTATCAGTTCCCCACTTTATTTTTTTGTTGTTTAATATTTTAAAATCACAACACAGAAATAAATTACTCTATAAAACTTCCGTGTTGTCTGCCTCGTAGCGCTTTCTTTAAAGCCATTAAGCTAGGCATATAGTGCTCAAGTAATTGATCCACCCGGACCCCAAGGTATATCAAAGCCAATTTTAATTAGCATTTATTTTTAATTTAGTAGTGAGCATAAAGTGATATATATATATATATATATATATATATATATATATCATGTAGCAACGAAGTATAACTATTTTCCTATGCATTGGCATTTCATAAATGAACAATTCATGCACATCGAGTAAAGGCCAATACATAACATAAGTAGTTTCTTATAATTTTATCGTATTGGAAACATAGAGAGGTGAAGATTTGGTTCCTCTCTCGTAATAATTGCAAGCAGGAGCAGCAAGCACATGCATATTATATCCATCGAAATCATCATGTGTAGTGGTAAACGTAACCCATCAATGTAATCCTTCATAAGTGCAAACTTCTCCCATATGGTGTAGTTGGGGGAATTCAAAAAGATAATAGGGCTATCACATATGGGTGCAATAACAACAATTTCATGCTTAACATAAGGAACTATAGCAAGTTCATCTCCGTAAGCATAATTCATATTGGCATCACGGCCACAAGCATAGCAAGCATCAAGTTCATCAAAAAGGGATATTTCAAACGAATCCAAGGGATCATAGCATTCATCCTTCGGTAAGCACGAAGGGAAATTAAACAATGCATGAGTTGAAGAGTTACTCTCATTAGAAGGTGGGCATGCGTAGCTAATCTGCTCTTCCTCCTTTTGTTCTTTGCTCTCCTCCTCATCTTTTTCATCTAATGAGCTCACACTTTCAGCAATTTCTTCTTCCATAGATTCCTGCAAAATATTAGTCTCGTCAAGGACAGCAGACATTCTCTCAATAAATTCATTAATATGAGCATTGTATTCATAATTCTCATAGCAATATTTAAGTATGGCAAAAAAATTAGATTTGTAAAGAATATCATACTTTCCAATCAAATAAGCAATTTCACAAGCACCCTTAAAAGCAAAAAATTCTTCTATTTGTTCCACATCATAATAATCATATAAACCATTAGCATAAGAAGCCAATGTTTCATTATCATTAAATTCACATTGAAAGGGAAGGTGTGAAGTCTCCATCTTAGAGCAACAAGTATAATCACACCTCAAGCATAAATTCCAAGCATACTAATGCAACATTTTAATTTGATCCCATAAGTGTTTCCCTTTTTGAGTTAAGCAATAATACCTAAAATACTCATGTTGATCCAACGTGTATCCCATCATCAAGTTCAATGGGGAATTCTCAGGATTATCAAAGTAGTATATAATGTTATCCACATAACCATCACCGTGGGTTTTAGGAGTTTCCCCATCTCCATGAGTGGCAAGTACAACTAATTTTTTTGGTGTTTCGTGTTCCATATCCATAAGTAAAGATATAAAACAACTAATAACAGAAAATAAAAATTACTTTGTGATAAAGAAAACAAGCATGCACGAGATTATCAACCACTACACACTATAGTTCCCCGGCAACGGGTCGAGAAAAAGGTCTTGATATCCCACAAGTGTAGGGATCATTTGTAGCCTTTTTCCATAAGTAAGAGTGTCGAACCCAACAAGGAGATAAAGGTAGAATAATATTCTATCAAGTTCTATCGACCACCGATACAACTCTACGCATGCTAATGCTTACTTTACCTAGAACAACTATGGAACTACTTTGCAGGAAAGAAACTAGAAGTACTTAGTAGGTGTAACAGATAGTTGTGTAAGAAAATAAAGAGCAAAAAAATAGAGTTAGGTACTGATGTCTGCTAGAACAACGTCGGTATTTCCCCAAAGAGGAAGGGATAATGCAGTATAGCCACAGTAGGTATTTCCCTCAGTGATGAGACCAAGGTTACCGAACCAGTAGGATAACCTCCTCACACCACGTAAACATCACTTGCACACAAATAACAAATACTCGCAACCCCACGTGTTAAAGGGGTTGTCAATCCCTTTCGGGTACGACACCTCAAGATAGGCAAATAACGTGAGGTAAAAGTGGTAGCTAGAATAAATAGATTGCGGAACAAATAAATTGCAGCAACGTAATTTTGTATTTTTGGTTTCATAGATCTGAAAATAAAAGCAAAGGAAAATAGATCGCAAAGGCAAATATGATGAAAAGAGACCCGGGGGTCGTAGATTTCACTAGTGGCATCTCTAGAGAAAAATAGCAAATGGTGGGAAAACAATTACTGTTGGGAAATTGATTGAACTTCAAATAATCATGACGATATCCAGGCAATGACCATTATATAGGCATCATGTCCAAGATTAGTAGACCGACTCCTGCCTGCATCTACTACTATTACTCCACACATCGACCGCTATCCAGCATGCGTCGAGTGTATTAAGTTCATGGGAAAAAGGAGTAATGCAATAAGAACGATGACATGATGTAGACAAAATCTATTTCTGTAGAAATAGACCCCATCTTGTTATCCTTAATAGCAACGATACATACGTGTCATTTCCCTTTATGTCACTGGGAACAAGCACCGTAAGATCGAACCCATCACAAAGCACCTCTTCCCATTGCAAGATAAATAGATCAAGTTGGCCAATCAAAACCCAAATATCGAATAAGAAATATGAGGTTATAATCAATCACACATATAAGAGATCAAATAAGACTCAAATAACTTTCATGGATAAAAACATAGTTCTGACCATAAACTCAAAGTTCATCAGATCCCAACAAACACACTGCAAAAAGACTTACATCATATGGATCTCCAAGAGACCATTGTATTGATAATCAAGAGAGAGAGAGAGAGGAAGCCATCTAACTACTAACTACGGACCCATAGGTCTACAAAGAACTACTCATGCATCATCGGAGAGGCACCAATGGACATGATGAACCGCTCCATGATGGTGTCTAGATTAGATCTGGTGTTTCTGGATTCTGCGGCGTCTGGAATTGATTTTCGTCCCGCTCTTTAGGGTTTTAGGAATATTTGGGTATTTATAGAGCAAAGAGGTGATGCGGGAGGCTAACGAGGAGAGCACTAACCAGCGGGGCACGCGTGGGCCCCCAAGCGCGCCCTGGTGGGTTGTGCTCCCATTGGAGCTCCCCTCAGTTGCGTTCCTGGACCACTGGATGTCTTTTGGCCCAAAAAAATCCACTAAATGTTTCGCTGCATTTGGACTCCTTTTGATATTGATTTCCTGCGATGTAAAAAACATGCATAAAACAACAACTGGCACTCGGCACTATGTCAATAGGTTAGTACCAAAAAATAATATAAAATGATTGTAAAACATCCAAAAATGATAATATAACAGCATAGAACAATAAAAAATTATAGATACGTTGGATGCGTATCACCATCCCCAAGCTTAATTCCTGCTCGTCCTCGAGTAGGTAAATGATAAAAACAGAATTTTTGATGTGGAATGTTGCCTAAGATGTTCATCACATTTATTTTCTTTATAGCATGGACATTTGGACTTTTATATGGTTCGAAGCAATAGTCTAGTTTTGACATGAAGACTTTAATACTCAACCATACCAACAAGCAACCATGTCTTTCAAAATATCAACACTAAAGAAAGTTATCCCTAGCCCATTATGCTCAATCATTGATCCATTCATGAAACACACTCGAATATTAGCTACACGCAATGCTTAAATACGATCATAGTGCCCCTTAGTTGGTGCTTTATGAGAGAAGATGGAGACTCAAATTCAAAATAAAAATTGCATAAGTAAAAGAAAGGCCCTTCGCAGAGGGAAGTAGGGATTTGTAGAGGTGCCAGAGCTCAAAGCAAAAATTGAGAGATAAAAACATTTTGGGAGGCATACTTTTCCCACCAACGAAAATGACTTAGAGCTCCCAACACTTTCCATGCTAGATACATCATATGCGGTTCCCAAACAGAAAATAAAGTTTATTCCTTTTTCCACCATTACTTTCACTTTCCATGGCTTGTCCGTATCCACGGGTGCCCTCCATACCAACACTTTCCAAGGAATTTTATTATGTGACAACAAAAAGTAAATTCATTTTTTTCCATTTCGGGATTGGGAATCCCTAATACCTTTGATGTAGTCTCGTGCAATGACGAGTGAATAAACACTCATCGTGAGAATAACACATCTAGCATGGAAAATATTGGCCACCCCTCACCGCCTCGCGAGCGGTAGAGCAGACAAAAGAGAAATTTATTTTGAAAATTAGAATGGCACATGCAAATTTGCTTAGAACGTCATGGAAATACCGCATATAGGTAGGTATAGTGGACTCATATGGAAAAACTGGTTTAAAGGGTTTTGGATGCACAAGTAGTGATCATATTTAGTGCAAAATGAAGGCTAGCAAAAAAAATCAGAAGCGACCAACCAAGAAAAAAAAAATCTCATACCCAAGCATTAAGCATAAGTAACACCAAATAATGCACCACAAGTAGGATATAAATTTCATTGCATAACTATTGACTTTCGTGCTTGCATAGGGAATCACAAACCTTAACATCAATATTCTTATTAAAGCACAATTACTCGTCAACATGACTCACATATCATATCGTCATATCTCAAAACCATTACTAATCATCAAGTTTATTTTGTCCAATGATCTTCATGAATTTTTTTATTATATCCTCCTTGGATATCTATCACTTTGGGACTATTTTCATATGTTGCTTTTGATAAGCTCAAACAAATTTAAGTGAAGAACATAAGCATAATTTTTCTTTCTCTCAAAATAATCTAAGTGAAGCAAAAGAGAATTTCTTAAAAAATTTACTAACTCCCAAATAAATCTAAGTGAAGTATGAGAGCATTTCTTCAAAAATAACAAAGCACACCATGCTCAAAAAGATATAAGTGAAGTACTAGAGAAAATCCATCGCTCTAAAAATTTAAGTGAAGCATAGGAGCAAGCATAGCATATTTTTTGGCTCTCTCAAAAAGGTGTGTCCAGCAAGGATTTAAGACTTAAAACACAAAGAAAAACAAACAAGGACTCATATCATACAAGAGGCTCCAAGCAAAACTCATAATATGTGACGAATAAAAATATAGTTTCAAGTAAAATACCAATGGTTGTTAGAAGAAAGAGGGGATGCCACTCGGGGGCATCCCCAAGATTAGTTGCTTTCCACTTCTTGAATATTATCTTGGTGTGCCACGAACATCCCCAAGCTTAGCCTTTTGCTAATCCGTATTCCTTCATCCATCGAAGATCACCCAAAACTTAAAAACTTCAATCACATAAAACTCAACAAAACCGTCGCGAGATTCGTTAGTATAAGAAAGCAAACCACTACTATAATTACTGTTGAAAACCTATTCATATTTTGTTTTTGCATTATATATAATGTATTCCAACTTTTCTATGGCAAAAACGCATCAAAGGAAACCATAGAATCATCGAAACAAGCACACAACACAAAGACAATGGAATCTGTCAAAAACAGAACAATATGTAGGAATCTGACTACTTCGAATACTTCTATAGCTCCAAATATTCTGAAAAATTAGTAAGATGTGAATAATTTGTTTATTAATCTTGTGCAAAAAGAATCATCTCAAAATCGCTCTTCTGTTAAAACCTAAAAACAATTTCATGAGCGCAAAGGTTTCTGTTTTTCAGCAAGATCAAATCAACTTTGACCCAAATCATTCCAAAGGCCTTGCTTTGCACAAACAATAATTTAAACCACAAAAACACATATAACCAGAGGTATAATTGTTTATTTTATTGAAAACGTTAAGAAAACCAAAAAGCAAAAAGATACAAGATGGGTTGCCTCCCAACAAGCGCCATCATTTTACGCCCCTAGCTAGGCATAACGCGTAGGATCTAAGTGTTGTCATCTTTATCCTTCAATTCTTTGATCGAACACTTTGCATATAAATTCTCAACAACAAAACTTATAGGCATGAGATTGGATAACTTATTTTTGCAAAAAGGGTCTCTTATGACTTCAATAAAATTGGATGGATACTAATCATCTTAAGATCTCCTTTATCATTGCTAGAAGTTGCAGCCTTGCTTTTAGTGGCTTGAGTGGTCTTACTTATTTTTACGGGAGTTTTAGCGGAAGAAAAAGTCGTACCTAGATTAGAATTAATTTCTTCCAGTTTATCAATCCTAGACGAGCTTTCTTCGATTCTTTAATGAATTATACTATTCTTTTCTTTTAACAACTTGAAAACGTCTGCCGCTTTTGACCCAATTTTAGTAGCATAGCTTTGCATTTTCCTATCCATTTTTTCAATATGTTCCTCGGTAAGAATTTTCCTTTCGATAGCACCTAGTCTTTTCATAACATGCTCAAGGGTAAAGATTGTTTCATTAATCATGAGAGGGGGTGAACCCACTAAATTTCCCAAAGCATTAAAAGCATCAACAGAAGGACACATCAAGAATTTTACACCGGTAATCGTATCAAGGACGAATCTACACCAAGTGGTGATGCCCACAAAAAAACAATGAAGAATAACAACGGTAGATTGCTTACGGATAGATCTATTATGAGCATTGCAAATCCTATACCAAGCATCTTTAAAGTCCTACCCTCCCCTTTGTTTAAAGTTAAGAACCTCGTTCTCGAGGGTGTATGCAATAGAGGAAGATCTATCCATCACAACAAAAAGTGGTAGAAAAAATTGCACACAAAAACAGATTTGACGAGAAAACGGCGAATGAAAAAGAGGGCGAATAAAATGGCAAATTTTTGTGAAGTGGGGGAGAAGAAAAGAAGAGACTAAAGACAAATAATGTAAATTGCGAGGAGATAACATTTTTTATTAGGAACCTGGTTGATGTTGAAAATCCCCCCCAACAACGGCGCCAGAAATTGGCACGTTGGCGGGAGACTATCTTGACTTGATCTTCCCTGGCAACGACTCTACAAATTCCTTTCGATGTATGCTAGAACTACGTCGGTATTTCCCCAAAGAGGAAGGGATGATGCACTATAGCAACGGTAGGTATTTCCCTCAGTGATGAGACCGAGGTTATCGAACCAATAAGAGAACCTCCTCACACCACGTAAACAGCACCTGCACACAAAAAACAAATACTCGCAACCCGACGTGTTAAAGGGGTTGTCAATCCCTTTCGGGTATGATGCCTCAAGATAGGCAAATAATGTGAGGTAAAAGTGGTAGATAGGATAAATAGATCACGGAACAAATAAGTTGCAGCAAGGTTTTTTTGTATTTCTGGTTTAATATATCTGAAAATAAAAGCAAAGGAAAATAGATCGCAAAGGCAAATATGATGAAAAGAGACCCGGGGGCCGTAGGTTTCACTAGTGGCTTCTCTCTACAAAAATAGCAAACGGTGGGAAACCAATTACTGTTGGGCAATTGATTGAACTTAAAATAATCATGACGATATCTAGGCAATGATCATTATATATGCATCACGTCCAAGATTAGTAGACCGACTCTTACCTCCATCTACTACTATTACTCCACATATCGACCGCTATCCAGCATGCATCTAGTGTATTAAGTTCATGGAAAAACGGAGTAGTGCAATAAGAACGATGACATGATGTAGACAAGATCTATTTATGTAGAAATAGACCCCTTGTTATGCTTAATAGCAACGATACATACGTGTCGTTTCCCTTTCTGTCACTGGGGTCAAGCACCGTAAGATTGAACCCCTCACAAAGCACCTCTTCCCATTGCAAAATAAATAGATCAAGTTGGCCAAACAAAACCCAAATTTCGGAGAAGAAATACGAGGCTATAATCAATCACGCATATAAGAGATCAAAGAAGACTCAAATAACTTTCATGGATAAAAACATAGATTTGATCATAAACTCAAAGTTCATCGGATCCCAACAAACAAACCGCAAAAAGACTTACATGATATGGATCTATAAGAGACCGTTGTATTGATAATCAAGAGTGAGAGAGGAAGCCATCTACCTACTAACTACGAACCCATAGGTCTACAAAGAACTACTCACGCGCATCATTGGAGAGGCACCAATGGACATGATGAACCCCTCCGTGATGGTGTCTAGATTGGACCTGGTGTTTCTAGACTCTGCGGCGGCCGGAATTGATTTTTGCCCCCCCCCCCTTTAGGGTTTCTGGAATATTGGGGGTATTTGTAGAGCACAGAGGCGGTGCGGCAGGCCAACGAGGAGGGCACAACCCACGGGGTGCACGCGCCCTGGTGGGTTGTGCTCCCATCGAAGCTCCCCTTAGGTGCGTTCCTGGCCCAAAAATCCACAAAAAGTTTCGTTGCGTTTGGACTCCGTTTGGTATTGATCTCCTGCGATGTAAAAAACATGCAGAAAACAGCAACTGGCATTGGGCACTATGTCAATAGGTTAGTACCAAAAAATGATATAAAATGACTCTAAAATGATTGTAAAACGTCAAAGACTGATAATATAACAGCAAGGAACAATCAAAAATTACGGATATGTTGGATACGTACCACGTACCGGTTTTTAGATGAATCTTTATTTACTTAGTTGTTTAGTAGAAAAAAAATTGTGTAACGCAAGAGAATGATTGTCCATAGGCAATTGAGTATAACATGATAGATACTTAGCATATGCAATGAGGGAGAGGCATACACTAATACACCTTCCATACTTGGATCATATGCACTTGTGATTGGCCCTCTAGCAAGCATCTGAAACTACTAGAAATAATTAAGGTTAATCCAACCATATAATTAAACATGATGTCCTTTTTACTCCCATACGCACACAACTCCCTTACTCGGATGTAAGCTTCTGTCACTCTAGCCACCCACTATAAGCGAATCATGAACATATTGCAAACCCTCCAGCGTTAATCCTTCATATGTGCGCTTCATGGAAGGCACCTTAGGATAGCACCATATCAAAACACAACTCATATCAATAACATCATATCACAATTAACCAGTACGACAAAATAAATCTACTCAAACATCATAGTATAGCCACACCTCATTGGATAATAATATATAGCATTAAGCACCATGTTTAAGTAGAGATTATAGCGGGGAAGAGAGGTTTTACACCGCTGCATAGCGGAGGAGAGAGTTGGTGGTGATGACTGATGACCCACAAGTATAGGGGATCAATCGTAGTCCTTTCGATAACTAAGAGTGTCGAACCCAACGAGGAGCAGAAGGATCTGACAAGTGGTTTTCAGCAAGGAAAAATCTGCACGCACTGAAATTGTCGGTAACAAATGATTGTGTGGTGAGATGATTCGTAGCAAGCAACAAGTAACAAAAGTAGCAACGGTGCAGCAAAGTGGACCAATCCCTTTTGTAGCAAGGGACAAACCTGGACAAAGTCTTATAGGAGGAAAAACGCTCCCGAGGACACACGGGAATTTCTGTCATGCTAGTTTCATCATGTTCATATGATTTGCGTTCGTTACTTTGATAGTTTGATATGTGGGTGGACCGGCGCTTGGGTACTGACCTTACTTGGACAAGCATCCCACTTATGATTAACACCTCTCGCAAGCATCCGCAACTACAAAAGAAGAATTAAGACAAAGTCTAACCATAGCATTAAACTAGTGGATCCAAATCAGCCCCTTACGAAGCAACGCATAAACTAGGGTTTAAGCTTCTGTCACTCTAGCAACCCATCATCTACTTACTACTTCCCAATGCCTTCCTCTAGGCCCAAATAATGGTGAAGTGTTATGTAGTCGACGTTCACATAACAACACTAGAGGAAAAACAACATACAACATATCAAATTACCGAACGGATACCTAATTCACATGACTACTATTAGCATGACTTATCCCATGTCCTCAGGAACAAAAGTAACTACTCACAAAGCATAATCATATTCATGACCAGAGAGGTAATGAGTAGCATCAAGGATCTGAACATAAACTCTTCCACCAAATAATCCAACTAGCATCAACTACAAAGAGTAATCAACACTACTAGCAACCTTACAAGTACCAATCGCAGTCGCGAGACGGAGATTGGTTACAAGTGATGAACTAGGGTTTGGAGATGAGATGGTGCTGATGAAGATGTTGATGGTGATGAGTCCCCTCCGATGAGAGGAGTGTTGGTGATGACGATGGCTATGATCTCCCCCTCCGGGAGGGAAGTTTCCCTGGCAGGATCGTCCTGCCGGTGGTCTAGATTGGTTTTGGTCAAGTTCCGCCTTGTGGGCAAGTGGGCCTGTGGGCTTGTTGGTGATGACGAAACCCTTCATATATCAAAAGAGGGGGGCAAGTGGGCCTGCAGGGTGCCCACAAGCCCTCATGGCGCGACCTGGGGGTGGCCCCGCCGTGCAGGCTTATGGCCACCTGCACGCCCCCCTCTGGCACTTCTTCGGCCCAGTATTTTTGATAAATCGGGAAAAAATCCTCGTTGATTTTTACGGCGTTTGGAGTTGCGCAGAATAGGTATCTCAACTTTTCTCCACTTTCAGGCCAGAATTCAAGTTGCCAGCATTCTCCATCTTCATGTAAACCTTGCAAAATAAGAGAAAAGGCATAAGAATTGTACCGTCAAGTGAAATAACAGCCAAAGAAGCGATAAATATCAACATGAAAACATGATGCAAAATGGACGTATCAACTCCCCCAAGCTTAGACCTTGCTTGTCCTCAAGCGAAAGCCTAGCTCAATAAATATGTCCACATGTTTAGGAAGAGAGGTGTCGACAAAACAAGATACGAACATGCATGCATCATCATCATGATGAGTACAGCAATACCACCATATATCTCTCATGCTAAAGTGATAATTCCTTCACAAAGTAAAGCATGGATCAAGAACCTTACTGAGAAGTAACAACCGATAGCCTTTAGTCATTGAAGCAATTGCAATTTATCATAACATCCGAAAGAGTCAAATAAGAGCTTGTAAAGCAAATCCACATACTCAATCATTCTTTCGTTCTCTACAATTGCTACAACTCACGTGGTACTCATGAGATCAAAGTTTCAGCTGGACACAGAGAAAGATAGGGGCTTAGAGTTTTGCCTCCCAACTGCTTACCTCAAGGGTAATGTCAACAATAATAATTCATGAATGCCTACCTCCAAGTTGACATATGAATATAGATCTTTCCCATGCATATGACGTTAGCCAAGATAAAGGCGAGACAAGGAATTGGTGAAGATCACCATGACTCTTTCAAGGGCAAAAAGTAAAGGTACAAGATAGGCCCTTCGCAGAGGGAAGCAGTGGTTGTCATGCACTTTAGAAGTTTGGATGCGTGTCCTCTTAGTGCGGAGGAACGTCACTTTATATTGCCTCCTATGATAAAGAACTTTATTATGCAGTTTGTCGCTTTTATGTCTTCCTCATCACAGGTTCGTATAAAGCTTATTTTCCACACACTAATAGATCATACATATTAGAGAGCAATTTTTATTGCTTGCACCGATGACAACTTACTTGAGGGATATTATTCAATCCATAGGTAGGTATGGTGAACTCACATGGAAAAACTAGGTTGATGGTTTATGGATGCACAAGTAGTATCTCTACTTGGTGCAGGAGTTTTGGCTAATCTGAGGTGGAAGCAATCATCACATGCTAAGGGATCTCTAATCATATAACATTGTTCAGAGCCAAGCAAACACAATTCATTATGTTGTCTTCCTTGTCCAACATCTACTTCTAAGCACGCAATAGTTTAGTGAGTGTTTACAATCATAGATGGTGTGAGAGATGATATATTTATATGTGAACCTCTCCTTCTTTATCACTTCCTATTAATTGCAACAATGACCAAGGTCTACATTTGCCTACCCTCAACAAGTTTCAATCCTCATTATTTTTATATGTGAAGCCATCACTTCCCATAAGATCATTACATGATCTTTCATGCTTTTGTTCTATTCTCACTCTATTGATCATGGCAAGAGGCAAACCCCTTCAACTAAGACACTCTTTATTATATGGCTCACGAGCAAGAATACATCGGGGGTGACACAAAGCAAAACTCAAGACTAAAACACTAAGACTTTTAATCTACTAGAGAAAAATAAAACTGAAAAGGAAAACTAAAACATAGGTAAAGGCAAAATATGTGATGGTGATACGATACCGGGGCAACTCCCCCAAGCTTGGCACAAGCCAAGGGGATTGCCCATACGAATGCTCGGTTGTCTTCCTTTGGCGGCGATGGTGGAGTTGTTGCAACATGAGTTTCATCCTCCGTCTTCCAAGGCATAGGTGCTCCATCATGGAAAGATGAACGAGTCTCCGGAATCCTCAAATCTGCAGCCAACCGTATTGATTTAAATCTATACTCATACTCACAGTTTTGGTTTTGCAGGTCATAGATCTGGCCCTGGAGTTGATCAATCCTATCATAGAGCCTGGAGAGATGCTTCCCAATGTCATTGGCATCAATCTTGCGCTTGTTGGTGAACTCCATGATCATCATGTTGTTGGCGTTGAGTCCACGCTCCACCATCCCTTGGCACTTGAAGACTTGTTGCTCCAGTGCTTCGAGCCTCATCTCCACACTTCCGGTCTTCCTAGGCCCCTCAACATCACGGATGTGCAACATCCCCTCACGCATCTCGATAGATTGAGGGTGTTGCAGCACTCCCGTGAGGTAGGGATTGATGACCTTCTCGAAGATCTTGTCCTTAGGAGCTTTTGGGTAAGTCATGGCGATCTAGATCTGCAACAGAAACAAGCTCGAAACGAAAAACAGAGGAAATCTGCATGATGCAGGGGTCAGACCAAACGGGAGTATATATAATGATTTTTTCAGACCAGAAGGAGTACCCCGCACGAAAACGGAGTCCGGGAGGCGCACGAGGTGGCCACAAGCCCTCAAGGCGCGGCCAGGGGGTGGGCCCGTGCCGTGCAGGCTTGTTGCCTCCTCGCGCACTTTCCGTACTACTTCCAATTTTTGTATTTTTTCAAATATTCCAAAACGGAGAAAATATCCTACTGGAAAAGTTTTGGACTCTGTTTTCTTGCCGAATCACATACCTCTTCGTTTTCGGAGTCTGAAACACGCTGATAAACATCCCTTAGGTATTCCTCCGGAGTTATGGTATTGATAATATTGCTTTCAACATTTATGGGAGTACCTGAGATATAATGCTTGATTCTTTGCCCATTTACCACTCTCGGACAATTACCTTCCGTGTTGTTGATCTTGATAGCACCGGAACGATATACTTCCTCAACAACATAGGGACCTTCACATTTAGAGAGAAGTTTGCCTGCAAAGAATCTTAAACCAGAATTATATAGCAAGACATAATCACCTACATTGAACTCATGCTTTTGTATCCTCTTATCATGCCACCTCTTGACCTTCTGTTTGAACAGCTTGGCATTCTCATATGCCTGAGTTCTCCACTCATCAAGCGAGCTAATATCAAATAACCTCTTCTCATTGGCAAGTTTGAAATCAAAGTTGAGCTCTTTGATTGCCCAATAAGCTTTATGCTCTAGCTCAAGAGGTAAATGACATGCTTTACCGTACACCATTTTGTACGGAGACATGCCCATGGGATTCTTATAGGCAGTTCTATAAGCCCACAGTGCATCATCGAGCTTCTTAGACCAATTCTTTCTAGACCTGTTGACAGTCTTTTGCAGAATCAGTTTAATCTCTCTATTACTTAGCTCTACTTGACCACTAGACTGAGGGTGATAGGGAGACGCAATTCTATGGTTGACATCGTACTTAGCAAGCGTTTTACGGAAAGCACCATGTATGAAGTGTGAACCACCGTCGGTCATTAGATATCTAGGGACTCCAAATCTAGGGAAGATAACTTCTTTCAGCATCCTGATAGAGGTGTTGTGATCAGCACTACTAGTGGGGATAGCTTCTACCCACTTAGTAACGTAATCAACAGCAACTAGGATATGAGTATACCCATTGGATTTTGGAAAAGGTCCCATGTAATCAAAGCCCAGACATCAAATGGTCCAATGACAAGTGAATAGTTCATAGGCATTTCCTGACGTTTGCTAATATTACCTATTCTTTGACATTCGTCACAAGACAAGACAAACTTACGGGCATCCTTGAAGAGAGTGGGCCAATAGAAACCTAATTGCAATACCTTGTGTGCAGTTCTATCTCCCGCATGGTGTCCTCCGTAGGCCTCGGAGTGACACTTCTGTAGGATCTGTCCCTGTTCATGTTCAGGTACACAACGTCTAATGACACCATCCACTCCTTCCTTATAAAGGTGAGGATCATCCCAAAAGTAATGTCTCATGTCAAAGAAGAATTTCTTCTTTTGCTGGTACGTGAAACTAGGTGGTATATATTTGGCAACGATATAGTTTGCATAATCAGCATACCACGGTGCACTACGTGAAGCATTGATGACATTCAATTGCTCATCGGGAAATCTATCATCAATAGGTTGTGGGTCATCAAGAACGTTCTCCAACCTAGACAAGTTATTTGCTACTGGGTTATCAGCACCCTTTCTGTCAACAACGTGCAAATCAAATTCTTGTAGCAAGAGAACCCATCTGATAAGTCTAGCTTTAGTGTCCTTCTTCTCCATGAGGTATTTAATAGCAGCATGATCAGTGTGAATAGTGACTTTGGAGTCAACTATGTAAGAACTAAACTTTTCACATGCAAACATGACTGCTAAAAACTCCTTCTCCATAGTAGCATAATTTCTCTGGGCACTGTCTAGAGTTTTACTAGCGTAGTGAATAACATTCAACTTCTTATCAACTCTTTGCCCTAGAACAACACCAACAGCATAATCACTAGCATCACACATGATCTCGAAAGGTAAGTTCCAATCAGGTGGTTGAACAATAGGTGCAGTTATCAAAGCCCTCTTAAGTATTTTGAAGGCTTCCTCACAATCATCATCAAAAACAAAAGGAATATCCTTTTGCAAGAGATTGGTAAGAGGCCTAGAAATCTTAGAGAAGTCTCTAATGAACCTTCTATAGAAACCAGCATGACCAAGGAAACTTCTTATACCTTTGATATCTGTGGGGTATGGCATTTTCTCTATTGCATCAACCTTAGCCTTATCGGCTTCAATACCTCTTTCAGAAATTTTATGTCCTAAGACGATGCCTTCATTAACCATAAAGTGGCACTTCTCCCACTTCAAGACAAGATTGGTGTATTTACATCTCTGTAAGACTCGATCAAGGTTGCTGAGGCAATCATCAAAGGAAGACCCGTAAACGGAGAAGTCATCCATGAAAACCTCGACAATCTTTTCACAAAAGTCAGAGAATATAGCCATCATACATCTTTGAAAAGTGGCAGGTGCATTACATAAGCCAAAAGGCATACTTCTATAAGCAAAGGTACCGAAAGGACAGGTGAAAGTGGTTTTCTCCTGATCAGATTGTGCAACTGGTATTTTGGAGAAACCAGAATAACTGTCTAGAAAGCAGAAGTGTGTGTGTTTGGACAGTCTTTCTACCATTTGGTCGATAAAAGGCAAAGGGTAATGATCTTTCCTATTGGCTTTATCCAATTTCCTAAAATCGATCACCATCCTATAGCCAGTAATAATCCTTTGTGGGATCAATTCATCCTTATCATTAGGGACAAAGGTAATGCCTCCCTTCTTAGGGACGCAATGCACCGGACTCACCCAATAACTATGAGCAACAGGATAGATAATACCCGCTTCCAGAAGCTTTAGGATTTCTTTTCTTACTACTTCTTTCATCTTAGGATTTAATCTCCTTTGATGATCAGCAACTGGTTTGTAATCAGGATCAGTTTTAATTTTGTGCTGGCATAGGGTAGGACTAATGCCCTTAAGATCATCAAGAGTATATCCAATAGTAGCACGGTGCTTCCTCAAAGTTTTTAGTAACTTCTTTTCTTCATGCTCTGAGAGGCTAGCACTAATAATAACAGGATATATCTCCTTTTAATCAAGATAGCCATACTTAAGAGTATCAGGAAACTATTTAGGCTCGAACACAGGATCACCCTTTGGTGGGGGTGGATCCCCAAGCAGTTCAACAGGCAAGTTATTCTTAAGAATATGATATTGTTCTAAGACAACTCTATCTATCTCATCCCTTTCATCCATATGCATATGATTTTCATGCTCAAGCAAGTATTGCTCTAAGGGATCAGTAGGAGGCACGGAAATAGAAGCTTAGGCAATAGTTTCATCCCTACTAGGCAACTCCTTTTCATGAGGTTGTCTACCAAACTTAGAGAAATTGAACTCATGTGACACACCTTCAAAGCCAACAGTGACAGTTTGCTTCTCACAATCAATATGAGCATTGACAGTATTGAAGAAGGGTCTGCCAAATATGATGGGAGGCAATAGTTTCATCCCTACTAGGCAACTCCTTTTCATGAGGTTGTCTACCAAACTTAGAGAAATTGAACTCATGTGACACACCTTCAAAGCCAACAGTGACAGTTTGCTTCTCACAATCAATATGAGCATTGACAGTATTGAGGAAGGGTCTGCCAAATATGATGGGACAGAAGCTATCTTGTGCGGTAGCAAGAACGAGGAAATCAGCAGGATACTTCGTTTTACCACACAAGACTTCAACATCCCTAACAATTCCCAAAGGGAAGATAGTATCTCTATTGGCAAGCTGAATAGTGACATCAATAGGTTCTATCTCAATAGGTGCAATCTCATCTTTGATTTCATCGTATAAGGATTGAGGTATTGCACTAACACTAGCACCCACGTCACATAAGCCATGATAACAATGATCTCCTATCTTAACAGAAACCACAGGCATGCCAACAACAGGCCTATGTTTGTCTCTAACGTGAGGTTTAGCAATTCTAGCAGCATCTTCACGGAAGTGAATATTATGTCCCTCAACTTCTTCAGACAGAAGATCTTTGATAATAGCAATACTAGGTTCAACTCTAATTTGCTCAGGGGGTGTAGGTGTTCTAATGAAGCCTCTACGTATCACAGTTGAAGCTTTAGAATGATCCTTTATCCTAATAGGGAAAGGTGGTTTCTCAATGTAAGCACTGGGAACAAGAGGATCATTATAGGAAATGACTTTCTCTACAACTGGAGTGGGTTTAACTACATTGACTTCTAAAGGAGGATGATATTTAAACCACTTCTCTTTGGGGAGATCAATATGAGCAGCAAATGATTCACACAATGAAGCTACTATCTCAGAGTCAAGTCCATACTTAGCGCTAAAATCACTAAAGGTATTTGTCGCAACAAAGGATTTAACGCAATCAGACGTAAAATTCATACTTGACTCCTTACCTTCTTCAAGCTCCCAATCTTCAGAGTTGCGTTTAATTCTCTCCAATAAATTCCATTTGAAGTCAATATCTCTCTTCATAAAAGAACCGGTACAAGAAGTGTCAAGCATGGTGCGATCATCATGAGAAAGCCGAGGATAGAAGTTCTGAATGATAATTTCTCTCGAGAGCTCATGATTGGGGCATGAATATAGAATTGATTTAAGCCTCCCCCAAGCTTGAGAGATGCTTTCTCTGTCACGGGGCCAAAAATTATAAATATAATTCTGATCACGATGTACTAAATGCATAGGATAAAACTTTTGATGGAATTCCAATAATTGTAGTCCCATGATCCAGTATCATCACATAGCCTATACCATGTCAACGCCTTATCCTTCAATGATAAAGGAAAGACCTTCTTCTTGACATCATCCTTGGGCACACCTGCAAGCTTAAATAAACCACAAACTTCATCTACATAGATCAGATGCAAGTCTGGATGTGATGTTCCATCTCCTGTAAAAGAATTAGCCAGCGGTTTCTCAAGCATACCCAAAGGAAATTCAAAGAAAATATTTTCAGTAGGTGCAGCAGGTTGAGGAGCAACTATTTGTGCTTCCGTTCGAGGTGAAAATACCCCGAACAAGCCCCTCAAAGGACTAGTATCCATAGTGACAAGTGACAATAAATTTCAGCACACTATATGAATGTTTCCTTACCAAGTTCCACTTACCAAAGGCGCTTCACTCCTCGGCAACGGCGCCGTAAAAAAGTCTTGGCAACCCACAAGTATAGAGGATCAATCGTAGTCCTTTCGATAAGTAAGAGTGTCGAACCCAACGAGGAGCAGAAGGATCTGACAAGTGGTTTTCAGCAAGGAAAAATCTGCACGCACTGAAATTGTCGGTAACAAATGATTGTGTGGTGAGATGATTCGTAGCAAGCAACAAGTAACAAAAGTAGCAACGGTGCAGCAAAGTGTCCCAATCCCTTTTGTAGCAAGGGACAAGCCTGGACAAAGTCTTATAGGAGGAAAAACGCTCCCGAGGACTCACAGGAATTTCTGTCATGCTAGTTTCATCATGTTCATATGATTCGCGTTCGTTACTTTGATAGTTTGATATGTGGGTGGACCGGCGCTTGGGTACTGCCCTTACTTGGACAAGCATCCCACTTATGATTAACCCCTCTCGCAAGCATCCGCAACTACGAAAGAAGAATTAAGACAAAGTCTAACCATAACATTAAACTAGTGGATCCAAATCAGTCCCTTACGAAGCAACGCATAAACTAGGGTTTAAGCTTCTGTCACTCTAGCAACCCATCATCTACTTACTACTTCCCAATGCTTTCCTCTAGGCCCAAATAATGGTGAAGTGTTATGTAGTCGACGTTCACATAACACCACTAGAGGAAAAACAACATACAACATATCAAATTACCGAACGAATACCAAATTCACATGACTACTATTAGCAAGACTTATCCCATGTCCTCAGGAACAAAAGTAACTACTCACAAAGCATAATCATATTCATGACCAGAGAGGTAATGAGTAGCATCAAGGATCTGAACATAAAATCTTCCACCAAATAATCCAACTAGCATCAACTACAAAGAGTAATCAACAGTACTAGCAACCTTACAAGTACCAATCGGAGTCACGAGACGGAGATTGGTTACAAGTGATGAACTAGGGTTTGGAGATGAGATGGTGCTAATGAAGATGTTGATGGTGATGAGTCCTCTCCGATGAGAGGAGTGTTGGTGATGACGATGGCGACGGTTTCCCCCTCCAGGAGGGAAGTTTCCCCGGCAGGATCGTCCTGCCGGAGCTCTAGATTGGTTTTGGTCAAGTTCCGCCTCGTGGCGGCGGTGAATCCACGAAAAAGCTCCTCCTTGGTTTTTTTCTAGACGAAACCCTTCATATAGAAAAAGAGGGGGCAAGTGGGCCTGCAGGGTGCTCACAAGCCCTCATGGCGCGGCCAGGGGGTGGCCCCGCCGTGCAGGCTTGTGGCCACCTGCACGCCCCCCTCTGGCATTTCTTCGGCCCAGTATTTTTGATAAATCGGGAAAAAAATCCTCGTTGATTTTTACGGTGTTTGGAGTTGCGCAAAATTGGTATCTCAACTTTGCTCCACTTTCAGGCCAGAATTCCAGTTGTCCGCATTCTCCCTCTTCATGTAAACCTTGCAAAATAAGAGATAAAAGGCATAAGAATTGTACCGTGAAGTGAAATAACAGCCAAAGAAGGGATAAATATGAACATGAAAACATGATGCAAAATGGACGTATCAACGACGACGAAGTTGTTAGTGTATATCACCATCACGATGGTTGCCCCGACGGCGCTTGATACGCCCCAAACGTATCTATAATTTCTGCTTGTTCCATGATCTTTTGGGTGACATTGTTAAATGTTTTACTACACTGTTATATCTTTTTACACATATTTGGACTAACCTACTAACTCAGTGCACCCTGTGCCAGTTTCTGTCTGCTGATACCTTTTTTGCATGGGATTTTACCCAATTTTCCGGAGCCCCAAAATTCCAGAGAAAAATATATAAAAATCAGCGCACCAGAAGATGCACGAAGCACAAAAGGGTCCACAGGGGGGCCAGGGGCCGCCGAGGTGACCTGTGGGCGCGGCCCACTCCCAGGCCATGCAGGGAGGCCGCCTGGGTGGGTCCCACGCCCTCCGGTGCCCTCCTTTCGCCTGTATGTACCCCTCGACGAGGAAAAGCCTATATCAGATCCAAAATCGCGAATTTCTCCATCGTTCTGCCGCCGCAGCGCTTCTGAGAACAGGAGAGTCACGAGACCTCTTCCCAGCACCCTGCCGGCGGTAGAATTGACCTCCGGGAGCTTCTCTACCGCCATGGACGCTTCCCGGACGTGCCGTGAGTAATCCTCCTTGGACCATGAGTCCATGACCAGTAGCTATGTGATGTCGTCTCTCCAATCTTGTGCTTCAATGGTTAGTCCTTGTGAGTTGCCCTACATGATCAAGGCATCTATGTAATTCTCTTGCTATTGCTATGCTCGGTTTGCTGGGATCCAATGGATTATGAGATTATGTTTAGATTGTTATGAGTTATATAATTGATTATCCTTTTATATTATGTTATTTAGTGATTCATGCATGTTCTCCGTTGGTTTGTATTGCTTTGGCCAAGTAGTAGATCATAACACCAAGAGGGAGCGTTATGCATGATTGTGGGTTCATGCCCCCTGATTTCTAGCTTGAGTGATAGAAACATGAGAATAGGGGATGTGATGTTGCCACCAGGGATAAAACAACGGTGCTTCTGACCACGGTTGCAAGGATTGTCTATTTAACGCATAGTTCGTTAATGCAGTTGTCTGTTGCTTTGAGTTTACACTTTGGATGGGGCTCGTAACTTAATACCGGCGAGTTGTTCTGGATAGATATCTCAAGGTGGATGATTAGTAAGTAGATACTGATGAATAAACGGTCTATTTGCCTTGGCGTACTGCCCATTACTATTGAGCCTCTAACTTTCAAGTAGCATAATTATCATTGTGGTGCGTTCATAATTCTATCAATTGCCCAGTTGTAATTTGTTCACCCAAGCATAGTTGTTTATCGTCTTTTGGGATAGAGACATAACTAGTGAACATCATGTGACTTCGGTCCATATCACCACCATTGCTTACACCTCCATCATCTACTGCTTTCATTTACTTTCCCGTTGCAATCACTATCACTATTCCCACTTTTGTTTTGATCCTTGGCAAACTACAAGGCCGGAGAGAATGAAAGCATCTCTGTACTCGTAGGGAGTAAAGTTATTTGTGTGTCCACAGGTCCATGTCTTCTGCTAGCGCCAGGGTAGGATACACCTACTTGTTGATCCTCGGAGTCCTCCTGGTTCGATAAACCTTACAGTCTCTGTGTAAGGGAAAACTTGTTGCTGACTACATCTCAACCTTCCACTTGGGGTACCAACGAGGAGCAAGAAGTATATACATCATCTCATCATCAAGTAAGTTTTCTGGTGCCGTTGCCGGGGACTCGAGTCTTCAAGATATGGGAGTTGCATGCTATCTTTTACTTTTGCTTTTTAGTCTTGTTAGTTTGCTTTCTAGTTTTTGCTTTAGAGTCTTATACCAAAAACCACAAAACAAATTAGTTACTTTGCTTTGTTTAGTCAGTATGTCTAAATCCTTTGCCTCTAGTGTTGCACCCGAAGGAGAGATTCTCACCTTCAAACAAAGGGTTGGAGAAAGTTTAAAAGATGCTTGGTATAGAATTAAAAATTCTCAAGATAGAGCCACCAAGAAGCAATCCACCACTACTTTGCTTAGGAATTTTTATGTTGGTATTACTTCTTGGCATAGATTTGTTCTAGACACAGCAATAGGAGGGAATTTCTTGGAAGCTCCCGTTAGGGAGGCTCTTAATGTTATGGAAAATCTTGTTGGAAACCCACCTATTGTTGACATGAAAGATGATTTCAGTTTAGCTCACATTATCAGTCAACTTGAGAAAGTAGAGCTAGAGATGCCAAGCATGAGTACAATAAATGAAGTAGATTGTTGGATTCAAGGAACTTAAATAGACTTGATAGCTCCATGCACAATATTTACAAAACTTTGGAGACCCTTAAATCCCATGATATGGATCCTTCTAGGATTGAAAAGATCGAGGATATTTTTGAAACTTTAGGAACTACTCTATCCTCCATCAAGACTAAAAAGGTAGAAACCCCCGCAAGTAAGGGACCTAGGTTCATTAACGTACCCAAGGTTCCTCAGCCCAAAACGAGTATACCTATTGCTAGGGGTGTTGAAACTGTGAAGACCTTGGAAGAGATACCACTCTTAAATAGAATTAGAAATGAAATTCCAATTGGTCTTACTACCTTCGCTTTTGTTCCTAGAAGTGTTGCCACTAAGCCTCTCTTTCAGACTCCTCTTAAGACTAGTTGTACTATTGAAGAGATTTTTGATGATCTTTGTGATGATCCAATTGATATAACTTGATCTTTTTGCATCATGCCTAGCTCAAAGGCATAAAAGAAAGCGCTTGTTGGGAGGCAACCCAATTTGTTTTTACTTTCAGTTTTAGTGGTCTTGATGCTTGTTACTACTGTAGCAACATCATTGTATCTTTATTTTTAAGCCTTGTGCCAAGTTTTAGCCTCCGAATGCAAGAAAGTTCAAAAGTTGTGACATGCTGTCTAGAAATAGATTATGTCTTCTTAACAGAACAATTCGCCAAAAATCACCAGATCATCTTTTTGGTCTGATTTTTTAGACATCATGCTCTATATAATTGTCTTTCTGGCATGTGCTCTGAGTTTTTTGATTTGAGTTGCTGAAGTGCCCCAAAAAAATTATTTACTACCTAATGTTCTGTTTTTCATAGATTCTGCCACGTTTTGCGTTTTCATCATTTTGCAAATCTTAAGCTTGATTTTCCTTTGCTAAAACCTTTTGGAAATCATGAGAAACAGTAGTTGTTTCATGAAAATCATTATTTCCAGTAGGTAATGAATTATTTTATCATAGGTACTAACCACTCTAATCAGCTTATGATGAGTTTCGTATGAAGGGAGTTTTCAAGTATGCGATGGAAGATGATGAAAGAAGATCCAGGAGTGTCAAGCGCTCAAGCTTGGGGAGGCCCACATGAAGCCCCAAGAAATATTCAAGGAGACTCAAGCGTCTAAGCTTGGGGATGCCCCCGTGCATCCCCTTCTCTATCAACAATCATCAGTTTGTCCATCTCCATGCTATATTTTTATCACTTCATATGTTATGTGCTATACTTGGAGCGTCCCGCTCTTTAATTTTTAGTTTGTTTTAGTTTTTCTTGGTGGTCATAACAAGTCGGAACCTAGCCTACCTTGTTTGGTAGAGAAACATGCTCCATTCCACTCTAGAACACAACATAGGTTTTCATGCTTATCTATTTTGTGTGTTCTTTATCTTTTCATAACTACTGTCAAGCCTAGCTCTTAGTTTTCATGCTTTATCCTTTTAAGAGATTTTATTTAGCTTGCTTTTGGAACTCTCTTGAGTTATCATGCTTATCTTGTTTAGAGAGTTGGCTTGTTGCACTGAGTTGTGTGTCTTGCATGAGTAGGTAACTCAGGTTGCTATTTAAGTATAGTAGTAACTTGCAATAGTTTAGAGGTATTGATTTGAGTAATGTTTGGACTATTGGTGCCAAGATCTTGAGCCTATTAGTGATATGTGTCGTATTTTGGGAAATGCATGTGTTTTTCAAAAACTAAAAATTAGTTGAGAACTCTAGCTATTAGATTGATCGCTAACCTGTGGAGGGGTTGGAATATATAGAGTACCCTCACGTTACCATGGGTCGAGGACTCACAAGGATAACCAAACCCCCAAACATTCCTCCTCGTGGTACTTGTCTCTTTGTAAATTTCCTAACTAGACAGATAGTTACCGATAATAAGTGTATGAGTTCTTCGGACAAATGTGAGTATTCGATTGTTGGCACTTCCACCATCCATATTTTGCTAGCCTCTTCGGTACCGTGCATTGCCCTTTCTCATCTTGAGAGTTGGTGCAAACTTCGCCGATGCATCCAAACCCTTGGCATGATACGCCCTGTCATCATAAGCCTCATTATATCTTTCCTCAAAACAGCCACCATACCTACCTATTAAGGCATTTCCATAGCCTTTCCGAGATACATTGCCATGCAACATCCAAGATCTCATGACTTGATCGTCATGTCATACATGCTTTTGCTTGATCGAGGAGCCGCATGCTAGTTGGGCCTTGCCCTTATTATTGCTACATGACGCGCTAGTTTCATTGCATATCCTGCTACACTGGCAGAAGCATACATTTGCATACATCATGATAGTTTTCACTTGTCTTTATGATGAGTACTTCTTATAAAGTGTGATGATCTTATTTTTATTCTTGTAAAACATAGAGTGTTGCCCTTGAGTGAGGAAAAGATCCCAAAGAGGACAAATTAAAAGATACCAAAGAGGACAAATGAGACATAAAAAGAAAGAGCCAAAGAGGCCACAAAAAAATAAAAAAAAATAAAAAAGAAAAAAAAAGAAAAAAAAGAGAGAGAAGGGGGAACACTACTATTCCTTTTGAAAGATCCACACTCGTACTCCATTGCTCTATATGTATTACATAGAGATTATCATTCATGCATAACTATGTGGGGACCCTTACACTATAGAACTTGGCTTGCATATTCCAATGACGAGCCTCCTCAAATGAGCTCTAGGTCTTCATGAGCAAGCAAGTTGGATGCACCCCCACTAGTTCCATTGGAGAGCTTACCTTAGCGCATCCGTTGCATGGAAATCCCTACTCCTCACATCATATCTATCATCCGGCTTTCTCTCGCCTATGGTTGTCCTCATTGATGTGAGGCTTTCTCACATTGTGGTCTTCCTTCCCCATCATTATTCTATTTGCCATCCTAAGTGCCAACATATCTTGCTTATGCTCATCCATTGCATGAGTGCTCAAAGTCGAAAGGGAGAGGATCATTTTGACTTGTGCCTGACAAGTGGTCTGGGGATGAGTCAAAATATGATTCCAAAGGAGACCAAGTGTGAGGTTTAGTAGATTGAGTTCTCAATTAAAAATATATATTTTATGCTTTAAACCCATCTCCCACTTCTTGCACACAAACACCATTTGGAGACATTCGAGTCGCGGACAGCGAGAGCTCTTGCACCTTTATGTTCTTACTTTGCTAATTTCAATACTAAATATAGACTCTTGCCTGTTATTGTCTTGACTTGAATTGCATATCTTACTTGCTTTACTTTGAAGTTCTTATATGTGTGTTAGCATGTCACCACAGAAATTATTGTGTTATCATTTACCTACTCGAGGACGAGCAGGAATTAAGCATGGGGATGTTGATACGTCCCAAACGTATCTATAATTTCTGCTTGTTCCATGATCTTTTGGGTGACATTGTTATATGTTTTGCTGCACTTTTATATCTTGTTGCACATATTTGGACTACCCTACTAACTCAGTGCACCCAGTGCCAGTTTCAGTCTGTTGATGTCTTTTTTTGCAAGGGTTTTTACCCAATTTTTCGGAGCCCCAAAAATCCCGAGAGAAATCAGCGCACCAGAAGCTTCACGAAGCACGAAAGGGGGCCAGAGGGGGCCAGGGGCCGCCCAGGTGACCTATGGGTGTGGCCCACCCCCAGGCCATGAAGTGAGGCCGCCTGGGTGGTTCCCACGTCCTCCGGTGTCCTCCTTTCCCCTATATGTACCCCTCGACAAGGAAAACCCTATATAAGATCCAGAATCGCAAATTTCTCCATCGTTCCGCCGCCGCAGCGCTTCCGAGATGGGGAGCGTCAGGAAACCTCTTCCCGGCACCCTGTCGGAGGGAGGATTGACCTCTGGGAGCTTTTCCACCGCCATGGACGCTTCCCGGACGTGCCGTCAGTAGGCCTCCTTGGACCATGAGTCCATGACCAGTAGCTATGTGATCTCTTCTTGATACATCTCGAACGTATCTATAATTTTTGATGGTTTCATGCTATTATCTTGTCAAACTTTGGATGTTTTGCATGCCTTTTATATATTTTTTGGGACTAACTTATTAACTCAGTGCCAAGTGCCAGTTTCTGTTTTTTCCTTGTTTTTGACCCCTTTCACAAGAGATTTTGAAACGGAGTCCAAACGGGAGAAAATCCCCGAAAAGTTTTTTTTTGGAACGGAAGATCGGAGAACTTGGGAGCCAAGCCAGAGGAGCTCCACGGGCCCCACAAGCCCCCACCCCGCGGACAGGGGGTTCGCCATCCAAGCTTGTGGGCCCCCTGGAGGTCCCCTGACCTAGGTCTTTCGCCTATGTAATCCCATAAATTCCAGAAAAAATCAGGAGATCATCGCAATTGCCTTTCCACCGCCACAAGCTTCTGTCTCCGCAAGATCCCATCTGGGGCACGTCCTGGTTCCCTGCCGGAGGGGGGATTCGGATACGGAGAGCTTCTTCATCAACACCATGACCTCTCCGATGATGCGTGAGTAGTTCACCATAGACCTATGGGTCCATAGCTAGTAACTAGATGGCTTCTTCTCTCTCTTGGATCTTCAATACAAAGTTCTCCATGATCTTCATGGAGATCTATCCGATGTAATCTTCTTTTGCGGTGTGTTTGTCGAGATCCGATGAATTGTGGATTTATGATCAGATTATCTATGAATCTTATTTGAGTTTCTTCTGATCTCTCTTATGCATGATTTCATATCCTTGTAATTCTCTTCGAGTTGTAGGTTTTGTTTGGCCAACTAAATCCATGATTCTTGCAATGGGGGAAGTGCTTGGTTTTGGGTTCATACTGTGCGGTGACCTCACCCAGTGACAGAAGGGGTAGCGAAGCACGCATCATGTTGTTGCCATCAAGGGTAAAAACATGGGGGTTTCATCATTGGTTTGAGATTATCCCTCTACATCATGTCATCTTGCTTAAAGCGTTACTCTGTTCGTCATGAACTCAATACACTAGATGCATGCTGGATAGTGGTCGATGTGTGGAGTAATAGTAGTAGATGCAGAAAATATAGGTCTACTTGTCCCGGACGTGATGCCTATATGCATGATCATTGCCTTAGATATCGTCATGACTTTGCGCGGTTCTATCAATTGCTCGGCAGTAATTTGTTCACCCACCATGATATTTGCTATTATGAGAGAAGCCTCTAGTGAACACTATGGCCCCCAGGGTCTAGTCCACACCATATTTTCAGCCTTACACTTTTTACTTCGTTGCACTTTCCGCCTTCAGATCTCACTTTGCAAACAATCTTGAAGGAATTGACAACCCCTTTGAAGCGTTGGGTGCAAGCTTGTTTGTGTTTGCGCAGGTACTCTGGACTTGACGAGGCCCTCCTTCTGGATCGATACCTTGGTTCTTAATCTGAGGGAAATACTTACTGCTCTTGTGCTGCATCACCCTTTCCACTTCAAGGGAAAAACCAACACAAAGTAGAGAAGTAAGAAGTAGAATTCCTAAGCCCCAGGGAACGACTTTTGTTGTCGTAGCAGAAGAATTTCTGGCGCCGCTGTCGGGGAGCAAGATCAAGTCAAGAACTCATCCAAGTAGGTGTCGCAAACACATCTCTTGCATTTACTTTGTTTGCCAGTTGCCTCTCGTTTTCCTCTCCCCCACTTCACCAATTTGCCTTTTTCGTTTGCCTTTTCGTTCGCCTTTTCGTTCGCCCTTTTTCTCGCCTGCTCTTTGTTTCCTTGTGTGCTTGCTTGCTTGCTGAAGTCACCATGAACGAAAACACCAAAATTTGTGACTTCTCGAATATTAATAATAATGATTTTATTAGTACTCCGATTGCTCCCGCCACTAGTGCGGAGTCATACGAAATCAATGCTGCTTTGCTGAATCTTGTTATGAAAGAGCAATTATCTGGCCTTGCTAGTGAAGATGTTGCATCCCATCTCAATACCTTCATTGAGCTTTACGATATGCAAAAGAAAAAATATGTGGATAATGACGTGATTAAATTGAAGCTTTTTCCTTTCTCGTTGCGAGATCGCGCAAAAACTTGGTTTTCTTCTTTTCCCACAAATAGTATCGATTCTTGGGATAAGTGCAAAGATGCTTATATATCCAAGTATTTTTTGCCGGCTAAGATCATCTCTCTCCGTAATGATATCATGAATTTCAAGCAACTTGATCATGAACATGTTGCACAAGCTTGGGAGAGAATGAAATTAATGATTAGAAATTGTCCCGCTCATGGCTTGAGTCATTGGATGATTATCCAAATATTTTACGCTGGCTTGAATTTTGCTTCTAGAAATATCTTGGACTCCGCCTCAGGTGGAACGTTCATGGAAATCACGTTAGGGGAAGCCACAAAGCTCTTAGACAACATCATGACAAACTACTCCCAATGGCACACTGAAAGGTCACCTACTAGTAAGAAGGTACACGTTATAGAAGAAATTAACTCGTTGAGTGCTAAGATGGTCGAGTTAATGAATTTGGTTGCTAGTAGAAGTGCTCCTTTGGATCCTAATGATATGCCTTTGTCTTCTTTGATTGAGAGTAGCAACGCTAGCTTGGACGTTAATTTTGTTGGCAGGAATAACTTTGGCAACAACAACGCTTTTAGAGGAAACTATGTACCTAGGCCTTTTCCTAGTAAATCCTCTAATAACTTTGGCAACTCCTACAACAATACTCATGGAAATTACAATAGATTACCCTCTGATCTAGAGAGTAATATCAAAGAGTTCATCAACTCTCAAAAGATTTTCAATGCGTCCATAGAGGAAAAACTACTCAAAATTGACGATTTGGCTAAAAGCGTGGATAGGATTTCTTGTGATGTTGATGCTTTGAAAGTTAGATGTGCTCCTCCCAAAATCAACATGGATGAAACTTTGAAAGCTATGCGTGTCTCCATGATTGAGAGCCAAGAAAGAACCGCCCAAATTCGTGCTAGACATGAATGGCTTAAAAAGGCGTGTTCTCGTGATGAGAATCACGAAGATCTTAAAGTGCTTGGTGTGACTTCCATTGAATCTTTGTTTTCTTGTGTCAAACCTAATGATTATGGGTCTGGATATGAATCCACTTTGGTTGAAAAGTGCCCCATGATTCGGAGTCCATCTATATTGATGCTAAAAGCATTAAAAGTGGAGTAGAAGACGTTAAAACTTTGAGTAGTAATGAAATTACTACCGTGGATTTTAAGGAATTCAATTATGATAGTTGGTCCTTGATTGAATGCATTTCTTTGATGCAATCCATGTTAAACTCTCCACACGCTTATAGCCAAAATAAGGCCTTTACTGATCATATCGTCGAAGCTATGATAAAAGCTCTTGAAGAGATACTTGAATTGGAAGTCTCTATCCTTAGAAAGCTTCATGATGAGTGGGAACCTACCATCAAAATCAAAATCAAAAACTATGAGTGCAATGCTTTGTGTGATTTGGGTGCTAGTGTTTCTGCGATTCCAAAGTCTTTATGTGATGTTCTGGGTTTTAATGAGATTGAAGAGTATTCTCTTAATTTGCATCTTGCTGATTCTACTGTCAAGAAACCCATGGGAAGGATCAATGATGTTCTTATTGTTGAAAATAGGAACTATGTACCCGTGGATTTCATTGTGCTTGACATTGATTGCAATCCTACATGCCCCATTATTCTTGGTAGACCTTTCCTAAGGACTATCGGTGCTATCATCGATATGAAGGAAGGGAATATTAGATTTCAATTTCCTTTAAGGAAGGGCATGGAACACTTTCCTAGAAAGAAAATAAGATTGCCTTATGAATCCATGATGAGGGCCACTTATGGTTTGAGCACCAAAGACGACGATACCTAACTCTATCGCTCCTATGCCTAGCTAAGGGCGCTAAACAATAGCGCTTGTTGGGAGGCAACCCTACGAATTTATCTTTTTCTTTCTGTTTTCTTGAACCACGCTTTCACAATTCTGTTGTGATTGTGTTTTTTGTGTTTCTTTTTGTGTTTGAGACAAGCAAATCCTTTATGACTAATCTTGGTAATGGTTGTTTGATCCTGCTGGAAAAAGGCAGAAACTTTTCGCTCACGAGATGATTTTTCATTTTTATTCAGAAAGAGCTTTTGAGTTGATTCTTTTCTCTGCTGATTTATATGCTTTTTACCCAGGACATCGAAATGTTTCAGATTTTTTGAGGTACCAGAAGTACACGATGTATACAGATTGCTACAGACTGGTCTGTTTTTGACAGATTCTGTTTTTGTTGAGTTGGTTGCTTGTTTTGATGAAACTATGGTTAGTATCGGGGGGTACTAGCCATGGAAAGGTGAGAATACAGTATCCCATCATCAATATAGATGGAATTCAAGTTTTCTACAGTACCAAAAGAAGTGGTAGTTTGTTTTCTTGTACTAATGTTATCACAAGTTTTTGTTTAAGTTTTGTGTTGTGAAGTTTTCAAGTTTTGGGTGATGTTCTCATGGACAAAGAGATAAGGAGTGGAAAGAGCTCAAGCTTGGGGATGCCCAAGGCATCCCAAGCCAAATTAAAGGACACCAAAAATCCTAAGCTTGGGGATGCCCCGGGAAGGCATCCCCTCTTTCGTCTTCAATCCATCGGTAACATTACTTGGAGCTATATTTTTATTCACCACATGATATGTGTTTTGCTTGGAGCGTCTTGTATCATAGGAGTCTTTTCTTTTTGTTGTGTCACAATTACCCTTCATTCACACATTTTTGAGAGAGAGAGAGACATGCACTCATCGTGATTTTGCTAGAATGCTCATAGTGCTTCACTTATATCTTTTGAGCTAGATACTTTTGCTCTTGTGCTTCACTTATATCTTTAGAGCACGGCGGTGCATGACTTGGTAGTTGGCTTATGCTATGAAAGTAGTCCCAAATGTGCTAGGTACCCAAAGAGGATACAAAAACCTCCATTTTCATGTTTATTGAGTAGAAAGAGAAGTTTCGATTCCTCTCAATTAGTTTTGTGACGTGGATTCGGTAATATGGAGAGTTATGTTAGTAGGGTGTTGTGAATCTAGAAATACTTGTGTTGAAGTTAGTGATTCCTGTAGCATGCACGTATGGTGAACCGCTATGTTAGGAAGTCAGAGCATAATTGATCTATTGATTGTCATCCTTTGTGTTGAGGTCGGGATCGCGCGATGGTTTACACCTACCAACCCTTCCCCTCGGAGTATGCGTTTAGCACTTTGTTTCGATTACTAATAAAAACTTGTGCAATAAGTATGACTAATGTGAGCCCATGGTATAGATGCACTTTCACCTTCCACCATTGCTAGCCTCTCTAGTGCCGCGCAATTCTCAACGATGCACAAACCCACCAAATTCCTTCCTCAAAACAGCCACCATACCTACCTACTATGGCATTTTCATAGCCATTCCGAGATATATTGCCATGCAACTCCCACTGTCCGTCTCATGACTTGTGCCGTCACTCTCATATTGCGATTGCATGATCGTAAGATAGCTAGCGAGATGTTTCAATGTCATACGCCATGCTAGATCGTTGCATATCCTGGTACACTGCCGGAGGCATTTCCTATGGAGTCATCATCATTGTGATCTTTGAGCTGTGAGTAAATAAAAGTGTGATGATCATCATTATTAGAGCATTGTCCCATGTGAGGAAATAAAAAAAAGAGGCCAAAGAGCCCAAAACAAAAACAAAAAAAAGGAGAAAAGAAAAAAAGAGGCCTAAGAGCCCAAATGAAAAAAAGGAGAAAAGAGAGAAAAAGAGAGACGGGACAATGCTACTATCTTTTTCCACGCTTGTGCTTCATGTCAGCACCATGTTCTTCATGATTGAGAGCTTCTTGCTTTGTCACTACCATATGCTAGTGGGAATCTTTGTTTTATAACTTGGCTTCTATATTCCAATGATGGGCTTCCTCAAAATTTCCCTAGGTCTTCGTGAGCAAGCAAGTTGGATGCACACCCACTAGTTTTCCTCTTGAGCTTTCACATTCTTATAGCTCTAGTGCATCTCTTGTATGGCAATCCCTACTCATTCACATTGATATTTATTAATCGGCATCTCCATATCCTATTGATACGCCGAGTCAATGTGACCATCTCCTCCTTTTTGTCTCACAACCACCACCGCACTCTATTCCACTTATAGTGCTATATGCATGGCTCGCGCTCTTGTATTGCGTGATAATTATAAAAGGTTTGAGAAAGTAAGACTGTGAAAACAATTACTTGGCCAATTCCGGGGTTGTGCATGATTTACATTAGTTGTGTGAGGATGATGGAGCATAGCCAGACTATATGATTTTGTAGGGATAACTTTCTTTGGCCTTGTTATTTTGAAAGTTCATGATTACTTTGCTAGTTTGCTTGAAGTATTACTGTTTTCATGTCAATAGCAAACTATTCTTTTGAATCTTACGGATCTGAACATTCATGTCAAGTGAAAGAAGTTGCAAAGGACAACTATGCTAGGTAGCATTCCACATAAAAAAATTCATTCTTTATCACTTCCCTACTCGAGGACTAGCAGGAGTTAAGCCTGGGGATGCTTGATACGTCTCCAACGTATCTATAATTTTTGATGGTTTCATGCTATTATCTTGTCAAACTTTGGATGTTTTGCATGCCTTTTATATTTTTTTGGGACTAACTTATTAACTCAGTGCCAGTTCCTGTTTTTCCATGTTTTTGGCCCCTTTCAGAGGAGATTTTGAAACGGAGTCCAAACGGAAGAAAATCCCCGAAAAGATTTTTTTGGAACGGAAGAAGATCGAAGAACTTGGGAGCCAAGCCAGAGGAGCTCCAGGGGCCCCACAAGTCCCACCCCGCGGCCAGGGGGCAACGCCATCCAGGCTTGTGGGCCCCCTGGAGGTCCAGTGACCTAGGTCTTTCGCCTATATAATCCCATAAATTCCAGAAAAAATCAGGAGATCATCGCAATCGCTTTTCCGCCGCCGCAAGCTTCTGTCTCCGCAAGATCCCATCTGGGGCACGTCCTGGTGCCCTGCCGGAGGGGGGATTCGGATACGGAGAGCTTCTTCATCAACACCATGACCTCTCTGATGATGCGTGAGTAGTTCACCATAGACCTACGTGTCCATAGCTAGTAACTAGATGGCTTCTTCTCTCTCTTGGATCTTCAATACAAAGTTCTCCATGATCTTCATGGAGATCTATCCGATGTAATCTTCTTTTGCGGTGTGTTTGTCGAGATCCGATGAATTGTGGATTTATGATCAGATTATCTATGAATCTTATTTGAGTTTCTTCTGATCTCTCTTATGCATGATTTCATATCCTTGTAATTCTCTTCGAGTTGTGGGTTTTGTTTGGCCAAATAGATCTATGATTCTTGCAATGGGAGAAGTGCTCGGTTTTGGGTTCATACCGTGCGTGACCTCACCCAGTGATAGAAGGGGTAGCGAAGCACGCATCATGTTGTTGCCATAAAGGGTAAAAAGATGGGGTTTTCATCATTGGTTTGAGATTATCCCTCTACATCATGTAATCTTGCTTAAAGCGTTACTCTGTTCATCATGAACTCAATACACTAGATGCATGCTGGATAGCGGTCGATGTGTGGAGTAATAGTAGTAGATGCAGAAAGTATCGGTCTACTTGTCTCGGACGTGATGCCTATATGCATGATCATTGCCTTAGATATCGTCATGACTTTGCGCGGTTCTATCAATTGCTCGACAGTAATTTGTTCACCCACCGTGATATTTGCTATTATGAGAGAAGCCTCTAGTGAACACTATGGCCCCCGGGGTCTACTCCACACCACATTTTCAGCCTTACACTTTTTACTTCGTTGCACTTTCCGCCTTCATATCTCACTTTGCAAACAATCTTGAAGGGATTGACTACCCCTTTGAAGCGTTGGGTGCAAGCTTGTTTGTGTTTGCGCAGGTACTCTGGACTTGACGAGGCCCTCCTTCTGGATCGATACCTTGGTTCTCAAACTGAGGGAAATACTTACTACTCCTGTGCTGCATCACCCTTTCCTCTTCAAGGGAAAAACCGACGCAAACCAGAGAAGTAACAAGAAGAATTCCTAAGCGCCAGGGAAGGACTTTTGTTGCCGTAGCACTTCTCTCCAATCTTGTGCTTCCATGTTTAGTCCTTCTGAGCTTCCCTACATGATCAAGGCATCTATGTAATTTTCATGCTATTGCTATGCTCGGTTTGTTGGGATACGATGGATTATGAGATTATGTTCACATTATTATGAGTTATATATTTGATTATCCTTTTATATTATGTTCTTTAGTGATTGTTGCATGTTCTGTGTTGCTTTGTATTGCTTTGGCCGAGTAGTAGATTGTAACTCCAAGAGGGAGCGTTATGCATGATTGTGGGTTCATGCCCCCATATGTTTAGCTTGAGTGACAAAACATGAGACTAGGGGATGTGTTGTTGCCACCAGGGATAAAACAACGGTGCTTGTGAGCACAGTTGCAAGGATTGTTTACCTTATGCATAGTTCGTTAATGCAGTAGTCTATTGCTTTGAGTTTACACTTTGGGTGGGGCTCGCAACTTAATACCATCGAGATGTTTTGGATAGATATCTCAAGGTGAATGATTAGTAAGTAGATGCTCATGAATAAACGGTCTACTTGTCTTGGTGTACTGCCCATTACTATTGAGCCTCTAACTTTCAAGTACCATACTTAGCATTGCGGTGCATTCATAATTCCGTCAATTGCCCAGCTGTAATTTTTTTCACCCAAGCATAGATGTCTATCGTCTTTTGGGAGAGAGACATCACTAGTGAACATCATGTGACCCCGGTCCATATCACCGCCATTGCTTACACCTCCATCATTCACTGCTTTCATTTACTTTCCCGTTGGAATCACTATCACTATTCCCGCTTGTGTTTTGATCCTTTGCAAACTACAAGGCCGGAGAGATTGACAACCTCTCTGTACTCATAGGGAGAAAAGTTATTTGTGTGTGTGCAGGTCCACGTCTTCTTCTAGCGCCAGGGTAGGGGACACCTACTTGTTGATCCTCGGAGTCCTCCTGGTTCAATAAACCTTACAGTCTTCGTGTAAGGGAAAATTTGTTGTTGATTACATCTCAATCTTCCACTTGGGGTAACCAGCGAGGAGCGAGAAGTATATACATCATCTCGTCATCAGTGCTCCCCCCTCCTTGTTCTTCTTCCTTGGCCTCCTCCCTAGGTGGGAGGTGTTGGGGAACATTGCATGGGAAACAAAAAAATTCCTACGCACACGAATACCTATCATGGTGATGATCATCTACGAGAGGGAGATCGAATCTACATATCCTTGTAGATTGCTAAGCGGGAAGCGTTAAGAAACACGATTGATGTAGTGTAACGTCTTCGCGATCCAAATCGCCGCCGTCCCACGATCTGTCCCGATCTAGTACCGAACGGACGGCACCTCCGCGTTCACAACACGTACAGCTCGATGACGATCTCCGCCTTCTTGATCCATCAAGGGAGACGGGGAAGTAGATGAGTTCTCTGGTAGCGTGACGGAGCGCCAGTGGTGGTGGTGATCTACTCATGCAGGGCTTCGCCTAAGCACTGCAGAAATCCAATCTAGAGGAAGAACTATGAAGTAGAGGTTTAGGATTGCACGTGGCAAAGTTGTGTCTCAAAAACCCTACAACATCTAGTATATATAGGAGGAACCAAGGGGTGGAGGCTTGCCTCCTACTCCAAGTAGGAGGGCTTCGGCCGAGAGGGGAGGAAGGAATCGTCCTCCACTTCGGTTTGGAAGGAGGAGTCCCTTCCTTCCTACCCACCTACTCTTTTTTTCCTTTTGCCTTTGTTTTTCTTCTTGGCTGAAATAGCCCTACTGGGTTGGCCTCACCAGCCCACTAAGGGCTGGTGCGCCACCCATGGGCCTATTAGGTTCTCTCCTGGGTGGGTGGCCCCTCCTGGTAAAACCCCAGAACCCATTCGTCACTCCCGGTACTTTACCGAAAATGCCCGAAATATTTCCGGAAGCCAAATGCAACAATCTGATATATCAATCTTCGTCTCCGAACCATTCCGAAAACCATCGTGACATCCGGGAACTCATCCGGGACTCCGAACAAAACTTCGGTCACCAGCACCTATAAGTCAACTATACCGAAACTTCACCGAACCTTAAGTGTGCAGACCATGCGGGTTTGTGAACTATGTAGACATAACTTGAGACACTCCCCGGCCAATATCCAATAGCCGGAACTGGATGTCCATATTGGATCCTACATATTCTACGAAGATCTTATCAGTTGAACCTCTATGTCAAGGATTCAAACAACCCCGTATATCATTCCCTTTGTCCTTCGGTATGTTACTTGCCCGAGATTTGATCGACGGTATCACCATACCTATTTTAATCTCGTTACCGGCAAGTCTCTTTACTCGTTCCGTAATACAAGATCCCGTGACTAACTCTTTAGTCACATTGCTTGCAAGGCTTGTATGTGATGTTGTATTACCGAGTGGGCCCCGAGATACCTCTCTGTCATACGGAGTGACAAATCCCAGTCTTGATCCATGCTAACTCAACGGACACCTTCGAAGATACATGTAGAGCACCTCTATAGACACCCAGTAACGTTGCGACATTTGATACACACAAGGAATTCCTCCGGTGTGAGTGAGTTACATGATCTCATGGTCATAGGAATGAATACTTGACATGCAGAAAACAATAGCAACAAAATGACATGATCACATGCTATGTTTACAGTTTGGGTCTCGTCCATCACATCATTCTCCCAATGATGTGATCCCGTCATCAAGCGGCAACACTTGTCTATGGTTAGGAAACCTTAACCGTCCTTGATCAACAGGCTAGTCAACTAGAGGCTCACTTGGGACATAGTTTTGTCTATATATCCACACATGCATTTATGTTTCCATTTAATCCAATTATAGCATGGATAATAAACAATGATCTTGAAACAGGAAATATAATAATAACTATTTTATTATTGCCTCTAGGGCATATTTCCAACGGTCTCCCACTTGAACTAGAGTCAATAATCTAGTCTCAAATTGCTATGTGATTTACATTGGAATGAATCTAACACCCATACAGTTCTGGTGTTGATCATGCTTTGCTCATGGAAGAGGTTTAGTCAGCGGATCTGCAACATTCAGATCAGTGTGCACTTTGCAAATATTTACGACCTCTCCTTCGACATAGTCGCGGATGAGGTTGAAACGTCGTTTGATGTGTCTAGTCCTCTTGTGAAACCTTGGTTCCTTGGCCAGAGCAATGGCACGAGTGTTGTCACAGAAAAGAGTTATTGGATTTAGTGCGCTCGGCACAACTCCAAAATCCGTCATGAACTGCTTCATCCAGACACCCTCCTTAGCTGCCTCCGAGGCAGCCATGTACTCCGCCTCACATGTAGAATCTGCTGCGACGCTTTGCTTGGAACTGCACCAGCTTACCGCACCCCCATTAAGAATAAATACGTATCCAGTTTGAGACTTAGAGTCATCCAGATCAGTGTCAAAGCTTGCGTCGACGTAACCCTTTACGACGAGCTCTTCCTCACCTCCATAAACGAGAAAGATTTCCTTAGTCCTTTTCAAGTACTTTAGAATATTCTTGACCCCGCCCAGTCATCCACTCCTGGATTACTTTGAAACCTGCCTACCATAGTTATGGCCAGGCTGACGTTCGGTCTAGTGCATAGCATTGCATACATGATAGACCCTATGGCTGAAGCATAGGGAACGGTACTCATCTTTTCTCTATCTTCCGCAGTTATTGGACACTGAGTATTACTCAACTTTATACCTTGTAATATTGGCAAAACCCCTTCTTGGACTGTTCCATTTTGAACTTCTTCAAAACTTTCTCAAGGTATGTGCTTTGTGAAAGTCCTATCAAGCGCCTTGGTCTATCCCTATAGATCAATGCCTAGAATGTAAGCAGCTTCTCCTAGGTGCTTCATCGAAAAAGATTTGTTCAAGTAATCTTTTACGCTCTCTAAAAACTCCACACTATTTCCAATCAGCAATATGTCATCCACATATAATGTTAGAAATGCCACAGAGCTCCCACTCACTTTCTTGTAAATACAAGATTCTCGAACAACTTGTATAAACCCAAATGCTTTGATCACCTCATCAAAGCGCTTATTCCAACTCCGAGATGCTTGCACCAGTCCATAAATGGATCGCTGGAGCTTGCATACTTTGTTAGCATTCTTTGGATCGACAAAACCTTCGGGTTGCATCATATACAACTCTTCCTTAAGAAAACTGTTAAGGAACGCCGTTTTGACATCCATGTGCCAGATTTCATAATCGAAAAATGCAGCTATTGCTAACATGATGCGGACGGAATGAAGCATCGCTACCGGTGAGAACGTCTCATCGTAGTCAACTTCTTGAACTTGTGAAAAACCCTTTGCCACAAGTCAAGCTTTATAAACGGTCACATTACCGTCCACGTCTGTCTTCTTCTTAAAGATCCATTTGTTCTGAATAGCCTTGCGACCTTCAGGTAATACTTCCAAATTCCGCACTTTGTTTTCATACAGAGATCCCATCTCGGACTTCATGGCCTCTAGCCATTTGCTGGAATCCGGGCACACCATTGCTTCTTCATAATTCGCAGGTTCATTGTTGTCTAACAACATGATTGATAAGACAGGATTACCGTACCACTCAGGAGCAGTACGTGATCTTGTCGACCTGCGAGGTCCGATAGCAACTTGATCCGAAGCTTCATAATCATCATCATTAGCTTCCTCCTCAACCGGCGTCGCTTCGACAGAGGTTTCCCCCTGCCCTGTGCCACCATCTAGAGGGACTAGAGGTTCTATAACCTCATCAAGTTCTATCTTCCTCCCACTCAATTCTTTCGAGATAAACTCCTTCTCAAGGAAAGCTCCAATCTTGGCAACCAACACTTTGCCCTCGGATCTGAGATAGAAGGTGTACCCAACTGTCTCCTTTGGGTAACCTATGAAGACGCACTTTTCCGCTTTGGGTTCCAGCTTTTCAGGCTGAAGCTTTTTGACATAAGCATCACATCCCCAAACTTTAAGAAACGACAACTTTGGCCTCTTGCCATACCATAGCTCATATGGTGTCGTCTCAACGGATTTTTATGGTGCCCTATTTAAAGTGAATGCAGTTGTCTCTAATGCATAACCCCAAAACAATAACGGCAAATCGGTAAGAGACATCATAGATCACATCATATCTAACAAAGTACGATTATGGCGTTCGGACACACCATTACGCTGTGGTGTTCCAGACGGTGTCAACTGTGAAACTATTCCACATTGTCTTATTTGAGCACCAAACTCGAAACTCAGATATTCGCCCCCTCGATCACAACGCAGGAACTTCATCTTCTTGTTACGATAATTTTTGACTTCACTCTGAAATTTCTTGAACTTCTCAAACATTTCAGACTTGTGCTTCATCAAGTAGATATATCCATACCTACTCAAATCGTTAGTGAAGGTGAGAACAAAACGATATCCGCCGCGCGCCTCCACACTCATTGGACCGCACACATCGGTATGTATGATCTCCAACAAGTCACTTGCACGCTCCATTGTTCCGGAGAACGGAGTCTTAGTCATCTTGCCCATGAGGCATGGTTCACACATGTCAAGTGACTCAAAATCAAGTGACTCCGAAAGCCCATCGGAATGGAGTTTCTTCATGCGCTTTACTCCAATATGACCTAAGCGGAAGTGCCACAGAAACGTGGTGCTGTCATTGTTAACTCTACATCTTTTGGTCTCAATATTATGTATATGTGTATCATCACAATCAAGATTTAATATGAACAAACATCTCACATTGGTTGCATGACCATAAAAGATATTACTCATAGAAATAGAACAACGATTATTCTCTGACTTAAATGAGTAACCGTCTCGCAATAAACAAGATCCAGATATAATGTTCATGCTTAACGCACACACAAAATAACAATTATTTAAGTTCATAACTAATCCATATGGTAACTGAAGTGAGACTGTGCCGACGGCGCTTGCAATAACCTTGGAACCATTTCCCATGCGCATCGTCACTTCATCCTTCGCCAGCCTTCGTTTATTCCGCAGTTCGTGCTTCGAGTTGCAAATATGAGCAACAGAACCGGTATCAAATACCCAGACACTACTACGAGAGTTGGTTAAGACATATACCTGATTTTTCTTTGGCCACCTTCTTTTCAGCCAAATACTTGGGGCAGTTGCGCTTCCAGTGACCCATCCCCTTGCAATAATAACACTCTGTTTCTGGCTTAGGTCCAGCCTTGGGTTTCTTCGTCGGATTGGCAACAGGTTTGCCGCTCTTTTTGGAGTTACCCTTCTTGCCTTTGCCGTTTCTCTTGAAACCAGTGGTCTTATTGACCATCAACACTTGATGCTCTTTCCGGAGTTCTGACTTTGTGACTTTCAGCATCGCAAATAACTCGCTCGGTGACTTGTTCATCCCTTGCATGTTATAGTTCAACACAAAGCTCTTATAGCTAGGTGGCAGTGATTGAAAAATCCTGTCAGTGATAGCCTCTTGCGGGAGTTCAATCCCGAGATCAGCTAGATGGTTTGAGTACCCAGAAATTTTGAGCACATGTTCACTGACAGACGAATTCTCCTCCATCTTGCAAGCATAGGATTTATCGGAGGTCTCATACCTCTTGATCCGGACGTTCTTCTGAAAGATAAACTTCAACTCCTGGAGCATCTCATATGATCCACGACGCTCAAAGCGTCGTTGAAGTCGCGGTTCTAAGCCATACAAGACTGCACATTGAACTATTGAGTAGTCCTCCTTCCGCGATTGCCAAGCGTTCAAAACATCTTGGTCAGACGTAGTGGGTGGTTTATCTCCTAGCGCAGCATGAAGGACATAATTATTTTTCCCAGCTTGTAGGATGAGCCTAAGATTACGTGCCCAGACTACAAAGTTGCTTCCATCATCTTTCAACTTAGCTTTCTCTAGGAACGTATTGAAATTCGGGGTTGCTACTGCATGAGCCATTGATATACAACATAAAATATTGCAAAGTGGACATAAACTATGCTCAAGACAACTAGAGTTTAACTAATCAAATTACTAATAAACTCCCACTCAAAAAATACATCCATCTAGTCATTAGAGTGGTGCATGATCCAAATCCACTAACTCAAGTCCGATCATCACATGAGTTGAGTATAGTTTTAGTGGTAAACATCTCTATGCTAATCATATCAACTATATGATTCATGCTCGACCTTTCGATCTCTTGTGTTCCGAGGCCATGTCTGCACATGCTAGGCTCGTCAAGTTTAACCCGAGTGTTCCGCGTGTGCAACTGTTTTGCACCTGTTGTATGTGAACGTTTGAGTCTATCACACCCGATTATCACGTGGTGTCTCGAAATGACGAACTGTCGCAAAGGTGCACAGTCGGGGAAAACACAATTTCATTGTGAAAATTTAGTGAGGGATCACCTTATAATTCTACCTCGTTCTAAGCAAGATAAGGTGCATAAAAGGATTAACATCACATGCAATTCATAAGTGACATGATATGGCCATGATCTTGTGCTTCTTGATCTCCATCACCAAAGCACTGGCATGATCTTCTTGTCACCGGCGCCACACCATGATCTCCATCATCGTGGTGCCATCGAGGTTGTTGTGCTATCTATGCTATTACTACTAAAGCTACAACCTAGCAATATAGTAAGCGCATCTGCAAACACAAATGTTAGTTTAAAGACAACCCTATGGCTCCTGCCGATTGTCGTAGCATCGACGTGCAAGTCGATATTAACTATTACAACATGATCATCTCATACATACAATATATCACATCATGTATTTGGCCATATCATATCACAAGCATACCTGGCAAAAACAAGTTAGACGTCCTCTAATTTGTTGTTGCATGTTTTACATGGTTGCTATGGGTATCTACTATGATCGCATCTTACTTACGCAAAAACCACAATGGAGATGTGCAAATTGCTATTTAACCTCTCTCCAAGGACCGTCTCGGTCAAATCCAATTCAACTAAAGTTGAAGAAACCGTCACCCGCCAGTCATCTTTATGCAACGAGTTGCATATTGGTCAATGAAACTAGTCTCTCGTAAGCGTACGAGTAATGTCGGTCCGGGCCGCTTCAATCCAACAATACCGCTGAATCGAGAAAATACTAAGGAGGGCAGTAAATCGAACATCAACGCCCACAAAAACTTTTGTGTTCTACTCGAGATAACATCTACGCATGAACCTAGCTCATGATGCCACTGATGGGGAACGTTGCATGAGAAACAAAAAATTTCCTACGCACTCGAAGACCTATCATGGTGGTGTCCATCTACGAGAGGAGATTAGATCCACATACCCTTGTAGTTGATGTAGTGGTACAGCTTCGTGATTCAAATCAACATTGTCCCACGATCCGTCCCATGATCCGTTCCGATCTAGCGCCGAACGGATGGCACCTCCGTGTTCAGCACACGTACAGCTCAATTACGATCTCGATCTTCTTGATCCAGCAAGAGAGACGGAAAAGTAGATGAGTTCTCCGGCAGCATGATGGTGCTCCGGTGGTGGTGATGATCCACTCCTGCAGGGCTCCACCCGAGCACTACAGAAATCCGATCTAGAGGCAGAACTACGTGGTATAGGTTTGAGTTGCACGTGGCAAAAGTTGTGTCTCAAAACCCCTAAAACCAACAGTATATATAGGAGGAGGGGAGGGGCTAACATTGGGGCTCAAGGGATCCCCAAGGGCGATGGCCGATGGGAGGAGGTGGACTCCCACCCCCAATTCGGTTTGGGGGAAGGAGTCCACTCCTTCCTTCCCACCTCCATCTTTCCTTGTTTTTTCTTTTCCTTTGGTATTTTCTCCATGTGGCACAATAGCCCTCTTGGGCTGGCCTCACCAGCCCACTAAGGGCTGGTGCGCCACCCTAGGGTCACTGGGCTCACTCCCGGGTGGGTGGACCCCTCCCGGTGTATACCCGGAACCCATTCGTCACTCCCGGTACACTGTCGGTAATGCCCGAAATCTTTCCGATGACCAAATGAAACCATCCTATATATCAATCTTTGTTTCCGGGCCATTCCAGAAACCCTCGTGACGTCCCTGATCTCATCCGGGACTCTGAACAACCTTCAGTTACCAACACATATAACTCAACTATACTAAAACGTCATCGAACCTTAAGTGTGCAGACCCTACAGGTTCGAGAACTATGCAGACATGACCCGAGACACTCCTCGGTCAATATCCAATAGCGGGACCTGGATATCCATGTTGGATCCTACAGATTCTACGAAGATCTTATCAGTTGGACCTCTGTGCCAAGGATTCATACAATCCCGTATAACATTCCCTTTGTCCTTCGGTATGTTACTTGCCCGAGGTTTGATCGTCGGTATCCCTATACCTATTTCAATCTCGTTACCGACAAGTATCTTTACTCGTTCCATAATACAAGATCCCGTGACTTACACTTGAGTCACATTGCTTGCAAGGCTTGTATGTGATGTTGTATTACCGAGTGGGCCCCGAGATACCTCTCCATCACGCGGAGTGACAAATCCCAGTCTTGATCCATGTTAACTCAACGGACACCTTCGGAGATACCTGTAGAGCACCTTTATAGTCATCCAGTAACGTTGTGAAGTTTGATACACACAAGGTATTCCTTCGGTGTCAATGATTTACATGATCTCATGGTCATAGGAATGAATACTTGACACGCAGAAAACAATAGCAATAAAATGACACGATCACATGCTACGTTCATAGTTTGGGTCTAGTCCATCACATGATTATCCTAATGAAGTGATCTAGTTATCAAGTGACAACACTTGCATATGGTCAGAAAACCTTAACCATCCTTGATCAACTGGCTAGCCAACTAGAGGCTTGCTAGGGACATTGTTTTGTCTATATATCCACACATGTATCTATGCTTTCATTCAATACAATTATAGCATGGATAATAAACGATCATCTTGAAACTGGAAATATAATTATTATTATTTTATCATTGCCTCTAGGGCATATTTCCAAAAGGGGAAGGAAGAAAAAAAAAGGTGTGAAAGGCTCACATCAATGAGGACAATCATAGGCGAGAGAAAGCCAAATGATAGATATGATGTGAGGAGTAGGGATTTCCATGCAACGGATGCATATATGAGCTAAGGTAAGCTCTCCAATGGAACTAGTGGGGGTGCATCCAACTTGCTTTCTCATGAAGACCTAGAGCTCATTTGAGGAGGCTCATCATTGGAATATACAAGCCAAGTTCTATAGTGTAAGGGTCCCCACATAGTTATGCATGAATGATAATCTCTATGGAGTACAAATATAACAATGGAGTACGAGTGTGGATCTTTCAAAAGGAATAGTAGTGTTGCCCCCTTATCTCTTTTATTTTATTTTTCTTTCCTTTTTTTATTTTTGTGGCCTCTTTGGCTCTTTATATTTATCTCTCTTTTGTCTTCTTTGGGATTTTTCATGTGTCCTCTTTTAGGATCTTTTAATTTGTCCTCTTTGGGATATTTTCCTCACTTGAGGGCAACACTCTATATTTTACAAGAAATAAAAAGAAGATCTTCACACTTTATAAGAAGTACTCAACATAAAGATAAATGAAAACTATCATGATGTATGCAAATGTACGCCTCTGCCAATGTAGCACGATATGCAATGATACTAGCGCGTCATGTAGCAATAATAAGGGCAAAGCCCAACTAGCATGTGGCTCTACGATCAAGCAAAAGCATGTATGGCATGAAGATCAAGTCATGAGATGGTGGGTGTTGCATGGCAATGTATCTCGGAAAGGCTATGGAAATGCCTTGATAGGTAGGTATGGCGGCTGTTTTGAGGAAGGATATAATGAGGCTTATGATGACAGAGCATATCATGCCAAGGGTTTGGATGCACCAACTCTCAAGATGAGAAACAGAAATGCACGGTATCGAAGAGGCTAGCAAAATATGGATGGTCAAAGTGCCAACAATCGAATACTCGCATTAGTCTGAAGAACTCATGCACTTATTATCGGTAACTCTCTATCTAGTCAGGAGATTCACAAAGAGACAAGTACCCCAAGGAGGAGTATTTGGGGGTTTGGTTATCCTTGCGCATCCTCGACCCATGATATCGTGATGGTACTCTATATATTCCAACCCTTCAGAGGTTAGCGATCCAACTAGTAGCTAGAGTTCTCAACTTTTTTTTCGAAAATATGCATGGATTTCCCAAAATAAGATACCTATCACTAATAGCCTCAAGCCCTTGACACAAAAATTCCAAACATTACTCAAATCAATACCTCAAAACTATTGCAAGTTACTACTATACTTAAATAGCAACCTCAATTACCTACTCATGCACGACAAACAACTCAGTGCAACAAGCCAACTCTCTAAACAAGATAAGCATGATAACTCAAGAGAGTTCCAAAAGCAACTAAATAAAATCTCTTAAAAATATAAAGCATGAAAACTAAGAGCTAAGCACGACATCAAGTATGAAAAGATAAAGAACACACAAAAAGATAAGCATGAAAACCTATGTTGTGTTCTACTATGGAGTGGAGCGTGTTTCTCTCCCAAAAAAGAAGGTAGGGTCCAACTTGTTATGAACAGCAATCAAAACTAAAACAAACTAAAAAGTAAAGAGCGGGACGCTCCAAGCACAACACATAACATATGAAGTGATAAAAATATAGCATGGAGAAGGACAAACTGATGATTGTTGATGGAGAAGGGGATGCACGGGGCATCCCCAAGCTTAGACACTTGAGTATCCTTGAATATTTCTTGGGGTCAATGGGGGCATCCCCAATCTTAAGAGATTGACAGTCCTGGATCTTCTTTTATCATCTTCCATCGCATACTTGAAAACTCCCTTCATACGAAACTCATCATAAGCTGATTAGAGTAGTTAGTACCCATAATAAAATATATTTTCTCCACTGGAAAAAAATATTTTCATGAAGAGATACTGTTTATCAAGATTTCCAAAAAAAATTTGCAAATAAAAAGCAAGCGTAAGATTTGCAAAATGATGAAAACGCAAAACGTGGCAAAATCTGTGAAAAACAGACCAGCAGCTAGTAAATGATTTTTTCAGGGCACTTCTGCAACTCAAATAAAAAAACTCAGAACAGACGTCAGAAAGCCAATTGTATAGATCATACGGTCAAAAAACTTCAGATCGAAAAGATTATCTTGTGATTTTTGGTGAATTGTTCCGTCAAGCAGACATAATCTGTTTCTGAACAGCATGTCACAACTTTTGAACTTTCTTGCAATCGGAGGCTAAAACTTGGCACAAAGCTTAAAAATACAGATACAATGATGTTGCTACAATAGTAGCACACATCTAGACCACTAAAAACTGAAAGTAAAAACTCAACATAAAGATAACAAGGGTTGTCTCCCTAGAGCTCTTTCTTTATAGCCATAAAGATAGGCTTAATTAAGGTTTTAATGATGCTCTCGTAGGAATAAGAGTTGTAGAACAAAAGAGAGCATCAAGAAGAAAATACCAAACACATTTAAGTCTAACATGCTTCCAATGCATAGGAATGTTGCAATAGAATAATTCATTGAAGCACAAAGCAATAAGAATAGGAAGGCAAAACAAGTGCATGTTCAAAACCTTCGACATAAAGAGGGGAAAATTCTTATTTTTGAGATATTTAGAACCATGTCTCCCGCTCTCATTATAAATTTCAGTGGCATCATGGATGAACTCAACAATATAACTATCACATAAGGCATTATTTCCATGATCCAAAAGCATAAAAGTATCATTACTCTTCTTATAAGCAAAATCTTTCTTTTTAGGAATAGTGAGAGTAAAGCAATCATTATCATCATGATAATCATCATATTTAGGAAGCATAGTATCATCAAAGCAAATTTTCTCCTCCAAAGTTGGGGGACTAGAAATATCATGTTCATCAAACCCGTCATCCCCAAGCTTAGAGCTTTCCATGTCATTAGAAATATTGATATTTAAAGAAAGCATACTAATAACATTGCGACCATCATAATTGTTATACAAATAATAAAGTTCCATAGGTTTTTTAATTTTCTACTCAAACACTTCATGTCCTAGTTCAAGCTAAAGTTTATAAAGCTCTCTCATTTTTTTTGTTTTCCATTAAGCCTAACTAGTGAAATAAAAACAAGAAACAAAAATATTTAATTACAAGATCTAAAGATATACCTTCAAGCACTCACTTCCCCAGAAACGGCGCCAGAAATAGTTTGATGTCTACGCACGCTTCTATTCTTGTAGACGATGTTGGGCCTCCAGGCGCAGAGGCTTGTAGGACAGCAGCAATTTCCCTCAAGTGGATGACCTAAGGTTTATCAAACTCGGGGAAGTAGAGGTTGAAGATGGTCTTTCTCAAGCAACCCTGCAATTAAGAAACAAGAAGTCTCTTGTGTCCCCAACACACCTAATACAATGGTAAATTGTATAGGTGCGCTAGTTCAGCGAAGAGATGGTAAAATATAGGTGATAGGTGTGGAAAAGCAAGGTAATATAAACCTGTAATAAAAATTACAGCAAGGTAGCAAGTGACAGAAGTGAGCATAAACGGTGTAACAATGGTGAGAAGCAAGGCCTAGGCTTCATACTTTCACTAGTGGCAACTCCCAACAACATTAACATAGTCTAATCACATGATATTTCCACTAAAACATCCAATGGTGACGTACTCGGAGGTCATTCCTTTGTGATCAAGAGAGGACGAGAATTATGTAGGGCTACAAGAGCACACCTCAGAGTTTGTAGTTCTCATCTATGCATTTCCCAATGTCACCACGGCCATCCAAAGAGAGTACCACAATCACCACAATGTATCTCAAGGATAGTCAAAGACAAACACCAAGAGACTCTCAATCTTCAATCAATTCACAAAAGAGGAAATCACTCATGAAAATATTCTTCTAATCCATGTCCAATAGACCGCTGTCACCATGGTCTCGGGGATTATACTAGATAAGATCATGTGAGTACATCAATCCGATACATAGAAGAAGGGGAAACATCATGGGATCACCCTAGGTTAACATAACCTATGATCACAATCAAGATCACATCATGGGAGACAGAATTAACCACATAGCTACTGTAGAAGACCTTAGCCCCGAGGAGGAACTACTCCCGCTTCATGGAGGGAGGAAGCAACATCGATGGAGATGAATCTGGGGGCACTTCCCCGTCCCGGTAGGGTGCCAACACAGGAATTCTGGTCCCCAGAAACTTGTTGGCGATGGTGGCGGAGATCGGAATTGCTTCTGGAGAAAAGGTTCCGGATTAGGGTTTCCTCCATGGGGGTAAAATTAGGGGACAAGGTAGGGCACCAGAGGGGGGTGGGCCCCACCCAGACGGCCTCCCTGCGCGGCCAGGGGGCAGGCCGCGCCACCAGGGCGCCTGGAGGCCTAGTGGCCCCCCTCTGGCCCTCCTTCGGCTGTTTGGAGTCTTCTGCAACGCTGATTTTTTATATGTTTTTGTGGGATTTTTTGGGCACTGTAAATATGGGTATAAACCTGCAATTCACAGACATCAGAAGACATAAACTCGCACTGGGTGCACTGAGTTAGTAGGTTAGTCCAAATATGTTGAATATGTATGGAAGTGTACAAAACACATAGCAATATCACCCAAAACTTGCATGGAGCAAGCAGAAATTATAGATACGTTTCGGACGTATCACCCACCCACCCCCCCCCCACCCCCCACTCTAGGTAACCATATTGATCCTTTCATATGGTGTCAGAATGATGCTTAGGGCGAGCGTAAGAGCCAAGCCCCTTGTCGGTTAGCCAGTCACATCTAAAATGTGTATCGAACGGACTTGTGTTGGTGTTAAAGAACGGAAAAGGAAAAAAGAAGTAAAAAAGGATAAACAAGTTAAATGATTGCCATGGAACCGTAAAGATTGGTCTTTATTTTTTATTAAATCATGGTTTCTATCAATACAATCTGATCTACGCAAGCAACTGTTATAAATGTTACAAAAATAAATTTGCAGAGGAAAGGTCTACACATGGTCTCGTGTGGATGGCTTGATGCCCTTTACGGTGCCCTGCTTCACGTATGAGCCTTTACTCTTCGGGAAGTGCTCCTTTACAGGGGGGATAGTTGGCGAGTAGACCTTTGATAGAGACGGTCTTGAGAAGTCGCCGAGGTGTGTGTAGGTTGATGCCGAGTACGTAGGTCCTTTATGGTACCTGAATTTGTCCGAAGACGTGTAATGACCATAGTTCGGTCAAGCCGGATACTTGGTCTTATGTATTCGGTCCCCACAGCTCCCCAAGGTATTTTGAGCGTGAAATTGTGCCTCCGAGGCACGCATTTTATGGCTAGCAATGTCCTATTGTGGGGAGTGTATCCCTAATTTTTTGAGCATGAGAAGAATCCGGGAACTATAGCGGGACTCGGGCTAGCTTATTTGTCCCTCGTTCCTTAATGGCGAGCTCGGACTTTGGAGTTGTATTGCTAATTTGTACTTCGGCTGACGGAACCTTAGTATGTTCCTCGGTTCGAAGGGATTGCTCGGTGTTACCACTAACAGTAATAACACCCTTGAGTCCTGGCATCTTAAGATTCAGGTATGCATAATGGGGAACGAGATTAAGCGAGCGAACATTGTACGACCGAGGAGTGCATGATAGTCGCTGCAAAAAGGGACAATGTCGAAGATCAAGTCTTCGCTGCGGAAGTCGTCGGGCGAATCGGACCCTCCTTCCAAAGTTATGGTACCCGAGCAGCAGGCCTCGATGCCAGGAATTATTCCTTTCAAGGTGGTGTTGCTGGGTTTGATTCTTGACGGATCAATACCCATTTTCCTTGATGTGTGTAGTGCCCCAGATGTAACCTTGCCTTATTTGGAACCTATTCTCATGTGGGTCCACCTTGTCATGGATATGATGATATCATTTGTGCCATGTCTTTATGTGATGTCCCTTGCATTTTCTTCCTTGCATGCATGCATGTCATATCATATCCTCCATGTTTCTTTGAGTCTTTGTGATTGCAAGTGTGGTGGTGATGGTGTTGTGGTCTTATGCTTCATGTGGTGTTTGTGTTCTTGTGGACATATGTGTGGTGTGGTGCAACTCTACTAGGTTGCTTTTCCTAGTAGGATAACATGTGGATGCTGAGGTTTCAAATCATCTTCACCCCTCTCTCTATTCCTCCTATGTCAAGAATCACCTCTTCCTTTTCTATTTTTGAAATGTTCCTGTTTTAGCTCTTATTTGTGGTGGATTTGTGAAGAAAAGATGTTGTTTTAAGGAGGGGTGCAAGAGGTGCAAATAAATATAAAACAGGTCCAACAATGGCTGTTTTGTAATTATTAATTTGCCCCATATATTCATGTTGCATTTTATTCAATTAGTTCACGATTTGTCATGACCAGGTATGTGCTAGCTTATTTTTTTCTCTTATAGTTTTCCTTGTGCTTTTCTTCCTTCTCTAGTAATTCCTGTTAAAAGGAAAACCCCAGGGTTTTCTTCTCTCTTATGTGGTGCTCAGGATGGGCCTCCTCCCTCTGTGGCGGCCCAGCATCCCTCTCTCACGCGCAGCAGGAGCCCAGCTCGCTCCCTCCTTTCCCGTGATGCCGTTCCCTCCCAGCGCCCCCTTTCCGTCAGGCTCGAGAGAGAGAGCATGCCGACGCCGTGAGCACGCATGTCGAGGTCCCCCCTATAACCTTGGCGTCCGTGCCTCATCCTCTCGCTAGGGTTCCCTCTCTCCCTCTCCTGCCGCCGCCACCTCTCTTCTCCCCCATCTCCATCTCTATTCCTCCTCCTGTCCTAGTAAGTCTCTGTAGGGCAGCAGAGAGAATAGAGAGCTCCACGCCACGTCTACCCCGCCATCGACGACGATCCGCGCCATCCGCCATGTCCAGGATCTCGGGCCTCGACCCCGCGCTCCATTCCCATCATCGGTAGGGTCGGGAAGAGACCACACCGACGAGCTCGACCTCGTCAACGACGCAAACCCGGTGGTGTGCCTCCTCTTCTTTAGTCTGCGTTCGGGCTTCGTCGTCGTCGATCTGCCTCAACTCCGGCGCCCTCCTCCTCCGATCCGAACCTCTACTTCCTCCCCAAGGTGAGGATCAACCTCTCCTTCCTTCCTCCTTCGTGGATCAGCCCGGATCCGGCATGTGCGCGTGCGTATCCTCTCTGTCTTGAGCCGCAGCAGTAGCAGGTGCGGGTGGTGGCCGTGCCGTAGCGTCTAGGTAGTGCTAGATGCAGTAGCAGTGGGACTCTAGGGGTCCCCTTCACCTCGTTTTGCAGCGGCCTCCGGGAGCAGCAGCACCACGACGAGGAGCCGGTGATCTCCCTGCCGTCGCGCCTCTCTGTCGTTGTAGAATCGACAACAGGTATATGATCGTGGTGTTGCATGTGTAGCGCAGTTCTTGTTAGGTGGTAGTTTGGTGAGTGTCCGTGGTAGTTGTGGGTAGCACTCGTGCATTCCTCCTCCGTAGCACAGTGCAGCAGCAGCAACACCGGCGAGGAAACCTGGCAACCTCCCTGTCACTGGTACGTCTCGGTGCAGGGCCTAGTTCGGCTGCTTGTAGTAGCTTAGCTGGTTCATTTCACCCGTTCCAACAGTAGCCGTCTCGTAGCGTAGTGGTGTTGTCTCTGTTTGTTTGCCGGCAGGTGCAGGGTTCGAGTCCCATTTAGCACACCACCCCTTTTGCAGTATTTTTCCATCGGGTTGATAGTAGTAGCTCCAGCAGGGAGCCTTAACCTGCCTGTTCCCCTCTGTTCTGTCGATTATATGACAGTAGCAGAGTGGTAAGGGTAGATTGTTGCACCAGAGGGGACTCGGGTCGAATCCCAGGAAGCCCCCTTTTGTTTTTCACTTTTGCTGCAAGTTTTCTCCCTCTTTGCTGTTGCTGATCCTGTTACAAGCATAGGTGGCCATGGCATTGTGTTTTATTTTTCCCCTTTGCTGTTAATTGTGCTAGGTGATGTAGTGTGTGTGGGTGTGCTTGTGAGAGGTGCATGTGTGTGTGAGGACATACATTTGGAGTTAGCTTTACATGTTGTGTGTGCATGGTGGTGCTTCCTAGTAGTTTATCCTAGGTGATGCTAGCAAGTGTAGTGGTAGCTTGTGTGGGTTCTTCATTGTTGTAGGTACTAGCATTTGTAGTTGCACTAGGTTGTTTGTGAATAAGTATAGTAGATCTTGTTCTAGTGATGGTTTCTTCGATTACATGTGTAAGTTTGTGGAGTTGATCTTGAGCATGATGTGCTTGAGAGTGATGTGGACTAGGTGTGTGTGTGTGAGTAGCATCCCACCTTGGCAAGCAAACCTTGCACCTCCACATGGCCATATGTGAGAGGGCATGGTATGTTGTTTGTGTGGGAGGCTTAATAGTAGGGGCTGAGAAGTTGATGTGCATGACACAAACATGGGGTTCAAATCCCCATGTCACTTCGTCATTGTGCGCATCAGCTCAACCTTTGTAGTTGTTGTTATAGTGGAACTACAAGAAATGATGCCTATTCACTAGGCATGATTTGTAGTGGTTTCCTCTTCCCTAATATGTGGTCACTTGTTCCAAGTAAGTGCCCACATATTATATATGATTTTGGGTTAGAATATCCCAAGGAATCCATTGGTGAAGTTAGTTTTGCCACTGGGATACTTTATGGAGTTGGCATATTCAGATTTGTTGCAAGTTTGATCTTGGTTTCCATGGAATAGGTGGAGCCCAAGGGCATGTGCTTTTGTGTGATAGTAGTAGGGGTTTTGCTCTACACCATAGTGGTGTCATTTTTCAGTTGGTGTTATTTGTGTGCAAACTATGCCTAGACAAAGTGGGCATGTGGCTGAAAAAGTCCAGCTTAGTGAAATCTGGAATTTCACCAAGTCTGAGAATCTGGAAACATTTTCTTCTCCTATAGATGAGGATGTGCTGGTCATTGTATTGTGAACTAGCCTTAGTTCAGTGCTAGGATTTTGGACCTGATATGTTTGTGAAGCTCCCTGTCAAATTTCATCTCATTTGGAGTCCAGTAGGTTGTGTTTTGATTGCTGTCAAAAAGCTTCAGAATAAAGACAGAAAGTCAGGTGCAGGAATTTTCACTAAGTCCCTGAGATCTGATGGTTTTGAGAAAGTTTGTGGCCTTGTATCTTCTAGAGTTTAATTCCTTTTGCTGTGATTCTTGCTGGTGCTTGTAGTGTTCTTGGTTGGCTACAGCCACATATATTATTTGTCATATTTAGAGGGCTGTAGCTATGTTGCATGTAGCTCACAAAGAGCTAAGATGCAGATTGGGGCAGATTGAGTTGTATAGTCATTTTGATCATTGTATGTGCTTAGTTGATGTTGTGGTGTTCTTCCTTGCTCCAATCCATTCATGTTGGGTTGTTATATGTGTTTGCAACCTGGGAATACCATATTTGTGCCAATTGAGTGTGTGGTGCTGATTCTTCCACGTAGAGCTTCATATCTTGTTTCGTTGATTCCCGTTGATCCGCAGCTCCGTTTGCAATGTTCTTTATATGGTTTTGCATCGTTTTCACGAGCCGCATCTGTTCATGCCATCCTCATGCATGTCAAAATAGCTTAGTGTACAGTTCTGTCCAGAAGCTTGCAGTAGTTTGTTTTGCTTGTGCTAGTGATAGAAATAGTGGTGCATGCTCATCTTTCATCTCATGCATCATGTGATTATTGCATCTTGTGGTGCTGATGTTCATTGGTTGTTATTCCTATGTTGGGTAGCATCGGGATCGGAGAACGAATACGTGGAGTCAAGAGAGTACGTGCAGGACGAACCAGAACCATTCCAAGCTGAGGACATCACAGGCAAGATGATATGACCTTGATTCCATCTCTAGACTTGTTATGCTAGTTTCGTTTCCATGTCATATTGCACACTGCTTACCCCTAAAATTAAATTGCCTCTTCATATGCCATGAGCCCAAACACCGTTCCCCTTCCTAGCAAAACTTGTATGGCTAAGTAGGCTTTGCTCAGCTACTAATGTTAGCGTTGCCAGATGCAGGTGCTTTGACTCATGTGATAACATGAGCTTGATATAATTATCTTAAATTATGTTATTTAATTAATGCACCTATATACTTGGTAAATTATGGGAGGCCTAGCCTTTTGCCGGGTGCTTTGTTCCGTTATTGTCGCCTTAGTTATAGGTTATCGGTGTTTGATTCCATATTGATCGCTCCTAACACGTTCGGGGTTGTTATGGGGACCCCCTTGATAAATCGCGTAGTGCTAAGGCTTGTCCGGCAGGACCCAACATTGCTGTTAATTGCTAACCACTTAATAATAAACTGCATAGGGAATAGCTACCCCGAGGACTTTAATCAACAACCTGGGCCAGTGCTCCTCATGAGTGTTGGTCCAAACTAGAGCACCGTGCGGGGCCATCCCGGGGCAACTCGGGAGATTTCTCTGGCCACCGTATGCTTCGCTTATTCGGTGTGTCCTGAGACTGAGATACGCGGCTCTTATCAGGGTCGTCGACACGTCAGGAGGTCCTGCTAGCCTTGTCTTACCTTAGCGGTATATCTTGCGTATAGGAATCCCAGTGAAGCTTTGGTTTCCCCCAGAGTTGAGGTTTTCCTCTAAGGAATCCGACGAGATCACGAGATTCGTGATAGAGGATGCCTTTGCGGCTTGTGTACGTTTGTGGACTAGTTGGAGCACCCCTGCAGGGTTTAATCTTTCGGAAAGCCGTGCCCGCGGTTATGTGGCAACTTGGAATATTTTGTTAACATCCGGTATTAGAGAACTTTAACATAAGCTAATAAAATTAGCAACTGTGTGCGTAACCATGACTGTCCCCCTCGAAGATCTCTCTTCGATCGGGAACACGGTGGGGTTATGAATGCCGTAGGTAGGTGTTCAGGATCACTTAGTGATGAAGTAATCCCGACCGCTAGTGTAGACCACCTTCACAATTACTTTGCATAAGTTAGCCACTAAATCAAGCTTAGGATGCTGCAGCCTTATACACTTCACCCTTATCCTACATAATAACATGACTAGTTCTGGCACCAAGGTCTTAGATTGCTGAGTCCCCATGGCTCACGGATTCCTCCGAAACTCCCAACAGGTACAGGTACCCCAGAGACAGATGATCCCGACGGCACCCAGCTGGCGTGGTAGTACGACGAGGAGACAGACCGCCTTTACGTGAACTATCCAGAGGACTGAGGCATGGTCGTGATCGTGGGCCTGCAGGCAGGGTAGCATAGCATTTTCATGTTTTGTAGTCCGTAGCGGAACTACCTTGATTGTATCTATGATGTACTCTGAGTTATTAATGAGAAGACAGTTGAATCCCGAATTGTCTACTTTTATTATTATTTGTGCTATGTTACTTGCTTGCGAAACGCTTAGATGCGCTTCTTTCGTATTCGGGGCCTCGACCCCTAGATCGGAAAGGACCGCATCTTGGTCGTTACAAGTTGGTAATCAGAGTCTTACGACCATAGGAGCCTTTGTGTGATCGTATTTGGCCGAGTCGAGTCTAGAAAATGTTTTGAGTCATAGTTATATCGGAGAGTAGGATTCTTTTTTCTCCTCTTCTATGCTCTGGTGAGGTTCCCATCTTAGGAAATCTTTAACTCTACTCCTTTTCTCGCTCAAAAAAAAATTTAGGATCACGTGGGTATTTGTGAAATCTATATGATTTCGATGTGACGGAATCCTGTCCTGGTGCCTCCTATCTGCTCTAAGTATCAAGGGAGTTGAGCTCCAGGTATTATCGTGCACATCGCCATCATTCAGATTTCTGAGTATCTAAGAACGGAGGATGTTCGTTATTGCTTCAATACTGGTAGTGGTGAGATAACCCCGATGTCCCCAGTACTGGTGTAGATTGTTCGGGGGTACTACCACACTTGGTATCGTTGTGATCACGAGGATCTGTTGTAGATGAAGGTCCGAGATGCTGGTTGTGTGTTGAAGGATGTGATACAGGTGACGGGTTAGTTTAGGAGTTGTGTGAAATACTCCTTGTATCCGTGTACCTGATTGCATGACCAGTTATTTCGAGAATTCATAGGTGGGATATCTAGTAGTACCTTATAGGACTATCTTCCTACAGACGCTTGATTGAGGTTTGGGAAATCTTGGTCATATGTTTGTTCCGAGCAGTTCTAGCTCACACTTGTTTGCAGTGGTCCTTATCGGAATTTTGTCATCTGTTACTTTGAGGATGCACTCTTGCTATGTTGTTCGAGTGCAATGCTAAATTCTGTTCAGATATTCTGTCTTTTGATTCAGCAATATCTTCAATTATTCCGTGGACTAATATGATGTCCGTCTTCAGGATGGCTCCACCGACTCGTCAGACCCCAACGCGTGAGGATATGCCGACTCCACCACCTCCTCCTCCTCCGCCGCCGCCTCCTGCAGAGGCCTGGCAGGTGATGATGGCAGCTACTAATGCAAACACTCAGATGCTATTGCAGTTGATCCAGGAGAGAGCCAATCATCAGCAGGGCAATTTCCAGCAGGGTGGCAATCACTTCGCCAATCTGAGTCAGTTCATGTCAAACCAGCCTAAGACGTTCACTTCTTGCGACCAGCCTTTTGATGCAGAAGATTGGATCCTTGATATGAACAAGCATTTCGAGTGTAGCAATGTGCGTCCGGAGGACTATGTCAAGGTTGCAACGTTTCAGTTGAAGGGGCAGGCTTCTATATGGTGGCAGCAGCTCAAGGATTCCAAAGGTGACAGGGTGATGTCTTGGGACGAGTTTTGTCGTGACTTCAGGTCCCACTACATCCCTTCCAGTTTTGTGGAGGAGATGCATGAGAAGTTCAGGCGTTTGAAGCAGGGCAGCAATTATATGTATACGTACAATGTCGAGTTCCACGAGTTGGCCCGTTACGCGCTGCAGGATGTCCCGGATCAGAAGAGCAAGATCTACCAGTTCAGGGGTGGCTTCAAGGAAGACTTGCAGTTAGCGCTTGCTTTGAACGATCCTGAGGAGTTTGACAAGTTCTACAACCTAGCTCTCAGAGCAGAGGCAGCCTTGCTCAGGGTGGAAAACTCCAAGAAGCGCTTCAGAGATTCCAGCTCTTCCTCGACTCAGGTGGTTCAGAAGCAACAGAGGTTTTGGGTTTCTCCTCCTCCTCCTCGGCACTCACAGCAGCTGAAGCACTCAGGTGGACGTGGTTCTTCCCACCCACCCAACCCTGGCTTCCAGCAGAGATACCAGCATCAGAAGCAAGGGCCTCCTCAGACTCAGTTCGGGCAGCGAGCAGATGTCACTTGTCACAAATGTGGGCAGAAGGGTCACTATGCCAACAAATGTACTTCTCAGCTCCGTCTGCCGCCTCCTCCTCCAGGCAAACCTCCAAGCAACGCTCTTGTCAAATTCAACCCCAGATCAGCTCAAGTCAACATGGTTAATGCACCTGAAGCAGACAACTCCTCTGATGTGATCATGGGTAATCTCCTCGTCAATGATTTTCCTCCTAAAGTCTTGCTCAATTCTGGTGCTTCGCATTGCTTTATGTCAAAGTCATTTTTCATCAAGCATGATTTTCCCTCAACAAGTTTGCATAGACCTTTGGGTGTTGTTTCTCCGGGTGCTCAGATGAGGGCAAATTGTAGAGTTCCTGATGTTTCTATCAAGATGGGCAATTATTCCTTTCTGGCGTCTCCGTATGTCTTGGGCAATTCCGACATCGACTTGATTCTTGGTATGGACTGGTTGGCCATGAACAAGGCATCAATTGATTGTGAAGCTAAAGAAGTCAAGCTTACCCACTCTTCGGAGGATGTGATTATATTTGCGGCGCGCGATGATACAATCCGTTTGTTCTCCTTGAATGAAAAGGGTGAGATCAATCCTATTGAGCAAGTTCCAGTAGTCTGCGAATATCAAGATGTGTTTCCTGAAGATCTGCCAGGCATGCCTCCACACCGTGAAGTTGAGTTTGTCATTGAGCTTGATCCAGGCACAGAGTCAGTGTGCAAACGGCCGTACAAGCTGGGTCCAGAAGAATTGAAGGAACTCAAGAGGCAACTCGATGAGCAGGAGCGTTTGGGTTTGATCAGACCAAGCTCGTCTCCGTGGGGATGTGGTGTTCTATTTGTCAAGAAGAAGGATGGTTCGGACCGGCTGTGTGTCGATTACCGCCCATTAAACAAGAAGACAATCAAGAACAAATATCCACTTCCGAACATAACTGAGTTGTTCGAACAGTTGAAAGGTGCTAAAGTATTCTCCAAGCTTGATCTCAGAATGGGCTATCATCAGATTCGCATTCGCGGGGAAGACATTCCGAAGACGGCATTCAGGACTAGTTTTGGCTCGTATGAGTATACGATCATGTCTTTTGGTCTGGCTAATGCTCCTCCGACATTTTGTCGATTGATGAACTATATTTTCTCCCCATACAAGAATGAATTTGTCTTGCTCTATCTCGACGACATTCTGGTCTTTTCTGAGACTGAGGAAGAAGAGAAACATCTCAGGTTGGTGCTTGATAAACTGAGAGAGTACAAGCTGTATGCTAAGTTTTCCAAGTGCGAGTTCTGGCTGAAATAAGTGGTTTATCTTGGGCATATTATCTCTGCCGAAGGCATTAATGTTGACCCATCCAAGGTTCAAGCCATTGTTGAATGGGAGCCTCCACAGAATGTGAAGAAGCTTCGAAGCTTTCTCGGGCTTGCTGGATATTGCAGAAGGTTCGTTGAGAACTTCTCCAAAATCGCCAAGCCGCTCTCTAGTCTTCTTCAGAAGGGTGTCAAGTATGTTTGGTCTCCAGAGTGTCAACTGGCTTTCGATACACTCAAAGAGAACCTTATCTCCACTCCGGTGTTGGCCCCTCCGGATGATTCCAAGCCGTAGCAGGTCTTTTGCGATGCTTCTCTCCAAGGTCTCAGTGCAGTCTTGATGCAAGATAGGAAGGTGGTTGCTTATACCTCCAGGCAGTTGAAGCCTGCGGAGAAGAACTATCTTGTGCACGATCTCGAGCTAGCAGCTGTTGTGCACGCCTTGATGACTTGGAGACATCTCTTGTTGGAACATAAGGTTGAAGTTTTCACCGATCACAAGAGCCTCAAGTATATCTTCACTCAGCCTAACTTGAATCTTCGGCAAACACGTTGGGTGGAAATGCTCCAGGATTTCAATCCGAGTGTTGAGTACACGCCAGGCAAGGCAAATGTTGTGGCAGATGCATTGAGCAGGAAGGCATATTGCAACAGTTTGATTCTACAACCTCTCCAGCCGGGTCTTTCTGAGTCTTTCAGGAAGCTTAATCTTCACCTAGTACCTCAGGGCTTTCTTGCGAACCTTCACATCTCTCCTACCTTGGAAGATCAGGTCAGAGCAGCTCAGCTTCTTGACGCTATGGTGAAGAAGGTCAAGATTGGCATGGGAAAGAGTCTCCCCAAGTATAAGTGTTATACTGTTGATGCCAGGGACACGTTGTTTTTCAAGGATCGCCTTGTCGTCCCGAAAGGTGATCTCAGGAAGGTGATCATGGAAGAAGCTCATAACTCTCTGCTCTCTATTCATCCTGGAAGCTCCAAAATGTACCATGACTTGAAGCAGACATTCTGGTGGACTCGTATGAAACGTGAAATTGCTCAGTTCATAAAAGAGTGTGATGTATGTCGAAGGGTGAAAGCAGAACATCAATGCCCAGCAGGCCTCTTGCAGCCTTTGCCGATTCCCGAGTGGAAGTTTGATCACATTGAGATGGCTTTCGTCACCAGGTTTCCGAAGTCCAAGAAGGGCAATGATGCTATCTTTGTCGTCATCGACAAATTGAGTAAAGTGGCTCATTTCCTTCCAGTCAAGGAGTCCATTTCAGCAGCTCAGCTGGCAGAGTTGTACACCTCCAGGATTGTCTCTTTGCACGGCGTACCTATGATGATCTCGTCAGATCGCGGAAGTATCTTCACTTCCAAGTTCTGGGACTCCTTTCAGTCTTCTATGGGCACGAAGATCCGCTTCAACACAGCGTTCCACCCTCAGACTAGTGGTCAAGTGGAGAGAGTGAATCAAGTTCTTGAGGATATGCTGAGAGCCTGTGTTATCTCTTTTGGCATGAAGTGGGAAGATTGTGTGCCTTTCGCGGAGTTCTCGTATAACAAAAGTTATCAAGCAAGTTCTGGAAAGGCTCCGTTTGAAATTCTCTATGGTAGAAAGTGTCGTACTCCGCTCAACTGGTCCGAGACCGGCGAGCGTCAGATCCTCGGCAATGATATGATAGAAGAAGCTGAGGAGATGTGTCGGATCATTCGCGACAACCTCAGGGCAGCTCAGTCCCGTCAGAAGAGCTATTACGATAAAAATCACCGTGACATGTCTTATGAGCTTGATGATTTTTTCTATCTCAAGGTGTCGCCTATGAAGGGTATGCAGCGCTTTGGCATTAAAGGCAAGCTTGCGCCTCGTTTCGTTGGTCCGTTCAAAGTGGTTGGCAAGAGGGGCGACCTAGCGTACCAGCTCGAGCTTCTGTCAACCTTTGCAAATGTCCATGATGTGTTCCATGTTTCTCAGCTTCGGAGGTGTTTCAAGATCCCCGAGCGCACTGTGCATCTTCAAGATATCGACCTTCAGCCTGACCTTTCTTATCGTGAGCATCCAGTTGCGGTTCTTGAGGCGACTGAGCGCAAGACCCGTAACAAGACTGTCAAATTTCTCAAAGTGCAGTGGTCTCACCATTCCGATAAAGAGGCTACGTGGGAACGCGAGGATCACCTCCGTTCTGAATTTCCCGATTTCTTTCAGTCTTAGATCTCGAGGGCGAGATCTTCTTTGTAGTGTGGGAGAGTTTGTAGTGCCCCAGATGTAACCTTGCCTTATTTGGAACCTATTCTCATGGGGGTCCACCTTGTCATGGATATGATGATATCATTTGTGCCATGTCTTTATGTGATGTCCCTTGCATTTTCTTCCTTGCATGCATGCATGTCATATCATATCTTCCATGTTTCTTTGAGTCTTTGTGATTGCAAGTGTGGTGGTGATGGTGTTGTGGTCTTATGCTTCATGTGGTGTTTGTGTTCTTGTGGACATATGTGTGGTGTGGTGCAACTCTACTAGGTTGCTTGTCCTAGTAGGATAACATGTGGATGCTTAGGTTTCAAATCATCTTCACCCCTCTCTCTATTCCTCCTATGTCAAGAATCACCTCTTCCTTTTCTGTTTTTGAAATGTTCCTGTTTTAGCTCTTATTTGTGGTGGATTTGTGAAGAAAAGATGCTGTTTTAAGGAGGGGTGCAAGAGGTGCAAATAAATATAAAACAGGTCCAACAATGGCTGTTTTGTAATTATTAATTTGCCCCATATATTCATGTTGCATTTTATTCAATTAGTTCATGATTTGTCATGACCAGGGATGTGCTAGCATTTTTTTCTCTTATAGTTTCCTTGTGCTTTTCTTCCTTCTCTAGTAATTCCTGTTAAAAGGAAAACCCCAGGGTTTTCTTCTCTCTTATGTGGCGCTCAGGATGGGCCTCCTCCCTCCCTGGCGGCCCAGCATCCCTCTCTCTCGCGCAGCAGGAGCCCAGCTCGCTCCCTCCTTTCCCGTGACGTTGTTCCCTCCCAGCGCCCCCTTTCCATCAGGCTCCAAAGAGAGAGCACGCCGACGCCGTGAGCGCGCACGTCGAGGTCCCCCCTATAACCTTGGCGTCCGTGCCTCATCCTCTCGCTAGGGTTCCCTCTCTCCCTCTCCTGCCGCCGCCACCTCTCTTCTCCCCCATCTCCATCTCTATTCCTCCTCCTGTCTTGGTAAGTCTCTGTAGGGCAGCAGAGAGAACACAGAGCTCCACGCCGCGTCTACCCCGCCATAAAGGAGGATCCGCGCCATCCGCCATGTCCAGGAGCTCCGGCCTCGACCCAGCGCTCCATTCCCATCATCGGTAGGGTCGGGAAGCGACCACAACGACGAGCTCGACCTCGTCAACGGCGCGAACCCGGTCATCTGCCTCCTCTTCTTCAGTCTGCGGTTCGGGCCTCGTCGTCGTCGATCTACCTCAACTCCGGCGCCCTCCTCCTCTGATCCGAACCTCTACTTCCTCCCCAAGGTGAGGATCAACCTCTCCTTCCTTCCTCCTTCGTGGATCAGCCCGGATCGGGCATGTGCGCGTGCGTATCCTCTCTGTCTCGAGCAGCAGCAGTAGCAGGTGCAGGTGGTGGCCGTGCTGTGGCGTCTAGGTAGTGCTAGATGCAGTAGCAGTGGGACTCTAGGGGTCCGTTCACCTCGTTTTGCTCCGACCTCCGGCAGCAGAAGCACCACGACGAGGAGTCGGTGATCTCTCTGCCCCCGCGCCTATGTGTCATTGTAGAATCGACAGCAGGTAGATGATCGTGGTGTTGCATGTGTAGCGCAGCACAGCAGCAGCAACACCGGCGAGGAAACCCGGCAACCTCCCTGTCGCTGGTACGTCTCGGTGCAGGGCCCGGTTCGGCTGCTTGTAGTAGCTTAGCTGGTTCGTTTCACCCATTCCAACAGTAGCCGTCTCATAGCGTAGTGGTGTTGTCACTGTTTGTTTGCCGGCAGGTGCAGGGTTCGAGTCCCATTCAGCGCACCACCCATTTTGCAGTATTTTTCCATCGGATTGATAGTAGTAGCTCCAGCAGGCAGCCTTAACCTGCCTGTTCCCCTCTGTTCTGTCGATTATATTACAGTAGCAGAGTGGTAAGGGTAGACTGTTGCACCAGAGGGGACTAGGTTCGAATCCCAGGAAGCCCCCCCTTTTGTTTTTCACTTTTGCAGCAAGTTTTCTCCCTCTTTGCTATTGCTGATCCTGTTACAAGCATAGGTGGCCATGGCATTGTGTTTTATTTTTTCCCTTTGCTGTTAATTGTGCTAGGTGATGTAGTGTGTGTGGGTGTGCTTGTGAGAGGTGCATTTGTGTGTGAGGACATACATTTGGAGTTAGCTTTACATGTTGTGTGTGCATGGTGGTGCTTCCTAGTAGTTTATCCTAGGTGATGCTAGCAAGTGTAGTGGTAGCTTGTGTGGGTTCTTCATTGTTGTAGGTACTAGCATTTGTAGTTGCACTAGGTTGTTTGTGAATAAGTATAGTAGATCTTGTTCTAGTGATGGTTGCTTTGATTACATGTGTAAGTTTGTGGAGTTGATCTTGAGCATGATGTGCTTGAGAGTGATGTGGACTAGGTGTGTGTGTGAGTAGCATCCCACCTTGGCAAGCAAACCTTGCACCTCCACATGGCCATATGTGAGAGGGCATGGTATGTTGTTTGTGTGGGAGGCTTAATAGTAGGGGCTGAGAAGTTGATGTACATGACACAAACATGGGGTTCAAACCCCCATGTCACTTTGTCATTGTGCACATGAGCTCAACCTTTGTAGTTGTTGTTATAGTGGAACTACAAGAAATGATGCCTATTCACTAGGCATGATTTGTAGTGGTTTCCTCTTCCCTAATATGTGGTCACTTGTTCCAAGTAAGTGCCCACATATTATATATGATTTTTGGGTAGAATCTCCCAAGGAATCCAGTGGTGAAGTTAATTTTGCCATTGGGATACTTTATGGAGTTGACATATTCAGATTTGTTGCAAGTTATATCTTGGTTTCCATGGAATAGGTGGAGCCCAAGGGCATGTGCTTTTGTGTGATAGTAGTAGGGGTTTTGCTCTACACCATAGTGGTGTCAATTTTCACTTGGTGTTATTTGTGTGCAAACTATGCCTAGACAAAGTGGGCATGTGGCTGAAAAAGTCCAGCTTAGTGAAATCCGGAATTTCACCAAGTCTGAGAATCTGGAAACATTTTCTTCTCCTATAGATGAGGATGTGTTGGTCATTGTGTTGTGAACTAGCCTTAGTTCAGTGCTAGGATTTTGGACCTGATATGTTTGTGAAGCTCCCTGTCAAACTGCATCTCATTTGGAGTCCAGTAGGTTGTGTTTTGATTGCTGTCAAAAAGCAACAGAACAAAGACAGAAAGTCAGGTGCAGGAGTTTTCACTAAGTCCCTGAGATCTGATGGTTTTGGGAAAGTTTGTGGCCTTGTATCTTCTAGAGTTTAATTCCTTTTTCTGTGATTCTTGCTGGTGCTTGTAGTGTTCTTGGTTGGCTACAGCCACATATATTATATGCCATATTTAGAGGGCTGTAGCTATGTTGCATGTAGCTCACAAAAAGCTAAGATGCAGATTGGGGCAGATTGAGTTGTATAGTCATTTTGATCATTGTGTGTGCTTTGTTGATGTTGTGGTGTTATTCCTTGCTCCAATCCATTCATGTTGGGTTTTTATATGTGTTTGCAACCTGGGAATACCATATTTGTGCCAATTGAGTGTGTGGTGTTGATTCTTCCACGTAGAGCTTCATATCTTGTTTCGTTGATTCACGTTGATCCGTAGCTCCGTTTGCAATGTTCTTTATATGGTTTTGCATCGTTTTCACGAGCCGCATCTGTTCATGCCATGCTCATGCATGTCAAAATAGCTTAGTGTACAGTTCTGTCCAGAAGCTTGCAGTAGTTTGTTTTGCTTGTGCTAGTGATAGAAATAGTGGTGCATGCTCATCTTTCATCTCATGCATCATGTGATTGTTGCATCTTGTGGTGCTGCTGTTCATTGGTTGTTATTCTTATGTTGGGTAGCACCGGGATCAGAGAACGAATACGTGGAGTCAGGAGAGTACGTGCAGGACGAACCAGAACCATTCCAAGCTGAGGACATCACAGGCAAGATGATATGACCTTGATTCCATCTCTAGACTTGTTATGCTAGTTTCGTTTCCATGTCATATTGCATGCTGCCTACCCCTGAAATTAAATTGCCTCTTCATATGCCATGAGCCCAAACACCGTTCCCCTTCCTAGCAAAACTTGTATGGCTAAGTAGGCTTTGCTCAGCTACTAATGTTAGCGTTGCTAGATGCAGGTGCTTTGACTCATGTGATAACATGAGCTTGATATCATTATCTTACATTCTGTTATTTAATTAATGCACCTATATACTTGGTAAATGATGGGAGGCCTAGCATTTTGCCGGGTGCTTTCTTCTGTTATTGCCGCCTTAGTTACCGGTTACCGGTGTTTGATTCCATATTCATCGTTCCTAACACGTTCGGGGTTGTTATGGGGACCCCCTTGATAAATCGCGTAGTGCTAAGGCTTGTCCGGCAGGACCCAACATTGGTGTTAATTGCTAACCACTTAATAATAAACTACATAGGTAATAGCTACCTCGAGGATTTTAATCAACAACCCGGGCCAGTGCTCCTCATGAGTGTTGGTCCAAACTAGAGCACCGTGCGGGGTCATCCCGGGGCAACTCGGGAGATTTCTCTGGCCATCGTACACTTTGCTTATCCGGCGTGTCCTGAGACTGAGATACGCGGCTCTTATCGGGGTCGTCGACACGTCGGGAGGTCCTGCTAGCCTTGTCTTACCTTAGCGGTATATCTTGCGTATAGGAATCCCAGTGAAGCTTTGGTTTCCCCCAGAGTTGAAGTTTTCCTCTAAGGAATCCGACGAGATCACGAGATTCGTGATAGAGGATGCCTTTGCGGCCTATGTACGTTTGTGATGGACTAGTTGGAGCACCCCTGCAGGGTTTAATCTTTCGGAAAGCCGTGCCCGCGGTTATGTGGCAACTTGGAATATTTTGTTAACATTAGGTATTAGAGAACTTTAACATAAGCTAATAAAATTGCCAACTGTGTGCGTAACCGTGACTGTCCCCCTCGATGATCTCTCTTTGATCGGGAACACGGTGGGTTTATGAATGCCGTAGGTAGGTGTTCAGGATCACTTAGTGATCAAGTAATCCTGACCGCTAGTGTAGACCACCTTCACAATTACTTTGCGTAAGTTAGCCACTAAATCAAGCTTAGGATGCTGCAGCCTTATACACTTCATCCTTATCCTACCTAATAACATGACTAGTTCTGGCACCAAGGTCTTAGATTGCTGAGTCCCCGTGGCTCACGGATTCCTCCGAAACTCCCAACAGGTACAGGTACCCCACAGACAGATGATCCCGACGGCACCCAGCTGGCGTGGCAGTACGACGAGGAGATAGACCGCCTCTACGTGAACTATCCAGAGGACTGAGGCATGGTCGTGATCGTGGGCCTGCAGGCAGGGTAGCATAGCATTTTCATGTTTTGTAGTCCGTAGCGGAACTACCTTGATTGTATCTGTGATTGATGGGGTTATAGTCCTAGGGTAGGGTCATAGGCCTGCCCCATAGGTCCTACCCAAGGACTACCCCTCCCAAAGGACAAGGGCCTTAGTCAGTTCCGACTGAATTAAAGAATCCCCATCATCCAGTCGGTAGCAGATCCTCAATGACGTCCAGTCGGAGAGTAACATTCGGAGCGTATCTAGCTGACCGACTAGATACCACTCGGTACACCGTGACCCCTGTGGGGGGAAATGGTCGTACGTTTCCAGGTGCATTTAATAGCATTTAGGTCGTCCGTTACCTGTAACGTACGCATTCAATCGCCACTACTCCGCCCCTGAATCAGAACCGTTGTGGAGGGCAGCGCACTCTATATAAGCCACCCTCCCCCACTGGTAAAGGGGTTAGCAAATCATTGTATTCCATATTCCACTCGACAACAAGCTCCGAGAGCACTAAGACGTAGGGCTGTTACCTCCACCGCAGAGGGGCCTGAACTCATACAACCTCGCCATAGCTAGGACTTTGCCCATCTCATTCGTACCCTACACATCTACTGTCAGGCTTATACCCACGACAGTTGGCGCCCACCATGGGGCAGGCGTCTAAGCGACTTCCGGCAAGTTTGCGACTACTTCCTTTCATCATGTCGACCGGTGGAGATTCGAGCGTGGGTCACCAGATCTTCTTCGGCACTCTCTCCTTCACTGCCGATGATTCGGCGTGGCTTCGGGAGGCGCCTCTCGACGTCGAGGCGCTTCCCCGTCGCGGGGCCACGCACTTCCGTGCCGGCGCCCGCGGCGTTCTTCTCCAACAATCGGCCCCGTTGTCGACCTGCACCTCCATCATGCGCCGCAGCAAGCGGTCCCGCCGTCCGCGTCTCCAACGTTGGGTGCAGCATGCCCGAGCGCGTTAGATCGCGTCTTCTCAAGCGGCAGTCCTGGAGTCTGTTGTGGTTGCCCCGCGTTCCCAGCGCTCGGGCTCAGTTCCGACCGAGTTTCCTTCTGAGTACGCGGGTCGCGGGCCTGTAGCAGAAGTACACATGGCCCACTCCCACGAAGATCCCCGTCAAGCTGGTTGAAGCGAGCGTGAGGTCGGTGAAGCATCCGGTGCGCGCCGTCCACCTCGCCGTTCTGCAAGTCGACACACTCGGCGGAGCAACGTGGAGTTGTTTCGCACGCCCCTCCTCAACTTGGCTGCGGCTGCCAAGATAGCCGATTCCCTCCAGCCGACTGATTCGGAGGCAGGAAGGGGGATTGAGCAGATCCGAGCCCTGTTGCACACGGCGCAGCAGCAGAATTCGGCAGTCTCCGAGTCGCACAACCGGATCTACAATAGTTCCGTCCACGCAAACACGCATCGGTCGGTTCACAGCCCTGGATCCCATCAGCACCACAGAGGAGGCAGCCGTTCCATGATTCATGAAGATCGCCGCCGCTCACGCACCCCTCTGCGGGGTGGGCCCTATGGGTCCCGACATCATGATGATCGGCGTTCAGTCGGCGACACTTACGACCCAAGACCTGACGCAAGAGGACGTATCGCCCAGCGAAGAGTCGACAGGGGTCGAGCCCACCGTGATGGTCATGATATGGACCGTCCGAGTGGAAGCAGGGCCATCGTGTCCGGTCCCGAGTGTTTTAGTCGAGCCATCCGCTCGGCTGACATCCCGCCCAACTTCCGATTGGCAGCGGGAATCAGTAAGTTTACAGGAGAGTCCAAGCCGGAAACATGGCTGGATGACTACCGAGTGGCAGTCCAGATCGGAGGAGGGGACGACCATGTAGCTATCAAGCACCTCCCTCTGATGCTCGACGGCTCGGCGCAAGCGTGGCTGAACCAGTTGGCCCCCTCGAGCATTTACAGTTGGGCGGATCTGGCTCGAGTGTTCATCAGGACAGGGACATGCAAACGCCCTGCAGGCCTTGTGGAGCTCCAGCACTGTGTCCAGAAGCCGAATGAGCCCCTGCGCGACTTCATCCAACGTTGGACAACTCTCTACCACACGGTGGAGAACGTCACCGAGCATCAAGCAGTCTCCGCCTTCAAGGCAGGCGTGCGGTACAGAGAGCTGTACCTAAAGTTCGGTCGAACATGCGACATCTCCATGAGCAATATGATGAAGATAGCGGCTCGGTATGCAAATGGCGAAGAAGAGGACCGCATCCGGAGCGGCAAGCACAAGACAGTCGGTGATGTTGACGGAGGTAACACTCGGAAGCAGAAACAGAAAGCTCCGCCCACACCGCAAGCAGAAGCTGCAGCCGTGACCAATGCCAATTTCAAGGGCAAAGGGAAGGCGCAGTTTACACCCCCAAGAAGAAGCCGTTCAACAATCCCATCCTGGACCAGCCTTGTCCGGTTCACACGAAGATGGACGAAGAAGGCAACCCCATATACGCGAAGCATACCACTCGACAGTGTCGTCTCCTGATCCAGGGGTTCAGCGAGGGACAACCGAGTGAGAAGGATCCTGAACAAGATGAGGAGGATAAGGAGGATCCGTTCCCCCAAGTCCATGCAACCCTCATGATTTTTGCTGACATCGAAAGCAAGAGTCGACTGAAACTGGTGAACAGAGAGGTTAACATGGCCACTCCAACCAGTCCCAAGTTCCTGAAATGGTCTCAGACTGCGATCACTTTCGACCAGTCGGATCATCCCGCACATGTATCCACTCCGGGGAGACAGGCTCTGGTCGTCGACCCGGTGGTGGAAGGAGTCCGACTGCGCAAAGTCCTCATGGATGGCGGCAGCGGCTTGAACATCATGTACGCTGACACACTCAAGGGGATGGGCATTCCGATGTCCAAACTCAGCGAGAGCAGCATGCAGTTTCACGGAGTCGTCCCTGGACGGAAAGCCAAGTCACTCGGCCAGATCGCGTTGGACGTCGTTTTCGGCTCCGACAAGAACTTCCGCAAGGAGAAGCTGACATTCGAAGTGGCAGACTTCCAGAGTGCTTACCACGCAATCCTGGGCCGCCCGGCGTATGCTCGTTTCATGGCCCGTCCGTGTTACGTCTACTTGAAGCTGAAGATGCCAGGCCCGAAAGGCGTGATCACCATCACGGGCAATCGTCAGCGAGCCAAAGAGTGTCTGCAGCAGGGATCAAGACTCGTCGACCAGCAGATGGCTGTTCTTGAGCTCGACGAGTATAAGAAGACAGTCGACCCCGCCGACCTGATGTGCTCAAATAAACCAGCTTCTGAGTCCGCATTCCAGTCGGCAGGAGAGACGAAGAAGGTCAGCATGCACCCGACGGACGACTCTGCTACCCCGACGAACATCTCCACCACCCTCGATCCTAAATAGGAAGCCGAGCTCACCCAATTCCTCCGTGAGAACTGGGACATCTTCGCATGGAAACCCTCTGACATACCAGGTGTACCCAGGGAGTTGGCTGAGCACCGACTGCACGTGGATCACACCGCTCGGCCCGTCCGAGAGCGCCTGCACCGATCTGCCGCGCACAAGAGGAAGGCAATCGGGGAAGAGGTGGCCAAGCTGCTGGCCGCCAACTTCATTCGCGAGATTCACCACTCCGAGTGGCTTGCCAATGTTGTCATGGTACCCAAGAAGGACAAGTCACTTCGAATGTGCATCGACTTCAAGCATCTCAATAAGGTCTGCCCGAAAGACCATTTTCCGCTCGCCCGCATAGATCAAATTGTCGATTCGACTGCGGGATGCGAGTGTTTGTCATTTCTTGATGCCTACTCGGGCTATCATCAGATCCGTCTGTATGGCCCCGATGAGTTAAAAACGGCCTTCATCACCCCATTTGGGTGCTTCTGCTACATCACTATGCCTTTCGGTTTGAAGAATGCAGGAGCTACCTTTATGCGCATGATCCAAAAATGTCTCCTCGACCAGATCGGTCGCAATGTGGAGGCATATATGGATGATATCGTAGTCAAGTCACGCAAATGTTCCGACCTGCTGACTGACTTAGCAGAAACATTCGCCAACCTTCGTAGGTACGATATCAAGCTCAACCCAGCCAAATGTTCATTCGGTGTTCCCAGCGGAAAGTTACTCGGTTTCTTCGTTTCCGAACGAGGGATCGACGTCAACCCCGAAAAGATCGGGACCATCGTCCGAATGGAGAGACCGGTCAGAATACACGATATTCAATGGCTCACAGGTTGCCTAGCGGCTTTGAGCAGGTTCATTAGTCGACTCAGCGAAAAAGCACTTCCTCTGTACCGACTCATGAAGAAATCAGATACCTTCGAGTGGACAGACGAAGCCCAAGTCGCATTCGACGACCTCAAAGTCCTACTTTCCACCCAGCCGGTTCTTGCTGCTCCGCTCAGTAAAGAGCCCCTTCTTCTATATATCGCGGCTACAAATCAAGTCGTCAGTATTGTTCTTACAGTCGAGCGAGAAGAAGAAGGCAAAGCATACAAAGTTCAGCGGCCAGTGTACTACGTCTCCGAAGTCCTGACTCCTTCCAAGCAGAGGTATCCCCATTATCAAAAACTTATTTATGGGATCTATATGACTGCGAAGAAGGTGGCTCATTATTTCCAAGACCACTCGGTATCTGTCGTTTCTGATGCTCCGTTGTCGGAAATTCTCCACAATCGAGACGCATCAGACCGAGTGGCGAAGTGGGTAATGGAGATGTTGTACTGTGACATCAAGTTCGAGGCCAAGAAAGCTATTAAGTCTCAAGCCATGGCTGACTTTATAGAAGAATGGGTAGAACAACAGCAACCGACCCACATCTTCTCGGCTCATTGGACGATGTTCTTCGATGGGTCTAAGATGTTGAATGGCTCCGGCGCTGGTGTTGTGATCATATCACCAAAGGGAGACAAGCTCAAGTACGTGCTGCCGATACACTTTGATTCCTCCAACAACGAGGCGGAGTATGAAGCTCTCCTCTATGGATTGCGCATGGCCATCTCACTCGGCGTCCGTCGCTTGATGGTCTACGGCGATTCGGATTTGGTGGTCAATCAAGTGATGAAAGAGTGGGACGTCAGGAACCCCACCATGACCACATACTGCAATGCAGTGAGGAAGCTGGAGAAGAAGTTTGAAGGTCTAGAGCTCCATCATGTTCCGAGACTGAAGAACCAAGCAGCTGATGAGTTGGCAAAACTCGGATCCACTCGGAGACCAGTCCCGAGTGATGTCTGCCTCGAGCACCTCCACCTTCCCTCAGTCAAAGAAGATCCCTTCACAGAGGAACCGGCACAACCCAAGAGCACAACAGATCTGACTGAAGTCGATGTACCTGTTGTGGTTGATCTGGTCATGGAGATTCTGGCTGTCATTCCCGATTGGACTGTGCCGATCATTGCATATATCCTGAGGCAAGAACTTCCAGAAGACAAAGTCCAAGCCAGGCAAATAGTCCGCAGGTCAAAGGCATTCACTATCATTGATGGCCAATTGTACAAGGAGAGTGTTTCAGGCCTTCTTCAACGTTGCATTTCTCCAGAGGAAGGGCAGTTGATCCTAGAGGATATTCACTCGGGAACCTGCGGTCATCACTCTTCTTTGAGAGCAATCGTCGCCAAGGCGTTCAGAGCCGGTTTCTTTTGGCTGCAGGCAAACGAGATGGCTAAAGATATGGTCGACCGATGTGAAGGTTGTCAGTTCTACTCCAACAAGTCCCACAAGCCAACATCTGCATTGAAGACAATCCCTCTTGTGTGGCCATTTGCAGTTTGGGGATTAGATACAGTCGGACCATTCAAGACAGGCCAAGGAGGCTACACACATCTGTTGGTGGCAGTCGACAAGTTTACAAAATGGATAGAAGGCAAGCCCATCAAGAAACTCGACGCCTCAACAGCTGTCAAGTTTGTCAGGGACATCATTTCCAGATTCGGGGTACCTCACGGCATAATCACGGACAACGGGACAAACTTCGACTCGGACAGATTCAAAGGTTTCTGTGTGAGCCAGGGTATCTGAGTGGATTTTGCCTCCGTAGCACATCCTCAATCCAACGGACAAGCTGAGCGGGCGAATGGGCTTATTCTTCAAGGTTTGAAGCCCCGACTCCTGCGAGAGGTGGGACACGTTGCTGGCGCATGGGTCACCGAGTTACCTTCAGTGCTTTCGGGCCTCCGCACCACTCCGAACAGATCAACGGGGCGATCACCGTTCTTCCTCGTTTATGGAGCAGAAGCGGTCCTTCCGAGTGACCTGCTTCATAATGCCCCACGAGTCGAACTCTTCTCTGAAGCTGAAGCAGAACAAGCAAGGCAAGATGGAGTAGATCTTCTAGAGGAGGAACGCAAGATGGCACTAACTCGCTCAACAATTTACCAGCAAGATCTGCGGCGCTTTCATGCGCGTCACGTCAGGAGTCGCACATTCCAAGCAGGCAACTTAGTGCTCCGAGTGGATCAGCAAAGACCCCCCAAGTTGGCTCCGGCCTGGGAAGGGCCTTTCATCATCTCCAAGGTGCTGAACAACGGAGCATACAGACTCTACAACATTCAGAGGGAGACAGACGAGCCGCGTGCATGGAACGGAGACCTCCTCAAGCGCTTCTATACGTGATCGTCGACTGAAGCAGTGTAACGAACAAGTATTGATGAAATAATATACAACAGATTCAGTTTTTTGCAGATTCAGAGTTTTTCCACGGTCGCAAACTCCGGTCACACACACACAAAAAAAACTTAGTTGCGATCCTAAATCGCCTAAGTTTTAACTTCCTCCGAGTGTGCTCTCAACGTCGCACTCGGAGACTTAGCTGTGATCAAGAATCACCTAAGTACTAACTTCCTCCGAGTGTGCACTAAACGTCGCACTCCAGGACTTAGCTGCGATCCTGAATCGCCTAAGTTCTAACTTCCTCCGAGTGTGCGCTAAACGTCGCACTCGGAGACTTAGCTGCGATCCTGAATCGCCTAAGTACTACCTTCCTCCGAGTGTGCACTCAACGTCGCACTCGGGGACTTAGCTGCGATCCTGAATCGCCTAAGTACTAACTTCCTCCGAGTGTGCACTAAACATCGCACCCGGGGACTTAGCTATGATCAAGAATCACCTAAGTACTAACTTCCTCCGAGTGTGCTCTAACCCTCGCACTCGGAGACTTAGCTGTGATCAAGAATCACCTAAGTACTAACTTCCTCCGAGTGTGCACTAAACGTCGCACTCGGGGACTTAGCTGTGACCCTGAATCGCCTAAGTTTTAACTTTCTCCGAGTGTGCACTAAACGTCGCACTCGGAGACTTAGCTGCGATCCTGAATCGCCTAAGTTCTAACTTCCTCCGAGTGTGCGCTAAACGTCGCACTCGGGGACTTAGTTGTGATCAAGAATCACCTAAGTACTAACTTCCTCCGATTGTGCACTAAATGTCGCACTCGGGGACTTAGATGCGATCCTTAATCGCCTAAGTACTAGCTTCCTCCGAGTGTGCTCTAAACGTCGCACTCGGAGACTTAGTTGTGGTCAAGAATCACCTAAGTACTGACTTCCTCCGAGTGCGCACTAAACGTCGCACTCGAAGACTTAGCTGCGATCCCAAATCGCCTAAGTAATAACTTCCTCCGAGTGTGCACTAACGTCGCACTCGGGGACTTAGCTATGCTTCAGAATCACCTAAGTACTAATCTTCTCCGAGTATGCACTAAACGTCGCACTCGAAACAACATTCAAACACAAGAGTAAACGCTTTCATTCGGATTCCAAAATTCTCGAAAAGATAGTTAACTCGGTGCGGATCAAGCTTACCCACACCGATTTAAAAGTGTGACAGCCAACAGAAGTGGCCAAAGTACCTTACAGATAAACACTCGTCATACCGAGGATAAAGTTTTCTTACGCGTCAGCTGGGCCGGCGCGAGGACTGGAGGGCTCCACGAAAGTGTCCAAGTCGATTCCGTCGGCGATGCGGGTAGCACTCTCAAGGAACGTCTCCATGAAGTCTTCGAATCAAAGCTTCTTCGTGTTGGTGACCTTTAGTGTCTTCAGTTTTTCCTCACGCACCTCCTTGCAATGGACTCGGACCAAGGATAGAGCAACATCTGCACCGCAACGCGCTGCCAATTTCTTCCACGATTGCACTCGGCTCGGAATCTCCTCCAGTCGCGCCATCAGGGTCTCCATCTCCTGCCGCGACTCGTCTTCTGGCCAAAGTTCCTTGTCAATTCGACCAACGACCTCTCTCAGCCCACCGATGAAAGGACCCACTTTGCCTACGCGGATATGCGCCCGGAGTAGATCCCGATTGGCGTCCTCGCCGAGTGGCACGTTGTCCTGAATGGACCGCTCCATAGCCGCTGCTTCAGCTTCAGCATCTACGCAAAAATCTGCAACAAAAGGACAAGCATACAATAAACGTCGAGTGTCACGCACACAGTACAAGCACTCGGCAAAACATAAGACTTACCAGCCAGACGAGTCATCATCTGCCCAGCCCAGTCGTTGACATACTTCTCCTGAGCTATGCATCGTCTATTCAGGACGGCCATCTGATTCGTGAGAGCAGTCCTCTGTTTCCTCATTCTTTCCACTTCCTCAGTCAACACCTTGTTAGCTTCGCGAGCCTCCTCCAAAGACTTCTCTCGCCCCTCCAGAGCATCCTTCATGCCGGCCATTGCGAGCATAGCCGCATCAAGTTCACCAGCGAACTGGTTCCTCTCCGCTCTCAGAGCCTCATAGGCCGTCCCCATTTCACAAGTTTTCTGCAACCAAGAAACAAGGGACAATCAGAAAGTTCAACAGTTAACAGTCTAAGTTCTTCAGACCCCTGCCGACGCAAGCAGTCGACAGCGGTCTCGGGGACTACACCCAGTGGGTTCACTAAGAGTGACCCCACTGGCATGCACCTCAAGCAGGCCTGCCCTATTGAGATGCATGATTATCACCTACGCCTCCGAGGCCAATACTACCCGACTTGAGTACAACTTACTCTCGGGGACTCTTACCGTAAGTGCACTCCGAGTGCAACAACTACTCGCACTCGGTAATCCTATCTACAGACACAACCAAACTCAAGGCAAAATGTATAAAGACTACTGTCGGTGCACGCACTCGACAGAAGTCTCGGGGACTACACCCACTGGGTTCACTCGGAGTGAACCCATTGCAAACAACAGCTGCTATTCAAGAACACCCAGTGGGTTACAGGGGAAAAGTAAATACTTACTAGACCACTTACTCGGATATCATCGCGCAGCTCCAAGCTCCGCTGGTACAAGGCCGCAATGGAGTCATAGGCCCTCTTGGCTTCTCCAGTCATTAGCTCCGCCTGCACCATAGCCCCCTTGGCCGCTCCCACCTGCTCCTCCGGAAGACGCTGGATGCTGAATTCAGCATTCGACGAACCTGGAATCGTTGGAGGTTCCTGAGACATCTCAAGGTCCGCCCCAGTCGGCTCCTCCTCCACCAGCACTGGTTCAGTCGGTGGCGGCGCCTCTATCGGCAGCACGTCGGCGGCGAGAGCGGCAGCGGGAGGAGCAACCTCAATAACAGGCTCCACAGCTAGGTCGGCTCTCCCCTGGTCGCCCTCATCCACGCAAATCGCCCCTGACAGGCCGAATGACACGAGGTCTTAGAAAAAGAAAGAAGCACCTGACTGGGATGCGATAGTATAAAACACTCGACGTTCCTACAATGCACCTGGCTGAGACGAGACGACGTTGTCCGTGTCCATGGGGTCGTCTTCCTGACGCGCCGGAGAGGTGGCAGAAGTAGCGACCCTGTCGAGTGAGATCCATTCGGCCAGTAAACAGAAGTTCACTCGGATATCAGAAAGAATTGAAGGCTGAGTACACTTACGTGGAGGTGACGGGGACAGCGACCCTCATTCGCGGTACAGCCTTCCGAGGTTTAGGCCCACTCGGCTTGGGCGCCTTAGAAGATTGGCCCGGGGGCTCAGCGGCGGCATCCCTGGTCCTCTTAGTGCTTTGGACACTCGGGACCACTCGAGCAGTAGGCGGAGCACTCGAAGACGCGGGAGGAGCTGAGGGGACAGCGGGCTCGTGTCGGCACTTGGTCCGATGCTCCAGTTGCGGAGGTGGCGAGTCCTGCTCCTCGTCTTCTTCCTCTTCCTCGCTTTTCTCCTCCTCCGATTCTCCGCTATCGGAGACGTACTCGGCGCTCTCCACACTGCCCTCCTGGCTGCCTTCCTCTTCTTCCTCCTCCGGATTCCCATTCGAGACGGGGGAGAACCAGTTGGTCCACGCCTGCATAAATTTCAGTCAGAAACATTAGAAATCACACGGAGATATAGACAAACGACAGGAGTTAAGACAGTTCAATGCACTCGACAAGTACCACTCACCTGATTCGGTGGAGGATGATCCGCGCTGTAAGGCTTCACTCGCCGAGCTCCTTTGGGGTTCTCGCAGGGACCCGTGATTTGGAGCACCCACGAGGTCACCCTCTCCTCAGTCACGCCCACCACGTTGGTCCGACTGGAGTCTTCGGACCCCGTGTAATGCCACATGGCATGGTCGCGAGCCTGCAGAGGCTGGATCCGCCGACCAAGGAAGACTTCCAGCAGGTCTATACCGGTGACCCCCCTCCTGACGACGTCCACGAGTGCCTCAACCAAGGGTTGGATGTCGTTCTTCTCCGCCTTCGAGGGCGCGAGCTGCTTAGGCGGGGCGGGCCGATCTAGACTAAAAGGAGGCAGCCCAGTCGACGCATTCGGACAGGCGATATCCTGGCAGTAGAACCACATCGACTGCTAGTTCCTAACCGACTCACTTAACTGGAGAGCAGGATAGCTACTCCGACTCTTCTTCTGGAATCCTAAACCCCCGCAGAGCTGGAGGAGGTGCGTCTTATCATCCGACTGGCTAAGTCATTTGATGGTTTGGGATTGGGCGGAGAAGATGTGTTTGAACAAACCCCAATGGGGAGGGCAGCCGATGAAACACTCACATAAAACTATGAAGGCAGAAAGATGGGCAATGGCATTCGGAGGAAAATGGTGAAGTTGGGCTCCGAAGTGATTCATGATGCCCTTGAAGAAAGGATGCGGGGGCAAAGAAAAACCTCGGTGGACATGGCTGAGCAGCAGGACGCGCTCCCCCTCCCGAGGCGCTGGCTCGACCTCGTCCTCCGCCGGCAGCCTCCAGGACTTGTGCACGATCATCCCGTGCTCCACCAGCTGTAGTAGATCCCCCTCCGTCACCGTGGAGGGGAGGAAGTCGCCCTCGATCCATCCCGCCGGCAGCGGCCGCTGCCGCCGCTGAGCAGGTGCCGCCGTCTTCCCCTTCTTCTTCCTCGCCTCCATCTTGTTGGTCTGGCACTTGGTCATGGCGGCGGCTGCGAGCCCTTGGGAGGAAGGAGAAGGGAGGAGTATAGGAGCGCTGGAGGTGGCGAGAAGGGCGGGGCAGGCGAGAGCAAGGGATTCGGCGAGCGTAACAGAGAAGCCTCGCCGCCGAGATTTATATAGGGTTCCGACTGGGTCGCTGGCAAGTGGCCCCGAAACCTTATCCCCCCGACCCACCGCGGCGATATTAGTGGAGAGGTTGAAGGCGCGAGAATTGAGGCGTCAGGCGCTACTCGAGCGCGCTGGCGTCATCCCCGCTGAGCGCGCGGAAACCGAAATTTGAGGATCCCGGAAAATCCGGCGCTGTCAGTTGACCGATCGCATCAGAAGATGCCGCCGAAGCACTCGGTTCCCGACAGTCTGTTTCGCGAGTACTTCCACTCGGATCGTCGATCAGAAAAGTCAAAATGGACCGAGGCAAGCAACGCCCAAGCCGAGTCTGTTCCAGTCGGATCCAACTTCAAACATCGCTTCGTCGTTCCAACCCCAATCCATTCGGGGACTAATGATGGGGTTATAGTCCTAGGGTAGGGTCATAGGCCTGCCCCATAGGTCCTACCCAAGGACTACCCCTCCCAAAGGACAAGGGCCTTAGTCAGTTCCGACTGAATTAAGGAATCCCCATCATCCAGTCGGTAGCAGATCCTCGATGACGTCCAGTCGGAGAGTAACATTCGGAGCGTATCTAGCTGACCGACTGGATACCACTCGGTACACCGTGACCCCTGTGGGGGGAAACGGTCGTACGTTTCCAGGTGCATTTAATAGCATTTAGGTCGTCCGTTACCTGTAACGTACGCATTCAATCGCGACTACTCCGCCCCTGAATCAGAACCGTTGTGGAGGGCAGCGCACTCTATATAAGCCACCCTCCCCCACTGGTAAAGGGGTTAGCAAATCATTGTATTCCATATTCCACTCGACAACAAGCTCCGAGAGCACTGAGACGTAGGGTTGTTACCTCCACCGCAGAGGGGCTTGAACTCATACAACCTCGCCATAGCTAGGACTCTGCCCATCTCATTCGTACCCTACACATCTACTGTCAGGCTTATACCCAGGACAGTGATGTACTCTGAGTTATTAATGAGAAGACAGTTGAATCTAGAATTGTCTACTTTTATTATTATTTGTGATATGTTACTTGCTTGCGAAACGCTTAGATGCACTTCTTTCCTATTCGGGGCCTCGACCCCCAAATCGGAAAGGACCGCATCTTGGACGTTACAATGTGTCTACATAAATCAGACTGAGGCTGATGCCTCCATCCAAGAGGACTCTAGTGAGGTGATACCCATCGATAATGGGGTCAAGTACCAGGGCCGCCAAACCCCCATGTTGAATACTCGTTGAGTGATCCATGCGGTCAAAGGTTATCACGCATGCCGACTATGGATTATACTTAGAAGCTACTGGCTCTATGGCCTTAACATCCCGAAGTGCACGTTTACTCTCCATTTTTGGTCTATGTGTGATATAGATCATGTTCACGGTTTTCACCTCAGGAGGGAATAGCTTTTGCCATCCATTATTCGGCCTACGAGGTTCTTCGTCATCCTCACTACGAGGACTCTTGCCTTGGTCTTCGGCCACGTTTTTGCTCTCCTGTTTGATCACCTAACAGTTATGTTTGGTGTGAGTAGTGGGCTTATTTAGAGTGTTGTGATATGGCAGGGCATGTCCAATATTTTTTCTAGTGCGGTCGGTCCATCCCGATTACCCTCGGAGGGTTTCTTACGCGGTCTAGACCTAGAGTTACTAAATCCAGCATTAACGATCGTGTCTTCAGCTTCACCATCGTTATGTTGATGCTTGTTGTTGTTGCATCGTGGCTTCTTGTTTTCGTCTCGAACTTCACACCTACTGGGTTTCCAGGAGGATTGTTCCGATGAGCTAGCCGTCCAGTTGTCCTTGCTCGCACAATAACAGGTCATAAGTGAGGTAAGGGCTTCCATTGTTCTTGACCTATCCCGCCCAAGCGTCCGGGCTAGCCATTCATCCTAAATATTGTTTCTGTAGGAGGCTAACGCCTCAATGTTTGAACAGTCGATAATTTGGTTTTTGTTTGTCAAGAATTGATTCCAAAATTGTCGGGATGACTCTCCTGCTTTTCGTACTATGTGGCTCAAGTCATCGAAACCCGTCCACCGAACATAGGTTCCTCGAAAGTTAGCTCGGAAAGCGTCTGCGAGCTCTTCCCAGCTCCCAATGGAGTTTTTGGGGAGGCTGCTCAGCCAATGCCGTGTTCATCCCTTGAGCTTCAATGGTAAATATTTGATGGCATGGAGGTCATCGCCTCGGGCCATATGAATGTGGAGAAGAAAATCCTCGATCCACATGGCCGGGTCTGTTGTCCCGTCATATAGTTCTATATTTACGAGCTTGAACCCTTCGAGGAAATGGTGCTGCATCACCTCATCTTTGAAACACATCGGGTGAGTGGTGCCCCTGACACTAGCTACGTCATGCTGGAAGTCAGATGCGGTCCTAACCCGCGGTGGTTCCTGAACCCTATCATTCTGATCGAGCCGAGCTTGGTGCCCGTCACGTCTAGCAGGGATGTGCCATCTTGACCCATAGATGGATCTTATTTGTCCTATTTTAGCATTCAAGCTGTGTCACAAGTCAGATAGGTTTTCAGGTTGTGTCGGCTTCTTCCTTCTTCTGCGGAGGTGTTCGGGTTGTTCACCAGCTTCCCCAACCGTCCTATCCCATCCTCGAGAGGGGTAGTCCGACTAGTCACCCTGAGTGTGACTGGGGAGTGTGGGCTCAAAGGCTTCATACTCGAATTATGGCAGTAACGACAGCGCAGGTAACTTTTGTTTTGTCCATGTTGTTTCTTATCATAATCGTATTCTACGGCTAGGACTTACGTCCACCTTTCTATGATGGAGTCTTGTTTGACTTTGATTTGTCGTTGTTTTATCTTGAAGCTTCGGGCAGTGGCTATGAGTTGTCACCTGCATCATTCTTAATCCAGCGGGTTTTTGTGGATGATAAAATCCTCGTCTCCAAGCCCGCCCTCCTCTTCGGAAGGAGGGAGGTAGTTGCTACTCTTGAAATCATTGAGGTCCTCAGGCTTCTCCAGATCTGTGTGCCCGTGCAAATCATCTGGATTGTGTTCGGGAGCAGCGGGGTCAACGGGGTTCTCTCGGTCATCCGGGGTAGAGTTTTCTCTGGTTCCCATATTGCTTTCCCTGCCCTTGCGTGCCTTAGGCTTTTTGCACTGGTGCCGGCGCCTGAGGGTTCATCGCCACTGTTTTTTTATCGGGGTGTCGTAATCGCTATTCCAAGTAGCGCCATCGTCCTTGTGGGTGTCTACCATGTACACATCATAGGTAGAGGTGGTAGTCCAATATCTAGTCGTGGGGGAGTGGATGTGTCGATGTGTGTATATGTATCCTCGGCCTCCTCCGAGGAGAAGTCCGACATATCGGTTAGTTCTTCGATATTGTCTATCAAGTGGGTGGTGGGTGGTAAATAAAATTCCCTGTGATCGGGCTCAAAGCCGAGCTCAGCTTCGATCGGGGTCGGGACGTCTGAAATTCCCATAGTTCAGATCCGGGCGAACATCACGTTTCACAACGAGGGGTCAGTCGGACTAGTCCTTGGGGTTTTACCAAAGTTAATCTCCGGTGCATCGGCACAGCGAGTGTGTTTGGCCAAGGTTAACCCTTGATCCCCAAACGCTATGAACAGATCCGTCCTCAAGGCAGGATCCGGAGTGGGCACCGTCTCGGACACGAAGTTGGGGAGGGGACCTGAAGTCAAGGTTTCAGGGTTTCTAGGCTCATCGGACGAAGTCGAGAAACCAACAAGGACTAGATTGCCTTGGGCATCGGTGACATAATCTAGGTCATCGAACTTGATTACCTGTACAAGGGCGAACCCGTCGATGTGGCTGAGGTGAGGTGCTGCTTTGACATGCGAGGCGATGCTGACGCACACAGAGAGATGGTCGGGGACAAAGATATCCCCGATGTTGACATCGTCGCTCGTGAACAAGCGAGCCATCGATCCTTCCCGCGATCTCACTGTGGAACTCTCAATGAAAGCACCAATGTCGCTGTCAAAACCGACACATCTCGGGTAGGGGGTCCTGAATTGTAGATCTTGGATCGGTGGGTAATGATAACCCACAAGTATAGGGGATCGCAACAGTTTTCGAGGGTAGAGTATTCAACCCAAATTTGTTGATTCGACACAAGGGGAAGCCAAAGAATATTCGCGAGTATTAGCAGTTGAGTTGTAAATTCAACCACACCAGAAAGACTTAGTATCTGCAGCAAAGTTTCAGTAGCAAAGTAGTGTGATAGCAATGGTAGCAGTGGTACAGCAGCAATAGTGACAACAATAACGGTAAAGTAACATAGCAAGGACCAGAAGGAAAAGCTCGTAGGCATTGGATCGGTGATGGATAATTATGCTGGATGACATTCATCATGTGACAGTTATAACATGGGGTGATTTGTAACTAGCTCGAGTTCATCAATGTAATGTAGGCATGCATTCTGTATATAGTCATACGTGCTTATGGAAAAGAACTTGCATGACATCTATTGTCTATCCCTCCAGTGGCAGGCGGGTCCTAATGGAAACTTAGGGATATTAAGGTCTCCTTTTAATAGAGAACCGAAACAAAGCATTAGCGCAAAGTGAATACATGAACTCCTCATACTATAGTCATCTCCGGGAGTGGTTCCGGCTATTGTCACTCCGGGGTTGCCGGGTCATAACACATAGTAGGTGACTACAACTTGCAAGATAGGATCAAGAACTCACATACATTGATGAAAACATAATAGGTTCAGATCTGAGATCATGGCACTCGGGCCCTAGTGACAAGCATTAAGCATAGCAAAGTAGTAGCAACATCAACCTCAGAACATAGTGTATACTAGGGATCAAACCCCATCAAAACTAACTCGATTACATGATAGATATCATCCAACCCATCACCGTCCAGCAAGCCTACGATGAGATTACTCACGAACGGTGAAGAGCATCATGGAATTGGCGATGAAGGATGGTTGATGATGACAACGGCGACGATTTCCCCTCTCCGGAGCCTAGAACGGACTCCAGATCTGCCCTCCATAGAAAGAACAGGTGGTGGCGGCGGCTCCGTGTCGTAAAACACGATGAACTCTTCTGTCTAATTTTTTTCGGGTGAGAGAGACTAAATAGAGCTGGAGTTGGAGGTGGCGGAGCCACGAGGGCCTCACAAGCCTGCCAGGCGCGGCCAGGGGGGTCGCGCCTCCTGAGCTTGTGGGCTCCTCGCTCCGTCCCTCCAGGTAATTCTTGCGCCAGTATTTTTTATATATTCCAGAAAAAATCCTCGTAAATTTCCAGGTCATTCCGAGAACTTTTATTTCTATGCAAAAACAACACCATGGCAATTCTGGTGAAAACAGCGTTAGTCCGGGTTAGTTCCATTCAAATCATACAAATTAGAGTCCAAAACAAGGGCAAAAGGGTTTGGAAAAGTAGATACGATGGAGACGTATCAACTCCCCCAAGCTTAAAGCCTTGCTTGTCCTCAAGCAATTCAGTTGACAAACTGAAAGAGACAAAAGAAGAACTTTTACGAACTTTGTTTGATCTTGTTGTTGTAGTTATGTCTAACTCATATTCACATTTTCAGCAAGATCATAAGCTAACCACATAAGCAATGATAGCTAGGTCTGATGGTAAACTCATATCAATGGAAAAATCAACTAGCGAGCAATAATAATAAGTTTCAAACGTCAACAATTCAATCAAAACAATCATGAAGCAATATGAACAGATGGTATCTCGCTAGCTCTTTCTGAGACCGCAAAACATAAATGCAGAGCACCTTCAAAGACCAAGGGCTGACTGAACATTGTAATTCATGGCAAAGAAGATCCAGTCACAGTCATACTCAATAACAATTAAAAGCAAATCATAACAATGATGGAGGTGCTATCTAATTGGTGCCTTTATAAGGAGAGGATGACTCAACATAAACATAACTAGATAGGCCCTTCGCAGAGGGAAGCATTGATTTGCACAGGTGCCAGAGCTCAAGCTTTTAAAACAGAGATAAATAATTTTGGGTGGCATGCTTCCATTATCAACGCGATGACCAAGAGTTTTCACCATCTTCCATGCTACACAAATTATAGGCGGTTCCCAAACAGAAAAGTAAAGTTTTGACTCCCCCACCACCGATCAATCACACTCCACGACTAGCCGAATCCTCGGGTGCCGTCCATACCAACAACAATCCAGGGGGAGTTTTGTTTGCAATTATCTTTTTGATTTGAGCTTGGAACTGAGCATTCCAACTACCGGCCCCTTTCTCGTGAGTGATAGTGAATAAACACGTATCGAGGATAAAACGCCTAGCATGGAAGATACTAACCGCCCCTTGTCACCACATGAGCGGTTCGGGAATGCAAAACAGATTATTACTTGAAGGTTTAGAGAGTGGCACATGCAAATTTACTTGGAACGGCGGTAGATACCGCAAATAGGTAGGTATGGTGGACTCATATGGAACAACTTTGGGTTTATGGAAGTGGATGCACAAGTAGTATTCCTGCTTAGTACAAGTGAAGGCTAGCAAAAGACTGGGAAGCGACCAACTAGAGAACGACAACAGTCATCAATATGCATTGAAATTAAACAACATTGAGTGCAAGCATGAGTAGGACATAAATCACCATAAACATGAATATCATAGAGGCTATGTTGATTTTGTTTCAACTACATGCGTAAACATGCGCCAAGTCAAGCCACTTGAATCATTCAAAGGAGGATACCATCCTATCATACTACATCATAATCATCTTGAAATTCATGCTAGTCATCCAAAACAAACCATTATAAGCTCCTAGCTAATTAAGCATGGCATCGGAAACTATGATCTCTAAGTTGTCATTGCAAACATGTTCCTCTCATAACAAAGCTGAATTAGGAACAATGAGCTAGTCATATTTACAAAAACAAAATAGTTCAAGTTCATATCAGCTTTTCCAGGCTCAGTCACTTCATCATTATTGCCTTTCACTTGCACGACCGAGTGAGGTGAATAATAATGAGAGTGTTCGTGCATTGGACTAAGCTGGAATCTGCAAGCAAATACAGAGGAGAAGACAAAGTAATATGGCTCTTCGACGGATAAACAATAATGCATACGAGAGCCACTAAACATTCTAACCATGGTCTTCTACCTTGACCCAAAGAAAAAGAAAACTATTTACACGGGAAAGCTCCCAACAAGCAAAAGAAGAACGAGAAATCTTTTTGGGTTTTCTCAATCTAAACAAACACACGAGAAGAAAGCGAGAAAAGAAATAAACTAGCATGGATGATATAGTGGCAAGGTGTGAACACCAACTATCAAATTGAAAGTGTGAGCATGAATATAAAGTTGGTGAGAAACACGTACTCCCCCAAGCTTAGGCTTTTGGCCTAAGTTGATCTACTCCCAAGGAGGGGAGTAACCGTCTCTGGGTACTCCGGAGTGTGCTGAGGGTGCCACTGTTGGGTGAGCTCCTCTAGCTCCCACTGATAAACTGGCGTCTGGTACTCGACTGGTAGCTCGGGCATGGGCGCCTGTGGTGGCGCTATGCCCCAATATGCGTAGATGTCTGAGGGCATAATAATGTACATGCCTAGATGAAGATTGAACAAAGAAGGAGCAGGCAAAGTAATAGTCTCACGAGTACCTTGGCTAAATACCCAGTTATAAATCATCCTCTTATTTATATCTTTATCAAGGAAGTCATGGCGAACCATTCTATCATAATCTAGATATCTCTCAGGAAGAAGCATCTCTTCTTCCTCATGCAGTCTAATAGGTATCTCAAAATGTTTAGAAAGACGGGTAGCATAGATACCTCCATAAACAACGCCTTTAGTACGGTTCGTGTTCAACCGTTGAGCCACTATAGCGCCCAAGCTATAAGTTTTATCATTATAAAGGGCTTCGCGCAAAACCGCAAGATCTCGGGAGCTAAGGGCCCTAGCTTTCCCACGACCAATCAAACATTTTCCCACGAATAATGAGAAATACCGAAGCACGGGAAAATGTATGCTAGCAAGTCTAGCGCAAGATACTCCTCTCTCCTCTCCTACAACAATAGTATCAGTGAAAGCCTCCAAGTCCCGTGGACGAGGTTCATGAATATCCCCAACATAAGGTAATTTGCAAACATTGCGAAAATCCTGAAGTGACATACGGTGGGGGATATCATATAACCTGAACTCAACCATAGGAGGACTCTTCCTTGGATAGAGATTAAAGCTTTGCATGAAAATATTAGTGAGGAGGAGGTATTGTGGCCACTTATCTTCAACAAATGCGGTAAGGCCTGCGTTCTCCAACAAGTAATAAAAATCCTCATAAAGACCGGTGACACGTAAGAACACATCACTTGGTCACTCGCATGCTCGAACTTCTGCAACTCGGGGGACCGCATACTTGGGTTTCTTCTTCTCATTTTCATCTTCCTTGGGGTCACGACTTGAAGATCCTCTTAGGAACCTCCTCATCTTTTCCTTTTCTTTCTCTAAAAATTTCTAAATTTTTAGTGACTCAAAAGAAAAGTGAACAAGGCTCAATATAACTCATAGCAACTACTCCTACAAGTGCCTAGAGGCCATATCGTGCATCAAAACTACTTGGGACCAACTAAAATTAACATGCAAAGCTCAAGAACAGGGTCACCAAGGCAGCAATAATACACAACAAATAAAGCACTAGAGCAAAAACTAATTGGACCAATGGAGGAGTCACATACCAAGGAACAATCCCCCAAAACAGTTTGGTGAATGGGGCTTTGCACAAGGTGATCGAAAAACACAACAAGAAGTGCAAGAACACGGGTTTGAGCTGTGGAATGATTTTTCTGGAGGTAGGAGAAGGAGATGGGAGCTGGAATAAGTGGAGGGGCCACATGGGCCCCACAAGCCTGCCAGGCGAGGCCAGGGGGTGCCCGCGCCTCCTAGGCTTGTGGCCCACTGGTGCATCCCCCTCACTAGCTCTTTATCTCAGAATTTTTCAAAAATTCCATAAAGAATCATACTAGATTTTTAGAGCATTTGAAGAACTTTTATTTTCGGGACACTTTTCTAAGGGACGCAAAAAGCAGAAAACAGGAAAAACTAAAGCTAAATTTATCATTTTTCTTCTAAACAACGGAAAGTAAAAGTTGGGGCAGAAGGTTGTGACTCTTAGATTCATCCATCTCATGGTCATCAAAAGAAATCCATCAATGAGGTTGATCAAGTCTCCTTGACAAACTTTTTTCGAATTACATGAAACAGGAGACCTTTCGAATGATCACTAGGTTACCTCAATGGGGATGTACATATCCCAAACAAGCAAATCATACTTCATCTTGACACTAGTTATAGGGCATTCAAAGCTTCCAATAAGAATTGATAAAGTTTTTTCAATAGCATTGATACAACGAACTCGATATTGTTTCTTCGGAAAGTGCACCGTATGCTCATTACCATTGACATGGAAAGTGACATTGCCTTTGTTGCAATCAATAAGAGCCCCTGCAGTGTTTAAAAAGGGTCTTCCAAGGATGACCGCCATGGCATCATCCTCGGGAATATCCAGAATAACAAAGTCCGTTAAGATAGTAACATTAGCAACCACAACAGGCACATCCTCGCAAATGCTGATAGGAAAAGCGCTTGATTTGTCGGCCATTTGCAAAGACATTTCAGTGGGTGTCAACTTATCCAATTCAAGTCTACGATAAAGAAAGAGAGGCATAACACTAACACCGGCTCCAAGATCGCATAAAGCAGTTCTAACGTAGTTTCCTTTAATGGAGCAAGGTATAGTGGGCACTCCGGGATCACCTAGTTTCTTGGGAGTTCCACCCTTGAAGGTGTAATTAGCAAGCATGGTGGAAATATCAACCTCAGGTATCCTCCTTTTATTGGTCACAATATCTTTCGTGTACTTAGCATAAGGAGACATTTTGAGCATATCTGTCAAAGGCATTTGCAGAAAGACAGGTCTAATCATTTCAACAAAGCGCTCAAAATCCTCATCATCCTTTTTCTTGGATGGTTTGGGAGGAAAGGGCATGGGTTTCTGAACCCATGGTTCTCTTTCTTTAGCATGCTTCCTAGCGATAAAGGCGTTCTTATCATATCTCCTATTCTTAGGTTGTGGGTTATCAAGATCAACACTAGGTTCAATCTCCACATCCTTATCATTGCTAGGTTGAGCATCAATGTGAACACCACTATCGATATTATCACTAGGCTCATGTTCATCACCAGATTGTGTTTCGGCATCAGAAACAGAGACATTGTTTGGATTCTGAGGTGTAACAGCAGAAGGGTTGCTAGCATGCAAGTTCCTATCATCTTTCTTTTTCTTCCTATTACTAGGATGACTAGGTGCCTCAGTGCTAACTCCTTGATAATCTTGTTCAATTCTCTTAGGATAACCCTCAGGATACAAAGGTTCCTGGGTCATTCTACCACCTCTAGTGACGACTCTAATAGAATTGTCATTCAACTCATTGAGCAAGTCATTTTGAGCCTTAAGTACTTGTTCTACTTGAGTAGTGACCATAGAGGCATTTTTACTCAAAAGCTTAAGATCATTGACATTTCTATCCACACAAGCACTTATGTGACTAATCATGCGAGCATTTTGTTCCAAATGTCTGCTAAGATAATCATTGAAACTTTGTTGTTTGGCAACAAAGTTATCAAATTCATCTAAGCATAAGCTAGCAGGTTTATCATAAGGAATAGCACTCTCATTGAATCTACGGAGAGAATTTACCTCTACTACCTGTGTCGGGTTATCAAGACCATGTATTTCCTTGATAGGTGGTAGATTCTTGACATCTTCAGATTTAATGCCTTTCTCTTGCATAGATTTCTTAGCTTCTTGCATATATTCACGATTGAGGAATAGGATACCTCTTTTCTTCGGAGTTGGCTTCGGAGGTGGTTCGGGAATAGTCCAAGCATTATCATTACTCAACATATTATTCAATAGAATCTCACATTGTTCCATAGTTTGTTCCCTAAAAACACAACTAGCACAACTATCTAGGTGGTCCCTAGAAGCATCGGTTAGTCCATTATAAAAGATATCAAGTATTTCATTTTTCTCAAGAGGGTGATCAGGCAAAGCATTCAGTAACTCGACAAGCCTCCCCCAAGCTTGTGGGAGACTCTCTTCTTCATCTTGCACAAAATTATATATATCCTGCAAGGCAGCTTGTTTCTTATGGGCAGGAAAATATTTCTCAGAGAAGTAATAAATCATATCCTGGGGACTATGCACACAACCAGGAGCAAGAGAAGTGAACCAAGTCTTAGAATCACCCTTTAGCGAGAAAGGAAACAACTTAAGGATATAGTAGTGGTGAATCTTTTCCTCACTGTGAATAGGGTGGCTATATCGTGCAGTTTGGTAAGATGTGCTACAACCGTTTCAGACTCATAACCATGAAAAGGATCAGATTCGACCAAAGTGATTAACTCAGGATCGACAGAGAATTCATAATCCTTATCAGTCACAAAGATAGGCGAAGTAGCAAACTTAGGATCGTATTTCATTCTAGCGTTCAGAGATTTTTCTTTCCACTTGCACAATAAGTTCTCAAGATCATAGCTATCCTTACAAGCAAGAAAGTCCTCAGCTACCTCTCCCTCCATAACATAACCCTCAGGTATATCAGGCAATTCATATCTAGGAGAGCTAGTTCTAACAGGTGAAGCAGCAGGTTCTACTTCAATAATTCAGCAGTTTCAGAAGTATCGTCACATTCAGCAGCAACTTTAGCAATTTGTGCATCAAGGAATGCACCCAGTGGCAAAGAAGTATCAAGCAAAGCATCGTCATAAGCATCATGGATAGCAGAAGTAACATCATCAAGCACAGGCGACATATCATAATTTCTAGCAAGTGGTGGTGTCACAAACTTACTCATAACTGAAGGTGAATCAAGTGCAGAGCTAGATGGCAGTTCCTTACCTGTCCTCGTAGTTGAGGGAAAGACTTTAGTTTTGGATCTCTCGGATTCCTCATAGTGATCAAAAGACGTAAATCCCAAGTGACTCAGAGAATAGATCTATGCCTCCCCGGCAACGGCGCCAGAAAATAGTCTTGATAACCCACAAGTATACGAGATCGCAACAGTTTTCGGGGGTAGAGTATTCAACCCAAATTTCTTGATTCGACACAAGGGGAAGCCAAAGAATATTCTCGAGTATTAGCAGTTGAGTTGTCAATTCAACCACACCTGAAAGACTTAGTATCTGGAGCAAAGTTTCAGTAGCAAAGTAGTGTGATAGCAACGGTAGCAGTGGTACAGCAGCAATAGTGACAACAGTAACGGTAAAGTAACGTAGCAAGGACCAGAAGGAAAAGCTCGTAGGCATTGGATCAGTGATGGATAATTATGCCGGATGACATTCATCATGTGACAGTTATAACATGGGGTGATTTGTAACTAGCTCCAGCTCATCAATGTAATGTAGGCATGCATTCCGTATATAGTCATACGTGCTTATGGAAAAGAACTTGCATGACATCTATTGTCCATCCCTCCCATGGCAGCGGGGTCCTAATGGAAACTTAGGTATATTGAGGTCTCCTTTTAATAGAGAACCGGAACAAAGCATTAGCGCAAAGTGAATACATGCACTCCTCATACTATGGTCATCTCCGGGAGTGGTTCCGGCTATTGTCACTCCGGGGTTGCCGGGTCATAACACATAGTAGGTGACTACAACTTGCAAGATAAGATCAAGAACACACATATATTGATGAAAACATAATAGGTTCAGATCTGAGATCATGGCACTCGGGCCCTAGTGACAAGCATTAAGCATAGCAAAGTAGTAGCAACATCAATCTCAGAACATAGTGGATACTAGGGATCAAACCCCATCAAAACTAACTCGATTACATGATAGATCTCATCCAATCCATCACCGTCCAGCAAGCCTACGATGAGATTACTCATGAATGGTAAAGAGCATCATGGAATTGGCGATGAAGGATGGTTGATGATGACGACGACGACGATTTCCCCTCTCCGGAGCCCAAAACGGACTCCAGATCTGCCCTCCAGAGGAAGAACAGGTGGTGGCGGCAGCTGTGTGTCTAAAAACGCGATGAACTCTTCTCTCTAATTTTTTTCCGGGCGAGAGAGACTAAATAGAGCTGGAGTTGGAGGCGGCGGAGCCACGAGGGCCTCACAAGCCTGTCAGGCGCGGCCAAGGGCGGTCGCGCCTCCTGGGCTTTGGGGCTCCTCGCTCCGTCCCTCCAGGTAATTCTTGCGCCAGTATTTTTTATATATTCCACAAAAAATCCTCGTAAATTTCCAAGTCATTCCGAGAACTTTTATTTCTGCGCAAAAACAACACCATGGCAATTCTGCTGAAAACAACGTTAGTCCGGGTTAGTTCCATTCAAATCATGCAAAATAGAGTCCAAAACAAGGGCAAAAGAGTTTGGAAAAGTAGATACGATGGAGACGTATCAGGTAAGAGGAGACAAATGAGATGGTGTTTACCCAGGTTTGGGCCCTCTTTATAGGAGTAAAACCCAATGTCCTGATTTTAACTTGGCCTATAGATTAAAGCCCTTCGGCTTATATAGATACCAGGGGTACTAGGGTTACACAATCTCTGTGACATCAAGGAGAAAACATGCCAATTATTATCTTTACGTGGGGCGCACACCAATTCTTTGGAAAACTCCATCTTGGATACAACATCGTCTTGTAGTTTGGGCTCTAGTGATAACCATAGGACATGGCCATGGAAGCAGGTGAGCAGCCCGAGGACCCCTTAATCCCGGACTCCCTCACTTAACCACATTGTGTTGCGATATCCCGTTCCTCTTCATGGAAATACCAACGCGGATGACAAGTATCAGTGACCGAGCTAGAGAATTTTGGAAGGCGATTGGTCTTCATGAAGTAATTGCATGGACTGCAGATCTAGACCGTTCGGGTAGTGTGATCCTTGAGCACATCCTAAGGGACAAAAGGAGAAAATATGAAGTTCTAGATTATCTTGGTTTCCAGGAATCTATTTTGGTTGGGGCTTGATATATTTGGTGGCAGTGTAGGCAATTTGTGAAGGGAGAAGGTGTACCGAGTCCATCGAAAAAAACCTTCTCCATACATGCAATAACGACTAACTACACATGTGCGGAGATTGCTCCACATAACCCCCAAGTTAAGTGGTTGAAACCAGAGTTTAACAAATATACGATGAATGTTGATGCATGTTTTAAGGAAGATGGAAGTGGCGCTGCCACGTCTGTTTTAAGAGATCATCTTGGCCATGCTTTAGCGGGCTCAATGTCACTTTTTAATAGTGTACATGATGCTCCAACTGGTGAGGCAATGGCTCTGGTAAATGGATTGGCTTTTGTTGATCAGCTGAGATGCTCAAATATTATTTTGGATTCTATTTGTCTCAAAGTATTTTTAGCATGCAAAGGTGACATGGACATCCCGAGTCCATATTCGGCAGTTTTGAGAGACTCCTTCCTCCTTGCTGAAAGGATTCGGTTGATATCTTATACTCATTGCTCTAGTGAGATGAACAGAGTGGCACACAAATTAGCTATAAGTTCATATGTGGAGCACTATTGTTACTTGACACTATTGTTAGCGATGTATTCGTGATTTCATTTGAATAAAGTGTGCCATATGTTCAAAAAATATTGGCAACTCGAATCACGTGAACGACATGACTCGCGGCCAGATGAGACCTCAATGTGGTGGTTGACAAACGTTCGGCCGCCTTCCTCCAGCAAGCACTATCATGTTTTGAACTCGTGTCTCGTCCTGAAGAACCCCATTGACTGATCACTTTTGTCCTTAGCAATTATTATCCTATAATTCGATTGCTCAATGGGGCAATCTTGAGTCATGATAGCTAGCATTTACTCGAGAGCGAAGCATACATGGCTCAACATAGTTTCAATTGTTTTTAAACACGATTCTAATTTTCTCGTTGCAAAACATAGACATATGTGCGAGTAAAAATGAATGGCAAGGACTGCCTTTACCCCTCCAAGATGGAATTGGTGATCAGTTCTTAGAACATCTTGAGCTAATCTATAGTTTAGAGGAGTATATGGACTCTTGTCCTTTAACTTCTCAAATTTCATGCTCTAAAATTGAGCGGTTCCTAGTTGATACCTTAAACTTAACACCTTCAACAATAATTAACACAAATTCATGCAAATTTGATTCAAACAAGTCTCAAACTCGATTGGAACTCCATTTAAACTAGTAGCATAAACTATATTACATAAATTTGAACAAAATCTAAACTAAAATTACATATGTTTAAATGAAGATACAAAGAAAACCAGTCCTTCACGACGACGTAGATGTCCCAATCAAAGTTGTCACTAATGCTTTTGCCGCCACTGCCATCGTCCCCGCCCGCTCCATCATTGTAGTTCTATCCATCATCGCCATTAAAGCATAGATCGATCACACACACATTGGATTGCTTAGCTCTATTGGTCTTTCCTAGCTTGTAAAGTTCGAACTACCACTGCTCCTACTTGACGCGCTCCTAATACCAGCAGCGGAGCTCCACCACATACTCGTCATCGGCACACACCGCCTCGAGGCACTTGCGGTCCTCTAGCATGGTAGGCATCGGATCTGACTCTGGCAACTCTGAATCCATTGATTGGGACCTCCTCCCATGCAGGGAAGAGGAGAAGCTGTCAATTTTCCTATGTATTCGTTGTTCTCAAGAGGAATTTGCCCAAGCACTTTGGACTAAGTCACTCTAACGGGAATCCATTGCGACCATGCAAACAACACTTGGATCTGCCCCGTCGGTACCTTGAGGTGTGTGACCACGGCGGACCACCGTGTCGAGCCGGACAACCCTTAGTTGGTTGCGCAACCCCTACGGACCACGGTTGAGCCTCATCCCCGTGAAGTTGGGCTTAGAGCCCGAGGTCAATGTCGATAGATGGTCCGCTTGTGGATGCACCAACAACCGGTGTGCCCACAGGCCGAGGGAGAGGGTGCAAGAAACAACAGAGATGGAGTCCCATGTAATGTTGGATATGATCGAGGATGCCCTCAGAGCGTGCAACCTTGCAAAGCGGCAAGCCCACACGACACGTGCCCTTGGAAAGGAGCAAACCCGGGCGGTTTGTGCCCTCGCTATAACAATCCCAAAGAGGAGGAGGAGGCTGGTGATGGATCGAACAACTTCGACCGCTACTTGATCCATATTACATCTTCGACCGCTAGTTGCACGACCAAGATGACAAAGGCAAGGGCAAATGTAACGATCAATGAACTTTCTCCATAGCTCATAGCTAGTACAACATGCCAATTTTTGGTAGTGTGGTGGCATTTAGAACAAAGTAGGTTATTTTAACTCGTTGCATTTCATTGTTTGGATTTGAGGATTAATTAATGAGGTATCATGGACATTGACATTTGAGGGGTGACTGGTTATGGTTTGCGGACGTGAAGTTTAGGGGTCCAGATGTGCTAGGTCTGGTTGCAGATACTCTAGTATTGTAGAAAGGAAAGTGTCTACTCTCATGTGGATGATTACACGCTCGCGTAAACCACCCCCTACGCACGCCACCTGTCCTTGTGGGACTAGGCACCGCCCATCCTTATTTCCTCATCTCGTATAGATCACGAGAGCCACTCCTTTTTCCCCGATCCCGATCCCCTTTCTTCCTCCACCTCTCACCTATGTTCTCTTCATCGACCATCGTGCCCCATGAACCTAATACAAGCGATGATGGCCAAGCTCTGCGCGCCGCTGCAAGCTGCTGACGACATCGCATGTGCTAGACTCATGATGCGAGGCGGCGGCATGCTCAACACCTGCATCGACCGTTGGTGCGGTCTATGTTGTCGAACGTAGTCACTTGACGTTGATGTTGTTGGTGTTGTCAACCATGTCGATGCAGCGTCGCCGGTGCTGTAGAGGAGGCACATTGGAACATGTGGATCTCGTCGACGGTGGGGGATGCATTCACGTAGTGCGCATGGGGTCTTGTCCTGGGAGCAGCAGCCCAACGAGCGTGCCGCTATGCATCAACGGCGGAGCTGCAGTGCAAGACACAAGTGATGAGCGGAGGAGTTGTAGTGCAACAAACATGGCATTGTGCGCCGGAGGTAAAGCTGCAATGTAACACGCCGGTGCTCGACTGAGCTGCAGTACAACAAGTTTGGTGTTGTGCATGGAGGCCTGAGCAGCAGTGCAACAACTAATGGACGGTGGGGCTTGCTGCGTTGACCGAGCAATGATTTGCGAGCAACAGATCTTATGGTCTAGACGTGACTGATTTCTTGTGAAAGTCAACCGGTTGATTCCTAGCACTCCCTTGTGTGGGAATAAGTCAAGAAAGGAGGATCAACTTTCCGGTCATAGGGAGTTAATTGCAAGGAGATACCACCCTTCACCACCATGTAATGAATCAGTACCACAGTTCGTGCATGTTGCAGTTCACTACCACTACTTGGCCTAATCATTACAAGAAAGATTGACAGTCGTATAACCCCATATAAGAACATGCCACGTTAGGCCCTGATAGGTGTGCCCGTGCTATCAGATACACAGTCAATATGGGGTTATACGACTATCAGTCTTTTTTATAATGATTAGGCCGAATAGTAGTAGTGAACTCCAACATGCACGAACTATGATACTGACTCACTACATGGTGCTGAAATGTGGTATCTCCTTGCAATTAACTCGGTCAAAGGTGTGCAATCTGTATCATCTTCCTAATCTCCTACATCTTCCCAATTAAGGGGTATGCTCGTGATTAAATAAATCACAAAACGTAAAGGGCTTTTCCACAAAAACATGAAAAAAAATCTGGCCAGGTCCATTTTTGGCAATCAAGGGATATGCGCATGATTAAATAAAACGTAAAGGATTTTTATGTAAAAAAGCATTCCACATCAGGTCTACCCTACGGTCAGATACACCGTCAATATAGTGTTGTACGTCTGTTAGACCTTTTTATAACGATTAAACCAAATAGTGATACTGAAGTGCGACATAGACAAAGTATGGTATGTCCTTGCAATTAACTCGGTCAAAGGTGTGCAATCCATATCATCTTCCTAATCTCTTACTATCCCCGTCTCGAAATTCTTATTTAAGATTTATCTAGATATGGATGTATCTAAAACTAAAACGTGACTAAATACATCTATATTTAGAGAAATACTCCCTCCGTCGAGAATTACTTGTCATATAAATAAATAAAAATGTATGTATCTAAAACTAAAATACATGTAGATACATTTATTTGATGACAAGTATTTCCGAACGGAATGAGTATATAAGACAATAATTTTGGGGCGGGGGGAGTATTATCTTCCTAATCCCGCGGTTCATCCCGCATTTCAATTTTGTATGACAACCAAGACATCGGTGCTTTCATTATTGATTCCTATGCGTGCTGGTAGTGTGGGGCGCCCACTGATCGGAGACGAGGAGGAGGTGGTCGCCGTCCCTGACGAGTCTCACGTCGTCGATCTCGGCGCCGTCGCTCGTTACTACCCTTGTCGCCGCGAATCCGAATCTGTTTCCCCCGAGCTCGAGCAGCTGCAGCATCGTCTCCGGCACGAACACGAGCAGCCTCCTCTCGCTCCGTCCCTGTTCAGGGCACGAGATGGTCACCCTGACGTGCGAGTTCTGATTCCTCTCGTGGCGATGGTGGAAGCTCGTACCGCCGCCGCCGTCGTGTTGTCGGTTTCCGTGGAACGACGAGGAGATGACGCCGAAGAGGGAGTTCCGGAAGCTGGCCATCCGCTGCGGCGTGCTGCTTGCCGACGAGGAGTTTGACTGGCGTCCCGCCCGGTTCGGCGACGGCGACGGCGACGGCGACGGCGACGACCCGACGCTCCCAGTGGGCGGCAGGACTCTCGCTGACGGTGGGTTCCTGAACCTCGCGACCTGCGGAACCGCCGGCGCGACGGCAGCGCCCTCCTCCGTCGACGAGAGCTTCGGCGCTCCCTGTTGGGCCCGGTGGCGGTGCGACGCGAACAGCTGCTGAATCTCGGCGTGGGCGTGGCGGTCGGCCAAGGCCATCGGCGTCAACCCGCGGGCGTCCCCCCTGTCTGGATCAGCGCCGTGTTCCAGCAGGACCCTGACCATCCTGGCGTTCCCGTCCAGGACGGCGCGGTGCAGCGGGGTGGTGCCGTCGCTAGAGCACGCGGCGGCCACGTCGCCGCCGCACCGGGCGATCTCCCCCAGCAGCACGGCGTCATCCTCCTCGACGGCGACGCGGGCGTACATGGCCCCGTCCCCCGCCGACAGGTCCGCGCCGGCCTCCACCAGCAGCTGCACCACCGGCTGGTGCCTCCTGCACAAGGCCTCCCACAGGGGCACCTTTCCTTCTGAATCTGCACATCAACCAACATCCTGATTTGATACTACTAATTCAACTTAGAATTCAAATTATTCAGCAAATGCCATGAAATTCGCATAATATTTGCCGAGATTTTCAAAACTTTTAGATTTTACGACGCACATATTTACCTCTGGAATTCGCATCAGCGCCACTCTCCAACAGCCGCCTAACGCACTGCTCACTCCCATTGGAAGCAGCTATATGCTGTACAAAAATAAATAACCAAATCATGGACCGTTAATTTGCTGTTGAGAAACAAAATTAATTTGAGCTGTGATTACCAGTGCTGTACGGCCGCAGTTATCGGTTTCATTGGGGTCCAGGCCGCGCTTCAGCAGCTGATGCAACAAAAAATCGTCTCCTCTGGACGCCGCGAAGCAGATCGTGATGGGCAGATCAAGCTGGCCAGAGGCCAGCATGCGCTCGATGTCCTTGGCGATGCCGGAGATCACGCCGTCGCCCTTGTGTTCCTTGAGGTACTGCATGCATGCATGACCCAAAAAATCCAGTGTTGTCGTCCCTGACCTTTGTTGATGCTGAGAGGGAGGGAGGGAGCATATATACTGAAAACTGACCTGGATGAGGTTGTTCATGACTATGGTGGCATCCCCAACGTTGGACTGGACGACCTTGAGGAAGTCGGCGCGGTCCAGGCGCAGGAGCTGGCACAGGGACTTTGTCCTGGCCGTGAAGAGCTGAGGCCTGTAGCACAGGACTCCGATCTCGCCGATGACGTCGCCGGACTTGGCCATGCCGGCCAGCTGCATAGACATGCTCACTCAGCCAGTGCAGTAGTGTAGTAGCAAGAGCTGTGAAAAAGCAACAGGTAGTGGCTAGCTAGACTTGCCTGCTCTGCACCGTTCTGGATTTCCAGCAACTCCTGCAGATGCGCCACTTACATGCATCAGCGAGAAAAGTCGAAGATGGTTGAGGATCGGATCATGAAGAGAGTGTGATTATTTTTACCACACTACCAGTGACAATAATGTAGAAATCCGCGGGCGCCTCGTTCTGCAGTATCACGTCTTCTCGCGGCGCAAAGTACTCGGCCTTCATCTCAGACACCTTGCCAAGCAATTGCACAGCAGAAACAAGTAATTAAGGTAACCAATTGAGCACTGAATGCCATCATCATCTTGACTTGAGGAGAGCCTGATGAAGTATTACGAGCTGAAAGATGAGGTCATTGGAGACCCCCTGGAAGAGGTAGACGTTCTGGACCAGGCCGAAGAAGAGGTGGTGCGAGATGCTGGACCTTAATGCTTTGGGCAGTATGTCCAGCGTCTCCTGCTGCTGGAGCCCCTCCGAGTGCGTCCTGAACTTCAGGCTCAGGTGAGAGATCATCTGATCCTGCAGCCTCTCCGGCAGCCCGTGCCGCTGCGCGAAGCTCGTTGCCGCCTGGATCTTGTCCCTCTGCGTTCACCCAAGACATGATCAATCAATCAGATGAGCACAAGTCAGTCGTCGTCAGTATGGCTGGCCATCTTAATCAGAGAGAGGTTGTATAGTGACACTTACGTATTTCCTGGTGCGGCTGGTGCCGTGGACGACGAGGTTGGTCATGTTGCCGATGAGGTAGGCGGTGAGGCCGAGGTTGAAGAGCATGTAGAAGGTGGTGAAGAGCATCTCCCTCGAGTTGACGGCGTGCATGTCGCCGTAGCCGACAGTTGTGAGGGTGGTGATGGACCAGTACATGGACGCCACGTAGCGGTTCCAGATGCTCTCGTTGTGGAACTGCGGCATGGAGATGCTGATCCAGGTCGCGGCCGGGTCCGGGTACCGGTCGGCGAGGAGGTAGTAGAAGCACCCCGCGCAGTGCACGGCGAAGAGCGTCACGGCGACGAGCTTGGCGCACCGCACCAAGAAGTAGCTCAGCTTCCTGTCCTTCTCCATGCGGGAGAAGAAGGCGCCAACGCGCCGGAGCCGCCAGAGGCGGAGCATGCCGAAGAAGCCGTAGTCTCGGAGGTCGGACGGGAGGATCCGGCGGGACAGCTCGGTGGGCACGGTGGAGGCGACGTCGAGGACGAGCCAGGTGGTGGCGTAGCGCCAGGCGATCTTGGCGGGGTCGTCGACGAGCAGGTAGGTCCTCTTGTCGGTGTAGGCGACGAAGAAGGTGAGCACGATGTCCATGGCGAAGAAGGCGTTGACGGTGTTGTCGGCGATGGCCAGCGCGCCGTGGGGGTTCTGGAGGAAGCCGAACTCGAAGGGGGACACCCACGCGGAGTAGAGCACGAGGCAGACGAGGTAGTTGTCCCACAGGTGGTACGGGCGGTCGTAGGGGGACACGACGCAGCGCCGGACGCGGCGCCGCCTGATGCTGTGGCTGTGCGCGCCCAGCGACGGGAGGATCGCCGTGAAGACGCTGAACCGGCCGCTGCCGTCGCCGCCAGACAGGTCCCCGCCGCGCCGGCGGCCCCACGGCGCGCACCCGGACGACGACATCGTGCGCCTGTCCGTCATGCCATCATCGGTCGGATCGATCGGCTGCGGTCACGTGACCGGCCGGCGCCGGCGGCGAGTCCTTGCATGCGACGGCGACGCGATGCCCAGGGTTCCGGTCCCTCGCGGCGGCGAGACGCGCGGGCGGTCGGTCGTTGCGCCAGTGGCTTGCGATGTGCTACCCGCTCCCGAATTGCCTTATTTACTACGAAGGACCGATACTTCAGAAATTTGTGTATCGCCGTTCAGTACTTCACCGATACTCCGATACTTCAGATACGCCTTTGATACGGGTATTCTCAAAGTATCGTCATTTTCAAATTAAAAGAAATGACAATACGCGTATCCTCAAAGTATCGCCGTTGTGTATTGTCCATGTCTTGATGTATCGTTGATCTGTTCATATAGGTAGTGCACGTGGACTGTACTAATATACTAGTTGGATAAAAATGATTTGTTAAGGATGTTACTGGTGCAATTCATTATTTGGCCCACTCGTGCAACCCAAAGTTGCTCTTTATATATGTTTGTCATTTGACAATCTCAAGTTTTTAATTTTAAAAAATTTATTAATTTTATATTGTCATGTTAATAGATATTACAGTCTAAATCGTACTGTGACAGTCTATGACCGATTGGTCGTATTATTGATTGATGATAGTGAGATTTTAAAATAAGAAACAATAAGGTATGAAAGTAATTAGGCAACCAGTGGGTCGTATTTTGTTATCATCTCATACATTTATTATGTTAGTTTTTATTATAAGTTATTTTATCATTATTTATATATGCTTGCCGTATCGTTGAATTGCTGTTTTTAGAAATTGCCGTATCTCGTATCGTCGTACCCGTATTGTCGTATCAGCGTCGCCGTATGTAGCTTATTTAGATCGGTCCGGCAGTGGGCGCTGTGGAGTGGACAGTGTCACTGGCTCGCTCGCGCGTGGCGCGGCGCGGCTCGGTCTCTCTCGCCGGCAATACAGAATCGAGCGCACGAAGGCAACTTCTCCTAGGATTCATCGGACTAAATCAGTACTCCAGGATTCCTACTAGTACTAGCTAGGATCCAAAAATACTCCTAGTTTCCTACTCCTGGTTTGCTGCTCGATCTCAACGCCAACACAGCAACTGTCATTCAGAACGTATTATCGTACGTATTTCAGTAACTGATAGACAGATAGATGTTTCTGGACGGGGGGAGTACATAATTTTCTTTTTTGAAAATGGATTAATTACGTAAATTAAACACCAGTGCTTCACCTAGCACCATATACATTTTGAAACACAAGGATTTGTTTTTCCTTTCCTTGTGTAAGTTTATACTCCCTCCGTTCCTTGATATAAGGTGTATAGATTTTTGAGAAAAAAAATCGAAATATAAGGTGTATTGCATTGCACCACTCGTTTGGATATTTGTTTTTGGGATTTGATTACAGACGAGCTCCTCTATTTTCTGATGTCAATAATTAAGGTGTAATCTCATCCAAAACTTATGAAATTTTCCTCAAAGTGTTTTTTTTTTATTTTCGTGTCAAAAACTATACACCATATATTTAAGAATGATGGGAGTTTTTTGTTGAGAAAACCTCACAAAACCCCTATTAGGGCCGGGGTGTTACTCTAAGCGAAACCAAATCAACCAATACCAGTCGCCACTTGTACCCTGCCGAAAGCGCTAGCCGTCAGTCTTATGTCGTCGAGTGCGATGGGCGCCACCTTCAGGTGAGTGAGGCAGGTTCCGTTGAACATGCGACGGTTGCGCTCCTTCCAGATATTCGAGATGGTGTAAAGGAATTGACCGCTACGTTGGCGTGTTTCATCCCCGGAAAGGGGGAGATGAGTAGTTCACACCAACCGGAATTCCCATGGGAGGCGGAAGGGTCATCGTGTTCGTCGGTGCGTCCCCGATCCAAGCCTGAACGTGTGACCTAACCGCAATCGTAAATGGGCAGTCCTTGCAGAGGTAAGTTGTCATCTCCGGTGATCCCACGCAAAGGGGGTATGTAGGGTCGTGAGGCCATCCGCGAATGGCAAGCATGTCGGCCATGAGGATCTTGCTGTGGAGCACCAGCCATGAGAAGATCTTACAGTTGCACTCCGCGTGGGCCTCCCAAATCTTCGTCGGCAAGAACTTGGGGAAGGATCCAGAGAATTGGGTCGTATATGCCGAAGCCGTAGAGTGGATGCCATTAGGAGTCCAACGGCAGGTGATGGAGTCCTCCCTGTCTAGGGACGATGTAACCTGAGAGGTCAGGATAGCGATCGAGATGAATTCCTGCAGATGCATGGGTGGATGTAGGGGACGACCGATCAGATTCAATTTTCATCTTGTAACTCCTTGAACATGGTTCTCTGCATTCTTGTGGCGATTTTGTATAATCCGGGAGCCAAGAGCCTTAGGGGGCCTTTTTCGGTCTAGTCGTCATGCCAGAATAGAGCTTTATGGCCGCTACCCATCACCATGGAGGTGGAAGCTCTGAATAGCGTCATATCAGACTCGTCGCAAGGTAGGGCAGAGCACACCCACTAACGATCAGGGGCGGTCCACATTAGCCAAGGCCAACGCAAATGGAGAGCCCGATGGAACCTCTCTAGGTCTGTGATGCCTTGCCCGCTCAAGGCCTTCGGCCTACACACCGTCTTCCAGTTCACCAAGGAGTGCCCTCCTGTCGCATTCTTGAAATTGTTGCCTTGCTAGATGAAGTTGAGTGTAATCTTGTTGAGCTTGTGGTTTTCACACGTTGGAGAGGGAGCGCAGTGAGATGGTGTGTGGCGATGGTGCATAATACGGTCTTCACCAAGGAGACCCTTCCCGGCCTCGGGAGGTTCTTACCCTTCCAACCCGGAAGCCTGCACATTGCTTTGTCTATGAGAGGTTGCAGATCAACCTCCTTGAGCCGCGAGGTATGCAGAGGAAGGCCCAAGTACTTAGTTGGGAAGGAAGCAATCTTCACAAGGAATCCCGATAAAATGTCTGCAAGATCGATCCCCTGGCAGCGAGTAGGTAACACCTCCGTCTTGGCCATGTTGGTGATGAGACTCGATGCCTCCCCGAAAAAGGCAAGAATCCCGGCAATGGCCTCCAATTCTTCCTTCGCTGGGTTGGCAAAGATGCTTGCGTCGTAGGCGTAGAGTGAAATTATGTAGGAAGCCGAACGAGCCTTGATCGGCTTCAGTATCCCAGCTTGGGAGGCCGCCCCGAGCATCAGTTGGAGCAGGTCGATTGCCAGGATGAAGAGCATGTGGGGCAAAGGGTCACCCTAGCGCAGGCCGCAAGCATGAGCAAAAGTGGTGCTCGGGTTCCCATTTAGCAGAATCCTTGAAGAAGATGATGCTAGAGTCATGCAAATCCAGTCCCACGAGCGCTGACCGAATCCAAGCTGCTGAAGAACGTCCAGGAGGTAGGCCCAGCCGAATGAGTCGAAAGCCTTTGAGATGTCCATCTTGAGGAATAGGCCACGCGTTGATGTATGATGCAATTCCTTTACCAAGTTCTACACATGTAGGAAGTTGTCGTAGATGCATCATTTCTGCACGGAGGCACTCTGGCTCTTGGAGACTAACGTGGGGAGCAGAGGGGCAAGCCGGTTTGCTAACAACTTCGAGAAAATTTTCGATATGATGTGAATGAGGTTGATCGAACGATAGTCCCCAATCCTCGTGGCGTTTGCCTTCTTTGGCAGCAATATTATGTTTGCCGAGTTGATTAGACCGACGCAATTGCCACGCAGATCTGCCAACCGAAGAACTGTTGCCACGACTTCAGTCTTGATAATCTCCCAGCAGGACTTGAAGAAGGCATCAATAAGCCGTCCGGACCAGGTGCCTTGACCGAAGGCACGGAGAAGACAACCGCCTTGATCTCATCTACATCAAACGGGGCATCCAGCTCGGATAGGTCATAGTGCTGTATACCGATGTTCTCCCAAGCGAGGTGTTTTGATCGTCGCGTCGGTGTTCCGAGATGTGCATGGAAGTGGTCTAGGAGGGCCCGCTCCTTATCGTCAGTTGTAATGGACAACCCGACGTCGGTCGTGATGGTTTGAATGAAATTATTGCGCCTTCTTCCCTTGGCCCGGGCATGGAAGAGCTTGGTGGTGGCGTCTCCCACACGGATCCAGTTAAGGCACGAGTGTTGTTCATCTTGACATACTCCCTCCGTCTTAAAATTCTTGTCTTTGATTTGTTTAGATACGAACGTATCTAGTTATGTATTAGTATTTAGATACATTCAATTTTAAACAAACTTAAGACAAGAATTTGAGACTGAGGGAGTACTAGATAGCGAGAAGGCCGAGATAAGAAGCCCCGAGTTGTCTCCTCAGAGCATGGTTAATAGTATAGCCAACTGCTGGCTATAAGCATTCTTATAGCTCATTTTATAGCTAGCTTGTACAATAGTTAGCTGTAAAAGAGTACTACTTTTATCATATATGGTTCATCTTTCATTCTCACAAAGCATCTAGGAGCACGTGGAGAAAATTGGATTTTTGTCACTTTCAATACCTGGCTTCTCAAAATTGCCACTTTCAACGTTGGCTTTGCAAAATTGCCACTCTGTTCGTTGGCTTGTTGATTACCATACCACTTTTCTCCTTTTAGTGATTTTCTTTTTCTTTTTACATTTGTAAGCACAAGAAAAGACCAAACTGTCCCCTTACTGTATATACTCACATCTTATCTGTATGGCTTATCTGTATGAGCAGGGACGAACAAGCTGCCGTCGCTACCTCCGCTCGACCGTCGTGGTCGCTCGCCCCGCCCGACCACCATCGTTGCCGCTCGCCCCGCCCGACCATCGCCGTCGCTACCTCCGCTCGACCGTCGTGGTCGCTCGTCCCGCCCGACCACCGTCGTTTGCCGCTCGCTCTACCCGACCACCGCCATCGCTACCTCCGCTCCACCGCCGTCGCCGCCCGCCAGTGTGCTCGCGTCGCTCGTCCCGGTCGCCTGACCACTCGACTGGGATGAGGGGCAGGAAGGAGCGTCCCAGGAGGATGAGGAGGTTCAGCTTTTGCTAGCTTCAGCTTCTCCTTCAGCTAATGGGGACAAAAATAAGGAGGTATTCTCATGATGTATGGTTTCTAATTTAATCATAGGATTAATGATCAAATTTCACATGCCTCGATGCATGATTGCTGAGATATTGCTAGTACGAGATAGAAAATATTGATATCCTAATTAGGGGGTGCCAAGTTAATAGCCTAGTTCAGCTATAAAAAAGTCAATAGCCTAGTTGTTTGCTAGATGGAATTAATATGTGTGTGAATGCCAGAAACTTGATTTTATCAGACTGCGAGATACCTGCTCAACGGTAATTTGGTGACTATCAGAACTCAGAAGTGGTAAACTGGCAAGGCAATGTAGACAGAAACATTTTGTGTTGTTATGGATTGATAGTCATTTTGTTCGGATTGTAGTTTTTTGTTCACATGACAAGAATAATAATGAGACATAAATTGTTGCATCTCAAAAGTAGCTTAAGTTTTCAGTTCCGAGCTCATGAAAATTATGAGTTCACATCTTAGAGTGAATAAAACTACTAGTGAGTTCATTTCTCCCATAACAAGCATATTTCAAACAGATAATTCATCCAACCAGTAGCTTCCTCTTTGGAGTCATCTTCTTTGGTGGAGCTGCTGTCGGCATCCTCCTTGGGGTCATCTTTTTTGGTGGAGCTGTAGTTGCCATCCTCTCTGGAGTAGTTCTAGTGGTTTGTGAAGAACTACCCTCCCCCAACAAGATAGCAAGGCGGCTGCACACATATATGCTATCACATTTAGATAAAATATTTTTCTCCCAGTTGGACATTGCTGAACATAGAGATATTGGTCATTGTAGCTTACCTTCTAGTGACCATGCTTGGACTATCATGTAGTATTTGTTCTCTAGTAGGTCTTAGTGGGCTGCTAGGTTCAGCTGGTTTAACCTTTGTACTGTTCTTTCTAGGCTTCCTCTTCCTGTAATTCAAAAAATTTAATTTTTTTGGCATGATGTGATAATTTAAGGTTTGAATAAAATAAAAACACTTGCCTTTTTTTGGTTCCATTGAGTGGACACTTGTAACTAGCTTGCCTATGACCCTTTTCGCCACATTTCTTGCAAGTCACTGGCCCTCTAATCATTTTATTCCCCTTAGAATTGGTGGTAGCAGTACTATCATCCTTGGAAGTGTCATTGACACCTTTCTTCTTGTGTCCACCTTCAAGACATCCTTTGATCCTCAGTTTCCTTTGTCTTCCTTTATTTCTTTTTGCAAGTGGTGCCCCCACAACAAATGGTAGATCCACACGTGGCCATTGTGATTTATCTGTCATTGGCTCAATCTCTCTCCCATAAGCAGCCTTGAATCTACCCACAGAGTAGTACTCATGCACAAATTGTTCAAGGTTTACTCTCTTTTGGGATGTCACAAAGGCCAAGACATGTTGACATGGCTTACCAGTGTGCTGCCATTCAAGACGAGTACACGTTTGTTGATTTAGCTTCACGACATGTCTTTCACAATTCCTGTTATTATCCCACACCTCTGCACTCCAATTAGCAGATTCCACAACCTTCAAGTGCCCCAAACCTCTAGTATTTGCTCTCAGCTGAACCATAACTGCCGGTAGTATCCTTCCAGGTGGTAGCCTTTCTCCAATCCTTCTCCTCTTCCTCCACAAAAGCATGATCATCTCTCTAATCTTATCAGCTAGTTCAACAACAGGTAAATCCTTAATGTCTCGGATCCAGTTGTTAAAAACCTCTGCTACATTATTAGTGATATAGTCACACTTGATATCTGGATTGAAGACACACCTCATCCACTTCAGCTTGTGGTACTGACTTAACCATTTCTATACCTCATCTGATTGTTTAATGATTTTTGTCATATGTTCAGTGAACACGTCTTCCCTATAAGCCCTTGCTGCAGGATACATCCTTCCAAATCCGTGGAACCTTTTTGAAAAATTCTTCATAAGATGGTAAAAACATTCCCTTTGTTCAACATTGGGAAACACATTCTTCACCGCATTCTCCAAGCCTTTGCAAGCATCTGTGCACACTGCAAGAAGTGGAGGATCTCCTATTGCCTTCTTAAGTTGATTCATAAACCAAGTCCAATTGTCTTCTGTCTCAGATGCTATGAACCCAAAAGCAAGTGGATACATCCGGTTGTGACCATCAACTGCCGTTGCTGAGGCTAAATGGCCATTCCATCTTCCATTCAATGCAGTAGAATCTATACTCAGGTGTGGCCTACATCCTTCCATGAAACCATCAATGCATGGTTTAAGTGCACAAAAAAACCTATGAAAATACACATTACCATCTATTTCCAGTACTTCAATCTCCACAACACTTCCAGGTGACCTCTTCAGTACCTCAGCCTTCCATTTATATAACATCTCAAAACTCTCTTCCCATTTACCATAAACCTCTGCAAGAGCTTTTTCTTTCCCCCTCCAGACTGTGTCATATGTAATTGTGAGTTTGTGTTGTTCTTGCAACTTTTTTTGTAATTCTTTAGCGCCCATATTAGGTGAATTCCTAAGGATACTCACAGCCTTGCTAGCTACCCAGTCTTGCGATGGCGTTATGGTCTTCACCCTGCTGCTTGAAACACAATCATGTTGATCAACTAAAACTGTGACCTGCACATATGTAATTTAAAAATGGAGGAAATTTATATAGTAAATAGACATGAATAGAGATACAAAAATTAAATGATGAATGGATGTTATATAGTTAGCCATATATCACCTTTACAGTACTTTTATCATCTTGTAGGCTGCCAACAATCCTCCAAGGACAATCCTCACTTGACTTGCAAAACCCTCTAAATCTCTTCTTATCCGACTTCTCCGTGCCTAGATCAAACTCCTCATTGATGGCAAATTGCCTCACTGCTAACATGAATTCCTTCATTGATGGATACATTGTTCCAAGGTCCATTTTTGGGCGGTCCTTATCATACGTAATCACTACCTCATTTGGTATGGCATCACTAACAGGAATGGCAGCACCATAATTATCAGTACTCTGCTCAACCATTCTACGACCCTTTGGTTCACTCTTATATTTTTTTCTCTTCCTCATCCTGCAAGCCCAAAATATCACATAACTGATCATCACTCAGTAGTTCAATTCGACCTTCGTCATCATGTGTCTCCACTATCTGCAAGTTATCCCAATCGACTTCTGGGATAGGTGATGTTAGTTGCAGAGTACTACTCCCCATAGCGACCTCCGAATCATGCCTACTCGAAACATTAGGAAAACATGACCACAAGATTGAGTTAGTGGGAGTAAACGAAAAGTTAAAGTAGTTATTGCAAACTGTTGGATTTAAAATATACTCCCTCCGTCTCAAAGAGTTATTTTTTCAGTGTGTCTACTACAGTATAGATTTCTGGTAGGTATACTGCTAATTTTTCATATAAGTATAAACGCAAAACTAATAAGAAATAAAGGATCACTTGTGCATTCTATTTTTTCATTTCTCGTTTCAGGATCTGTAAGAAAAAAGAGACCAAGTACTGTAGATTTTGAACTGGAGATCAAACGAACAAAGAAAAGGAAAGGAAAATCATATTACCCTCCAAGCCAATCAGGTTCCATGCCGCCACTTCGATAGCTGATGATCTACGCGGCGTCCAGCCGGCGGCACACGGCGTCCAGGCGATCGGTGGCGCAAGACGTCCAGCCGGCGGCACGCGGCGTCAAGGCGATCGGCGGTGCAATACGGCGAGAAGAGTCGCTCGAGCGCGACGTCGAAGGACTCGTAGTATGGCAGTTAGCTATATTATTGGCAGTCAGCGCAAGCCTTGCCGTTGTAGCGCTGATTCGTTGCCAGATGCAGTTGTAGCGTTGATTCGTTGCCAAGTACGTACATGAACATAACTAAGGGACAAGCTGGTCTTTTCACTAGCCAATTAATATAAAAAATAATTTAAATGGGGCTAATGGCATGCTAATCAAGGATGCAACGACTTAAGTGGCAATTGTGCGAATCAAATCTCTAGAGTGGCAATTGTGCGAAGCCCAACGAATAAAGTGCTAAAAATCCAATTTTCTCGAGCACGTGATAGAGCTGGCTCTTCACGAAGAGCCCGCTTCCCTTCTCTCTCCTCTTCTCTCTCATCCAACTCAGCAAAAAAATAGTATTTTAATCCTTACAGCCTGCTGACTGTACCTTATTGTACTTGCTCTCAGCACCCTCTCCAGTTATGACAGCAGACAACCTTCCTCGGCAACGTCCAGCCGGATGATCTCCTTTAAAATCGCAATCTGGGTGTTTAGAATGTCGACCTTCTCTTTTTGCCACATGCGCAAGCCCTTTGCGGTTTGGCACAACTTGATATGAATCCTACGGATTGCATCTCGGCACTAGACGGCTTGTTCCAAGCCAACGAGACTATGTCGTGGAATCCCAGGAGTCGGAGCGAGAACTCTTCGAATTTGAAGGACGAATTCCTTTTATTGTTGACGCACCCCTGAAGGTAAAGCAGGGCATGGTCGGAGCAGGTCGTTGAGATGTCATGGAGATGAGCGTTTAGGAAGAGCGGATCGGAGTCATCAGAGTGGAAAACATGATCAATCTTGGCCACGACCGGACTGGCTTGCTCGTTGGACCAGGTGAATCGCCTCCCGCACATACGTGTCTCCCTTAGCTACTCCCTCTGTCTCGATGCATTAGGCATCTTATGAAAATCAAATAGTCTCAAAACGCTAAGGCACATTAGAATAGTACTAGTTGCATGAATATTAACTAGCAAAATGGTCCGTGCGTTGCCACGGAAGATAAAAACATAATCTTCAATGATGGTGACCACATTATGTTCATATATCATCGCCTGATTTTAAAATTATATGCACAAATGCAAGAAAATGTTTCTTCTTTTAAATTTATTCACAAGTTGAAGCAATCTTTACATTTTCCAAAAATATATATCATGATTGTCAAAAATCTTGGTAACTTAAAAATTTATTCTGAATTTCAGTTTTTTTTAAAAACATACAATAATAATTTGATCCATCCAACAGTTAATTCTTCAAAATTTATATAGGTATATTGTCACAAAGACTTAGAAGTATTAATGTTTAACTACATACATTAGATCTTTCGTGAAGAATTTTAAAAATATGGAAACAATTTTAAAATCGAGAAGATTTTTTACAATTTACAAACATTTACTAAAAATCGTGAATATTTTTTATATTTCGAACGGGTTTAAATATTTTCTTTTGAATTGGCGACAAGTTCAAGAAAAGACGAACATAAATTTTATGTTGGAGGATTTTATTTTAAATTCACAAACATTTTTTGAAACGCATGAAATTTTTCTGAATAAACAAACATTTTTATAAATCAGTAATATATTTATTAAATTCGTGGACATTGTTTTGAAATTTGCAAAAAAAGTATATAAATCCGGCGCTTTTTTGAATCCACAAACATTTTATGTTTTCGTCAGCATTTAATTCAAAATTCCTCTTTTTTAATATGCAAAAGTTTTTGTAATTCTAAATTATTTAAATTAGAAATAAACAAAAATGGAACGGAAAATTTTAAACAAAAAAAAGAAACTATCAAAACAGGCATTAGCTATTTTTAAAATTTTAGGACATTTCTTAAATGCATTAACATATTTTGAATTAGAAAGCATTTTGTTAAATGCCTTTAATAATTTTTAATACATGGAATTGTATTTGAAATCATGGACTTTTTTTATTGTACAAACATTTTATTGTATATGCGATAATTTTTTACAAACTCCGAGTAGTTTTTGAAGTCACAAACATTTTATTTTTTAAAATGTGTTGATTTATAATTTTAAGTTTATTAAATTTTTAAAGATTATTTGAAGTTCTAAATTATTTAAAATAAAAAATAAAACGGAACTGAAAATAAATAAATAAACGGAACTAAAAGCAGGGGCCTGTGCATGGGCCGGCCCATACGGTGTGGTAGATATTCTCCCAGCGTGCTGAGCGTAATATAGGAGGTTTTTACATGGGCCGGCCCAGTCCAAGATTTATTTGCTTTCTGAAACATTTTCTATTACTTACCGGTGGCATGGTGGGTAATAAATGCAAACTTTAAGGGTAATCTCCATGACGGACGACCAGAAACCGAATTTGCTTTATTATTAGGGAGAGATTAGACCCCATATATTAATTGAAGGATCAATGCATGCAATATATGCGTCATGTTTTGTGAATTTGAAAAGGTCTTTTAATTAATAGCATGTGTTTTAGTTGACAAAGGAACAGTGTGATTGGCTTCCTCTACAATTTAATTTCTTCTCCTACCCAATCTCTACGTGTCTAGGTTGCAGTGCACCTTCTAATATGCCTAATGCACCGAAACGAAGGGAGTACATAAATTCTAGAGCCCCGCAGAATTTCCTAATGAGCCGATGATTAATGTTGGCGTTGCTCTTGTGTGCCGTCTTAGTGATAAGATTGAAATCCCCAAAAAGTATCCATTGCCTCCGAGTCGTGGCAGAGAGAGTCTAGCGTGGGGAGCAGAGGGCGAGACGGTTTGCTAACAACTTCGAGAAAATCTTCAAGATGTTGTGAATGAGGATGATCGGAAGATAGTCCCTAGCCCTCGTGGTGTTTGCCTTCTTTGCGAGAAGTATTATGTTTGCTGAGTTGATCAGACCGGCGCAATCACCAAGCAGATCTGGCAACTGAAGGACCACTGCCATGACGTCAGTGTTGATAATCTCCTGGTAGGATTTGAAGAAAGCACCAATGAAGGAAATGGGAAAAATGTCAGGTTTTGGGAGGATTAGTGGATAGGACCAAAATCTCAACAAAACAATTTTCGTAGTCTCCGTGACACATCTGTGACATTGAATGACCAAAAAGATGTGATCAAATGGTCATTGACTAAAAATGGAGAATATACAATTAAATCCCGTTACAGATTCTTGATACAGACTGATTACAAATACCCCCATAAGTTTCTAGGGAATGTCGAAACGCCTCCACGTGTTAAGGTGTTTATGTGGTTGACCCTAAAGAACTACTGTAATGCCCTAGAGTGTAACTTCCTTATTTGGAACCTTCATGTATGTGGGTCCATCATGTCATTGATATGAGAGTTATATTTCATGTGGTATTTCATGTGCGTGTCTTGTTTCCCTTGCATGCGTGCACCCATATCATTCCATGCCTCTTGTGTTTGTTGTTATTGTGAATCCATGTATGTGGTGTGACATGTGATGATGATATGTGATGTGATGAGTGGTGCATTTGAAAGTAGGGTGCAACTATGCTAGGTTTCAAATAGGTTTCAACCCCCCCCCCCCTCTCCATTTTTCTCAAAGCTCAAGTTTCACTTCCTCCATCCCTCATTCAAAAATGTTCATATTTTTAGAGTGAATTGTGGTGGATGTGATGCTAGGTTTAAAGTGTTTTGAAACTTTGTTTGAGTGGGGTAAATATTCACAAAACAGGTTATTCAAATTCTGTTTTGTAATTATTTAAATGCTCCAAAAATTCCCTTTTCATTTTATTTAAATAGGTCATAATTCCTTATGACCAGGGGCATTTTTGTTTTATTTTTAGGGTCAACAGTGTTGCATGTGTAATTGTTTTTGTCTCTATTTGTTTTAAATAGAAAAACCCAAGTGGGGTTTTCTTTTTCTTACCTGGGCATCCGAATGGGCTTCCTCCCCCTGGCTGGCCCAACTAATCCCTCCCGCAGCAGCCTGCTCCTGTAGACGGCGTCTCCCTCCTCCCTCCTTCCGTCAGTTTCTTCAGAGAGAGAGAGAGGCAGAGAGGTCGACGCCGTTTCTCACGGACGTCGAGGCGACCTCCCTCGCCCCTCTATTTAATTCCTTGGCGTCCGTGCAGTGGCCTAGGGTTCCCTCGCAGCGCCGCCACCTCCTTCCTCTTCCTACTCCATCTCCCCAGATCGTCAGTAGTCGGGCCGAGCTTCTCCTCCGCCATGGCCGATCCATGAGGAGCTCGTCGCCGTCGTTGCCGTGCGTCTCCGTCCTCTCCGAGCAGCCCAGGAGCACGCGGGACCTCAAGGGAGCCCGTTCCCGCAGCTAGCCGTTGCTGATCTTCCCTGCATCCACTACTTCCTCGTCACCCCCTTCCGCTCCGACGTCCTTCTCCGCACCGGCTACTTCCTCTACTTCCCCTGCTTCCTCTCCGACAGGCGCGCCTTCCTCGTCCTGTGGGTGAGTAGATGCACTCCTCCCCCTTCCCGGTAGCTAGATCTCGCGTGTAGGGCCGTATCTTCGCCGCCGCGCATCTCTCTATCGTCGGCGCCGCCGCGTGTCGTGGAGCAGTAGGTGTAGTGCATCTCGCGTTGAGTTAAGTGCTGGAATGGAACTGTGAGTGTCCCCTCTCCCTCCCAGCGACGAGCCCGTGCTCGATTTGTAGTAGATCGCCGACGGTGTGCCTCCCCAGTTCCGGCCACCGTCGGGTTGGGATAGAACCAGAGGGGGTTGCTCAAAAGAGCAGAGTCCCCCTCTCTGTTAACTTCCGCGCGACTAGCAGAGTGGTAGGTGGTGTTTTGCGCTGTAGTTGGTCCTGGGTTCGAAACACAGCGGCACCCCTTTTGTTTTGTGGATTTTGTGGTACAGCAGCAGTAGGGGATACCATATCCTGCATACTCCCTCTGTTCTGTCGAACCAAGTGTTGTAGTGAAGTGGTTGTGCTAGTTGGTGTTGTGCAGCAGGTTTGGGGTTTGATTCCCCAAGCCACCCTTTTATTTTCTGTTATTTTATTTTGCTGTTTTGTTTTGTTTGTTAGTTGAGATGCTTGGGCAGCAACATGCTTTGTTGCTTAGGGTTCTCAAACCAGTAGTTTTTCACCTTGTGCTAGCTAGTGAGCATGTGTAGGTAGTTATGATGCTTGTGCATGTGTGTAGTTGGTCATGTGGTGTTCTACGGCAACATGAATCCATAAATTCTTCTGTCGTCTCTTGAGCTTGCATTGGTTTTTCCCTTGAAGAGGAAAGGGCGATGCAGCACAGGAGCAGTAAGTATTTCCCTCAGTTTGAGAACCAAGGTATCAATCCCATAGGAGAATCTCGTCAAGTCCAGAGTACCTGCACAAACACAAAGAGCTTGCACCCAACGCTATAAAGGTGTTGTCAATCCCTTCAAGATTGATTGCAAAGTGAGATCTGAAGGCGGAAAGTGCAACGAAGTAAAAGAGTAAGGCTGAAAATATGGTGTGGAGTAGACCCGGGGGCCATAGTGTTCACTAGAGGATTCTCTCAAAATAGCAAATATTACGGTGGGTGAACAAATTACTCACTAGTGGAAAACGGGCCTTTGGCCGGGACCCTTTAGTCCCGGCCTGCCTCTGGGCCGGGACTAAAGGCCCGGCCACGTCGCCCCAATTCTCAATGCCTCCCTCGAGGCTTTAGTCCCGGCCCGTAAGGAGCCTTTAGTCCCGGTTCGTGTCCCAAACCGGGACTAAAGGGCTATGCGGTGGGCAATGGTGGTGGCAACCGTTCGTATCCCCCTTTAGTCCCGGTTGGTGGCTCAACCCAGGACTAAAGGCCTAACACGTGGCCTGCCGTAGTGGTGGCAACCATTGGTATACCTCTTTAGTCCCGGTTGGTGGCTCAACCCGGAACTAAAGGCCCAAACGGTTTGCATCCCGCGTCGTTTCGGGCGATGAAAAGCACGAACCGAAGCACAGTCGCCATTTCTCTGTTTCTTCTTCTCTCTCGCTCTCCCTCTCTGTTCTTCTCCTCTCTTCTTCCCTTCTCTTCTTCCACCATGCCAACTCGCTTTCAAAAGGTGCTCGCACATGGCACGACCATGCTCGATGTCGTGTACACGAACGAGATCAGGGAGGTGCCGTTTTTTCTTGAACAGTTGAAGGAAAAATGGCTTGACGCCGCAATGGATCATGAGAAGTTCTTGGGGCTTGATCTGGAGTACACGGCCGATCAACGCGGTGTTGCCGTCATCCAACTATGCTTCGCACGCCATGTCTTGATCTTCTAATGGGCGAGGTAAGTTTTGAGGCTTTCTTTGATCCAAGATAATGACATTGTAAGTTTATTTGTTTCAATCATAGTTGGTTCCCTTCAAATAGTTGTAGTGAAACAATTTTGATTAGTTGAAGGGGAACACAATCTAATTGGAATAGTGTTCCATAATCTGAAAAATCATATTAGAATCAACTAGTGTTTAATATGTTCCATTGGAATCATAGTTGGTTCCCTTCAAATAGTTGTAGTGAAACAATTTTGATTAGTTGAAGGGGAACAAAATCTGATTGGAATAGTGTTCCATAATCTGAAAAATCATATTAGAATCAACTAGTGTTTAATATGTTCCATTGGAATCATAGTTGGTTCGCTTCAAATAGTTGTAGTGAAACAATTTTGATTAGTTGAAGGGAACACAATCTGATTGGAATAGTGTTCCACAATCTGAAAAATCTGATTGGTTCAATATGTTCCATTGAAATCATAGTTGTAGTGATACAATTTTATGCGGTGTTCTTTGATCCAAGGTTATGAAAATTGCATATAGCTAGTGATCTCTCTAGGTTCCATTGGATATCAATATGATATGTCATAGTCATGAAAATTGCATATAGCTAGTGATCTCTCTAGGTTCCATTGGATAGCTATAGTGATCTCTCTAGGTTCCATTGCATATGTTCTATTTGAATCCTAAAGATAATTTTCTCTTTAGTTGTCGTGAAACATGTTGTTGAAATTATGCCCTAGAGGCAATAATAAATGTATAGTTATTATTATAATTCCTGTATCAAGATAATAGTTTATTATCCATGCTATAATTGTATTGAATGAAGACTCATTTACATGTGTGGATACATAGACAAAACACCGTCCCTAGCATGCCTCTAGTTGGCTAGCCAGTTGATCGATGATAGTCAGTGTCTTCTGATTATGAACAAGGTGTTGTTGCTTGATAACTGGATCACGTCATTGGGAGAATCACGTGATGGACTAGACCCAAACTAATAGACGTAGCATGTTGATCGTGTCATTTTGTTGCTACTGTTTTCTTCGTGTCAAGTATTTATTCCTATGACCATGAGATCATATAACTCACTGACACCGGAGGAATGCTTTGTGTGTATCAAACGTCGCAACGTAACTGGGTGACTATAAAGATGCTCTACAGGTATCTCCGAAGGTGTTAGTTGAGTTAGTATGGATCAAGACTGGGATTTGTCACTCCGTGTGACGGAGAGGTATCTCGGGGCCCACTCGGTAATACAACATCACACACAAGCCTTGCAAGCAATGTAACTTAGTGTAAGTTGCGGGATCTTGTATTACGGAACGAGTAAAGAGACTTGCCGGTAAACGAGATTGAAATAGGTATGCGGATACTGACGATCGAATCTCGGGCAAGTAACATACCGAAGGACAAAGGGAATGACATACGGGATTATACGAATCCTTGGCACTGAGGTTCAAACGATAAGATCTTCGTAGAATATGTAGGATCCAATATGGGCATCCAGGACCCGCTATTGGATATTGACCGAGGAGTCTCTCGGGTCATGTCTACATAGTTCTCGAACCCGCAGGGTCTGCACACTTAAGGTTCGACGTTGTTTTATGCGTATTTGAGTTATATGGTTGGTTACCGAATGTTGTTCGGAGTTTCGGATGAGATCACGGACGTCACGAGGGTTTCCGGAATGGTCCGGAAACGAAGATTGATATATAGGATGACCTCATTTGATTACCGGAAGGTTTTCGGAGTTGCCGGGAATGTACCGGGAATGACGAATGGGTTCCGGGGGTTCACCGGAGGGGGGCAACCCACTCCGGGGAAGCCCATAGGTATTTGGGGGGGTCACACCAGCCCTTAGTGGGCTGGTGGGACAGCCCACCAAATCCTATGCGCCAAGGAAGAAAAAATCAAAGAAAGAAAAAAAAAGGAGGGGAAGTGGGAAAGGGGAAGGACTCCCTCCCACCAAACCAAGTGGGACTCGGTTTGGGGGGGGAGAGTCCTCCCCCCTGGCTCGGCCGACCCCTTGGGGTTCCCTTGGACCCCAAGGCAAGGTCCCCCTCCCTCCTCCTATATATATGGGGCTTTTAGGGCAGATTTGAGACGACTTTCTCACGGCTGCCCGACCACATACCTCCATAGTTTTTCCTCTAGATCGTGTTTCTGCGGAGCTCGGGCGGAGCCCTGCTGAGACAAGATCATCACCAACCTCCAGAGCGCCGTCACGCTGCCGGAGAACTCTTCTACCTCTCCGTCTCTCTTGCTGGATCAAGAAGGCCGAGATCATCGTCGAGCTGTACGTGTGCTGAACGCGGAGGTGCCGTCCGTTCGGTACTAGATCGTGGGACTGATCGCGGGATTGTTCGCGGGGTGGATCGAGGGACGTGAGGACGTTCCACTACATCAACCGCGATCTCTAATCGCTTCTGCTGTACTATCTACAAGGGTACGTAGATCACTCATCCCCTCTCGTAGATGGACATCACCATGATAGGTCTTCGTGCGCGTAGGAAAATTTTTGTTTCCCATGCGACGTTCCCCAACAGTGGCATCATGAGCTAGGTTCATGCGTAGATGTCTTCTCGAGTAGAACACAAAAGGTTTTGTGGGCGGTGATGTGCGTTTTGCTGCCCTCCTTAGTCTTTTCTTGATTCCGCGGTATTGTTGGATTGAAGCGGCTTGGACCGACATTACTCGTACGCTTACGAGAGACTGGTTTCATCGTTACGAGTAACCCCTTTTGCTCAAAGATGACTGGCAAGTGACGGTTTCTCCAACTTTAGTTGAATCGGATTTGACCGAGGAGGTCCTTGGATGAGGTTAAATAGCAACTCATATATCTCCGTTGTGGTGTTTGCGTAAGTAAGATGCGATCCTACTAGATACCCTTGGTCACCACGTAAAACATGCAACAACAAAATTAGAGGACGTCTAACTTGTTTTTGCAGGGTATGATTGTGATGTGATATGGCCAACAATGTGATGTGATGTATTGGATGTATGAGATGATCATGTTGTAATAGAAATATCGACTTGCATGTCGATGGTACGACAACCAGCAGGAGCCATAGGGTTGTCTTTATACTAACATATGTGCTTGCAGATGCGTTTACTATTTTGCTAGGATGTAGCTTTAGTAGTGATAGCATAAGTAGCACGACAACCCCGATGGCGACACGTTGATGGAGATCATGATGATGGAGATCATGGTGTGGCGCCGGTGACAAGAAGATCGTGCCGGTGCTTCGGTGATGGAGATCAAGAAGCACGTGATGATGGCCATATCATGTCACTTATGAATTGCATGTGATGTTAATCCTTTTATGCACCTTATTGTGCTTAGAACGACGGTAGCATTATGAGGTGATCTCTCACTAAAATTTCAAGACGAAATTGTGTTCTCCCCGACTGTGCACCGTTGCTACAGTTCGTCGTTTCGAGACACCACGTGATGATCGGGTGTGATAGACTCAACGTTCACATACAACGGGTGCAAAACAGTTGCGCACGCGGAACACTCGGGTTAAGCTTGACGAGCCTAGCATGTGCAGACATGGCCTCGGAACACATGAGACCGAAAGGTCGATCATGAATCATATAGATGATGTGATTAGCATAGGGATGCTTACCACTGAAACTACTCCCGACTCACGTGATGATCGGACTTGGGATAGTGTAGGTGGATCATGAACCACTCAAATGACTAGAGAGATGTACTTTTTGAGTGGTAGTTTAGCATATAATTTGATTAAGTTGAACTCTAATTATCTTGAACATAGTCTAAGTCCACTTTGAATATATTTGTGTTGTAGATCATGGCTCACGCAAGTGTCATCCTCAATTTTAATACGTTCCTAGAGAAAGCTAAGTTGAAAGATGATGGAAGCAACTTTGTAGACTGGGCTCGTAATCTTAAGCTAATCTTACAAGCTGGAAAGAAGGATTATGTCCTTAATGCTGCGCTAGGAGATGAACCACCCGCTACGGCTGATCAGGATGTTAAGAACGCTTGGTTAACGCGTAAGGAGGACTACTCAATAGTTCAATGTGCAGTCTTGTATGGCTTACAGCCGGGACTTCAACGTCGCTTTGAGCGTCATGGAGCATTTGAGATGTTCCAGGAGTTGAAGTTTATCTTTCAGAAGAACGCCCGGATCGAGAGGTATGAGACCTCCGATAAATTCTATGCTTGCAAGATGGAGGAAAGCTCGTCTGTCAGTGAACATGTGCTCAAGATGTCTGGGTACTCAAACCGTCTAGCTGAACTAGGGATTGAACTCCCACAAGAAGTTATCACTGACAGAATCCTCCAATCACTGCCGCCAAGCTATAAAGGCTTTGTGTTGAACTACAACATGCAAGGGATGAACAAGTCTCCCGGCGAGTTGTTTGCGATGCTGAAAGTCACAGAGTCTGAACTCCGTAAAGAACATCAAGTGTTGATGGTAAGCAAGACCACTAGTTTCAAGAGAAACGGCAAAGGCAAGAAGGGCAATTCGAAGAAGAGCGGCAAGCCTGTTGCCAATCCGCCGAAGAAACCCAAGGCTGGACCTAAGCCTGAAACAGAGTGCTTCTATTGCAAGGGTATGGGTCACTGGAAGCGCAATTGCCCCAAGTATCTGGCAGATAAGAAGGCGGGCAAAGAAAAATCAGGTATATTTGATATACATGTTATTGATGTGTACTTAACCAGCTCTCGTAGTAGTGCCTGGGTATTCGATACCGGTTCTGTTGCTCACATTTGCAACTCGAAACAGGAACTGCGGAATAGACGGAGGCTGGCGAAAGACGAAGTGACGATGCGCGTAGGAAACGGTTCCAAGGTTGATGCAATCGCCGTCGGCACCGTGTCACTTCAACTACCATCGGGATTAGTGATGAACTTAAATCATTGTTATTTAGTGCCTGCGTTGAGCATGAACATTATATCTGGATCTTGTTTATTGCGAGACGGTTACTCTTTTAAGTCTGAGAATAATGGTTGTTCTATTTCTATGAGTAACATCTTTTATGGTCATGCACCGAATGTGAGAGGATTGTTCATATTGAATCTTGATAGAGATACGCATATACATAACATTGAGACCAAAAGAGTTAGAGTAAACAATGATAGCACCATATTTTTGTGGCACTGCCGCTTGGGTCATATTGGTGTAAAGCGCATGAAGAAACTCCATGCTGATGGACTTTTGGAGTCACTTGACTTTGATTCACTTGACACGTGCGAACCATGCCTCATGGGCAAGATGACTAAGACTCCATTCTCCGGAACAATGGAGCGTGCAAGTGACTTGTTGGAAATCGTACATACCGATGTGTGTGGTCCGATGAGCGTGGAGGCACGCGGCGGATATCGTTATTTTCTCACCTTCACTGACGATCTAAGTAGATATGGTTATGTCTACTTGATGAAGCACAAGTCTGAAACATTTGAAAAGTTCAAGCAATTTCAGAGTGAAGTGGAAAATCATCGTAACAAGAAGATCAAGTTCCTACGGTCTGATCGTGGGGGTGAGTATCTGAGTTTCGAGTTTGGTACTCACTTAAGACAATGTGGAATTGTTTCGCAGTTAACACCGCCTGGAACACCACAGCGTAATGGTGTGTCCGAACGTCGTAATCGTACTTTGTTAGAGATGGTGCGATCTATGATGTCTCTTACTGATTTGCCATTATCTTTTTGGGGTCATGCATTAGAAACAGCTGCATTCACTTTAAATAAGGCACCATCAAAATCCGTTGAGACGACACCATACAAACTGTGGTATGGCAAAAGACCAAAGTTGTCGTTTCTTAAGGTTTGGGGATGTGATGCTTATGTCAAAAAGCTTCAGCCTGAAAAGCTGGAACCCAAAGCGGAAAAATGCGTCTTCATAGGTTACCCAAAAGAGACAGTTGGGTACACCTTCTATCTCAAATCCGAAGGCAAAGTGTTTGTTGCTAAGAACGGAACTTTTCTCGAGAAGGAGTTTCTCTCGAGAGAATTGAGTGGGAGGAAGATAGAACTTGACGAGGTTGTCGAACCTCTCATCCCTCTGGATGGTGGCGCAGGGCAGGGGGAAACCTCTGTCATTGCGACGCCGGTTGAGGAGGAAGTTAATGATGATGATCATGAAACTCCAGTTCAAGTTTCTGTTGAACCACGTAGGTCGACGAGATCACGCACTGCTCCAGAGTGGTACGGTAATCCCGTCTTATCAATCATGTTGTTGGACAACAATGAACCTGCAAATTATGAAGAAGCAATGGTGGGGCCAGATTCCAACAAATGGCTAGAAGCCATGAAATCCGAGATAGGATCCATGTATGAGAACAAAGTGTGGACTTTGGAGATACTACCTGAGGGCCGCAAGGCTATTCGGAACAAATGGATCTTTAAGAAGAAGACGGACGCTGACGGTAATGTGACCGTTTATAAAGCTCGACTTGTGGCAAAAGGTTTTTCACAAGTTCCAGGAATTGACTACGATGAGACTTTCTCTCCTGTAGCGATGCTTAAGTCCGTCAGAATCATGTTAGCAATAGCTGCATTTTTCGATTATGAAATTTGGCAGATGGATGTCAAAACGGCGTTCCTTAACGGTTTCCTTAAGGAAGAGTTGTATATGATGCAACCCGAAGGTTTTGTCGATCCTGAAAATGCTGACAAGGTGTGCAAGCTCCAGCGATCCATTTATGGACTGGTGCAAGCATCTCGGAGTTGGAACAAACGCTTTGATGAGGTGATCAAAGCATTTGGGTTTATACAAGTGGTTGGAGAATCTTGTATTTACAAGAAAGTGAGTGGGAGCTCGGTGGCGTTTCTAATATTATATGTGGATGACATATTACTGATTGGAAACAACGTAGAGCTTTTGGAGAGCATAAAAGGTTACTTGAATAAAAGTTTCTCTATGAAGGACCTAGGAGAAGCTGCTTACATTCTAGGCATTAAGATCTATAGGGATAGATCAAAACGCCTGATAGGACTTTCACAAAGCACATACCTTGATAAAGTTTTGAAGAGGTTCAAAATGGAACAGTCCAAGAAAGGGTTCTTGCCAGTGTTACAAGGTACGAGATTGAGTAAGACTCAGTGCCCAGCGACTGATGAAGATAGAGAGCATATGCGCTCCGTCCCCTATGCTTCAGCCATAGGCTCTATCATGTATGCAATGCTGTGCACTAGACCGGATGTTAGCCTGGCCATAAGTATGGCAGGTAGGTTCCAGAGTAATCCAGGAGTGCATCACTGGACGGCGGTCAAGAATATCCTGAAGTACCTGAAAAGGACTAAGGAGATGTTTCTCGTGTATGGAGGTGACGAAGAGCTCGCCGTAAAAGGTTACGTCGATGCAAGCTTTGACACAGATCCGGACGACTCTAAATCGCAAACCGGATACGTATTTATTCTTAATGGGGGTGCAGTAAGCTGGTGCAGTTCCAAGCAAAGCGTCGTAGCAGATTCTACATGTGAAGCGGAGTACATGGCTGCCTCGGAGGCAGCTAAGGAGGGTGTCTGGATGAAGCAGTTCATGACGGATCTTGGAGTGGTGCCAAGTGCACTGGATCCAATAACCTTGTTCTGTGACAACACTTGTGCCATTGCCTTAGCAAAGGAACCAAGGTTTCAAAAGAAGACCAGACACATCAAACGACGCTTCAACCTCATCCGCGACTACGTCGAGGAGGAGGACGTAAATATATGCAAAGTGCACACGGATCTGAATGTAGCAGACCCGCTGACTAAACCTCTTCCACGGCCAAAACATGATCGACACCAGAACTGTATGGGTGTTAGATTTATTACAATGTAATTCACATGGTGATGTGAGGGCTAGATTATTGACTCTAGTGCAAGTGGGAGACTGTTGGAATTATGCCCTAGAGGCAATAATAAATGTATAGTTATTATTATAATTCCTGTATCAAGATAATAGTTTATTATCCATGCTATAATTGTATTGAATGAAGACTCATTTACATGTGTGGATACATAGACAAAACACCGTCCCTAGCATGCCTCTAGTTGGCTAGCCAGTTGATCGATGATAGTCAGTGTCTTCTGATTATGAACAAGGTGTTGTTGCTTGATAACTGGATCACGTCATTGGGAGAATCACGTGATGGACTAGACCCAAACTAATAGACGTAGCATGTTGATCGTGTCATTTTGTTGCTACTGTTTTCTTCGTGTCAAGTATTTATTCCTATGACCATGAGATCATATAACTCACTGACATCGGAGGAATGCTTTGTGTGTATCAAACGTCGCAACGTAACTGGGTGACTATAAAGATGCTCTACAGGTATCTCCGAAGGTGTTAGTTGAGTTAGTATGGATCAAGACTGGGATTTGTCACTCCGTGTGACGGAGAGGTATCTCGGGGCCCACTCGGTAATACAACATCACACACAAGCCTTGCAAGCAATGTAACTTAGTGTAAGTTGCGGGATCTTGTATTACGGAACGAGTAAAGAGACTTGCCGGTAAACGAGATTGAAATAGGTATGCGGATACTGACGATCGAATCTCGGGCAAGTAACATACCGAAGGACAAAGGGAATGACATACGGGATTATACGAATCCTTGGCACTGAGGTTCAAACGATAAGATCTTCGTAGAATATGTAGGATCCAATATGGGCATCCAGGTCCCGCTATTGGATATTGACCGAGGAGTCTCTCGGGTCATGTCTACATAGTTCTCGAACCCGCAGGGTCTGCACACTTAAGGTTCGACGTTGTTTTATGCGTATTTGAGTTATATGGTTGGTTACCGAATGTTGTTCGGAGTTTCGGATGAGATCACGGACGTCACGAGGGTTTCCGGAATGGTCCGGAAACGAAGATTGATATATAGGATGACCTCATTTGATTACCGGAAGGTTTTCGGAGTTGCCGGGAATGTACCGGGAATGACGAATGGGTTCCGGGGGTTCACCGGAGGGGGGCAACCCACTCCGGGGAAGCCCATAGGTATTTGGGGGGGTCACACCAGCCCTTAGTGGGCTGGTGGGACAGCCCACCAAATCCTATGCGCCAAGGAAGAAAAAATCAAAGAAAGAAAAAAAAAGGAGGGGAAGTGGGAAAGGGGAAGGACTCCCTCCCACCAAACCAAGTGGGACTCGGTTTGGGGGGGGAGAGTCCTCCCCCCTGGCTCGGCCGACCCCTTGGGGTTCCCTTGGACCCCAAGGCAAGGTCCCCCTCCCTCCTCCTATATATATGGGGCTTTTAGGGCAGATTTGAGACGACTTTCTCACGGCTGCCCGACCACATACCTCCATAGTTTTTCCTCTAGATTGTGTTTCTGCGGAGCTCGGGCGGAGCCCTGCTGAGACAAGATCATCACCAACCTCCGGAGCGCCGTCACGCTGCCGGAGAACTCTTCTACCTCTCCGTCTCTCTTGCTGGATCAAGAAGGCCGAGATCATCGTCGAGCTGTACGTGTGCTGAACGCAGAGGTGCCGTCCGTTCGGTACTAGATCGTGGGACTGATCGCGGGATTGTTCGCGGGGCGGATCGAGGGACGTGAGGACGTTCCACTACATCAACCGCGATCTCTAATCGCTTCTGCTGTACGATCTACAAGGGTACGTAGATCACTCATCCCCTCTCGTAGATGGACATCACCATGATAGGTCTTCGTGCGCGTAGGAAAATTTTTGTTTCCCATGCGACGTTCCCCAACACATGTTTCCTTATTGCAGCAGTATGTAACATTTGTTCCATTTTAATTTGTTTCTGTTGCAGTAGTGACAAGCATTGTCCAGAACTCATGGACTTCCTTCGCAGCGACATCATTTTTGCTACCGTTGACATAAGGAACGACAAGCTGAAGATGAGGTACAGCTTCGGTATTGAGATACCAACTGGTTGCCTCATTGATCTCCAAACGGTATTCAGGCTTCGACATGTCAGGACTTCGATGGCTCATATGGCAGTTGCCTTGATCGACGAGGAATATGGTGATATCAAGACCAGTTTCCCAAAGTCTCAGCACAAACTTTGGGAGAAGGCCCCACTTGATCCTATCAACATTGAGTATGCAGCAAAAGATGCATACGTTTCATACGAGTTGTACCGCAAGATTCAAGTCTTCAACTATGGCCAGCGTCACCTCGAGGAAGGTGGACATTCTGATACAGACGATTCAGACGAGTAGTGTTCTCAACGTCGAACACTTGTATATATATCTATGGTAGCTATTATTATGTACTGTTTGGACTAGTATCATGTACTGCTTGGACCAATTTATATATGTCTAGTTTCTGTTTGTGCCATTATAGTTTCCAAATTTGAATGCTTTAGCCCTTTCTAACTTCATTTGCTACTTTTGAATGGTTTAGCCCTTTCTAACTTCATGGTATCATGCATTTCGACCACATATATATACAAAAAGTCTTCAGTTCAAATAAGTTAAAAAAAAGTAAATGCACGAAGAATACCAAATGAAGTCAGAAATTGTTGAAATTTTGAGATGTGCCTTTGAATGGTGCATTTTGAACACACAAAAAGTATGGAGTTCAAATAAGTTCAAAAAAAATGAAATCCCTTTGTAAGAGATGAGTTCTCGTTCGAAACGCACATACTTCGAGAGAGATTGTCCGTTTTGTACACGAAGTGCATCCAGTTTTTGTCGTAGCCCTCTCAACTTTTTAACACATGCTATGTGGGTGAAATGATGATAGCATGCCAACTTTCAACATTTTCATAGTTCATTTGTAGTGCTTTTCAATTTCAGGGTCAACTAGCTCAAAAAAAATAAGTAAATGCACGAAGAATACCAAATGAAGTCAGAAATTGTTGAAATTTTGTGATGTGCCTTTGAATGGTGCATTTTGAACACAGAAAAAGTATGGAGTTCAAATAAGTTCAAAAAAATGAAATCCCTTTGTAAGAGATGAGTTCTCGTTCGAAACGCTGATACTTCGAGAGAGATTGTCCGTTTTGTACATGAAGTGCATCCAGTTTTTGTCATAGCCCTCTCAAATTTTTAACACATGCTATGTGGGTGAAATGATGATAGCATGCCAACTTTCGACATTTTCAGAGTTCATTTGTAGTGCTTTTCAATTTCAGGGTCAACTAGCTCAAAAAAAAATAAGTAAATGCAGGAAGAATACCAAATGAAGTCAGAAATTGTTGAAATTTTGTGATGTGCCTTTGAATGGTGCATTTTGAACACACAAAAAGTATGGAGTTCAAATAAGTTCAAAAAAATGAAATCCCTTTGTAAGAGATGAGTTCTCGTTCGAAACGCTCATACTTCGAGAGAGATTGTCCGTTTTGTACACGAAGTGCATCCAGTTTTTGTCGTAGCCCTCTCAACTTTTTAACACATGCTATGTGGGTGAAATGATGATAGCATGCCAACTTTCAACATTTTCAGAGTTCATTTGTAGTGCTTTTCAATTTCAGGGTCAACTAGCTCAAAAAAATAAGTTAATGCACGAAGAAAACCAAATGAAGTCAGAAATTGCTGAAATTTTGTGATGTGCCTTTGAATGGTGCATTTTGAACACACAAAAAGTATGGAGTTCAAATAAGTTCAAAAAATGAAATCCCTTGTAAGAGATGAGTTCTCGTTCGAAACCCTGATACTTCGAGAGAGATTGTCCGTTTTGTACACGAAGTGCATCCAGTTTTTGCCATAGCCCTCTCAACTTTTTAACACATGCTATGTGGGTGAAATGATGATAGCATGCCAACTTTCAACATTTTCAGAGTTCATTTGTAGTGCTTTTCAATTTCAGGGTCAACTAGCTCAAAAAAATAAGTAAATGCACGAAGAATACCAAATGAAGTCAGAAATTGTTGAAATTTTGTGATGTGCTTTGGAATGGTGCATTTTGAATACACAAAAAGTATGGAGTTCAAATAAGTTCAAAAAAGTGAAATCCCTTTGTAAGAGATGAGTTCTCGTTCGAAACGATGATACTTCGAGAGAGATTGTCCGTTTTGTACACGAAGTGCATCCAGTTTTTGTCGTAGCCCTCTCAACTTTTTAACACATGCTATGTGGGTGAAATGATGATAGCATGCCAACTTTCAATATTTTCAGAGTTCATTTGTAGTGCTTTTCAATTTCAGGGTCAACTAGCTCAAAAAAATAAGTTAATAGTTTGGATAGTCAAAATAATTACTTTTGAAAATAGAAAATAGTTTTGCATTATTTATTCAATTTCAAACACTTTTCATTATCATAGTTTTGTCAAATTCTCAAATATGCAAAAAGAATTTTTAATAAACATAGTTTTTAATTGAAAATAACAAAATAGATAATAGTTTGGATAGTCAAAATAATTAATTATGAAAATAGAAAATAGTTTTGCATTATTTATTCAATTTCAAACACTTTTCATTACCGTAGTTTTGTCAAATTCTCAAATATGCAAAAAGAATTTTTAATAAACATAGTTTTTAATTAAAAATAACAAAATAGATAATAGTTTGGATAGTCAAAATTATTAATTATGAAAATATAAAATAGTTTTGCTTTATTTATTCAATTTCACACACTTTTCATTATCAAAGTTTTGTCAAATTCTCAAATATGCAAAAAGAATTTTTAATAAACATAGTTTTTAATTGAAAATAACAAAATAGATAATAGTTTGGATAGTCAAAATAATTAGTTTTGAAAATAGAAAATAGTTTTGCATTATTTATTCAATTTCAAACACTTTTCATTATCATAGTTTTGTCAAATTCTCAAATATGCAAAAAGAATTTTTAATAAACATAGTTTTTAATTGAAAATAACAAAATAGATAATAGTTTGGATAGTCAAAATAATTAATTATGAAAATAGAAAATAGTTTTGCATTATTTATTCAATTTCAAACACTTTTCATTATCATAGTTTTGTCAAATTCTCAAATATGCAAAAAGAATTTTTAATAAACATAGTTTTTAATTGAAAATAACAAAATAGATAATAGTTTGGATAGTCAAAATTATTAATTATGAAAATAGAAAATAGTTTTGCATTATTTATTCAATTTCAAACACTTATCATTATCATAGTTTTGTCAAATTCTCAAATATGCAAAAAGAATTTTTAATAAACATAGTTTTTAATTGAAAATAACAAAATAGATAATAATTTGGATAGTCAAAATTATTAATTATGAAAAAAGAAAATAGTTTTGCATTATTTATTCAATTTCAAACACTTTTCATTATCATAGTTTTGTCAAATTCTCAAATATGCAAAAAGAATTTTTAATAAACATAGTTTTTAATTGAAAATAACAAAATAGATAAAAGTTTGGATAGTCAAAATTATATTATGAAAATAGAAAAAAATTGAAACTATATTCGAAATCATAGAGAAAATTCAATCTAAATTTTTCTCTAATGAATTTAGATTGAACTTTCTCTGTAATTTCGAATATAGTTTCAATTTTCAGTGAGTTTAGGCCCGTAAGCCTACTTTATAGAGGAGCTCGATGGAGAAGCTGCGACGGAGCTTATAAACAAGTGTTAGTCCCCCTCGCTGGGCGAGGTGGGACTAAACTTATCGTGCAGCCGAGGAGGGGCTTTAGTCCCGGTGCATGGCTCCAACCGGGACTAAAGACCCCTTTTTCGGCAGGCGAGGAGGCGGGAAACGAGAGGCCTTTAGTCCCGGGCTGTGGCTCCACCCGGGACTAAAGGGGGTCTTTAGTCCCGGTTCAAGCCACGCACCGGGACTGTAGATCCACCTATATAAGCGGGACTTCGAAAAATTCCAACCAAAATCGTCCATTTCTCTTCTTCTTCCTCTCGTTCTCCTGCCCGGCGCGACACAATGACGAACTCGACGACGCCGTCAGGCTGCCCGCCGTCCTGCTCGCCGCCGCTTGCCGTCCTCCTCGCTGTCGCCGTCATCCTCCTCGCCGCCGCCGTCCTCCTCGCCGTGCGCCGTCGACACCTCCGACCAGTAAGCCCCCCGCCCCCTCCTCCCCAACACTCCGGCCAGTAGAAGAAAAGAAGAAAAAGGAGAAGAAAAGAAGAAAAAGGAGAAGAAAAGAAGAGGAGGAGAGGAGAAGAAGAGGAAAAATAGAAGAAGAGGAGAAGTAGAAGAATAGAATAAGAAGAGGAGGAGAAGAAAAGAAGAAAAAGGGAAGGAGAAGAAAAGAATAAAAAGGAGAAGAAAAGAAGAAAAAGGAGAAGAAAAGAAGAAAAAGGAGAAGAAAAGAAGAAAAAGGGAAGAAAGGAAGAAAAAGGAGAAGAAAGGAAGAAAAAGGAGAAGAAAGGAAGAAAAAGGAGAAGAAAAGAAGAAAAGGAAAAGATTTTTTTGTCATTTAAGTCCTATTGTTATTAGGTTTGTGCTAGATTATTAGGGTTAGTAATATTTAGAATTAGGTTAGGGTTACAAGAAGAAGAACTATGAACAAAAATAAGAAAATAAGATTAGGAAAAATGAAAATAAGAAGAGGAGGAGAAGAAAAGAAGAAAAAGGAGAATAAGAAGAGGAGGAGAGGAGAAGAAGAGGAAAAATAGAAGAAGAGGAGAAGTAGAAGAAGAGAAAAAATTAGAAGAGGAGGAGAGGAGAAGTAGAAGAAGAGAAGAGGAGAAGTACTACAAGAAGAGGAGAAGTAGAAGTAGAAGAAGAAGTAGAAGAAGAGGAGAAATAGAAGAAGAGGAAAAATTAGTTTAGGGTTACAAGAAGAAGAATTCTTTTTGTCATTTAATTTTGCTATTGTATAGTGTATATGCTTAAGTGTTAATAGTGTTTCTTAGATTATTTCTTAATTTTTCTATTGTATATGCTTAAGTGTTAATAGTTTAATTTTGCTATTGTATATGCTTAAGTGTTAATAGTTTATTTTTAGCAAGAAAATTAATAGAACTAGTTTATTTTTTTAGTTCATTTTACGATGCCTATCCCGCATCCTCGTCGTCGACTCGGCGGAGGACACGTGCTTGATCAGAGGGGCCCTGTCCGGGACTGGGCTCCGCCCGACTGGTATTGGGAGGTGCTACCTTCCGGGGGGCGTAGGTTGGTGAGGAGCTAGCCCGTCGTTGACCTGATCCTTGTTTGGTGGTGGTCGCGTGGGCCAGTGAGGGTGCCGAGGCTTCCGGACACCGCGGAGGTGGTACGTCACCGTGTCAGCAAGGAGGATGAGCATGTCCGTCTCTACATGGTTGCGTTAGAGGGCAGGTTCGAGCATACCTGGCAGGTTCTTCGGGGATCTCACTCGAGCTATGATCCTGTGATGGTTCCTTCTCTTTGGGTGTCCACCGCCCGCGCCGATACCCATCGGGCGCTACGGTTCTAGATGTATCAGTGATGCTATATGTATGATAGTATTCGAGGAGTATTAGTGATAATATTCAACGATGTACGGACAAAAGATATGATGTATTTGCTTATAATTGAATGCATGCTAATTTGAATACTACTTTATTTTACGATTTGGTTTTGCTTATTGAATGCTCAAATTGGAAAAGTACTCCTACTTTGAATACCATGCAGAAATCTAGGAGTCCCGGGTGGAGCCACGACCCGGAACTAAAGTTGTTTTGGAACGGAGTTCCTGATAGAATAATTCTTTTTTGGTACAAAGGTTAAGAGAATCCGTTTTTTGCAGAACTATGGATCCACATATGAGGAACCTCGAAGAGGAAGAACTTCTCGAAGATATAATCAAAGACGGCCCCAACGTTGAACCAGCTGAATCTCCGTCATCATATCTAAACCACGACGTTGGAATGGAGGTCGAGCGACACGAAGATGAAGCCGATGGGGAAGGAGATAGGTCCAATGACGGAGAAGGTGATAGCTCCACTGATGGAGAAGACGGTGAAGAAATAATAAAGTCCGGCGAGGTATACATATGAAGTTCGACAATCACTTGTAATATGTGAAAAATATTGGAGATAGCTCTATATTGTATACACATACATTCATTTGACGAATGTTTCTCCCTCTTAGGCCTCCACATCGAGCAAAACTACGAAACGAGGCCCGGCTAGAAAGTTGGATGCACGGACGCATTACACCTTTGAGGTGATATTGCCTACGGGCGAACCCAAGCTTCCTAAGAATGCTGCTGACACATTCAAGAAGCAATGCGGAGTTCTTCTTAGGGATGACGTTCTGATCAGCGTTCGGGAGTGGAACAAGCGCAAAGGGGCAGCCGATAGTGACTATGTCGCCGAAAGGTACAAAGATAATCTTTGGAATGATCTCATGTCACATTTCAACCTGCCAGAATGTGAGAATGAAGACGCCGCAGACAAGCTGAGGCCAAAGTCAAGCAGTGGACTCTAAAGAAGATGGCCGAACTGTTCCGTAGCTGGAAGAAGAATCTATGGAAAAACTATCTGAAGACAAAGAAAGTGCCAGTATTCGAGGGGTATCTAGCCAAGCAGGAGAATCACTGGAAGGCATTTCAAGAGTACAAGGAGTCAGAAGATGCCCAGGCATTATCAGAAAAGAACAAGAAAAATGCCGACAAGAAGAAATATCACCACAAGCTGAGGCCAGGGGGCTATGAGACTGCCAACCCAAAGTGGGATAAGAAAGAGCAAGATCTGCTAGATAAAGGCATCGTACCTGAACCACTCCGTGATGAGTGGGAATTGAGAGCAAGAAATTGGTTCCTTGCGCATGGTGGGTCGTACGACGAAAAAACAGGGGACCTCATCTGCAATGACGGTCTTAGGATACCCAGGGAGAATTGGAAAAGGATAGTGAAAGAAATTAAGGAGGGAAAAAGAAAGTTCACTGCAGATAGAGATAAAGATTTGCTCACACTGGTCCTCGGCAATGACGAACATGGAGGATGAACGCGAGGCTTCGGTCCTTCTTACCCGTGGTGGCTTGGGTTTGCTAGAGACCAAGACACTTACAGAAGCCGAGAGAGAGCAAAGAAGCGGCAGCAGGATGAGGAGAATGACAAGTTCAACCAGTTGCTTGCCAGGATTAACGAGCAATAGAAGCAGATTGATGAGCTTAGAGGAGTACCGCGCCAGGAAGATCCTGCACTTGATATTACCGGTGCCCCATCTAAGCGGAAAAGCAGCGTGGCTGAATCTGAGGCCCCGCCCGACGATGCACGAAGAATGATAGAGGGCGGTCCCGGCTACCCCGTGGATGGAATAAGGAGTCAACATCATGTGAACTCCATCAGAAATTCAAGAACATATCCATGAAGGTGGCCGTCGGACAAGCTTTACCTTCTGGCCCTGATGCACGCTGGCATGGCCGTGAGATTCCAGCTGGCTTTGCTAAAGTCGGGGTGGATGAAATCATGACGGGGTTTCATGATATGGAGCTCGACATAGCTGGACCCGAAGATGAGAGGACACTCGGAGAAGTACTGGGTAGAGTCATCCTATGGGACAAGAACTACATCAAGCTTCCAGGCTTGGCCCCAAGGACAACACCGCCTCCGAGTCGTCGCAGGTCACCTACACCTCCATTACCTCCAAGCCCTCCACATGACGTCAGCGAGCACAACACGAGTCCATCTCAATCACCGCCGCCGGACTTGGGTCGTCCGTCTCCGCCGCCGCCCGCACAGGATACTAAGCGGAAGCGTGCCACCAAGAACGCTCCGCCGACGATTCCTAAGCGACGGAGCCCCCCAAAGCGCAAACGGTCGCCCCTCCCAAAGGTACCTCATGCTAATCTTCCTATCAGACCTTATGATCGTACCCCCGAGGAAAACGCCAGGATAGCAAAGGAACATCATGATGCGCAGATGAAAAAGAAGGAACCTGAGCCCCGCCCGGAATACACCGAGAAGCAAATAGCATGGGCAAAAGACTTCATAACCCTTCCATCACAGTATGACTTACACTATAAGCCTCATGACTATACACGCACATTGCAGAAGGAAGTGAAAAAGAGTAGCTCACGTGCAAGTGCAAGTGGGAGCAAATCAAGTTCAACTACAAGCAAGAAAAAATCAGACGTTCCTCAGCTTGGACAACAGGCCAAACAGTCGATCCCACCCCTCAAGGTGTTAACCGAGAATGTTCCCCCTCCGGTGCAGGGGCAAGCTTTTGAAAGAGAAAAGGAGTTGGCGGCTGAATGTGATATCTCGGTTGAAGATTTGCTGGCTTCCCAAGACGACGGGATACCCAAGGCTGTGGTAGCCCCTAAGCCACAGTTTGTCATGGGAGAGCCTTTGGTCAGCAAAGATGATCTCCCAACAAATATGCGTTACTTGCATCAATGGTACTTAAGTGAATCAAAGAATGGGAGAACGATGATCGTGCTGAGTGTCACACGGGAGTACTACGGCCGCTCCGAAGAAATCCATATCGACTTTGATGAACTCTTCCAGATGTACAATGGCGACGCCCTCGACAAATCGCTTATGAGTTGCTATTGTCTGTAAGTTTTTCAATTCGTTGTCTACATATAACTTGTTTAGTTATTTCAATTCATTGTCTATATATAACTTGTACTCTATTATGCAGAATGAAGATTCTGGATTGTAAAAGTAAGACCATCCTAAATATTGGGTTTATTGACCCAGATAAAATACATATAGCGACGCTAACTGATAAACCCAAGGAGACGGAGGAAAACCTTCTAAGGTTTCTAATAGATCAAAATTTCTGTGACCACATACTGTTTCCATACAACTTCAGGTGAGGGTCTTTACTCTGTTGTGTCCATTCACTTATAAGTGTAATTGATAAGTTACTGACACACACACACACACACACACACACACATATATATATATATACATGTGCAGCTTCCATTGGATTCTGTTGGACATTCAAATTGATAAGGGAAGAGTTGATGCCTTCGACCCATTATCGAGACCCTTGGAAGAGTTCCAAAGCCTGCAGGACATGGTCCAAGGGTAATTTTAATCATTCTTGCGCTCTATCGGTCTCTTTCGATGATTTTCTGATATATCAATTAATGAAAAACTTAGCAAATCATTATCCTTGTCGAGCAGGGTTTGGAAGCGCTTCAAGTGCGTGACTCCCGGTAACTTTCCTGAGAAGCTGACCTTTAGAGCGGCTCAGGTAAGTAGTAGTATGATATACTTCTATTAATTTTCAATACATTTATGATGCTAGATTATTATTTTGATTATATATATTCTATTCTCGTAAAGTGCGACCAGCAGCCACGGGGAACGCATCTATGCGGATACTATGTTTGTGAGACCATTCGCACGTTTACCTCTGGGCTCAAGGATCACAGATTCGACGTAAGCAATGAACATTCACACCTCTATTTTTACCCGTCATTCTTTGTTATCATGATTGATATTCATATTCATCTCCTCTTCTTATATAGCACACGGTCATGAGGACGAAGGTCCTACCAGAGCAACGCGCGATTGCTGTTGCAGAGGAGCTTGCGGGATTTCTGAGGACGGAAGCTATAGATGACAAAGGGCGATTTAGTGTAACTAGGGGCCATTACTGATGTTCGTCCATGTAATCGAATAGACGGGCTCTAGTCCCGATAATTCAGATCTCCATATAATTGTATATATATGCTCGCTTGTAAGATAAGTTAATCTTATATATATATGCATAATTATTTCTATTTAAATTATATGAAAACTAATTCCCGAACACCAAACGAGGCATCACGTTAATCTCCCGAACACCTAAACCCTAAAACCCTAAAACCCAAAAATAATTTCATTAAAAAAACCCAAAAAACAGCAAAATCTGAAAATCTTTAGTCCCGGTCCGTGTAACGAACCGGGACTAAAGGGCCTGCCCCTGGGGCTCTACGAGGCGCCCACGTGGAGCACCTTTAGTCCCGGATTGTAACAGGGCCGGGACTAAAGGTTAGGCCTTTAGTCCCGCCCCTTTAGTCCCGGTTGGTGAACCGGGACTAAAGCCCCTTACGGGCCGGGGCTAAAGGCCCCGTCCCCACTAGTGACTGTCGAGCAATTGATAGAACCGCGCAAAGTCATGACAATATCTAAGGCAACGATCATACATATAGGCATCACGTCCGAGACAAGTAGACCGGTACTTTCTGCATCTACTACTATTACTCCACACATCGACCGCTATCCAGCATGCATCTATTGTATTGAGTTCATGACGAACAGAGTAACGCCTTAAGCAAGATGACATGATGTAGAGAGATAATCTCAAACCAATGAGGAAAACCCCATCTTTTTACCCTTGATGGCAACAACGCGATGCGTGCCTCGCTACCCCTTTTGTCACTGGGTGAGGTCACCGCACGGTATGAACCCAAAACCAAGCACTTCTCCCATTGCAAGAATCATAGATCAAGCTGGCCAAACGAAACCCACAACTCGAAGAGAATTACAAGGATATGAAATCATGCATAAAAGAGATCAGAATAAACTCAAATAAGATTCATAGATAATCTGATCATAAATCCACAATTCATCGGATCTCGACAAACACACCGCAAAAGAAGATTACATTGGATAGATCTCCATGAAGATCATGGAGAACTTTGTATTGAAGATCCAAGAGAGAGAAGAAGCCATCTAGCTACTAACTATGGACCCGTAGGTCTATGGTGAACTACTCACACATCATCGGAGAGGTCATGGTGTTGATGAAGAAGCCCTTTGTATCTGAATCCCCCCTCCGGCAGGGCACCAGAACGTGCCCCAGATGGGATCTTGCGGAGACAGAATCTTGCGGCGGCGGAAAAGTACTTTTGATGATCTCCTGATTTTTTCTGGAATTTTTGGGAATATATAGGCGAAAGACCTAGGGCAGAGATGGCCCAGGGAGCCCACAAGCCTAGGAGGCACGGCCCCCCTGGCTGCTGCTAGGGGGCTTGTGGGGTCCCTGGTGACCCCCTGCCTTGGTTCTCAAGTTTCCCGATCTTCTTCTGTTTCAGAAAAAATCTTTTTGGAAGTTTCTTTCCGTTTGGACTCCGTTTAAAATCCTCCTCTAAAAAGGGTCAAAAACACGGAAAAAACAGGAACTGGCACTTGGCACTGAGTTAATAAGTTAGTCCCAAAAAAGATATAAAAGGCATACAAAACATCCAAAGTTTGACAAGATAATAGCATGAAACCATAAAAAATTATAGATACGTTGGAGACGTATCATGGTGCAATTTATATGTGAGTGTGTTGATGTATGTGTGTGTGCAAGCTTCCATGTGTATGTGGGCTTGTGTGGTGCAAGCACCCAAGTGTTTGTGTAGATGTATGTCACCATGTGTGTGTGTGTGTGCTTGTGCATATGTGCACTAGTGCATGTGCATGAGAGGTGTGCTTGTGAGTGAGCAAGCACCCATGTGTATGTGAGTGTGTATGTATCCATGTGGTGCTTGTGTGTGTGACACCCACATGCCCAAGGCATGGTATTGCCTTAGTGAGCTCTTGTGTTGCAAGCATGTGTGTGTGTGCTAGTGGTAGTTGATGTGAGTGTAAGTAAGTAAGTGTGTTTTAGAATAGCATGTGTAGGTGCTAGTTTATGTATGCTTGATGTATGTGAGTGTGTGGTGGTGCTAAGGCACATGAACATGAGGTTTACCCCTCATGTGCACCATTGGAGTGGTGAGTGTGTGCAAGTGCATGTGTAGGTGATGAACTAGTGTGCAACACTGATATGGCACTATTGAGACTATGGGATTACATGTAGCTTTTCCTTTCAACTTCGTGCCCATTTGTTCTATGCAAGTACCTAGGTATTATATATGTTTTTGGGGTAGAATCATCCCAGGAATCCATTGGTTGAATCAGATTCCACTTTGGAACACTTTTGGGAATGCCATTTTTCTGTTTTGTTCTATGTTTAGGGCTTGGTTCCATGTGATGTGATGAGCCTAAGAGGGTGATTCCTTGATGTGGCACTAGAGGGTGAACCCCTCTACAACATGGTGGTTTTGTTTTATGCTTAGGAGTTTATATGTGCAAGTTGTGGTTTGTCAAAGTAGGCATGTGGCTGAAATTATCACCTTAGTGAAAATCTGTGATTTTCACTAAGTCTGAGAAACTGCTCATATTCTCTTCCCTTGTAGTTGTGGTTGCAAAAGTTCATGTGTTGGGAATCATGTTGGGGAATGTCGCATGGAAAACAAAAATTTTCCTACGCGCACGAAGACCTATCATGGTGATGTCCATCTACGAGAGGGGATTTCCGATCTACGTACCCTTGTAGATCGCACAGCAGAAGCGTTAGTGCACACGGTTGATGTAGTGGAACGTCCTCACGTCCCTCGATCTGCCCCACGAACCGTCCCACGAACCGTCCCGCGATCCGTCCCACGATCCGCTCCGATCTAGTGCCGAACGGACGGCACCTCCGCGTTCAGCACACGTACAACTCGACGATGATCTCGGCCTTCTTGATCCAGCAAGAGAGACGGAGAGGTGGATGAGTTCTCCGGCAGCGTCACGGCGCTCCGGAGGTTGGTGGTGATCTAATCTCAGCAGGGCTCCGCCCGAGCTCCGCAGAAACACGATCTAGAGGTAAAACCGTGGAGGTATGTGGTCGGGCTGCTGTGGCAAAAGTTGTCTCAAATCAGCCCTAAAACCCCACTATATATAGGAGGGAGGGAGGGGAGCAGGCAGCCTCAAAACCTAAAGGTTTGGCCGAAATTGGAGGTGGAGGAGTCCTACTCCAATCCTACTTGGAGTAGGATTCCACCTTCCCACTTGGAAACTCTTTCCACCTTGTGTTTTTTCCTTCTCAAACCTTATGGGCCTTAGTGGGAACTTATTCCAGCCCACTAGGGGCTGGTTTATCTCTTCCCATATCCAATGAGACCCCTTGGGGCGTGACACCCCTCCTGATGGTCCCCGGCACCCCTCCCGGCACTCCCAGTACACTACCGATGAGCCCGAAACTTTTCCGGTAATGCACAAAAACCTTCCGGTAACCAAATGAGGTCATCCTATATATCAGTCTTCGTTTCCGGACCATTCCGGAAACCCTCATGACGTCCGTGATCTCATCCGGGACTCCGAACAACATTCGGTAACCAACCATATAACTCAAATACGCATAAAACAACGTCGAACCTTAAGTGTGCAGACCCTGCGGGTTCGAGAACTATGTAGACATGACCCAAGAGACTCCTCGGTCAATATCCAATAGCGGGACCTGGATGCCCATATTGGATCCTACATATTCTACGAAGATCTTATCGTTTGAACCTCAGTGCCAAGGATTCATATAATCCCGTATGTCATTCCCTTTGTCCTTCGGTATGTTACTTGTCTGAGATTCGATCGTCAGTATCCGCATACCTATTTCAATCTCGTTTACCGGCAAGTCTCTTTACTCGTTCCGTAATACAAGATCCCGCAACTTACACTAAGTCACATTGCTTGCAAGGCTTGTGTGTGATGTTGTATTACCGAGTGGGCCCCGAGATACCTCTCCGTCATACGGAGTGACAAATCCCAGTCTTGATCCATACTAACTCAACGAACACCTTCGGAGATACCTGTAGAGCATCTTTATAGTCACCCAGTTACGTTGCGACGTTTGATACACATAAAGCATTCCTCCGGTGTCAGTGAGTTATATGATCTCATGGTCATAGGAACAAATACTTGACACGCAGAAAACAGTAGCAACAAAATGACACGATCAACATGCTACGTCTATTAGTTTGGGTCTAGTCCATCACATGATTCTCCTAATGATGTGATCCCGTTATCAAGTGACAACACTTGCCTATGGTCTGGAAACCTTGACCATCTTTGATCAACGAGCTAGTCAACTAGAGGCTTACTAGGGACAGTGTTTTGTCTATGTATCCACACATGCACTGTGTTTCCAATCAATACAATTATAGCATGGATAATAAACGATTATCATGAACAAAGAAATATAATAATAACTAATTTATTATTGCCTCTAGGGCATATTTCCAACAGTCTCCCACTTGCACTAGAGTCAATAATCTAGTTCACATCACCATGTGATTCCAACGAATCCAACAACCATATAGTTATGGGGTCTGATCACGTCTTGCTCGTGAGAGAGGTTTTAGACAACGGTTCTGAAACTTTCAGATCCGTGTGTTCTTTACAAATCTTTATGTCATCTTATAGATGCTGCTACTATGTGCTATTCGGAAATACTCCAAATATCTACTCTACTATACGAAACCGTTTCACTACTCATAGTTATTCGGATTAGTGTCAAAGCTTGCATCGACGTAACCCTTTACGACGAAATTTTTAACCACCTCCATAATCTAGAGAAATTCCTTAGTCCATCAGTTACTAAAGATAAATTTTGACCGCTGCTAGTGATTCAATCATGGATCACTCTCTGTACCTCTCAACAGACTTTGAGTCAAGGCACACATCAGGTGCGGTACCCAGCATGGCATACTTCAGATTCTATGGCCAAGGCATAGAAGACGACCTTCGTCTATTCTCTTTATTCTGCCGGGGTAGGGTGTTGAGTCTTACTCAAATTCACACCTTACAACGCAACAAAGAACTCCTTCTTTGCTGATCTATTTTGAACTCCTTCAAAAACTTGTCAAGGCATGCATCTTGTTGAAACTTCTATCAAGCGCTTTCGATCTATCTCCATAGATCTTTGATGCTCAACGTTCAAGTAGTGCAATCCAGGTACTCCTTTCAAACAACCTTGTATGCTTTACATAAATTCTACATTACTTCTGATCCACAATATGTCAACCACATATACTTATCAGAAATTCTATAGTGCTCCCACTCACTTCTTTGGAAATACAAGTTTCTCATAAACCTTGTACAAACCCAAAATCTTTGATCATCTCATCAAAGTGTATATTCCAACTCCGAGATTCTTGCACCATTCCATTGAAGGATCACTGGAGCTTGCATACTTGCTAGTATCTTTAGGATCGACAAAATCTCCTGGTTGTATCACATACAATGTTTGCTCAAGGAAACCGTCGAGGAAACAATGTTTTGACATCCTATGTGCCATATTTCATAAATAATGCATCAACTACTAACATAATTCTAACAGACTTTTAGCATCGCTACAAGTGAGAAAGTCTCATCATAGTCAACTGTTTGATCTTGTCGGAAACATCTTTGCAACAAGTCGAGCTTTTCTTAATAGTGACTTATCACCACCATCGTCTGTCTTCCTTTTAAAGATCCATCTTTACTCAATAGTCCTATGACCATCAAGTAGTTCTTCCAAAGTCTACACTTTGTTTTCATACATGGATCCTCTCTCGGATTTCATGGCTTCCAGCCATTTGTCGGAATCCGGGCCCACCATTGCTTTCTCCATAACTCGTAGGTTCACTGTTGCTCAACAACATGACCTCCAAGACAAGGTTACCGTACCACTCTGCAGTAGTACGTGACCTTGTCAACCTACGAGGCTTGTAGTAACTTGATCCGATGCTCGATGATCACCATCATCAGCTTTCACTTCAATTGGTGTAGGCGCCACAGGAACAACTTCCTGCGCCCTGCTACACACTGGTTGAAGTGATGGTTCAATAACCTCATCAAGTTCTACCACCCTCCCACTCAATTCTTTCGAGAGAAACCTTTCCTCGAGAAAGGATCCGTTTCTAGAAACAAACAATTTGCTTTCGGATCTGACATAGGAGATGTACCCAACTGTTTTGGATATCCTATGAAGATGCATTTATCTGCTTTGGGTTCGAACTTATCAGACTGAAACTTTTTCACATAAGTGTCGAAGCCCCAAACTTTCAAGAAACGACAGTTTAGATTTATCTAAACCTCAGTCTATACTGTGTCATCTCAACGGAAATACGCGGTGCCCTATTTAAAGTGAATGCGGTTGTCTCTAATGCATAACCCATAAATGATAGTGGTAATTCGATAAGAGACATCATAGCATGCACCATACCAAATAGTGCGTGGCTATGACGCTCAGACACATCATCACACTATGATGTTCCAGGTGGCATGAACTGCAAAACAATTTCCACATTGTCTTAACTGCGTACCAAAGCTCGTAACTTAGATATTCATTTCTATGATCATATCGTAGACAATTTATCCTCTTGTTACGACGAACTTCACTCCAAACAGAATTGAACTTTTCAATATTTCAGACTTGTGATTCATTAAGTAAATACTCTTGTGTCTACTCAAATCGTCATTGAAGTAAGAACATAATGATATCCACTGCGTGCCTCAGCACCCATTGGACTGCACACATCAAAATGTATCACTTCCAACAAGTTACTATCTTGTTTCATCTCAATGAAAACAAGGCCTTGCTCATGTGGTATGATTTGCATGTCACTAGTGATTCAAAATCAAGTGAGTATAAAGATCCATCAGCATGGAGCCTCTTCATGCAATTTATACCAACATGACTCAAGCGGCAGTGCCACAAGTAAGTGGTACTATCATCATTACCTCGTATCTTTTGGCACCAATATCATGAACATGTGTAACACTACGATCGAGATTCAGTAAACCATTGAAGGTGATTATTCAAGCAAATAGAGTAACCATTATTCTCTTTAAATGAATAATCGTATTGCAATAAACACGATCCAATCATGTTCATGCTTAACGCAAGCACCAAATAATAATTATTTAGGTTTAACACCAATCCCGATGGTAGAGGGAGCGTGCGACGTTTGATCATATCAACCTTGGAAACACTTCCAACACGTATCGTCACCTCGCTTTTAGCTAGTCTCTGTTTATGCCATAGCTTTCATTTCGTGTTATTAATCACTTAGCAACCGAACCGGTATCCAATACCCTCGTGCTACTAGGAGTACTAGTAAAGTACACATCAACATCATGTATATCAAATATACTTGTTTCGACTTTTGCCAGCCTTCTTATCTACCAAGTATGTAGAGTTGCTCCGCCTCAGTGACCGTTCCCCTCATAACAGAAGCACTTAGTCCCGGGCTTGGGTTTAATCTGGGGTCTCTTCATCAGTGCAGCAACTGCTTTGCCGTTTCATGAAGTATCCCTTCTAGCCCTTGCCTTTCTTGAAACTTAGTGGTTTTACTAACCATCAACTATTGATGCTCCTTCTTGATTTCTACTTTTGCAGTGTCAAACATCGCGAATCGCTCAAGGATCATTGTATCTATCCTTGATATGTTATAGTTCATCACGAAGCTCTCACAGCTTGGTGACAGTGACTTTGGAGAACCATCACTATCTTATCTGGAAGATCAACTCCCACTTGATTCAAGCGATTGTCGTACTCAGATAATCTGAGTACACGCTCAAAGATTGAGCTTTTCTCCTTTACTTCGTGGACAAAGAATCTTGTCGGAGGTCTCATACCTCTTAATAAGGGCACAAGCATGAAATCACAATTTCATCTCTTTAGAACATCTCTTATGTTCCGTGACGTTTCAAAACGTCTCCGGCGCCTTGCTTCTAAGCCATTAAGTATTTTGTACTGAACTATCGTGTAGTCATCAGAAACGTGTCGGATGTTCACAACATCTACAGACGACGCTCGAGGTGTAGCATACCGAGTGGTGCATTAAGGACATAAGCCTTCTGCGCAGCAATGAGGACAATCCTCGGTTTTACAGACTCAGTCTGCAAAGTTTGCTACTATCAACTTTCAACTAAATTTTTCTCTAGGAACATATAAAAACAGTAGAGCTATAGCGCAAGCTACATTGTCATTCGCAAAGACCATTAGACTATGTTCATGACAATTAGTTCAATTAATCATATTACTTAAGAACTCCCACTCAAAAAGTACATCTCTCTAGTCATTTCAGTGGTACATGATCCAAATCCACTATCTCAAGTCCGATCATCACACGAGTCGAGAATAGTTTCAATGGTAAGCATCTCTATGCTAATCATATCAACTATACGATTCATGCTTGACCTTTCGGTCTCATGTATTCCGAGGCCATGTCTGCACATGCTAGGCTCGTCAAGCTTAACCCGAGTGTTCCGCGTGTGCAACTGTTTTGCACCCGTTGTATGTGAATGTTGAGTCTATCACACCCGATCCTCACGTGGTGTCTCGAAACGAAGAACTGTCGCAACGGTGCACAGTCGGGGAGAACACAATTTCGTCTTGAAATTTTAGTGAGAGATCACCTCATAATGCTACCGTCGCTCTAAGGAAGATAAGGTGCATAAAGGATTAACATCACATGCAATTCATAAGTGACATGATATGGCCATCATCATGTGCTTCTTGATCTCCATCACCAAAGCACCGGCACGATCTTCTTGTCACCGGCGTCACACCATGATCTCCATCATCATGATCTCCATCAACGTGTCGCCATCGGGGTTGTCGTGCTACTCATGCTATTACTACTAAAGCTACGTCCTAGCAATATAGTAAACGCATCTGCAAGCACAAACGTTAGTTTAAAGACAACCCTATGGCTCTTGCCAGCTGCCGTACCATCGACGTGCAAGTCGATATTACCTACTACAACATGATCATCTCATACATCCAATATATCACATCACATCGTTGGCGATATCACATCACAAGCATACCCTGCAAAAACAAGTTAGACGTCCTCTAATTGTTGTTGCATGTTTTTACGTGGTGACCATGGGTATCTAGTAGGATCGCATCTTACTTACGCAAACACCACAACGGAGATATATGAATTGCTATTTAACCTCATCCAAGGACCTCCTCGGTCAAATCCGATTCAACTAAAGTTGGAGAAACCGACACCTGCCAGTCATCTTTGAGCAACGGAGTTACTCGTAGCGATGAAACCAGTCTCTCGTAAGCGTACGAGTAATGTCGGTCCGAGCCGCTTCGATCCAACAATACCACGGAATCAAGAAAATACGAAGGAGGGCAGCAAGACGCACATCACCGCCCACAAAAACTTTTGTGTTCTACTCGAGATTACATCTACGCATGAACCTAGCTCATGATGCCACTGTTGGGGAACGTCGCATGGGAAACAAAAATTTTCCTACGCGCACGAAGACCTATCATGGTGATGTCCATCTACGAGAGGGGATTTCCGATCTACGTACCCTTGTAGATCGCACAGCAGAAGCGTTAGTGAACACGGTTGATGTAGTGGAACGTCCTCACGTCCCTCGATCCGCCCCGCGAACCGTCCCGCGATCCGTCCCACGATCCGCTCCGATCTAGTGCCGAACGGACGGCACCTCCGCGTTCAGCACACGTACAACTCGACGATGATCTCGGCCTTCTTGATCCAGCAAGAGAGACGGAGAGGTAGATGAGTTCTACGGCAGCGTGATGGTGCTCCGGAGGTTGGTGGTGATCTAATCTCAGCAGGGCTCCGCCCGAGCTCCGCAGAAACGCGATCTAGAGGTAAAACCGTGGAGGTATGTGGTCGGGCTGCCGTGGCAAAAGTTGTCTCAAATCAGCCCTAAAAACCCACTATATATAGCAGGTAGGGAGGGGAGGAGGCAGCCTCAACACCTAAAGGTTTGGCCGAAATTGGAGGTGGAGGAGTCCTACTCCAATCCTACTTGGAGTAGGATTCCACCTTCCCACTTGGAAACTCTTTCCACCTTGTGTTTTTTCCTTCTCAAACCTTATGGGCCTTAGTGGGAACTTATTCCAGCCCTCTAGGGGCTGGTTTATCTCTTCCCATAGCCAATGAGACCCCTTGGGGCGTGACACCCCTCCTGATGGTCCCCGGCACCCCTCCCGGCACTCCCAGTACACTACCGATGAGCCCGAAGCTTTTCCGGTAATGCACAAAAACCTTCCGGTAACCAAATGAGGTCATCCTATATATCAGTCTTCGTTTCCGGACCATTCCAGAAACCCTCGTGACGTCCGTGATCTCTTCCGGGACTCCGAACAACATTCGGTAACCAACCATATAACTCAAATACGCATAAAACAACGTCGAACCTTAAGTGTGCAGACCCTGCGGGTTCGAGAACTATGTAGACATGACCCAAGAGACTCCTCGGTCAATATCCAATAGCGGGACCTGGATGCCCATATTGGATCCTACATATTCTACGAAGATCTTATCGTTTGAACCTCAGTGCCAAGGATTCATATAATCCCGTATGTCATTCCCTTTGTCCTTCGGTATGTTACTTGTCTGAGATTCGATCGTCAGTATCCGCATACCTATTTCAATCTCGTTTACTGGCAAGTCTCTTTACTCGTTCCGTAATACAAGATCCTGCAACTTACACTAAGTCACATTGCTTGCAAGGCTTGTGTGTGATGTTGTATTACCGAGTGGGCCCCGAGATACTTCTCCGTCATACGGAGTGACAAATCCCAGTCTTGATCCATACTAACTCAAAGAACACCTTCGGAGATACCTGTAGAGCATCTTTATAGTCACCCAGTTACGTTGCGACGTTTGATACACATAAAGCATTCCTCCGGTGTCAGTGAGTTATATGATCTCATGGTCATAGGAACAAATACTTGACACGCAGAAAACAGTAGCAACAAAATGACACGATCAACATGCTACGTCTATTAGTTTGGGTCTAGTCCATCACATGATTCTCCTAATGATGTGATCCCGTTATCAAGTGACAACACTTGCCTATGGTCAGGAAACCTTGACCATCTTTGATCAACGAGCTAGTCAACTAGAGGCTTACTAGGGACAGTGTTTTGTCTATGTATCCACACATGCACTGTGTTTCCAATCAATACAATTATAGCATGGATAATAAACGGTTATCATGAACAAAGAAATATAATAATAACTAATTTATTATTGCCTCTAGGGCATATTTCCAACAAATCAGCCCTTACAATCAACTAGAAAGTTGGAGCTTTTGTTTTTGTCTAGCTCTCTGTAAATTTTCATTCCATTTCACTTCCTGTAGATATTGTTTTGGGTGCTGTCAAAATTCTTCAGAGCATAAACAGCTAGTGAGAATCTGAGAATTTCACTAAGTCCCTGAAAACTGATATTTTGTCCAAGTTAGCAGCTGTAGATCTTTATGTGTGTAACTCCTTTGTATTATCTTTTTGCTCATGCTGGTATAGCTTTTGAATATCTTTTGCCACATATCTTGGTTGGCACATTTGGGTGGCTATAGGTGCCTTGTATGTTGCTCTCAAACTTCTATGTTGCTGTTTATGACAGAATGCATAATTTTGTTGATTTGTTGCTTGTGAGTGCATAGTTGATAGTGTGGTGAGTTCCTTTGCACCACCCCATCTATACTTGTTTGTTTGATCATGTGGCAACCTGGGAATACCAGAAGCATGCCATTGGAGTGTGCTTGTGGTGGATTTGATCTGTAGATCTCTGTATCTTGTTTCGTAGTTTCCGGTTGATCCGTAGCTCCGTTCCCTACATCCTTTATATGTTTTTGCATCGTTTTCTCATGATGCACCTGTTCATGTCATCTTCGTGCATGTCAAGATAGCTTAGAGAGAAGTTCTGTCCAGAAGTTTGTCTTTTCTTCTCATGCATATGCAAGTGACTAGAATAGAGATGCATGCTACATTCTCATCTCATGCATCATGTCTTTTTTTCATCATGTGGTGTTGTTGTTCATTGGATGCTATTTTTATGTTGGGTAGCACCGGGATCGGAGAGCGAGTACGTGGATTCGGGAGAGTATGTGCAGGACGAACAAGAGCAGTTCTGTCACGCCCAAGATGCGATCCTATCCTCAATTTGGCACGAGGGCCTCGTCAGGGATAGAAGCGCATCTCGTCGTTTCGCAAGAATGGATATCGAAGAGATATAAATAATTGGCTTACACTCGCCACAAGCTACATCAGAGTCACGTCAGTACAATACATAATCATCATGAAGAAGAGCAGGGTCCGACTGCGAACAAAAACAAACGAGAAAAGAATAACGACATCCATCCTTGCTATCCCAGGTTGCCGGCCACGAACCCATCCTAGATCGATGAAGAAGAAGAAGAAGAAGCATCTCCAAATGAAAAATCAACGCGCTCGCGTCAGGTAACCTTTACCTGTACCTGCAACTGGTGTTGTAGTAATCTGTGAGCCACAGGGGACTCAGCAATCTCATTTCCAAAGGTATCAAGACTAGCAAAGCTTAATGGATGAGATAAGGTTAAGTGGTGAGGTTGTAGCAGCGACTAAGCATTTATTTAGTGGCTAAACTTACGAGTACAAGAAATAAGAGGGGAAGATCTACGCATAGCGGACGTGACTACTGATGATCAAATGAATGATCCTGAACACCTACCTACGTCAAACATAACCCCACCATGTCCTCGATCGGAGAAGGAACTCCCGAAAGAGATAGTCACGGTTACGCACTCAGTTGGCAAGTTTTAATTAAGTTATCTTCAAGTTGTCTAGAACCAGTGTTAAACAAAGTTTCCACGTTGCCACATAACCGCGGGCACGGCTTTCCGAAAAGATTTAATCCTGCAGGGGTGCTCCAACTAATCCATCACAAATTACCACAGGCCGCATAGAAATCCTCGATCATGAAGCTTGCGATCTCGTCGGACTCCTTAGTGGAAAACCTCAACTCTGAGATTACCCAAAGCATCACCGGAATCCCGATGCACAAGATATCTCGTCAAAGGTAAAACTAATCCAGCAAGGCCGCCCGGCGTGTCGACGATCCCGATAGGAACCGCGTATCTCGTTCTCAGGACACGACGGATGAGCGACGCGTACGGTGGCCTGATAGAAATCTCCCAAGTTCCCCTGGGTTGGCCCCGCACAATGCTCTGTTTTGGACCAGCACCATCAGCACTGGACCTCCCTGTATTAAGTAAAATTACTCCTCGGGTTCATGACGCCCTATGCTTTCAGTATTAACAAGATTATTATGTTGGGCAAATGTAGTACCAATGTTGGGCCTTGCTAGACCAGCTTTAATCTAAAACAAATTATCAAGGGGGTCCCCATAACAACCCCGATCGTGTTAGGAGTGCTCAATTATGGAACATAACACCGGTAACCGAAACTAAGGTGGCAAAGGTGGAACAAAACACCAGGCTAGAAAGGCCAAGCCTTCCACCTTTTACCAAGTATATATGTGCATTAAATTAAATAGCATTTAATATGGTGGTATAACAAGGAACCCATGTTGACACATGGAAGCAACTGCACCTGCAACTAGCAATGCTAACACATGGTTAAGCAAGCGGTAACATAGCCAATCAGTGGTTTGCGAGGTTGTGAATAGGTTGAAGGTTATCATGGCATTGTCGAGAGGCTGATATTTAACATGTGGTAGGCAACGAGACATAACCGGTAGAAGCGATAAAACTAGTGTTAGAGCATATATCTCCATATGTGGTTTTGGTAATTGATGACAATTCCTATGGACTAATGGTTGCCTTAAGTTACATTTATAGGATTTGTCCATAGGCACTTCTTGAAGTCCATCTGTTGGGTTCAAGGAGTTTATATGATGACCAAGATGGTATTCAAGGTATTATCCAAAGAATGGTCATAGAGACACATGGTTGATCAAGATCTCAGACAAAGAGTAAATCAAGATGATCAACACACAAAGCGTACAAGATGTACCGAGAGGGATCAAGTGATCCCATGGTATGGTAAGCATTGTCCATTACGTGTTTGTGTACTAACCCATGGTCTTCGTGAGAGTTCTATGTGGGGGTTAGGTGTGTTTCCATGGGCTTGCGTCAAAGAGAAGATCTCATACAACCCATGAAGTATGACGTCAAGTTGTGATCGTCATCAAGATTGCGATGTGCAAGTTCAAGTGGATCAGCACGAAGATATCATGCTTGAAGCTTGCCATCCATTGTGGTGGCAATGGACTTGTGAAGATATGTTGAAGAGTGGCTCACCCATAGTGAGTATGGCGGAGCAATCAACTAGTCTTCATCAAGCCAACGCAATCAAGAAAGGTGGTCCATCTTGAGGAAGCCAAGATCATCATCATCTAGCTCAAGAGGACGAGGTGCAAGGTATAGGTTTGCCCTTGATAGGTCTTCTGTTTAGGATAGATTGTTGTACTATCAAGGGGGGCTCTCAAGTGAGTAGCTTGATCGTATCGTTCGTTGAGAGCTCAAACCATTTGCATCCTTGCATCATACTTCTTGGTTCTTGTTTGGTGTTTCTCTTTGTGAGTTTTAGAGCTTATGGTCATCTTCGTGACAAGCTCGAGTTCATCGAAAACGGAGTCCATATGCATCTACTATGATGTTTTCGATGTTGGAGTTTTTGCCGGTTCTTCATTCATAGAGGACTCACATCTCTATATCATTGGCATTTTCATATCTGCATGGTCTTAAGATTTCCTGAACCCAACAAGCTTGGGTTTGCTCGATTCGGAGCTCGTATGCGAAAGTTATGGCTATTTCAGTGGCGAGCGGTAGTACCGCTGGATCTAGCGGTAGTACCTAGAGTTGGCAGTAGTACCGCTGGCCCTAGCGGTAGTACCGCTAGAGCTGGAGGTAGTACCGCTGTCCCAGCGGTAGTACCGCCCCTGGCCAGCGGTAGTACCGCTCCAAGTTTTTACTACCGTCATCTTTGCGGTTGTACTGCGTCGGACATTTTTGCAAAGACTTTCTTGGCGGTGGTTGGCCCGGTAGTATCTTTGCGCTACCATGGGCTCAGCGGTAGTACCGCTGCAGCCAGCGGTAGTACCGCTGGAGGGTCAGCGATAGTACCGCTGGAGGGTCAGCGGTAGTACCGCTGGAGCCAGCGGTAGTACCGCTGGGCTCGGGCTGTAAGTGGGGGTAACGGTGTGATTCCTTCCCCCACTATATAAAGGGGGTCTTCTTCCCCCTTGGCCTTATCTATCTTTTGAGCTCTTGTTCTACCTCCATTGTTGACATTCTTAGAGCTTGCTTACTCTCAATCCCTCCAATGATTCTTGCTTGTTCTTAAGGGAAAAGAGAGAGGAGATCTAGATCCATATCTCCACCAATTCTCCTCTATGTGAGGGGAACCCCTTGGATCTAGATCTTGGAGTTCTTTGTGAGCTCCTTGTTCTTCCTCTCATATTTCTCCATAGCTTTCGTTGTTGTGGAGAGATTTGAGTGTGAGGGACTTGACCACTTCGTGTGTTCTTGCCATTGCATTGGTTGCATCGGTTTGAGTTCTCCACGGTGATACGTGGAAGTGAAGTTTGAGAAGCTTATTACCTTTGGTACTTAGTACCCTAGATATTGTTCTTCGTGGATGCTTTGGCGTCCTAGAAGCTTGGTGGTGTCTCGGAGCTCAATCATTGTGGTGTGAAGCTCCGGGAAAGCGTCGGGGTCTCCAATTAGGTTGTGGAGATTGCCCCGAGAAATTTGTACGGGTACCGGTAACCGCCCCCAAGGGTTGCCACGTGTACGGGTTCGGTGACCGCCCCCAAGGTTTGCCATTTGTACGGGTTCGGTGGCCGCCCTCAAGTGTCCCTTAGTGGAATCACGGCATCATGCATTGTGCGAGGGCGTGAGGAGATTACGGTGGCCTTAGTGGCATCTTGGGGAGCATTGTGCCTCCACACCGCTCCAACGGAGATTAGCATCCGCAAGGGTGTGAACTTCGGGATACATCATCGTCTCCGCGTACCTCGGTTATCTCTTACCCGAACCCTTTACTTATGCACTTTACTTTGTGATAGTCATATTGTCTCTTGTCATATATCTTTCTATCACTTAGTTGTTTATCTTGCTTAGCATAAGTTGTTGGTGCACATAGGTGAGCCTAGTTGTTTGAGGTTTTGTGCTTGACATATTAAACGTTAGTTTTATTCCGCATTTGTTCAAGCCTAAACCTTAATTATTTTAAAGCGCCTATTCACCCCCCCCCTCTAGGCGACATCCACGTCCTTTCAACTAGCATGGCAATGATAGTAATGGTATCTGGGGAAATGGTCATCTTGCCTGAGATCCCGCTTGGAAGAAGAATGACTCCGTGAAGCAGACGAACCGATGTAGTCGTACGGGTCCTCACAATCCGACTCGCTTGCGGAACTCTAACAAGACGAAGGAAACCGGAAACAAGCATCAACACAGATATTCACCACGGCAAATGCACGACAAGATGCAACCCATATATGATGCATGAACAGGTGAATACATGCAAGTCACGACATGTCAATTCACAACAACCATATACTACACATTAAGTGAAGTTCAATATGCAACGAGTTGCATATTGACGAAACTCCACATATGAGTTATTTAGTTCTATCCCGATTAGGTACACGGCAATATTAAATGTGATTAAACATGGCAAGAGGTGAAGCGCAATTAAACTACCTATCTAGGCATTTTAAATAAGGTCGGAAATGACATATAGCATCTCTGAAATGACCTCACATGTTAATTTACAAATCTGTCCAGATCTAAACTAACGTGTTTAAATAGTTGTTAAACAGCAAAACAAATAGGTTCACGTGATTCTACGCGTTGTTACAAGAAATTTACACATAGAGAACATCTCCAACGGAGCTACAGATCAAAAGATACGAGCATCGCAAGATATGATGGCATGAATGCAATATGTGTGCAATGACAGTCACAATCATTTCAAAACACATAACCAGCAAGATAATACGAAACTACACGATATTCTAAGCAAGTTTCATGTAGTACACGATCAAAATGGAGCAACGGATCAACAACTACGAGCAAAACAAGATATCACTACAATCTGCCAAAATCAGCCACATAGTATTTTCTACACCCCACAACTACGAGCTGCACAATCCCAATATGCTCAACCAAGACATGAGACGATAGAGGGCAAGAAGCACTACAACATGCAACTTATAACACCTAGCATGGAAGCATGGATCACTAGGAAAAGAAGTCACAAAATGGCTTCTCACACACAGTTTCAGACTTAGAGAAAATAATAATTTATGAAATTACAGTTTTCGATCTGAAGGCATATTGACGGCAGAAAAACCATAAGCTGCATGACTCCAAATGGCATGAAAATTCATAGCATGCTAGAGAATCCCAAAGTCTACAACTAACTCCATTGCACTAACCTTAAAAGAGCTACAGATCACAAGATAAACTCATGCAAAGACAACAACAAAATATAACAGATTTCAGACTTAGAAATATTTCAGCATCTCCAAATCAGCACTATTTCCTAGCAAGTTGAGAACAAGCAAACCACACCTAAACATGGATTTCTATTGCAACCAAAAATACCAGAGGCTATTCTAAGCATCCAAGAGCAACTCTCTAGTTGACAACTCCTACAAATCACGCACGGATTAAATCCCACAAAATAGACAAGATGGCAACATGGCAAAATATCACGCGAACTAACTTGCTCAAAAGCTAAAACTAAATACACAGTTAAATGCTATGGATTTTTCTACCCTGAAAACATATATAACATGAGGGGTTGCAAAATAAAATCAACGCCACACGTATATGCGGGAATAAGTCCTAAACGCGAAAAATAAACTAGCGACTAAATTCTACATGCAAAAATACCAACGACTACTCTAAAATACATGGCAAAAGGGTTCCTAAAACATGAACATTTTATCTACGAGGTTCGAGCACTCCGTACACGCACGGAAAATAAATACGAGTGATTATCCTATCGAGACAACACGCTAAACTAGGCATACGACATGTCAAACTACTTCAAACATACATGCAAGTTGCAAATTCGTAATCTACGCGAAAAACCACACAATTTACATATACAACACGTCGCGATCCGACTTACGGATTAAAAGATACGGGCGTTTGAATATACGTCTATTTTCCTTAAACATAACTAATTTGAAAAACCCTAAGTTAAAAAAAAATACTACCGGGCCGGATTGGGGCGCAATATAAAAAAACGCCGCCCAGGGCGGGAGATTGGACTGAGGGGGTGTAACGACCAAGATGCGGTCCTTTCCGATCTGGGGGTCGAGGCCCCGAATAGGAAAGAAGCGCATCTAAGCGTTTCGCAAGCAAGTAACACAACACAAATAATAATAAAAATAGAAAATTCGGGATTCAATTGTCTTCTCATTAATAACTCAGAGTACATCACAGATACAATCAAGGTAGTTCCGCTACGGACTACAAAACATAGAAATGCTATGCTACCCTGCCTGCAGGCCCACGATCACGACCACGCCTCAGTCCTCTGGATAGTTCACGTAGAGGCGGTCTGTCTCCTCGTCATACTGCCACGCCAGCTGAGTGCCATCGGGATCATCTGTCTCTGGGGTACCTGTACCTGTTGGGAGTTTCGGAGGAATCCGTGAGCCACGGGGACTCAGCACTCTAAGACCTTGGTGCGAGAACTAGTCATGTTATTAGGTAGGGTAAGGGTGAAATGTATAAGGTTGCAGCATACTAAGCTTGATTTATTAGCTAACTTATGCAAAGCAGTTCTGAAGGTGGCCTATACTAACGGTCGTGATTACTTGATCACTAAGTGATCCTGAACACCTACCTACGTCATTCATAACCCCACCGTCTTCCCGATCGAAGAGAGATCTTCGAGGGGACAGTCACGGTTACGCACACAGTTGGCAAATTTTATTAGCTTATGTTTAAGTTCTCTAATACCGGATGTTAACAAAATATTCCAAGTTGCCACATAACCGCGGGCACGGCTTTCCGAAAGATTAAACCCTGCAGGGGTGCTCCAACTAGTCCATCACAAACGTACACAGACCACAAAGGCATCCTCTATCACGAATCTCGTGATCTCGTCGGATTCCTTAGAGGAAAATCTCAACCCTGGGGGAAACCAAAGCTTCACTGGGATTCCTATATGCAAGATATACCGCTAAGGTAAGGCAAGGCTAGCAAGACGTCCCGACGTGTCGACGACCCTGATAAGAGCCGCGTATCTCAGTCTCAGGACACGTCGGATGAGCTACGCGCACGATGGCGTGATAGAAATCACTCAAGTTGCCCTGAGTTGGCCCCGAGCAGTGCCCAATTTGGACCAACACTCATGAGGAGCACTGGCCCGGGTTGTTGATTAAATTCCTCGGGGTAGCTATTCCCTATGAAGTTAATTATTAACTGATTAGCAAATTAACACCAATGTTGGGTCCTGCCGGACAAGCCTTAGCACTACGCGATTTATCGAGGGGGTCCCCATAACAACCCCGAACGTGTTAGGAGCGATCATTATGGAATCAAACACCGGTAACCGGTAACTAAGGCGGCAATAACGGAACAAAGCACCCGGAAAAAGGCTAGGCCTTCCGTCATTTACCAAATATATATATGCATTAATTAAATAACAGAATTTAAGGTAATGATATCAAGCTCATGTTCTCACATGAGTCAAAGCACCTACATCTAGCAACGCTAACATTAGCAGCTGAGCAAAGCCTACTTAGCCATACAAGTTTTGCTAGGAAGGAATCAATGTTTGGGTTCATGGCATATCAAGAGGCAATTTACTTCAGTGGTAGGCAGCGAGCAATATGACATGGAAACGCAAACTAGCATAACAAGTCTAGAGGTGGAATCAAGGTCATATCATCTTGCCTGTGATATCCTCAGCTTGGAATGGTTCTGGTTCGTCCTGCACGTACTCTCCTGATTCCACGTATTCGTTCTCCGATCCCGGTGCTACCCAACATAAGAATAACAACCAATTACCAGCAGCACCACAAGATGCAACAAGCACATGATGCATGAGATGAAAAATGAGCATGCATCACTATTTCTATCACTAGCACAAGCAAAAGGAACTACTATAAGTTTCTGGACAGAACTGTACACTAAGATATTTTTACATGCATGAGAATGGCATGAACAGATGCGTCTCGTGAAAACGATGCAAAACCATATAAAGAACATTACAATTGGAGCTACGGATCAACGGGAATCAACGAAACAAGATATGAAGCCCTACATGTAAGAATCAACACCACACCCACAATTGGCACAAATCTGGTATTCCCAGGTTGCCAAGACATATACCAACCCAACATGAATGGATTGGAGCAAGGAAGAACACCACAACACCAACTAAGCACACACAATCATCAAAATGACTATACTACACAATCTGCCATAATCTGCATCTTAGCTCTTTGTGAGCTACATGCAACATAGCTACAGCCCTCCAAATATGACAAATGATATATGTGGTTGTAGCCAACCAAGAACACTACAAGCACCAGCAAGAATCACAGCAAAAGGAATTAAACACAAGAAGATACAAGGCCACAAACTTTCCCAAAACCATCAGATCTCAGGGACTTAGTGAAAATTCCTGCACCTGACTTTCTGTCTTTGTTCTGAAGCTTTTTGACAGCAACCAAAACATAACCTACAAGCCTCCAAATGAGATGAAATTTGACAGGGAGCTTCACAAACATATAAGGTCCAAATTCCTAGCACTGAACTAAGGCTAGATCACAACACAATGACCAGCACAACCTCATCTATGGGAGAAGAAAATGTTTCCAGATTCCCAGACTTAGTGAAATTCCAGTTTTCACTAAGCTGGAATTTTTCAGCCACATGCTCACTTTGTCTAGGCATAGCTTGCACAAAAATAACACCAAGTGATAAATGACACCACTATGGTGTAGATAAAAACCCCTACTACTATCACACAAAAAACTCATGCCCTTGGGCTCCACCTATTCCATGGAAACAAAGAGCAAACTTGCAACAAATCTGAATATGTCAACTCCATAAAGTATCCCAATGGCAAAACTAACTTCACCACTGGATTACTTGGGAGATTCTACCCCAAAATCATATGTAATATGTGGGCACTTACTTGGAACAAGTGACCACAAATTAAGGAAGAGGAAACTACTTCAAATCATGCCTAGTGAATAGGGCATCATTTCATGTAGTTCCACTATATCAACAACTACAAAGGTTGAGTTCATGTGCACAATGACAAAGTGACATGGGGGTTTGAACCCCATGTTTGTGTCATGCACATCAACTTCAAAACCACTACTACCCAATTATCCACACAAACAACATACCATGCCCTCTCACATATGGTCATGTGAAGGTGCAAAGCTTGCTTGCAAAGGTGGAATGCTTCTCACCCACACATCTACTCCACATCATCTACAAGCACATCATGCTCTAGATCAACACACATACCTACACATGCTAAACATAGCTTGCACCACATGGCAAACATACACACACCATAGGATCTAGCAACTCTATACATACATGCACTCAACAACAATGCACTTCTAAGCATGATAAAGCTACATGATCTCCTACACATGATTTATCTACGTATGCACTCCTAGTGCAAACACACACACATGCCTATGACTTGAGCCACATGCACATGCTTGCAAGAACCCTACACCAACATCTATACAAGGTGTGTGGGGGCAAAATCCTACACACACACACACACACTCTCTTATGCACATAAACACCCCTTGTGTGTGTGCCACCATGCACACACACCATCACAAAACATACACCAAGTCTATCACATGCACACACTCTTAAACTAGGCAGGAAAGGAAAAATAGCAAGGAAGAAAAGAAATACCATGCTACAAATAATCAGGGGCTACTTAGCTACCAATCAACAAGGAAGAGAATAAAAGAAAACAAAGGTAAGGCAAAAAGGAGAGGTGCTGGGGTCGAACCCCAGACCTACTGGAGGTGCAAACTGCAACTCTACCACTCTGCTAGGGTCAAGGTGCTCGACAGTGGAGGATCGATGCAGGGGATCTACTTGCTGCGCTACCCTTCTGTCAAAACAGAAAAGGAAACAAAAAAGGGGGTGCTCCTACTGGGATTCGATCCCTGCACCTGACGATAACACACACACACATCCACCACTGGGCTACGTTACGATGTCTGACATAGTACGGACCTAACGCAAGGTATACTACCTCGATCCTACTGTCTGGCCTGCACCTGCGAGCCGGTGACAGAGAGATCACCGGACATGGTATCCTCTACCACGGCCTCTACCACGCCCGCGGGAAAAGGGAAGACGCACCTACATCTACTCTGCATCTACTCACATCGAGCGCTCTACACCTACACACACATCACAGCAAGCTCCTGCCGTTCTCTCCCCTGAACAGAGGAGCACGGCGACCACTCCGGCAGATCCAACCGAGGGGAAGGGAGGAAGAGCGATCGTCACCTAGGGAAGGAAGAGGGGGCGCCGATCGGGAAGGAGAAGCCGCCTGGAGTCGACGAGGACGCGCTGACGATGGCCTGTTGCAGATCCGACGTAGAGGAAGGAGTTCGTCGGGTTCGCACCGAAGACAAGCTCCTGCCCGTCGCTGTGGTCACTCCCCGACCTCAACGACGGCGGGAGTGGAGCACGGGCACCCTCCCCAAGCTCCCGGACATGGTGGTCGTGCCGCTCGACGGTGCACGCGGGGGTAGACGTCGGCGTTCCTTCTCTTCCTCTCTGTACTGGCTACAGACTACCTCTGGGAAAGAAAGAGAGAGGAGGGAGATGGGGAATGGAGTGGCGGCGGCGGATGGAAGAGAGGGGGAACCCTAGGCCGAGGGGGCACGGACGCAAACAATATATGGGGGCCTCGATGTCCGAGCTCACAGCGTCAACTTCTCTGTCTCTCAGCGAGCTGACGGAAAGGGAAAAGAATAGAGGACGGCGTCAGGAAAGGAGAAGGGGGGTCGCGCCCTGGGCTCTCGCTGGACAGGGAGGGACATGGGCCACACCGAAGGGAGGAGGCCCATGCTGCGCCAGGGGGAGATAAGTAATCGCTGGGGGGGGTCCATTTATAAAACAACACAGAAAGGGAAAAAATAACACAAGGCAAAACTACTGGGATAAATTCAAAAGGAAATACCCCCTGGTCATATAAAAATATGACCTATTTAAATAAAATAAGTTCAAGATTTTTAGGAGCAAATTATATTTCACAAAAACTGAATTAATGCCTCTGTTTTGTGATCATTGCACCTGCTTAAAACACTCTTAAAAATCACCAAGCTAGCACAACTTCACACTCACATTAATCCCTAAACAAAAGACATTTTTAAAGAAGAGATAATAAGGTGGAATTTCGAACTTGAGAATGAATAGAGAAAAGGGTTTGCAAGCAAATAGAGGGTTTTGAAAATATGTCAAACACCACTACTCTTAGTACTCCAACACATGACATCATAGCAGCACCTCATCACATATACAAGGTCACATGCATCACAAGGTAGCTAACCACAAGATCACCACCTACATTTAGTACTAACACCACATGAAATGCTAAGATCATATAGCAACAACACAAGTCAAGGGCATGCAATGATATGCTATGCATGTATGCATGAGAGGGAAATAGTAAGGAACACACATGAAATCATGGTACCAACTATAACATCATAATCTCTGACAAGGTGGGCCCACTTGCAATGGTTCCAAATATGGCAAGGTTACATCTGGGGCACTACAGGGGGCCTCACCTTGGGGGAGGCCTCTTGGGCCGGTTGGGAGGCTGCGGCTTGGGCCACGAGGCCTGGCAGCCGAGGAGATCAGAGGCGAGGCGCGGAGATGGGCCGGGGCGAGGCCGGCCCAGGACCGGCTGGCGAGCGACCAGCGCGAGCTGCTGGCGCTCGGCCTCGAGCACTCGTCGAGAGGCCATGGCGGCTCGGCTCTGTGGCAGGTTCCCAGCGAGGAACGGTGGCGAGGAGGCACCGGCGAGGGGCGGACAGGCCGCGGCAGCTAGCAGCGGGATCCGGCCACGAGGCTCCCGGATCTGGCCGAGGGGCCTGCGACGACGGGCTTGGCAACCCGGTGGCCAGGACGTCGATCCGGCGAAGGGACGCTCCGGCGCGGCGGCTGGGGCACCGGCGGCGGCGGGAGGCGGCCGGAAGAGGCGGTTCCCGGTGGTCGCTGGCGGCGGCAGCTCGCCGGAGGCACGGATCCGGCGACGGGAGCACGGGCAGCGGGCACTCGGGAGCTGCGGGAGGAACGGGCGAGGCGGCGGCGGCGGGTCGGCTCGGGCAGGCTTCAGATGGGCCCGCGGCGGCTCGAGGCTGAGAGGAGGAGACACAGAGGTGGGATTAGGGTTTCGGGGTGGCACGGATCCCGAGGTGGGGGAGAGGGGCTGTTAAAAATGCACGGGGGGGGGTCTATATATAGACAAAAGGGGGGCTAGGTTTACCGGAATTTCGTTCCGGATCCAACCGCGCGGTCGAAATTGGACAATCTCGAACGCGGGGACAGTTAAGTGGCCGTGTAGAGTAGTTATCCGGAGACGAGAGGGAAAACGGGTGACCCGGCAACGTATTTTTAAACACCGACAAACGTCCGACGATAGACCGAATACGGTGCCGCTATGGTCGACCGTTCGGGTACCAGACGGACTCCGATTGCGACGAAACTTGACAGGCGACCTACCTATAACTAAATAAGACCGCACGTAAAATTCCAACCCAATCAGAGAAAGTTTTATACACGCTTTTAAAAACAGGGTTTGACGATGCCGCGGGCGCGTGCGTGTGTGAACGGGCTTAGAACGAACAACGACGAGAACCGACAACTAACAACGGATGCAAGTTTTGAAAATTGGCGGCAACAGGATGCCGATGCAATGCTGATAATGCGCATGATGCGATGATGATGCGACAAATTAAAATAAACACACGACGAAAATGGAATAGAGGGGGAATCTTCTGGAACATCGGTCTCGGGTTGTCACAAGTTCCAAGCTAAAGACATCACACGCAAGATGACATGACCTTGATATTGTCTCTAGCTTTGTTATACCTAGATTCACGTTTCCTTCGTCTTATGCTCGCTGCCCACCACTGAAATAATTGCCTCCTGATATTGCCATGAAACCCAAACACTCTCCCCACCTAGCTAATATTGAATGGCTAAGTAGGCTTGCTCAACTTCTAATGTTGGCGTTGCTAGTTGCAGGCGCAATTGTCTCATGTGATAACATGAGTCTTGATATCATTATGTTTAAATCTGTTATTTAATTAATGCACCTATATACTTGGTAAATGATGGAAGGCCTAGCCTTTTGCCGGGTGTTTTGTTCCGTTATTGCCGCCATAGTTTCCGGCTACCGGTGTTTATTCCATAACTGATCGCTCCTAACACATTCGGGGTTGTTATGGGGACCCCCTTGATAAATCGTGTAGTGTTAAGACTTGTCCGGTAGGACCCAACATTGGTTTTAATCTACTAATCACTTAATAATAATCTGCATAGGGAATAGCTACCCCGAGGAATTAATCAACACCCCGGGCCAGTGCTCCTCATGAGTGTTGGTCCAACCCAGAGCAGCTTATTACGCTCCCCGGGGCAACTCGGTGTTTTGGCGTGGTAACCATCGCTCATCCGTCGTGTCCTGAGGCTGAGATACGCGGCTCTTATCGGGGTCGTTGACACGACGGGAGGTCCTGCTAGTCTTGTCTTACCTTGGCGATATATCTTGCATATAGGAACCCCGGTGAAGCTTTGGTTCTCCCCAGAGTTGAGGTTTTCCTTTAAGGAATCCGACGAGATCACGAGATTCGTGATAGAGGATTGCTTTGCGGCCCGTGACCGCTTGTGATGAACTAGTTGGAGCACCCCTACAGGGTTTAATCTTTCGGAAAGCTGTGCCCACGGTTATGTGGCAACTTGGAATATTTGTTAACATCCGGTTATAGATAACTTGAACTAATTCAAATAAAACTGCCAACCGTGTGCGTAACCGTGACTGTCCCCTTCGAAGACCTTTCTTCGAACAGGAACACGGTGGGGTTATGTTTGATGTAAGTAGGTGTTTAGGGTCACTTAGTGATCAGCTAGTCTTCGACCGCTCGCGTAGACCACCACATCAATAACTTGTTCTACGTAAGTTATCCACCATAAATGCTTAGGATGCTGCAACCTAAACACTGAATCTTTCTCACCTAATAACTTGACTAGTTTCGGTACGAGGTCATAGATTGCTGAGTCCCTATGACTCACAGATTACTTCACCACCCCAACAGGTACAGGTACGCCCGACACAGGTGATCCAGATGGCACGGAGCTAACGTGGCAGTACGATGAGGAGAACGACCGCATGTACGTGAACTATCCAGAAGACTGAGGCGTGTTCGTGATCGTGGGCAAGCATGCGGGATAGGGATGGATCTCCTCTTCTTCAACAATTGCTCATCATAGTTTGCCTGCATGGCCTTTTGGTTGTTTTCTTTTCTTAGCTTGTAACCAAATAGACATGGTGATTTCTAATAAATGAAATCGGAGAGGGAGCTCTCTTTCATAAAAAAACATGGCACCATATAAAGTTGGAAGCAAAAAAATATATTCTTGTTTGAAGTAGTATGATTGTATTTGCCATATTTGAAAATGAAAATATGTACATAAAAAAATAACCGTAATAAATAAATAAATATGTGGTAAGCAGCTTTCACCATGGTATACAATCCTTAACTATTCCGACGGTGTTGATAAAGCCGAAATACTACTTGTATAATCTTCGTGAGTGGATGGACTGTAACTTTGTTGGCTACGAACACAATTTGAAACATGTGTGTTGATAAAGCCGAATCACTACTTATATAATCTTCGTGAGTGGATGGACTGCAACTTTGTTGGCTACGAACACATTTTGAAACATGTGTGTTGATAAAGCCGAATCACTACTTGTATAATCTTCGTGAATGGATGGACTGCAACTTTGTTGGCTACGAACACATTTTGAAACATGTATATTCAAACATATCTGTAACATTCATTGTGGCCACACTCCCATTTCATAAACTACAAGTTAATGATACATACCGATCTCCTCATTATCTTTTGTGCATGGTTGAATGGTCCACCTATAATTATTTGGCACAGTCGAGAGAACTAATGTGTTGGTAACTTACCTCAAGCTAATCGTAGACCTCCTCGGCGTCGAGCGTGGCTCCCCTTTTGGTGGTCGTAGTTCCGACTTATGCCCGACTTCCCCTTCTCCGACTTGTACTCCGGCGGCTTGGGATTGATCGGTACATGGCTAGGGCGAAATCCTTGCATCTTATGCCTGCAGCGGCGACACCCGCGGGTGTCGTCCTCTTCTTGAAGGCGCTGTCATGGCCATTATCCGTGCCCCTCTTCGAGCATTAGGGGATACACTAGGTCCGGTTTTCCGGATCAGACGACAACGACGTCTTGGTGTCGTTCTTCTTCGTGAAGGCGTTGTCTTGTTTGCTCGTGACGTTGTTGGTGCTAGATGTGGAGATATTGATCGTCTAGTTGTTGCTTGGGCTGCTTCCCTGGTAGGCGAGTTTAGCTGTGTTTTTCTTTGTTTGGGTCGAGCATCTAATGACTCTCTGCTTCGGCAACCATGTTCATGCCTCTTGTGTTTGTGCTATGGGTTGTAGCACCCCTTGTATTCACATTACCTTTTTCTATCAATTAATTAATACGCAAGATTTGCGTATTCATGAAAAAAATTGATTATCCCACGACATCACATTCTTGACAAACATTTTATTTTATAAGATTTAACACAAACCTTGGGGAAACATGTGAAAGATATATAGGCATCAGAAACATGGAGGAACCATGGCCTAGATAGAAACCACAACAATACCAGTTTGCAAATTAGTTGAAACTGAGTTTATCTATTTACTCTAATAAAGGGTGAGAATTGGGAACACTAAGCTTGCAACCAACATGATTCTCCTACGGAAGTGTTAGGATATTTGTATGTTGGAGTATGAAAAATTGCAAACATTTATACTTTACATTATTAGTTGCATACATTAGTATTTAAGAGTTATTAAAATTAAAGTGGCATAACTTACGTTTCCTAATGATAACTGTGACAAACATAACTTTTTTACTTAGCAAGTCTTTATATTTGTAAAGAATTGCACTTACATGGTGCACCACACTAATGACTACCAGAGAGGAATACAATTACCCCTATAAATCATGTTGGAGTACCACGCCTCCTCGGAGCCTCGGCGAGCGAGAGTGCCCTCTGCGTCGTTCGTTGCGGGCTGGCATGCCGCAGGGGCCTGCTAGGGGCTCTCCTGCCCGAACGTCGCACACCCGGGCGACTCATCTTGGGGGTCGATGACGGGTGGATCACTGGCGCGTCCAGGAGCACTGTCATGTGGTGTTCTTGGTCGTGTCCGTGTGCCGCAACCTTAAACTGGAAAAAGGCTTGGTTCACGATGGGTAGGTCTAGCTCCTCCGCGATGAGCTTGGCCACACACTTTTCATCCAAGCACCCGACATTCAACTGCTCTTCAACCCTTGCGAGAGACGATTTGGATGGCAGGAGAGGCTAGAGCAACTATTGTGTCGACAAAATATTAACCATAGCCTGCCGCCCGAAGAGTCGAATCATGGCGGCGGCGTAGGATGGCGCCGCCTCCTCCATGGTGTCAAAAATACTCAACCAATACTGCCCAAGCTCATGGTGCCGGGTCTCCGCCGCGAATTTGCACCACGGCCGGCGCCAGACGCTGTGGCACTTGTGGGATGATGGTGGCGGAGCTCGAGGGGGGAGGGGGCCACAACGTTGGAGCGCACAACAAAGCTTTGGGGGGATGGAGGAAGCGCAACGGTGTCGGAGTTGATGAAGACGATATGCCGGGGGAGGCGGCGCAGGGCGATGGAGTCATTAGGGAGGTAGCAGGGCTCGACCGGCAACCATGACCTCGAACTTGAGGAAGGTGGTGGCGGCAACGGGCTAAACTGGCCGCACGGACGGCCGATTCGACGGTGGCGGCATGGGGAGGGTGGTGGGGCTCCACTATCCTATCTATAAATCAGGCATGTGGTATTTCTCTACCTTGGTCCGGTGATGGACAAAGGAGGCAGACTCACGTTGACAGATCTCATGCTGATAAACTGCAATCTCAGAGCCCATCGGATCTTGGTTTTATTCGGACATGTTTTCGCAGAAATTGATAGACAACGGATAAAAAATTATGATGAAATAAGACTAGTGTGATTACTTCTCTTTTATATGGGCTTCATATACCCTCCTCAAGCTATTCCTTGGGCCTTTCCTCACTTTACCATGTCGCTTCATCCATTGGCTGCATCAAATCAGGTTCTTCCACAGACATAAGTGTTGGAGTGCAAAAGGAATCTTCCTCATATTCTTCATCGTTCCCCTGTTCCTTCCCACTTCTTCTTGCTACCATCTTCATCTGATGAAGTGCCTCCCTTTTTTCTTTGCGTAGGAGTTTGTGTTTCTTGCTTTCCTCCTTTTTCCTACGCATATCTTCCAGTTTATTCCTCTCTTGCTCCTCTAGAATCGGTGTCATCTCCTCCTGCCTCTCATGAGGATGTTGTTGCCCAAGCATCATTTTCTTAGCTTGCTCCTCCTGCTCATACATCTGGTAAAGCTTCTTGATCAGGTTCTTCACAGGGACGGTAATATCCAGAAAATCGACACCAGGAACAGCGTACAACTTCTCCTCTGTGAACTTGGAAGAGACATAGAACCATCGCTCGGTAAAGCTCAAGGCGACTGTCCAAGCCATGTGCAACACAAATAAAAATTCATCAAGCTTAACACCAAGTCGACTCACGTAACACGTGATATAGATCCCCTCGCCGTTGGGCAACCTCCTGATGCTGCCGACCTCGTCGAGTGGGCTGAGCCAGCCGTCCTTGAGGACACCCACTCTGTGATCAGGCCACCTATACTTGGCGTCCCTACCATATGAGAGGGCGCCTGGTTGCCCGTCCTCACCAGCCTCCTCCAGACGAGGCCCTTCTCTGCCGACGACGAGGCGGGCCACGCGCAGAGCGCTGGTGAACCCTGCCCGCTCTGGGGGGAAATGGTCGTACTCCTTCCGCCACCACGACACCTTGGCGTTCTTGGCGGATGCCTTGATCTTGAAGAGAAGGAAGCGGGTGGCATCCGGGCCTCTTTTCTTCCTCTTGTCGACCCAGCGACCAAACGCCACCCATTGACATAGCTCGGGATCAAATCGCTGCCTGTCAAACGAGGAGAGGAGCTGCGCGTGTAGAGCGGAGAACGCGATCTTGTACATTGTGAGGAAGTTTTCTGCGAGGGAGACGGCGTCCTCGTCCCTGAGGCCCCTCTCGACGGCGAGGCAGTGGACGTCGTAGTCCGTCAGATTTGACCAGACGGCGACGCGGAGGAACTTCCTCACCTCCTCGGCCATCAGCCCGCTCTGGACGGCGACGGAGAGGGCCTCCGCCAGATCTTCGGCGGGTTGCCAACTCGCGACCTCCTTCCCCTTCTCCGGCATATCCACCTTCTTCCGGTCTGCGACGGAGAGGGCCTCCTCCACGTCGAGCGGCCGCAGTGACCGGACGCAATCAATCCTCCAGTTCTCACGGTCGGTCCGTTCAGCGACCGAGAGGGCCTCCTGCAACTCCCTCAACTCCTCTGCCAGCTGCCATCCCAGGACGGAGCCAATCCCCGTCCCCTTCTCCGGATGCTTCATCTTCTTCCGCGCGACGAAGGGGAGGGGCTCATCCATCTTCTCGGCCGATCGGCGACCGCTGGCTTGCACGGAATCGATCTCCATCTCCATCTCCTTCCCCGGCGTGGTTGATCGATACGATACGGACCTCGCCGCCGACGCGAGGCTAGGTTGTTTGCGTTTCCGTTCTCCTTTTCTTTTTCTTGCCCTTTTTAGATATTTTTGTGTGTGGCACTGTGGCCTCCGTTTCGGTGTCGACTTAGTGGGCCAAAAATCTCGGAAGAACAGGCAGTTAGCCCAGGAAGGCCCAGTTTGAGCGCGGGGGCACTCCCAACTTCCCAAGTCCCCCCAATCACCCTTCTTCCCATGAGGTTTTAGCTCTCGCCGCCGCCGCCGCCCCCGCGCCAGAGAAGTGAGGTCTTAGCTCCGCCTCCGCCGCCAAGTGAAGTAGCCGGAGAGATGGGGAAGAAGCAGAAGAAGCCGGGGAAGGGGAAGGAGAAGACGGAGCGTAAGACGGCCAAGGGAGAGGAGAAGCGCGCCCGCCGCGAGGCCGGTAAGGTCGGCGAGGAGGACGACATCGACGCCATCCTCGTCAGTATCCTCTCCTCTCTCCGCCTCACCTCTATCTTTGCCGTCTACTTCGATCAGCTTTGCTTTCCAGCGTTTCACTGTGCTGCCGCTGCTTGTCGCGTTCTGTTCGGCCGCTGCCCTGCATCTGCTAATGGAGTCTTTCAGTTGAAATTATGGAACGTTTATTTAGTACTCCATCTCGCTTCACTTCATCTTGCTTCCACTATTAGTATATGCGTTGCTGCACTTCATCTTGTTTCCACTATCTGCTCAATATTGCATTTGTTTGGATATTACAGTTCATCCTCTTTTGCTTAATTTTTCCCCATTGGGGTTCACTTTACTGCAGAAAAACATACAGAAGGAGGAAGCAAAGAAGAAGGAGGTTCATGTGGAGGAGAATGTCCCTGCGCCATCTCCCAGGTCCAATGGCTCGGTGAGGCCTAGCAGACACTCAAAAATAATGACAGTTACTGAAAGAATCTTGTCTATCCATAGATGGTAGTTTCGTAGTTGAAGTTAACCGTGTAATTTTAATTTCGTTGCTTGTGAATCTTGTGATAGTCATGTTCAATTAGGTGCTTAGAAGTTAGATAACTCAGTCTCAATTGTATATGAGCAAGGTTTGCAAAGTCTCTATGAGGCAATGAGGATTTTTAGTAGAATTATTTGATTAAGTATGATGATCATTACGCGCTTGAGCTATGTCCAAATAAAAGTTCTTCATTCTGTAGAGTGCCTTCGACATGTTTATTCATTAAAATATACTAATAATTAATCTGTGTGTTACTTATATTATTGCAAATGCTACACGGAAGATATGTATATCACTTTTCAGCCGAGCAAGTAAATTTTATGGAGATTTAGTTGCCAAATTTGACGTGATTCTTTCTCATATGCAGCTTACCATAAACCCATCAAAAGATACAGAACTGATTCTGTATGGTGGAGAGTTGTACAATGGTAGCAAGGTGGGGAACATATCTCCTGTAATTTGGACATTTTGCCCCATGTGACATGAATAATATGATGAAGATATTTCATTTATGCGTATTCCTGTATATTTTATAATTTTTATCTCCTGTCATTGCACTTCCATAGTAATGCAATGGTTGCTTAATATTTTTCTTTGATAATTTTAGTTAGTTCCCTCTTGAAGGCAAACAATTTCAGTAGTGCTGAATATTGTCTATATGTTTCTGCAGACCTTTGTTTATGGTGATCTTTATCGTTACGATGTAGAGAAAAATGAGTGGAAGTTGGTATCTAGTCCTAACAGTCCACCTCCACGAAGTGCTCACCAGACAGTTGCATGGAAAAATAACGTATACATGTTTGGTAATAAAACTTATACACTCATGAGGACATTCTATGAGTAAAGGTGCTATTTCAGTCAACTGGATTTATTTTTCTTTGTATTGATGTTTCAGGTGGGGAATTTACTTCACCAAACCAAGAACGTTTTCATCATTACAAGGTAGAAGACTAAGTATGTTACTCTAAATTTCTCGCAACTGTCTCGGGATTTTTTCTTCTTGGCATTAAGCATTTCACATATCCGTTATGATAAACTGTCCCGATAGCTTTAGCCTCCGAAGACCATTTACATTTGGCTTGTTTTCTCAAATTTGAACCAAGAGGGATGCTAAACCTATATGCGATATGTCTATGAAAGTATATGTTGAAACATCACTTGTAAAGATTAAGCTCGGGAGTCTGTTGCCACATGTAAATCTAGGAATAGATGGCTCTTTACCATGGTCTGCCTGTCTTCTATTTGGATGTGCTACACACGGTATTTATGTTGTTCCTGATTGCTTCTTTCTTTCTGATTTAACATCAGGGGTTATCTGGCTGTAATATGTTGTATCTCTTATCCCTTGGCTTGTTTTCTACTGCAGGACTTCTGGACACTGGATCTCAAAACAAATCAATGGGAACAAATTCTTGCTAAGGGATGTCCAAGTGCACGTTCAGGACATAGAATGGTTAGTGTCTTTATGTTGAAACCACTTGTTAACTATTACGGTCCCTTTTTCCTTAATCTTTTCTGCATTATAAGCACCAGGCTACCAGCATAGTTGCAGAAAACATGTGGTTGTGATGCAATCATATTAGGTAGTTCTGTTGAATGACCACATTTGGACAATCTACTCCCTCCGTTCTTAAATATAAGTCTTTTTAGAGATTTCACTAGGGGACTACATATGGAGCAACATGAGTAAATCTACACTCTAAAGCATGTCTATATAGATCCGTATGTAGTCCCCTAGTGGAACCTCTAAAAAGACTTATATTTAGGGAATTTTTGTCCAAAAGGACCAGAAGCTGACTCGAATTGCTAAAAAGGACCACATGCGGTATGATTTTACAGGAAAGACCCCCACCCACCGTGGCGGCAGGCACGTCAGGTGGCGCGTGTCACCTGCCGCCACCAGCCGAGGCGGCTGGGCCCCGCCGCCACCACCCCAGGCGGCAGGCCTGGCATTCCGTTTCAGCCGTGAGACGGCCAGTGACCACTTACGAAAAAAACGACCCGGACGGAACGGGAGGCAGGACAGGTAGGGCCTACCGCCATGCAGCCAGGCATGCACGACTGCTGCGTTCACTGAGAAGTACATGCATGCATGTGGGCATACCAAAAAGTAGAAAAGAAGGATTGCATGCATGCAAAGCATAGCACAGGAGAAAGAGGACCGTGCGGTGTCATCGCTAGCTTAGTGTAAATATAAGTAGGCCGTGCATGCCGCATGGCTGCATGGCGGCAGGTCCTACCTATACCGTCCCGGGTCGTTGTTTTTCTGTAAAGTAGCGGCCGCGTGGCGCGGTGGCGGCAGGGCCCGCAATCAGTGGCCGTTCGTCGCGGCGTTGGCTGAAACGGAATGCCAGGCCTGCCGCCTGGGGTGGTGGCGGCGGGGCCCAGCCGCCTCGGCTGGTGGCGGCAGGTGACACGCGTCACCTGACGCGCCTGCCACCACGGTGGGTGGGGGTCTTTCCTGCAAAATCATACTGCATGTGGTCCTTTTTAGCAATTCACGTCAGCTCCTGGTCCTTTTGGACAAAAATTCATATTTAGGAACGGAGGGAGTAATGCCTAAATATAAGAGCTATTGAATCAGACAATCTATGGAGTGCTCTAAATAAATATGTAAATTAATATAATTGGCCAATATTATAAGTTCAATCTGTTTTTTTTCCTGTAGTCATTTGTAAACTGGTATTTGTTTCTTTCCACAGGTCCTTTACAAGCACAAGATTGTGCTATTTGGTGGCTTCTATGACACTCTTAGGGAAGTGAGGTTAGTATGTTTAGCTTGTGGTGAAGTTATTTGAGTAATATTGAACAATGTATGATATTTCTATAGAAGTAGGAGTTATGTCCTAGTTACAAGTTATGCACCAATTAAGTAGTTGTGTACCACAGTCCTACAGTTGTGTTAGGAATAAGCAACTTGTATTCCCATGAGGCCATAGGCCGATATATATACATGTACAGGTTATGGACTATATGCAGGAAAACCCCTTATATATTGGGATAAATACAAAAGGGTACATGAGTTGTATTATAACTCTAACAAGTTGATCATCCAACAAAGAAACACAGAAAAAACTTTTGCGTAGAGTATGTTACAAACAGTTAAGGGCTTAATATGATATGGATTTACTTGATAATCATATCCTTCTGCAGGTACTACAATGATCTGCATGTTTTTGATTTGGATAATTTCAAGGTGAGTACACCATGTTGTTTTTCCATCAGTAATGCTAGCAACATAAAGTATGGATTAGTAACATGTAAAGCCATGTAATTCAATATTCTTACTGATAATCTTGGTATTTTAGTGGGAGGAAATTAAGCCTCGTCCTGGGTGTCTGTGGCCAAGTCCAAGAAGTGGCTTTCAGCTTGTTGTTTACCAAGATCAGGCAAGCCTCTGTTTTTTACCTCGATAGTTAGTATGCTGATAATTCACAGATGGTGTTTAATGTAACTCCATAACAATTTTCAGTTATTAATGTATCACATGTTATTTGCTATTGGGAGTGTTCTTGTTATGATTGATAATTCTTATGTGGCAACTGATGTTTTTGCCATAACAAGGCGTCATAAGAAAAAAATATAATTCTTCAAGATGATGACATGGTAATTGATTGATGTACTGCACATGTTTGCTCAACAAACATAAAAAATTTACTCTGTTTAACCAGTTCTGGCACCTTTAAATGTTTGTGTCAATAGCCAGTCAATAAGTGTGGCATAATACCTGACAAAATATGATCTGTTATGCTGAATCCTTTATTATTTAATATGTTGCTATGTAAGTATATTAATGATCGTTTTTCTGTAGATATATATGTATGGTGGATACTTTAAAGAAGTTTCTTCTGACAAAAATGCATCAGAAAAAGGAACAGTTCATGCAGATATGTGGTCCCTTGATCCTCGTACTTGGGAGTGGAATAAGGTCAAATCTTGCATTTCTCTTTAATTTGGTATCTACTGAGTTCTGTACTCCCATGTACTTAAGTCCAAGGATTTATCTTGACAATGTTTTAAGTTTTTCTTCCAGACACATATCCCTGCTAAATGTCTTGCAATGTTTACTTGTTTCCCACTTGAACCCTTGATAGGTTAAGAAGACTGGGATGCCACCTGGTCCCAGAGCTGGGTTTTCAATGTGTGTTCACAAGAAAAGGGCTGTCCTTTTTGGTGGCGTAGTAGATATGGAAGTTGAAGGTAAGTTGAACTAAACCTTGCTTGCTCTATGCTTACCTATTTAGGTTCTTCTATTTTATACTCCCTCCGTCCTAAAATTTTTGTCTTAGATTTGTTTAGATATGAATGTATCTAGTCAAGTTTTAGTATTTAGATACATTCATTTCTAAACAAAGTTAAGACAAGAATTTTGGGACGGAGGGAGTATTTGAATTATCATGTGCGCCATATTTCCATATTTTGTGAAACCTCTGCTAATTTCTCTCCCGTATTTCTACTTGTAGCTGACGTCCTTATGAGCATGTTCATGAACGAGCTGTATGGATTTCAGTTGGACAATCACCGTTGGTATGCTTTATTTTAGCATTTGTGCAACTTAATATTTGATTTATTTGTATTTAATGGAAATAAAATTAGCTGCAAAAAACTCAACCAGACAGGCACTGCACCTGGTGACATTCTTTAAGAAGAACGACCGAGATACCAGTTACTATGGAATAAATTCAAATTGAGTTATTCATGACCTTGCTTATCCGTCTGTCACTAAGGGTTGGTGGCATTCTTTAAGAAGTCGGTGGAATACATTCAGATTAAGTTATTCATAACCCTGCTTGTTTGTCTGTCATTAATTTGTGCTAGTGTGGGTATATAAAGAAAAATGGATGTGTCAGCTTGGTCCGGCAAATTATTGTAGCTGCTGCAACAAAATATGTTAGTGTTAGCAACATTCCACAGTCAGGAATAATATGTTCTTCTCTTGGCCAACTTTTAGTATCATTGAATTGAAGCAATAAACTATCATGTCTTAGATTGAACTTTCCCTTTAATCTTCTTGTGGTTATCTAGATTCTAGATAACTTAACTATTCTAGAAATTATATAGTACTCTTGGGTTCACGTTTAATTCCCCAAGCATATGCTTTGCTTTTGAAGAGTTGTGCAGTGACGTTGGATGTCATTGACAGTCTGACACTGGTTACACTTCTACTGGTTGACAGTTCACATATTCTTAGTTTAAATGTTAGCATTAGAGGATGTGAAAGATTGTTCTTTCTTATGTGTTTGTGTGTTGAATATATTGCTTTCCTTGGATGTCTCAGGTATCCTTTAGAGCTCAGGAAAGACAAGCCTGCTAAAAATAAGGTGATTACTCAAATTAATGTAATCATATGATCAGCCTTGTCCTGTTTATAGTTGATAATCTGTAAGAAATCAGGCACAAAGCTACTGTACCATTTACTCTGCAGAAATGTCTTCTATTAATTGGATAGACAGCTAATTTTGTGGTATGGGGTATAGCTGTTGTGCATACGTGCACATATTTTGAACTTAAATATGCAGTGATGTTTGTATCTCTGCTTAGCAAGTGGTCAATTTAGCTGTCTTGAATGCTTATTTAGTTATTATTGTAACACTATGCTGACAGTGGTTTACCATGCATAGACAAAGGATATCAAAAGAAAGGAAACAGCAAATGATTCAGAAAGTAATATTGGTAATGAGGACGATGATACCATGGACTACTCAGAAGAAGCTACTGATGTTCAATCTGAAGTTGGTGGAGTTTCTAATCACTTGACCAAGAGTCTAACCTTAACTAAAGTTGGCTCAAGCCAAAACTCTGATGCCATGTCTGATTCAACAGAACAAGAAGCAATCCCAGAGGTTATTTTCATGCCGGACAATTATATGTAGACCATCTTTAATGTTTATACATCCTAATGACACTTCCATTTCTCACTTAATTTTTGGAACAGGCAATTAAGCCCATTGGTCGTATCAATGCATCAATGGCTGTAGGGAAAGATACACTATACTTATATGGAGGAATGATGGAAGTGAAAGATAGAGAAATTACTCTTGATGATTTGTATTCACTTAACCTTAGCAAGCTAGATGAGTGGAAGTGTATCATACCGGTCAGTTCAAGATTGCCTTTCACTGATATAGTTCATTTTTGCGGGGGTACCCAACAAATTATCTGCTAGTTTCATAATTATTCCCCAAAAAATATCAGAACTCATCTTTGCTCTCTGTTTTTGTGCAGGCATCTGAATCTGAATGGTTAGAAATGTCCGATGATGATGATGAGGATGAGGATGAGGACGATGAAGATGATAGTGGAGATGATGCTATGCAGACAGATGAAGACGAGGAGGAGGTATGCATTAGGATTTTAAGGTTCATATTATGCACATGTTCAGGATAACAGTATTATCCACTTGGTTTCCCCTGCTTACAGTCATACTGGTACTTCTGAAAATATTGCTGAGTTGACGTGCGTTGTGACTGATTAATCTTATTCTTGTCAGTTCTACATTTTTCCTGTAAGAATAGTTTTTTGTAAAACAAGGAAAACATTTTAGTTTGATGTTTTCAACAATTGTTGCCAGAAACCAGATGAATTTCCAGCCAGTTTTGTCTGCATGATAGACAGGCCGGTGAGAGAACGTTCCACCAACACTTTCCACTTGAGAGCGTCATAGACGAGCATTTTTCCGTGGAGCCAATATTATACTATTTTGTGGCAGAAATATTGATGACTAGGCAGGCCTCGGTCTTTTTTTTTTAACACAGCCCCAGTCTTAGTTTGTTGGTATATCCTGTCATTCATGAATGGTATAGTAAAGTTGGGCTATTGGTGAGGTGCTCAATTTGTATTGACTATTGCACTCAGGATTACAAAGATACCTCTGGCAGTTTAGCCCACTTGCCTGAGCTGAGCTGTCAACTTGAGATGCCAGTTCTCCATAATTGTTTTATTGTTGTTGTAGCTTTTGGTTGTCACAATGATGACATGAGATTTAAGTCGTTGATAAATGATAATGCCAGAGACTGTTTTTTGGGATGAATTAACCGAGTTGGAGGTTATAAAAGAAGTAGGGATCCATGGTGTTAGTCACTTTCTGAGATTTATGCTGATGTTTATCCTTCTTTTCCTTTCTTACTATAGTTTTCACTCATATTGTTTGGTTATTGATTTCTGTTCCTCCTGCTTAGTCCGATGAAGAGGCTGAGAAGAATGAAGCTGTGTCTGGTGCTGTGTCTCTACTGAAGGGGGAACGTAAGAAACTGCGCAGAAAAGAGAAACGTGCCCGGATAGAACAAATCAGGGTTATCCTCGGTCTTTCTGACTCTCAAAGGACACCAACGGTAACGTTGTAACTGATTAACATTGTTTATCCTTTCTGTTCTTTCCCGCTTTTTTCCCCCTGGCTATGGTGCCTGAATTCATCCTTGGGATGTTATTATTCTAGAGCAATTTTTTAGCCAACTGCTTGTTACTAGCAGCAGTCTGGAAACCAAATCATTATTTGTTTATTTCCATTTGTTTATCATGTTTGAAGCCAGGAGAGTCACTGAGAGATTTCTACAAGAGAACAAATATGTACTGGCAAATGGCTGCCTACGAGCACACTCAACACACCGGAAAGGTTACCCTTCTTTGCTCATTGAGTATTCTGTTCTAGGTTGTATGTTGTATTTAATATTGCACACCGGATACCAGGAGCTCCGCAAGGATGGCTTTGATCTTGCTGAAACTCGATTCAAGGAACTGAAACCCATCCTCGATGAGGTATTTTTCTTTTTCAAGTTAGTCTTTTGCCTGAAGGGAATTTCCAGTAGTATCAATGATCATTTTCTTTATGAAAGTATCCGTCAACTCATTCTGTGCGCATTTTCAGCTGGCCGTGCTGGAGGCCGAACAAAAGGCGGAGGAAGAGGCGAGTGCGTCGACTGGTTCCAAGAAAGACCCGAAGAAAGGTAAACAGAAGAGCGCGGGAAGATAGCTTTGGTTCTAGAAACAGGGTTTTGCTTTTGCTCCGGAGTGAGCCAAAATTAAAGGACCAAATCTTCCGGTGTTTGGGCCGATAGTGTAGATCTTCTCATGACTTTTTATGCCATCAGAAAATGAGTGAGACACTCGAAGAGTTTTGTAATGTGTGCAGTACATTTTTGTTTATACTTCTCATATGAATTGGGAAGGTGCATTCACCATATATGCTATGCATGCTGGTGTTAAGTGTATCCTTCATTGTACGTACTAGCTTGACGATTATATGCACATGTTTTCGAAATAGCTTGGCGATTATGTGCCGGTTTGGTTGGTACGGGGTGACGCATGTGTTTCGTCCCGAAACCAATAACGCCAGCACGCAAAGATCGGGGCGCATAATTCGTGTGGCACAGAAGCAGAAGCAGGGGACTGAACTTCAACTACTACGCCTGCCATCTGTGAGATTTTGACTACCCAATTTACTCTTCAGCCTCGTCAACTTTCAACGCCCACACAACCTGCATGCATGCATTGCATGCCCGCTCTAAGAGCATCTACCCCTAAATGTCTGCGGTCAGTGATCCGCCGTGAGAAAAATGAAAGAATGAATAAAGAAAAGAAAAATGTGGTTCAGTGTGGGGTCGTGTCCTATGTGACGGACTGATTGGACGCGTCTGCGAGCCCTCATATCCTCCTCATATTTAAGATAGATATGATGGTTCGTGGACAGCCTAAACGTATAGGGATGGTATGAGGGATTCGGTTTAGTTATTTTTTCTTTTTGTCTTCTGACCGGGCGCCTCCGTGGATGTACGAGGGGTCATTTGAGGCGTCCGACTGTAGATGCTCTAAGAACCTCTACTTCCTTCGTTCTTATATATATGTTTTTAAAATGTTTCATTAGAAGACTACATACGAAGGTATATAAACATATTTTTAAAACATATTTTTAAATATAGATTCATTTATTTTATTTTATATATAGTTTCTTATTAAATTTAAAAAATATATATATTTAAAAACGAAGGAAGTACATTTAATGTGAGCATGTTCATGATTTTAGAGACATGGAGATTGTGCTGCCGATTATCGCTCGCAGGGATTGTTGGAACAAACGACGTTGACAGTGATTTATTAGGATTAACTTTTAATAATACAATATGAAAATTTCCTAGAAAATATATTGGAAAATAATAATAATCGTGGGAATGTTGCATAATGGCCAAAAAAAAAGTCAGTTAATCAATAAGTTAACAGCGTTCGAGCAAGTGGCGCTCGACCCCACGAAACTCCACAGCAAGCACCAAGCAGCCAACCCCAACCATCATCCTCTTACCGGGGCTATATATGCATGGCCGTCGACCGCACCATCGCCCACCAGCTTGACCCACACCTCCCCGCTGCCCAACATTCTCACCGTAGCGGCCGCGCTCGCTTCCTTCCCATCGCATGGCCGGGGCAAGCGCGCAGCCGGCGTGGGCGCAGGCGCTCGCGGCGGTGGGCTTCCTCGTCGCGTCACGCGCCGCTGCGCGCCTTGCGCTGTGGCTCTACGCGGCCTTCCTCCGCCCAGCCAAGCCGCTGCGCCGCCGCTACGGCGCATGGGCCGTCGTCACGGGCGCCACGGACGGCATCGGCCGCGCGCTCGCCTTCGAGCTCGCCGCGGCCGGGCTCGGCCTCTTCCTCGTCGGCCGCAGCCCGGACAAGCTCGCCTCGGTCTCCAAAGAGGTCAGCGCTAGGTTCCCCGGCGCCGAGGTGCGCACCTTCGTCATCGACTTCGCCGCCGACGGGCTCGCCGCTAACGTGGCCGCGCTGGCGGAGTCCATCAGGGGACTCGACGTCGGCGTGCTCGTCAACAACGCGGGTCACGGCTACCCGTACGCGCGCTACTTCCACGAGGTGGACGAGGAGCTGAGGAGGAACCTGATACGCCTCAACGTCGAGACCGTCACGCGGGTGACGCACGCCGTGCTCCCTGGCATGGTGGAGCGCAAGCGCGGCGCCGTGGTGACCATCGGATCCGGCGCCGCCTCCATCATGCCGTCCACCCCGCTCTACACCGTCTACGCCGCCACCAAGGCGTGAGTACTCCTCCTCGGCCCTGCCCTTGAACCGCTTTTGAAGTTTGTTCCATTCTTGTTATAGGTGTTAAAAATATGAATGAACAAATAAAAGAGTGCATTTTAAACTTGGCTACGAAGTGATTCGCCTAAAGAAAACCTTGATTACGAAGTCCGTTAGGAGGAGGATGTCCTTCACCCGTTCTAGGTTTTTGTTCCTTATGTTATCAACATAAATCACATCACACGTAAGCAGGAGCCCACGTTTCGTTTGTAGCAGTGGCATATTTCATCTTATTTCAGCAACTTTTTTTTTGCGGTATTTCATCTGATTTGATAAAAAGTGTACGATAGTGTGTCACATAAGTAAGCGAAATGTTAACCGATTTTCCACTCAAAAAAAGAAGTGTTAACTGATTCCAAATTATCTTTCTCTAATTAATTATTTTTACACACAATCATGGCATGTATTATTCCACATTTTGTTCTATTAACCTCTTTTCTATCCCGGCATGTCAAATCCACGGTTAGGCTCGGAGGCCACCTAACCTATATTGGAAAATAATTACACGAATTTTCTTAGAACAAAAAATATTATATCTCGCCAATTTTATCTCTAAACTTTTCTATAAGCATAATGTAAACACATATTGAATTTCCTCATATTTTATCTCTAAACTTTTCACGGACGCGGCTATTCTGCATCTGGGCTCAGATGAGCCCGGATGTGAATGGTTAAATCGCCTTAAATAGCAAAAGAAAATTCTGAATTTTTTTTTGCAGTGCAATATGTTCATATGTGTGATGTCCGTACAAAATTTGGTGAAGTTTGACCGCATGGAACATGTGGTTAGCAAAATCAAAATTCATATAAAATTTGGTGAAGTTTGAATATCCGAAAAAGACCAAGTCGGGTGTGATTTGGTGAAGTTTCTCAGACACCCGAAATTTATCGTTGCTCCTCGCTCCTCGAATGTCCAAATAACCAGTAATTTTCATGAACATCACACATTTGAGCATCTTGCACCATAGAAAAAACAGTTTTTTTTCCTCCTAATTTTTAACTGTTCATTGGATGTAGATGAGCCCGAGCACTGAATTAAATTATCAACATCTCATGGATCATTGGCACTTCGATGTCAATGAGGCCAGTAATGAGTGAAATATACCCTTGAATTATACAACAAAATCACTTGAAGGAAAATATGGCAATTTGACCTTGCTCAAATCTGCAAGCCCTTTTTTTAAGAAAAAAATAAAATCTGCAGACCCTTACCATATGGGTAGCACACGGTATTCCATTTCTTCACAGTGATACTGTGATACCAAAGCAATTACATCCTTTGCAACTGTGAAGTTACAAATTGCACACACGTAGTACTAGAGATGATATTTCATTTCTCTATATTTTTTTCTTTGCAGGTCAATGATTTCTCTAGATTATACTCCCTCCGTTCCTAAATATAAGTCTTTCCAGAGATTCAACTAATGGACTACATACGAATGTATATAGACATACTTTAGAGTATAGATTCATTCATTTTGCTTCGTATGTAGACACCTAGTAAAATATCTTAAAAAACTTATATTTAAGTACGAAGGGAGTACAACATGCCTTTATTTGTTTCAAAAAGTTGACTATAGAGTGTAAAACTAAATACGAACTCATAAAAAGTATGTGTGTGCACGCGCGCGTGTGTGTGAACTCGGAAGAAGTTACACACCCACATTAATTGCAAGGCACGTACACACTTGTTTGGACTAAACTATTTCTTTTTTTAAAAAAGTCATAGAACTTTTTTTAGTCCCAACTAAAAAGTCTTTAGTCCCTATCCGTTTTTTTCCAAGGACTAAACATAGACTAGAGGTCATTAAATGACATGCAAAAAGACCATATTACCCCTACTAATATACTAGAAGTTATTAAATGACATGCTAAAAGTAGGGGCATTGTTGGAAAAAGAGCCAAAAAAGTCCTAAAAAGTCCCTCTCATAGAGACTTCTTACTTTAGTCTCAAATACCCTCTTTTAGTCCCTAAAAGTCCCTCCTGTTTCTTTCACATGGGACTAAAAGGGACTTTTTTAGTCCCTACACCAAAAAATCCATGAAAAGAAACACCCCTGAAACTAAAGTGTTTCCAATTTCTCAGGTATGCGGATCAGTTCTCGCGAAGCCTATATGTTGAGTACAAGGACAAAGGCATCGATGTGCAATGCCAGGTAGTAGCTAATCACTCTTGTAGAGGACTGTTGTATTTCAGTTATCTCCGTTATTTGCATGTCAGGCATGGTGATGTTCATACTCCATCCGTCCCAAAATTCTTGTCTTAGATTTATCTAGATATGAATGTATGTAGTTACGTTTTAGTATTTAGATACATTTATTTTTAGATAAATTTAACACAATAATTTTAGGACGGAGGGAGTATATATTTAGAAAAATACAAATAAATAGAAAAATACAAACGTCATGTCATATTTCTCTTATTTGGCAGGTACCCATGTACGTGGCGACGAAGATGGCCTCGATCAAGCAGGCGTCGCTGTTCGCCCCGTCACCGGAGACGTACGCCCGCGCCGCCGTGCGCTACATTGGGTACCAGCCTCGGTGCACTCCCTACTGGCCGCACGCCCTACTGTGGTTCCTCTTCTCTGTGGTGCCCGAGTCCCTCGTCGATAGGTACGTCCTCGGCATGTCCCTCGGCATCCGTAAAATGGGCCGCGCCAAGGAGGCCAGGAAGAAAGCGGTGTGACACGAACGCTGAAAGAAAAGGCACCTACGCTCTCAATGACCGACTGAGATGAAAATATGTGTGTTAATTATACAACCTTCATAACTAATTGTAACAAGAAGAACGAATGAATGTAGCCTCCCTTCTCCTTTCAAGCAATTTTATCTGTACTATGGCTTAATTTGCGATATATATCCATGCCTCTGAATTTTGATCAAAGTTTTAGATTGTGTTTAGAACCTATAATTTTTAAAAGTGTTTTACGCTGCATACAAGGTTTTATGCATGTCTAGAACTTAGTAAAATTTACAACCCATCAATAAAAAAAATCTTTAGTTCCGAAAAACCAGCACTATCTATTCTATTAAATAGGAGTCTGGCGTTGTGCGTTCCTCTCCGCCTCCACCCTCTCTCCGCGCCCCTCTCCCACGTCATTCATTAACTCAACTAGATCAAAGTGTGGAAGCTTGGGCACCACCAAAAATCAAATTCTTCGTGTGGTTGGTGCTTTAAGATAGGAGATGGACTATCAATAGGTTGACAAAGTGGGGATGGCCTAGCTGCGGCCTTTACCCCCTTCTGTAAGCAAGAATTCGGGTCTCACCTCCTCTACAAGTGTAGATTTACCCTTGGTCACCGAACCTTGATCAACAAGTGGTCACATCTTGAGTATCTTAAGACCTCCTCGTGGCACCTTGATCGAAGAGTCAAAAAATGTTGGACCAACCGTTGTGGGAAAAACATTCAAAATCATAAAGCTTGGGAATCCCTCACCATGCTCATCTCTTGGTCCATTTAGAATGAAAGGAACGCCCGAGTCTATTGCAACAAGTGCATGCGAGCATCAATCTTTCTCAACAACATCAAGCTAGAGGCATCTCTTTGGGTGGTCGTGGGAGCAAAAAAATTTAGGGATTACCATTCTCGGAGAGTAATCCATTTTGTAGATCTGAGCATGTATAACACACTCTATTCTGTTCGTAATTAATGGATGAGGAAAATATTTTGCCTCCATTTATAAAAAAATACTTGCCTTCCCTTACCATACTCAAATCAAACCAAATCTTAACGAAACTCATATAAATCAAAACTTTCCTTGTCGTCCCATACCGATACTCAAATTAAATAAATCTTACAAAAATCTAGAATATGATGAGTGTAAGATTATGCTGGACATGATTGGTGTTTTTGAAGAACTAGAATATGTATGCCCATGTTGCAACGCAAGGGGAATTAGCTAGTTATGAATAATAGGTGTCTAACCCATCCCCAATACCCATTCGGTACATATAATTTTCTAGATAAACCCAAAAATAGCTCCCCCCTCACACACACAACAACAACAAAGATTGAGATTCCCAAACACATCCACATCCCTCCAAAAACCAGCGAGAAGGACATTCCATTTTCCTCGGCATGTGTAAGAAAGGAAGCACCAAGGAGGTTAGGAAGAAGGACCGGGCTGTGGAACTCGCGGTGAAAGTGAGGGCCGGTAAGTTTCCAAAGATCAACCCATATAAAACCCTACGCATTAATTCTACGACCTTCGTAATCAAATATAACAAGACAAACGACTAAATGCAGCCTCACCTTTCCTTTCCAAGCAATTTGATCTTGATGAAGCATGAACAAGCGCCACACTAATTCGTGTGTGTAGATGAAACATTGAGCTGCTTGTATGTCATCTTTGTCATTAGTACGACGAAAACTAGAGCTGGTTGTATCACCCTCTTCCTCCTAAAGAGAAACCATACTCGATTTTGTTTCATCTTTTTTCATAACATTTTCATCAATGGAATGAACTACGCCCATAGAAATTCAGCAGATTTTTCCTTGGTTTTTTGCTTCTTCTTGCACGTTTAACTTTTTTGGATGCTCTCTTCTTCAACCAATGAAAGGCTTCTCACCTATCAGCATGAGACTGCACTTCTTAACCATCTTGATATTGCATTTATGTGTGACACTGTCATATGCAACACTGTGCTCCACGTACCATGACTCACCCCGCAACAAGTGACACGGAATCGTCGATGTCGAAATCATGTCGCACAAAACCTCCCAAAATAGTTTTTTCAACAAAAAAGGTACCTTGGTATGGTGTGTGACAGTGAGTTTCTCGTGACGCCAATGCAACAAGTATGGTTGCATTAGTGATGGTGTTGGTAGCTCCAGCTTTGCCACCATCTCGGTGCTTCTTGCATTGACCAAACTCATGTGGGTGCTTGTTGCATCTCAGTGCTTTGCCACCACCACACAAGTATGAAAAAGGCCACTCCAATGGCTTTCCTGCTCCATCTGAAATCCATAGCTTAGATTTCTTAATGAAGGCACACTAGTCATTCTCTCCAAAGTATCATGAGCAACCCCATGCTCTGAATACCACCTGATGTGGACTGAACCACGATGGCAAGATCTGATCTATTGGTATTTAACCCGAAGAACACATCGTGTATATTTCATAAAAAGGGTTTTACATGGAGCACCTATCATTGTGTCTACATCATGTTAAACTCAATAAAGTTTTGTAGTGGCATGGCGAGGATTTTATACCATGGCGGTCCAATTGGCACAACTAAAATTCTTCAATTTATCAAAATCATATATTAATAAGATTTACATGCATATTAAAATTAATAATTAAGTTTGAAAGAACTGAATTGACGAATATCATTTATTACAAACACTAGAATTTTAACAAAGTTTAAATAAAGTAAAAAATTGATTGAGTTAAATAAATAAAAATCACACTTCATTGTTTGACTTGGATATTCTCATGATGAGAATGGGCCACCCACTTTGGCCCGTACCTGGTCCCTTCCGACTCCTCTATTTTGTTCAGGGACATGGAGTCAACCAATGGTCCAATAGTGAGTGGCCTCACCTTCCATTGGCCAATATGGTCCGATCCATTTTGATACTAGATTGCACAAGAACAAGGAACATTTACCAACCACATTATTTCAACCAGCATCATTTAGCTATAGAGAATTTTGTTAAGTTAAGTTACTTAGAATTTATTTTTTCAAACAAATAAAAGGAACATGGGCAGCTTCGATTCTATTTCTACAATGAATCATTTGCATTATAAGGTTGGCCAACAGTCTAAAAAATTTATATGAACACAAATGTAACAAACTTGTAAAGGCATGCACATTATAACAACCCACTAATGTTGGGCATCTAAATTTGGATCGACCCACTTGTCTCGGTGGGCCAATGGTGATCGTCTCCCTAGCCCATTTTATTTATGAAACCAACCGAGAGGACCCATCGGCTTGGAAATTATTGGCCAAACCAATGTCCTAGTCACTACTGCGGAAACCCCTTTTAAGATTTTGCTACTAGCAAAGTGTGGTTAAGGGATCCAACTGCTAATTTGCCCAAATACCAACGATGTTCATGGAAATACCAAACATTGTTGCTAACACCACACTAGCCACATGTGGCACAAAAGCACACTACTAGTAAGGGGCACCAAAGAAGCCCCCAATCCCGAATGTACTTGGAGCATGCGGCCTAGTCAGACGCGATTGTAAGAGCACAATTTATCCTAAGTAGTTTTGATGGTTGATGACGATGCCCCTTGTGTACTAATCGTGTGCATTAAACTTTCATAGAATTATCAGGTGGCACGATACGGTTATTTATCCCCGAGTGGTTGAAAGAGAAGACAGTGTTTATCTATCGATTTAGTGTTGGTGGACTTGAGTCATAGGTAAACCCGTACTATAAGAGGGGAACTGTTTTTTGGAAAGGTTGGGAGTAATAAACTCTCACACACTTGCACCCCTTCCTGTTCCCGGCACAATGAAGCCTTTGTTGTGCCCCTTAGGCCTTCAGAGTAACTTAAGCGGAAGTACCGCTCCTCTCACACACTTGCACCCCTTCCTGTTCCCGGCACAATGAAGCCTTTTTTGTGCCCCTTAGGCCTTCAGAGTAACTTAAGCGGAAGTACCGCTCTGAGGAGCGGTAGTACAACCCCAACGGCACTGTCGCCCTCACGGTCCACCCCCCCATTCCGCTTATTTATCCTCTCTAGCATCTTCGGGGCCTCTTCTCAGTTTAAGCGGAAGTACCGCTTGGGAAGGAGCGGTAGTACTGCTCCAGCAGTACTGCCGCCCCCTTCCATTATTTCTTCCGCTTATAATTTTTCTAACGCTTCGTTAGCCCGTGTCGAAAATGTGGAGCGGAAGTATTGCTGGTGCTGGGCGGTAGTACTGCTCCTGCAGAACTACCGCTTCCCAGGCCATGCTCTTTTGCCTGTGGTGGTCGGTACTTTCGTGCAAGCAGAAGTACCGCTCCCATGCGCGGTACTACCGCTTAAGTGCGTCAGTGGGCAAAGTAACGACCGGGTTCTTCCCACACTATAAATAGGACTTCTTCTCCCAAGAGACCTTACCTATTTCCCTCTCCAAGCTCCATTGTTGCTCCTGAGCTCAAACTTGCCCGATCTCTCTCCCTAGCCATCAATACTTGCTCATGCTCTATGGTTTGGAGGAGAAGGACTTGATCCACACATCCCCCAAGAGAAACGTTGTTCCCCCCATTAATCCCTCCCGGATCTTGTTACTCTTGGTTGTTTGAGCACCCTAGACGTAAGAGGTCACCTCGAAGCCATATTCCATTATGGTCAAGCTTTGTGGTTTTGTTGGGAGCCTCCAATTCAGTTGTGGAGATTGCCCCAACCTTGTTTGTAAAGGTTCAGTCGCCGCCATCAAGGGCACCACTAGTGGAATCACGACATCTCGCATTCTGGGAGGGCGTGAGGAGAATATGGTGGCCTTAGTGGAATCTTGGGGAGCATTATGCGTCCACACTGCTCCAACGAAGACATACTTCCCCTCAAAGGGAAGGAACTTCGGAAACACATACTCGTCTTCATCGGTTCAACTTGTGGTTACTTCTTACCTTTACTTGTATTTGCTACTTGTTTGTTATTATTGTTGCTATCATCATATAGGTTGCTCACTTAGTTGCATATCTAGACAACCTATTTGTTTCTAAACTTAATTTGTTAAAGAAAAGCTTAAAATTGTTAGTTGCCTATTCACCCCCTCTAGTCAACCATATCGATCCTTCCAATTGGTATGAGAGCTATGTCTCTTTATTAAGGGTTTCACCATCCAAAGAGTATGGCTGATGACGGGGAACAGGTTGTGGAGTTTCCCGAGTCCGGGGTTGTGAACTCGGTCACCCGAGAGGATCTAAATGAGGCTATTTCCTCTCTTAGATCATCAGTAGCTATCAAGGTCAAAAACATGCTCAGAGATTTCGTTGAAGGCGTCAAACTTTGTACCGATACATTGCATGTAGTTAATCCCACAGCTTCGGAGTCGGAGACCAACTCCAAGAAGGAGAATGCTAGTAGTGATAAAAATAAGTTGCCTCAAGGAACGAATGGGGAAAATACCTTTGCCTCGGTTCCTCCTCCCACGGTCTATGGAGGACCGGCTCACCCACCGCATATTATTAACCTTGGTACTCCTCCTAAACTTGTTAAGAATGATTTTTCTAATTGGGGTTTTTTGTATCAAGACTCATTTGAATCACAGATCAACACAACTTTGGAGAATCATTGAGCAAGGGTACTGCCCAGATGATCCAAGCAACCTCACACCAAGAAAATAGGTTGACAATCACCCTAATCACTCTGCCTTGTTCATCCTTCAAGCAGTTGTTCCCATCGAAGATCTTGATCACCTATGTCCCTTCACTCGTTCCAAAGATTGTTGGGAGAACATGATTTCCATGTATAAGGGGAGCTCAAGTATTCAATGGTCCAACTATGAAGTGATTCTTGATGCGGCCGATGAATTTGTGATGATAGAAGTTGAGGACCCTCATGAGCTCTACCGGAGAGTGACAACTATTGTCGTTTCTCTTCAAGATCATGGAAGCAAGGATGTGGATGAAAATTGGGTCAAGTGGAAGTTTCTCAAGGCCATCATGCCTTTCAACAAGGCCATGTCCTCCGTCATCCAACAAAGGTCATACTTTCACTCATTGTCCTCAAGTCATGTGTAGGATGAGTTCATAGTAATGAAAAATTTAAACAAGACCGTCGACAATGCTCTTGCTCATGTCCAACGGTCAAGAAAAGACTCCTCCAACCTTGCTTTGAAGGCCAAGGATACTTTGGAAGAACACGAAGAAGAAGAAGAGGTCAGTTGTCCCAAAGACACCAAATATGCTTACCACGAGCACATGGCTCTTGCATTAAGGCAATTTTGGGTCAACAAGAAAAACTCAATGCCCAACTTCTCCATGAACAACTCGAGTGGGTCCAAGGGCAAGCAAGGCGTGAGGACTTGCTACAATTGTGCCAATGTTAGTCTCTTTCTGGAAGACTATCATTATGAGAAGAGGGGAGACAATGGTGGCAAACTTATTCGCAAAGACAAAGCCAAGTCCTTCCCTAACAAGAACAACTTCTCCAAGAAGATGCCCCAAAAGTTGTTGGTGGCTCAAGAAGAGTACCTCTCTGATGAGGATGATGACGATGACGAAAGTGGTGAGGTAATGGGAATGGCCACGGTGGCTATTGCATCCTCTTCCCCAAGCAAGGTGTCCCTCTTTGCCCCCCACTATAGGAATCAACTTCTTTGTCGTCTGCCATAACAGACGGCAAAGAGGACTCAACCAACGGCATTGATTAATCCACAGACGGCAAAGAGAACACCTGTCGGCAAAGATTTTGCGTCAGCTTACAACGACATTGTAGCTTCTTTGCCGTCAGCCTACCCTAAGCAGACGGCAAAACTCTTTGTCGTCAGTATCTGGCACCGAGCAGTCGACAAATAATTTGAGACGGCAGCCGACAGGCGACGCCTCCGTTAGGGCTAACGGAGGCTTTGTCGTCTGCCTACCTCATCCCCTTTGTCGTCTGCTTTCCCCAGGTCATTGTCGTCTGCTTGCCTAGGTCTTTGTCGTATGCTCGCCCCAGGTCTTTGTCGTCTGCAGACGGCAAAGAAGCTATATGGCCAGCTGCTGCTGCCCCCCAGGGTGCACAGTTGGGTGCCATGTGGCACCTTTGCCGTCTATCAGCTAATGGCAAAGGCTTTGCCATCATCTGGCAGACGGCAAGGAGCCCATATAGCTTATGTTTTGTTTCTTTTTTATTATTTCACAACACATATATATATATATATATATATTTCACAACACATATATATAGTTCACCACACATACATGATATACATATAAAGTTCATCTATGTACATCCCATATATCAAAAGAACCAACATACAAAGTTTTACACTGTTCATCCATAGATACATAAACATATAGTTCGACATTGTTCATCAACTCAAATGAAAACTAGAACTAATAAGGCACTCCATGAATGCCAGCTTCCATGCATGTATTACATCCAATATGAAAAAATACGAATAAGAAAGTCAAAAGAGGAACAACATATGATGTTTTTGAGATAATTATGTCATTTTAGAGGAAAACAAGCTAAGTATATAATATTCATGAGCTAACCAAGGTTCTTATGCCATTTTGAGCTTATTATGTCATTTTGGAGCTAAATCGGCTAATTATGTCATTGTTGGGGAAAATAAGGTAAGGAGAATATGAAAGAGGAGAAGAAAGAGGAGGAGGAGGAGAAGAAGAAGAAATCAAGAAGGAGAAGAAGAAGGAGAATTAGAAGGAGGAGAAGAAGGAGAAGGTCTGCTCCTCCTTCTCCTTCTTCTTCTCTTCTTCTTCTTCTTCTTCTGTACCGACCCGACTTGTTCTGGGGACATTCAGTGGCATAGTGTCCCGTCTTCTGACACTTGAAGGAGGTGATGTGATTCAGATCCTTCTGAGCTGGAGCTGAATGCTGCTGAGTGCCAGTACCGCCATTCTTGAAGTTGTTGTTGTTGCGGTGGTTCCCATTTCCTCCATGGTTGTGGCCTCCATGGTTGTGCATTGGGTGGTTATGCTGGACGTGTCCTCCAAACTTACCGGATCCAGTCCCGGTATTCCCTGAATAGGGGGTGTAGCGAGGCTTCTGCTGAGTGCCGGAGTTGAACTTTCCATTCCCATACTTCCGCTTATGGTTCTCCATCTGCTGATGTTTCCCCTCCAAGATGAGGGCCTTATCTACCAGCTCCTGGTAGTTGTTGAAGGTGGCTACAGTCAGCTGAATGCTCAGCTCATCATTGAGTCCCTCCAAGAACTTTTCCTGCTTGGCCGCATCATCGGCCACATCTCCAGGTGCGTAACGGGCGAGCATGCTGAATTCATCGACATACTGAGCCACAGAGCGATTCCCCTGGCGTAAGTTGCGAAACTCACGCTTCTTCAGACTCATTGCACCAGCTGAGACATGTGCGGTACGGAAGGCTTGCTTGAACTGCTCCCAAGTGACTCCAGCAATGGGGTATGTGGTGGTGTAGTTCTCCCACCATGCAGCTGCAGGGCCTTCAAGTTGATGCGTGGCAAAGAGCACCTTCTCAGCTTCAGTACAACCAGCAGTGATAAGTTCCCGCTCCATCTTGCGGAGCCAATCATCTGCCACAATGGGCTCAATGCTGCTGGAGAAAGTCGGAGGGTTCAACCTCAGGAAACGGGTGAGATTGTCGGCCTGGGGTGGATGATGGTTGTTGTTATTGTTCTGGTTCTGGATGATCAGCTGCATCAGGGTGTTCTGTTGCTGAATCAACTGGGTGAGTTCCGGCGGAAAGTTGGAGGTAGGGGCATGTCTCGGAGGCATCTGATGTTTGTAGAGGGGTGAGATTAGCATAGAACAATGGTCTAAGAGTAATTACACTACCCATATGAAATGCAACAATCAAGTATCACACCACACATTTTATTCAATACCATCACAAAGGTTCACACGGGGATACAAAATTCGATAATCCTAAACATCGGCCTAAACGTTTAACGATAGAATAAATTTGGTGGTCTAGTCTAAGTGTCCTCCTTAGAAAAGCATGGTGATGGGTCCTTCGGTGGAGCTTTCTTCATAGTCCTCGTCATTGCTGATCAAGGGGGCTACGTCACCTTCGGGGTGAAGGTTCTCGCCCATGTCCAGTTCCTCCTCCAGGTATGCAACTCGAGTCTTCAGCTTCTCGATCCTCTCCAGAAAGTCCTTCACCTCCAGTTCGTGCTCATAGTGGGCTTCCCGGGCTGCTTCTTCGACTTCGAGTCCGCGGAGCGACATTTGCTTGATCTTCCTGGCGTCCTTGATCACACGATGCTCCAGAGTCCCGCTGTGCTTCTCCAAGGTCTGGACATAAGACAGGAGAGCATCCTTGGTCTTGCTTGAGATGATTTCTCCATCTTCTCTTCTCCGGGAAACCATGAATAGGTCTGGTGAAATAGGGCAGCCTCTGTACACTTCCTTGATACGTCCGAGTGCACAATGGACCGCCATGTCCCTTCCGAGAATCCAGTTGGGTGCGATGAACTTGAAATCCACCGGCTCAGTGCGCGGCTCGAATGTCCTTCCGGGAACGTGCACCTCGATCCTGTAGTGTGAATCCTCCGGGTAAGACGAAGTCGGCTTCCCTGTGATAGTTGGCAGAGCAATCCTCAAGTCCTTGGTGATCTGTACCAGCTCCTTTCCGAAAGGCATAGTGGCGTCAGGCTGGCAAAACTCCATGAACTTAACGGGGATGAAGGTGGCCATCTAAAACATTGGAAAATCGGAGAGAAGTCAGAAATGATCAGAAGAGGAAATAGAGGATTTATAGATATAAGAAAATAGTTTTCTTCCTAAGGCTTTTCCATTCCTAGAGGTTACGTCCTACGGTCAGCATGTGCTCTGAATACCATTTCTGTAGCGACCCGACTCAAGACGAGTCAAGCCTCTGGTGTTTTCGTACCATCCCAAGATCATGCAGGTACACACTCAGTACATTAATGTATATATTCAAGAGTTCAATCACACAACTTTATTAATCGAAATCTCAAAATGAGTACTTTATTAGAATAAAGGATTACAATAAAGTGGCTGAAGGCCATCTCATGAGATATCTAACGAAGACTAGCGGAAGCATCAGGTAGACGAGTCCATCCGACTCCAGGGCATGTCGCTGAGCGTAGATCGTAGCCTCACTCCTGGTCGGAAAAGTACTCTGCAACATGATACGTTGCAGTTGTGTAGGCCACCATATGGAATATGCTGGCAAGTCATCAATAGAGGGGTAAAAATAATAATCAACTATCTCTACATGCATATTTGGCAGGTGGGGCTATAAGTTTTGCATAAAGCCAATTTTATCCTACAACAAGAGGGGCTGGAAGCAAAATATTACTACATTGTTTGTTGTTAACGAGATGGTTCCGCCAACCAATTCGCGTACCCGAGTTGTTGTTAACACCCACATCATTATTAAGTTGTGTCGAGAGTTCACGGGAATTTCAATGCCTTCGGCTCAAGTTGTCCATGACTGTGGACATGGCTAACCGATTAGGTTGGGCACTCTGCAGAGTTTTGCACACGTTCCCCACAAGATTTGATCGCCTCCGTGTATGTCCTCGCACTTCAGGGTGTTTGAAGACCGGATGATCAAAACATGGTCTTTCAACGGGTCCCTCTGAATCCCTGTCGGTGCCCACCCATTCCTACCGTTCTTCTACATCTGCTAGCACCGTCTATCCAGAGTCGCCGCATTGTCCAACCAAGCCAGAGCCCATAATGACTTGTGGCTGTGCAGGTAAGCCTTGGGTCTTGAAGCCTCCGTCCGTCTCTTCGAGCCTGGGTGAAGCTTTCCGCAGGATGTCATGGCCGTCTCCAGCATCCCGAGTCATCCACTGGTTTTCCAGGGAGCCGATCAACCGTCCTTCACCCAGAGTTGCATTGCGTCCGAGGTCTTGAAAATCTTGTCTTAACCGGTCTTGATTATTAAATCAACCTCGCATCACTCGTGTTATGCACTCAACCGAAATCCCATCTACTCAAGCATAGCAATATGAAATTTGTCGTCCCGGGGCCAAGTATCGGGGTTGTTGTGTGCCTACCACATGATACTACAACCTATGCTAAAATTTCCAAGTACCTAAGCAGCATGCAATTGGGCAAAGAAAGGTGAAACTACCATGCATCGAAAACATAGGAAATAGTATGATCAAAATGACTTGCCTTGATGATAGTTGTCTTGATCGAGCGCTTCTAAGTAACAAGCTTCGCACTCCGGGTGATCTACCGATTCAAACAATTACACACCATAAGCACTACAATCAAACAACAAGAAAAAATAACATCACAAGTAAAGAGTTGCTATGGCCTAAGTGAAAGAATTCACTACACGTCACTAAGGCAGAAACTTGTTTCTGTTAAAAACCCAAGTAAAAATATTTAATTTTTTTTGAAACTTCTACCAAAGTAAGATATAATCACTAGGAAGAAGTAGCAAAAAGAATCAACTCAAAATCATTTTTTGAACTCCTGGAATAGGCAAAACAAGGTTTAAACTAAATCTGATCTAATTCAAATTTTCAAATCTCAAACATAGACAAATTATATGTTTTTAAAAGCTACAGAAACATTGGGATCTACTGGAAAAATAATCAACCTCATTGGACTTCGGGATCAAAAACTATGCTCAAAACAAAATTGAAACTTTTCTGTTTTTGGAACTAAACAGAAAAATGAAAAGCAGATGCTAACGGACAGGGGTACACGTGGCGCTCACTGATTTGCTGCGGGGGTGGGAGCTGCGGGTATAAAGAGCAAACGGCCGAAACTTAAGAAAATCTACGGCTAAAACTAAGTGCGGCAGAAAACCGTTCGGGTTTTTTTTAACTAAAACCGAAGGGGTACCTACTTCTAATCTAGCGCGTACGTTTTTGATCTAAAAGTGGAGGAGGGGTGGGAAAACTCACCGTGGTGGAGATGAACTCCGGCAGTGCCTGAGGCGGAGACCGAAGGTGGTGGTGGTGGTGCGGCAGTTCCGGCGGTCGGCCGAGGTGGGGGAGACGTCCGGGCGGCAGAGGGGATCTCCGGCGTTCTGCTGGTGGCGTCGAGGAGGTGCGGCGTGGGGTATGGGCGAGCAGGGGAGCTCGGGGTTTCGGTGCTGGTGGCCAACTCCGGCGAGTGCAGCAGGGGGCTTGGGGCGGCGGGATGGCGTGGCGAGGTGGGGAACGGGGTGCGACGTGCGGAGTGAGTATTTATAGGCGGAGAGGGGCGCTCGGGAGGGAAGGGGCAGGGAGATCCGGGCGGATCCCGGCGAACTGGGAGAGACTCGGGCTCGGTCTCTGGTTAGGAAAGAGGAGGGGCGAGAGGAGGAAGGAGACCGAGGGGGGATTCGGTCGGCCAGGGGGGTCCCACGCGGCAGGGAGAGAGGAGCTGGGGGCCTCGGGGCGGTCGGCCGATCCGAAAGGATCTCGGATCCCGGCTAAGGTGGGATTCGGCCCACAGGTATAATGCGCCCAGGCGCTGTTTCTAAAAAAAAACTAACTTTCCTATTTAGCCTTTTTAATAAAATAGAAACTAAAAGGGAATAAAAGGAAACAAATAAAATAATTAATATGGGGTATTATATACCAAAAAAATCAGAAAAATATCCTCTACTCGATTAACATTTTTCCAAAGCAAAAATGAAAACTTTTAAAAAATGTTTTTTTTCAGAAAATCCCCTAAATGCTTTATTTTCTTTTTGCAAATATTTTCTCGATAAAACCTTGGCTTTCTTGGCTCCAAATATTTCAGAGATGCCTCACATTTTTGGATGGTCATTTTCCTCCGCTCTCTCTTGCGTGCAAGAGATTATTTCCCGGCATTTCTCGTGTGAAGAAAATAGAAATGCAAAAGCAAAAGTCGAAAGAATTCAAATGCAAACTTTATTTCAATCAATATGCATAGATGCTTAGCTACAATGTAAAACATTCCCAATTAGGAAAATTGGGATGTTACAAACCTACCCACCTTAAGATGAATCTCGCCCTCGAGATTCGGGTTGGCTAGAAAATAGGTGCGGGTGGTCTCGACGAAGATCTTCTTCTCGTTCCCAGGTGGCTTCTTCCTCGGTGTGGTGGCTCCACAACACCTTGCAGAACTTGATGATCTTGCTGCGGGTAACTCTGTTGGCAGTCTCGAGAATCCTGACGGGTTTCTCCTCATACGTCAGATCACTGTCAAGCTGTATGGCCTCTAGGGGCACTATATCTCTCAACGGAACATCAGCCATCTCAGCGTGGCATTTCTTCAACTGGGAAACATGGAAGACATCATGAACTCCGGACAATCCTTCTGGCAGTTCCAGTTTATATGCAACTTCACCTCTACGTTCAAGACTTTGTAGGGGCCAATGAATCGGGGTGCTAACTTTCCTTTCACACCAAATCTCTTGATTCCTCGGAGTGGAGACACCCGAAGATATGCTCGGTCTCCCACTTCGTATGTTACTTCCTTGCGTTTTCTGTCAGCATAACTTTTCTGCCTGGACTGAGCTATCTTGAGTCGGTCACGAATTAGCTTGACCTTCTCTTCAGAATCTCGGATAAGGTCGGGACCAAAAAGTTGTCGGTCTCCAACTCCATCCCACATCAACGGTGTTCTGCACCTCCTTCCGTATAGAGCTTCGAAAGGGGCCATCTTCAGACTGGTCTGGTAGCTGTTGTTGTATGAGAACTCGGCATAAGGCAGATTGTCATCCCAACTAGACCCATAGTCTAGTGCGCAAGCTCTCAACATGTCCTCCAAAATCTGATTGACTCTCTCGGTCTGTCCATCTGTTTGAGGGTGAAAAGCTGTACTGAACTCCAATCTCGTTCCCAAGGTTTGATGCAGTTGGTGCCAAAATTTTGATGTGAACCGAGTCCCTCTATCTGACACAATGCTCTTCGGTACTCCGTGCAGACATACGATCCTGGTCATATATATCTTGGCCAGCTTGGCACTCGTGTAAGTAGTCTTCACAGGAATGAAGTGAGCTACCTTGGTCAAACGATCGACCACAACCCAAATAGAATCATAGCCAGAACGGGTCCTGGGTAATCCTGTGATGAAGTCCATACCAAGCTTTTCCCATTTCCACTCAGGTATCGGCAGTGGTTGGAGCAAACCTACTAGCTTCTGATGCTCGGCTTTTACTCGCTGACAAACATCGCATATTGCTACGAACTCGGCAATGTCTTTCTTCATTCCTGTCCACCAGAAACTTTCTTTCAGATCCAGATACATCTTGGTGTTGCCGGGGTGTATCGAGTACGGGGAATCATGGGCCTCCTAAAGTATCAACTTCCTGAGTTCGGGATCATTGGGCACATAAATGCGATCCTCAAACCATAAAGTTCCGTGTTCATCCTCACGAAAACCTTTAGCCTTCCCGTCTTTCATTTTCTGCTTAATCTCAGCTATCTCCTTGTCTTATTTCTGTGCTTCGCGGATCTTTTCTGTCAAAGTGGACTGAATTTCTAGCGTGGCAACAAATCCTCTTGGAACTATTTCCAATTTGAGCTCTCGGAGGTCATCGGCTAACTCCTGGGGTAATCCTCCTGCTATGAGTGTGTTCACATAACTCTTGCGGCTCAACGCATCGGCTACAACATTTTCCTTGCCTGGGTGATAATGCTATCTCATGTCATAGTCCTTGATCAACTCTAGCCATCGCCTCTGTCTGAGGTTCAACTCCTTCTGCGTGAAGATATATTTCAGGCTCTTGTGATCAGTGTAAACATCACAACTATTTACGATCAGGAAATGTCTCCAGGTCTTGAGAGCGTGCACTACGGCTGCTAGTTCCAAGTCGTGCGTGGCATAATTCAACTCATGGGGTCTGAGCTGTCTGGATGCATAGGCTACAACTTTACCTTCTTGCATGAGCACTCCTCCGAGTCCTTGACGACAAGCGTCACAGTAAACCTGGAAATCCTTCCGAATGTTCGGCAATATCAGCACTGGGGCTGTAACCAGACATTTCTTCAACTCTTGAAAACTGGTTTCACATTCCTCAGTCCAAACATACTTGGACTCCTTCTTCAACAACTCTGTCATGGGCTTGGCGATCTTTGAGAAATTCTCAATGAACCTCCGGTAATATCCCGCAAGTCCGAGGAAACTGCGGATCTCCTTGACTGAAGTGGGTGCTACCCATTCGGTGACTGCTGCGACCTTGGCAGGGTCCACTGCTATTCCTTCTCCTGAGATGACGTGTCCGAGGAATCCGACTTCCTTCAACCAAAACTCACATTTGCTAAACTTTGCATATAGCTTATGCTCTCGAAGTTTCTCCAGAACTAGACGCAGATGTTCGTTGTGTTCCTCCTCGTTCTTGGAGAATATCAGTATGTCATCGATGAACACCACGACAAACTTGTCCAAGTATTCCATAAATACCTTGTTCATCAGATTCATAAAATATGCCGGAGCATTAGTCAGTCCAAATGACATGACCGTGTACTCATACAAGCCGTACCGAGTGGTGAAGGCTGTCTTGGGTATATCCTGTTCATGAATCTTCAACTGATGATACCCGGATCGAAGATCGATCTTTGAGAATATGCGGGCTCCAACTAACTGATCAAACAGATCATTGATCATTGGCAAGGGGTACTTGTTCTTGATGGTCACCTCGTTCAATGCACGATAATCGACAACCATTCTCAAGGACTTATCCTTCTTTTCAACCAAGAGCACTCGGGCTCCCCAAGGTGAAGAACTTGGGCGAATATACCCTTTGTCCAACAACTCCTTAATTTGCTTCTTGATTTCTACCAAGTCGTTTGCGGGCATCCGATAGGGTCTCTTGGATATCGGGGCTATTCCGGGTAATAGCTCAATCAAGAACTCAATCTCTCTATCAGGTGGCATGCCCGGCAATTCCTCCGGAAATACATCTGGGTACTCCTGTACAATCGGTGCTTCCTCCTGGTCTACTCCCGTGAGAGAGTTTACTCGTTTACTCCGTGTCGGGCGCTGAGACACGTACTTAATCCGCTTCTGCTCGGGGGTGGTGAGAAAAATAGACTTAAGGGCACAATCAATATTCCCTTCATACTTGGCCAACCAATCCATGCCTAGGATTACATCCAATCCCTGGGACTCTAATACGATGAGGTCGGTGGGAAAATTATGGTTCCCGATGTTGAGACTCAAAGCATGGCATCCTATCCCGGCTGTCATCATGTCTCCTGGGGAACTGTGCTTAATAGGCTGGCTGAGGGTTCTAGTTGGCAAACTATACTTTTCCACAACTACCCTTGATATGAATGAATGCGTTGCACCAGAATCAAAAAGTACCAATACTGGATGTGAATTTAGCAAAAACTTACCAACCACAGTATCGGGGTGATCATAGACCTCTTGAACATCAATGTGATTCACCTGAGCTCGAGGAAAAGGATTGGGCTTCTTTGCTGCAGAGTTGCCGTTGCCGTTTCCATTTCCCTGCTTGTTCTCGGGACATTCAGTGGCATAGTGTCCCGTCTTCTGACACTTGAAGCAGGTGATGTGATTCAGATCCTTCTGAGCTGGAGCTGAATGCTGCTGAGTGCCAGTACCGCCATTCTTGAAGTTGTTGTTGTTGCGGTGGTTCCCATTTCCTCCATGGTTGTGGCCTCCATGGCTGTGCACTGGGTGGTTATGCTCGAGTGTCCTCCAAACTTACCGGATCCAGTCCCGGTATTCCCTGAATAGGGGGTGTAGCGAGGCTTCTGCTGAGTGCCGGAGTTGAACTTTCCATTCCCATACTTCCGCTTATGGTTCTCCATCTGCTGATGTTTCCCCTCCAAGATGAGGGCCTTATCTACCAGCTCCTGGTAGTTGTTGAAGGTGGCTACAGTCAACTAAATGCTCAGCTCATCATTGAGTCCCTCCAAGAACTTTTCCTGCTTGGCCGCATCATCGGCCACATCTCCAGGTGCGTAACGGGCGAGCATGCTGAATTGATCGACATACTGAGCCACAGATCAATTCCCCTGGCGTAAGTTGCGAAACTCACGCTTCTTCAGACTCATTGCACCAGCTGAGACATGTGCGGTACGGAAGGCTTGCTTGAACTGCTCCCAAGTGACTCCAGCAATGGGGTATGTGGTGGTGTAGTTCTCCCACCATGCAGCTGCAGGGCCTTCAAGTTGATGCGTGGCAAAGCGCACCTTCTCAGCTTCAGTACAACCAGCAGTGATAAGTTCCCGCTCCATCTTGCGGAGCCAATCATCTGCCACAATGGGCTCAATGCTGCTGGAGAAAGTCGGAGGGTTCAACCTCAGGAAACGGGTGAGATTGTCGGCTTGGGGTGGATGATGGTTGTTGTTATTGTTCTGGTTCTGGATGATCATCTGCATCAGGGGTTCTGTTGCTGAATCAACTGGGTGAGTTCTGGCGGAAAGTTGGAGGTAGGGGAACGTCTCGGAGGCATCTGATGTTTGTAGAGGGGTGAGATTAGCATAGAACAATGGTCTAAGAGTAATTACACTACCCATATGAAATGCAACAATCAAGTATCACACCACACATTTTATTCAATACCATCACAAAGGTTCACACGGGGATACAAAATTCGATAATCCTAAACATCGGCCTAAACGTTTAACGATAGAATAAATTTGGTGGTCTAGTCTAAGTGTCCTCCTCAGAAAAGCATGGTGATGGGTCCTTCGGTGGAGCTTTCTTCATAGTCCTCGTCATTGCTGATCAAGGGGGCTACGTCACCTTCGGGGTGAAGGTTCTCGCCCATGTCCAGTTCCTCCTCCAGGTATGCAACTCGAGTCTTCAGCTTCTCGATCCTCTCCAGAAAGTCCTTCACCTCCAGTTCGTGCTCATAGTGGGCTTCCCGGGCTGCTTCTTCGACTTCGAGTCCGCGGAGCGACATTTGCTTGATCTTCCTGGCGTCCTTGATCACACGATGCTCCAGAGTCCCGTTGTGCTTCTCCAAGGTCTGGACATAAGACAGGAGAGCATCCTTGGTCTTGCTTGAGATGATTTCTCCATCTTCTCTTCTCCGGGAAACCGTGAATAGGTCTGGTGAAATAGGGCAGCCTCTGTACACTTCCTTGATACGTCCGAGTGCACAATGGACCGCCATGTCCCTTCTGAGAATCCAGTTGGGTGCGATGAACTTGAAATCCACCGGCTCAGTGCGCGGCTCGAATGTCCTTCCGGGAACGTGCACCTCGATCCTGTAGCGTGAATCCTCCGGGTAAGACGAAATCGGCTTCCCTGTGATAGTTGGCAGAGGAATCCTCAAGTCCTTGGTGATCTGTACCAGCTCCTTTCCGAAAGGCATAGTGGCGTCGGGCTGGCAAAACTCCGTGAACTTAATGGGGATGAAGGTGGCCATCTAAAACATTGGAAAATCGGAGAGAAGTCAGAAATGATCAGAAGAGGAAATAGAGGATTTATAGACATAAGAAAATAGTTTTCTTCGTAAGGCTTTTCCATTCCTAGAGGTTACGTCCTACGGTCAGCGTGTGCTCTGAATACCATTTCTGTAGCGACCCGACTCAAGACGACTCAAGCCTCTGGTGTTTCCATACCATCCCAAGATCATGCTGGTACACACTCAGTACATTAATGTATATATTCAAGAGTTCAATCACACAGCTTTATTAATCGAAATCTCAAAATGAGTACTTTATTACAATAAAGGATTACAATAAAGTGGCTGAAGGCCATCTCATGAGATATCTAACGAAGACTAGCGGAAGCATCAGGTAGACGAGTCCATCCGACTCCAGGGCATGTCGCTGAGCGTAGATCGTAGCCTCACTCCTGGTCGGAAAAGTACTCTACAACATGATACGTTGCAGCCGTGTAGGTCAGCATATGGAATATGCCGGCAAGTCATCAAAAGAGGGGTAAAAATAATAATCAACTATATCTACATGCATATTTGGCAGGTGGGGCTATAAGTTTTGCCTAAAGCCAATTTTATCCTACAACAAGAGGGGCTGGAAGCAAAATATTACTAGATTGTTTGTTATTAACGAGATGGTTCCGCCAACCAATTCTCGTACCCGAGTTGTTATTAACACCCACATCATTATTAAGTTGTGTCGAGAGTTCAGGGAATTTCAATGCCTTCGGCTCAAGTTGTCCATGACCGTGGACACGGCTAATCGATTAGGTTGGGCACTCTGTAGAGTTTTGCACATGTTCCCCACAAGATTTGATCGCCTCCGTGTATGTCCTCGCACTTCAGGGTGTTTTAAGACCGGATGATCAAAACATGGTCTTTCAACGGGTCCCTCTGAATCCCTGTCGGTGCCCATCCATTCCTACCCTTCTTCTACATCTGCTAGCACCGCCTGTCCAGAGTCGCCGCATTGTCCAACCAAGCCAGAGCCCATAATGACTTGTGGGTGTGCAGGTAAGCCTTGGGTCTTGAAGCCTCCGTCCGTCTCTTCGAGCCTGGGTGAAGCTTTCCGCAGGATGTCATGGCCGTCTCCAGCATCCCGGGTCATCCACTGGTTTCTCCAGGGAGCCGATCAACCGTCCTTCACCCAGAGTTGCATTGTGTCCGAGGTCTTTAAAATCTTGTCTTAACCGGTCTTGATTATTAAATCAACCTCGCATCACTCGTGTTATGCACTCAACCGAAATCCCGTCTACTCAAGCATAGCAATATGAAATTTGTCGTCCCGGGGCCAAGTATCGGGGTTGTTGTGTACCTACCACATGATACTACAACCTATGCTAAAACTTCCAAGTACCTAAGCAGCATGCAGTTGGGCAAAGAAAGGTGAAACTACCATGCATCGAAAACATAGGAAATAGTATGATCAAAATGACTTGCCTTGATGATAGTTGTCTTGATCGAACGCTTCTAAGTAACAAGCTTCGCACTCCGAGTGATCTACCGATTCAAACAAATACACACCATAAGCACTACAATCAAACAACAAGTAAAAATAACATCACAAGTAAAGAGTTGCTATGGCCTAAGTGAAAGAATTCACTACACGTCACTAAGGCAGAAACTTGTTTATGTTAAAAACCCATGTAAATATATTTAATTTTTTTGAAACTTCTACCACAGTAAGATATAATCACTAGCAAGCAGTAGCAAAAAGAATCAACTCAAAATCATTTTTTAAAATCCTGGAATAGGCAAAACAAGGTTTAAACTAAATCTGATCTAATTCAAATTTGAAAATCTCAAACATAGACAAATTATATGTTTTTAAAAACTACAGAAAAATTGGGATCTACTGGAAAAAGAATCAACCTCATTGGACTTCGAGATCAAAAACTATGCTCAAAACAAAATTGAAACTTTTCTGTTTTTGGAACTAAACAGAAAAATGAAAAGCAGATGCTAACGGACAGGGGTACACGTGGCGCTCACTGATTTGCTGCGGGGGTGTGTTCTGCGGGTATAAAGAGCAAACGGCCGAAACTTAAGCAAATCTACGGCTAAAACTAAGTGGGGCAGAAAACCGTTCGGGTTTTTTTAACTAAAACCGAAGGGGTACCTACTTCTAATCTAGCGCGTACGTTTTTGATCTAACGGTGGAGGAGGGGTGGGAAAACTCATCATGGTGGAGATGAACTCCGGCAGTGCCTGAGGTGGCGGCCGAAGGTGGTGGTGGTGGTGCGGCAGTTCCCGCGGTCGGCCGAGGTGGGGGAGACGTCCGGGCGGCGGAGGGGATCTCCGGCGTTCTGCTGGTGGCGTCGGGGAGGTGCAGCGTGGGGCGTCGGGCGAGCAGGGGAGCTCGGGGTTTCGGTGGTGGTGGCCAACTCCGGCGAGTGCAGCAGGGGGGCTTGGGGCGGCGGGACGGCGTGGCGAGGTGGGGAACGGGGTGCGGCGTGCAGAGGGAGTATTTATAGGGGCAGAGGGGCGCTCGGGAGGGAAGGGGCAGGGAGAGCCGGGCGGATCCCGGCGAACTGGGAGAGACTCGGGCTCGGTCTTTGGTTAGGAAAGAGGAGGGGCGAGAGGAGGAAGGAGACCTAGGGGGATTCGGTCGGCCAGGGGGGTCCCACGCGGCAGGGAGAGAGGAGCTGGGGGCCTCGGGGCGGTCGGCCGATCCGAAAGGATCTCGGATCCCGGCTAAGGTGGGATTTTGCCCACAGGTATAATGCGCCCAGGCGTTGTTTCTAAAAAAAACTAACTTTCCTATTTAGCCTTTTTAATAAAATAGAAACTAAAAGGGAATAAAAGGAAACAAATAAAATAATTAATATGGGGTATTATATACCAAAAAAATCAGAAAAATATCCTCTACTCGATTAACATTTTTCCAAAGCAAAAATAAAAACTTTTAAAAAATGTTTTTTTCAGAAAATCCCCTAAATGCTTTATTTTCCTTTTGCAAATATTTTCGCGATAAAACCTTGGCTTTCTTGGCTCCAAATATTTCAGAGATGCCTCACATTTTTGGAGGGTCATTTTCCTCCACTCTCTCTGCGTGCAAGAGATTATTTCCCAGCATTTCTCGTGTGAAGAAAATCTAAATGCAAAAGCAAAAGTCGAAAGAATTCAAATGCAAACTTTATTTCAATCAATATGCATAGATGCTTAGCTACAATGTAAAACATTCCCAATTAGGAAAATTGGGATGTTACATCTTCCTTCTTTTCATTTTTCCTATTTCTTCTCCTCTTGTTGGAGATAAATTATCTAATTATGTCTTTTTGGAGCTATATGGGCTAATTATTTCATTTTAGAGGAAAACAAGCTAAGTATATAATATTCATGAGCTAACCAAGGTTCTTATGCCATTTTCAGCTTATTATGTCATTTTGGAGCTAAATGGGCTAATTATGTCATTGTTGGGGGGAAAAGGTAAGGAGAATATGAAAGAGGAGAAGAAAGAGGAGGAGGATAAGAAGAAGAAGAAATCAAGAAGAAGGAGAAGGAGGAGAAGGAGGAGAAGGTCTTCCTTTCTCCTCCTTCTCCTTCTCCTCCTCCTCCTCCTTCTCCTTCTTCTTCTCTTCTTCTTCTTCTTCTTCCTTCTTTTCATTTTTCCTATTTATTCTCCTCTTCTCCTCTTGTTGGATCTAAATTAACTAATTATGTCTTTTTGGAGCTATATGGGCTAATTATGTCATGTTAGAGGAAAACAAGCTAAGAATATAATAGTCATGAGCTAACCAAGGTTTTTATGCCATTTTGAGCTTATTATGTCATTTTGAAGCTAAATGGGCTAATTATCTCATTGTTGGGGAAAATAAGGTAAGGAGAATAAGAAAAAGGAGAAGAAAGAGGAGGAGGAGAAGAAGAAGAAGAAATCAAGAAGAAAAAGAAGGGGGAGAAGGAGGAGAAGTGACCTTCTCCTCCTTCTCCTTCTTCTCCTCCTCCTCCTTCTCCTTCATCTCCTCCTCCTCCTTCTCCTTCTTCTTCTCTTCTTCTTCTTCTTCTTCCTTCTTTTCATTTTTCCTACTTCTTCTCCTCTTCTTGGAGCTAAATTATCTAATTATGTATTTCTGAAGCTATATGGGCTAATTATGTCATTTTAGAGGAAAACAAGCTAAGAATATAATATTCATGAGCTAACCAAGGTTTTTATGCCATTTTGAGCTTATTATGTCATTTTGGAGCTAAATGGGCTAATTATGTCATTGTTGGGGAAAATAAGGTAAGGAGAAAAGAAAGAGGAGAAGGAGGAGAAGAAGAATAAATCAATAAGAAGGAGAAGAAGAAGAAGGAGAAAGAGAAGGAGGAGTAGGAGAAGAAGGAGGACATGGCCTTCTCCTCCTTCTCCTACTCCTCCTTCTCCTTCTTCTTCTCTTCTTCTTCTTCTTCTTCCTTCTTTTCATTTTTCCTATTTCTTCTCCTCTTGATGGAGCTAAATTATCTAATTATGTCTGTTTGGAGCTAAATGGGCTAATTATGTCATTTTAGAGGAAAACAAGCTAAGAATATAATATTCATGAGCTAATCAAAGTTTTTATGCCATTTTGAGCTTACACTACTAGAAAAAAGGCTGTTAGTGGCGCACCTATTTTGGCTATTAATGGCGCACTACAGGTGCGCCACTATTATCATGCCACTACTAATAAATAGTAATGGCGCACGCCTGGTGCAGCCACAAGCACGGTGACGGCCTAAAACATCAAACAGGCCTCCAAAGCCAAAAGGATCAAAACCCTAAACCCGGAGGCCGAGCATATTCGGGGGCTAATCGCGCGGGGGGCGGCGGCGCTTGCCTTGGGGTGGCCGGAGGCGGCGGCAACGTGGACGAGGGAGCGGTCGTCCTCGTTGCGGAGGGAGAGAGCAGCGGCGAGATCGGTGGGGGCGAGGGAGGCGAAGACGCTGGCGGCCCCGGACTCCGCGGCAAGGAAGAGCTCCTTCTCCGACGGCTAATCCGGTGGCGTCCCCGATACGATCTAGTTCCAGCGAGAGGAGAGGTGGGGAGAAATGATGGGTTGTGGGGATAGTGAGGGGAGGGGAATGAATTGGTATAGTGGGGGAGGGTTAGCAATGGCGCACCATTTAGGGGTGCACCATAAGTAAAGTGATAGCAATGGCGCACCTTCTAGTGGTGCGCCATAAGTAAGGTGATAGCAATGACGCACCTTCTCCTGGTGCGCCAATACTAACTTTTTTTGGATTTTTAGTTCCATGTAATAATTTCGCCACCTATCTAGTATACTTTGTATTTAGTTCATCTATTTTCTTACTAAGAACTATGTACGACCAAGAACTATGTCCTTTTGGACATATTCTTCTATATATTTGTAGGTTTGGTCCACATTTGAATGTTGATCTCACCTTTTCATTTTCTCAAAATGAATACATTTTCAACATCTGGAATGGTTGAACCAAAAGGTCATAGCCCATGAGCTTAATGTGTGCTCGATAACTCGGCTACTTAAGCTCGCAACTCGCTTCTTAATGAAACGAGCTAATCACTCATTTCCACTTGTTTAGCCAACGGTTTACACCTAACCCATCCATAAAGCTCACGGAGAGAGACACTTACAAAAAAACATGTTATGAGGTGATATCACATTGTGCAAAGATTTAGAATTAGATGACATGGTTGAAATCAAGTGACATGAAATAACAGTCATCAAAGATTGAGCTTGCCACTGACACACACACACGCCCGACACGTCGTGATTCGATCTTAGCTATCTTTTCACAATGATCTTCTTGCCCTTCTTTCTCGCGGTTGAATAATTTAGCCCCGGAACCCCTTGAATTCTTCTCTTGAACGGACGTCCTTTAGGTAGGGTGGTTGCTACGGCGACAGAAATCCTTCTGTTGCCTCTTGAGCTTGCGTCGGTTTTTCTCTTGAAGAGGAAAGGCTGGTGCAGCACAGGAGCAGTAAGTATTTCCCTCAGTTTGAGAACCAAGGTATCAATCCAGTAGGAGAATCATACCAAGGCCAGAGTACCTGCACAAACACAAAAGAGCTTGCACCCAACGCTATAAAGGGGTTGTCAATCCCTTCAAGATTGATTGCAAGTGAGATCTGAAGGCGGAAAGTGCAACGAAGTAAAATTGTAAGGCTGAAAATATGGTGTGAAGTAGACCCGGGGGCCATAGTGTTCACTAGAGGCTTCTCTCAAAATAGCTAATAATACGGTGGGTGAACAAATTATTGTCGAGCAATTGATAAAACCGCGCAAAGTCGTGACGATATCTAAGGCAATGCTCATACATATAGGCATCACGTCCAAAACAAGTAGACCAATACTTTCTGCATCTACTACTATTACTCCACACATCGACCGCTATCCAGCATGCATCTAGTGTATTGATTTCATGACGAACAAAGTAACTCCTTAAGCAAGATGACATGATGTAGGGGGATAAACTCAAACCAATGATGAAAACCCCATCTTTTTACCCTTGATGGCAACAACACGATGCATGCCTCGCTGCCCCTTCTGTCACTGGGAGAGGCCTCGCACGGTATGAACCCAAAACCAAGCACTTCTCCCATTGCAAAAATCATAGATCAAGTTGGCCAAACAAAACCCACAACTCGAAGAGAATTACAAGGATATGAAAATCATGCATAAGAGAGATCAGAAGAAACTCAAATAAGATTCATAGATAATCTGATCATAAATCCACAATTCATCGGATCTGGACAAACACACCGCAATGGAAGATTACATCGGATAGATCTCCATGAAGATCATGGAGAACTTTGTATTGAATATCCAAGAGAGATAAGAAGCCATCTAGCTACTAGCTATGGACCCGAAGGTCTATGGAGAACTACGCATGCATCATCGGAGAGGTCATGGTGTTGATGAAGAAGCCCTCCATATACGAATCCCCCCTCCCGCAGGGTACCGGAACGTGTCCCAGATGGGATCTTGGGAGACAGAAGCTTGCGGCGGCGGAAAAGTATTTTCGTGGATCTCCTCGTCAGTTTTGGAATTTTTCTGAATTGATAGGCGGAAGAGGTAGGGCAGACGAGCCACAGGGGGCCCACCAGCCTGCTAGGCGCGGGCCCCCCTGGCTGCACCTGGGGGGCTTGTGGGGTCCCCTGCTGGCCCCTGCCTTGGTTCTTATGTGTGGTGCGTATCTTCAGTTCGGAAAAAATCTTTTCGGATGTTTTATTCCGTTTGGACACCGTTTAAAATCCTCCTCTGAAAAGGGTCAAAAACACGGAAAAAACAGGAACTGGCACTTGGCACTGAGTTAATAAGTTAGTCCCAAAAAAGATATAAAAGGCATACAAAACATCCAAAGTTTGACAAGATAATAGCATGGAACCATAAAAAATTATAGATACGTTGGAGACGTATCAAGCATCCCCAAGCTTAACTCCTGCTCATCCTCGAATAGGGAAGTGATAAAGACTGAATTTTTGATGTGGAATGCTACCTAGCATAGTTGTCCTTTGTAACTTCTTTCATGTGACATGAATGTTCAGATCCGTAAGATTCAAAACAATAGTTTGCTATTGACATGAAAACAATAATACTTCAAGCAAACTAGCAAGGTAATCATGAACTTTCAAAATAACAAGGCCAAAGAAAGTTATCCCTACAAAATCATATAGTCTGGCTATGCTCCATCATCCCCACACAACTAATTTAAATCATGCACAACCCCGGTATTGGCCAAGTAATTGTTTTCGCACTCTTACTTTCTCAAACCTTTTTCAACTATCACACAATACATGAGCGTGAGCCATGGATATAGCACTATAGGTGGAATAGAGTGTGGTGGTGGTTGTGAGACAAAAAGGAGGAGATGGCCACATTGACTCGGCGTATTAAAGGGCTATGGAGATGCCCATTAATAGATATCAATGTGAATGAGTAGGGATTGCCATACAAAGGATACACTAGAGCTATAAGTATGTGAAAGCTCAAAAGGAGAACTGGTGGGTGTGCATCCAACTTGCTTGCTCACGAAGACCTAGGGCAATTTGAGGAAGCCCATCCTTGGAATATACAAGCCAAGTTATATAATGAAAATTCCCACTAGCATATGGCACTAACAAAACAAGAGGCTCTCAATCATGAAGAACATGGTGCTACTATGAAGCACAAGTGTGGAAGAAGATAGTAGCATTGTCCCTTCTCTCTTTTTCTCTTTTTTTTATTTGGGATCTTTGGCCTCTTTTTTTCTCTCTTCTCTTTTTTTGGGGGATATTTGGCCTCCTTTTTTTCCTCACATGGGACAATGCTCTAATAATGATGACCATCACACTTTTATTTACTCACAGCTCAGAGCTTAGAACGATGATGACTCTATAAGGAATGCCTCCGGCAGTGTACTGGGATATGATCACGCAATGGCAATATGAGAGTGACAGCACAAGTTATGAGACGGAACGGTGGGAGTTGCATGGCAATATATCTCGGAATGGTTATGAAAATGCCATAGTAGGTAGGTATGGTGGTTGTTTTGAAGAAGGCATATGGTGGGTTTGTGCATCGGCAAAAATTGCGCGGTACTAGAGAGGCTAGCAATGGCGGAAGGTGAAAGTGCATCTATACCATGGACTCACATTAGTCATGAAGAACTCACATACTTGTTGCGGAAGTTTTTATTAGTAATCGAAACAAAGTGCTAAACGCATACTCCTAGGGGAAGGGTTGGTAGGTGTTAACCATCGCGCGATCCTGACCGCAACACAAAGGATGACAATCAATAGATCAATTATGCTCCGACTTCCTAACATAGCGGTTCACCATACGTGCATGTTAAGGGAATCACTAACTTCAACACAAGTATTTACAGATTCACAACACCCTACTAACATAACTCTTAATATTACCGAATCCACGTCTCAAAACTAATTGAGAGGAATCAAACTTCTCTTTCTACTCAATGCACATGAAGATGGAAGTTTTATTGTATCCTCTTTGGATACCTATCACCTTTGGGACTACTTTCATATCACAAGCCAACTACCAAGTTACGCACCTTCGTGCTCTAAAAGATCTAAGTGAAGCACATAGAGCAACAATTATCTAGCTCAAAAGATATAAGTGAAGCATGATGAGCATTCTAGTAAATTCACGATGAGTGCATGTCTCTCTCAAATGGTGTGCAGCAAGGATGATTGTGACACAACAAAAAGAAAAGACTCCTACAATACAAGACGCTCCAAGCAAAGCACATATCATGTGGTGAATAAAAATATAGCTCCAAGTAATGTTACCGATGGATTGAAGACGAAAGAGGGGATGCCTTCCTGGGGCATCCCCAAGCTTAGGCTTTTTGGTGTCCTTGAATTTGGCTTGGGATGCCTTGGGCATCCCCAAGCTTTAGATCTTTCCACTCTTTATCCCTTTGTTCATGAGAACATCACCCAAAACTTGAAAACTTCAGAACACAAAACTTAAACAGAAACTCGTGATATCATTAGCACAAGAAAACAAACTACCACCTCTTTAGGTACTGTAGCAATCTTGCTTTCTATTCATATTGGTGTTAGATTACTGTATTCTAACTTTTCCATGGCTAGTACGCCCTGATACTATCCATAGTTTCATCAAAACAAGCAACCAACTCAACAAAAACAGAATCTGTCAAAAACAGACCAGTCTGTAGCAATCTGTATGTTGCTGCCGAACCGAGCGATGGATCGAGGGACATGAACACACACGCACGCGAGAGAGAGAGACAGTTTTGCGTCTCCTGAATATCGCAGCTCTTTCCGTTCCTCTTACTGCTTCTGTTATTCTGTTACAACCGAAGACACCCTAGCTAGCTACCTCCCGGCGGGATCGCTGTGATCCGCGCAAGTCGCGCCATCCCACGACCACTTCACACCGCGACTGGTTCCTACCGGGAGAGAAACTAGGGAAGAAAGCAAAACGTGGTTCGGATGTGCGTGCAAGCACTCCTCCCACTACTACGTGCATGCGCAGGTCACATCTACCATGCACAAGTCTTATTCGAAACTAGCAAAAGAATGAACGACTTGAACCCAAGACAGTCGAGGGTCCAACTAGCTTAGCCTAACATTTCTCCCCCTTAAGCTGGTTGGTCTCTTGTGATCTCGCTGACACCCACCTTCTGCCTCATCTCCAAGAAGTTTACTCGCCCAAGGGCCTTGGTCAGAATGTCAGCTAGCTGCTGCTTGGTTCCAACATGATCAACCTCCACATGTCCCTCCTCGACACAGCCTCTGATGAAATGAAACTTCACGTCGATGTGCTTACTGCGATCATGGTAGACAGGGTTTTTCGCCAAGGCTATGGCGAACTGGTTGTCAATCAGTAGTCTGAACTTACCTGGATCTACTCCTTTCATTTTTTAGATCAGCCTGCAGAGCCAAAGGCCTTGGCATGTTGCTGCAGCGGCTGCTACATACTCAGCCTCGCACGAGCTAAGCGCTACCACTTTCTGTTTCTGAGAAATCCAGGTAATGGGGTTGGGGCCAAGGAAGAAGATGTGCCCCGACGTGCTCTTGCGATCACCAACATCTCCTGCATGGTCACTATCACTGTATCCCACAAGATCTCCACTCCCTCCACTCACATAGAGGCATCCATGGCTCAGTGTCCCTTGCACATACCTGAGGATTTGTTTAATAGCTGTCCAGTGTGTTGCAGTGGGTTTCTCCATGAATCTGCTAACAATTCCAACAACATGTGTAATATCTGGCCTTGAGTGTACTAGGTACCTTAGACTGCCGATTATGCTGCGGTAGAGGGATGGATCGACTGGTTTTGCATCGTCTTCCTTTCTCAGCTTCAGCCTGCACTCCATTGGGGTGTTGCTCCTGTTGCAGCCGGCCATTCCAGCTTGCTCGAGGATCTTTTCTGCGTCTCCCCGCTGACAGAGAGTGATCTCCCCTTTGTACTGTGTTACCTCGAACACCAAATAATAGCTTAGTAGGCCGAGGTCACTCATCTTGAAGAGCTTCTGCATCTGATCATTGAACTCGACGATGTGTGTGGGATCGGTTCCTGTGATGATCAAATCATCCACATACACTCCCACTAGAAGGTAGGATTGGGTATCGGTAGACCGCATGCTCCAAAGGGCTCCTTCTGAACCCAAGTTTGCAGAGAGTCTCGTCCAACTTTGCATACCAGGCTCTTGGTGCCTGACGTAGCCCGTACAGGGCCTTGGTCAGCTTCAGCACCTCTCCTTCCCTGTCGTCGACGACATACCCTGGCGGTTGCGCGACGTAGACCTCCTCCACTAGATCGCCGTTGAGAAAGGCGGAATTTACGTCCATGTGATGAACCTCCCAACCGGAGTGGGCGGCGAGGGCGAGGAAGAGCCGCACCGTCTCCATGCGTGCCACTGGCGCGAAAACCTCTTCAAAATCTACGCCTTCACGTTGTGCATATCCCTTGGCCACCAGCCTGGCTTTGTGCTTGACGATGTTTCCGTTGGGGTCGCGCTTCACCTTGTATACCCGTTTGAGACCGATCGGCTTGTGGCCGCGAGGGAGTGGGGAGAGATGCCAGGTGGAGTTCTCTGCTAGCGTCCATCTCCTCGTCCATGGCATTTTTCCAGGCTGCAGTGCTTAGCGCCTCACCGATGTCGGCAGGCTCCTATGCACTCAGGAGACAGAGCTCCATGGCCTCACGCACGACGTCGCCTTCTGTTTCGTCGAGGATGCAGGATAGGCGACGATAGCGTAGGTCACCCGCATCTGCATCATTCCGACTTCCATCCTGGCTAGGTGGCGACGCCCATCGGATTTGATGACCCACGTCGGGTGCGTCCGCCGGTGTTGCAGGTGGTGTCTCCAGATCAGAGGGCGCTCCCCCTGAGGCTGGAGCGCTGTGTGCGTGTCTTGTCGGGCTGGCTGGTGTTGGAGTCCTCATCCCTGTAGTTGCAGGTGTCTCTCCTCCTTGGAGTGGCGATGGAGGGGAGGAAGCGCCAGTATCCACCTCGTGGACTCCTTGTCTCGTGGTGTATACCATGGTGAATGTGACGGGGGAGGGCACCACTCCGGATGTCTCCAGAGCGCCCCTAGTCCATGGGCGTCCTTCTTCAAAGATGATGTCCCGTGTCACCTGCACCTTCATGGTGGCGGGACCGTATGTGCGATAGGCCTTTGAGCCCTCCTCATACCCCACAAAGATCATGGGTGTCGAGCGGTCGGAGAGCTTGGAGATGCCCGGCCCTGTCCTCTTGACGTGCACCGTGCACCCAAACGTGCACAGATGTTGCATGTTGGGTTTACGGCCGTGCCACACCTCATATGGGGTGACACCGTCTAGGCTTCTCGTCGGCGCGCGGTTCAGAAGATACACTGCCGTCTTCACTGCCTCAGCTCAGAAGAACGCCGGCACGCCCATGCTCTTGAGCATGCATCTTTCCATCTCGACAATCGTATGGTCTCGCCTCTCAACCACACCGTTTTGCTTGGGTGAGTAAGGAGCTGTTGTGTAGTGCTTGACCCCGCGATTCTCACAGTAGGACTTGAACTCGATGGAGTTGAACTCCCCCCGTGATCCGAGCGGAAAGCACGAAGCTTGCACCTGCCGTCCGCTTCGGCCATGATCTGCACCTTCTTAAAACGCTCGTGCGCCTCATCCTTGGACCATAGCAGCTCGATCCACATGTAGCGGCTGTAGTCGTCGACAATCAACAGGAAGTATTTGTTCCCTCCTGGTGTCGTCGGGGTGATCGGCCCGCATAGATTGGTGTGAACCAGCTCCAGAGCACGCCTGGCGCGGTATGCTGTGGCCTGAGGGAACGGAGCGCGGTGTTGTTTTCTGAGGGCACACCCGTCGGAGTAGTGTTCCACCCGGTCGATGACGGGCATCCCACGCACGAGCTGCTTGGTGGACATGGTACGGAGGGCGCGGAAGTGGAGGTGACCCATGCGTGCGTGCCACCGCCACGACGCGTCGTCGCCTTGCGCCATGAGGCATGCTGGGGCATCAATGGTGAGCACGTCGGTGTAGAGCCGGCTGCTCGAGCGCCTGACGCGGGCCAGCATGTGTATGGAAGGGTCTCTGATCGCCATGACCCCATCCTCTATGGCGATTATGTAGCCTGCCTCATCCAGCTGTCCTACCGACACGATGTTGCTGCGCAGCGCGGGGATGAAGAAGACGCCGGTGAGCGCTCGCTGATTCCCGCTGTTGCAGCGGAACACCACTGATCCACGCCCCTTGATTGAGACTAGTGATCCGTCTCCAAACTTGACCGTCCCATGCACAAACTCATCCAGGGACGCGAACGCGCGCCGATCCCCGGTCATATGGCTGCTCGCGCTAGTGTCGAAGAACCAGACACCGTCGGGGACGATCCGAGAACCACCTTTTCTTTGTTCAGATAGACCTCCTGTGTAGGGAGGGATTTGGGGGTGACGACGTCGGTGACCATGGCCATGAGCAGGCCCTGCTCGTGCTCATCACCGCCTTGAGCCAGGTTGGCATGCTCCTGCTACCCCTTTTTCTCCTGCTCGCGTAGCCATGTCCGGCACTCCTTTTTCCAGTGCCCCAGGATGTCGCGGTGGTGGCACTTCCCTTTCTTCTTCTTTCCGACGGATCCACCCGCCCCTTGGTTCCCCGGCGCGGGCTTGCCCCCGCCCGCACCCTTGGGTTTGGTGGGTGATTTGCCTTTGGTGCCGTTGTCGCCGCCCGTCGATGATCTGCCCCCTCCACCCGTCCTCTCGCGGGCCAGCCGCTCTCATGTGTGAGAAGTAGGCGGCCGCCAGGTTGGGAGCCTTCGTCGAGCTCGTAGTGATCTTCGCAAGCGGAGAGATGCCCTACGAGTTCCTCGACGGTCATGGTTTTCAGATCGATCAGGGACTCGATCACCATGGCCATCGGGCGGTAGCGGCGCGGCACCACGCGGAGGAATTTTTGCACCGCTTTGTGCTCGGAGACTGGGTCGCCGTACAGCTCTAGATCGGCGGCGAGGGCAGAGAGGCGTAGCCCGAAGTCTTCGACGGACTCCCCATCCTTAAAATGGAGATCCTCGAATTCTCGCCGCCGGACTTGCGCCTTGGCTTCTCGCGCCCGCTCGCTCCCCATCCGCATGGTGCGAATGGTATCCCATGCCATCTTGGCCGAGTCCTTGGCCGCCAGCACGCGCAGCATCTCCGGCGGAACGCCGGTAAGGATGATCTGCAGCGCGCGCCTGTCGTCGTTCTCGTCAGCGGTGTCAGTGACCACCGCAGACCAGACCCGCGCGACCTGCAGTTTTAGCTGCATTACCAGTGCCCACTCTTAGTAGTTTGTGCGTGTGAGCATCATGGATGCCCTCGCCTCCTCTCGCACCACGCGTTCCACGACGCGGTACTCGCTGCTGCCGCCGCTTGCACCGCTTAGACGCGCGAGCGGCGCCTTGGATGAGGACTGCACCCCGCTCTTTCTCTTCACCTCCGATTCGTCGCTGGACATGGCCGTGGCGGATCAAACACCGCTGTCGCAGGGATCGGACACCCCTAGCTCTGATGCCAATTGTTGCTGCCGAACCGAGCGATGGATCGAGGGAGATGAACACACACGCACGCGAGAGAGAGAGAGACAGTTTTGCGCCGCCTGAATATCGCAACTCTTTCTGTTCCTCTTACTTCTTCTATTATTCTGTTATAACCGAAGACACCCTAGCTAGCTACCTCCCGGCGGGATCGTTGTGATCTGCGCAAGTCGCGCCATCCCACGACCACTTCACACCGCGACTGGTTCCTACCGGGAGAGAAACTAGGGAAGAAAGCAAAACGTGGTTCGGACGTGCGTGCAAGCACTCCTCCCACTACTAGGTGCATGCGCAGGTCACATCTACCATGCAAAAGTCTTATTCGAAACAAGCAAAAGAAAGAACGACCTGAACCCAAGACAGTCGAGGGTCCAACTAGCTTAGCCTAACACTGTATACTTCGTATACTTCTGGTACCTCAAAAATTCTGAAAGATTACGACTACCTCGGCAAAAGTCATATCAACCAACAGCAAAAAGAATCAACTCAAAAGCTCTTTATGAATAAAAATGAAAAATAATCTCGTGAGCGAAAAGTTTCTGTCTTTTTCCAGCACGATCAAACAACCATCACCAAGACTAGTCATAAAGGTTTTGCTTGGCTCAAACACAAAAAGAAACACAAAAGACACAATCATAACAGAATTATGATGGTGTGGACGCAACAAAACAGAAAGAAAAAAATAAATTCATTGGGTTGCCTCCCAACAAGCGCTATTGTTTAACGCCCTTAGCTAGGCATAAGGTGATAGAATCACATATCGTCGTCTTTGGTGCTCAAATCATAAGTAGCCCTCATCATAGATTCATAAGGCAATCTTATTTTCTTTCTAGGAAAATGTTCCATGCCCTTCTTTAAAGGAAATTGAAATCTAATATTCCCTTCCTTCATATTGATGATAGCACCGATAGTCCTTAGGAAAGGTCTACCAAGAATGATAGGGCATGTAGGATTGCAGTGAATGTCAAGCACAATGAAATCCACGGGTACATAGTTCCTATTTGCAATAATAAGAACGTCATTGATCCTTCCCATGGGTTTCTTGACAGTAGAATCCGCAAGATGCAAATTAAGAGAACACTCCTCAATCTCATTAAAACCCAGAACATCACATAAAGACTTTGGAATCGCGGAAACACTAGTACCCAAATCACACAAAGCATTGCATTCATAGTTTTTGATTTTTATTTTTATAGTAAATTCCCACTCATCATGAAGCTTTCTAGGGATAGAAACTTCCAATTCAAGTTTCTCTTCAAGAGATTTTATCATAGCATCGACGATATGATCGGTAAAGGCCTTATTTTGGCTATAAGCGTGTGGAGAGTTTAGCATGGATTGCATCAAGGAAATGCATTCAATCAAGGAGCAACTATCATAATTTAATTCCTTGAAATCCAAAGTAGTAGTTTCATTACTACTCAAGGTTTTAATATCTTCTACTCCACTTTCAATGCTTTTAGCATCAAGATAGATGGACTCCGGATCATTGGGGCGTTTTTCAACCAAAGTGGATTCAAATCCAGCCCCACCATCATTAGGTTTGACACAAGAAAACAAAGATTCAATGGGAGTCACACCAAGCACTTTAAGATCTCCGTTATTCTTATCACGAGAACACGCCCTTTTAAGCCATTCATGTCTAGCACGAATTTGGGCGGTTCTTTCTTTGCTCTCACTCATGGAAACACGCATAGCTTTCAAAGTTTCATCCATATTGATCTTGGGAGGAGCACATCTAACTTTCAAAGCATCAATATCACTAGACATTCTATCAACGCTCCTAGCCAAATCATCAATTTTGAGTAGTTTTTCCTCTATGGACGCATTGAAAATCTTTTGCGAGTTGATAAACTCTTTGATATTACTCTCTAGATCAGAGGGTAATCTATTGTAATTTCCATGAGTATTGTTGTAGGAGTTGCCAAAGTTATTAGAGGGGTTACTAGGAAAAGGCCTAGGAACATAGTTTCCTCTAAAAGCATTGTTTTTGCCAAAATTATTCCTACCAACAAAATTAACGTCTAAGCTAGCGTTTCTACTCTCAATCAAGGAAGACAAGGGCATGTCATTAGTGTCTAAAGGAGCACTTCTACTAGCAACCAAATTCATTAACTCATCCATCTTAGCACTCAACGAGTTAATTTCTTCTATAGCGTGTACCTTCTTACTAGTAGGTGACCTTTCAGTGTGCCACTGAGAGTAGTTCGTCATGATATTGTCTAGAAGTTTTGTAGCTTCTCCTAACGTGATTTCCATGAACGTTCCACCTGAGGCGGAGTCCAAGATATTTCTAGAAGCGAAATTCAAGCCAGCATAAAAGATTTGTATAATCATCCAAAGACTCAAGCCATGAGCGGGACAATTTCAAATCATCAATTTCATTCTCTCCCAAGATTGTGCAACATGTTCATGATCAAGTTGCTTAAAATTCATAATATCATTACGGAGAGAAATAATCTTAGCCGGCGGAAAATACTTGGATATGTAAGCATCTTTGCACTTATTCCAAGAATCAATACTATTTTTGGGCAAAGACGAAAACCAAGTTTTTGCTCGATCTCGCAACGAGAAAGGAAAAAGCTTCAATTTAATCACATCATTATCCACATATTTCTTCTTTTGCATATCGCAAAGCTCAATGAAGGTATTAACATGGGATGCGGCATCTTCACTAGGAAGGCCGGAGAATTGCTCTTTCATAACAAGATTCAGCAAAGCAGCATTGATTTCGTATGATTTCGCACTAGTGGCGGGAGCAATCGGAGTACTAACAAAATCATTATTATTAGTATTCGAGAAGTCACAAAGTTTGGTGTTTTCAGTCATGGTGACTTCAGCAAGCAAGCAAGCACACAAGCGAACAGAAAGCAAGCGAGAGAAAAGGGCAAACGAAAAAGGCAAATATTTTTGTAAATTTTTGTTTTCAGAAGTGGGGGAGAGGAAAACGAGAGGCAAAAAAGTAAATGCAAGAGATGAGTTTGCGACACTTACTTGGATGAGTTCTTCACTTGATCCTCCCCGGCAACGGCGCCAGAAATTGGCACGTTGATGGGAGACTATTCTTGGCTTGATCCTCCCCGGCGCCAGAAATTCTTCTGCTACGGTGGATTGTTGCCTCTTGAGCTTGCGTCGGTTTTTCCCTTGAAGAGGAAAGGGTGGTGCAGCACAGGAGCAGTAAGTATTTCCCTCAGTTTGAGAACCAAGGTATCAATCCAGTAGGAGAACCGCGCCAAGTCCAGAGTACCTGCGCAAACACAAAAGAGCTTGCACCCAACGCTATAAAGGGGTTGTCAATCCCTTCTAGATTGATTGCAAAGTGAGATCTGAAGGCGGAAAGTGCAACGAAGTAAAATTGTAAGGCTGAAAATATGGTGTGAAGTAGACCCGGGGGCCATAGTGTTCACTAGAGGCTTCTCTCAAAATAGCAAATAATACGGTGGGTGAACAAATTACTGTCGAGCAATTGATAGAACCGCGCAAAGTCATGACGATATCTAAGGCAATGATCATACATATAGGCATCACGTCCGAAACAAGTAGACCCATACTTTCTGCATCTACTACTATTACTCCACACATCGACCGCTATCCAACATGCATCTAGTGTATTGAGTTCATGACGAACAGAGTAACGCCTTAAGCAAGATGACATGATGTAGAGGGATAAACTCAAACCAATGATGAAAACCCATCTTTTTACCCTTGATGGCAACAACACGATGCGTGCCTCGCTGCCCCTTCTGTCACTGGGAGAGGTCACCGCACGATATGAAACCAAAACCAAGCACTTATCCCATTGCAAAAATCATAGATCAAGTTGGCCAAACAAAACCCACAACTCAAAGAGAATTACAAGGAAATGAAATCATGCATAAGAGAGATCAGAAGAAACTCAAATAAGATTCATATATAATCTGATCATAAATCCACAATTCATCACATCTCGACAAACACACCGCAAAGGAAGATTACATCAGATAGATCTCCATGAAGATCATGGAGAACTTTGTATTGAAGATCCAAGAGAGAGAAGAAGCCATCTGGCTACTAGCTATGGACCCGAAGGTCTATGGAGAACTACTCACGCATCATCGGAGAGGTCATGGTGTTGATGAAGAAGCCCTCCGTATCTGAATCCCCCCTCCGGCAGGGCACCAGAACGTGCCCCGGATGGGATCTTGCGGAGACAGAAGCTTGCGGCGGCGGAAAAGTAATTTATTGGATCTCCTCGTCGGTTTTGGAATTTTTCTGAATTTATAGGCGGAAGAGGTAGGGCAGCCGAGCCACAGGGGGCCTGTTGGGTAACGTAGCATAAATTCAAAAAAATTCCTACGCATATTCAGATCTTCCTATGAGAGACCAGCAACGAGAGAGGGGTAAGAGCAACTTCATACCTTTGAAGATTGCTAAGCGGAAGCGTTACTAGAACGCGGTTGATGGAGTCGTACTCGTGGCGATTCAGATCGCGGTGTGATTCCGATCTAGTATTCGAGGTCATGTCTGTACATGCTAAGCTCGTCGAGTCAACCTAGGTGTTTCGCGTGTGTAAATCTGGCTTACACCCGTTGTATGCGAACGTTAGAATCTATCACACCCGATCATCACGTGGTGCTTCGAGACAACGAACCTTCGCAACGGTGCACACTTAGGGGAATACGTTCTCGAAATTTTAAGAGGGATCATCTTATTATGCTACCGTCGTTCTAAGCAATAAGATGAAAAACATGATAAACATCACAATGCAATCATATAGTGACATGATATGGCTGTTATCATCTTTGCCCTTTCGATCTCCATCTTTAGGCATCGCATGATCATCATCGTCGCCGGCGTGACACCATGATCTCCATCATCGTGTCTGTGTGAAGTCGTCACGCAAACTACTACTATCACTACTACTATAGCTAACCGTTAGCAATGAAGTAAAAGTAGTAAGGACATGCCGTTGCATCTCATACAATAAATTAAGACAACTCCTATGGCTCCTGCCGGTTGTCATACTCATCGACATGCAAGTCGTGAAACCTATTACAATGACATGATCATATCATACATCATACATGCAACATCACAACTTTGGCCATATCACATCACATGTCAAACCCTGCAAAAACAAGTTAGACGTCCTCTAATTGTTGTTGCAAGTTTTACATGGCTGATTTGGGTTTCTAGCAAGAACGCCTTCTTACCTACGTGAAAACCACAACTATGATATGCCAAATCTATTTACCCTTCATAAGGACCCTTTTCATCAAATCCAATCCGACTAGAGTAGGAGAGACACACACCCGTTAGCCACCTTTATGCACGGTGTGCATGTCTGTCGGTGGAACCAGTCTCACGTAAGCGTACGTGTAAAGTTGGTTCGGGCCACTTCATCCCACAATACCACCGGAAAAGAATAATACTAGTAGCGGCAAGCAAATTGACAAATCATCACCCACAACTTTCGTGTTCTACTCGTGCATAGAATCTACGCATAGAAAACCTGGCTCGGATGCCACTGTTGGGTAACGTAGCATAAATTCAAAGAAATTCCTACGCATATTCAGATCTTCCTATGGAGAGACCAGCAACGAGAGAGGGGTAAGAGCATCTTCATACCTTTCAAGATCGCTAAGAGGAAGCGTTACTAGAACGCGGTTGATGGAGTCGTACTCGCGGCGATTCAGATCGCGGTGTGATTCCGATCTAGTGCCGAATTATGGCACCTCCGCTTTCAACACACGTGCAGCCCGGTGACGTCTCCCGCACCTTGATCCAGAAAGGAGGAGGGAGAGGTTGGGGAAGAACTCCAGTAGCACGATGGTGTGGTGTCGATGGAGAGACGAGGTCTCCCGGCAGAGCTTCGCCAAGCACCGACAGAGAGGAGGAGAAAGAAGGGCAGGGCTGCGCCGAGGGAGAGGGACAAGTCTGTCTCCCAAGGGCCAAAACCCCTCTCTATTTATAGGAGGAGGGGGAGGGGGTGCGCCACCCCTAGGGTTCCCCCTAGGTGGTGCGGCAGCCACCAGATGGGAGGGGCGGCGGCCAGGGCAGGAAAAGGGGGGGGCTAGGTGGGCCTTGGGCCTCCCCTGCGCCTAGGGTTCCCCCCTTCCCCCTTCTCTGGTGCGCATGGGCTGGGTGGGGGCGCACCAACCAACCTAGGGGCTGGTTCCCTTCCCCACTTAGCCCATCTAGCCTCCCGGGGTCATTGCCCCCCTTCGGTTGTCCCCCGGGGCCACCTCCGGTGGTCCCGGTACGTTACAGGTGATGCCCGAAACACTTCCGGTGTCCGAAACTATCCGTCCTATATATCAATCTTTACCTCCGGACCATTCCGGAGCTCCTCGTGACATCCGGGGTCTCATCCGGGACTCCGAACAACTTTCTATAACCTAGTATAACAATTCCCTATAACCCTGGCGTCATCAAACCTTAAGTGTGTAGACCCTACGGGTTCGGGAGACACACAGACATGACCGAGACACCTCTCCGCCAATAACCATCAGCGGGGTCTGGATACCCATGGTGGCTCCCACTTGCTCCACGATGATCTCATCGGATGAACCACGATGTCAAGGATTGAATCAATCCCGTATACAATTCCCTTTGTCTGTCGGTATAGAACTTGCCCGAGATTTGATCGTCGGTATACCTATACCTTGTTCAATCTCGTTACCGGTAAGTCTCTTTACTCGTTCCGTAGCACGTCATCGTGTGAATAAATCCTTAGTCACATTGAGCTCATGATGATATTACTCCACTCTGGACATGGTCCTGGATGGAGTTGTAGCGGCGTTTGATGTGCTTCATCTTCCAGTGAAACCTGGGCTCCTTGGCTATGGCAATGGCCCCAGTGTTATCACAAAAGAGTGTCATTGGACCCGACACGCTTGGAACCACTCCAAGGTCGGTGATGAGCTCCTTCATCCAAATTCCTTCATGAGCCGCTTCTGAAGCAGCTATGTACTCCGCTTCACATGTAGATGCTGCCACGACTTCTTGCTTGCTGCTGCACCAGCTCACTGCCCCACCATTCAACACATATATGTATCTGGTCTGTGATGTAGATTCATCCGGATCTGTGTTGAAGCTAGCATCGACGTAACCCTTTACGACGAGCTCTTCGTCACCTCCATAAACGAGAAACATTTCCTTAGTCCTTTTCAGGTACTTAAGGATATTCTTGACCGTTGTCCAGTGTTCCTACCGGGATCTATTTGGTACCTCCCTACCAAACTTATGGCAAGGTTTATATCAGGTCTGGTACACAGCATGGCATACATAAGAGAGCCTACGGCTGAAGCGTAGGGGACAGAACTCATCTTCTCTCTATCTACTGCCGTGGTCGGCGACTGAGTCTTACTCAATATCATACCTTGCAAAACTGGCAAGAACCCTTTCTTTGAGTTTTCCATATTGAACTTCTTGAATATCTTGTCAAGGTATGTACTTTGGGAAAGACCTATGAGGCGTCTTGATCTATCTCTATAGATATTGATGCCTAATATGTATGCAGCTTCTCCAAGGTCCTTCATTGAAAAACTCTTGTTCAAATAGGCCTTTATGCTCTCCAACATCTCTATATTATTCCCCATCAATAATATGTCATCCACATACAGTATGAGGAAAGCTACAGACCTCCCACTCACTTTCTTGTACATACAGGCTTCTCCGTAAACCTGTATGAACCCAAACGCTTTAATCACCTCATTAAAGCGAATGTTCCAACTCCGAGATGCTTGCACCAGCCCATAGATGGAGCGTTGGAGCTTGCACACTTTGTTAGCACCCTTAGGGTCGAAAAAACCTTCTGGTTGCATCATATACAACTCTTCCTTAAGGTTCCCGTTAAGGAACGCTGTTTTGACGTCCATTTGCCAAATTTCATAATCATAAAAGGCGGCAATTGCTAACATGATTCGGACTGATTTTAGCTTCGCTACGGGAGAGAAAGTCTCCTCGTAGTCAACTCCTTGAATTTGTAAAAAACCCTTTGCGACAAGTCGAGCTTTATAAACAGTTACATTACCGTTTGCATCAGTCTTCTTCTTGAAGATCCATTTATTTTCTATGGCTCGCCGGTCATCGGGCAAGTCCACCAAAGTCCATACTTTGTTCTCATACATGGATCCTATCTTGGATTTCATAGCTTCAAGACATTTGTTGGAATCCGGGCCCGCCATCGCTTCTTCATAGTTCGAAGGTTCACGGTTGTCTAACAACATCATTTCCATCACAGGGTTGCCGTACCACTCTGGTGCGGAGCGTGCCCTTGTGGACCTTCGCGGTTCAGCAGTAACTTGATCTGAAGCTTCATGATCATCATCATTAACTTCCTCTTCAGTTGGTGTAGGCGCCACAGGAACAACTTCCCGCGATGTGCTACTATCCTGTTTGAGAGGGGGTGTAATTACCTCATTAAGTTCTACCTTCCTCCCACTTACTTCTTTCGAGAGAAACTCTTTCTCTAGAAAGGATCCGTTCTTGGCAACAAAGGTTTTACCTTCGGATCTAAGATAGAAGGTATACCCAATAGTTTCCTTAGGGTATCCTATGAATACGCATTTCTCCGCTCTGGGTTCGAGCTTTTCTGGTTGAAGTTTCTTCACATAAGCATCGTAGCCCCAAACTTTAAGAAACGACAACTTAGGTTTCTTGCCAAACCATAGTTCATACGGTGTCGTCTCAACGGATTTAGACGGTGCCCTATTTAAAGTGAATGTTGCAGTTTCTAATGTGTATCCCCAAAATGATAGCGGTAAGTTGGTACGAGACATCATAGATCGTACCATATCTAATAAAGTGTGATTACAACGTTCACACACTCCGTTGCGTTGCAGTGTGCCAGGCGGCGTCAGTTGTGAAATGATTCCACACTTCCTTAGGTGTGTGCCAAACTTGTGACTCAAATATTCTCCTCCACGATCAGATCGTAGACATTTAATTTTTCTGTCACGTTGATTCTCAACCTCACTCTGAAATTCCTTGAACTTTTCAAACGTCTCAGATTTGTTCTTCATTAAGTAGATATACCCATACCTACTCAAATCATCGGTGAGAGTGAGAACATAACGATAGCCACCGCGAGCTTCAACGTTCATTGGACCACACACATCAGTACGTATTATTTCCAATAAGTTGGTTGCTCTCTCCATTATTCCTGAGAATGGAGTCTTAGTCATCTTGCCCATGAGGCACGGTTCGCATGTGTCAAATGATTCAAAATCAAGAGACTCTAGTAGTCCATCAGTATGGAGCTTCTTCATGCGCTTAACGCCGATATGACCAAGGCGGCAGTGCCACAAGTATGTGGGACTATCATTACCAACTTTACATCTTTAGGTACTCACACTATGAATATGCGTAACATCACGATCAAGATTCATCAAGAATAAACCATTCACCAGCGGAGCATGACCATAAAACATATCACTCATATAAATAGAACAACCATTATTCTCTGACTTAAATGAATAGCCGTCTCGCATTAAGCAAGACCCTGATACAATATTCATGCTCAAAGCTGGTACTAAATAACAATTATTAAGGTTTAACACTAATCCTGATGGTAGATGTAGAGGTAGCGTGCCGACGGCGATCACATCGACCTTGGGACCATTCCCGACGCGCATCGTCACCTCGTCCTTGGCCAGTCTCCGCTTATTCCGCAGTTCCTGTTTTGAGTTGCAAATGTGAGCTACAGCATCGGTATCAAATACCCAAGAGCTACTACGAGCACTGGTAAGGTACACATCAATAACATGTATATCACATATACCTTTAACATTGACGGCCTTCTTGTCCGCTAAGTATTTGGGGCAGTTCCGCTTCCAGTGACCTTTTTCCTTGCAATAGAAGCACTCAGTCTCAGGCTTGGGTCCATTCTTTTTCTTCTTCACGGCATCTGGCTTATCGGGTGCGGCAACAGCTTTGCCGTCTTTCTTGAATTTCTTATTACCCTTGCCCTTCTTGAAACTAGTGGTCTTGTTGACCATCAACACTTGATGCTCTTTCTTGATTTCTACTTCCGCAGACTTGAGCATCAAGTACAACTCGGGAATGGTCTTCTCCATCCCTTGCAGGTTGTAGTTAAGCACAAAGCCTTTGTAGCTTGGTGGGAGAGACTGGAGGATTCTGTCAATTATAGCATCATCCGGAAGTTCGACTCCAAGTGAAGTCAGACAACCGTGTAACCTAGACATTTTGAGTATATGCTCACTGACAGAACTGTTCTCCTCCATCTTACAGCTAAAGAACTTGTCGGAGACTTCATATCTCTCGACACGGGCATGAGCTTGAAAAAATCGCTTCAGCTCTTGGGACATCTCATATGCACCGTGTTGCTCAAAACGCCTTTGGAGCCCCGTTTCTAAACTGTATAGCATGCCACACCTAACCAGAGAGTAGTCATCACTCCGCGTTTGCCAGACGTTCAGAATGTCCTGGGCTGCTGCGGGAGCAGGAGGGTCACCTAGCGGCGCATCAAGGACATAAGCCTTTTTAGCTGCTTCAAGGATGAGCTTCAAGTTGCGAACCCAGTCCGCATAGTTGCTACCATCATCTTTCAGCTTGTTTTTCTCTAGGAAGGCGTTGAAATTGAGGTTGACATTGGCCATCTACAATATTTATAAAGACAATTTTTAGACTAAGTTCATGACAATTAAGTTCATCTAATCAAATTAAGTATGAACTCCCACTTAAATCGACATCCCTCTAGTCATCTAAGTGGTACATGATCCATGTTGACTAACCCGTGTCCGATCATCACGTGAGACGGACTAGTCACCATGGTGAGCAACTTCATGCTGATCCTATTCAACCATACGACTCATGTTCGACCTTTTGGTCTCTTGTATTCGAGGTCATGTTTGTACATGCTAAGCTCGTCGAGTCAACCTAGGTGTTTCGCGTGTGTAAATCTGGCATACACCCGTTGTATGTGAACGTTAGAATCTATCACACCCGATCATCATGTGGTGCTTCGAGACAACGAACCTTCGCAACGGTGCACACTTAGGAGAATACATTCTCGAAATTTTAAGAGGGATCATCTTATTATGCTACCGTCGTTCTAAGCAATAAGATGAAAAACATGATAAACATCACAATGCAATCATATAGTGACATGATATGGACATTATCATCTTTGCCCTTTTGATCTCCATCCTCAGGCATCGCATGATAATCATCATCACCGGCGTGACACCATGATCTCCATCATCATGATCTCCATCATCGTGTCTCCGTGAAGTCGTCACGCCAACTACTACTATCACTACTATAGCTAACCATTAGCAATGAAGTAAAAGTAGTAAGCACATGGCGTTGCATCTCATACAATAAATTAAGACAACTCCTATGGCTCCTGCCGGTTGTCATACTCATCGGCATGCAAGTCGTGTAACCTATTACAATAACATGATCATCTCATATAGCATACATGCAACATCACAACTTTGGCCATATCACATCACATGTCAAACCCTGCAAAAACAAGTTAGACGTCCTCTAATTGTTGTTGCAAGTTTTACGTGGCTGATTTGGGTTTCTAGCAAGAACGCCTTCTTACCTACGTGACAGCCACAACGATGATATGCCAAAGCTATTTACCCTTCATAAGGACCCTTTTCATCAAATCCAATCCGACTAGAGTAGGAGAGACAGACACCCGCTAGCCACCTTTATGCACGGTGTGTATGTCTGTCGGTGGAACCAGTCTCACTTAAGCGTATGTGTAAAGTCGGTTCGGGCCGCTTCATCCCACAATACCGCCGGAAAAGAATAAGACTAGTAGCGGCAAGCAAATTGACAAATCATCGCCCACAACTTTTGTGTTCTACTCGTGCATAGAATCTACGCATAGAAAACTTGGCTCGGATGCCACTGTTGGGTAACGTAGCATAAATTCAAAAAAATTCCTACGCATATTCAGATCTTCCTATGGAGAGACCAGCAATGAGTGAGGGGTAAGAGCATCTTCATTCCTTTTAAGATCGCTAAGCGGAAGCGTTACTAGAACGCGGTTGATGAAGTCGTACTCGCGGCGATTCAGATCGCGGTGTGATTCCAATCTAGTGCCGAATTACGGCACCTCCGCGTTCAACACACGTGCAGCCCGGTGATCACTCCCGCACCTTGATCCAGCAAGGAGGAGGGAGAGGTTGGGGAAGAACTCCAGCAGCACGACGGCGTGGTATCGATGGAGACACGAGGTCTCCCGGCAGGGCTTCGCCAAGTACCGGCAGAGAGGAGGAGAAAGAAGGGCAAGGTTGCGTCGAGGGAGAGGGACAAGTCTGTCTCCCAAGGGCCAAAACCCCTCTCTATTTATAGGAGGAGGGGGAGGGGGTGCGCCACCCCTAGGGTTCCCCCTAGGTGGTGCGGCAGCCACGAGATGGGAGGGGGGCGGCGGCCAGGGCAGGAAAAGGGCGGGCGCTCTAGGTGGGCCTTGGGCCTCCCGTGCGCCTAGGGTTCCCCCCTTCCCCCTTCTCTGGTGCGCATGGGCTGGGTGGGGGCGCACCAGCCCACCTAGGGGCTGGTGCCCTTCCCCACTTAGCCCATCTAGCCTCCCGGGGTCGTTGCCCCCCTTCGGTGGACCCCCGGGGCCACCTCCGGTGGTCCCGGTACGTTACCGGTGATGCCCGAAACACTTCCGGTGTCCGAAACCATCCGTCCTATATATCAATCTTTACCTCCGGACCATTCGGGAGCTCCTCGTGACGTCCGGGATCTCATACGAGACTCCGAACAACTTACGATAATCTCGTATAACAATTCCCTATAACCCTAGCGTCATCAAACCTTAAGTGTGTAGACCCTACGGGTTCGGGAGACAGGCAGACATGACCGAGACACCTCTCCAGCCAATAACCATCAGCGGGTCTGGATACCCATGGTGGCTCCTACTTGCTCCACGATGATCTCATCGGATGAACCACGATGTCAAGGATTCAATCAATCCCGTATATAATTCCCTTTGTCTGTCGGTATAGAACTTGCCCGAGATTCGATCGTCGGTATACCTATACCTTGTTCAATCTCGTTACCGGTAAGTCTCTTTACTTGTTCCGTAGCACGTCATCGTGTGACTAACTCCTTAGTCACATTGAGCTCATGATGATGTTCTACCGAGTGGGCCCAGAGATACCTCTCCATCACACGGAGTGACAAATCCCGATCTCGATTCGTACCAACCCAACAGACACTTTCAGAGGTACCCGTAGTGCACCTTTATAGTCACCCAGTTACGTTGTGACGTTTGATACACCCAAAGCACTCCTACGGTATCCGGGAGTTTCACAATCTCACGGTCGAAGGAAAAGACACTTGACATTAGAAAAGCTTTAGCATACGAACAATACGATCTAGTGTTATGCTTAGGATTGGGTCTTGTCCATCACATCATTCTCCCAATGATGTGATCCCGTTATCAATGACATCTAATGCCCATGATCAGGAAACCATGATCATCTATTGACTAATGAGCTAGCCAACTAGAGGCTTGCTAGGTACACATTGTGATCTATTTATTCACACATGTATTACTGTTTCATGTTAATACAATTATAGCATGAACAATAGACTATTATCATGAACAAGGAAATATGATAATAACCATTTTATTATTACCTCTAGGGCATATTTCCAACAGGGCCCACAAGCCTACTAGGCGCGGGCCCCCTGGCCGCGCCTAGGGGGCTTGTGGGGTCCCCTGCTGGCCCCTGCCTTGGTTCTCAAGTCTGTCGCGTATCTTCTGTTCCCGAAAAAATCTTTTCGGAAGTTTTATTCAATTTGGACACCATTTAAAATCCTCCTCTGAAAAGGGTCAAAAACACGGAAAAAACAGGAACTGGCACTTGGCACTGAGTTAATAAGTTAGTCCCAAAAAAGATATAAAAGGCATACAAAACATCCAAAGTTTGACAAGATAATAGCATGGAACCATCAAAAATTATAAATACGTTGGAGACATATCAGTGGTCCTACTTCTTCTTGTGGTGTGTGCTACTTCATCGTTGTCGTCATCTTCCATCTTTGGGTCGACGTACTTGTCGAAGTCTTGTTCATTGGCGACTCCATCCATTCCGATGATGTTCCTTTTGCCTCTCCTCATGACAATATGACTCGGCTTTGACGGGTCGGTAATGAAGAAGCATTGGTCCACTTGGCAAGCCAGTACCCATGGCTCATTTTTCACGGTGACGTTTGCGCCCGCGGTCTTGGATTTGGTTTCATGTATAACCATGGAGGTGAAATACTGGTCTTCTTTTAGAACGCTCTTAGCCCATCTGACACGGAACATCGGAACCTTCTCTCCAGCGTAGCTCAGCTCCCAGATCTCCTCGATCCTTCCGTAGTATCTGTCCTTGTCGTTACCGGTGTAGGATTCCATCGTTACCCCGGAGTTCTGATAATTGCTCTTCATGTCCTTTTCCTCGGTGTAGAATGTGTAGCCGTTGATATCGTACGCCTCATAGGTCATCAGGTTGTGCTCGACGCCCTGTGACAAGGCGAATATGAGTTTTTCTTCCGCGGAAGAATCCTCATGTAAAGGGTACGACAGAAGCTTGTCCTTGAACCAACATGTGAAACATGAGTTGTGCTCTTTGATTATATCTCCATCCGTCCTCTGTTGGCCTCGGTCATTATACGTCTTCTCAATAAAGTTTTTGTGCTCTACCACCCAAGGATCGACCACGTCTATGTGTTGTAGCGTGACTAGGTTTGCTCTTTCTAAGTCGACATGCATTTCGCAGCGACCCTTGCGGTGACCCCATCGAGTGAGCCTGCCGAGGTGCGTGTTGACAGGCACACCAACGGGGTTCTCGATGCCTAGATAATTCGTGTAGAAGGATATGGACTCTTTGATCAGAAAGCCCTGGGTTATGCTTCCATCTGGGCGTGCCCTGTTGCGAACGATCCTTTGATGACACCATTCATCCTTTCGAACGACGTCATGCTGTGCAGGAACGTCGGCCCGAGTTGGATGATATCCTCCACGATATGGACCAGCAGATGCACCATAACGTCGAAGAATGCGGGCGGGAAGTACATCTCAAGCTCACATAGTATCACCACGATCTCTTCATGTAGCCTTCTGAGTTGCCTCACGCCAACCGACTTCCGAGAGATGACGTCGAAAAAGTTGCATAGGCCAAATAGCGTTTCACGGATGTGCGTGTCCATGATCCCACGGGTTGCAACTAGAAGTATCTGCGTCATCAGCACGTGACAGTCGTGAGACTTCATCCCGCTGAACTTCTGCTTCGCTGAGTCTAGGTATATGCTTATCTTCCCCGCGTAACCGTAAGGAAGTTTTACTCCTACGAGGCAGGTGAAAAACTGCTCGATCTCCTTCTCACTTAGAGTGAAGCACGCGGGAGGGCAGTCATATTCGATCTTCTTGGCCTTTTTGCCTTTGCGACGACTTTCCGTGTCCTTCGCCTCATCATCATCATCATCATCATTAGGGTGTTTTGCATGAAGCTCCTCCCTGATGCCCATTGATTGCAAGTATGCCCTTGCTTTCGGCCCATCTTTGGTCCTCTCTTGCATGTTGAGCAGGGTACCAATCAGACTCTCGCACACGTTCTTCGTGATATGCATGACATCAAGGCTGTGAGGCACACGGAGGATCTTCCAGTACGGCAAGTCCCAGAAAACACACCTCGTTTTCCATACCTTCAGCAGCGGCTCTGGCGCCTTTCGCTTCTTTCCCGGTGGTGGGCACTCTTTCCAATTTTTCAATAGCTCGTCTATTTCCTCGCTGCTCCTCGTACGTGGGGGTCTTCGGGGTTCGATTTCACCATCGAACAGATCCTTGCGTTTTCTCCATGCGTCATCGTTGCGAAGCCACCTTCGATGTCCCATGAACACGGTTTTCGAAGACCCGGGATCTCTATCTAGCTGGCGATGCGTTGTGTCACCCATGGACGTGACGCATGCACAAAATCCGTGGACCACCTGCCCCGCGACATATCCGTAACCGAGATAGTCATGCACGTCGTGAGCAGTGCGGCTCTCATAGGGAAATATTGTTTCGCTACGGCATCCCACGTATTGGCTGGCGTTTTCCACAGCGTGTCTAGCTCCTCTTTCAGCAGCCCCAGATACAGATTGATGTCGTTCCCTAGTGGTTTCGGCCCTTCAATTAGCATACTCATGTGAATGTACTTCCTCTTGATGCACATCCAGGGGGGCAGGTTCTACATCCACACAAACACAGGCCAGGTGCTATTTGTGCTTCTCTGGCTGCCAAACGGATTGACTCCATCGGTGCTCGTGCCCAGCATGATGTTCCTTGGATCCTCCCCAAATTCTGGGTGTTCGAAGTTTAACGCTTGCCACTGGCTCGCATCCTTAGGGTGACTCAACATCTTGTCTTTTTTATTTATCTCTGGATCATTTCCGTCATCTTCTCGCTTCTTCTCCTCCCTATCCGTGTGCCAACGCAAGAGCTCTGCTTGCTTAGGGTCCGCGAAATACCATTGCACATGAGGAGTGATCGGAAAGTACCACACCACTTTTCGAGGAGCTTTCTTTCTCTTCTTGTATCGAGTGACGCCGCACATCGGATATATGATAGACTCCGTGTGCTCGTCCCGATAAATGATGCAATCGTTCATGCACACATGGTATTTCACGTGCGGTAAATCTAGAGGACACACAATTTTCTTTGCCTCCTCAAAACTGGTCGGGCACTTGTTCCCCATGGGAAGACGTTCGTGCCAGAATGACATGTTCTCGTCGAAGCATGTGTCGGTCATTTTGTGTTTTACCTTCATCTCCAGAGCCATGAGCGTTACTTTCAGGCGGGTATCCTCAGGCATGCATCCTTCATACAATGGAGTAACCTCGTCTATCTCTAGTTGATCCAGCTTGGCTTTCTCTTGGGCGGCAGCTCTTGCGTTACCCGTCTTCTTGAGAAGCAGCTCTTGAATATGAGGGTCCTGCACCCAGCCCATCGATGGTCCATCATCGTGTGCTCCGGCATCTTCATCTTCATGATCATGCCCTTCGTCTTGATCTTCCTCATCATCATGTCCGGCATCTTCTACATGATGACTGTGTCCTGCATCTACTTCGTGATCATGTCCTAGAGATTCTTCGTCTTCTCTCCCGCCCACGCCGCTATTGTCTTGCTGCCCTTCCTTATTTCTTGCCTGGCCCCCATGGACGACTTCATAATCATCTTCATCACCTTGCAACCGATAGCCATCCATGAAACCACGCACGAGCAGGTGGTCCTGCACCTGTCTGGAATCCGGGTCCATAAGGCTCTTCAGCTTGCATCTTCGACACGGACATCTTATCTCCGTCTCGTTCTTTTGAAGCATCTTGGCCTTCGCGAAGCTCAAAAACCTATTCACGATGCCTTCGGTCATCGTGCGGACCATGGTCGCCTGCGGGGTAGAGCAAAACGATATTTTAGAACCAAAAAAAATTGGCATGACTTTGCCTAAAAATAGGACCAAAAAGAATGCATAGTGCCAAATTCTCGCCGAAACGTAAATGAATCAACATTCCGGCAAAATATTGGCAACTATCGCATTTCAAATACCGGTACCTGCAAACACGAACATATGCAACACCACAAACATACGTAGATCTAGGCCATAAAAAGTGTGTACACGTTGGAGGGAGGAAAAAGTAGATCTAGAACATAAAGAAAGTTGCCCCTTACTTACCTATCAAAAAAAGGAAATTTAACCACTTAATTTGGGTGAATCTATGGTGCAAATGAGGTGAGGAGGAGGAGGCATCCGAGACCAACAAGGTTGGTAGAGGTGGAGAGAATGAAGTGGGGGGAAAGTGAGTGTGAAGTGGCTGTCAAAAATATCTAGCTGCTCTCAGGTTAACAATGGCGCACCTCCAAATAATGCGGCATTAGTAACCAGGGTTACTAATGGCGCACCTGGTAAGAATACGCCATTACTAGTTTTGAAAAAAAACTGAAAAAAAAATTGTTAGTAGTGGCGCACCATGGATGTGGTGCGCCATTACTAGTTAAAGCTAGTAATGGTGCACTTTCCCCTGGTGCGCCACTGCTAAGTCTAGGAAGGGTGTGGGGCCAGGAAAAAACTAGTAATGGCTCACCACACACCAGGTGCACCATTAGTAATGGACAATAATGGTGCACCTATATCTGGTGCGCCACTGCTATATAGCAGTGGCGTACCACATACATGGTGCGCCATTAATGTCCATATTAGCTATAGCCGTTTTTCTAGTAGTGTTATTATGTCATTTTGGAGCTAAATGGGCCAATTATCTCATTGTTGGGGAAAATAAGGTAAGTAGAATAAGAAAGAGGAGAAGAAAGAGGAGGAGGAAAAGAAGAAGAAGAAATCAAGAAGAAGGAGAAGAAGAAGGAGGAGGAGAAGGAGGAGAAGGTCTCCTTCTTCTCCTCCTCCTCCTTCTCCTTCATCTCCTCCTCCTCCTTCTCCTTCTTCTTATCTTCTTCTTCTTCTTCCTTCTTTTCATTTTTCCTATTTCTTCTCCTCTTCTCCTCTTCTTGGAGCTAAATTATCTAATTATGTCAAAAATGAACTAGAGAAAACTTACTGTCATGGTCATCAAGGAGGAGAAACACCAGGGATGCTCGCGGCGGTTTTGTTTGGAGACGGTTGCCGTGGAGAAGGGTCGTGCGATGCCGCTTGAGTTATTCTGCAGAAAAGATATTTTGCAATGTCTTAGTTAGCATGATGACACTCAATTGTTAATACTAGTTTATAATGACCATTGAAATGAAACTCACCGTGCCAATCGCAGAGAAGACGGGCATCGGCGGAGGGACTTGACCGTTCTTCTCGCACAGACTCTGAAGAGTCGGTCATACTAGTTAGTAATGAAACAGACATTACACACATGATTTGGCTAATGTGAAAAAAAACTTACCACAAAAAGCTCGTACAGAGCCCGTTGACCCGCGTCATTCCGGGCCCTCTCCTCCTCAATCAATCGTGTCGTGGTCTGATCCCTCTCCTCAAGAGCAGCCTGAAGAGCAGCCTGGCTTGCCAATCTCTCTTTCTCAAGAGCAGCCTGGTTTTCCGCTCTCTCTTTCCGCAGAGAATCCTACAACACCATTCCTCGTTACCACAGTAATGATCGATGGTCACACACAAAATGAAATGGATGAAAGTTTTCTGAGTCCGTACAACTAAGCTCGATGGCAAGATCGACTGGCCGTGGACGAGGCGTTATCTCAGGACAGGAGCTCGACTGGCGCGCCTTGATCTCCGGGAGAGTGAGTGGACATAGTATTATCCCATCTCCAATGGCTACCAAGCCATGGGGCCTCCCGCCACCAGATATCATCACCAGCTTTGGATCCAAAGGTTCCTGGCGTTGGTTAAAGTCCTCCCCTTTCCTAGCCTTCCCCGTGTCCTTGTATGTCACGAGCTTGTGGTGGGATGATATGTTGGTGAAGTTATTTGGATCATCCAGGTCAGACTCAGAGAATGCCTTCGCCTTCTTGTAGGAGGCACTATGGGCCATGCCATAAAGGTCGTACAAGTGTGGCATCTCTGTCTTATTGTGATGCGCCTAAAAGAGAGGAACAAAGTATTAGTAAGGGGCTCAAGCTAGCATGAAGAATGAATTGCATGAATCATGAAGCAAACGATTTGGCTACGCCGATCCTTCGCATTGTCGTGGACGGCTCGCCAGTTCCCTGTGCACCACTCATCCACTAACGCCTCCCAACAATCCATCTTATCCGCACACCATATCGGGGGCACCTATAAGTTATTAGAAAGAATTTTGAGCTCTACACCTATGAATCAAATCAAGAAAACTACGTAGAAGGCCTTAGGAATAGGTAATTACCTTCATGTACTGCTCCTTCTTCAGATACTTTCCACGACACTCCTTCTTCTGCTTCTTAATACCACACGTGGCGTAGTAGTCTCGAATAGCCTGCGGCCGAGCCTCGTGGCATAAGTTCTGTAATAACCGCCTACACTCGGCCTCGAGAACCTTGGCTGCCTCCTCCTCATATCCCTCCTCACACCTATAGAAGGTCTGCAATCAAACGAGACAACGCCGATTAGTACAATAATTAGCTATATTGTTAATTTTAGATTGTGTAAAAGGATAATTTACCCAAAAGCTCTTGATAACCATCTCGGCCCTCGTGTGGCACAAGACACCATCTATAATTTCCTCTGATGGGGCATGCGCAGCCTGGTAGTGCTCCTAGGAAAATCCTAGTGTAGGAACCTGACCCTCACCTCGCAACGTTACAAACCCCGGAAAATTTGTCCGGCAAAGCACACCAAGGACGTTGTTCGGCTTGCGGACTCCACGAGGGTGTGCCCATCCCCTGTAGTATGATAACGTCAATGCATTAGATATTTGAAGAAACTTGAAGGCAAAAGCTAAAAAAAGAGTAAATGTACTTACCTATCCCCTTCAGGCTTAATCACCGGCCTCTGCTCGCGGGTAGCCGACACGACCGGGAGACGTATTGTTTTGTTTTCTAGCAGCATCGTATGTCTTGACCACATTATCTCAAGCTTCTTCCAATTCATCCTTAAGCGGTTGCAGGTACACATTCATATTCTTCCCCGGATAATTGGGCCCTAGAATTATCAATGTCAGAAATATGTTCTTTCTTTGCATAATCTGCCCAGGGGGGGAGACTGAGTGGAATGAAAAATACACGCCAACAACTGTATTGGGTTGCCATCATGCCGAAGGGATTAAAACCATCCATGGCGACGCAGACTCGAGGATTCCTTGGATCTGCCGCTTTATCCTGATGCAATCCATCGAAATGTTTCCACGCTTCCCCCATCCGATGTGTGTACCGCCATCTTATTCCCATCCGCATCTAGTTCGGTTCTTTTGCCCAATTTGTGCCATGTCATCTGTCTGGATGTCTCTTCGACCATGAAAAGAAGTTGAAGCCTTGGTACGATTGGCATATACTGAAGAACACTAACTGCGATTTTGGTCTACCTCTTCTCATCCATACCGTTGTCTACCACAAGATACCTACAAGACTCGCAATTGGGACAATAGTCCAAGTGTGCATACTCCTTCCTAAATAAGACACATCCTTTCTCACATGCATCTATCTTCTCATAGGGCATCTTAAGTACACGAAGTATTTTGTCCAACTAGTACAGGTTTGCAGGCATGACATGGCCTTTGGGTAGGAAGCGTCCAAATAGTGTCATCATCGTGTCGTAGCATTCTCTTCCCAAGTTGAACTGAGCCTTCAGAGCCATTACTTGTGCAATTGCATCCAGCTGACAAAGCTCAGTGTGCTCATGGAGAGGACGTTTTGAAGACTCCAACATTTCATAGAAGGCCTTTGCAGATTCCTCCATCTCATCTTCCGAATCCCGAGCATCATCAAAGTCTTGCACCATGTCTTCAATCCCGGTACCATGCTCGTCGGTGCGATGACGGACCACCTCAGCTCTGGTGCATTGTATAGACTCACCATGAAATGTCCACACCGTATAATTAGGCTTAAAACCCCTCCTCTGCAAGTGTTTAATCATTACAGCCTATGTCGTCTTTTTATAGTTGTCGCATCCAGGACAGGGGCAATAGTTTCTTTCCTGGCCATTTGCAAATGCGGCTTTCACAAATTCCTTGGTTTTTAGAAACCATTCTTTCGTCACCTCTTTCTGACTAGGATGATCGGTATACATCCACACACGATCACTCATCTTTCCTAGTTACTAAAGACACAAGAAATATATTTATACATAATTTAGCATATATATTCATCAGTTAATCAAGTCCGCCATTTTTATTACGTCCATGCAACCTACACGATAATAGGTAAAGATAGGTGATGACCCACAAGTATAGGGGATCTATCGTAGTCCTTTCGATAAGTAAGAGTGTCGAACCCAATGAGGAGCACAAGGAACTGACAAGTGGTTTTCAGCAAGGTAATCTCTGCAAGCACTGAAATTATCGATAACAAGTAGTTGTGTGACAAGATGATTCGCAACAAGTAGCAAGTAACAAAAGTAACAACGGTGCAGCAAAGTGGCCCAATCCATTTTGTAGCAAGGGACAAGCCTGGACAAAGTCTTATAGGAGGTAAAGCGCTCCCGAGGACACATGGGAAATTCTGTCAAGCTAGTTTTCATCATGTTCATATGATTCGCGTTCGCTACTTTGATAGTTTGATATGTGGGTGGACCGGCACTTGGGTACTGCCCTTACTTGGACAAGCATCCCACTTATGATTAACCCCTCTCGCAAGCATCCGCAACTACGAAAGAAGAATTAAGACAAAGTATAACCATAGCATTAAACTAGTGGATCCAAATCAGCCCCTTACGAAGCAAAGCATAAACTAGGGTTAAAGCTTCTGTCACTCTAGCAACCCATCATCTACTTACTACTTCCCAATGCCTTCCTCTAGGCCCAAATAATGGTGAAGTGTTATGTAGTCGACGTTCACATAACACCACTAGAGGAGAGACAACATACAACACATCAAAATATCGAATGAATACCAAATTCACGTGACTACTTATAGCATGACTTATCCCATGTCCTCAGGAACAAAAGTAACTACTCACAAAGCATAATCATATTCATGACCAGAGAGGTAATGACTAGCATGAAAGATCTGAACATATAATCTTCCACCAAGTAATCCAACTAGCATCAACTACAAAGAGTAATTAACACTACTAGCAACCTTACAAGTACCAATCGGAGTCGCGAGACGGAGATTGGTTACAAGAGATGAACTAGGGTTTGGAGATGAGATGGTGTTGATGAAGATGTTGATGGTGATGAGTCCCCTCCGATGAGAGGAGTGTTGGTGATGACGATGGCGACGATTTCCCCCTCTGGGAGGGAAGTTTCCCCGACAGGACGACCCTGCCGGAGCTCTAGATTGGTTCTGCTCAAGTTCCACCTTGTGGCGGTGGCGATTCCTCCCAAAAGCCTCCTCTTGATTTTTTCTGGAACAAAACCCTTCTTGTAGCAAAAGAGGGGGGCCAGAGGGCCACCAGGGTACCCACAAGCCCCCTAGGCGCGACCAGGGGGGCCGCGCCTAGCAGGCTTGTGGCATCCTGCTGGCTCCTCTCTGGTACTTCTTCGGCCCAGTATTTTTTATAAATTCCAAAATAAATCCTCGTTGATTTTCACGGATTTTGGAGTTGCGCAGAATAGGTATCTCAAACTTGCTCCTTTTTCAGGCCAGAATTGCAGCTGCCGGCATTCTCCCTCTTCATGTAAACCTTGCAAAATAAGAGAGAAGAGGCATAAGTATTGTACCGTGAAGTGTACTAACAGCCCATAAAGCGATAAATATCAACATGAAAGCATGATGCAAAATGGACGTATCAACTCCCCCAAGCTTAGACCTCGCTTGTCCTCAAGCGAAAGTCGAGATCAATAAATATGCCCACATGTTTAGAGAGAGAGAGGTGTCGACAAAACAAGATACAGACATGCAGGCATCATGATCATATTCAGAACAACAATATAATCATATCATCTCTTATGCTAAAGTGATAATTCCTTCACAAAGTAAAGTATGGATCAACAACCTAACCGAGAATTAACAACCAATAGCCTTTAGTCACTGAAGCAATTGCAAATTATAATAACATCAGAAAGAGTCAAGTAAGAGCTTGTGAAGCAAATCCACATACTCAATCATCCTTTTGTCTTCTACAATTGCTACAACTCATGTGGTACTCATGAGATCAAAGTTTCAGTCGGACAAGAGAAAGACAGGGGCTTATAGTTTCGCCTCCCAACCATTTACCTAAAGGGTAATGTCAACAATAATAATTCATGAATACTTACCTCCAAGTTGACATATGAATATAGATCTTTCCCTAGAATATGACGTTAGCCAAGAAAAAGGCGAAATAAGGAATTGTGTAGATCACCATGAATCTTTCAAGGGAAAAAAGTAAAGGTACAAGATAGGCCCTTCGCAGAGGGAAGCAGAGGTTGTCATGCGCTTTTGAGGTTTGGATGTGTGACCTCTTAGTGTGGAGGAACGTCACTTTATATTGCCTCCTGTGATAAAGAACTTTATTATGCAGTCTGTCGCTTTTATGTCTTCCTCATCACAGGTTCGTACAAAGCTTATTTTCCCCACACTAATAGATCATACATATTAGGGAGCAATTTTTATTGCTTGCACCGATGACAACTTACTTGAGGGATCTTATTCAATCCATAGGTAGGTATGGTGGACTGTCATGGCAAAATTGGGTTGAAGGTTTAAGGATGCACAAGTAGTATCTCTACTTGGTGCGTGAGTTTTGGCTAATATGAGGTGGAAGCAATCGTCACATGCTAAGGGATCTCTAGTCATATAACATTGTTCGGAACCAAGCAAACACAATTCATTATGTTGTCTTCCTTGTCCAACATCTACTTCTAAACATGTAATAGTTTAGTGAGTGTTCACAATCATAGATGGTGTCAAAGATAGTATATTTATATGTGAACCTCTCCTTCTTTATCACTTCCTATTAATTGCAACAATGACCAAGGTCTATGTTTGTCCACCCTCAACAAGTTTCAATCATCATTCTTTTTATATGTGAAGCCATCACTTCCCATAAGATCATTACATGATCTTTTATGCTTTTGTTCTTTTCTCATTCTCTTGATCATGGCATGAGGCAAGGCCCTTAACTAAGACACTCTTTATTATATGGCTCACGAGCTCGAATACATCGGGGGTGACACAATGCAAAACTCAAGCCTAAAACACTAAGAACTTTATTCTACTAGAGAAAGATAAAACCAAAAAGGACGAACTAAGAAAAAGGTAAAGGCAAAAGATGTGATGGTGATACGATACCGGGGAAACTCCCCCAAGCTTGGCACAAGCCAAGGGGGTTGCCCATGCCCATGTATTTAGTTGTCTTCCTTTGGAGGTGAAGGTGGTGGAGCAGTCCTGTCCCTTAATTCCAAGAGGGCCACCAGTCTTTGATTTATGCTTTGAAGATTTGTGATTTGTTTCTCCAGCAAAGTAATTTCACAGGTGAGAAAAGTATTGCGAACACGAGTTGTTTCACAAAACCTTAAGAGTTCAATCAAGGATGGAGATCGTAGGTGGAGGTAGGGTTGAAGGAAATCCACTTCTTCAACTTCTTCCTTGTTGAACACAGATTGCCCTTCGTCCCACGCCTGATTCTCCTTCTTAGTTTTGCCTTTGGCTTCCGTGACTTCCACTCTTTTTAGGTCAGCATCTACTTCTTCGTAGACTTGAGGGAAATTGTTCTCCCCGACAGATTCCTGAGACGACATCCTTGCTCTAAATCTACGGCAGAAAACAGGCTCGAAACAAAAACAGAGGAAAATTTGCGTGATACGAGGGTCAAACCTTTCGGGAGAATATGTAATGATCTTTTCCCGACCAGAAGAAGTACTCCGCAAGAAAACAGAGTCCAGGAGGCACACGAGGTGGTCACAAGCCCCCCAGGCGCGGCCAGGGGGTGGCCCGCGCCTGGCAGGCTTGTCGCCTCCTCGTGCACTTTCCGGACTACTTTAAATTTTTCTATTTTTCTAAAAAATCCAAAACAGAGGAAAAATCCTACTGGAAAAGTTTTGGAGTCGGTTTATTTACTGAATCACATACCTCTTCATTTTTGGAGTCTGAAACAGGCTGATAAATATCCCTTATGTACTCCTCCAGAGTTATGGTATTGATAATATTGCTTTCAACATTTATGGGAGTACGTGAGATATAGTGCTTGATTCTTTGCCCATTTACCACTCTCGGAAATTTACCTTTCGTGTTGTTGATCTTGATGGCACCAGAACGATATACTTCCTCAACAATGTAAGGACCTTCCCATTTAGAGAGAAGCTTGCCTGCAAAAAATCTTAAACGAGAATTATATAGCAAGACATAATCACCTACATTGAACTCACGTTTATGTATCCTTTTATCATGCCACCTTTTAACCTTTTCTTTGAACAACTTGGCATTTCCATATGCCTGAGTTCTCCATTCATCAAGTGAGCTAATATCAAATAACCTCTTCTCACCAGCAAGTTTGAAATCAAAGTTGAGCTCTTTGATTGCCCAATAAGCCTTATGCTCTAGCTCAAGAGGTAAATGATATGCTTTACTAGTATACCATTTTTTACGGAGACATGCCCATGGGATTCTTATAGGCAGTTCTATAAGCCCACAGTGCATCATCGAGCTTCTTAGACCAATTCTTTCTAGACCTATTGACAGTCTTTTGCAGAATTAGTTTAATCTCTCTATTGCTTAGCTCTACTTGACCACTGGACTGAGGGTGATAGGGAGAAGCAATTCTATGGTTGACATCGTACTTAGCAAGCGTTTTATGGAAATTACCATGAATGAAATGTGAACCGTCGTCGGTCATTAGATATCTAGGGACTCCAAATCTAGGGAAAATAACTTCTTTAAGCATCCTGATAGAAGTGTTGTGATCAGCACTACTAGTTCGGATAGCTTCTACCCACTTAGTAACGTAAACAACAACAACTAGGATATGAGTATACCCGTTGGATTTTGGAAAAGGCCCCATATAATCAAAGCCCCAAACATCAAATGGTTCAATGACAAGTGAATAATTCATAGGCATTTCGTGACGTTTACCGATATTACCTATTCTTTAACATTCGCCACAAGACAAGACAAACTTGCGGGCATCCTTGAAGAGAGTGGGTGCTACTTCTCAAACAACACCGCCAAAATTTGACACGTTGACGGAGACTTGCTTGCGTTGGTTTTTCCCTTGAAGAGGAAAGGGTGATGCAGCACTGGAGCAGTAAGTATTTCCCTAAGTTTGAGAACCAAGGTATCAATCCAGTAGGAGAATCTCGTCAAGTCCAGAGTACCTGCACAAACACAAAAGAGCTTGCACCCAACGCTATAAAGGGGTTGTCAATCCCTTCAAGATTGTTTGCAAAGTGAGATCTGAAGGCGGAAAGTGCAACGAAGTAAAAAGTGTAAGGCTGAAAATATGGTGTGGAGTAGACCCGGGGGCCATAGTGTTCACTAGAGGCTTCTCTCAAAATAGCAAATATCACGGTGGGTGAACAAATTACTGTCGAGCAATTGATAGAACCGCGTAAAGTCATGACGATATCTAAGGCAATGATCATACATATAGGCATCACGTCCGAGACAAGTAGACCGATACTTTCTGCATCTACTACTATTACTCCACACATCGACCGCTATCCAGCATGCATCTAGTGTATTGAGTTCATGACAAACAGAGTAACGCCTTAAGCAAGATGACATGATGTAGAGGGATAATCTCAAACCAATGATGAAAACCCCATCTTTTTACCCTTGATGGCAACAACACGATGTGTGCCTCGCTACCCCTTCTCTCACTGGGTGAGGTCACCGCACGGTATGAACCCAATACCAAGCACTTCTACCATTGCAAGAATCATAGATCTTGTTGGCTAGACAAAACCCACAACTCGAAGAGAATTACAAGGATATGAAATCATGCATAAGAGAGATCAGAAGAAACTCAAATAAGATTCATAGACAATATGATCATAAATCCACAATTCATCGGATCTCTACAAACACACCGCAAAAGAAGATTACATCGGATAGATCTCCCTGAAGATCATGGAGAACTTTGTATTGAAGATCCAAGAGAGAGAAGAAGCCATCTAGCTACTAGCTATGGACCCGTAGGTCTATGGTGAACTACTCACGCATCATGGGAGAGGTCATGGTGTTGATGAAGAAGCCCTCTGTGTCCGAATCCCCCTCCGGCAGGGCACCCGAACGTGCCCCAGATGGGATCTTGCGGAGACAGAAGCTTGCAGCGGCGGAAAAGTACTTTCGTTGATCTCCTGATTTTTTTCTGGGATTTTAGGGAATATATAGGCGCAAAACCTAGGGCAGAGGTGGCCCAGGGAGCCCACAAGCCAGGGTGGCGTGGGCCCGCCTAGTCGTGCCATGAGGGCTTGTGGAGTTTTTGCAGGCCCCATGCCCTGATTCTCCGGCTTCCCGATCTTTTTCTGTTTCGGAAAAAATCTTTTTGGCAGTTTCATTCCGTTTGGACTCCGTTCGAAATCCTCCTCTGAAAGGGGTCAAAAACATGAAAAAAACAGGAACTGGCACTTGGCACTGAGTTAATAAGTTAGTCCCAAAAAATATATAAAAGGCATACAAAACATCCAAAGTTTGACAAGATAATAGCATGAAACCATCAAAAATTATAGATACGTTGGAGACGTATCAGTGGGCCAATAGAAACCTGATTGCAATACCTTGTGTGCAGTTCTATCTCCCGCATGGTGTCCTCCGTAAACCTCGAAGTGACACTTCTGTAGGATCTGTCCCTATTCATGTTCAGGTACACAACGTCTAATAACACCATCTACTCCTTCCTTATAAAGGTGAGGATCATCCCAAAAGTAATGTCTCAAATCAAAGAAGAATTTCTTCTTTTGCTGGTATGTGAAACTAGGTGGTATATATTTGGCAACGATATAATTTGCATAATCAGCATACCACGGTGTACTACGTGAAGTATTGATGACATTCAATTGCTCATCAGGAAAGCTATCATCAATAGGTTGTGGGTCATCAAGAACATTCTCCAACCTAGACAAGTTATCTGCTACTGGGTTATCAGCACCCTTCATGTCGACAACATGCAAATCAAACTCTTGTAGCAAGAGAACCCATCTGATAAGTCTAGGTTTAGCGTCTTTCTTTTCCATGAGGTACTTAATAGCAGCGTGATCGGTGTGAATAGTGACTTTGGAATCAACTATGTAAGATCTGAACTTTTCACATGCAAACACGACTGCTAAAAATTCCTTTTCAGTAGTAGCATAGTTTCTTTGGGCATTGTCTAGAGTTTTACTAGCATAGTGAATAACATTCAACTTCTTATCAACTCTTTGTCCTAGGGCAGCACCAAAAACATAATCACTAGCATCACACATGATTTCAAAAGGTAAGTTCCAATCAGGTGGTTGAACAATAGGTGCAGTTATCAAAGCCTTCTTAAGTATTTCGAAGGCTTCCTCACAATCATCGTCAAAAACAAACGGAATATCCTTTTGCAAGAGATTGGTAAGAGGCCTAGAAATCTTAGAGAAGTCTTTAAAGAACCTTCTATAGAAACCAGCATGACCAAGGAAACTTCTTATACCTTTGATATCTGTGGGGCATGGCATTTTCTTGATTGCATCAACCTTAGCCTTATCGACTTCAATTCCTCTTTCAGAAATTTTATGTCCTAAGACGATGCCTTCATTAACCATAAAGTGGCACTTCTCCCAATTCAAGACAATATTGGTATCTTTACATCTCTGCAAGACTTGATCAAGGTTGCTGAGGCAATCATCAAAAGAAGACCCGTAAATGGAGAAGTCATCCATGAAAACCTCAACAATCTTTTCACAAAAGTCAGAGAATATAGCCATCATACATCTTTGAAAGGTGGCAGGTGCATTGCATAAGCCAAAAGGCATACGTCTATAAGCAAAGGTACCGAAAGGGCAGGTGAAAGTGGTTTTCTCCTGATCAGATTGTGCAACTGGTATTTGGGAGAAACCGGAATAACCATCTAGAAAGCAGAAGTGTGTATGTTTAGACAGTCTTTCTAGCATTTGGTCAATAAAAGGCAAAGGGTAATGAATTTTCCTAGTGGCTTTATTCAATTTCCTAAAATTGATCACCATCCTATAGCTAGTAATAATCCTCTGTGGGATTGATGTCAACTGTTCTTCCCCTTGCAACGGCACCAGAAGAATGCAGCTAGCACTCTCCGGCAATCGAAACTAGAAGAATGTTGTTGACGGCCCACAAGCGCATGGGATCGCAGCAGTTTTCGAGGGTAGAGTATTCGACCCAGATTTGTTGATTCGCACGACGGGAGGTGAGAGAATACTCTCAAGTACTAGCAGTTGAATTGTTAGATTCAACCACACCTGAAAGATTAGAATCTGCAAGCAAAGTAGTAACAGCAAAGTAGCGAGTAACAGCGGTGTAATGAGCAATAGCGGAGGCAAGGAAAAGCAGTAGTGACAGCAGTAGCAAGTAGCAACAGTAGCAAGTGACAGTAGTAGCAACAGTAGCAGCAGAGCAAGACAAGTAACATCAGTAGCAACACTAGTAGCAGCAGCAGAGCAAGACAAGTAACAGCAGTAGCAACAATAGTAGCAGCAGCAGAGCATGACAAGTAACAGCAGTAGGACAAACTCGTAGGCAATGGATCGGTGATTTGTTTGGATGATATTCATCATTCAACAGCTATAACACAGAGAGATGTGCGTCTAGCTCCCGTTCGTCAATGTGATGTAGGCATGCATTCCGTGTGTCGTCATACGTGCTTAGGGAAAAGAACTTGCATGACATCTATTGTCCATCCCTCCCGTGGCAGCGGGGTCCAAAAGGAAACTACGGGATATTAAGGTTCTCCTTTTAATAAAGAACCGGACCAACGCATTAGCACTTGGTGAACACATGAACTCCTCAAACTATGGTCATCACCGGGAGTGGTTCCGGTTATTGTCACTCCGGGGTTGCCGGATCACAACACATAGTAGGTAACTACAACTTGCAATATCGGATCTAAAACACACATATATTGGTGACAACATAATAATTTCAGATCTGAAATCATGGCACTCGGGCCCTAGTGACAAGCATTAAGCATGGCAAAGTAGTAGCAACATCAATCTCAGAACATAGTGGATACTAGGGATCAATCCCCATCAAAACTAACTCGATTACATGATAGATCTCATCCTACTCATCACCGCCCAGCGAGCCTACGAATAGATTACTCACGAACGACGAAGAGCTTCATGGAATTGGAGAGGGAAGAAGGTTGATGATGATGATGGCAACGATTTCCCCTCTCCGGAGCCCAAGACGGACTCCGGATCTGCCCTCGAGATGAAGAACAGGTGGTGGCGGCGGCTCCGTATCGTAAACGCGACGAAAACTTCTCTTTTTATTTTTTCTGGGACGAAAGGGATCTTATAGACCTGAGATTGGGGGCGGCAGAGCCGTGTGGGCCCCACAAGCCTGCCCACCGCCACCAGGGGGTGGTGGCAGAGCCAGGGCTTGTGGCCCACTGGCCGAGCCCCTCAGGTGGAACTTGGCGTAGATATTTTTTATATTTTCCAAAACTGCTCCCCGTAAATTTTCAGGACGTTTGGAGAACTTTGATTTCTGCACAAAAATAACACCAAGGCAATTCTGCTGAAAACAGCGTGAGTCCAGGTTAGCTCTATTCAAATCATGCAAATTAGAGTCTAAAACAAGGGAAAAAGAGTTTGGAAAAGTAGATACGATGGAGACGTATCAACTCCCCCAAGCTTAAAACCTTGCTTGTCCTCAAGCAACTCAGTTGACAAATTGAGAGAGAAAGAAAAACTTTGACAAACTCTGTTTGATCTTGTTGTTGCAACTATGTCTAACTCATAACGAGAATTTCAGCAAGATCACAAGTTAACCACATAAGCAAATGACACAAAGGTCTCACGGTAAACTAATATCAATGGCATAATCAGCTAACGAGCAAATAATAATGAGTTTCAAATACCAACACTTCAATCAAAACAAGCATGAAGCAATATGAATAGGTGGTATCTCGCTAGCTCTTTTTGAGACCGCAAAACATAACTGCAGAGCACTTTCAAAGATCAAGGGCTGACTAAACATTGTAATTCATAGCAACGAAGATCCAGTCATAGTCATACTCAATATCAATCAAAAGCAAAGCGTAAAAATGATAGAGGTGCTCTCTAATTGGTGCTTATATAAGAGGAGGATGACTCAACAGGAAAACAAATAGACAGGCCCTTCGCAGAGGGAAGCATTGATTTGCAGAGGTGCCAGAGCTCAAGCTTTGAAAACAGAGATAGTAATTTTGGGTGGCATGCTTTCATTGTCAACGCAATGACCAAGAGTTCTCAATATCTTCCATGCTACTCATGCTATAGGCGGTTCCCAAACAGAAAAGTAAAGTTTTAACTCCCCCACCACCAATCAATCACACTCCACGGCTAGCCGAATCATCGGGTACCATCCATACTAACATCAGTCAGGGGGGAGTCTTGTTTTACAGTTATGTTTTCGATTTAAGCATGGAACTAGGCATTCCAATTACCGGCCCCTTTCTCGTGAATGATTGTGAATAAACACATGTCGAGGATAACACTCCTAGCATGGAAGATAACAATAGCCCCCTGTCACCACATGAGCGGTTCGGGCATGCAAAACAGATTATTTCTTGAAGGTTTAGAGAATGGCACATGCAAATTTACTTGGAACGGCAGGTAGATACCGCAAATAGGTAGGTATGGTGGACTCTCATGGAAAAACTTTTGGGTTTATGGAAGTGGATGCACAAGCAGCATTCCCGCTTAGTACAAGTGAAGGCTAGCAAAAGACTGGGAAGCGACCAACTAGAGAGCGACAACGGTCATCAAGATGCAATGAGTTTGACTAACATTAAATGCAAGCATGAACAGGATATAAATCACCATGAACACGAACATCATAGAGGCTATGTTGATTTTGTTTCAACTACATGCATGAACATGCGCCAACTCAAGCCACTTGAAACATTCAAAGGAGAATACCATCCTATCATACTACATCATAGTCATCTCAAAATCTATGTTGGCATTCAAGACAAACCATTATAAGCTCTCAACGAAATAAGCATGGCATCAGAAACTATGATCTCTAAGTTGTCATTGCAAACATGGTTCTCTCACAACAAAGCTAAATATGGGTCGACAAGCTAGTCATATTTACAAAAACAAAATAGATAGAGTTCATACCAGCTTTTTAGTCCCAGTCACTTCATCATATATCATCATTGTTGCCTTTCATTTGCACAATCGAATGATGTGAACAATAATAAGCGCATCGGGCTAAGCTGAATCTGCAGGCAAATACAAAGGAGAAGACAAAATAATATGGCTCTTTGAAAGCTAAACAGGTAAGCATGCAAGAACCAATAAGCATTGTAACCAATATCTTCTACCTTGACACAAAGAAAAAGAAAGCTATTTACACGGGAAAGCTCCCAACAAGCAAAAGAAGAAAGAAAAATCTTTTTGGGTTTTCTCAAAAGGACACAAAACAAGAAAACAAGAAAACGAAAATAAACTAGCATGGATAATACATTGGCAAAGTGTAAACACCGGCTAACAAAGTGAAAGCATAAGCATGAATGTAAAGTCGGTGAGAACACGTACTCCCCCAAGCTTAGGCTTTTGGCCCAGCTTGGTCTACTCCCATGGATGATCCTGGCGAAACCCAAAATCATAATGGGTGTTATACGGAATCGCTGCAGCCACTGCCTGAATAGCTGCCTCACGAAATCGAGCAGTAGTCGCCTCCCTCTCATACTCCTCTGCCTCTCCTATGGTTATGTAGTATCTTTGTTTTACCTAAAAGTCAAAGAAAGCAGGAGCAGGAAGGGTAATATGGAAAACACGCTGTCGGTTAAATATCAAGCGGTATAGGAGGGATCCATGATCTCTCTCAAGGAACTGGTAGCGTGTTAGAGCGACACGATCAAGGTAGGTTGTACGGAGAGGAGGGTCTTCTGGACGGATGGATACTCCAAGAAAATTTGCTAAGCGTGTAGCATAAACTCCACCAAAGAAATCCCCCTCACTAGCATTTTTATTCAACCTCCTTGCTATTATAGCTCCCATATTGAAGCTCATGTCACCTGTTACTGCGCTCTTAAGGATACTAAGGTCGAAAGCACATAGGTGACAATGTGCACCCTTGCCGTTAATGCACCTACCTATGAAGAGGGCAAGGTAGTGCAAACCAGGGGGTGGTGGTGGAGCCAGGGCTTGTGGCCCACTGGCCCAGCCCCTCAGGTGGAACTTGGCGCAGATATTTTTTATATTTTCCAAAATTGCTCCCCGTAAATTTTCAGGACGTTTGGAGAACTTTGATTTCTGCACAAAAATAACACCAAGGCAACTCTGCTGAAAACAGCGTCAGTCCAGGTTAGTTCTATTCAAATCATGCAAATTAGAGTCCAAAACAAGGGCAAAAGAGTTTGGAAAAGTAGATACGATGGAGACGTATCTGGGATCAATTCATCCTTATCATTAGGGATAACGGTAATACCTCCCTTCTTAGGGACGCAATGCACCGGACTCACCCAATCGCTATGAGCAACAGGATAGATAATACCTGCTTCCAGGAGCTTTAGTATTTCTTTTCTTACTACCTGCTTCATCTTAGGATTTAATCTCCGTTGATGATCAGCAACTGGTTTGGAATCAGGATTGGTTTTAATCTTGTGTTGGCATAGAGTGGGACTAATGCCCTTAAGATCATCAAGAGTATATCCAATAGCAGCACGGTGCTTCCTCAGAGTTTTTAGTAACTTCTTTTCTTCATGCTCTGAGAGGCTAGCACTAATTATAACAGGATATATCTCTTTTTCATCAAGATAAGCATACTTAAGAGTATCAGGCAACTGTTTAAGCTCGAACACAAGGTCACCCTTTGGTGGGGGTGGATCTCCAAGCAGTTCAAGAGGCAAGTTATTCTTAAGGATAGGATATCGTTCAAAGATAACTCTGTCTATCTCATCCCTTTCATCCATATGCATATCATTTTCATGCTCAAGCAAGTATTGCTCTAAGGGATCAGTAGGAGGCACGACAATAGAAGCTAGGGCAATAGTTTCATCCCTACTAGGCAACTCTTTTTCATGAGGTTGTCTACCAAACTTGGAGAAATTGAACTCATGTGACACACCTTCTGTCACGCCCAAGATGCGAACCTATCCTCAAATTCGCACGGGGGCCTCGTCAGGGATAGAAGCGCATCTCGTCGTGTCGCAAGAATGGATATCGTTACAAGTACATGTACTGAAAAGAAGAGATATATAAAGAGTTGGCTTACACTCGCCACAAGCTACATCAGAGTCACATCATTACATTACATAATCATCAAGAGTAGAGCAGGGTCCGACTACGGACGAAAACAAACGACAAAAGAAGAACGACATCCATCCTTGCTATCCCAGGCTGCCGGCCTGGAACCCATCCTAGATCGATGAAGAAGAAGAAGAAGAAGCAACTCCAAATGAATAATCAACGCGCTCGCGTCAAGTAACCTTTACTTGTACCTGCAACTGGTGTTGTAGTAATCTGTGAGCCACAGGGGGACTCAGCAATCTCATTTCCAAAGGTATCAAGACTAGCAAGGCCTAATGGGTGAGGTAAGGTTAAGTGGTGAGGTTGCAGCAACGGCTAAGCATATATTTGGTGTCTAAACTTACGAGTACAAGAAATGAGAGGGGGAAGATCTACGCATAGCGGACGTAACTACTGATGATCAAATGAATGATCCTGAACACCTACCTACGTCAGACATAACCCCACCGTGTCCTCGATCGGAGAAGGAACTCACGAAAGAGACAGTCACGGTTACGCACACAGTTGGCATATTTTATTTAAGTTAACTTCAAGTTATCTAGAACCAGTGTTAAACAAAGCTTCCACGTTGCCACATAACCGCGGGCACGGCTTTCCGAAAATATTTAACCCTGCAGGGGTGCTCCAACTAGTCCATCACAAATTACCACAAGCCACATAGAAATCCTCAATCACGAAGCTCGCGATCTCGTCGGATTCCCTAGTGGAAAACCTCAACTCTGAGATTACCCAAAGCATCACCGGAATCCCGATGCACAAGATATCTCGTCAAAGGTAAAACTAATCCAGCAAGGCCGCCTGACGTGTCGACGATCCCGATAGGAGTCGCGTACCTCGTTCTCAGGACACGAGGGATAAGCGAAGCGTACGGGTACCAAACCTCGAGTTTCCTCGCGGTGTCCCCGCACGGTGCTCTGTTTTGGACCAACACTCATGAGGAGCACTGGCCTGGGGGTTGATTAAAATAGTCCACGGGTGCCGGCGGGTCCCTATGCATTATTATTTGGTTATTAGGAAAATGTAGTACCAATGTTGGGCCTTGCCAGACCAGCTTTAATCTAAAACGAATTATCAAGGGGGTCCCCATAACAACCCCGATCGTGTTAGGAGCGCTCATTTATGGAACATAACACCGGTAGCCGGTAACTAAGGGGGCAAAGGTGGAACAAAACACCAGGCTAGAAAGGCCGAGCCTTCCACCTTTTACCAGTATATAGGTGCATTAAATTAAATAGAATTTAATATGGTGATATAAGAAGGAACCCATGTTATCACATGGAAGCAACTGCACCTGCAACTAGCAACGCTATCAACAGGGTTACGCAAGTAGTAACATAGCCAATCAGTGCTTTGCTAGGTTGAACAGGTTGATGGTTAATATGGCATTGTTGAGAGGCTGATATTTAACAGGTGGTAGGCAATGAGACATAATCGATAGAAGCGATAAGACTAGCATGGCAATGATAGTAATGATATCTGGGGAAATGATCATCTTGCCTGAGATCCCGCTTGGAAGAAGAACAACTCCGTGAAGTCGGCGAACCAACGTAGTTGAACGGGTCCTCACATTCCGGCAAGCGTGCGGAACTCTATCGAGACGAAGCAAACCGGAAACAAAAATCAACACACGAAATTCACCACACGATGCACAACACATATGATGCATGAGCAGCTGAATATATGCAAGTCACGGCATGACAATTCACACAATCAAACACTACACATTAACTGAAGTTCAATATGCACGAGTTGCATATTGATGAAACTCCACGTTTAATTATTTAGATCTATACCGATTATATACACGGCAATATTGAATGTGGTTAAACATGGCAAGAGGTGAAGCGGAAATTAAACTACATATCTAGGCATTTTAAATGAGGTCGGAAATGACATATAGCACCTCCGAGACGACCTCACCTGTTAATTTACAATTCTATCCAGATCTAAACTAATGCATTTAATTAGTTGTTAAGCAGAAAACAAATAGGTTCACGTGATTCTACGCGTCAAGGCAAGCAGTCTACACATAAACAACATCTCCAACGGAGCTACGGATCAAAAGATACAAGCATCGCAACATATGATGGCATGAATGCAATATGTGTGCAACGACGGTCACGAGCACTTCAAAACATACAACCAGCAAGAGAAAATGAAACTACACAAGATTCTAAGCAAGTTTCATGTCGGACACGATCAAATCGGAGCTACGGTTCAAAAACTACGAGCAAAACAAGAATTGACTACAATCTGCCAAAATCAGCCACATAGCATTTTCTACGCCCCACAACTACGGCTACACAACTCTGATATGCACAAGCAAGGCATGCCACGGAAGAGGGCAAGAAGCACTACTACGAACAACTAACAACAACTAGCATGGCAGCAAGGAACACTACGGAAAGAAGTCACAAAATGGCTTCCCACACACTATTTCAGACTTACTGAAAATAACACCTCATGAAAGTGCAGTTTTCAGCCTGAAGGCATATTGACAGCAGCAAAACCATAAGCTACAGGGCTCCAAATGACATGAAAATTTACAGCATGCTAGAGGAACACAAGGGCTACAACTTACTCCATTGGACCAACCTCAAAAGAGCTACAGATCACAAGATGCAAGCAAGACAAGACAGCAACAAAATATAACAGATTCCAGACTTAGAAATATTTCAGCTACTCTAAAACAGCACTATTTCTAGCAACTTGAGAGCAATCAAAACACACCTAAACATACATTTCTATTGCAACTAAAAATACCAGGTGCTAAACAAAACATCCAAGATCAACTCTCTAGTTGACAACCAATTCAAACGAGGCACGGAATAAATCCTACGAATTAATCAAAAGGGCAACATAGCAAAATATCTCGCGAACTAACTTACTCGAAATCTAAAAGTAATTGCACAGAAAAATCCATGGGATTTTTCTATCCCGGAAACATATAAAATATGTGGGGTTTGCAACACAAAATAATGTCACACATTAATGCGAGATAATCACCTATATACGGGAAAATAAACTACCGGCAAATCCCTACACGTAAAAATACAATTGACCGCTCTAAAATACATGGAAAATAGGTCCCTAAATCATGGGCATTTATACTACGACATTCGAACCAACCGGACTTGCGCGAAAAATAAATATGGGACGTATCCTATTAAAACAGCACGTTATTCTGGGCATCCGGCACGCCAAACGATGTCAAACAATTATGCATGTTTCAAAATCATATTCTACGCGCGAAACTACCACAAAACCATATATAATACGCGTCGTTCCGACTTACGGTTATTAAACTACGGGCGATCTAATATACGTATATTTTTCTGGAATTTATTATAATTCCAAAAAATCACTAAAAAGGAAAAAATACTATCAGGCCTAATCTATTTACTAATGGGCTACAGAGGCATGGCGTTACATAATAAAAATGCACGCGGGCGAGGGACAGAAGTCGGCTCACCTTGGGCCTCCACTTGGGTCGGCCTGGAGCTGCTGGCTTGGGGGAAGTTGGGCCGAAGGAGGCCTGGGCGCGGAGGCGGCCTCGAGGCAACCGCAGGCGAGGCGTGAGGCCGGCCCAGTAGCGTGGCGTGGACCACTGACGCGACGCGAGCGGCACGCTAGCGCGAGCGCTGGTTCCGTGCTCGCTGGAACAGGGAAGCCGGCGGTGGCGGTTCCTGGGGGCTCCGACGAGCGAGCCCACCAGCGGGACCCGAGGGGAATCAGCGGATCTGGACCGGCGGCGCTGGCTCCATCCCTTTCCGGTGAGGGCGAGGCCCTAAGCTGCGAGCTGCGCTTCCATGGCACCCGGGACCTACGAGGGAGAGAGTGAGCGCCGGGAGATAGAAGAAGAAGACAGGAGAAGAGGGAGCTCCGATCTGGGAGGGCGGTGGCGGTGGTACTGGCCTGCTCCGGCGAGCGCGGCGAGGTCCAGGGCGGAGCGGCACGGGAAGGGGCGGCGCACACGCATCCGCAACGGCGGCCGACGGGCATGGGCACGCAGAGCAGACGAGCTCGGGGAGATCAGGGGCAGAACGTGGGCGGCGGCGTCTCGGGCCCGGGCGGGCCTCGGATGGGCTTGGCGGGCCCGCGGTGTCTGGAGGGAGGAGAGAGGCTGCGCGGCTAGGTTAGAGGGGCGCGGTTTTCGAGGCTGGATTAGGGTTTGCTCAAAATAGGCAGGGAGGGGTGCTTAAATAGGGAAAGGGGCTAGGGTGCAGGGTATTTGGGGTTTTTTCGACCCTCCGGTCGCGATCGTGCGGTCCGATCGGAGAGGCAGGTTAGGGTTAGGTGTGTAGAGTGGCGTTGGCTAAGATGAGAGGGGAGTGGTGCGGCGCGGCAACGACTTTTAAAACACCGACAGACGTCCGATGGTAGACCGATTACGGTGCCGCTACGGTCGACCGTTCGGGTACCAGACGAACTCCGTTCGCGATGAAATTCGACAGGCGGCCTACCTATATATAAATAATACCGCGCGACAAATTCCAGCTCAATCTGAGAAAGTTTTATACACGCTTTAAAAACAGAGTTACGACGATGCCGCGGGCGTGTGCGAGTGCGGTCAGGCTCGGAACTAACAACGACGTTAACCGGCAACTAACAACGGATGCAAGTTTTGAAAACGGGCGGCAACGGAGACGCCGATGCAATGCATATGATGCGCATGATGCGATGATGAAGCGACAAATAAAAATAGACACACGACGGAAACGGAAAGAAAAGGGGAATCTTCTGGAACGTCGGCATCGGGCTGTCACAACTCTCCTACACTACAAGAGGATCTCGCCCCGAGATCCAAGAATGAAAGGGGGAGAGGATGAGAAAGAACAAGAGGTAAAACTTAGTCGCTTCTTTGACAAACGAGTGAAACCAACGATCCTAGAAGGTTGCAAGGGGATGAGGAATGACATGAGAAAGAAGCCAGAATTCACAAAAAAATTCGGCAGCACTTCGGTAGGAAAATGGGACAAAAAATTTGATAAGATGGTAGAAATAGACAATATTCACAACAAACAACTAATTAGAACAAGGGAACACCATGATCTTGATAGAACAAGAAGCTAGACCCAAAAGAGCAACATCACAATGTCGCCGGAACAATAGAATAGGAACTAGCTCATACGGAAGAAGAGAATGAAGAAAAGAATGACAACTATCATCACAACAGAATTGAAGAGCCTCCGGACAGAGAATTGACGTAGTAGTTAGAAAACCAACAACGAAAAGAACAAGATAGTAGTGGGCTTATGAAAATCATCTCAACAAATATGAGGTGACAAACAACCACTAAAAGAAACAAGGATAGATTGGGAGAAACAAGATATGAACAATTTCTTACACCAAGAGGGTACATTGAGAACTAGGATTAATGGGAAGCACCATGATAGCAACAATCCATAGGGAAAACTTTAGGTGAATCCAAACCAAGATAGCTCAATTAAGATATCATGGGTTGACGTCTCATGATCATAGAATTGGTGGTTTTAATTATCTCATTCTTGAAAGAAAATCTCTTCGAGACTCCTACACTAACAAGAATGCTATAATACCACCTCAAAGGATAACGGAAGAACAAATGTACCAAAAATGGAAGAGAAAGAATACTTGAGGTATTCCAACAGGAATCTTGAAGAACACATGAGAAAGAATGAAATCTTGATGACCCACCATGAAGGACCACCGTATACAAATGAATGATGCAAAAATATGAAGGTAGAAAAGAATAAGATTAAGACCTTGCCAAGATTTAGATGAAGCCTCACGGAGAGAAACTTGATAGAACTTAGAACTTCGGAAAAGATAAGATAAGAACACTTGAGAAAAGAATTGATATCATTAGACACTCCGGAAGAAGAATTGAAATCCCTTGGAAGAAGGAAGAACAAGAATAAGAATTATGTTATGCTTGTCCTTCATCAAGTTTAATTGATGACAAGCAACGGATTTAGCATACAACTTATTCTTCTTGAAGGAAACTTGAAGAGAGAGAGAGATATGCACCACATCAAGCATAAACGAAGGAAGCACCGGTAAGAATTCACAATTGAATGGGGATACCAAGAATTAATGGAGATACATGAGAATGAAGAGATCATGATCGACCTGAAATAAAACTAGAACAAGGCACCGGAATAACCGAGAGACGAACGAATAGGCAACAATTGAGAAGATTTGAGGATGAAAGCTGAAAGCTGAGAACGAAGAATCTTCTAAAATGATGGCCTTCGGAGGAACGAGAAAGATAACAACTCATAACTGCACCGGATAGCAAGAAATTAAACACTCATGATTGGAAACAATTCCAGATGATAACACAAGGCTGAAATAATTAATCTCCAAGAGAATGAACCAAGATTGAGAGAAACACTCCTTCAAATCTGCAAGCTGAGAATGACGACGAGGAACAACACCATGAATAGCTGAGACACTCCGGAATAGACAAGAATGCAAGGTTGAGCCAAATATGAGAATTAATTCAAATAGATCTTGACAAGGGATATGACTGATGAACTTCATACTTACGTCATAGTTCAAAAGAATTAATGATCTCCGGAAAAAGGTTAAAAGAGTCAGGAAAGATCCTAGGAAACACCTGTGGGTTATGGGCCCACTCAAAGAAACCACCGTTAAAAGATTGCTAGAAAGAGAGATATTGCATCGGTAGAAGCAAAAACTTGATGAGGTTGAGCACCTCAAAATAGTTGAAAAGATTGGAAACAAAAACTTCTGAAATATCTTAACACTCCGGATAGAAAGAGAGAGGAATTAGCAACAAGATAGGCTCATAAGAATTTCCAATATAGGAAAGAATTACAAGGATGAATGGATAAGATGACACCGACAACTAAATTGAATTCACCGGTAAGGATGACAAGATTGAATAAAGATGAACACGAAGCTCCTGAGAATCTTCACAACGAATCACCGGGTAAGAGAAAAAAGAAATGATAGAGGGAGCAAGAATGAAAAGAGAACTCTTGGATGAAAATTGAATCACTGAGAAAAAGGGCGGGAGGGTGGGGAAAAACAAAGACAACTCGGAACAGATGAGACAAACTCCGGCATAAAATGAGAGAATGATCTTGCAACATTGGAAAGGATTGAATCCACTAAAGAGAAGCACACCGGTTGAAAAGACTTGACATAACAACTCATGTTGACAAAATTGATGAGACAATTGAACGAACAAAAGAATTTGCATTCTCACATAACAATATGAGGACACCTCTTAGAAAAGATCTGAAATCACCACTTGACATCGAAGCAACACAAATTACCATATTCAACAAAACAAAGGGTGAGGCTTATGAAACAAGCCAGAACAAATTCATGAGAGAGATTTCGTCCGATATTTTCGTGGACAGGATTGCACGGGCTCGATTTTACAGTAGTCATCAAGTGCAAGGCAGTGCACCTAACATACGAAGCGTCCCCGAGTCGTAGCAAGCTACAAGGACTCTTTAAGACACAACGTGTACCGCTGTAAGTCGACCGTGAACAAACGAATCCACTAGATGTCGAACCCCAACCTAACATCATGCATTTGTTGGAAGAATGTCCTATAAGTAGCTACTTGAATTCCCACCTATGAATTCCCGAAATATCTGGTCATGCAATCTGGTACACGGATACAAGGAGTAATATTCACACAAGTCCTATACTAACCCGTCACCTGTATCACATCCGTCAACACACGACCAGAATCTCGGACCTTCATCTACAACAGACCCTCGTGATCACAACGATACGAAGTATGGCAGTACTCCCGAACAATCTGCACCAGTACTGGGGACATCGGGGTTATCTCGCCACTACTAGTATTGAAGCAATTACGAACATCCTTCGTTTTGAGATACTAAGAAATCTGAATGATAACGATGTGCTCGAGAATCCCCTGGAGCTCAACTCCCCGGAAGAAAATCAAGTCAGACAGGAGGCACCAAGACAGAACTCCGTCACATCGGCATCATATAGATCCCAAGAATATCCGCGTGATCCTAAAAAAAAATTGAGTGGGAAGAGGAGTAGAATAAATTATTACGTCAAGATTCCTCACCAGAGCATAGAAGAGGAGAAAAAAGAATCCTACTCTCCGATATATAACTAGACTCAAAGTAGTTTTTCACTAGACTCGACTCGGCCAAGTTCGATCAATCAAGGGGGCTCCTAGGTCGGTACTGGTCTGATACCAACTTGTCACGCCCAAGATGCGAACCTATCCTCAAATTGGCACGGGGGCCTCGTCAGGGATAGAAGTGCATCTCGTCGTGTCGCAAGAATGGATATCGTTACAAGTACATGTACTGAAAAGAAGAGATATATAAAGAGTTGGCTTACACTCGCCACAAGCTATATCAGAGTCACATCATTACATTACATAATCATCAAGAGTAGAGCAGGGTCCGACTACGGACGAAAACAAACGACAAAAGAAGAACGACGTCCATCCTTGCTATCCCAGGCTGTCGGCCTGGAACCCATCCTAGATCGATGAAGAAGAAGAAGAAGAAGCAACTCCAAATGAACAATCAACGCGCTCGCGTCAAGTAACCTTTACCTGTACCTGCAACTGGTGTTGTAGTAATCTGTGAGCCACAGGGGGACTCAGCAATCTCATTTCCAAAGGTATCAAGACTAGCAAGGCCTAATGGGTGAGGTAAGGTTAAGTGGTGAGGTTGCAGCAGCGGCTAAGCATATATTTGGTGGCTAAACTTACGAGTACAAGAAATGAGAGGGGGAAGATCTACGCATAGCGGACGTAACTACGGATGATCAAATGAATGATCCTGAACACCTACCTACGTCAGACATAACCCCACCGTGTCCTCGATCGGAGAAGGAACTCACGAAAGAGACAGTCACGGTTACGCACACAGTTGGCATATTTTATTTAAGTTAACTTCAAGTTATCTAGAACCAGTGTTAAACAAAGCTTCCACGTTGCCACATAACCGCGGGCACGGCTTTCCGAAAAGATTTAACCCTGCAGGGGTGCTCCAACTAGTCCATCACAAATTACCACAAGCCGCATAGAAATCCTCAATCACGAAGCTCGCGATCTCGTCGGATTCCCTAGTGGAAAACCTCAACTCTGAGATTACCCAAAGCATCACCGGAATCCCGATGCACAAGATATCTCGTCAAAGGTAAAACTAATCCAGCAAGGCCGCCCGACGTGTCGATGATCCCGATAGGAGTCGCGTACCTTGTTATCAGGACACGACGGATAAGCGAAGCGTACGGGTACCAAACCTCGAGTTTCCTCACGGTGGCCCCGCACGGTGCTCTGTTTTGGACCAACACTCATGAGGAGCACTGGCCCGGGGGTTGATTAAAATAGTCCGCGGGTGCCGGCGGGTCCCTATGCATTATTATTAGGTTATTAGGCGAATGTAGTACCAATGTTGGGCCTTGCCAGACCAGCTTTAATCTAAAACGAATTATCAAGGGGGTCCCCATAACAACCCCGATCGTGTTAGGAGCGCTCATTTATGGAACATAACACCGGTAGCCGGTAACTAAGGGGGCAAAGGTGGAACAAAACACCAGGCTAGAAAGGCCGAGCCTTCCACCTTTTACCAGTATATAGGTGCATTAAATTAAATAGCATTTAATATGGTGATATAAGAAGGAACCCATGTTATCACATGGAAGCAACTGCACCTGCAACTAGCAATGTTATCAACAGGGTTACGCAAGCAGTAACATAGCCAATCAGTGGTTTGCTAGGTTGAATAGGTTGATGGTTAACATGGCATTGTTGAGAGGCTGATATTTAACAGGTGGTAGGCAACGAGACATAATCGATAGAAGCGATAAGACTAGCATGGCAATGATAGTAATGATATCTGGGGAAATGATCATCTTGCCTGAGATCCCGCTTGGAAGAAGAACAACTCCGTGAAGTCGGCGAACCAACGTAGTTGAACGGGTCCTCACATTCCGGCAAGCGTGCGGAACTCTACCGAGACGAAGCAAACCGGAAACAAAAATCAACACACGAAATTCATCACACGATGCACAACACATATGATGCATGAGCAGCTGAATATATACAAGTCACGGCATGACAATTCACACAATCAAACACTACACATTAAGTGAAGTTCAATATGCACGAGTTGCAAATTGACGAAACTCCACGTTTAATTATTTAGATCTATCCCGATTAGATACACGGCAATATTGAATGTGGTTAAACATGGCAAGGGGTGAAGCGGAAATTAAACTACATATCTAGGCATTTTAAATGAGGTCGGAAATGACATATAGCACCTCCGAGACGACCTCACCTGTTAATTTACAATTCTGTCCAGATCTGAACTAATGCATTTAATTAGTTGTTAAGCAGCAAAACAAATAGGTTCACGTGATTCTACGCGTCAAGGAAAGCAGTCTACACATAAAGAACATCTCCAACGGAGCTACAGATCAAAAGATACAAACATCGCAACATATGATGGCATGAATGCAATATGTGTGCAACGACGGTCACGAGCACTTTAAAACATACAACCAGCAAGAAAAAATGAAACTACACAAGATTCTAAGCAAGTTTCATGTAGGACACGATCAAATCGGAGCTACGGTTCAAAAACTACGAGCAAAACAAGAATTGACTACAATCTGCCAAAATCAGCCACATAGCATTTTCTACGCCCCACAACTACGGCTACACAACTCCGATATGCACAAGCAAGGCATGTCACGGAAGAGGGCAAGAAGCACTACTACGAACAACTAACAACAACTAGCATGGCAGCAAGGAACACTAGGGAAAGAAGTCACAAAATGGCTTCCCACACACTATTTCAGACTTAGTGAAAATAACACCTCATGAAAGTGCAGTTTTCATCCTGAAGGCATATTCACAGCAGCAAAACCATAAGCTACACGGCTCCAAATGACATGAAAATTTACAGCATGCTAGAGGAAAACAAGGGCTACAACTTACTCCATTGGACCAACCTCAAAAGAGCTACAGATCACAAGATGCAAGCAAGACAAGACAGCAACAAAACATAACAGATTCCAGACTTAGAAATATTTCAGCTACTCTAAAACAGCACTATTTCTAGCAACTTGAGAGCAATCAAAACACACCTAAACATACATTTCTATTGCAACTAAAAATACCAGGTGCTAAACAAAACATCCAAGATCAACTCTCTAGTTGACAACTAATTCAAACGAGGCACGGAATAAATCCTACGAATTAATCAAAAGGGCAACATAGCAAAATATCTCGCGAACTAACTTACTCAAAAGCTAAAACTAATTGCACAGAAAAATCCGTGGGATTTTTCTACCCCGGAAACATATAAAATATGCGGGGTTTGCAACACAAAATAATGCCACACATTAATGCGAGATAATCACCTATATATGGGAAAATAAACTATCGGCAAATCCCTACACGTAAAAATACAATTGACCGCTCTAAAATACATGGAAAATAGGTCCCTAAATCATGGGCATTTATACTACGACATTCGAACCAACCGGACTTGCGCGAAAAATAAATATGGGACGTATCCTATTAAAACAGCACGTTATTCTGGGCATCCGGCATGCCAAACGACGTCAAACAATTATGCATGTTTCAGAATCATATTCTACGCGCGAAACTACCACAAAACCATATATAATACGCGTCGTTCCGACTTACGGTTATTAAACTACGGGCGATCTAATATACGTATATTTTTCTGGAATTTATTATAATTCCGAAAAATCGCTAAAAAGGAAAAAAAATACTATCGGGCCTAATCTATTTACTAATGGGCTACAGAGGCATGGCGTTACATAATAAAAATGCACGCGGGCGAGGGACAGAAGTCGGCTCACCTTGGGCCTCCACTTGGGTCGGCCTGGAACTGCTGGCTTGGGGGAAGTTGGGCCGAAGCAGGCCTGGGGCGCGGAGGCGGCCTCGAGGCAACTGCAGGCGAGGCGTGAGGCCGGCCCAGAAGCGTGGCGCGGCCCACTGGCGCGACGCGAGGGGCACGCTAGCGCGAGCGCTGGTTCCGTGCTCGCCGGAACAGGGAGGCCGGCGGCGGCGGTTCCTGGGGGCTCCGGCGAGCGAGTCCACCGGCGGGACCCGAGGGGAAACGGCGGATCTGGACCGGCGGCGCTGGCTCCGTCCCTTTCCGGTGAGGGCGAGGCCCTAAGCTGCGAGCTGCGCTTCCAGGGCACCCGGGACCTGCGAGGGAGAGAGTGAGCGCCGGGAGATTTTTTTTAGAACCGGGCTTCTCCCCTTTCCATTATATGCATAACGGAAATACACAACTTTGTTCCGAGACCAGAAAGAGAAAAGGGAAAGAGAGAGAAACGAGCTCAGAGCAATGCTAGGAAACCCACCGCTTTGCGCCTATCATCAGGAACACAAGGCTATGGGGCGAAAACCTAGCATCACCCAAAACCTCACCACAATCCTAAGGAGGACAGAGCAACATCCAGTACCGCGTTTTTAGTTCGACTAGAACATGAACCAGAAAAGCACTAAAACCACGACATGCCACACAGGGCCGAAACAGGGTAAACACCACATCACCAGGACCATCATACTCCGAGCGCATCACCATTCGTCCCAGTTATCACCCTCCTCATCCTGCTTGCTGGTATCTGGCATTGGAGGCCCACAGAGGAGCAGCATCTGCGAAGCATTTGCTTTCAGCACCTCAGCACCTTTTTTCATCACCTCAGCCATCTTCGGCTTCTGCAACCCTGTCCAGTATAATATAAAAGCACAAGCTGTGAACACAATTTCAAACGGATTATTAATCCATTTCTTTTCAAAAGTAGCACGATTGCGTGCAAGCCATATTGCCCAGCATATAGCAGCCAGTCCAATAGTATAAACCTCTGGACAGGAAGGTAAGAAAGAGTTGATCCAAACATAATATTGCCACATGGAATTAGGGACATATTCAGTACCTAGCATCGAACCCACTGTCCTCCAGACAACTCTAGCAACAGGACAAAGAAACATAATATGTTGAGCAGATTCCTTCTGATCACAGAAAGAACATGTAGGATCCCCTTGCCATTTTCTTTTTTTGAGATTGTCTCTCGTTAAGATAGCATCCTAGCACATCTGCCACATAAAGATTTGAATTTTCAAAGGCATCCTAGATTTCCAAATCCATTTATGATTAGACCCAGCCAAGTTTCTTTCTAACCAACGATACATAGACTTGGTAGTATATTCATGAGTACTATCTAGTTTCCAGAATATTTCATCACTTTTCTCCTTGTCCAACTTACTTATCACATAATTTTTGAGCTCATCCCACCTCATTTGCATATCACTATTAAACCTTCTACGAAAGGAGTTGCAAGGATTCATGGATTCAATTTTATCCACGGTAGTATTTTGCTCAGTGCAAATCTCAAAAAGATCAGGAAACTTATCTTTCATACTAGAATTGTCACCCGGATCATCATACCAAAGACTGGCAATATCACCCTTATTCACCTTGATTCCCCTCCCAGCAATATAATTATCTTTAACCTTCAAAAGAGCTTTCCAACAGGGGGAATCATTTGCTTTCTGCTTAACCATCATAGCAGGTGATTTTTTGAGATATTTGGCTCTCACTATATCTTGCCATAGCCCCTCTTTTTTCTCTAATTTCCACCACCACTTAGTCAACAAACTAATATTTTGTTTTCTCAGATCTTTAACCCCAAGGCCTCCTTTATTTTTTGATCTACAAATTTTCCCCCATTTTACCATATGATAACCTTTTTTGTTACCATTACGATGCCAGAAAAATTTCCTTCTAGGCTTATCCCATCTCTCCAGGGTAGATTTATTAATCAAGAACATAGACATATAATAAGAAGGGATATGTGAGAGTACAGCATTAACTTTGATAAGTCTACCCCCACTGGACAGTGTTTCACTGATCCATGATTCACCATGACTGACAAATTTATCATCCACAAACATCGAGTCACAGCTTTTGAGACCAGCATAGCTAACAGGAACTCCCAAGTATTTAATAGGAAAACTTCCAATCTCACAGTTGAACATCTCAGAATATTTCCTGACACTATCATCATCAGCCCCTACTAAGAAGATTTCACTTTTTAAGAAATTAATTTTCAAGCCTGACATGATCTCAAAGAAATATAACAGTAGTTTAATATTCAGCACTTCCCTAGGGTTATCTTCAAATCAAAGAATAGTATCATCTGCGTATTGCAAAATAGCAACCCCATGTTCAACCAGATCAGATGCCAGCCCTTTAAAAAGGCCATTTTCCTGTGCATTAAGAACCATCTTGGTCAGGCAATCATCTGCAAGGTTAAACAAAAAAGGGGAGAGGGGATCTCCCTACCTCACACCTTTAGCACTTTGAAAATATTCCCCCACTTCATCATTCAGTTTCACACTAACAGTTCCTCCTACCAAAATGTTCTTAATCCAGCCCACCCATTTGGGATTAAAGTTTCTCTTAACATGACAATCAAGCAGGAAGTCCCAGTTGACTTTATCATAGGCTTTTTCAAAATCGAGCTTAAGCACTATCCCAGGTTTCTTACGACTATAAGAATAGTGTAGAATTTCATGGAGAGACATAATACCATCCATAATATCTCTACCCTTAATAAAAGCATTTTGGTTTCTGCTAAACAGCGTATCATCAAAAGGTTCAAGCCTGATGGTGAGCACTTTGGTGATAAGTTTATAAATGCATCTGAGCAAACAAATTGGCCTAAATTGCTGAATCTTATCAGCCCCAACCACTTTGGGCAGTAAATTAATGATCCCATAGTTGAGTCTTTCCACATCTATTTCATCTTTATAAAACCAATCAAAAAGCATTTTCACATCATCCTTAACTATACCCCAGCAGCTTTGAAAGAATTCAATTGGAATATTATCAGGGCCTGGAGCTTTATTATGTTTCATAGAAAATAAAGCATTCCTGATCTCCAGCTCTGAAAAAGGTCTAAGTAATATGAAATTGTCAATATCCTTAAGTTTTTCCTGCTCTTTCCACATATTACTATTAATCCCACACATGTTCCCAGGGGCAGGGCCAAAAAGCTCCCTGTAAAAGTTTGTGGCATGTTTCAAAAGATTCTTGTTCCCCTCAATAACAACCCCATCACAACAAAGGGATAAAATAGTATTTCTCCTCCTCCTCCCATTCACCATTCTATGAAAATAACTAGTATTATTATCCCCTTTCAATAACCAGTTATCATGAGATTTTTGTAACTAGGAGATTTCTTCTTCCATCAAGAGATTATTCAGTTCTACCTCAAGATCTACTTTTTTCATATACAATTCTGGTGATAAAGTATCAGTTTCTCGCAACATTTCCAAGTATCCAAGTTCCTCTCTCAGCCATTTCCTTCTTAGTCTTGCTTTACCAAAGATATTTGAGCTCCAACCTTTAAAACTTTTCTTAAACCTCTTCAGTTTAATATTGATGATATCAATAGGATTCTTAGAATGAACAGGTTGCATCCAAATTTGTGCCACCAAAGGTAAGAATTCAGGGTTCTGTAACCAGTTCAAATCAAATTTAAAGCCCCTAGACTTAACAGGGATAGGAATATTATCCTCAGTGTTTAAAATCAAGGGGCAATGGTATGAAATCTCCCTTACAATTTTCCTAATAAAAGTGAAAGGAAAAAGATGCTCCCAGGAGCTAGACATGAGCACTCTATCTAATTTCTCAAGAGTTGGTATATTCTGATTGTTGGACCAGGTAAATCTCAGGATATGAAAATCCCCCCCAATGATGAAAGGGCAAGCAACCCCCCTGCACATATCTGCCAATTCAGTAATAAATTCCACCTTATGCTCTTCATGAGCAGAACCATACACTGCCATAATGCAACAAGTACCCCTTCTACACTTGTCCCAAATTTCAAGCTTCAGAATATACTTGCCAAGTGAACAAGTTTGAATGTCATAGTATGTATTCCTAACACCACAAAGAATACCACCAGATTTCCCTACAGAAGGAATCCAATTCCAACAAAAATTATCCCCAGGATCAAATTTCCTCAAGAACTTAGAGGAAAAATCCTTCTTCATTGTTTCCTGAATCCCCACAAAATCAAGATTGAAATCTCTAACTAAATCACTTAAGTAGGTTGCCATACCTTTTTTCCCATCCCCCTACAGTTCCAGAATAGGCACATCATTTCTTTTTATTTTTAGGGGAATGAGTTTTATTGCTAGGTTTACCAGGGTCCATGGTCTTACCTGCAATTCCACTCACTCTTTGATTTTGACTCCTAGTTACAGGCTTAGAAATAACCACATTAACTTTTCTTTTTTCTCTTTGCCTAGATCTTACACTTTTAAATCCTTCCTCATCTACATCTTCCTCATCCCCCCAAGCTGTATTAAGGTGGGAGGATTCCCCTGCTGCATTAGTAATCAACAACACCTCTTCTTTTTGTTTAGTATCAGTATTAACTTTCTTAGCTATATTAGCTCTAGATTTCTCCAGTTCTCTAATAACATCAATAATAGTAAAGTCATCATCAGGGATATTCACTCCCATATGAGCAGCCATATTAACAATTTCCATATTGGATAGCACATCAAAAGAATTTTCAGATACAGGATCATTACCTTGTAGATTCCTCTTTTTTGCCAACTTCTCAGCTCTAGCGCCAACACGGTCCATATTGATCTCAACATTCCTTTTGCTGAATCTGGCTTGCACTTCTTCCAACACAGGAGGAGTAGGCACAACATCCACATCTTCACAGGATTCCCCAGGAGATTGCACAAAGTAAGCCTGTTCTTTCTCCTGAGAATTCTTATCACCATTTTTCATCTCAGTAACTGTTGGTTCTCCCATACAAGCATCCAAGTAAGAGGAGAACTTTCTGTGAATCACGGGATTGGAAGCAGTTTGCATAGAATTCACCACAATTTTCTCAAAGGAGGTACCCATAGCAGACTGTTTTTCAATTTCTTTCATATGGCTTTTTTCTGCTTCAGCAGCCATAGAATCTATGAGCAACACATTATCCACATCCTCACTTTCCTCATCAGATTGTGTTTCCTCACTTTTTTCCTGATTCTGTATCATATCAATTTTTCCTGAATAGTGTCCAATCTCACACTCATCATATTCTTTCCTCCAGACATGCCAGAGGGAGCCGAAGACTCCCCCATAGTAGATGAAGAAATATTCTGCCCATCAGGTCTAACATTCTCATTAAGCTTAGTTCTTTTAGGAGAATTCCCCCCATCAGCCTCCATTTGCACATTAATTTTTTATTTAGGAGGATTTTTCACAAGAATCTTATCCACAGAAAAGAAGAAATCATAGAAATGGCCCCCCAAAACTCCTTCAGCGGATGTAGGAATATTTTCAGCATCTCTACAACCCAACTTAATCCTGACTGATTCAGGTCTGTTTATAGTAGCTTTATCTATTTCCAGAGTGACCCCAACCAAGGAACCTACATATGCAATGTTTTTTTCATGCCTTTTATCCAGGGGAATATTACTAACATTGACCCAAGCTATGTTAAGTATGCCTTTAGCTCCCACAGATTGTGACCACTTCCTCAAATTAATCACAGCCCCACAACTTTTCACATTCATGCTCTCAGCAAAACAAGCTTCATCAACATCCCTAGGTGATGGAAATCTCATCACGAAAGTTTTTGGCCCAATAGACCTAGCAGAACATCTCCAGTTTGTGTTAATATAAGCATTGAAAAACTCCTCCAACTGTCTACCAGACGCTTGCCCCTCAACCACAGATATGACAATGAACCTATTCCTATCAGTGTTCTGGTTCGGAGTGCTATGATCATGAATATAGAAAAAACCTTTCCCTCTAGCCTGGAATCCACACATCGGAGCCACACATTCCCAAGGAATCACCGTGTTGCAAACTGAGGCCAAATGACCATGATTCCCACATCTACCACACACAGAACGTGGACAGAACGCACGTAAATGACCTGGATCCTTGCAAGTAATGCAAACCTCAGCACCACCCACTAGTGGGACGGTGTTCCTCTTGCCAGGAGTGGGATGACGACGGTCTTGGGCTTGGGGTTGCTTTCCGCCTGCTGCTCCACCGATCGCGGTGTTATCGCCCCACTTCTCAGATCCGCGCGTGCCTCCTTGCTCCAGCACCTCAGCATCCCACCGCGCCTTGTCGGACGATCCATGGCGTGGATCAATGTTGGAGGAGCCGCCTTCGTCGTTGTCGCGCATCCACACCAAGTTGCGGCCCCTGCCGCCACCACCATGCTCGCGGGCACCGCCGCGCCCATATTGGCCGCCACCACGCCCGAATCTCCCTTCCGCCGCCCCATCTCCTCGATTGAAACGATGACCTCCGTCGCGTCCCGTCATGGACTGCACCCGCGGAGGCGAAGCAGCCACCTGTGCGAAAGACCGCTGATCCCCTCCCACCTTTCCTTCCCACCAGGCGAAGGTAGATGAAACCCTAGGAGCGGAAACCCTAGGAGAGCTCCAGAAATGGCTGAAGAGGGAATCGAGATCGAGATCGGAAGTGGAAGTGGCAACGAGCGGTGCGGGGTTGGTGGTGGGAGGTGGGGTGAGTGGATAAGACTCTCTCTCCCCTGTAGCACCGGGGCCCCCAAGCGGCTCGACCACAGCGTGCGACACGGGTTTGGGCCCGAGAACCCCCGGGTCAAGCGACCGGGGCGGTACATGGCTGCCACGCACGGAGATGTGCACGTGCCCGGTCGTCGCTACCCGCTCGGACGGTGGCGCCGGCGGCGAGGATCGCCGCACAGGCCGTATCGTCGCGTCGGGGGAGGAGGACGACGACATTCCCCCCTACTTCATTCGACTCCCACGTTATCGAAGAGGATCCCATGTGTTTTCTGAGCGCCGGGAGATAGAAGAAGCAGACAGGAGAAGAGGGAGCTCCGATCTAGGAGGGCGGCGGCGGCGGTACTGGCCTGCTCCGGCGAGCGCGGCGAGGTCCAGGGCGGAGCGGCATGGGAAGGCGCGGCGCGCAGGCATCCGCAACGGCGGCCGACGGGCATGGGCACGCAGAGCAGACGAGCTCGGGGAGATCAGGGGCAGAACGTGGGCGGCAGCGGCTCGGGCCCGAGCGGGCCTCGGATGGGCTTGGCGGGCCCGCGGTGGCTGGAGGGAGGAGAGAGGCTGCACGGCTAGGTTAGAGGGGCGCGGTTTTCGAGGTTGGATTAGGGTTTGCTCAAAATAGGCAGGGAGGGGTGCTTAAATAGGGAAAGGGGCTAGGGTGCAGGGTAAGTGGGGTTTTTTCGACCCTCCGGTCGCGATCGTGCGGTCCGATCGGAGAGGCGGGTTAGGGTTAGGTGTGTAGAGTGGCATTGGCTAAGATGAGAGGGGAGTGGTGCGGCGCTGCAACGACTTCTAAAACACCGACAGACGTCCGATGGTAGACCGATTACGGTGCCGCTACGGTCGACCGTTCGGGTACCAGACGAACTCCGTTCGCGATGAAATTCGACAGGCGGCCTACCTATATATAAATAATACCGCGCGACAAATTCCAGCTCAATCTGAGAAAGTTTTATACACACTTTAAAAACAGAATTACGACGATGCCGCGGGCGCGTGGGAGTGTGGTCAGGCTCGGAACGAACAACGACGTTAACCGGCAACTAACAACGGATGCAAGTTTTGAAAACGGGCGGCAACGGAGACGCCGATGCAATGCAGATGATGCGCATGATGCGATGATGAAGCGACAAATAAAAATAGACACACGACGGAAACGGAAAGAAAAGGGGAATCTTCTGGAACGTCGGCATCGGGCTGTCACACCTTCAAAGCCAATAGTGTCAGTTTGCTTCTCACAGTCAATATGAGCATTGATAGTATTGAGAAAAGGTCTGCCAAATATGATAGGACAAAAGCTATCTTGTGTGGTAGCAAGAACGAGAAAATCTGCAGGATACTTCGTTTTACCACACAAGACTTCAACATCTCTAACAATTCCCACAGGGCAGACAGTATCTCTATTGGCAAGCTGGATAGTGACATCAATAGGTTCCATCTCAACAGGTGCAATCTCGTCTTTAATTTCATCATATAAGGATTGAGGTATTGCACTAACACTAGCACCCACGTCACATAAACCATGATAACAATGATCTCCTATCTTAACAGAAACGACAGGCGTGCCAACAACACGCCTATGTTTGTCTCTAGCATGTGGTTTGGCAATTCTAGCAGCATCTTCACAGAAGTGAATATCATAGCCATCAACATTGTCGGACAGGAGATCTTTGATAATAGCAATGCTAGGTTCAACTCTAATTTGCTCAGGGGGTGTAGGTGTTCTAATGTGGCCCCTACGTATCACAGTTGAAGCTTTAGAATGATCCTTTATCCTAACAGGGAAAGGTGGTTTCTCAATGTAAGCACTAGGAACAATAGGATCATTATAGGCAATGACTTCCTCTTCAACTGGATTGGGTTTAACTACATTGACTTCTCAGGGAGGATGATATTTAAACCACTTCTCTTTAGGGAGATCAATATGAGCAGCAAATGATTCACACAATGAAGCTACTATCTCAGAGTCAAGTCCATATTTAGCGCTAAAATCACAAAAAGTATGTGTTTCAACAAAGGATTTAACGCAATCAAACTTGAAATTCATACCTGACTCCTTACCTTCATCAAGCTCCCAATCTTCATAGTTGTGTTTAATTCTTTCCAATAAATTCCATTTGAAGTCAATATCTCTCTTCATAAAAAAATCAGTACAAGAAGTGTCAAGCATGGTGCGATCATCATGAGAAAGCCGAGCATAGAAGTTTTGAATGATAATTTCTGTCGAGAGCTCATGGTTGGGGCATGAATATAACATTGATTTAAGCCTCCCCCAAGCTTGAGCGATGCTTTCTCTATCACGAGGCCAAAAATTATCAATATAATTCCAATCACGATGTACTAGATGCATAGGATAAAGCTTTTAATGAAATTCCAATTTCAACCGGTTGTAGTTCCATGATCCAGTATCATCACATAGCCTATACCATGTCAACGCCTTATCCCTCAAAGATAAGGGAAAGACCTTCTTCTTGACCTCATCTTCGGGCAAACCTGCAAGCTTAAATAAACCACAAACTTCATCTACATAGATTAGATGCAAGTGTGGATGTGATGTTCCATCTCCTGTAAAAGGATTAGCCAGCAGTTTCTCAAGCATGCCCGAAGGAAATTCATAGCAAATATTTTCAGTAGGTCCAGAAAGTTGAGGAGAAAATCCTTGTGCTTCCGTTCGAGGTGAAGATACCCCGAACAAGCTCCTCAAAGGATTAGTTTCCATAGTGACAAGTGACAATAAATTTCAGCACACTATATAAATGTTTCCTTACCAAATTCCACTTACCAAAGGCGCTTCACTCCCCGGCAACAGCGCCAGAAAAGAGTCTTGATGACCCACAAGTATAGGGGATCTATCATAGTCCTTTCGATAAGTAAGAGTGTCAAACCCAACGAGGAGAAGAAGGATCTGACGAGTGGTTTTCAGCAAGGTAATCTCTGCAAGCACTGAAATTATCGGTAACAAGTAGTTGTGTGACAAGATGATTCGTGCAAGTAGCAAGTAACAAAAGTAACAACGATGTAGAAAAGTGGCCCAATCCCTTTTGTAGCAAGGGACAAGCCTGGACAAAGTCTTATAGGAGGTAAAACGCTCCCGAGGACACATGGGAAATTCTGTCAAGCTAGTTTTCATCATGTTCATATGATTCGCATTCGCTACTTTGATAGTTTGATACGTGGGTGGACCGGCGCTTGGGTACTGCCCTTACTTGGACAAGCATACCACTTATGATTAACCCCTCTCTCAAGCATCCGCAACTACGAAAGAAGAATTAAGACAAAGTCTAACCATAGCATTAAACTAGTGGATCCAAATCAGCCCCTTACGAAGCAACGCATAAACTAGGGTTTAAGCTTTTGTCACTCTAGCAACCCATCATCTACTTACTACTTCCCAATGCATTCCTCTAGGCCCAAATAATGGTGAAGTGTTATGTAGTCGACGTTCACATAACACCACTAGAGGAGAGACAACATACAACACATCAAAATATCGAATGAATACCAAATTCACATGACTACTTATAGCATGACTTATCCCATGTCCTCAGGAACAAAAGTAACTACTCACAAAGCATAATCATATTCATGACTAGAGAGGTAATGAGTAGCATCAAAGATCTGAACATATAATCTTCCACCAAGTAATCCAACTAGCATCAACTACAAAGAGTAATAAACACTACTAGCAACCTTACAAGTACCAATCGGAGTCGCGAGATAGAGATTGGTTACAAGAGATGAACTAGGGTTTGGAGATGAGATGGTGCTGATGAAGATGTTGATGGTGATGAGTCCCCTCCGATGAGAGGAGTGTTGGTGATGATGATGGCGATGATTTCCCCCTCCGAGAGGGAAGTTTCCCCGGCAGGACGACCCTGCGGGAGCTCTAGATTGATTCTGCTCAAGTTCCGCCTCGTGGCGGCGGCGATTCCTCCCGAAAGCCTCCTCTTGATTTTTTCTGGAATGAAACCCTTCTTGTAGAAAAGAGGGGGGCCATAGGGCCACCAGGGTGCCCACAAGCCCCCTAGGCGCGGCCAGGGGGGCCGCGCCTAGCAGGCTTGTGGCCTCCTGCTGACTCCCCTCTGGTACTTCTTTGGCCCAGTATTTTTTATAAATTCCAAAATAAATCCTCGTTGATTTTCACGGCTTTTGGAGTTGCGCAGAATAGGTATCTCAAACTTGCTCCTTTTTCAGGCCAGAATTCCAGCTGCTCGCATTCTCCCTCTTCATGTAAACCTTGCAAAATAAGAGAGAAAAGGCATAAGTATTGTACCGTGAAGTGTAATAACAGCCCATAAAGCGATAAATATCAACATGAAAGCATGATGCAAAATGGATGTATCGATAGGTCCTAATCCCACCCGAGTATGTGTAGATTGGGTTCGTTTTCCCATGCTCTGCTCTGGATCCAACGCAAAATTTCGGTAGCACCTCCCCGCTATTCTCCTGATACACGTCTCCGCAATAAACAGAGAGGATGTGTATTCGGAGAACAACAGGGAGGCACTGACGAAATTATGCATCGGATCTGGAACAAAGCATATGGGAAAATGAACCCAATCTACACATACTCGGGTTGTCCATGGATAATGTTGGACAATTCGAAACAATCACGGTTATAAATATAAGCAAATGCATGCATATTTATAACTTTAACCCTTTCAAACAGGAGACGCATACTGGTCACGCATACTGATAAATTAATTTAATTACCTAAATCTAGCAAGTTTCATCCGAAAACCGACCCATAGTAAATGAAGGGGCGAGGAGGAGATGATATTTGTACTAACCCACGAATGCAGGGGCGGAGCTCGTACAACGCACGGGGTCATCTTCGCACAGCAAACCTCACAGCGATGAGAGAACTGTCACATGTAAATCCACCCGATCAATAGAAATATGCTAATTATGTCTTTTTGGAGCTATATGGGCTAATTATGTCATTTTAGAGGAAAAAAAGCTAAGAATATAATATTCATGAGCTAACCAAGGTTTTTATGCCATTTTGAGCTTATTATGTCATTTTGGAGGATAATTAGCTAAGTTGTGAGCTAACCAAGGTTCTTATGATGTTTTTACCCTAACTAAGCTAATTATGTCATTTTGGAGGATAATTAGCTAAGTATGTCTTTGTTGGGGAAAATAAGCTACGTAGAAGAAGAAAGAGAAGAAGCAAGAAGAGAAGAAAGAGAAGGAGGAGAAGGAGAAGGAGGAGGAGGAGGAGAATGAGAAGGAGGAGGATGAGAAGAAAAGAGAAGAAGAAGGAGAAGAAGAAGGAGAAAAAGGAGGAGAGAAGAAGGAGAAGAAGGAGAAGAAGGAGAAGAAGGAGGGCTCCTTCTCCTCCTCCTCCTTCTCCTTCTTCTTCTCTTCTTCTTCTCTTCTTCTTTTCATTTTTCCTCTTTCTTCTCCTCTTCTCCTCCTCTTCTTCTTCTCCTCCTCCTCCTCCTCCTCTTCTCCTCTTCTTGCTCCTCCTCTTCTTCTTCCTCCTCTTATTTCTATTTCTATTTGTGTTTATCCTCTTCTTCTATTTATTCTTCTTTTCTTCTTTTTTCTATTCTTCTCCTTCTTACTTTTTTCTTCTTCTCTTCTTCTCTTATTATTTTCTTCTCCTCCTTCTTATCTTTTTCTTCTCTTCTTCTTCTTCTTATTATTATTATTATTATTATTATTATCCTGCTCCTCCTTATTTTTTTCTTATCCTCTTCTTCTTCTTATTCTCCTCCTCCTCCTCTTCTTCTCGTCTCCTCCTCCTCCTCCTCTTCTTCTTCTTCTTCTTCTTCTTCTTCTTCCTCTTCTTCCTATTAAGCTAACTAACTAGTGGCATATGGTCTTTATATGAAAAGCTAAGAACTAAATAACAACTACAATAACATCAACCACTACTACAACAACTACTATAACAACTACAATAATAACTACTACTACAACAACTACTACTACAACAACAATAAAAAAATCAACTTTGTAGTTATAATCTAATTCCAAAAAACTAAATAACAACAAGTTAATTTTCCCAGGGGGGTGGGGTGTGGGGGCTCACCGACAGGGGCGGCTATGGCGTTGTGGGCGGCGGGGCCAGGGGTGTTGGGGCTGCGGGGCGGCGGCGGGGGCAGTGGGGCGGTGGCGCCGGGGGGGCTGTGGGGCACCGGGGCGGCGCCGGGGGCGGTGGGGCGGCGCCGGGGGGGGTTGTGGGGCACCGGGGCGGCGCCGGGGGCGGCGGCGCGACAGTGGTGGCGGCGGTGGGCGTCGGGAAGAGGAGTGGAAGAGAGTGGGCGTTACACAGTAGTGAAAGAGAGAGAGGGCCGGGGTGGGGGCGGGACGGCCGTTACAGAAGTCCAAAGCTTTGTCGTTTGCTGGCGGACGGCAAAGGGTCTAGCCTCTTTGACGTCTGTCTCCTGACTCTTTGTCGTCCGCTAGCACACGGCAAAGAAGGGACTGTAGTTTGACCTAACATCCCCTCGGCCAGGTGGGCCCACCTGTAGCTTTGCCGTTGCTACCTCTTGAGCTTGCGTTGGTTTTTCCCTTGAAGAGGAAAGGGTGGTGCAGCACAGTAGCAGTAAGTATTTCCATCAGTTTGAGAACCAAGGTATCAATCTAGTAGTAGTATCGTGATGAGGCACCAATGTACCTGCGCAAAAACAAACAAACTTGCACCCAACGCTATAAAGGGGTTGTCAATCCCTTCACGATTATTTGCAAGGTGAGATCTGAAGGTGGAAAGTGCAACAAAGTAAAAGTGTAGAGCTGAAAATATGATGTGAAGTAGACCCGGGGGCCATAGTGTTCACTAGAGGCTTCTCTCATGATAGCAAGTATTACAGTGGGTGAACGAATTACTGTCGAGCAATTGATAGAATCGCACAAAGTCATGATGATATCTAAGGCAATGATCATACATATAGGCATCACGTCCGAGACAAGTAGACTGATAATGTTTGCATCTACTACTATTATTCCACACATCGACCGCTATCCAGCATGCATCTAGTGTATTGAGTTCATAACAAACAGAGTAAGGCCTTAAGCAAGATGACATGATGTAGAGGGATAAATTTATGCAGTAGATATAAACCCTATCTTTTTACCCTTGATGGCAACAACACGATGCGTGCCTCGCTACCTCTTCTGTCACTGGGTGAGGACACCGCACGGTATGAACCCAAAACCAAGCACTTCTCCTATTGCAATAATTATAGATCAAGTTGGCCAAACGAAACCCACAACTCGAAGAGAATTACAAGGATACGAAATCATGCATATAAGAGATCAGAGGAGACTCAAATAATATTCATAGATAATCTGATCATAAATCCACAATTCATCGGATCTCGACAAACACACCGCAAAAGAAGATTACATCGGATAGATCTCCATGAACATCATGGAGAACTTTGTATTGAAGATCCAAGAGAGAGAAGAAGCCATCTAGCTACTAGCTATGGACCCGAAGGTCTGTGGTGAACTACTCACGTATCATCGGAGAGGCAATGGTGTTGATGAAGAAGCCCTCCGTGTCCGAATCACCCCTCCGGCAGGGCACCAGAACGGTCCCCGGATGGGATCTTGCGGAGACAGAAGCTTGCGGCGGCGAAAAAGTATTTTCGTGGCTCTCTCTGGCAGTTTTGGTTTTTTAGAGAATTTATAGGCGGAAGAAGTAGGGAAAAGGATCCACAGGGGGGCCCACAAGCCTGCTAGGCGCCCCCCCCAGGCTGCGGCTAGGGGGCTTGTGACCTCCCACGGGGTCCTTTGCCTTGGTTCTCAAGTCCCCTACGTATCTTCTGTTATGGAAAAAATCATTCCACAGGTTTTATTCCGTTTGGACTCCGTTTAATATTCTTCTCTGAAAAAGGTCAAAAATACGAAGAAAAAAAACAAAAACTGGCACGTGGCACTGAGTTAATAGGTTAGTCCCAAAAAGATATAAAATAGCATATTCATGCATACAAAACATCCAAAGTTGACAAGATAATAGCATGGAACCATCAAAAATTATAGATACGTTGGAGACGTATCGGCCGTCTGTAGTTCTAATCTTTGTCGTCTGCGGCTGACGGCAAAGAAGTGACTGATGGCAAAGACATTATATGCCATCATCCAGTTCTTTGTCGTCTGCTTTGTGGCAGATGACGGCAAAGACACTCTTTGCCCTCAGCCAGCAGACGGCAAAGATTTGGCAGACGGCAAAAAACTGAATTCCATAGTGCCCCCCCCCCCAATGAGAGCCGCAATGCCAAGTGCCCTCTAGCCAAGGCAACCAACAAGGTAACCTCAAAATTCAAAACTACCATTTCCACTACCCCATTCTCCTATGGATAGTGGAGATGAACAAGAGGAGGTAAATGTTGAGGAAAATTCCTTTGATAGATTCAAGAGAAAGGTCAAGGGTAAAACCAATAAGCATTTTTTTGCTCTCTTGGAACAACTAGGGGAGGCTAGTGACCTTATTGAAACTCATGAAGAAACTATCTCTATGTTACAAGGACATAGTCGTGACTATGTTAATGAGATAGAGGATCTTTCCATCGCGCTTGAGAAAGAGCAAGGTCTTTGTTTGACTCTTTAGGAGTCACACAACAGTGACCTTGCTAAATTACAAAAGGGTCATGACCATGCTCTTGTTCTTACTCGTGTGCTCCAATCCGAAAAGGTTGCACTTGGGGTTGACCTTGATAGACTCAAGGAAGAGTTTGCCACACTTGACAAGGCTCACAAGGCTTTGAAGAGTGTTCATGCTTCTTTAAAAGAGTCGCATGTTCAACTCCAAGTAAAACTCACTAAAAATAGCCACATGTTCTCCTTTTGTATTTATTGATAATACCCATGCTACTAACCTATGTTGTGAGCATGTGCATCTTATGGAGGAGAATGCCGAATTAAAAGATCAACTTGAGAAAGGACTTGTGACATGCATCCAAGGTGAAAAGAATCTTAATGAACTTTTGAGCAATCGTAAGGAGGTGGTTGCAAAGGAAGGAGTTGGGTTTGCACCCAGGTCCAAGAAGAATAAGAAGGTCAAGACCAAGCAACCTCCCCCGCTTAAGGAAACATTTGTTAAAGCCAGGGAGGGTACTCATGAGAAGAAGAAGGGCAAAGCTAAGGGTGGTAAATCCAAGAAGGCAAAAATCCTCCCTACCAACAATGTCGACAACTTTACCCATCTTATGTTTTATGTCATGCTAGTGATGGAAATGTATTTGCTAAATTTGTTGGTTCTCCTTATGAGTATACTGAATGGTCTATTTGGGTCCCTAAGATCCTTGTTACTAACCTTAAAGGAACCATTAAAGAATGGGTACCTAAATCCAAGCATTGATCTTATGCAAGAGTTTGCTTCTCGTGGAATGTCATGGTTGATTGATAGTGGAGCAACAAATCATATGACCAGAAGCAATGACTTGGTGGTGGATGTTCATCCCGACCCATTTGTGGCCACCCAAGTCTCCTTTAGAGATGATGCAATTTCAAAGGTATTGGGTCTTGGCAAGGTGGTAGTCTCTCCGGATCTTTCCATTGAGAATGTCATGCTTGTTGAGACCCTTTCATACTATTAACTTTTTGTTCATCAACTTGCACTCATGGGTTTTAATATGTTCTTTGGTGTTGAATATGTGGCCCTTTTGTGGAGCAAGACTCTTAAAGTAGCCTTTGTTGGGCATGTCGACAACGGTCTCTATGTGGTTAACTTTTTGCAGTGGCCCACTAAGACCACGACTTGCCTAATGGCTAAAGTTGATGTGGGATGGCTTTGTCATCGTCGGCTAGCCCATGTCAATATGAGATCTTTGCAAAGTCTCCTCAAAGGGGATCACGTTCTTGGAATAAAAATGTGAGTTTTGCCAAAGATCGTGCTTGCAGATTGTATTGAAGGAAATCTACATGAGAAATCTCACCGCGCCACGACTACCATATACTTAAATAGGACTATGGAGCCCCTCCACACGAATCTATTTGGTCCTCCATATTTCGATAGTCTTGGGGGAAGAAATTACTGCTTGGTGATAGTGGATGATTACTCAAGATATACTTGGGTGTACTTGTTCAAGAGGAAGAGGGAGACCTAACAAACCATCATTGACTTTGTCAATGATGTTTAACGACAACATGAGGCAAAGATATTGATGATTAAAAGTGACAATGGCAGCGAATACAAGAATTACACCTTCAATGAGTTTCTGAATGATGAGGGGATCAAGTACTAATAATCTGCACCATATAGCCCTCAACAAAATGGTGTAGCAGAAAGGAAGAATCGGACGTTGATGGACGCGGCAAGAACCATGATGGTGGAGTTTAAATCTCCGTATAACTTTTGGGCCAAAGCCTTCAACACCGCATGTCATGCATCTAATCGGCTCTACCTCCTCAAAGGCTTGAACAAGACTCCTTATGAAATTCTTACCGGTAACAAACCCAACCTCAAGTACTTCCGGTTGTTTGGTTGTAAGTGTTTCATTCTCAAGAAGGGTGCCCGTTTGTCTAAATTTGAACCTAGAGGTCAAGAGATTTGTTGGTTATGCTACAAACTCTCGTGCTTACCGTGTCCTCAACAAGTCCAATGGACTCATTGAGTAGACGTGTAACATGGAGTTTGATGAAAATAATGGCTCCCAAGTGGAGCAAAGTGGTCTTTGTGATGTAGGTGATGAAATTCCTCCCCAAGCCATAAGAAGAATGGGCGTGGGACACTTCCTACCCGTTGAGGAAATCCTCTAGTATATATAGGTTGAAGTGGAGAGGAGGGGCGTCACAAGGGGAGGGAAAGTCCACCCCCTTTGGCCATCCAAGGGAGGAGGAGTGGGACTACTCCCCTCCCAAATTCGGCCTCCTTCCTTAGGGAAGGCACCTCTCCCCTTAGGCCCTTGTGGCCCAAGTTGCCTTCCACCACTTGGTATGTTTAGGCTCGTTGATATTTAATTAAATATCAAATTATTCTAAATAGTTTCAGACGATTTTATATATAATTTAGCATCCCGGAAACATTTTCATCCTATATATATTTATCGGTAATACACGATATTACCCCATACTCTATGAAACCCTTCCGGTGACCCCAAAACATTTTCGGGTCTTCTCGAAACTATTTAGTATATTAATGAAACAGTTTCAAGAATATGTTCTCATCATACCTATCCTACTAACACTCGGCAGGTCATGGTTACCTTAAGCTTGTGACCTTATAGGCTCGGTAACTCATAGACATGAACGAAACCCCTTCATTCTATGACCGATAGAGGAACCGTGGACGTCCATATCGATCACTATGAGCACACAAATGCTATTAGAGTGAATATTTGGTTACCATGTGACATTCCCTTTGCTTCGTGATACTTTAAAAAACTCAAGATGCATCGGTATCCTCTTGCTCATCACATGCTCACTACATTGTTATCATCGTTACCAGGTTTGTTTATCTTTCTTGTTTTTGTGTTTCAGCGTCCCGGTGACTAAGTCACTTGTGTCTGGACATATGATGATTGATGTCGTCACATCGAGAGGGCCCTAAGAATATCTCCCCGTCGTTGGAGGAGCAAATATCACTCTCAAGCTATCTAGTCACTTGTCAAACTTCCCGATGAATCTATAAGTTGTCGATATGATCACCTAGTTACACATGACGTTTGAGCAACCCCAAAGCTCATCTTATAGTAAGAAGTCACTATGATACTCTCATGGTCAAAGAAATATAAAACACATGTTAAAACTCCATGTTATAATACTTGATTTCAAATGATATTATCTCAAAGTATAACATAACAAGTTTTTGGGCCGATTCAATATGATCGTTCTTCTACTGTAATAAACTCAAAGTTGTTTTAGGACTATCATTATGCTTACCGATATTCGGAAAACATGATCACCAACAACACTTGAGAAAATCTTAGAGGCAACACTAGGGATCTCTATTTAATTCTTTACCATTCCACACGTGCATATGAATTTTCCACTGAATCGCATATTCCAGAACCATAGTAATTATAGCATAGAATATAAACTCTTAATTATCAATATAAAAATATAATAATACAACATTATTTTCTTTAGGGCATATTTTCGATAACATAGACAAATGGTAGCTGCAAATTCAGCATTAGAGTAGGTCGAATTAATTATATAGGCAAATAACCATACGGAGGATCGATGGAACTTTCTAAGAGAATATCAACATGACCCATGTTAATATGTGTCTATCATAAGTTCTTATAGTCCATAGTAGTATTTTTATCGATAAAGGGTGAATTTTATTGAGTCAAAATAAAGCATCAAGTTGATACAGACACGATGAGAACACAATCAATCTCTGCATAGCTAGGATGCACACAGCCAACACCAACACATACAAAAACCCGCTAGCAAATAGAAGTCATAAAAAAAGAAGCTATGCCTAAGCGAAAGAAGAAAAAAAGTGAACAAATCCATAGTAGTATTATGTTCGCTAAAAAACATACCATTATATTAACATGACCCGTTGATGATTTACATGTAAAATGACCATGTTATACTGGCCAACAAGCCAAGAAGATCATATATTTTCTTTTTTTTCATGGATTATATACATGAGTGCCAATGTTTTGTAGAAATGTTGATTGATCAACATTTTGTCAAATTTTTTGCTCTCATTTTGTTTCAAAGATAGCTAAGGTCGTGAAGAATTTTTATTGAATTTTAAATATTACGTATACTATTTAGAAATGTTTTCACAAGAGCATGGCGTTGCCTCTTCTTCGAAGAGCACGCATGCGGGCGACCAAGCCTTTGAACCGCCATTCCATCATGTGGGTCCTGACACCCATAACGATTATTGTACGAATGGGCGGGATTAGTATGAGAACCACGAGAGTGAGCACGAGTACAGGACCATCTGAGCGAGCATCAATAGTGGTTTCACTATGGCAGAAGTATTCCAGAAGACGTGAGCAAGCACAACAAAGTAGGGAACAACAATGGGGAACAGTTAGCCGATGGATAGCCCAAGAAGTAAGACCATCTACACACGGACATAACAAATATGACCCACTAAACGTTCGTGGACGCGTCCGATCAGTGATCGATGTGTTCCTTATTTATTCGTATGTGCAGTCATACTCCTCATTTTCTTTCTTGGATGTCCGATCACTTGCACGTGATTGGTGGAAAGGAAAAAAAAGAAAAGAATGAATACAGAAAAAGAAAAGGTGGTCTGGGGTACGGTCGCGTCCTATATAACAAACTAACCGGGCGGCCCGATCGCGTCCGTGAGCCCTCGTACCCTCCCTATATTTGAGATGGATATGAGGGTATGCGGACAGCCCAGACGTATATGGATGATATGAGGGGTCCAGTTGGGTCACGTTTTTCCTTCTCTCTCTTGTCCGCTCACTAACCAGGCGCGTCCGCAGGCGTATGAGGGGTCGTTTGAGGTGTATGGTTGTAGATGCTCTAACGCAAGTGTCGACACTAGTAGGGTCGTTGTGACTTGAGTGTGACTGATGTCCCACAAGTGTAGGGTTCAATTGTAGTTCTTTTTGATAAGTAAGAGTATCGATCCCTGGGAAAGATGAAGGAAATGGTCAGCGCAAAAATAACAAGGTTTCACTACAAATACTAAATGGTCTATTGGTTTTAGTGTTTGCTGAGTGTGTCTGAGCAATTGAGACTGAACAACAATAAAAAGTACAAACAATGCAGCAAGTGGCCCAATCCTTGATAAGTTCAAGGACACGATGATTGTGTTACTTATTGGTAAAAAGATCCTCTCTCTATGCAACTTTGGCTACTACATTCTATGAAGTAACTCTCTCATTATTAAATAAGACCCTAAATGAATAATGCAACATAACACTCAATGCACTGCATCAATAGTGCTCTAAACCTGAATTCCCAAATGAACACAAGCCCTAATCCCTAAATCTTAGGTCTAAACCTAATTCGACATTGTACAGAGACATAGGGAAATATAACTCACTCATGGCCTCTCATTCCGGTGGTCCAACAGTGGCTACCCGTCGGGGTCTTAACCACCCTATGCGCGAGTGTAGCTATTGATTGCTCTCACAATAGCGATAATGAATGGAACATGTTACTCCCGTAGCAATCGTCCTCCATGGCATGGAATGCTCTGCCATCTTCCTCACCAATGTCTCCATGGGATGTTGTTCCCCATCCACCCCGCCGCAATGGGAGAGAGGAGATGAATCGCGGGAGCACGAGAGAACGAGAGCGAGAGGGAAAGAGTGAGATCGCGCGCTGTTAGAATCGAGCCAAACATGCGCCTCCGACCAAGTGGCGTCCTAACCGAACCATCGTCGTCACCTGTGTTGCCACGTGCACACTTTGCCATGTCAAATGAGGTTCAAATTTTGTTCAATGCTTTTTATCACTGTCAGCAGTTGTTGTGGTGTGTTTTGTCATGATTTTTACTACAGTGGGTTTTTTGCATTTATGGTATTGTGATGGTTTTATGCATTTCACTCGTGATTCATGCTAGTAGCCTTCCGCCCAAGTGCACAATTACATGCAATAAGCAATCCAAATTGTTTCTATTCCAAAGTGTAGAACTTCATGACCATAGTAACACATCCTTCGGCCAAACAATATGACCGTGAAAAAAATCACTTTCCGCCAAACAAGAACATCAGGAAAAAATGAAGAAAGAAAACATGTCCTTCCGCCAAACTAATGGCATGCAACAAAAAGAGCCTTGGCTTACTGGTTGGGCATGCGGTTGTGCAGCCCAATGACCCGAATTCAATTCCTAGAATCGACACGTGATGCACACGAGGTTGTCTCCTATTTATTGAGGATCAAGCTTGGCATGTGGTGAAACCACTCATCAAAAAATATCTTGATACTCATTTAAAAAAATTCGAGTACCATGTTTATCTTGGTACTCATACTAAAATTTTCATATGCATCCCTAGTTGGTGCACAAGCCGGGAAGTGAAAATATCTCCGATTTGTTATACCAAAGAAAGAGGGGCATACTCATTGAGCAATTCAGACCGATATGTTTGCTCAATGTGAGTTTTAAAATCTTTACTAAGTTTGCAACAAAAATATTGACGCAGATAGCTCATTCAGTTATACAACACACTAAGACGGCTTTCATGCTCGGTAGACACATCCTAGAAGGGGTGGTGGTATTACATGAAACACTTCAGGAAATTCACTCCAAGAAACTCGATGGAGTCATCTTTAAGGTGGATTTTGAAAAGGCTTATGACAAGGTCAAATGGCCTTTTCTCCAACAAGCCTTATGTATGAAGGGATTCAATGAAGCCTCGAGGAACCAGGTAGATTCCTTCATTCAGAAAGGTGGTGTTGGGATTAAGATGAATGATGACATAGGTCATTATTTTCAAACTAATAAAGGTTTAAGACAGGGAGATTCAATGTCCCTAATCTTATTCAACATAGTGGTTGATATGTTGAGTGTTCTCATAGGGCGAGCTAAAGAGAACGACCTGGTTGAAGGACTGGTTCCGCATCTTGTCGGTGAAGGAGTGTCCATCTACAATTATTTTCATGGAACATGACCTCGCTAAAGCCAGAAATATGAAGTTGGTACTCTCTCTCTCTTTGAAGAACTATCGGGACTCAAGATCAATTTCAAGAAGAGCGAACTGGTTTGCTTTGGACAAGCCAAGGTAGAACACGATGCTTACAGACAACTATTCAGTTGTGAGATGGGTTCTCTACCATTTAGTTATTTGGGTATCCCTATTCATCATCGCAAACTCTCCAATAAGGAATGGAAGTGCATAGAAGATCGGTTTGAAAAAAGACTAAGTTGATGGAAAGGCAAGTTTATGTGTTATGGAAATCGGCTAGTGTTGATAAACTCAGTGTTGACAAGCTTCCCGATATTTTTGTTATCATTCTTCGAAGTGCCAGTAGGGGTATGGAAAAGATTAGACTTCTATCGATCTCGATTCTTCTGACAAACGACAATAGTAAGACGAAGTATAGACTTGCTAAATGGGATATTATATGCACACCTAAAGATCATGATGGGTTAGGGATAGAAAATTTACAAATTAAAAATAGATGCTTGTTGAGCAAATGGCTCTACAGACTATCTATGGAGATGGAAGATACGTGGGTACAAATTTTGTGTAATAAGTACCTACAATCGAAGACTTTTGCTCAGGTTATAGTGAAACCTTCAGACTCACCATTCTGGAAAGTCTTAATGAGAACAAAAGAAGCTTTTTTTACAGAGAGTGAAGTTTCACATTGTGAACGGTAACACAACCAGGTTTTGGGAAGACACGTGGTTAGAGGAGACATCTCTCGCTACACAATACCCGGCTTTATACAATATTGTGCAACGAAAGTAAGCTTATGTTGCTACAATATTGCACACAGTCCCTCTTAATATTTAGTTTAGGAGGTCTCTGATAGGAGAACGATGGAATGTGTGGCTCCATTTGGTTCATAGGTTGATGGAAGTTCAACTTTCTGACCAATCAGACACTATTCCTTAGAAGCTAACTACAAGCGGTAGTTTCTCCGTGAAATCAATGTATTTAGACCTTATTAATGTTGGACCAATACCAACTTCTTCACACATTTGGAAAATAAAAGTACCGCTTAAGATCAAGATCTTCATGTGATTTGTTCACAAAGGAGTGATCCTGACGAAAGATAACTTGGTTAAACGAAGATGGTTGGGTAGTTCTAGATCACAATGAGACTATTAAACACCTCTTTCTCGAATGTCCACTGGCTAGACTTTTATGACATACTATTCATATAGCTTTCAATACAAAACCTCCACTTGGTATGAACACGTTATTTGGAACGTGGTTTAATGTAATGGACATAAACACACCTAGGCACATTCGAATAGGAATATGTGTAATGCTTTGGGCTATATGAAACTACATAAATGATATGATATTTAACATGAAGAACTTCATCAACTTTTTGCAGGTCATCTACAGAGCTACAGATTGGATCGGTACGTAGTTGTTACTCACGCCTGCGGAGTCCAGAGAGCTTTTATTTATTGGGTGCAACCAGTAGGAGACGACTGCACGGACTATCTTCAACCGATATGGATAACGGCACATTAATAGGCTAGATGCATGGTCATCGTAGTCTGTTATTATTTTGTCATATGTGTCATGTATTTTCCTTTATTTATACATGCTCTATTTTTGGAGAGCTCAAAACGAATGCATACAAAGTGCTTGACAAATGTTCTAAGTACTTGCAAAAAATTATAGTTACCTTAAGCTTATGATCTTATAGGTTCATCTTTGCTTCCGGTTTACACGAAAACGAACGCGTGGACGCGTCCATGAACGAAAATGAATCCGTATCAAATGACAAAATAAGTCCATACAGCTGATTCAGACATTTACGGATTATTTTAGGGTTTGTATTGGAGATGCCCTTATTGCCAAAAAAAAAGGAGTGTCACCTCTGGTCCTAACAACTGTAAACACGATCGAGCTTCATTCCTCCACACAGAATCTCAACATGCAAAGTGCATGGTGCATCATTCGTGTGGTCCAAAGCAGGGGAATCAAGTATTATGCTGGCCATCCGTGAGATTTTGACCACCCAATTTATTTGTTGAGCCTGTCAACTTCCAACGCTCACACAGCCTGCATGCATTGCATGCCCACTCCCGTCACACCTCGAACTAAGAAACTATTTCCATGGAAACTAACTTCTGGTTGAATGGTTAGAGGGGTTGCGATATCCTCAGTTTATCATGGTTTAAATCTTGATGCTCGTATTTATTTTAGAATTTTTTACGATGCGTATTCAATGAAAGAAGATGTTTCCGTGAACGATGATGTATCTACGTTGACTTCATAAATTTTCAAAGTGATATGTCGACTCAGTCTCTTAGAGGTCCTCATAGGTGTAGGGTGTGCGTATGTGCAGGGCCGACCCATAGGCCGGGGCAACGGGGCGCCCGCCCTGGCCCCGCCAGGTAGCAGCACATCATACGTTCTACGATATTTCTTCCTTAGATCCGAAAAAATAAAAGAAAAAAATAAATACTGATGTGGCTATTGATGACTTTTCTTCCAGGAGTGTTAGGAAAAATAACAAGACCTGTTGTGGTTTTAGTTCAAAGACCATTAATCTATGATATGTCCTAAATTGCTCTCGAAATACAATATATTCTAAAAAAAAAAGCCACAAGGGCCCCATTTTTTTTCTCGCCCGAGGGCCCCAAATATGTATGGACCGGTTCTGCGTATGTGTGTTCATAGAGGTGAGTGTATGTGTGTGTATTTGAGCGCATGTGTCTGTACTGTGTTTAAAAAAGGAAAAAAACTACTGCGAGCATGCTCATGCATTTTCTACCTATTATGTAAGTGGTCTTTTGCTTCCGAGCTTGGGTGAACGGTAAAATCAACAAAAAAAATAAACTTCTTTTTTTAACCTTTGCCAGATGTTCTCTATGCTAGAAAATCTTCATCAAGAAATGACATTTGTAAAAGTCACAAAAGAAAATAGTACTTCAAAATGTTTTGAAAATTATCATTTTTGGAGTATCAGTTTTTTTTACCATGACTTCCACGAATGTTTATTCATGATAAAGCACTTAAAACATTTGTCAAAGGTTACCAAAAAAAAATTCCAAGTGTTTTCACTATTTTTCCTGATTTTATTGTTCACCAGGAGGATTTGACCTCGGATGCAAGTACTCCATTCCACGAGTACCACTTGTATGGATTGTCGGAACAGGCGGCTTTTACGGTACTTCTTTCTTTTAAGTTGTTCACGGTAGTTTCTTAGGATTGGCATTTATTTACAAAATATTCTCGGTCGTATGAACGTGTAAGTAACATACATGGTGTTTCTTTGACAACGGTAATTTTTAGCAACTTTGCGCCAAGCCATGATCTCCCAAGCCTCAAACTTGGTCACCTGGCTATCATAGCCTACATTATTTGCTATAGGTTTGTGACCGAACTGTTGTTTTCCTGGGATTGCCTCTGAAATCTCTCATGTATTCGTCATTCATCTCCTAGGGTTCCAGTTTTTGGTTCAGATTGCAGCACATTGTCATTTCCTTTGAGAAGTCCAAGACTCTGCCCTTCATCTTCTCCGCGATGAAAAGTATATGGTCCACAAATTCATGTAATGCATTCAAACGGTTATGTTTTCTAGTTTCAGTATTTCTAATTTCCTATAAATATTCGTGCGATGTGACACAAAATTCTGTGATTTCTTTTACAGAAAGTTTCTACAACTTTATTTTCTGTACCTTCATTTTATTTTCAACATACCTTCATTTTATTTTTAACAGACCTTCATCTTAAATTATCTTTCAATTATAACTTGTCATGCTATTATGTTTCTTCAATAAAGAACAACTCAACTAAGAGAAACCCATGGGGAATAATACTTAGTAAAGAGCTACTTCCTCCACTACTAGAAAAAAAAAGTGAGTTTCGACATTAACATGGTCTCAAAATAATAAATAGATTTAACCACTAGTTTCTGTTGGGGTATATGTATGAAGACCAACAAATACAATACTCTGAAAATACTCTTAAGACAAATCTTTATTGTGATCTTCAAGTTTGCAATATATTTGAAAACAACATAGGTGGTCAAAAGTTTATTTACACATGACCAAAATATAACCATTTTAGTGCTCCCTCCGGTTCATAGATATAAGATGTTCTAATGTATATAGACACGTTTTGAGCGTGATTATTCACTTGTTATGGTCTGTATATAGGAGTATTATCCAAAACATTTTACGTTTGTGAACGGGGGAAGTAGTGAACTACTCCGAGCACGAGAGAAGCAGAGGTTTTTAACCAGCACAGCTGCTTTCTACCGCGGCACTAGCGCCCTTCTCCTGTTCGCCATCCGGAGAAGACTCCATCAGTTAATACTCCTAGCAACCAAAAAATACTCCATGTGGCGCCCCGACCCCGCGAAACTCCTCAGCAGGCAGCCAACTGTCATCCTCTCCCCGGCCCTGGGGCTATATATGCATCGCCGTCGATCGCATCATCGTCCAGCTCGAGCTACACCTTCCTACTGCCCAACCGTCTCACCGCTGCGTCGACGCGCGCGCCAGCTTCCTTCCCGTTGCATGGCCGGGGCAAGCGCGCAGCCCGCGTGGGCGCAGGCGCTCGCGGCGGTGGGCCTCCTCGTCGCGTCGCGCGCCGCGGTGCGCCTTGCGATGTGGCTCTACGCGGCCTTCCTCCGCCCCGCCAAGCCGCTGCGCCGCCGCTACGGCGCCTGGGCCGTCATCACGGGCCCCACCGACGGCATCGGACGCGCGCTCGCCTTCGAGCTCGCCGCCGCGGGGCTCGGAGTCGTCCTCGTCGGCCGCAGCCCGGACAAGCTCGCCGCAGTCTCGAAAGAGCTCAGGGCTAGGCACCCCGGCGCCGGGGTGCGCACCTTTGTCCTCGACTTCGCGGCTGACGGGCTCGCCGCCAACGTGGCCACGCTCGCGGAGTCCATCCGAGGCCTCGACGTCGGCGTGCTCGTCAACAACGCCGGCCACTGCTACCCGTACGCGCGCTACTTCCATGAGGTTGATGAGGAGCTCACGAGGAACCTGGTACGCCTCAACGTCGAGGCCCTCACGCGGATGACGCACGCCGTGCTCCCTGGCATGGTGCAGCGCAAGCGGGGCGCCGTGGTGAACATCGGGTCCGGCGCTGCCACCATGCTGCCGTCCGACCCGCTCTACGCCGTCTACGCTGCCACCAAGGCGTGAGTACTCCTCTCGGTCCGTTAAAAGGCTCCCCACGTCGTCCCAGGCTTTTTTTTAGCTACCTTATTACCGTATAATTTTGACATAATTCACAGAATTAGGGACTCACATTTTATTTTGAATCAGTAGCATATTTCATCAGATTTGTTTGATATGTTTTCAGTGGCTACGAGTGTCACATCATTAATCCGAGTGTCGATGTTTACCCAATTTAAATTTTCATACAATGTTGGTGTGTATTATGCCATATTTTATACAATTTTCATATTTTATCCAATGTTGGAGGCTACGTGAAAGATATTGGAAAAGAATACATGATTTTTTTGTAACTAAAATAATATCACCATTTTTAGCTCCAAATTGTTGTATAATCATATGTAAAAGCATACTAGAATTTACCCATTTTTTAATTTCGATTTTGTATTTAAACTAAATTTGAGATGATGAACATATAAAGGGGTATTTGTAAAGAACCACATGTGTTCAAATTTGGAATTCAAAAATGAAATCACAATATATGCGTCATAGATTGCAATTTTATGTTCTTTTGAACAAGTATCACCCGATTTCTAGTAAACATGCACTACTTAATTTTTTTCTCATCTTAGGTTTAATATAGTTCTGGTAACCAATTGCCATCATGAAATGTAGGAAAAATCAATATGCGTAATGTGACATCAATGTCAATGTGTTGTCTGAGTTAGTTGTTGTATGGGACCCGACAAGTGGGCCTGAAGTGTGAAGACGAGAAAATGGGTTAGATAGAAAATATGAAATAAGGCACATCTTAGGAGGTAAGAAGATGGGCCAATTCTAAAATCAAGTATCATTGGCACTTTGCACATATAAGGTCATTTAGTGTAAAATTTACTCTTGATTTGAATATAAAATTTATTTGAAGGACACTATCGTCAATTGACCTTGTTCAAATCCACAAACCCTTGTCGCAGGGGTAACACACCGTGTTTCATTTTTTTGCATTGGTACCAAAGCAGCTACATCATTTACAACACAAATGCATCCGCACACCTTTGGATTGTTACAAACGATGGTCCATTTCTCTTTTCTTTGTGTATGCCACTGGTTTCCCTAAATAATTATACGAGAGGTTGGGGGCTGGTCTCACAAGAAGTTGCACACCCACGTCTCAAGCCTAAACTTAACCTTTTTTTATTTTGTTTCATGTTTGTCTAAACTTAACCTTTTTGAGAACCGGCAATAATCGTGCTTCGGTCTATCAGATATGTCGATCAATTCTCCCGGAGCCTATATGTTGAGTACAGGAACAAAGGCATCGATGTGCAATGTCAGGTACCAAATAATATCACTTTTATAGGTTGATGCATTTCACTAACCACTCAAAAGAAAATCTTCTTCTTAACGTCTCTTTTTGTTTGATCTTTTATATTCCTGCCGCCTGCCTTGTTTTCATATATGTTGGTCTCATGTAGCCCTTTCGTATTCTCTAGCATGGAGTGGATAGTGGGTTGTTGTACTAAATTTCAGTTATCCCCGTAAATCTGGAAACGCATTTACATGTGTCATCGTGATGTTTTTGTATATTTCGTGGTAGGCAACCCTTTCAAAAATATGACCGGTAGATTGACACTTCTACCATTTGACACTCCACTTATTATATGTATGTATTTCCTGCAAAAAAAACCCGCAAAAAAGGTACATTTTCGATGGGCCTCCCACTTAAAACATGATTTTTCTCATGCTTACACGAATTAGTTCAATTATTGTACACTTGTACTTGCACCGTACAGTGTGCACTAGTTAGATAGATACTGATGGGGATAATAGTGACACGGGGGTTTCAACAAGAAACCAGAAATCATGACATGTGGATACAGTGTGAGCACTTAACCAGTGCCACTTCAAAAATTAATGTCCTATAGCTTCCTCTTTTTGGTCCAAGGTATGTAAATCAGGGAAGCAGTTGGCATCAACTCAGTCGCAACTCAATGAAGAAGAATCTGTGTGATTTGTGTAGGCACCCTGGTACGTGGCGACGAAGATGGCCTCGATCAGGCACGCGTCCCTGTTCGCGCCGTCTCCGGAGACGTATGCCCGCGCCGCCGTGCGCTACATCGGGTACGAGCCCCGCTGCACGCCCTACTGGGCACATGCCCTCGTGTGGTTCCTCATCACCATCGTCCCCGAGCCCATCGTCGACAAGTATGTCCTTGGTGTGTCCCTCGGCATTCGTGACAAGGGGCGTGCCAAGGAGGCCAGGAAGAAAGCAATGTGACATGCAGCATAGTGAAAGAAATGCCCCGTACGCTCTCAAAGATCGATCTAGATGAAACTTTGCATTTAAATTCTATATGCCAACTGTAACAAGACGAATGATCGCATAACTACTTGTGTTGTCAATCATCTTATCATCGTGATCAGTGTGTATTGTGCTCGCATGTACCTCGTTTCTTGGATTGGATCGCATCAGTACCACCATTTTCGTGATAGCTCATAAAAGGTCATGGAAATTAGCAATACCATTCTATTTATATACTTCCTCCGAGCCAAACTAATTGGCGTAGCCTGATAGAGGTGAGAATCTCTATCTTTTGATGAGATGATAACTACGATTTAGGAGAGATGACTTCCACGATCCGATTACAAACATGCACAACGTTGCGTCTTAGTAATCGCTAAACCATTCTGCGGAGGTTACCAACGATGCCGGAAACACGATTAGCCTGACCGCGAAGGTCTATTCCTGCAAGCAATCAAAGAACAAGCAAGAATATGATAAAGCAATCTGAATATTGCGGATATATATGAAGTATTGATAAAAGTGGGGATCCAAAAGCGGTCTTAGTCTAATCGTTGGACACAAATAAAGTATATAAAGTTGCAATGCCTAACTATTAACTAAACAAATCTCAAGAAAAAAGCTAGAGGATTGATCTACTTATATATGAATAATGGGCGGCGCCAAAGGGGGTAGAAGGACGTCCCAAGGCATTCAAAAACTAATCCTAGATTGTACAACCCCTATGGGAACAAATGGAGGTGATACAAGGCCTTTTTATTTGGATTTTGTAGGACCGTTGCACCATTTTGGCTATATCTCCGCACTCAGAACAAATTTTAAGGTGGACCCAATTGCGTTGGAAAGTGCATGAAATCAAATTTCCAAAAATAAAGAGAATCGTCCAATTCGGAGTCCCGGTGTAAAAGTTGTTGGCGTTTTGAGACATGTATGTGTGTATAGTCTGAATCTGAGTCCAGAACCTTGGGAGCTTGGTCTCTATCTTCTCTTGGGCAAAAAATGAAGTAAGAGGACTTTTTAAACAACAAATAATCATTTCCGTTGAGATGAGAGAACTTTCTGAACAACAACGCTTAATCATTTTCTATTCCTTTATCTTCACACGTGGTCCGTTCAATCGTTCCATAATTCTGCATTTAGGCATGAAATAAAAATAGATGAAACATTTTTCTTTCAAATAACATAAATAAATTATTGCATAAATCTTACAAAAATCATCTAACAAAAATGCAAGTATACAATATTTTTTATCGTATCCAAGGTAGCCATGTCGTCATCATAGCCTTTATGCTCTATAACACTAAGTCCCTAGTTTTAAAAACACATTCGATTGAGGTTTTCAATTAGAACTGACTCACTCAATTTTGACCAAATCAATATTTTCTCAAAGCTCTCTCATTCATTTCTTTATATTATAAATTATGTTTCCTAATTTTAAGATATGTCAACTGATTGAGGTATTCAATTTTGAATTGGGTCACCCAATTTTGTGTGGGTTTTAACAATTTCTCAAGCACTCCCATTCAATTATATTAATTTACTCGGTTCCCTAATTTTGAAACTCTTTTATTTAATTTTGGATTTGGCTTAAGATTTTGACCGAGCCAATGATTTTTTAAAATCGAGCGGCAATCGACCTATAAAAACGTACCAATCTCACCACCCTCGCCCCATCTAAAATAATAAGCCTCGTCATTTAATATCGTTAATATCGTATCATTAATATGGTACATGCAGCCATTGACGCGAAATATTTTTCACATAAATATAGGTTGATTAGCTGATAACACATAATCACATCACGAAAGGCCAAAGGCTCACCAAGTGACCATATTATAAATCTCTACCTGATAATTAAGCACAGAGTGCTTCTGCCTGCTCACCGCTACTTTTTTTCGTCTGCACGCTCGGATGTATGATTTTGAGATGTCTTCCTTTGCCCGATCGTGTTGAACATATTTTGTGGCACGAATGTCCATCAATGATCCGCTTAGGACTAGGCCACGTCCCCGCGCACCAGACTTGGATCGGAAAAACATTGACCGCAAGAGGGATCGAACCTGGGACCTTCGGTCCTATGTAGATGGAAATTAATAGTACCATCGTGCTTTTTTACATCAAATCCTACTAACTTATATATGTTCACAAGTTACATGATCAACAAGCCAACAAAAGGAAGATGAGATATGGTTCATGTTTTGTTGGGGAACGTCGCATGGGAAACAAAAAATTTCCTACGCGCACGAAGACCTATCATGGTGATGTCCATCTACGAGGGGGATTTCAGATCTACGTACCCTTGTAGATCACACAACAGAAGCGTTAATAAACGTGGTTGATGTAGTGAAACGTCCTCACGTCCCTCGACCTGCCCCGTGAACCGTCCCACGAACCGTCCCGCGACCCGTCCCACGATCCGCTCCAATCTAGTGCCGAACGGACGGCACCTCCGCGTTCAGCACACGTACAGCTCGATGATGATCTGGGCCTTCTTGATCCAGCAAGAGAGACGGAGAGGTAGATGAGTTCTCCGGCAGTGTAACGGCGCTTCGGAGGTTGGTGGTGATCTAATCTCAGCAGGGCTCCGTCCGAGCTCCGCAGAAACGCGATCTAGAGGAAAAACCGTGGAGGTATGTGGTCGGGCTGCCGTGGAAAAGTTATCTCAAATCAGCCCTAATACCTCTGTATATATAGGTGGGAGGGGAGGGGCCTTGCCTTGAGGCTCAAGGAGCCCCAAGGGGGTTGGCTGAAGGGGGGATGTAGTGCCCCAGATGTAACCCTTCCATATTTGGAACCTATCTCATGTGGGTCCACCTTGTCATGGATATGATGATATCATTTGTGCCATGACTTCATGTGATGTCCCTTGTATTTTCTTCCTTGCATGCATGCATGTCATATCATATCTTCCATGTTTCTTTGAGATTTTTTGATTGCAAGTGTGGTGGTGATGATGTTGTGGTCTTATGCTTCATGTGGTGTTTGTGTTCTTGTGGACATATGTGTGGTGTGGTGCAACTCTACTAGGTTGCTTGTCCTGGTAGGATAACATGTGTATGCTTAGGTTTCAAATCATCTTCACCCCTCTCTCTATTCCTCCTATGTCAAGAATCACTTCTTCCTTTTCTATTTTAAAATGTTCCTGTTTTAGCTCTTATATGTGGAGGATTTGTGAAGAAAAGATGTTGTTTTAAGGAGGGGTGCAAGAGGTGCAAATAAATATAAAATAGGTCCAACAATGGTTGTTTTGTAATTATTAATTTGCTCCATATATTCATGTTGCATTTTATTCAATTAGTTCATGATTTGTCATGCCCACGGATGCGCTAGCTTTTTTTTCTCTTATAGTTTTCCTTGTGCTTTTATTCCTTCTCTCGTAATTCCTGTTAAAAGGAAAACCCCAGGGTTTTCTTCTCTCTTATGTGGCGCTCAGGATGGGCCTCCTCCCTCCCTGGCGGCCGAGTATCCCTCCCTCGCGCCAGGAGCCCAGCCCCACGGCGCCTCCCTCCTTCTTCTTGACGCCGTCCGCCCCCTCTGTTCTTTCCGTCAGTAGCAGGCAGAGAGAGAGAGTTGACGTCGTGCACAAACGTCGAGGTCCCTCTCATATATTGTTGGCGTCCGTGCCTCCCCTCGGCCTAGGGTTTCTCTTTCCCCCTCGGTCGCCGCCGCCACCTTCCTTTCCCCATCTCTCTCCCCCTCTCCTCTGCCAGGTAAGGTCTCTGTAGGGTTAGCAGTGAGGTGAGAGCAGCCCCGCCGCGTCTACCCCCGCCATCTCCGTCGAGCGTCGCCGGCGACCATGTCCGGGGGCTCGGGGAAGGTGCCCGCGCTCCATTCCCGACGCTAGGAGCCCCAGGGAACGACTGCTCCGACGGCCTCGACCTCGTCAACGACGAGTTCCCGGTGTTCTTCATCCTCTGCTTCGGTTCCACGTCAGCGACGTCTTCGGCTTCTTCTTCCTCTCCGGCCGGCCTCCTCCTTCAGATCGGCCTCCCTACTTCCTCCCCAAGGTGAGGTTGCACCTCCCCTCTCTTCTATCCCCTAGATCGGCATGGATCCGACGAGTTGCTCGCGTTCCTTCTCTGTCAGTTTGTGGATGCAGAAGATATCGTAGAGTTGCGGTGTGCAGTAGCGTTGCAGCAGCAGTAGATCGCGTGGTAGTACCGGTAGATGACGTGCAAAGCAGGCGCAGCTCTTGTTTGTGCTGGTAGTTATCCTGCCGTGATGCAGCAGCAGCAGCGGCAAGCGTGCCCAGCGGCCTCTCTGTCGCCGGCGTGCGTGCTTGTGCAAAGAAGACTGTAGGCACGGGTTTTCCTGATTCAGTTCTCTCCTCTGTCAGAAACCGTATAGTAGCGTAGTAGTTTGTGTCTGTGTGTGTTTACCTGAGGTGCAGGGTTCGAGTCCCGCAGGCGCCAACCCCCTTTTTGTGTTTTAATTCTATTTTGGGCTCAGTAGCGCATAGGTATGGCTTACCTTGCGTGAAGCCTCTGTTCTGTCGACAAGTAGATAGTAGCAGAGTGGTAAGGGAAGTTTGTTGCACCAGTGGGTACTGGGTTCGAATCCCAGGAAGCCCTCCTTGTTGTTTTTCTTGTTTTTTTTGCTGAAAATATACGTTCTCCTTGCTGTTGCTGACCTTGTGCCAACCATAGGTGGCCATGGCATTTTGCTTTTATCTTTCCTTTGTTGTTATAATTGGTGCTAGGTGATAGTAGTAGGAGTTTTGCTCTACACCATAGTGGTGTCATTTATCACTTGGTGTTATTTGTGTGCAAACTATGCCTAGACAACGTGGGCATGTGGCTGAAAAAGTCCAGCTTAGTGAAATCTGGAATTTCACAAAGTCTGAGAATCTGGAAACATTTTCTTCTCCTGTAGATGAGGATGTGTTGGTCATTGTGTTGTGAACTAGCCTTAGTTCAGTGCTAGGATTTTGGACCTGATATGTTTGTGAAGCTCCCTGTCAAATTTCATCTCATTTGGAGTCCAGTAGGTTGTGTTTTGATTGCTGTCAAAAAGCTTCAGAACAAAGACATAAAGTCAGGTGCAGGAATTTTCACTAAGTCCCTGAGACCTGATGGTTTTGGGAAAGTTTGTGCCCTTGTATCTTCTAGAGTTTAATTCCTTTTGCTGTGATTCTTGCTGGTGTTGGTAGTGTTCTTGGTTAGCTACAGCCATATATATTATTTGACATATTTGGAGGTCTGTAGCTATGTTGCATGTAGCTCCCAAAGAGCTAAGATGCAGATTATGGCAGATTGTGTAGTATAGTCATTTTGATGATTGTGGGTGATTAGTTGATGTTGTGGTGTTCTTACTTGGTCCAATCCATTCATGTTGGGTTGTTATATGTCTTGGCAACCTGGGAATACCAGATTTGTGCCAATTGTGGGTGTGGTGTTGATTCTTCCACGTAGAGCTTCATATCTTGTTTCGTTGATTCCCGTTGATCCGTAGCTCCGTTTGCAATGTTCTTTATATGGTTTTGCATTGTTTTCACGAGCCGCATCTGTTCATGCCATCCTCGTGCATGTAAAAATATCTTAGTGTACAGTTCTGTCCAGAAACTTGTAGTAGTTTCTTTTGCTTGTGCTAGTGATAGAAATAGCGATGCATGCTCATTTTTCATCTCATGCATCATGTGATTGTCGCATCTTGTGGTGTTGCTGTTCATTGGTTGTTATTCTTATGTTGGGTAGCACCAGGATCGGAGGACGAATACGTGGATCAGGAGAGTACGTGCAGGATGAACCAGAACCATTCCAAGCTGAGGACATCACAAGCAAGATGATATGACCTTGATTCCATCTCTAGGCTTGTTATGCTAGTTTTGTTTCCATGTCATATTGCTCGCTGCCTACCACTGAAATTAAATTGCCTCTTCATATGCCATGAGCCCAAACACTGTACCCCTTCCTAGCAAAACTTGTATGGCTAAGTAGGCTTTGCTCAGCTACTAATGTTAGCGTTGCTAGATGCAAGTGCTTTGACTCATGTGATAACATGAGCTTGATATCATTATCTTAAATTCTGTTATTTAATTATTGCACCTATATACTTGGTAAATGACGGGACACCTAGCCTTTTGTCGGGTGCTTTGTTCCGTTATTGCCGCCTTAGTTACCGGCTACCGGTGTTTGATTCCATAATGATCGCTCCTAACACGTTCGGGGTTGTTATGGGGACCCCCTCGATAAATCGCGTAGTGCTAAGGCTTGTCCGGCAGGACCCAACATTGGTTTTATTTGCTAATCACCTAATAACCTGCATAGGGAATAGCTACCCCGAGGAATTTAATCAACAACCCGGGCCAGTGCTCCTCATGAGTGTTGGTCCAATCACCTAGCAGTCGGCAAGACCACCCCAAGAAAACTTGAGGTTTGGCCTTGTCCACTTTGCATAGACGGTGTTGTCCTGAGACTGAGATACGCGGCTCTTATCGGGTCGTCGACACACCGGGAGGTCCTGCTAGCCTTGCCTTACCTTAGCGGTATATCTTGCGTATAGGAATACCAGTGAAGCTTTGGTTTCCCCCCAGAGTTGAGGTTTTCCTCTAAGGAATCCGACGAGATCACGAGATTCGTGATAGAGGATGCCTTTGCGGCCTGTGTTCGTTTGTGATGGACTAGTTGGAGCACCCCTGCAGGGTTTAATCTTTCGGAAAGCCGTGCCCGCGGTTATGCGGCAACTTGGAATATTTTGTTAACATCCGGTATTAGAGAACTTAAACATAAGCTAATAAAATTGCCAACTGTGTGCGTAACCGTGACTGTCCCCCTCGAAGATCTCTCTTCGTTCGGGAACACGGTGGGGTTATGAATGCCGTAGGTAGGGGTTCAGGAGCACTTAGTGATCAAGTAATCACGACCGCTAGTGTAGACCACCTTCATAACTGTTTACGTAAGTTAGCCACTAAATCAAGCTTAGGATGTTGCAGCCTCATCCACTTCACCCTTACCCTACCTAAAAAACATGACTAGTTCTGGCACCAAGGTCTTATATTGCTGAGTCCCCGTGGCTCACGGATTCCTCCGGAACTCCCAACAGGTACAGGTACCCCAGAGACAAATGATCCCGGCGGCACCCAGCTGGCGTGGCAGTACGACGAGGAGACAGACCGCCTCTACGTGAACTATCCAAAGGACTGAGGCGTGGTCATGATCGTGGGCCTGCAGGCAGGGTAGCATAGCATTTCTATGTTTATGTAGTTCGTAGCGGAACTACCTTGATTGTATCTGTGATGTACTCTGAGTTATTAATGAGAAGACAATTGAATCCCGAATTGTCTACTTTTATTATTATTTGTGCTATGTTACTTGCTTGCGAAACGCTTAGATGCGCTTCTTCCCTATTCGGGCCTCGACCCCCAGATCAGAAAGGACCACATCTTGGTCGTTACAGGGGAGGAGGAATCCTCCTCCAATCCTAGTCCAACTAGGATTGGAAGGTGGAGTCCTTTCCTTCCTTCCCACTTCCCCTTTTTTCTCTTTGATTTTCCTTTAACCTGCGCAGGGGCCTTCGTGGGCTTGCCCACCAGCCCACTAAGGGCTGGTGCGGCACCCCTAAGGCCTATGGGCTTCCCCGGGGTGGGCTCCCCCCCCCGGTGAAAATCCGGAACCCATTCGTCACTCCCGGTACATTCCCGGTAATTCCAGAAACTTTCCGGTAATCAAATGAGGTCAACCTATATATCAATCTTCGTCTTCGGACCATTCCGGAAATCTCATCCGGGACTCTGAACAACATTCGGTAACCAACCATATAACTCAAATACGCATAAAACAACGCCGAACCTTAAGTGTGCAGACCCTGCGGGTTCGAGAACTATGTAGACATGACCCGAGGGACTCCTCGGTCAATATCCAATAGTGGGACTTGGATGCCCATATTGGATCCTACATATTCTCTGAAGATCTTATCCAATAGTCAATCCCTTGAACTTGTGAAAAACCCTTTGCCACAAGTCGAGCTTTATAAACGGTCACATTACCGTCAGCATTCGTCTTCTTCTTGAAGATCCATTTGTTCTAAATAGTCTTGCGGCCTTCAGGTAGTACTTCCAAAGTCCACACTTTGTTTTCATACATAGATCTTATCTCGGACTTCATGGCCTCCAGCCATTTGTTGGAATCCGGGCCCACCATTGCTTCTTCATAATTCGCAGGCTCATTGTTGTCCAACAACATAATTGATAAGACGGGATTACCGTACCACTCTAGAGTAGTACGCTGTCTCGTCGACGTGCGAGGTTCGACAGGAACTTGATCCGGAGTTTCATGATCATCATCATTAACTTCCTCCTCAACCGGCATCGCAATGACAGAGGTTTCCCCTTGCCCTGCGCCACCATCCAGAGGTATGAGAGGTTCGACAACCTCATCAAGTTCTATCTTCCTCCCACTCAATTCTCTCGAGAGAAACTCCTTCTCGAGAAAAGCTCCGTTCTTAGCAACAAACACTTTGCCCTTGGATTTGAGATAGAAGGTATACCCAACTGTCTCTTTTGGGTAACCTATGAAGATGCACTTTTCCGCTTTGGGTTCCAGCTTTTCAGGCTGAAGCTTTTTGACATAAGCATCACATCCCCAAACTTTAAGAAACGACAACTTTGGTCTTTTGCCATACCACGGTTCGTATGGTGTCGTCTCAACGGATTTTGATGGTGCCCTATTTAAAGTGAATGCAGCTGTTTCTAATGCATAACCCCAAAACGATAACAGCAAATCGGTAAGAGACATCATAGATCGCACCATATCTAATAAAGTACGATTACGACGTTCGGACACACCATTACGCTATGGTGTTCCAGGCGGTGTCAACTGTGAAACAATTCCACATTATCTTAAGTGAGAACCAAACTCGAAACTCAGATATTCACCCCCACGATCAGACCGTAGGAATTTGATCTTCTTGTTACAATGTTTTTCAACTTCACTCTGAAATTGCTTGAACTTTTCAAATGTTTCAGACTTGTGTTTCATCAAGTAGACATAACCATATCTACTCAAATTGTCAGTGAAGGTGAGAAAATAATGATATCCGCCGCGCGCCTCCACACTCATCGGACCACACACATCGGTATGTATGATTTTCAACAAGTCACTTGCACGGTCCATTGTTCCGGAGAACGGAGTGTTAGTCATCTTGCCCATGAGGCATGGTTCGCACATGTCAAGTGAATCAAAGTCAAGTGACCCCAAAAGTCCATCGGTATGGAGTTTCTTCATGCGCTTTACACCAATATGACCTAAGCGACAGTGCCATAAAAACATGGCGCTATCATTGTTAACTCTAACTCTTTTGGTCTCAATGTTATGTATATGTGTATTATCACTATCAAGATTTAAATATGAACAATCCACTCACACTGGGTGCATGACCATAAAAGATATTACTCATAGAAATAGAGCAACCATTATTCTCTGACTTAAACGAGTATCCGTCTCGTAATAAACAAGATCCAGATATAATGTTCATGCTTAACGCAGGCACTAAATAACAATTATTTAAGTTCATAACTAATCCTGATGGTAACTGAAGTGAAACTGTGCCGACGGCGATTGCATCAACCTTGGAACCATTTCCCACGCGCATCGTCACTTCATCCTTCGCGAGTCTTCGCTTATTCCGCAGTTCCTGTTTCGAGTTGCAAATATGAGTAACAGAACCGGTATCGAATACCCAGGCACTACTACGAGAGCTGGTTAAGTACACATCAATAACATGTATATCAAATATACCTGATTTTTCTTTGGCCGCCTTCTTATCAGCCAGATACTTGGGGCAGTTGCGCTTCCAGTGACCCATACCCTTGCAATAATAGCACTCCCTTTCAGGCTTAGGTCCAGCTTTGGGTTTCTTCGTCGGATTGGCAACAGGCTTGCCGCTCTTCTTTGAATTACCCTTCTTTCCTTTGTCGTTTCTCTTGAAACTAGTGGTCTTATTCACCATCAACACTTGATGCTCTTTACGGAGTTCTGACTCTCCGACTTTCAGCATCGCGAACAACTCGTCGGGTGACTTTTTCATCCCTTGCATGTTGTAGTTCAACACAAAGCCCTTATAGCTTGGCGGCAGTGATTGAAGAATTCTGTCAGTGATAGCCTCTTGCGGGAGTTCAATCCCCAGCTCAGCTAGACGGTTTGAGTACCCAGACATTTTGAGCACATGTTCACTGACAGACGAATTATCCTCCATCTTGCAAGCATAGAATTTATCGGAGGTCTCATACCTCTCGATCCGGGTGTTCTTCTGAAAGATAAACTTCAACTCCTGGAACATCTCATATGCTCCATGACGCTCAAAGCGACGTTGAAGTCCATTCTCTAAGCCATACAAGACTGCACATTGAACTACTGAGTAGTCCTCCTTACGTGTTAACCAAGCGTTCTTAACATCTTGGTCAGCCGTAGCGGGTGGTTCATCTCCTAGCACAACATTAAGGACATAATCCTTCTTCCCAGCTTGCAGGAGCAACTTAAGATTACGAGCCCAGTCTACAAAGTTGCTTCCATCATCTTTCAACTTAGCTTTCTCTAGAAACGTATTAAAATTCAGGGTGATTGTCGCGTGAGCCATGATCTACAACACAAATATATTCAAAGTGGACTTAGACTATGTTCAAGATAATTAGAGTTTAACTTAATCAAATAGCTTGCTAAACTCTCACTCAAAAAGTAGATCTCTCTAGTCATTTGAGTGGTTCATGATCCAATTCCACTAGCTCAATCCGATCATCACGTGAGTTGAGGATAGTTTCAGTGGTAAGCATCCCTATGCTAATCATATCAACTATATGATTCATGATCGACCTTTCGGTCTCATGTGTTCCGAGGCCATGTCTGCAAATGCTAGGCTTGTCAAGCTTAACCCGAGGGTTTCGCGTGTGCAACTGTTTTGCACCCGTTGTATGTGAACGTTGAGTCTATCACACCCGATCATCACGTGGTGTCTCGAAACGACGAACTGTAGCAACAGTGCATAGTCGGGGAGAACACAATTTCGTCTTGAAATTTTAGTGAGAGATCACCTCATAATGCTACCGTCGTCCTAAGCAAAATAAGGTGCATAAAAGGATTAACATCACATGCAATTCATAAGTGACATGATATGGCCATCATCACGTGCTTCTTGATCTCCATCACCAAAGCACGGGCACGATATTCTTGTCACCGGCGCCACACCATGATCTCCATCAACCTGTCGCCATCGGGGTTGTCGTGCTACTCATGCTATTACTACTAAAGCTACATCCTAGCAATATAGTAAACGCATCTACAAGCACAAACATCAGTTTAAAGACAACCCTATGGCTCCTGCCGGTTGCCGTACCATCGACGTGCAAGTCGATATTAACTATTACAACATGATCATCTCATACATCCAATATATCACATCACATCGTCGGCCCTATCACATCACAAGCATACCCTACAAAAACAAGTTAGACATCCTCTAATTGTTGTTGCATGTTTTACGTGGTGACCATGGGTATCTAGTAGGATCGCATCTTACTTAAGCAAACACCACAACGGAGATATATGAATTGCTATTTAACCTCATCCAAGGACCTCCTCGGTCAAATCCGATTCAACTAAAGTTGGAGAAACCGACACTCGCCGGTCATCTTTGAGCAACGGAGTTGCTCGTAGTGATGAAACCAGTCTCTCGTAAGCGTACGAGTAATGTCCGTGATCTCATCCGGGACTCCGAACAACATTCGGTAACCAACCATATAACTCAAGTACGCATAAAACAACGCCGAACCTTAAGTGTGCAGACCCTGCGGGTTCGAGAACTATGTAGACATGACCCGAGGGACTCCTCGATCAATATCCAATAACGGGACCTGGATGCCCATATTGGATCCATATTCTACGAAGATCTTATCGTTTGAACCTCAGTGCCAAGGATTCATATAATCCCGTATGTCATTCCCTTTGTCCTTCGGTATGTTACTTGCCCGAGATTCGATCGTCAGTATCCGCATACCTATTTCAATCTCGTTTACCGGCAAGTCTCTTTACTCGTTCCGTAATACAAGATCCCGTGACTTACAATAAGTCACATTGCTTGCAAGGCTTGTGTGTGATGTTGTATTACCGAGTGGGGCCCGAGATACCTCTCCATCACACGGAGTGACAAATCCCAGTCTTGATCCATACTAACTCAACAGACACCTTCGGAGATACATGTAGAGCATCTTTATAGTCACCCAGTTACGTTGCGACGTTTGATACACATAAAGCATTCCTCAGGTGTCAGTGAGTTATATGATCTCATGGTCATAGGAATAAATACTTGACACGCAGAAAACAGTAGCAACAAAATGACACGATCAACATTCTACGTCTATTAGTTTGGGTCTAGTCCATCACATGATTCACCTAATGATGTGATCCAGTTATCAAGCAACAACACCTTGTACATAGTCATAAGACGCTGACTATCCTTGATCAACTGGCTAGACAACTAGAGGCTTGCTAGGGACAGTGTTTTGTCTATGTATCCACACATGTATCTAAGTCTTCATTCAATACAATTATAGCATGGATAATAAACGATTATCTTGATACAAGAATTATAATAATAACTTATTTATCATTGCCTCTAGGGCATAATTCCAACATGTTTAACCAGAGAGATGAAGAAGATCTACTAGCCAACAAAAGGAAGATGAGAAAATGGAGCAAAGAAGAGAGGCAATCGATGGTCGCGGGAGGGTGGCGCGCGAGGGAGGGTACGACGGTCATGGGATCAAGCTGGTTGGCGGGCAGGGAAAATTTATACTTAACCCAAAAAATAAGTTTCACCCAAATTGGAAGAGTTCAATTCAAGTTCATTTAAATTTATTTCAAACGAATTTGAACTATAGGTATGAGTTAGAAGTGCCCAAAAACTATAGGTACGAGTTAGAAATCAAATATAAATTGTTGTGTTGCTCAACTCGCAGGGCAGCTGCCCAACCTGAGATACCATAACAAACGAAATTACCGGAATCAAGAAGCATTTATCTACTTTTTATTAGTAGGTATAGATTAACAACTAGATATAAGAAATGATGCGTGATGACACATACAGCTGGTTTTGATTTTCATCGCCCGTTTGCAACGGTATACGTGTCGGGATGATGCATTCACCAAGTGTAGTTAAGACATTAATGAAGCTTGTTATATATATTACAAGTTTCGAGGATTGCAAGATTCATGAAAGAGGTGTGCTAAAGTGTAATGACCGAATTCATCTCCTTGGGTTAGATCATGTTCGCCATGATTAAGTGGACAATGTGACCACACTCGACGCTGGTGGCTAGAGAAGTGACAATGAGGATGGGTTGCTTGAAATGTGGGAGATTTTCTCTTTCATTGCAATGCACGGGCACATTTGCTAGTAAAAATAAAACATACTTCATCATCTCACCCACCCGCCAAACTAATATTCTATCAGTTTCAAGCTATAAGGGCAATAAAAAAAATTAAAAGTAAAAAAAACTTTCACCAAGTTCACAACAAATAATATCAACATCCACAAATTTAAACAAAAAATAGAAAATTATTTCCTGATGAATCTAATCATACCTAAATTTTCTCAAATAAATAAACCAATTTGATATCGTTAATTTTGATATATTTCTCTATAAATTGAATCAAACTTAAAAGGTTTGATTATTTTTTAAATAATACATCTTATATTTTGAAACCGTGTTTTTTAAGAAAGCCAACAAAAGATCAATGGGCCTACATCTTATATTTTAAAACAGAATATTTTTTAAGAAATCTAACAACACCAATGGCGTAACAAAGTACGCCCAACCCTATTAATACAATGTAAAGAGGAGGGAGCACAAAAAAGATTTGCAACAACAGAGCGCGGCTATGTATCGCCCTGCCTGAGAATGAGCAGCCACTCGCCTACAGCGAGTGTCCAGTTGGGCCTGCCCACTTAGATTCCTGCAGGTTACTTTGATTTTATTTGTTTTTCATTTGTCTTTTTGTACTCATGTATAAAAAAACTAAATACTCATATCCAAAAATTATAATTAGTACATATAAAACACTTATATTTACTTAAAAATGTTCAAACCATGGATTATTCAACACATATTGTTCGTATAATTTAGAAAAGTACTTTAGACCATGAAAATAATGTTCAGACAATTTAAAAATGTGTTCCTGGCATTTGAAAAATGTTTATAAAATGCCAAATGTAATAAATATTCGAGTAGTATTAAAAAAGTGTTGTATATTTCAAAAACAATCTTGGTGTATTTGCCAAAGGTTTAACACATATTCGAAATAAACAACTATTTAAAAATATTAATCATGTATTTTAAAATTTTAAACATGTATAAAAAAATTATATGTATACCAAAATGTACAATGTGTATGAAAAAATAGACATCAAAACATATATTTGAAAAAAATCATGTATTACAAAAATGATAAGCACGTATAACAAATGTTCTTGATGTATACGAAAAATGTACACTGAGTATGAAAATAAACTGTACATGTGTTAAAATAAAAGATAAATGGTGAAAACCAAAGACAGAAACAAAATAAATCAAGGAAAAGGAAAATTGAATAAAACCATAGAACAACCAAAGAAGACCGATGCAAAACAATGAAAAAACATGAAAGCTATAATATTAGACCAGCCCAACAAAGCTGCATTACGGGTCAGGTGTATTACGTCTCGGCACAAATGACACATAGCCTCGCTCAAAGAACAAGAGCTCCCTAATAGTGAGTGGGTTATAATATCAACAACACAGAGAAATAGCAAACTGAAGAATCAAAATTTGAATCATGAAGATGATTAAAGCCACTATTAGCTACAAGTTGAAGGCAAAGAATTTAGAACTCTCTTGCCTTTATAAAAACCCAAGTATCATTTTGATACATACCCCGGAAGGAAATATACAAGAATAGCATGGATAATAAACATTATCATGAACAAGGAAATATAATAATAACTAATTTATTATTGTCTCTAGGGCATATTTTCGACATAGTAAGTGGGTTATAATATCAACAACACGGAGAAATAGCAAACTGAAGAATCAAATTTTGAATTATGAAGATGAGTAAAGCCACTATTAGCTATAAGTTGAAGGCAAAGAATATAGAACTCTCCTGCCTTTATTAAAACCCAAGTATCATTTTGATACATACCCCGGAAGGCGAAGAAATCAACGAGGTCAGACGCCTTACGATGTGAAGGCAAACATATTTAGAACTCTCCTCATTTTAATAAAAAAAACAATGACCATTGGGATACGTATGCCCAAAGGCAGATAAATCAATTACGTTAGGCACCCGACATTGTTATATGACTCCCTCAATGTCGAGGCGCACGCACGCCGAGATCAAGTAGGCTACACATTAGTGATAAAACATGTAGAATCACTGCAAATTCGGGACTAATCTTAGATTGTAGTACAAAATATGATAGATATATTGATCCCCAAACCCAAGAGGATATGCATTGTTTATTGAGTTAGTTTACTTTTTCTGCTACTAGCAAAAAAATGGTTTAGTTTTTCTGCGATTGAGACATAGTTTACTTTGCATCAACATGGTTAAAAATAGGCTAGAAAAAGAAGAATACAACATCCGAGCAGCTCATATATAATGCTTGAACGGGGATAGAATTATCTTGGGATTATCTATATATTTGTTTCAACATGGGAGCTTTAGCTATGTGAATAAAAGCACGAGCACACCCCTATATTACTCCTAACAACTAAAAATCATTTTTATCCGAATAACTAAAAATCTTTCACGCGAAAAGTGAGAGAAAAATCTTCCAAAAGAATGGAAAGAAGGGAAAATGAGTCCAACGTGTCTATTTATAATCTCCCTGAGCTTTATAGTTGTCATGGCCCCGTTTCTTTTAGAGGGAGAACAATTTCCATGGTCCATCTTTTTAGAGGTGAGCAACAAGATTAGTTTAAAAAAAAAAAGGCAACATGATTACACAGCAAGGCCACAAAGCTGCGACGGCTCAAGGCCCACGTCCCCATCTCGATCTAGGGGCCAGCTAGAGCAAACTCCAGCGCACTGAAGGCCACCACGCGCCTCCCTTCACGGCCCGCTGCTGCGCACCTCCCCGTGACGCCCGCTGCGGCAGCTGCACTTCGGATTTTAGTACCACCTCGCCCAGCCGCGAGGGATCGATGGGGGAGCGTCGGCTATAAGAGGAGGGCGAGGTGCTACTCTTTCCTCACTTACCTGGACGGGGTCGACGGGCGATCAAGAAGGCCCGTGGCCTGGGTTAGTGGCCCACATTGCACTTGGTGGGTGCGCTGGCCCACCATCTCCCCAAGTGGGAGAGTGGACGTCATAATTTGTGGTAGAGGGGGTACGCGTTCGCGCGGCCCCTGCCAATTCTGTCAAATTAAATTTTGGTCCCTGACGTGGATTTTTTGCAATCTAGTTATAACGTACAGGTCCTTGTCTGTACGCTATGAACAATATGTTCTGTCCCCACTCAACCCGTAGAAATTGGTGTAGCATATCCGCGAAAGGTTACAGACCAGTACCTAACCTGACGCCAATGCTTGGGAGGAAATGCACTACTTATGAATATCACGCACTCTCTCTCTATTCAAACCTTTTGCCGTAAATCAGCACAAACACTGTTCGACAGAAGCTTGTAAACAAATTATTTTGATTCAATTGTGTTTTTTCTTTATTAGGAGAAGAACCATGTATTCATTCATAATAATAGTACCATACATGAGATCTCTCTCAACACACAAAGAAATTTACATCATCATTGCCAACAAAACAAGAAGTCGTTGCGTCGGAGAAGGGAAACACAAGCCTTCAACTTGTCAAGATCCAAGATGGTGCCATAACAGCCAAGCTGCGATACGAGCCTCTTAATAAGGCTTGTTACAAGTGACAATGTATCATTGTGGGTCGTTGGCCGAAAAAATACTTCACATATCTTGAATCACAGTCTTGACAATCTCGACTAACAACAAGTTACCTTGTCGACCATTTCTTGGACATGACCGGCGTTAAAGCACCAGCCAACTCCAAGAAGCAAACTTCCGGCTCCACGACAACGTTGGAGACGTAGCCGATGCAACGGGGACGAAGCCGAAGCAACAAGAACTTCGGCAAAATCTCCACCATCGTCTTAAGGAACTCACTCGAACACAAATCCATGGCCCTCGATGTCGTTGAAGAACGTCGTCGAGGTGGTGGCCCGAAAAACTTTATTTCGTCGGCACCGACTAAGCGCAGTCACCCACATACCTATCCTAAACGTACTATAGACCTAACAGAAGGGACCAGGCTCCCCCATCCTCCCACTGCCCCTGGAGAGACGAGCGAAGGGAAGGGGAGCCGACGGCCATGCCGACTAGATAAAGGAGGAATTGTTTTGTCCGTGGAATCGCCTCTCTCGAGGTAGTTGAGAAAGAAGCGGTAGGAAGTTTCATTTTGATTGAATTGTTTACACCACTTCATTTAAGGGGATTGTTCACAACACCATGGTGTGCTGAGACACAAGAAGACACACAACATCATATGCATGTCTAACGAGTGGAACACCTTAACAACAACACAAGAAGGTAAGCATGTTTATCAGCTAGGCAATGGATATATGATTACAACAAAACTTTGCCAACAATTGTCGGTTCTCCTTCCATTGCCCGATTGTTGAGATTGTAACCTAGCTTGGAGAAGAATTTTAATTCATAGGACATGGGGGGGGGGCTTGTGGAACCCATGCGATGGTAACATATGAATTATCTATACCGCATATACTAACACAATTAGGGATATGGCATGCTCCCTGTCTGTGTGAGGAAAAGTTCCAAGGGCATGACGCCATTCCTATTTGTGATGGTCGAAGTTTATGACATGGGAACTTCATTTTATTTGTTGTGAGAATATGAATATGCAAAAAAAAAAAACTCGTGGCAAGGATTCTACCTCCGCACTTTGTTGGGGCATATTTGGAATGTTGGTAATTTTGTTGATGCAAAGCCCGCGTGCGACCCACATGTATTGAGAAAATGTCTATTTCTAAGTCGGCCAAGATTTTATTTGCTAAACTGCCATCTCAATATTTTTTTGTTTATCAAAGTTATGTGCAACTAGATGGACAAATTGCACATTTCTACACCTGGAGTTGCCTTGTACACAATGTTTTAATGCAACCCTACACCTTACAACATGTACTTGGTGACCTCACATCTAACAATTTTTCAGTTATCTTAAAAAATAAGTTTTAATAGAAGTGAATACAAAAATAAACCTTTTGTCACTATCAAAGATAGTTATTATATGTAGATATTCTTTCACCCTATATATTGTTGAGGTAGAAGACTGTAAAACGTGCATGCTCTTTAAAGAATGACTAACATGTATTCCCTACGTTTGATCTAGTATAAAATTTGTACTAATTTAGTACTAAACCGCGACACTTATTTTGGAACGGAGGGACTACTAAGGTAAACATATTTATAACATGAATAATTGATAATTGATAAGCTAAAATGCATTGATTAAAACTTCATCCAAATCTATAACATATCTTTCAAAGTTTTAGACAAGGTGCCCAACTAACATAATGAAAACAAATTGTTTAGGATAAAAATGTATAAAATTGTAATTGAGAAGTATAATTACAAGAAAATGAGTATGCTAATGGTTAGGTGAAAATCTGATATTTTTATACAATCTCTGGACAGAAGTTGCATAAAATTGGGTGTACACCTAGATGCGCTTAAACGCTGAGTGGAGCCGTACGACTTTGCTTTTGGGGTAAGCGTGCATCTGCCTAGGGTAAGACAAAGGAGAGCGGGTGAGAAAAACAAAGGAGCAATGCGACCTTGCGTTGCCAGATGTTGGGTTTCTTCACCAACCTCACCGTTTATCTTCTTCCCCGACCTAGGGACTTGGACCTCAAGCTCCCTGTAACGTCCAAGATGCGGTCCTTTCCGATCTGGGGGTCGAGGCCCCCGAATAGAAAAGAAGCGCATCTAAGCGTTTCGCAAGCAAGTAACATAGCACAAAATAATAATACAAGTAGACAATTCGGGATTCAACTGTCTTCCTATTAATAACTCAGAGTACATCACAGATACAATCAAGTAGCTCCGCTACGGACTACAAAACATGAAAAATGCTATGCTACCCTGCTGCAGGCCCACGATCACGACCACGCCTCAGTCCTCGGGATATTTCACGTAGAGGCGGTCTGTCTCCTCGTCGTACTGCCACGCCAGCTGGGTGCCGTCGGGATCATCTGTCTTTGGGGTACCTGTACCTGCTGGGAGTTTCGGAGGAATCGGTGAGCCACGGGGACTCAGCAATCTAAGACCTTGGTGCCAGAACTAGTCATGTTATTGGGTAAGGAAGGGATGAAGTGTTTCAGGCTGCTGCATCCTATGATTGAATAAGTGGCTAACTTACGCAAAAGAGAAGTGAAAGTGGTCTACGCTAACGGTCGGGTTTCCTTGATCAGTAAGTGATCCTGAACACCTACCTACGACATTCATAACCCCACCGAGTTCCCGATCGAAGAGAGATCTTCGAAGGGACAGTCACGGTTACGCACACGGTTGGCAGTTTTATTAGTTTATGTTTAAGTTCTCTAATACCGGATGTTAACAAAACTTTCCAAGTTGCCACATAACCGCGGGCACGGCTTTCCGAAAGATTAAACCCCGCAGGGGTGCTCCAACTAGTCCATCACAAACGAACACAGGCCGCAAAGGCATCCTCTATCACGAATCTCGTGATCTCGTCGGATTCCTTAGAGGAAAACCTCAACTCTGGGTGAAACCAAAGCTTCACTAGGATTCCTACACGCAAGATATACCGCTAAGGTAAGACAAGGCTAGCAGGACCTCCCGACGTGTCGACGACCCTGATAAGAGCCGCGTATCTCAGTTTCAGGACACGACGGATGAGCGACGCGTACAGTGGCCTGATAGAAATCTCTCAAGTTGCCTTGAGTTGGCCACGCACAGTGCTCTAATTTGGACCAACACTCATGAGGAGCACTGGCCCGGGTTGTTGATTAAATTCCTCGGGGTAGCTATTCCCTATGCAGTTTATTATTAGGTGATTAGCAAATAGTACCAAAGTTGGGTCCTGCCAGACAAGTCTTAGCACTACGCGATTTATCAAGAGGGTCCCCATAACAACCCCGAACGTGTTAGGAGCGATCATTATGGAATCAAACACCGGTAACCGGTAACTAAGGCGGCAATAACGGAACAAAGTACCCGGCAAAAGGCTAGGCCTCCCGTCATTTACCAAGTATATAGGTGCATTAAATGAATAACAGAATTTAATATAATGATATCAAGCTCATGTCATCACATGAGTTTAAAACACCTGCAACTAACAATGCTAACATTAGTAGCTGAGCAAGCCTACCTAGCCATACAAGTTTGCTAGGAAAGAGTACGGTATTTGGGCTCATGGAATATGAAGAGGCAATTTAAATTCAGTGGTAGGCAGCGAGCAATATGACATGGAAACGAACTAACATAACAAGTCTAGAGATGGAATCAAGGTCATATCATCTTGCCTGTGATATCCTCAGCTTGGAATGGTTCTGGATCGTTCTGCACGCACTCTCCTGACTCCACGTATTCGTTCTCCGCTCCCGGTGCTACCCAACATAAGAATAACAGCCAATGAACAGCAGCACCACAAGATGCAACAATCACATGATGCATGAGATGAAAGTTGAGCATGCACCACTATTTCTATCACTAGCACAAGCAAAAATAAACTATAACAAGTTTCTGGACAGAACTGTGCACTAAGCTATTTTTACATGCATGAGAATCACATGAACAGATGCAGCTCGTAAAAACGGTGCAAAACCATATAAAGGACATTGGAAACGGAGCTACGGATCAACGGGAATCAACGAAACAAGATATGAAGCTCTACGTGAAAGATTCAACACCACACTCCCAATTGGCACAAATCTGGTATTCCCAGGTATCCAAGACATGTAATAACCCAACATGAATGAAATGGAGCAAGTTAGAACACCACAACATCAATTAAGCACATACTTTGAACAAAAATGGCAAAACTACATAATCTGCCAGATTCTGCATCTTAGCTGTTTGGGAGCAACATGCAACATAACTACAGGTCTTCAAACATGAAAAATAATATATGTGGCTGTTGCCAACCAAGAACACTACAAGCACCAGCAAGAATCACAGCAAAAGGAATTAAACTCTAGAAGATACAAGGCCACAAACTTTCCCAAAACCATCAGATCTGACGGACTTAGTGAAAATTCCTGCACCTGAGTTTCTGTTTCTGTTCTGAAGCTTTTTGACAGCAATCAAAACACAAGCTAATGGACTCGAAATGATTTGAAAATTGACAGGAAGCTTCACAAACATACCAGGTTCAAAATACTAGCACTGAACTAAGGCCAGTTCTCAACAGAATGACCAGCACATCCTCATCTACAGGGGAAGAAAATGTTTCCAGAATCCCAGACTTAGTGAAATTTCAGAGTCCAATAATCTGGAATTTTCCAGCCACATGCCCACTTTGTCTAGGCATAGTTTGCACACACATGTCACCAAGAGGTAATTGACATGTGACATCCTCGACTTTTGCTACAGTAATGATTGTAATTAAGCGACACTGATCTCGCGCTAATGATGCCACGTCATCGGAAGTGATATCAATGATCTCGTGTTGGTTGAAACCGAATCAAATTCGAAGCTTTAAAATAAAGTCATACGAGAAAAGATTTTCGTGTTGTTGAAATAAAAACGTCGGGGAGTTATCAAAAAATTCCCTAACGGATTATAATAGTGAATCGGGCACTTTAGGGATTGTCGGTAAACACTATATATTTAAATGTGGATATTGAATAAGATGAATAAAGGAAATATAGTAAATGAAAATAAATAAATAAAAGAAAGAATTAGAAGTATGTATAATAAATTGTAAAAGAAAGTATAAGAAAAGTATTTAAAAAGAAAAATCAAATAGTAAAATAAATAAATAAAAAAGGAAAAAAAAAGAAAAACCAACCGGCCCAACTAGGCCAAAAGGCCCAGCCGGCCACCCCATCCCTCAAACCCTAGCGCCTCCCCCCCCTGGCGAGGGAGCCGCCACCTCTCCCTCCCCTCCCACCAGCGCCGCGAGCCTCCCCCTCGTGGGGGGCCCCACCCCCCCACCGACAGCGCCTCCATCTCTCTCTCTCTCTCTCGTGACCCCTCTCGGTCCCCCCACCCCCACCGACACACCCCCCACCAACCGTCGCCCCATCCCCACGAGAGAGCCCTCCTCTCCTCCCGTCGCCCCCCCAGATCCCTCCTCCTCCTCCCTGGCCGGCGATCTCCTCTCGCCCGTGCCCCTCCTCTCCACCTCCTCCCCCTCCCGTCGGGTCCCTCCCGCCGGCGGCCCCCAGATCCCCCCGTCGGTCGAGGCCCCTTGGTCACCCCGCCGGCACGAGCCCCCCCGTCGGTCCCCTCTCCTTCCCGCCGGCGAGCCCCTGCCCCACGGCCTCCTCCTTCCCGCCGGCGGCCCCCCTGCCTCCTCACCGAGGACCCCCCTTCCTCCCGCTCGGTCCAGGAGGGACCGGGCAGGGAGACCGCTCCCCTCGGCCCCTTCACCACGCCGACGAGCCCCTCCCCCACCGGGCCTCCCCTACGCCTCTTCCTCGCCGTCACCGTCACCCGCCTCGCCCGCCTCCACGCCGTCTCCTCCGCCCCTTCCCGCGAACTCCGGCTTCACCGACCCCTCCCGTCAACGTCGGTGAGCCCCTCCTCGGGCTCCTCCCACCGTCGCGTTCTCCTCGCCGTCCCGGTTCCGTTCCGGCAAACGAGGCCCCGATCCGTCGACGGTAGACTCCGGTAGGAGGGATTGAAGTTTATGTTCTCCTATGTTGAGTTGGAGCACAGAGTTGTTCTCTGTCTGTTAACAGAGAGATGAGTGTTGAGAGTTAAATGAAAATTAAAAAAAACAAATGTTGTATTCCGTATGTATGTATGTATGTATTTGATACCCGTATTTACGTATGTATTTGCGTATATAGGCATGTGGAGAGATACGACATGTGTATGGTTATGTATTTGTGATTAATGAAATGAGTAAATGGCCTAGGGTCACTTACCGGTGGGGCCAATGCACCCGCTGTCTATGACAGGGAGGCCCCACGCGATAATTAAAATTAATAAATAAAAATAATGTTTTTATTAAACAAATAAATAGATATATTAGTTAAATTAATTAATTAGAATAATGAGAGAATGCCACGTGGGTCCATCATTAAATTAATCTGTTAAATCAATATTTAATCGATATTAAAACTTGTGCCTATGACGTTCGGGACCCACTGGTCAGTTGACCAGTCAAATGTTGATGTCAGCATGACATCGTGATGATGTCATAATAGGATTTTATTAAATCATTTAAATCTGTTTTTAATTCCTAAATAATTAATAAAACTTTGAAAATTAATATAAAATAATCCGTAAGTCAGATCAAATTAATTTCAACATGAAAGTTGATCAGCAAAACGAGACGAACCCGGATACACGGTCCATTCGTCTGTCACGCGTCCCTAGCATAGCAAACATGGAACTTTTCCATCGTTTCCAGTATAACCGGTAGTAGCCCGAGACCCGGAAAATATCGTCAGATATTCTTCCGACCCGTCTATGACGGATGTTGCTGCGTTAGCTCATGTCTAGCCTGCATCTTTCCTTGTCATGCTTTGTGTTGCATCGGTGCTATTATTTATTGTTTCTTCCCCCTCTTCTTACCGGTAGACCCCGAGACTGACGCTGCTGCCGGGTACATCTACGACCCTGCCGATCAGTCCTTTGCCGCAGAGCAGCAAGGCAAGCAAACCCCCCTTGATCATTCCTATATCGCCTATGTCTTTCTTCCTACTGCTTGCATTAGTATTTTGCTACTGTTGTAGTTAGCTCCTATATCTGATGCATAGCCTATTTTTGATGAACTGCTACTTTCAGTCTTGTACTTTAAATATGCTTAGTATAGGTGGAGCAGTCATCCCCTCTGACCCCGTAGATCAGTTGCCCCGCTTGTTTTTCAAGTCTCGATCTCTGATCGACGAGCCAGACCCGACATAGCACGTTCACTCCCTTCGTTGTACGAGGCTATAGGGATATTATCGGGTACCGAGGGTGACACCTCGCTAAGTACTCCTGATGATATCTCTGTAGTATAGCTAGTCGGTCGTGGTTATCGAGGGTGATTCCTCTTTCACCATTCCCGATGACGCCTCTGTCGTGCCACCCCGCGAGTGTGAGACCCCCGAGGGTGATTCCTCTAAGCCCACCTTGACGGGTACATCGTTCGGAATCCAACGAGGGTGATACCTCGGATTCCCCCCGATGTTACAACCACACAGTTACTCGACCATGTTACTGGGATCATTGGTGATTAGTTGTAAGACGGGTGGATTCCCGTGAGATTGTGTTGGTGGCCTAATTAAATGCTAATGGATTTGGGTATTTGATCTGGGTTGGTCGGAGACCTTTTCGCACTAACCGGCTACGCGGGAAGAATTATGGGTACTCGGCGTCGCGGTATCAGCCGAAGCTTTTCAGATGCCAGCAATGTAGCGGCGCGCGCCCGAGTGGTCCCGAGATGCATCGCGCTTGTGATTAAGGGATGCTAGGACTGACGTCGGCCGCCCACGCCACGTGCAGGAGCGTGAAGGGGAACTGGGCCCACGAACCCTTTGTGCTTAGGATTTAGACCGGCGGGCTAGCCTCTCTGATTAGTCTTAGGTGGGGCTGCGACGTGTCAATATTCCGAGGCCGGGCAGGACCCAGAAAAGTATGTCCGACCAGAGTGTTATCGAGCGTGACGGGACATGTGGTGCACCCCTGCAGGGATGAAAATTAACTATTCGGATAGTCGTGTCCACGGTTACAGGACGACTTGGAGTTGTGCCCCGATCTTTTACAACTACAATTGTTACTTAACTGGAATTAGTTTGCCTCGGGATTGCTTCCTCACAGGGAGTCGAGGGAGGATCTTTAGGCGTGACCTCACTTTAATATTGCTACAACAATATGACTATTAATGTGTTACCCCCTGTTCTACTCTCGTATATTGCTGCAAGACCCTGAAGATGCTAGCCTTCGATAGGACTAGGCTTTCTCTCTCTATTCTCGCATTGCTGCAGTCAGTCCACATATAACCCCCCCTTCTTTGATACTGATGCATAATTAGAATAGTTCTGATGTAAGACTTGCGAGTACTTTGGATGAGTACTCACCGCTGCTTTGCTCCCCCCTTGTTCCCTTGATCCGTTTGCTGCGACCAGATGATGGAGCCCAGGAGATGGAGGTCCCCGTCGCCGACGACTGCTACCCCGACGGTGCCTACTACTACGTGGAGGCCGCTGATGATCAGGAGTAGTTAGGAGGTTCCCAGGCAGGAGGCCTCGCCTCGTTCGATCGTTGTATCTTTTGTGCTAGCCTTCTCTAAGGCACCCCATGTTTTATGTCTGTACTCAGATATTTGTTGCTTCCGCTGACTCGTGTGTTTATCGAGCTTTCGTATTCTAGCCCTCGAGGCCCCTGGCTTGTAATATGAAGCTGATGTTATTTTATTTGTGTCTAGAGTTGTGTTGTGATATCTTCCCGTGAGTCCTTGGGTTTGGTCGTACGCATTTGCGTGTATGTTTAGCGTACGATTAAGCCGAGGGCGTCACAAGTTGGTATCAGAGCCAACTGCCTGTAGGTAGCCCCCTTTCCAACTCCTTGGCCGAAGTTGAGTCTAGTGTTTGAAAAACTTTACTAACACTGATGTTGTGGCTTACGGGCCCACGTCTCAATTGGGTGGTATTAGTATATTTTACTCTTTTCCTATACTCTGGGCTCTACTCTCTCTTCTCTTTCGGGTTAAAGATTTTACTAACTCTAACATTAGGTTCGCGTAAATATTTCCTCCCGAGGAGTCTCGTATTCCAGACGATGGCTTGATCCATCAGAAGACTCCGAAGTTACTCGCTGATGTTATCTCGAGAACTTGTGCCCATCGCTCTTGCGATTTCCCTTCCTCCGTCGACCATTATGGATGACTACCTATACAAATGCCGTTCATACCTTCTTCTCCAATTACTCTTACTTTACGAGAGGCAATGAATTTTCTTATCGGGGATTCGTCCATCATTAGTTGTCTTGGGTTTCGAGAGTTCTTCGAATTACTAATTGATCTTTCGGAATCCCCTGTAGCCTATTGCTTTTGACCTTTTCCACCTGCTTGTGTTAGGGTTAAATCCATATGTCTAGCCGCGTTCATTAAATTCCTTTGTGAATTTCCTCTAATCTTATCGATTCTACTTTTATGTGAATACGCACAATCATTTGTTTATACTTATGAATTATCTTCCGTCTTAGACGTCCTTCCAGATAGAACTGGTTCGCGACAAATCAACTTTGATTGATTGTCCATCTAAGTCCATTCAACCTACTTGTATTTGATTGGAGCATCTGATTATGATACGCCAACCTGGAAATCATAATTCCTTTGGTAATTAAGTATCGATATTTTTCAGATGTCTATTAACACGATGCATTGCATCCTATATCCCTCTGATTGAGTATCGTTACTCACATCAGATCATTTGGGGATTGTCAGACTCATTCCGAGTTATTATCCGACGGCATCCTTTGCTTTAGAAAATTCTTGTGATTGCTTCCCCTGACACATGATGCCATTAGTAAATTGTGTCTTCTCCCTTTGATAAGTTGTACCATACGACTTGTCAGCCATGCCCTTCAAGCATGTGTTAATTACTCTTGAAGTTTGTGGTATATGTTCCTAAGATGCCCCGATGGGTTGAACATGTGCTTTTTCCTTAATCAATATGACCTGAAGAGTTTTCACAAGTCTTGCTCTTCTGGTGTTTTGCCAAATGTTCTTTCAAAGCTACAACTTGATCAAAGGCGAGGAATAAATGGCAGGTGCAAGAGAGTTTGCACACCCTCACATATGGGCATGTGATGGTACACACTCTCACATGCACCACAAGGAACACCCTAGGAATCATGTCATCCTCAAGGTGCAACCCCCACAAGAATCTACCCATGCTTAACTAGTAAGCTCCACCTACACATGCTTATCATAGCTAGCCACCTAGTGCATCACATACACACCAAATACATGTGGTGAGGGGGAGGCATCCACACCCCACTAAATCTATACAAGCAATTAAGACTACAAGAACAACTTAGCCCACACTAAAGCTCAAAAGATGTGGCTATACATGCTTAACTAGTGCAAACTTTCACACCTTAAAGCACAACACTTAAGCAACCAAAACAAATAGCACCATCTCCTTTCAAGGGTAACTTCACATCACAAAGGTGCAATCACCATAAGTTCTCAAGGCTAGCAAACATCATCTATCACTCACTAGTGTGCAAAACACACACACAAAGAAATCTGCCCTAACTATACTAGCAGGAAAAGGAACTAGAATGCAACTTTGTCTAAGAGTTAGTTAAACAGAAAAATTAGCAGAACTAAAATGCCACTTTGTCTGAGAGTTAGAAAAACAGGAAAAAAATAGGCAGAAAAGAAAAGACAACAAAAAAAAAGAAACAGGGGCTCCTGGGAATCGAACCCAGAGCTTCTCGTGTCCAGCAACAGCAACAATCCACCACACCACTGTCACCTAGTCGACAGGATAGAGGAAGTAACAGAGTAATCTGTTACTGTGGTCACTGTGCAGTAAAACAACAAAACAAAAAAGGCCGAGGGGGGGATCGAACCCGCGCCCTCCCATCAGGCACAACCACGCGCTACCACTGCACTACGGATCGACGTCTGAACCTATACACGCTGCAAAACAGAAGAGGACACCCCCTGCTCGTCTGCTACCGACGACTGGCCGGAACAGGGGAGGTCCTCGCCGGCGCTGCGAGCCAAATTCAACTCCGGCTCGTGGAGGGGAGGAAGCCCACATCCACACGGATCCATCCCTGCAATTATCTATGCCCAAGGGGCTCTACTGCGACGTGGCCACGGCGACCTGCGGCTCCGGCGACAGGAACAACTCGCCGACGAACTCTACTGCTTCGGCGCCCGATCTAAGACAGGGAGGAAGGAGGGGGTGCACTACCTCGCGTACAAGTCGAGGAGGGAGCGATCGTAGAGGAAGTAGCAGGAAGAAGAACGCGCAGCGGCGGAGCTCGTCGGAGAAGAAGGGCCTCCGTGAGGAAGATGATGCAGAGACGGCGACGTCGATCTAGCGGCGGGAACGAGCCCGTGGAGAGGCCCGCGTGCTCGTGGACCCCTCGACGTGGAGGAGAAGGTACCACGGCGACGACGGTGATCTCCTTCACCCGTCGGCCATGGCGGATCCGGCGGCTTACCTTACAGCGACGAGAGAGAAAGGAGGGAGAAGGGATCTGCTGGAGCGGCGGCGGAAGGGAAACCCTAGCCGAGGCACGGACGCCAAGGGATTTTATAGGGCGAGAGGGGAACGAGGGACGCGCCGCGGTGGCCAGCGTGCGAGCTCTCTCTCCGGTGAAACAGAGAAGAAAAGAAGAGAGGCTTACCCCTGGGCCCCACTGCCTCGCTGGAAAGGGGAGGAGGACGACGCCCGCGCGCGTGACCTGGGAAGAAATGGGCTGGGCCGCGATGGTTTGATTGCCACACGCGTCAGATAGAGGAGAGGGCTGAGAGGGATTGGAATCTTTTAAAAAAATAAACTTAGCTAGGATTTAAATCCACTAGCAGTTCTGATGGGGTAAAAATCAAAGCAAAAATGCCCCTGGCCATAGGGAATTATGGCCTATTAGAATAAAATAGGAAAACAATATTTGGAGCCATTTGGAATAAATGCAAAACAGTAATTAATTTACTGTTTTGGGTTTATTTGCACCTTTAAAATCAAAGAACAAAACAACAAATTCACACATCATCATAACCACAATAAACTCTAAACACAAGACATTTTAGAATAACTTTTGGGAAGATAGAATTTTGACATGAGATAAAAGGAGGGAAAAGGGTTTGAAATAGCAAAGAGCTTTGAAATTACATAGCACTCACTCCTACACATCACACACCAACATCACATGCATCACACAAGATATTACAATACCACAACATCACACCTAGCAAGATCACATGCAAGCATAACAGGACATAGAATCATGATGTATGGAAAGGATGGTATGGCATGGATGCATGCATGCAAAAGAAGAATAGAAGGTGACACATGAAATCATACATGCAAAGAAACTCTCATGACAAAGTCAAGGTGGTCCCACATGGAAGGTTACAAAAAGGAAAGTCCTACACTTGGGGCATTACAAACTCTCCCACACTACGAAGAAAATCTCGACCTCGAGATCTAAGACTGAAAGAAATCGGGAAATTCGGAACGGAGGTGATCCTCGCGTTCCCACGTAGCCTCTTTATCGGAATGGTGTGACCACTGCACTTTGAGAAACTTGACAGACTTGTTACGGGTCTTGCGCTCAGTCGCCTCGAGAACCGCAACTGGATGCTCGCGATAAGAAAGGTTAGGTTGAAGATCGATATCCTGAAGACGCACAGTGCGCTCGGGGTTCTTGAAACACCTCCGAAGCTGGGAAACATGGAACACATCATGGACATTTGCAAAGGTTGACGGAAGCTCGAGCTGGTACGCGAGGTTGCCCCTCTTGCCAACCACTCTGAATGGACCAACGAAACGAGGCGCAAGCTTGCCTTTGATGCCAAAACGCTGCATACCCTTCATAGGCGACACCTTGAGATAGACAAAATCATCAAGCTCATACGACATGTCACGGTGCTTGCTATCGTAATAGCTCTTCTGACGGGACTGAGCTGCTCTGAGGTTGTCGCGAATGATCTGACACATCTCCTCAGCTTCTTCTATCATATCATTGCCAAGGATCTGACGCTCGCCTGTGTGGGACCAGTTGAGCGGAGTACGACACTTCCTGCCATAGAGAATTTCAAACGGAGCCTTGCCAGAACTAGCTTGATAACTGTTGTTATACGAGAACTCCGCGAAAGGCAGACAATCTTCCCACTTCATACCAAAAGAGATGACACAGGCTCTCAGCATGTCCTCAAGAACTTGATTCACTCTCTCCACTTGACCACTAGTCTGAGGATGGAACGCTGTGCTGAAGCGGATCTTCATGCCCATAGCAGACTGAAAAGAGTCCTAGAACTAGGAAGTGAAAATACTCTCACGATCTGATGAGATCATCATAGGTACACCGTGCAACGAGACAATCCTCGAGGTGTACAACTCTGCCAACTGAGCTGCTGAAATGGACTCCTTGACTGGAAGGAAATGCGCCACTTTACTCAATTTGTCGATGACGACGAAGATAGCATCATTGCCCTTCTTGGACTTCGGAAACCCTGTGACGAAGTCCATCTCAATGTGATCGAACTTCCACTTGGGAATCGGCAAAGGCTGCAAGAGGCCCGCTGGTCTTTGATGTTCTGCTTTCACCCTTCGACATACATCACACTCATTAACGAATTGTGCAATTTCACGCTTCATACGGGTCCACCAGAAAGTCTGCTTCAAGTCATGGTACATCTTGGAACTTCCAGGATGAATAGAAAGGAGAGAATTATGAGCTTCTTCCATGATCACCTTCCTGAGATCACCTTTCGGGACGACAAGACGGTCCTCGAAAAATAAAGTGTCCCTGGCATCAACAGTGAAACACTTATACTTGAGAAGACTCTTTCCCACACCAATCTTGACCTTCTTCACCATAGTATCAAGTAGCTGAGCTGCTCTGACCTGATCTTCCAAGGTAGGAGAGATCTGAAGGTTCGCAAGAAAACCCTGAGGAACCAGCTGAAGATTGAGCTTCCTGAAAGACTCAGAAAGACCCGGCTGGAGAGGTTGCAGAATCAGACTGTTGCAATATGCCTTCCTGCTCAATGCATCTGCCACAACATTTGCCTTGCCTGGCGTGTACTCAACACTCGGATTAAAATCCTGGAGCATTTCCACCCAACGTGTTTGCCGAAGATTCAAGTTAGGCTGAGTAAAGATATACTTGAGGCTCTTGTGATCGGTGAAAACTTCAACCTTACGTTCCAATAAGAGATGTCTCCAAGTCATCAAGGCGTGCACAACAGCTGCTAGCTCAAGATCGTGCACAGGATAGTTCTTCTCCGCAGGCTTCAGCTCCGTGGAGGTATAAGCAACCACCTTTCTATCTTGCATCAAGACTGCACCGAAACCCTGGAGAGAAGCATCGCAAAAGACCTGGTACAACTTGGAATCATTCGGAGGAGCCAATACCGGAGTGGAGGTAAGCTTCTCTTTGAGTGTATCGAAAGCCAGCTGACACTCTGGAGACCACACATACTTGACACCCTTCTGAAGAAGACTAGAGAGCGGCTTGGCGACTTTGGAGAAGTTCTCAACGAATCTTCTGCAATATCCGGCAAGACCGAGAAAGCTTCGAAGCTGCTTTACATTCTGCGGAGGTTCCCATTCAACAATGGCTTGAACCTTGGACGGGTCAACCTTAATGCCCTCGGCAGAGATAATATGCCCAAGATACACCACTTCTTTCAGCCAGAACTCGCACTTGGAAAACTTGGCATACAGCTTGTATTCTCTCAGTTTATCAAGCACCAACCTGAGATGTTTCTCATGTTCTTCCTCATCCTCAGAGAAGACCAGAATGTCATCGAGATAGAGCAAGACAAACTCATTCTTGAATGGCGAGAAAATATAGTTCATCAATCGGCAAAAAGTCGGAGGAGCATTAGCCAGACCAAAAGACATGACCGTATACTCATACGAGCCAAAACTGGTCCTGAATGCCGTCTTCGGAATGTCTTCCTCGCGAATGCGAATCTGATGATAGCCCATTCTGAGATCAAGCTTGGAGAATACTTTAGCACCTTTCAGCTGCTCGAACAACTCATTTATGTTCGGAAGTGGGTATTTGTTCTTGATTGTCTTCTTGTTCAATGGGTGGTAATCGACACACAGCCGGTCCGTATCATCCTTCTTCTTGACAAACAGAACACCACATCCCCACGGAGACGAGCTTGGTCTGATCAAACCCAAACGCTCCTGCTCATCGAGTTCCTTCTTGAGTTCCTTCAACTCTTCTGGACCCAGCTTGTACGGCCGCTTGCACAATGGCTCTGTGCCTGGCTCAAGCTCAATGACGAACTCCACTTCACGGTGCGGAGGCATCCCTGGCAGCTCTTCAGGAAACACGTCTTGATATTCGCAGACTACTGGAACTTGCTCAATGGGATTGATCTCACCTTTTTCATTCAAGGAGAACAAGCGGATTGTGTCATCGCGCGCCGCGAATATAATCACATCCTCCGAAGAGTGGGTAAGTTTCACTTCTTTAGCTTCACAATCAATTGATGCCTTGTTCATGGCCAACCAGTCCATACCAAGGATCAAATCAATGTCGGACTTGCCCAAGACAATAGGAGACGCCAGAAAAGAATAACTGCCTATCTTGAGAGAAGCATCCCGAACCACTCTGTTGGCGCTCATAAGAGTACCGGGTGACACCACACGCAATGCCTTCTTCAAATACTCAGAATCAAAATCATGCTCGGCAAAGAATGTTCTAGACATGAATGAATGAGAAGCACCAGAATCAAACAAGACTTTAGCAGGACAATCATTGACTAGGAGGTTACCCATGATCACATCTGATGAATTTTCTGCCTCAGCTGCATTCACCATGTTGACTCTAGCTGATCTGGGGTTGAACTTCACAAGAGCGTTGCTAGGAGGTTTGCCTGGAGGAGGAGGCGGCAGACGGAGCTGAGAAGTGCATTTGTTGGCATAGTGACCCTTCTGCCCACATTTGTGACAAGTGACATCTGCTGGCCGCCGGAACTGCATCTGAGGAGGCCCTTGCTTCTGATGCTGATATCTCTGCTGGAAGCCAGGGTTGAGTGGGTGGGAATAACCACGTCCACCTGAGTGCTTCGGCTGCTGAGAGTGCCGAGGAGGAGGAGGAGAAACCCAAAACCTCTGTTGCTTCTGAACCACCTGAGTCGAGGAAGAGCTGGAATCTCTGAAACGTTTCTTGGAGTTCTCCACCCTGAGCAAGGCTGCCTCTGCTCTGAGAGCTAAGTTATAGAATTTGTCAAACTCCTCAGGATCGTGTAAAGCGAGTGCTAACTGCAAATCCTCCTTCAAGCCACCCCTGAACTGGTATATCTTGCTCTTCTGATCCAGAACATCCTGCAGCGCGTAACGGGCCAGCTCGTGGAACTCGACATTGTACTTATACACAGAATTGCTGCCATGCTTTAAGCGCCTGAACTTCTCACGCATCTCCTCAACCAAACTGGAAGGGATGTAGTGGTACCTGAAGTCACGACAAAACTCGTCCCAAGTCATCACCCTGCCACCTCTGGAGTCCTTAAGCTGCTGCCACCAAATAGAAGCCTGCCCTTTCAACTGAAACGTTGCAAACTTGACATACTCCTCTCGACGCACATTGCTACACTCAAAATGCTTGTTCATATCACGGATCCAATCTTCCGCATCAAACGGCTGGTCGCAAGAAGTGAACGTCTTAGGCTGGTTTGACAGGAACTGACTCAGACTGGCGAAGTGATTGCCCCCCTGCTGGAAATTGCCCTGCTGATGATTGGCTCTCTCCTGGATCAACTGCAACAGCATCTGCGTGTTTGCATTGGTAGCTGCCATCATCGCCTGCCAGGCCTCTGCAGGAGGAGGCGGCGGCGGCATATCCTCACGCGCTGGGGTCTGACGAGTTGGTGGAGCCATCCTGAAGACGGACAGCATATTAGTCCATAGAATAATTGAAGATATTGCTGAATCAAAAGACAGAATATCTGAATAGAATTTAGCATAGCACTCGAACAACATAGCAAGAGTGCAACCTCAAAGTAACAAACGACAAAATTCCGATAAGGGCCACTGCAAACAAGTGTGAGCTAGAACTGCTCGGAACAAACATATGATCAAGATTTCCCCAAACCTCAATCAAGCGTCTGTAGGAAGATAGTCCTATAAGATACTACTAGATATCCCACCTATGAATTCCCAAAACAACTGGTCATGCAATCAGGCACACGGATACAAGGAGTATTTCACACAACTCCTAAACTAACCCGTCACCTGTATCACATCCTTCAACACACAACCAGCATCTCGGACCTTCGTCTACAACAGATCGTCGTGATCACAACGATACAAAGTGTGGTAGTACCCCCGAACAATCTACACCAGTACTGGGGACATCGGGGTTATCTCACCACTACCCGTATTGAAGCAATAACGAACACCCTCCGTTCTTAGATACTCAGAAATCTGAATGATGGCGATGTGCGCGATAATCCCTGGAGCTCAACTCCCCTGATACTTAGAGCAGATAGGAGGCACTAGGACATGATTCCGTCACATCGAAATCATATAGATTTCACAAATACCCGCGTGATCCTAATTTTTTTTTGAGAAAAGGAGTAGATTTAAAGATTTCCTAAGACGGAAGCCTCACCAGAGCAAAGAAGAGGAGAAAAAGAAACCCACTCTCCGATATAACTACGACTCCAAACATTTTCTAGACTTGACTCGGCCAAATACGATCACACTAAGGCTCCTATGGTCGTAAGGCTGTGATACCAACTTGTAACGTCCAAGATGCGGTCCTTTCCGATCTGGGGGTCGAGGCCCTCGAATAGGAAAGAAGCGCATCTAAGCGTTTCGCAAGCAAGTAACATAGCACAAAATAATAATACAAGTAGACAATTCGGGATTCAACTGTCTTCTTATTAATAACTCAGAGTACAACACAGATACAATCAAGGTAGCTCCGCTACGGACTACAAAACATGGAAAATGCTATGCTACCCTGGTGCAGGCCCACGTCACGACCACGCCTCAGTCCTCGGGATAGTTCACGTAGAGGCGGTCTGTCTCCTCGTCGTACTGCCACGCCAGCTGGGTGCCGTCGGGATCATCTATCTCTGGGGTACCTGTACCTGCTGGGAGTTTCGGAGGAATCGGTGAGCCACGGGGACCCAGCAATCTAAGACCTTGGTGCCAGAACTAGTCATGTTATTGGGTAAGGAAGGGATGAAGTGTTTCAGGCTGCTGCATCCTATGATTGAATAAGTGGCTAACTTACGCAAAAGAGAAGTGAAAGTGGTCTACGCTAACGGTCGGGTTTCCTTGATCAGTAAGTGATCCTGAACACCTACCTACGACATTCATAACCCCATCGAGTTCCCGATCGAAGAGAGATCTTCGAAGGGACAGTCACGGTTACGCACACAGTTGGCAGTTTTATTAGTTTATGTTTAAGTTCTCTAATACCGGATGTTAACAAAACTTTCCAAGTTGCCACATAACCGCGGGCACGGCTTTCTGAAAGATTAAACCCCGCAGGGGTGCTCCAACTAGTCCATCACAAACGAACACAGGCCGCAAAGGCATCCTCTATCACGAATCTCGTGATCTCGTCGGATTCCTTAGAGGAAAACCTCAACTCTGGGTGAAACCAAAGCTTCACTAGGATTCCTATACGCAAGATATACCGCTAAGGTAAGACAAGGATAGCTGGACCTCCCGACGTGTCGACGACCCTGATAAGAGCCGCGTATCTCAGTCTCAGGACACGACGGATGAGCGACGCGTACAGTGGCCTGATAGAAATCTCTCAAGTTGCCTTGAGTTGGCCCCGCACAGTGCTCTAATTTGGACCAACACTCATGAGGAGCACTGGCCCGGGTTGTTGATTAAATTCCTCGAGGTAGCTATTCCCTATGCAGTTTATTATTAGGTGATTAGAAAATAGTACCAAAGTTGGGTCCTGCCAGACAAGTCTTAGCACTACGCGATTTATCAAGAGGGTCCCCATAACAACCCCGAATGTGTTAGGAGCGATCATTATGGAATCAAACACCGGTAACCGGTAACTAAGGCGGCAATAACGGAACAAAGTACCCGGCAAAAGGCTAGGCCTCCCGTCATTTACCAAGTATATAGGTGCATTAAATGAATAACAGAATTTAATATAATGATATCAAGCTCATGTCATCACATGAGTTTAAAACACCTGCAACTAACAATGCTAACATTAGTAGCTGAGCAAGCCTACCTAGCCATACAAGTTTGCTAGGAAAGAGTACGGTATTTGGGCTCATGGCATATGAAGAGGCAATTTAAATTCAGTGGTAGGCAGCGAGCAATATGACATGGAAACGAACTAACATAACAAGTCTAGAGATGGAATCAAGGTCATATCATCTTGCCTGTGATATCCTCAGCTTGGAATGGTTCTGGATCGTCCTGCACGCACTCTCCTGACTCCACGTATTCGTTCTCCGCTCCCGGTGCTATCCAACATAAGAATAACAGCCAATGAACAGCAGCACCACAAGATGCAACAATCACATGATGCATGAGATGAAAGTTGAGCATGCACCACTATTTCTATCACTAGCACAAGCAAAAATAAACTACAGCAAGTTTCTGGACAGAACTGTGCACTAAGCTATTTTGACATGCATGAGAATGACATGAACAGATGCATCTCGTAAAAACGGTGCAAAATCATATAAAGAACATTGCAAACGGAGCTACGGATCAACGGGAATCAACGAAACAAGATATGAAGCTCTACGTGAAAGATTCAACACCACACTCCCAATTGGCACAAATCTGGTATTCCCAGGTAGCCAAGACATGTAATAACCCAACATGAATGAAATGGAGCAAGGTATAACACGACAACATCAATTAAGCACATACTTTGAACAAAAATGGCAAAACTACATAATCTGCCAGATTCTGCATCTTAGCTGTTTGGGAGCAACATGCAACATAGCTACAGGTCTTCAAACATGAAAAATAATATATGTGGCTGTTGCCAACCAAGAACACTACAAGCACCATCAAGAATCACAGCAAAAGGAATTAAACTCTAGAAGATACAAGGCCACAAACTTTCCCAAAACCACCAGATTTCAGGGACTTAGTGAAAATTCCCGCACCTGAGTTTCTGTTTCTGTTCTGAAGCTTTTTGACAGCAATCAAAACACAAGCTAATGGACTCCAAATGATTTGAAAATTGACAGGAAGCTTCAAAAACATACCAGGTTCAAAATACTAGCACTGAACTAAGGCCAGTTCTCAACAGAATGACCAGCACATCCTCATCTATAGGGGAAGAAAATGTTTCCTGAATCCCAGACTTAGTGAAATTTCAGAGTCCAATAATCTGGAATTTTCCAGCCACATGCCCACTTTGTCTAGGCATAGTTTGCACACACATGTCACCAAGAGGTAATTGACACCACTATGGTGTTGAGCACAAACCCCTACTATTAACACACAAAAAACCCATGCCCTTGGGCTCCATCTATACCATGGAATCAAGGACCAAACTCTCAACAAAACTGCAAATGCAACTCCATAAGGCATTCTTCTAAGATGACGATTACATAGGTTGAGTTTCATGTGCACAATGACAAAGTGACATGGGGGTTTGAACCCCATGTTTGTGTCATGCACATCAACAACACCAACACATATACCACACTATCACTAGCATCAAGCACAACAAAATATAACTCCTATGCTACAAGAGAGTTTGCACACCCTCACATATGGGCATGTGATGGTACACACTCTCACATGCACCACAAGGAACACCCTAGAAATCATGTCATCCTCAAGGTGCAACCCCCACAAGAATCTACCCATGCTTAACTAGTAAGCTCCACCTACACATGCTTATCATAGCTAGCCACCTAGTGCATCACATACACACCAAATACATGTGGTGAGGGGGAGGCATCCACACCCCACTAAATCTATACAAGAAATTAAGACTACAAGAACAACTTAGCCCACACTAAAGCTCAAAAGATGTGGCTATACATGCTTAACTAGTGCAAACTTTCACACCTTAAAGCACAACACTTAAGCAACCAAAACAAATAGCACCATCTCCTTTCAAGGGTAACTTCACATCACAAAGGTGCAATCACCATAAGTTCTCAAGGCTAGCAAACATCATCTATCACTCACTAGTGTGCAAAACACACACACAAAGAAATCTGCCCTAACTATACTAGCAGGAAAAGGAACTAGAATGCAACTTTGTCTAAGAGTTAGCTAAACAGAAAAATTAGCAGAACTAAAATGCCACTTTGTCTGAGAGTTAGAAAAACAGGAAAAAAATAGGCAGAAAAGAAAAGACAAAAAAAAGAAACAGGGGCTCCTGGGAATCGAACCTAGAGCCTCTGGTGTCCAGCAACAGCAACAATCCACCACACCACTGTCACCTAGTCGACAGGATAGAGGAAGTAACAGAGTAATCTGTTACTGTGGTCACTGTGCAGTAAAAAAACAAAACAAAAAAGGCCGAGGGGGGGATCGAACCCGCGCCCTCCCATCAGGCACAACCACGCGCTACCACTGCACTACGGATCGACGTCTGAACCTATACACGCTGCAACACAGAAGAGGACACCCCCTACTCGTCTGCTACCAACGACTGGCCGGAACAGGGGAGGTCCTCGCCGGCGCTGCGAGCCAAATTCAACTCCGGCTCGTGGAGGGGAGGAAGCCCACATCCACACGGATCCATCCCCGCAATTATCTATGCCCAAGGGGCTCTACTGCGACGTGGCCACGGCGACCTGCGGCTCCAGCGACAGGAACAACTCGCCGACGAACTCTACTGCTTCGGCGCCCGATCTAAGACAGGGAGGAAGGAGGGGGTGCACTACCTCGCGTACGAGTCGAGGAGCGACCGACCGTATAGGAAGTAGCAGGAAGAAGAACGCGCAGCGGCGGAGCTCGTCGGAGAAGAAGGGCCTTCGGGAGGAAGATGATGCAGAGACGGGGACGTCGATCTAGCGGCGGGAACGAGCCCGTGGAGAGGCCCGCGTGCTCGTGGACCCCTCGACGTGGAGGAGAAGGTACCACGGCGACGACGGTGATCTCCTTCACCCGTCGGCCATGGAGGATCCGGCGGCTTACCTTACCGCGACGAGAGAGAAAGGAGGGAGAAGGGATCTGGTGGAGCGGCGGCGGAAGGGAAACCCTAGCCGAGGCACGGACGCCAAGGGCTTTTATAGGGCGAGAGGGGAACGAGGGACGCGCTGCGGTGGCCAGCGTGCGAGCTCTCTCTCCGGTGAAACAGAGAAGAAAAGAAGAGAGGCTGACCCCTGGGCCCCACTGCCTCGCTGGAAAGGGGAGGAGGACGACGCCCGCGCGCGTGACCTGGGAAGAAATGGGCTGGGCCACGATGGTTTGATTGCCACAGGCGTCAGATAGAGGAGAGGGCTGAGAGGGATTGGAATCTTTTAAAAAAATAAACTCAGCTAGGATTTAAATCCACTAGCAGTTCTGATGGGGTAAAAATCAAAGCAAAAACGCCCCTGGCCATAGGGAATTATGGCCTATTAGAATAAAATAGGAAAACAATATTTGGAGCCATTTGGAATAAATGCAAAACAGTAATTAATTTACTGTTTTGGGTTTATTTGCACCTTTAAAATCAAAGAACAAAACAACAAATTCACACATCATCATAACCACAATAAACTCTAAACACAAGACATTTTAGAATAACTTTTGGGAAGATAGAATTTTGACATGAGATAAAAGGAGGGAAAAGGGTTTGAAATAGCAAAGAGCTTTGAAATTACATAGCACTCACTCCTACACATCACACACCAACATCACATGCATCACACAAGATATTACAATACCACAACATCACACCTAGCAAGATCACATGCAAGCATAACAGGACATAGAATCATGATGTATGGAAAGGATGGTATGGCATGGATGCATGCATGCAAAATAAGAATAGAAGGTGACACATGAAATCATACATGCAAAGAAACTCTCATGACAAAGTCAAGGTGGTCCCACATGGAAGGTTACAAAAAGGGAAAGTCCTACACTTGGATAACCCTAAAAATCCCCTAGAGACATATAAATGTTCTAGAAGTTTATAAAATGTTATGATAAATTCCAGAGGGCGTCGTTTGCCGCTTCTTGATAATGGACCAAAACGGGGCATCCCTACATGGACACCTTGGCCATTAGTGGGAGTGCCCCTCTTGCTTGGGGGCCAAACCACCTTATGGTGCCACTAGGTTGGGGTGCCACCCTAGGAGCAGCCCGCCCTAGATGGGGTGCACCCCTTGGGGGTTGCCTCCTCCTCTAACTTGGCCATCTATCCACTATTATAAATAGGGGGCAAATGACACACTTTTCTGGTGCCTCGTTCCTCGTGGTTGTGCTCTCCCCTATATCTTTGGGGGAATTGTTCCTACGCCACAAGGCTACCCCTCCACCTCTAGTTATATGGCATAGCTTAGTTCTAGACTATGCAACTCTAATGTATGGGATCTTATGCGTGGATACCTGTAGAGGCACTGTGTTTTCGATGCTCGATCTACAGATTGATTTGAGGGACATTTTTTTTGCAAATGGAAGATATAACCTATTTATGGGAAATCTGCATCAACTCGCTTCACCAACTCTCCTCTCCGTTGTGTTACATTGCTAAGCAATCCAATCTAGATACAATCATACCTGCTTCTTCATAGTGATCATGGGATGATTGGTAGACATAGATTTTTGTTCCTACCATGCTTCCTAGTAGTGACCTCACCACTAGTCCTTCCCTTCGTTCAGGATCGCGGGCTCCTCCTCTTGCAGGCTGGAGTATCGTGCATTATCTTCTTTGGCCTTGAAGTTGCCAGCCTCCCCCCTTCTCTAAACTCGAGCTCCTTCTTGTCTATACTCCAGTCGGGTGTTTCTTTTCCCCAACCTCACCACCGTCATCTTTCTTCCCCCTCCTTGAACTCGAGCTCTTCCTCGTCTTTTCTTCCCCTACATGATTGGGATTTTAGGCTTAATACATGCCTAACCATTTTTTGGGATGCCCTTGCTCTTGCCCGCACGACACCATGCAGAACGCTAAAGCATGCTTAGGCACCACTTTAAGCCGTCATTGAACTAAGCGAAGGCACAACGTTCGCTCAGCGCCTAGCACATAAAAAATCGTAGGGAAGTTGTAAACTTAGTTCAGAATATCGTACTGTAATTATATCCTACCCGACTCTCCTTTAAATCTCGGTGTAGGAAAGTTTAGTATTTCATTCAAATCAAGTTAAAACATTAAACCTTACCAAGATAAATCATTCTCCGCGATAGCCCGCATGGGTTTTCGCCCGATTTTTCTATGAATTCTACACTACATGAACAAGACAATGTTTTATCTGGTTATGGTGATGCAAACACATAGAACCAAATCTTATAAACCTCCCTTGATACGTGTTATCTTAGAACTGGACACATTTTTGTGTCGATATCTTTTGTTGCTCTCCAAAACATCAATCAAAGGCAACATACTACTAGTTAGCAAGCAACCCTTCCTCACATATTTATTTTTGTGCAAGTTCCACCTTATATAAGTTTTCTTTTTGCGGGTACCCCTTATATAAGCATGTCATAGTTTGTACATAATACTACAATATCTACCTGTAGTTATTAATATATGTATGATCATTTGGTCTAGAAGAGAATACATCTGTCAAATGTAAATTCGGAGTTAAGCGAGGGAAAACTCTTTGTGGTGTAATAAAAGAGGACCTTCTTGTGAAAAAGGACAAACGCTTTGTACCGTAGAGCCAAATTTGCCTCTTTATTTGGCCATGCGCGCCCTTCCTAAAAAAATCTCCGGTAATTTCGAAATGGTTGGCCTATAACCTAAAACGCACCCCCAAAATACGCCGCCGCTTCTCGCCTCTCTCTCTCAAACCCCTCTCCTCCCCTCTCTTGCTGGCGGCGGCCGCACCCCAGCAATGGCCGGCTCGCGGTCGTCGCCTTCACCGCCGCCGCCGCAGGCGCGCTCCGCCGACGGAGGCGACCACCTGGCCCTGTTCCTCGACACCGACCTCGGCACGAACCTCGCCCTGAACGTCGCCGCGGACTCCACCATCCGCCGCCTCAAGTGTACGCCCCTCGTCGCCTCCCCTCTTCCTATCAAACCCAGGCTGAGAGAACCTAATCTGATTCGCTTGTTTGCCTCCCCGTAGCGCAAGTGGCCGTGGAGCACGCCGCCGCCTTCCCCGACCTAGGCCCCGTCGCCGTCAAGTCGTTTCAGGTTATAGTTTACGGCTTCGATCGTTTTCATGTTTTTACATGATTTATTTATTGTCTGGATGTAGAGTAGTAAGCTCCTCATGGTCGCTTAGATTTCGTGTATTTTGACATGTAGTTTGTCTCGTGTATGGACGTTTCGGTGTAGGTTTTCCAGTGCTTTGTTAGGTGATCAGATGCTTTAGTATGGGTACGTTTTACTTCATTAACGTCTGATCAGCTGGGTGCACAGTGCTTCCAAATCCCCAAACCTCAATGAACCCTACCTCCTAATCAGTGTGTATGGTTCTTCAAACGCTTAATGGAGATTGAGCTTACTAACGATTCTGGTTTATTTGATTAAAAAAATGCTATATATGGCTATGAAAATTTACAAAGTTCATTGAATATATACATGAATTGTGATTCTTGAAAGATGTATATCTTGATTCTGATTGTCAGGGCACTCATTTCCCCCCTCATAGCCCTGGACTGAATGATATGTTCTCTCGAAACTCCATACAGTTAGCATGTGCAATCTGGAGACCCTTGAAAGGGTAGTGCAAGTTTCTAAACGTGTTAGTATTTCCGCCAGGTGCTAAGGAAGGGGGCAATGTACCACCTCTCTGATTCGATGGCAGTGAAGAGTGCATTTTCCAAAGTCAAAGCTGGGTGCTTTCTGCATGTCAGGATGGTTGCACTTGCGACGGCCTCACACTACTGTAGAGACGAGGATAGAGGGAGACAAAGTGGAGGTTGTCTTGGAGTTGATATGGACAAACGTCTTATGGAGTTGCCTGCAACAATATCAGGCGGTGTAAATCCTCAAATGCTGGAAGGTATTGAGTTAGCATCCACTGTGGCCTTTGAACTGTATTAATTGTTGAGTCAAGTTAGCATTGCTACTGTTTTGTATTTTGCTACTTTGCTTATCGTTGGTTAATGTGTTATTCTGGATATGAGGTTAGCTATTCAGTTGAATTGATCATTCAAGTTTTTGTGTTTGTGAAGCTAACCTTTGTATCAAATCTCTTGTGTATGTTCAATCTACAGCTCCTTCTCACTTAGTGGAGGCTGTGGATTTCTTTGACATGCTTGAGTCAATATGTTCTTTCTCATGTCATTTGATTAACCTCTTTTCAGTATGCATGTAAGTTGTTAAAAGTTATGCTGTCTGTAGTTGTATCGTCTGTTGAGGCATGAGGTTGAACCTGCTAATGATGTTGATTTCCCTTCACATTGTTTATGTTGAGTTATTTTAAAATCTAACAGTTTATCTGCTTTTGTAGGTAGTGAGCAGGCTGCAGCATTGCTTAATGTTCATGCACATGATGCAGTGCCAAATGATGTGCAGTTGTCATCCTCGTCACATCTGAATATGGAAACAAAGGATGCATCAGTAAGCCTGGCGACTGATGTACAAACAAGTCCTGTGGCAAATGTCAGTAGATTTTCAAATCAAAGCAATGTGGCCCTGATTGGAGAGGAGTTACTCGCAAGAAAGGAAAACCTTTTGCATAGTGTCGAAGACCATTATCTTGGTGTTGTTTCTGGTGACAAGCAAGTGGGGGATGGTGCAGATAATGTCGAAATGACTAGCAGAGACAAAGCAATGGTCAGACCATCTGACATGCTTCTTCCATCATCACAACTCAATAGTGGAAGCCAGTTGGGTACTGATGCTAAGGCAACTACTGATCTTGTTGCTGACAAAAGTAACATCGATCTTGTACATGAAGGATATGGAAATCCGACCTTTGAAGAGACCAGTAATTCTGCCTGCAAAGTTGTAGCTGGTGAAGAGAAAATTGCAGAAGGAATCAATGATGGATATCATGATGAAAGAGCAGTTGAGGTAAGCAACATGGAGAAAGGAAGTAAAAATGATAATGTCTTGGATATGGCAGATACAGCCGGTAATATTTCTCATGAGAAGAATTGCCAGGAATCAAATAAGGTTAGTTCTGTTGGCCTATCTTCCATGGATACTGCTGAAGCAAAAGTCCAGTGTGGGGATAGCGAGAAAGCAGCCAAATCAGATATAATGTCTACTCAGGGGGAGATCTTAAATGATCCTTATAAGCGGCAGATTGCAAGTAATGTGCAGGGAGGGGATTGTAATGTCATAGAAAATTCAGATGGTGACGGAAAACTGAAGAAGAAGAAAAGGCGCCGCTCGGTATCTTCAAAGGGTGGTCCTACTCAAGGTGTGTCAAAACCATCTGGATCCATTACCAATGCTCAGGGGGAGACTGTAAGTGAATCAAGCAAGGTGAATCAAGGGGTTTCTATTGTCACAGAAAATCCAAATGGTGATGGGAAGCGTGAAAAGAAGAGAAAACTCCGCTTAGAGTCTTCAAAGGATGATTCTACTCAAAATTTGGCAAAATCATCTGGACTCGCTACAGGTGGAAGCTCAACACAAAATACAAGTGCTGATCCCCTAAATGCAGAGCAAACAACACAAGGGACTACAGGAGAAGCAACGGGTAGTGACTGCAGGGAGCTTGGTGGAACCGCGGATGTAGCAGCAACCAATGTGATTAATGAGGTATTGGCAGATATAGAATGCACAGACAACTTAAGTGGAGATCCAGTAAAGGAACATACTGAAGGTGTTGTTAGTGTGGCCTTACCTCTGAAATATTTAGCAGATAATCACTCTGATGATCTTAATGATGTTTTGACTGAGAATACAATAGTGCCAGCTGATGGCAGAACGAAATCCACTAAGCGTCAGCGGAAGAAGACTTCGTTAAAGCATGTTCCTACCGATAGCGGTAAAGCTATTCCGTCTTTGGGTGAGCAAGTCAGGCAGGTTCCCACAGAGGACTTGGCAGGAGGAAATGACACCAAAGAAGAATTACTTCTGGAAGGTTCTTCAATTGATGCTCCTGCAAGTACTGCTCAAGTATTACGGCAAAAAAGCAAAAGGTCTTTGAAGACTCAGACTCCTAAAATACAGGAAATAAATCATCCCACGCATGTACAAGATAACCAGTTCATAAAGGATGACCAGGAAAAATATGTAACTGACATTGGTGGGACTCAGAATGACAAAAATACAGTAGGAGCTCCAACAGAATCACTACTTGTTCATAAAGATGGCACAACTGTCACGTTTGACAAGCCTAATACTCGAAAGGGAAGGAAGAGATCTTCCAAGACTGAACTTCAGAGTCAGGATACTGCTTTGGAACAAGGTTCTGTTGCAGATTTGATCAACTCCAGGGCACAGGAGGGAGCAGCTATTCATAAAGGTTCTGCTGGTGCTGTTGAACCAAATGATTCTGCAGTGATTCGTTCTGAAAATGGCAAAATCAATTTCTTTGACCATTTTAGCCCCAGTGGGATGAACGTCCCATCTATTTCTGCAGAAAACAATGATGAAACTACTATAAGGGAAGTTAAGGGCAGAAGGAAAATCAAAAGAAAACCAGATATGCAATCTCAACGTGCTGGTATTGTTGAACCAAATGATCTGCCAGAATCCCATCTTCATACAGATAAAACTAGTGTAGCTGATCATTTTGGTTCTGGCAGTGTGGGTGTGCCATCTGTTTCAGCAGAAAACACCAACAGAGAAGATGGTAATGTGGAGAAGGCCAAGGAGAAAAAAGAGAGGAAAAGAAAGCAGGATTTGCTCAAACCCCAGTCCGAAAACCCTATTGGTGATAATGAAGGCACTGATAATTGTGCACAAAATTTGCTGCATTCTGTAGTGCAGAAGGGAAGAATAGAACAGGGCAATGCAAAAGAGAGCAGTGATAAAATCACTGAGAATAATAGTATGCTGCAACAGGAGACAGAAGAAGAAAACATTAACAGAGAAGATGGTAATGTGAGGAAAACCAGGGAGAGAAAGAAGAGCAAAAGAAAACAGGATTTGGTCAAACCCGAGTCTCAAAATACTGATGGTGGTAATCAAGATGCTGATAATTCCGCACCGCAGAAAGGAAGAACGGATCAGGGCAATGCAAAAGAGAAGAAGGATAAAGCTGTTCAGAATAATAGTATGCTGCAACAGGAAAAAGAAGATGCCACACGTGATAGCACTCTTGAAAAGAAGCCCCGCCAAAGCAAGGTTGGTGCTGACAATCAGACTGATTTGCCCATTGAGAAGGACCATGTGCGCATGGACAAAGAGCAAATGAACTCTCCTTCTCAGACAAAGCATCATGGTAAGAATAGAAAACATGACGGAGCTATTGATGGGAGGGCAAATGCAAATCCTAAGGTTGTAAGCAATGTTGTTCAGAGCAGTCCCATGAGCCCACAAGCATCAAATGAAAGCACTTATGGCACACCATCCGTTAACCGATTTAGAGTAGCAGTTCGAAAAGTTCCAAGAAAAAAATATGAACAGCTCAATGACAAATCCAAGAAGGACACTAGTAAGAGAGGCGTTGGCACAATTTTCAGTGGCACCATAAGTGAAGACTCTGATGAACTATTGAACACCATGGGTGAAAAGGCTGGCATGGAAAATTCATCAGATGATTCATCAACATCTGCTGACTCAGGTAGGAACATGTAATATTATCACATTGGAATAGGTACCAGCTGGCCAACTTTATGCTGGATTGCATTTGCTCTTAGTAATGCATTTATTTAACTGCTTCTTATCTTTTGTGTGTTCCTTTGCCAGACAAAGTACCAAGCAGTGGAAAAAATTCCAGGATTCTTGCTTCGCTTTGATAAATTCCTGTTTTTCAGTATTTAGTGTACCATCTCCAGAATGGCATACAATATAGTGCTACTGATTTTAGTATTCTGTTGGTAGACATTCACAATCCATGGTTTGTCCTGTGTTTGTCATTCAGTGTGGCTGATCACGAACCGTTTTCCGACTTTGCATCCGATATGCTGGTCCACCTGTGGAAATTGGCTAACTGATGTGCATTCAACAGGCATTTCATCCACGGCAGGGGAGGGAAGCGACGTACCTGATGACGAAGGCATTGCATCCTTGTAAGTTCTCGAATCTCTATATAGAAGAACTAGTTTAGCACACTGCAAATGTGAACTGAGAGACACATTAATAAGTTACTATACTAAAGCGGCAAGCTTTTGTTTTTTCTTCCTTTTTGACTTTTTTTTCATACGTTTACTGTTCAACTATTTACTACTAAAGCGGCAAGCACATTAGTTACTATACTAAAGTTGATGAATGTAACAGCGATTTTTTTTTTCATACGGTTACTGTTCAACTATTTTCTACTAAAGCGGCAAGCACATTAGTTACTATACTAAATTTGACAGAATGTAACAGCGATAAATGAACAGTAACTTCTAAGTACATGTAGTAAAGCGGAAAGGATTCTCTTTTTCTCTTATTTTTTACTTTTTTAAGGATTACTGCCCGGTTTGACAATAGTGACACATGCGAACAGTACTCCAAAGAATCTTAATTTTTTCCCTTATTTTTTTATTTTCCATTTTTTTTTAGTTTTCATCAAAGAAAAAATGCATGTTTACCAAAAAAAACTGGGGCACTGTATAAACATAATCCCCCCCTCCTCCACCCTCGCGTCCTTATATAGATATTTAGGATTTAGAATTTCATATACATCATTATTCAACACAGGCATACCCATGCACAACCGCCTCAATCGTCTCCTGATCCTTTCCGATGAAAGTGTTGCCATGGCACAAAAACAGTAGGCCAGAACTTTATATTCACATAAATAGTAATCCGTGGGGAAATAAGTTCTTGACCGACTACTCACATTTTTACCACACAATAACTGTTAAAAATGGACTAACAAATAACCGAACAAAAATCAAAACATTATCCAAATGAACTCATGATTACTAGCCAAAACAATAGCCCAAATAAACCAAAACAACAACCCCAACTAATCGGGAGCAGTAAAGCTAGTAAAACGGGACGTTACTATACTAAAACGGCAAGTTTTTGTTTTTTCTTCTTTTTTGACTTTTTTTCATACGTTTACTGTTCAACTATTTTGTACTAAAGCGGCGCACACACAAGTTACTATACTGAAGTTGGCAGAATGTAACAGCTACAAATGAACATTAACTTCTAAGTACATGTAGTAAAGCGGAAAGGATTCTCTTTTTCTCTTATTTTTTACTTTTTAAAAGATTACTGTCCGGTTTGACAATAGTGACACATGTGAATAGTACTCTCAGTTTAACAGTGCTCCAAAGAATCTTAATTTTTTTCCTTATTTTTTTATTTCCAACATTTTTTAGTCTTCATCGAAGAAAAAATATACAATTTTTTTTTAAAAAAAAACTGGGACACTGTATAAACATAATTTCTCCCCCCACCCCTCCTCCACCCTCGCATCCTTATATAGATATTTAGGATTTGGAATTTCATATACATCCTTTTTCAACGCCGGCATACCCATGCACAACCGCCTCAATCGTCTCCTGATTCTTTCCAATGAAAGGGTTGCCAGGGCACAAAAACAATAAGGGCACAACTTTATATTCGCATAAATAGCAATTCATGGGAAAATAAGTTCTTGACCGATTACTGCACATTTTTACAACACAACTGTTAAAAATGCACTAACAAATAACCGAACAAAAGTCAAAACATTATCCAAATGAACTCATAACTACTAGCCGAAACAATAGCCCAAATAAACAAAAACAGAACAACACTTAAATAAACTGAAAAATTTAACCCACACAAACTATAAAACTGAAACAGCAATCAAATTTTAAAACCAGAACAATACACCCAAATAAACCGGAACAACCAAAAAAAGCAAAACATCACAATGCATTCACGTGAACAGTAATTCATAAGAAATGTAAAAAATGCAGAAAGAAACGGGACTCCTCCTCCCTTGACCTGGAACAGTAAAGCCAGTGAAAACGAAACAATACCGGAATAAACGAGAAACATTAACCCACCCAAATCATAAAGCGAAACAATACCTGAATTGTAACCCAGATCAATTCACGCAAATAAACCTAAGAAACAAAAACAATAAACCAGGACTATGCACTCCCATGAACAGTAATCGAAAAGAAACAACAACAAATAAAAATGTATATTATTTTCTTGCTTATTTTGATAAAATACATACCAAATTGGTCACAGTATACAGTATTATGGTAGCTATGTTGTAGCCGTCTTGTATTCCCACTGGGCATAGATGCATGCACGGTAACATTTTGGATAAAACTGCTTGACTGGACGAACATAGCCCGCCTTTTGCTTTTTACTGGTCTTCACACGTTGAAACTTGCTGAGATCTGAGTTGCTTTGAACCCCATTTGTTCAGGTCGCAGAGGAGTGACATCAACTCGGTCCTCCGAGGCTCCAGAAGCTACAAGAAGGCGAGGCTGAAACCAACCGAGCTGCTGGAGGACACGGAGGTGCCTGATAGCCAGCCTCCAGACAGTCTTTGGGGCTGAATGAATGGACCGACCTGATGCTTAAATGAACGCGAGTTTCACGCAATCCCCAAAATTTCGTGCATTTGTGAGCGTAGCTGCTGAACATGTCTGGCTATCATGCTAGAAGTAAACTTCATACCTCCAGCTGTATTGAGTTTGTGGTCGTGACAGTCCTAAAAATTCATCTATTTTGTCCTTTTTACCGTGGCTATTTGGTCTTTTAGTTTCCTGTGGATGAGTCGGTGAAGTTTGTGGAGCAAATTAGCCGGTAACCAGTTATCACATCCTTGAGGATTTTTAATGCCAATTTCTCAGGTACCTGAAAATTTTCACGTCAGTCACCTTCCTTCTTTCTCGCCGGAGAAGAAATCCCCACTGTCTATCTTAAGGGGAAGCCATGACCTATCATGGGGTGAAGCCATGGTCACATTATCTATCTTAGGGGATGAGGTTGCAGGGGATCGTTGGGGTTGTTTTTTGGTGGCGGCCAGCGTGTCGGTGGGGCAGGTAGAGGAGAGGGCGGGGCGACGAGATGGCGCCAACCGGCGGAGGCAGGCGGTTAGGTCTGGTTTGACTGTGGCTGCGCGAGGATGAAGGTAGAAGGAAGATCTACGATCTAAGGGCCGTGGACGGAAGTGACTGATGCAATTTTATTTTAGGCACCTGACTAATAGACGGTCCCATTTTCTCTTCGTGATATTTTAGGCACCAGACTAGTAGTCAGTCCCAATTTCTCCTCGTGATATCAGAGAGACAAGTTTGAACACTAAGCGCTAAGAGCAATTGGGTCCCACGCGAAATCTTTGAAAACTTGGCGGTCCAAACTATGTCTCCTTCGGTGGGGGTGTGAATGTCGCGTGCGCCGCTCTGGCTCGCTGTCAAGGCCAAATCCGGCTATTTAAGCTAGCCGGCGTCTCCCAACCCTAGCCAAATCCAGCTCCCTCTCCGCGCCACCAGCCCGAACTCATTCACCTCCTCTCTCCCGTTCCGTCATTTGTCCCATATCGTTCAGTTTTGCCATGGTCCGACAGAAGAAGACTACCTATGACATGCTCACGCCAGAGCGTCGCGTCCACATCGTGGAGCAGATCCTTGCGAGGTGCGCGGCCCACATCGATGCCGGCCTAAGGCGAAGCAGTCGGAGCTACGACTACCGCCCAACGCCCATGTATCCGGAGCGGGCACGAAGATAGTGCACATCTCTGACGACGAGGATCAGGGTAGTCTTGTATACGTAATAGGTTGTATATGGATGCTTTTGTATGGATTTAATGGTTGTAAAAAAGAAAATTTAGGGTTTAACTGATCAGTGTCCACAGACATGTTTGAGGAACCGAATTACCCATCGCAGCTGTGGATGCTCTAACATGCTAGCGAGATTGTCTAAAAAAACACACTAGCAAGATCTCGCAAGATTTTCTCATAGATGTTTGCACAACAAAACTTACAACAACTCAAGCTACACCTAAGAACGTTCATACTAGCTCATAGCTGCTTCTCTTTTACACATTTTTTACAGAGTTGGTCTCTCGCTAGCTTGTCAGCTACACAATACATCATCAAAGTGATCACGGAGTGCGAGCCTTCCTTGTTACTTGCGCTTCTGGATCCTCATCCATGATGTTTGCCGTCTTCCCAATAGATTTCTGGCTGAGCATCCGGGCAATGCCGCCTCTCAACCTTAGCGCTTGGGACCCATTGACAGGCACGCTGCCGCCCATCGTCCTCTCCAGCTCCGACAAGAGGGACTTTACAAGAACGTCAAAACGGCGCTTGGATGTAGGATATCTTGATATAGACTTTGTGATTCCTTGCAATCTTGATGATACATAGCAGGAGCAAGTGGTTTAGCAAATAGCGGTGATGGTGTTGATCAAAATGGAAGAGTGAGCAGCTCGGTACCTTCGAGCAAATGCGTCGATTTCTGCCTTTTTCCGTTCATTCAGTGATGGCACATGAGGAAGAGTGCCCTTGAGGTTACTCGGCTCACCAACCATCAGGATTCGCATTTTGAGGTATTCTTCCTCTTCTTCTGTGAAATTCTCGGCTTTAATTTGTTCTTTGATGATCATAAGAGGGTCGAAGAACCAGTCGAAGAGAGTACTTTTAGGCCTATTATCAGATGTAATCTCAGCGCCATCACCTGAATAGATTCCAAAAGCAGGTCAGCTTAAGGTCATCATAAACACCCTTCTGGTGGTGGTGGAAGAAAGCTTTTATGTGAACTTACTTAAGATAAGACCATTAGAATTAGATTTTGCAGACCGAAGGAGTGCATTAAGGATTACATATGCTGGTAAACCAACGTTAAGAACCCCACTGCCAACTTTGCCTGACTTTGTTTCTTGGATGTCTTTCATTGTTATCACTCCTTCATTCACCAAAACCTCTCCCTGGAGCTTGCATTCAGCAAATAAGTGGTCCAACATCTGCATAACAGCTTGATCGGTTATATTGGCCAGATTCCGTAACTTCAAATATTATCAAGGAATAGAAAGCAGCGATATAATGACATCACAAAATAGAATAAAAATAGAATAACCTATTCTCAACATGCTTTATTCCTACTCGACTGTACATAAAGTGAAGCTTGTCACAAGACACAGAAGCATTGCAATCTGCCGATGTAATAGCCAGAAAAGATAACCTTGAATGGATTGAACTCATCCATGCTGTTCTTAAATGATGTGACACGTGCTAGAGGTTTCTTTCCTTCTTGGTTCTCCTTGTCGAATGAGGCTGGCTTAGATAGGTGACCACCATGTGAAGAATCTTCATCTTGCTGTTTCCGATATTTCAACCTAGAGAGTTCAAACGTCATTACCAGAAGCCTTTAAGTTATTTATAGGATCTGATCCAAAGGCACGCAATATGGTTTATGGTTATACTTTGGAAAGCAAGACCCCGGTGCCATGTCGAGTACATCATTCGTGTACTCATCAAAGATGGACACAGATGAGACAACATATGAGAGTCCCATGACTACGGAGGATTCCTGATAAATCAACACGAGAAAGCTTCATGAATTTAACAATAGAACAGATCTATCACAATATTTGTCACTTGATGATAATTTGTGGAAGTACAAGTTGCCATACCTGGTAGGCTACAACTGCACCATACATGCCTAAAGGAATACTGGAGAGGATGGATGCAAGAACAGCTCCTAGAACCGCAAATGGCCAGAGAAGAATAGCAAGACCTGCGAATGGCACACACGCCGTCTCCAGAAAAGGTCCTTCTCTCCCAATCAAATCCTGAATCAGTCGTTTCCACCCTTTGAAAAGCATCACAGGGCACTTGTAGATGGCAATTAGTGTGAACATTATCACATCCAGTATGAGTCCGCAAGCAGCAGATAATAACGCCCCGGGAATGTCAAGCAATCTGCGGATTGATATTTGTACTCAACATTTATTATTTCATAATTCTTCAAGGAAGAATAAAAAGAGATGTGCTGCCTAAATACAGAGGATTGCATCCAGGGCTCATTTCTCTCGGCTATGAAGTCAAGCATAAAAGGTGCTAGTTTGCATATGTGATGAAGGTTATACAAGTTAAAAGGACCAAAGTGGAAAGATAACCCAGAAATTTTTTGTGATCTTGAGGCACAAAAGTAAAGAGCTACTAGACACAAACAGGAAGCAAACCTTATCTCATATGGCTTTCCATGAGGCGGTGTCTGAAAACGAAGGTCATCCATAATTGAAAAATAGGAGTGGAAAAGCATGTCTTTCAAATCCCTGACCACTGTACAACTTCCAGTGATGGTACTCCATGTTCCATCCTGCAGATTTGAGATGGTACACATGTAAAATATGTTCTAACAAAGCAGGAAGGGCATAGATACAAAGGAAAGCATGTTCGACGAAAAGAAAATGTACCACAAAGCAATGAACAAATGTATTTTCTTTGCCTTCTCCAACTGCATCGAATGTGGCCATTATTGGTGCTAGAAAGCCATATAATAATCCAGCCAAAACGCTTCCCGGGATGCCAATTATCAACCATAAGATCAAGATCACAGTGGCAGCAACAAGAAGTAGAAGCTTTACTACAGGTCCAACCATTCTGGTTCTGCCTTCGAGAAAAAGAGGACACATAATATGAGTATTTAGACGCGTATTAATGTGCTTGCTAAGGGTGAATCTGCAGAAGATACACACTGTACCTGATGATGCAGTAGTATGTCCAAATCAGATGCATAGGCCATAGCCCAAGAATTAGAGCAGATATTCCGATTGCCATAATAAGGCATGCCCAAGGGCATAGCAGAACCCCTGTTAGATGGAATTATATGAAGTGAGGGGACACGATACATAGTTTGAATATGTAGAAGAATCAAACAAAGATGAACTAACAACACAAATAGAAGTATTTAAGCACACAACAGCGTTGCACTTTCAGATTTTACATGCATTGTTCCCCATGAAACTCTGTCATTCATTTGCAGATCCATGGCTGAATTTGCATTCACACATCAACAGACAACAGGTGACATAATTCAACCGAAAGCTTTCAAACGGCACAATAAATCCACAAGGTCACATATGTACCGAACAAACTTCATGGTTTCATACTTTCGTTTATAAAAAATCTAAAAAAACTCCACAAAACCAATACATATTAAATACTTCTATAGATGAGACAAGGAGAACATTTTCTGACAAGCTCCAATTGATGCTAGTTTTGACTTCTGACTTCTGATCATATTCTTTGTGTGTGAGAAACCAGAAGTTTTTTCAGGTTGAAGCCCGTGTAGGCGTGTAGCCTTATGGGTGAAAGTGCATATTATCTGTCCACAAAGGGTTATTTGATAATTAAAACATAGACGCTGTCATCCAATAATGAATATTTGATATTTATTGTATTAACAGAAAGATTTTTCAGTATGATGAACAGTTGAACACACACTAAGCTGAAATGACACCACACCAGCCCATCAGTTAAACCAGCAACTACTTTTGAAAGCTAATAACTCTAGCCAGGACAAAGCAATCTGGTCATATATCATAACGAAAGCTGGAAGAAATAGTGAGTAGTAATAGCTATAATTGGGCCTACTTAAGTGCTCCAAGAAAGGAGAAGTATCAGGCTATCAGGCATGTACACAAGCAGCAGAGAAATCAAGAGACTATCATACAAGGCAAGGAAATGCACAGCCACATCAGATCGGGCTTGCATACCAAAAGAAGCAATAGAGTAGAGTTAACCAGGATGTCACCTTTAATGAGCCCAAGGATGAAGAGGCCGCAGAAGTAGGGCAGGAACTTGATGAAGGTCCAGAGAGAAGCCAAGAGCCTGCTACTGCTAGGCGGCTCCATGGGCAACTTCTTCTCCAGCCTCCTTCCGACCAACCAAGGAGGAGCAGGAGACCACCAGGAAATTGGGAGCACCAAGGAGCTTCAGGGGAACCAAAATCCTCCTGACCAGGAATCCTTGGGCGCCCAAACTTGGCAGTACTTTGGACAGTCGGGAAGCAACGAGCGAAACCCCAGACACAAGCAAGGGGAGAATACCTTCCTGCCTTCCTGGGAGAAGGAGGAAACCGCACTGTTTTGAACAACCGGAGACGAATTTCTCATTCAAACGGGACAAGAACAACGACATCTGAGCAGGAAAGGAAAGGGAGTAAAAATAAATCAAGATTCAAGAAGCAGGCGAGCCCTGACGAACCTGGGTGAAGAAGATTCGGACCACCCCAAGACGACGCGGGGAGGGACAACTAGGAAGGGCTAGGGTGCCAGCGCCAGCAAGACGACAGGAGGGGTGGGCCCTCCCTCCGGTGGCAGACAAGCCCGCGCCGTTGGAAGGCTTGGTTGGAGTTGCCGACGCAAAAGCGCAGGGAGATGGGATAGATGGCCGGGGCCGGGGTGGTTGTTAGTTGTTACACAAGAAAATGGGCAGCGAAAGGAACCGCCACGGCGGCCATTGGTGGTGGGGCAATGGATGGGTGGGACTGGCTCGGCTGGATTCAGAAACGGCGCCGGGGGGCGAAGGATCCGATGCTCGGCGGGCTCCGGGGAGGCTGGGAGGAGGAGAAAGGAAGGACTGTGGTGCGGGCGCAGATTCTTGCTTCCTTTTGGGTGGGGTGGGGGTGCGGGTGCGGGTGCGGGTGCAGGAGGATGACGAAGGGATGGAGATTGCGTTGTGGAAGTGGAAGCCTCGTGCTTTGTTGTTTCTCTCGTTCAGTGGGAGCTTTTTCGGCTGCGGTTGCCGCGGCGGGGGAGGGGGTTTGCGGTGCGCGGCGGAGGCGGAGGGGGAGGGGGAAGGGGAAAGGGGAGGCAACGGCTCTGGACGCGCGGGGCGTGGGATCGACGGACGGAGGTGTAACGCCACGGATCAGCAAGGTACTAATGACAGGTGGACTTTCTTGCTTTTTTCTGTCCAGCGAAGGCGACGTGTGGACTGGGGTCGTATCCCCGGTCCCGGCGCGCAGATGGCGTAGATCTGGGGAAATTATGAGTGGGTTCAGTTTCTCAACCGTGTTTTGATTATACCCCTCACTTTCTAAATATAAATCACTTTAAAATATGGATTCATTCATTTTACTTTGTTTGGAATTAGTATCCTAAGAGCAACTCCAACTGGATGATCCATTTGACTCGCAGAGACACAAATCTCAGCCCAACACGTCGATCCAAAAGGATGCACGTTGGTTTTTTATTTGTCCGTAACCTATTTCAGGCTCAAATTTGGACCGGGTTTGCATCGACGCGGTCACGAGACGGATGGACACGACGCATGCTGTTGGAAATATACCACACGGTATGACCCGACGAGGGCATGACTTGGATGTCAAGTATTTGGCGGAAGGCCGGCTCGTGGACAAGTACTTGGCGGACCAGCTCACGGAAGGAGTCGTAAGGAACTTCCCTTACTTGAAAGACAAGACAAGTAGAAGTAGACTAGATCACGGGTTGTACTACGACCCGGATTCTATTGTAACCTCATGGTCTCGACCTATATATAAAGGGGATACCCTGAGGTGGAAAGATCAAGTAAGAAATCCTCGAGAGCCAGGTTAGTAATTTCACACCTTTGTAATCGAGATCATCACAATCAATAACACACCAAGCAGGACTTATGCCTTTTTCTCCATTGAAGGGGTCGAACCTAGATAAAACCTTGTCTTTCGTTTTCGATCAACCCCATCCAATCAACGACCTAGTTGTGATAACTCCCAGACTTAGTCCTATCGCTGGGACATGTGTTGTGATAAAACCACGACAGTTGGCGTCCCATGGGGCCAACGTACGGTGATGTTGAGTTCTTAGAGATAAAAGTGACCGCGAAGAATCAGGAGGAATGACACATGTAGTTAACCAAGCTTCGCGGGCAGATGGCAAAAGTTCACGAGGAAATCGACGCGGAGAATACTCACATGGCAGAGTTACAAGCTCACATCCATAGTGAAGTTGAAATCTTGAAGGAGGAAGCTTGGTCTTCGTAGGGACGCTTCAGAGGCTGTTCATTGGAGGAGGCACGCAAGTGCACCCCCTAATCTTGATTCGGCACGCTTATTCACTACTCGTGAGCAAACGCCAGGGACTGGGCAGCCGCGTTTGTATCACCCTTGACAACCGGCTCAACCGACCCAACCACTGTCGGCTCAGTCGCCACCTCATCGTTCTAGACACGAGCGGGTCACTTCTCCAATCCTATGGACAATATGCTGGCGGCGAATCATAACCTTGAGGCACTCCCGATCACGGGGAACACCCCAATTGAAATAGAGGCCATGAACGCCATCGAGATGTTGAAGATCGGTGTCACCCAACAGGCGCAATATTCCTATAGTCGAGACCGGGTTCACTCTACCCCCTATGCAAGCCACAACAAGAGTCGACACACATAGTCCCCTGGGATACGTCTCCATCGTATCTACTTTTCTTAACACTTTTGCCCTTATTTTGGACTCTAATTTGCATGATTTGAATGAAACTAACCCGGAGTGACACTGTTTTCAGCCAAACTACCATGGTGCTGTTTTTGTGCAGAAATAAAAGTTCTCAGAATGGAATGAAACTTTTTGGAGATTCTGGAATATATGAGATATACTGGAACCAAGACCCACCAAAGGGGAGGCCACATTCGCCCACTAGACATCAGGGCGCGTGAGGCCCCCTTGGCGCGGCCTGGTGTCTAATGGGGCCCACGTGGCTCCGCTGACCCTAATTCCAACACTATAAATTCCTATTTTCAGAGGAAAAAATCAGGGAGGAAGTTTCATCGCGTTTCACGATACGGAGCCGACACCACCTCATGTTCTTTGTTGGGAGGCCTAATCTAGAGTTTGTTTGGTGCTCCGGAGAGGGGAATCTTCGGTCTTCTTCATCACCAACCCTTCTCCATCCCAATTCCATGATGCTCTCCACCAAGAGTGAGTAATCCCTTCGTAGGCTTGCTGACCGGTGAAGAGTTGGATGAGATTCATCATGTAATCGAGTTAGTTTTGTTAGGGCTTGATCCCTAGTATCCACTATGTTCGGAGATAGAGAGCTGGATGAGATTCATCATGTGATCGAGTTAGTTTTGTTAGGGCTTGATCCCTAGTATCCACTATGTTCGGAGATAGATGTTCTCGTGACTTTGCTATGCTTAATGCTTGTCACTAGGGCCCGAGTGCCATGATTTCAGATCTGAACCGTTTATGTTTTCACCATTATATCTATGTTCTTTATCCGATATTGCAAGTTATATGCACCTACTACGTGTTAGGATCCGCATACCCCAAAGTGACAATAATTGGGATTCTTTCCGGTGACTACCGTAGTATGAGGAGTTGATGTATTCACTATGTGTTAACACTTTGTTCCGGTTCTCTATTAAAAGGAGGCCTCAATATACCTTAGTTTCCTTATGGACCCCGCTGCCACGGGATGGTAGGACAAAAGATGTCATGCAAGTTTTTTTCCATAAGCACGTATGACTATTTACGAAATACATGCCTACATTATATCGATCAACGGGAGCTATTCTATGTGTTAGAGCATATATCTCCATATGTGGTTTTGGTAATTGATGACAATTCCTATGGACTAATGGTTGTCTTAAGATATATTTATAGGATTTGTCCATAGGCACTTCTTGAAGTCCATCTGTTGGGTTCAAGGAGTTTATATGATGACCAAGATGTTATTCAAGGTATTATCCAAAGAATGGTCATAGAGACACTAGGTTGATCAAGATCTCAGACAAAGAGTAAATCAAGATGATCAACACACAAAGCATATAAGATATACCGAGAGGATCAAGTGATCCCATGGTATGGTAAGCATTGTCCATTACGTGTTTGTGTACTAACCCATGGTCTTTGTGAGACTCCTATGTGGGGGTTAGGTGTGCTTCCATTGGGCCTTACGTCAAAAAGAAGATCTCATACAACCCATGAAGGATGACGTCAAGTGGTGATCGTCATCAAGATTGTGGTGTGCAAGTTCAAGTGGAGCAGCACGAATATATCATTGAAACTATTGTCAATGATCATGTGTTGATAAGGACAAGCTCATGTGCTAACAAGGACAAGATCAAGATAAGCATTCCTGAGCACTACATGCTTGATTCTTGTGGATGTTCACATGGTGGACAAATGAAGATGAATACATAAGCTAGGCTCTCCACATTGTGTATGGGAGAGCTACTTGAAGACTTCATCATGTCTTGCTTTCAACTTGAGCCAAGAAGGAACAACAACATCAAGCTCAAGTGAAAGGGCTAACTCAAAGGTATCAGTTCCTTTGACGTCAGTTGTGCGGAGTGATGATCAGGGAATAAAAGTATACACTCAAGTATGGATCATCAGTACCCCTTTTATGATTCTTGAGTCTTTAGGGATCCCGCACTATTAAGAGGGGATCACAGGTTTTGCGATGAACTTGCTCAAACTACATCTCCACTGTTCTGCTCAGACCACATCTCCACTGCTCTGCTGTTATCTGAAAACAAAACCAGTGCCTCGGACATCCGGCTTTCTCCGGACGTCCGAGGGCCGGACGACCGACTGCTTCGGAAATCTGGAATCCTATACCACAGAAATCAGAGCCATATAACTCGGACTTCCGGCTCCCTCCGGACGTCCAAGGCCCGGATATCCGATCAGCTTCGGAATTCCGGAACTATGCACCAGAGAAACTTGAGCCATATAACCCGGACTTCCGGCTCCCTCCGGATGTCTGAGGGCCTGTCAAGGGTCGGACGACTGACAGGCTTCGGAAATCCGGAGCCCTGCACCAGAAGAACTTGAGCCCTATAACTCAGATTTCCGGCTCCCTCCGGACGTCCGAGGGCCGGACGTCCGTCCCCTTTCGGAAATCCGGAACCTCCCACCAGTAGAAGTTGAGTTGAATAACTCGGATTTTCGGCCTTCTCCGGACGTCCGGTCGCTGTTCAAATTACAGTATTTCTAGTGATATCTACAAGCCTCGGACGACCGACCCCTGTCGGACGTCCGACCCCTCGCGGACGCCCGGACTTCCGGAAACTGTCGGGCGTCCGGACCCTGTGTGACTTAAAGTGTCCCCAACGGCTGTTTTTCTCTCCCACTATAAATACCCCCCTCCCACTTCGTGAGAGGGTTGCCCAACACAGCCTTATCCTCATAAGAACACACTTCTACCTCACACACATTTGCTCACACCAAATCTTAGATCCCAAGAGAATTTGTGAGCCCCTTTGAGAGTGGTTCCAATCAAACGATAGATCGTCTCCCTCTCCTCCTCTCAACCCAAGCTATTTGAGATTTGAGCAAGTTTTGAGCATTCCCCGTGATCTTGTTACTCTTGGAGGTTGGAGACTCCTAGGCGGTAGGAGTTCTTCGGAGAGGAATCAATCCGTGTGATTACCCCCTGGAAAAGTTTGTGAGGGTTTGGAAGCCAACTCAAAGGCTTACCACTAGTGGTTGAGAAACGCCTTCGTGGTGTTATCTCAAAGGGAGAATAGGGTGAGCCTTCGTGGCGTTGGTGTGCCTTCGTGGTAACATCCACCTCTCTAACGGTGACTAGCTTCCCTCCAAGGAAGTGAACATCGGGATACATCTTTGTCTCAGTGACCTTGGTTATCCTTAACCCTAACTCCTTACTTGTGTTACTTGAGCATACAACATTGCATATTGTTTGTGCTCATTATATTGTGTTGGCTATTTCTTGTACAAGATTAATCATTCAAGCATATCCTCTATATCCACACGTTCATACTTGCAGCCTTTGATATATCGTGTGATATAGTGTGATCTAGTATCTTGTGTTGTTCACCTACTTGTAGTGTGATATAGCTCAAGTAAGTTTGTGTAACTTACTTGTGCTTGTTTAGTAACTGTATTGTGTCCATCTTGGTAGATCGTGTTGTTGATACACGTTGTAGTGCCTAGTGCATTTAGGATTTGTGCTTGACTAGTACCCTCTTAGTTTATTTCCGCATTAGTTTCAAGCCTAATCCGAAGAAGTTTTTAAATAGCCTATTCACCCCCCTTCTAGGCGTCATCGAGGTCTTTTCAATTGGTATCAGAGCTAGGTCTCTCTTTAATTAGGTTTCACGACCTAGAGAGTATCGATGTCGACTATTGGATTGGTGCACAATGGCATCTTTGACTTTGATGGCACAAAATTATACCCTATGGAGAATTCGTATGCTTCGTCACTTTCGGGCCATGGGCCCAAATACTTTACGAATTGTTCTTGTAGGGATTGCCGACAAAAAGGATGATGCATCTTCATCTACTAATGAAATGTATCTTGATTGTGAGGCTTTTCTTGCCATTCATCGAACCATAAGTCCTGAAGTGTTTAAGTCTATCTCGACCTTCAAGTCAGCTCATGAAGTTTGGACTAAACTTGAAGATATATATGGTGGGTCCAATCTTGATGAAGACGGTATTATGATGAAGGAGTTGGTGCATGAGCTCTTCACTCTTTTCGATCTTAAAGAGTCCACCGCTACTTCCATATCCGATTGCTTGCACACCTCAGCATCTTCAATCTTACAAGGTAATGACATGGTGAGTGAAGAAATATATGTTGATGAAAATGTCATAGCCTCTATGGACACGAGCATATCTAGCACCACACATAGTGTAAATTATTGTGCTGATAGGTCATGCATTTCACCTAAAGATCCCCCGACAAATGTGTGTGGTGATATGCCTGCTTCCTCGTGTCCTCTTGATCAAAATATCTTGTTTCTCCCTAGTTGCTCTATGACTAATCATTTAGGGGAAATCAAGAAATATGAAGTACTTTTGACTAATGAAGAATCTGATTCACCAAAAGAATCATCATCAACTCCTCCAGTTCACATGTGCCTCATGGCAAGAGGTAATAATGAGGTATCATCTTCCCTGTGCAATAACGATGATATTTGCGATGAGGATGATGATGATGACTTGACTGAAAATATCTATGTGATCAGTAAAATTCTTCATAAAGCTAAAAATAATGCTCTTCAAAGGTTCCAAGATGTTCTTGCTTACTTTGAAAATTGTAATGATTCACTTAATCATGAACAAGCTAAAAGTGAACAACTTGAACATGAACTTGAGAAGAGTCATCAAGCATGTAGAGACTTAAGATCTTCAAAAGGAGAGATTGAAGTTGCTCATGATAAACTTAAAAGGGATTTTGAGGTCCTTCTTCTTGAATGCAAGAATGTCAAGGGAGAGCTCGTCAAAACCTCTAAGATATTTGAGGAGCTTCAATCTACTCATGAGAAGTCTCTAATCGCTACTTACTCCTCTCATATTGTTGATGATACTTGTACATCTAACCCTATCTCTTTTGAAGTATCAACATTAAAGGAGAATGTTGAGCTACGTGCTCAACTTGATTTACTAACTAGAAATTATGGGAAGTTGGAAGAAAACCATGTAATGCTCACAAGCTCTCATGCCGATATTCTAACATCCCATAATGTGCAAAAGTTAGCTCATGAGGCTATCATCACCAAGGTAACATCAAGTGAGCCTCATGTGGACAATGGCACTACTTCTAGTCAAAGTACTATATTTCCATGTGCTAGTCCTCGTAATTCGTCTACTCATAATGTTGCTACCTCGTGTGATGAATTATTTTCCTTGCCTTGTTGCTCTAACATTGAAGCTTACACTTCCTCTAGTACTTGCATTGATACTAACCGTGCAGAGGAAATCGAAGAGCTCAAGGCCCAAGTCACTTCTTTGAAGAAAGACTTGGAACAATGTCATGAAGGGATGTCCACACTCAACAACGTCCTGTGTGAGCAAACATCTCCGAATGACAAAAATGATGTTGGAGTAAACTCAAACAAGAACAAGAGGGGCCTAGAACAAGTCAAGAATTCAGCCAAAATCATTTGCTTCAAGTGCAAAGTTAAAGGCAACCATGTTATATCTTGCCCTCTGAATACGAAGTCTCAAAGTCACAAGCAACAAGGGAAGTGGCCACAAACTCAATCACATATTCAACTACAAGTTGAAGGAAGGCCTCTTCCCAATAAGACCCAAGCCAACACTCCCCAAGGTGAGAAATCAACTGGGAAGAAAACAAAGGGTAGATGTTGCTACTTATGTCGTGAGAAGGGTCACGTCGCTTCGTCTTGCACGAGAGGTAACTTATCCAACCCAATCACTATTGATGATATCTATTCCCTTGGGAAGGATAAGGTTGGCAATGTGTTTGCCAAGTTTGTTGGTACCCAAAATGGTGTCAAGGAAAGAACCATTTGGGTTGCCAAGCCTATTGTGATTAACCTCTTAGGACCCAACGTAGTTGGGGACCAACAAGCTCAAACTTGATCAATAGGTGACTATGGAGGACATTAGAGACTTGGATACACAATGAAGAATTAAGGGGTCTTCATCATTCATATGATCTCAAGCCAAGTCATTTGGATTATCGAGTTTCTATCTTATATCCAATGTGCCTCCTTACGGTAACTTATACTTAAACTGTTTACATTGTTAGGTGCCTGCCCCTTTCCATGTTGTGGTTTTGTACCTTGCATGCGTTTGTATATGTTATGCTTCCAACTTGCTTATCTTGAGTAATCGAGTATGTGTATGTTGGTTTGCATATCATGTACATGTGAGTCTTGTATTGAGCCTTTTCCATCTTGTTTGTATTTTTGTTGGCTCTTGTGAGAGACTAATGGATTATCCCATTGTGGGGGAGTGATGTGCTTTGCACACCTCACAATCCTATAAATGTGTATACATGGGGAATACCACTTAGTTTTGATATTTCAAGATTATCTAGTTTCTATGTGGTATGTCTTACTCATGAGAAATTCAAGTTCTATATGGTCCATTAATTATCTCTTGTTGGTTTCAATTTGCCACTTGTTAATATTGTTGGTTTATCACATTATGGGGGAGTAATATTCTATGTGCATATTAAAAACCTAGAAAATGTGTACATTTGAGGTGTTGCCACTTAGTGTTGATATTGTAAATTATCTTGTTCCTAGGTGGCATGTTAGCTCTACAAGTGTCATTTGCTTGCGTTTTATGGGTAAAGATGATCTTGGATATATTTATGATCTACCAATGAGTATCACTTCGAAAATACTTCTTGTCCTTGACAATTGGTATTCCCATCATGTGATAGGAATTGCTAATCATCTTTACATTGGATTTTCTGTTTCGTTTGTCTTCCTTGCCTCTTATGGATCTATTTTAACATGTCTAGTGTTTTTATAGATATAGAGAAAGTGATGATCCCATCGTGTGCGTTTTGTATTTAAATGCAAATTCTATATAATGCACGTCCCTTGGGGGAGCTATCCTATTTTCTTTAGAACACTCCCTTTATTCACCCATCATAAAATCTTTTGATCCCCATCAAGTGTGTGTTGATGGGAGGCAAGTCTTGCTCTTTATGATGCTTTGTGCCATCATGAAAATATGTCGAGGGCTTGGTTTGTTGGAACCTAGCTCTCTTTTGGAAACTAGATACCTCGTGTTTGCTTTCCTTCTTTGATCCAATATATACGGGAAACTCCACCTTGTCAGAAATTGGCTAAAAGTGTGCATGAAATTCAAATTCATATCTATATGCACATATGTATGTGGAGTTTGTCCTATGTATTGCTGGTTTTCTAACTCTTTGGTCCCAATGAATTTGGGTACCATTTTGTTTGTTTTGTTGTTCCAGGAACAACTGGAGATGCATTGGATGCTCGGCTCACCTATAAGGAAGATGTTTGAGACCATGTGATTATTGGAGCCAAGTTAGGATGATCAAAGAACAACTATCTACTACATCATTCCCATGTTGTCTCGGTAACAAGTATCCATTTCATGCATTCTTTTCTTGCAAAGGACCCAACCTGTCTTTTCTTTTCCAGGTTGCGTCATGGCATGAATCTCTTGATTCGTTCTTGTAGTACTTGTTTGCTTTCTCAAAGCATCCGAACGATGATGTCTTACTACTAGTTGGGATGTCTTTGATGTTCGTATGTTGGAAGTTCATATTATACAATAAGAAAATATTAGGCCATGTGCTATGCTTCCAAGCAAAAGATCTCATTGATATATTTATGACTTTCTCTTTGGATATCTAGTTTGTTCCTTCTTGTAACCATTTTGTGTGTATATCCTTCTTTGTGGATATATATCATCATGATTGTCCTCTACTTGGAATCTTTTACACATAAGATAAGTTACATCTCTAATTGATATCCTCTTTTCTTTCACGTCCATCGTTACATTTCCTTTTTCAGTTTTTGGTGGCTCGTGAAAAGATTTGTTTTGAGTGCGTATTTTATTTTCCTACATCTTGATGCACTCTTTGGCCGTGAACATTAGTTTTCCTCATGCTTGTCTTGATGAGGGTTTTCCCATTTCAATCAGTATCCCTCCTCTTGATAAGGTTCTTACTTCCTATCTTCACAATGGGTTGCCACAAGCGTTGGTTCTTATTTTGTTTATTAGTAAGCTTGTGAACTCATTTTCTTGTATGTGTGTGTGGGAATGATATGTCTTGCACTTTGTATCTCATTTCATCAAGACTATGTTGATTAGTAATGCTCATCCTTATCTTAAGTGCTTTGCCATGACTCACACACATTACTTTGTTTGAGCCTATTCTTAAGTTGCTTCCGTTACATGTTGCTCAACCATTTGTTTTGTGCAATTGATATGCTTATTGTCTCATCTATCTTCTTGCACTCGTTGTGTGTTTTATAAATTCTGGGGAGCAACGATCCTATTTTGTGCACCTGTGTCAAATACAAAAATCTCATAATAGTGCACAAATCATGGGGAGCTTCTCTAGTTTTTGATAAAGCACTATGTTGCCTTTATCATAATATATTTTATTCATGTGGTTCGAAGGACCATATGATTGTTTGTTCCATCTGGAATCTTTTGATTGCTTGCCTCTATCTTTGTATGTCTCTGTGTCATACGATCCTTTTATTCACACTCTTTGGGTCCTCAATATAGTTTGTTTTTCTCCAACTACTTATCATTGTATTTGTGTATTTTTCTGCACTCATTTGCTGAGAAGTACACACTTTTTGGAGGATCATCTACTATATTGGCTTTCTAAACTTTTCGTCCATTTTGGCAATCGATGCCAATGGGGGAGAAGTTTAGAGAGTTTACTTTGGATATGTTTAGGGGGTTTTGCTTTTATTGCGTAAGCATTTACATCTCGCACACATGCATTATTACCTTGTATGTGTGTGCTTGGTTATGCTTATTCCCTTATATAAACTCTCTTGAAGTGGTTGTCTTCAATTACCAAAATGGGGGAGATTGTTAGAGCATATATCTCCATATGTGGTTTTGGTAATTGATGACAATTCCTATGGACTAATGGTTGTCTTAAGTTATATTTATAGGATTTGTCCATAGGAACTTCTTGAAGTCCATCTGTTGGGTTCAAGGAGTTTATATGATGACCAAGATGTTATTCAAGGTATTATCCAAAGAATGGTCATAGAGACACTAGGTTGATCAAGATCTTAGACAAAGAGTAAATCAAGATGATCAACACACAAAGCATATAAGATATACCGAGAGGGATCAAGTGATCCCATGGTATGGTAAGCATTGTCCATTACGTGTTTGTGTACTAACCCCTGGTCTTTGTGAGACTCCTATGTGGGGGTTAGGTGTGCTTCCATTGGGCCTTACGTCAAAAAGAAGATCTCATACAACCCATGAAGGATGACGTCAAGTGGTGATCGTCATCAAGATTGTGGTGTGCAAGTTCAAGTGGAGCAGCACGAATATATCATTGAAACTATTGTCAATGATCATGTGTTGATAAGGACAAGCTCATGTGCTAACAAGGACAAGATCAAGATAAGCATTCCTAAGCACTACATGCTTGATTCTTGTGGATGTTCACATGGTGGACAAATGAAGATGAATACATAAGCTAGGCTCTCCACATTGTGTATGGGAGAGCTACTTGAAGACTTCATCATGTATTGCTTTCAACTTGAGCCAAGAAGGAACAACAACATCAAGCTCAAGTGAAAGGGCTAACTCAAAGGTATCAGTTCCTTTGACGTCAGTTGTGCGGAGTGATGATCAGCGAATAAAAGTATACACTCAAGTATGGATCATGAGTACCCCTTTTATGATTCTTGAGTCTTTAGGGATCCCGCACTATTAAGAGGGGATCACAGGTTTTGCGATGAACTTGCTCAAACTACATCTCCACTGTTCTGCTCAGACCACATCTCCACTGCTCTGCTGTTATCTGAAAACAAAACCAGTGCCTCGGACATCCGGCTTTCTCCGGACGCCCGAGGGCCGGACGACCGACTGCTTCGGAAATCCGGAATCCTATACCACAGAAATCAGAGCCATATAACTCGGACTTCCGGCTCCCTCCGGACGTCCAAGGCCCGGATATCCGATCAGCTTCGGAATTCCGAAACTATGCACCAGAGAAACTTGAGCCATATAACCCGGACTTCCGGCTCCCTCCGGATGTCCGAGGGCCTGTCAAGGGTCGGACGACTGACAGGCTTCGGAAATCCGGAGCCCTGCACCAGAAGAACTTGAGCCCTATAACTCAGATTTCCGGCTCCCTCCGGACGTCCGAGGGCCGGACGTCCGTCCCCTTTCGGAAATCCGGAACCTCCCACCAGTAGAAGTTGAGTTGAATAACTCGGATTTCCGGCCTTCTCCGGACGTCCGGTCGCTGTTCAAATCACAGTATTTCTAGTGATATCTACAAGCCTCGGACGACCAACCCCTGTCGGACGTCCGACCCCTCGCAGACGCCCGGACTTCCGGAAACTGTCGGACGTCCGGACCTTGTGTGACTTAAAGTGTCCCCAACGGCTGTTTTTCTCTCCCCACTATAAATACCCCCCTCCCACTTCGTGAGAGGGTTGCCCAACACAGCCTTATCCTCATAAGAACACACTTCTACCTCACACACATTTGCTCACACCAAATCTTAGATCCCAAGAGCATTTGTGAGCCCCTTTGAGAGTGGTTCCAATCAAACGATAGATCGTCTCCCTCTCCTCCTCTCAACCCAAGCTATTTGAGATTTGAGCAAGTTTTGAGCATTCCCCGTGATCTTGTTACTCTTGGAGGCTGGAGACTCCTAGGCGGTAGGAGTTCTTCGGAGAGGAATCAATCCGTGTGATTACCCCCTGGAAAAGTTTGTGAGGGTTTGGAAGCCACCTCAAAGGCTTACCACTAGTGGTTGAGAAACGCCTTCGTGGTGTTATCTCAAAGGGAGAATAGGGTGAGCCTTCGTGGCGTTGGTGTGCCTTCGTGGTAACATCCACCTCTCTAACGGTGACTAGCTTCCCTCCAAGGAAGTGAACATCGGGATACATCTTTGTCTCAGTGACCTTGGTTATCCTTAACCCTAACTCCTTACTTGTGTTACTTGAGCATACATACATTGCATATTGTTTGTGCTCATTATATTGTGTTGGCTATTTCTTGTACAAGATTAATCATTCAAGCATATCCTCTATATCCACACGTTCATACTTGCAGCCTTTGATATATCGTGTGATATAGTGTGATCTAGTATCTTGTGTTGTTCACCTACTTGTAGTGTGATATAGCTCAAGTAAGTTTGTGTAACTTACTTGTGCTTGTTTAGTAACTGTATTGTGTCCATCTTGGTAGATCGTGTTGTTGATACACGTTGTAGTGCCTAGTGCATTTAGGATTTGTGCTTGACTAGTACCCTCTTAGTTTATTTCCGCATTAGTTTCAAGCCTAATCCAAAGAAGTTTTTAAATAGCCTATTCACCCCCCTCTAGGCGTCATCGAGGTCTTTTCACTATGTCGCCCTATGTTGTGACTGTTATATGATGAATATTATCCAGCAATATTACCGATCTAGTGCCTATGAGTTTTCCACATATTGTGCTTGCTAAGTTACTACTGTTGCTACTGCTGTTACAACTGCTACAAAATTGCTATCATTGTTACCGTTACTGCTGCTACTGTTACCACTGCTGTGAAAACTATCATATTACTATGCTACTGATCACTATGTTGTAGATACTAAATCTCCATGTGTGGTTGAATCGGCAACTCAGCTTCTAATACCTACGAATATTCTTTGGCTCCCCTTTGGTTGAATCTATAAATTTGGATTGAATACTCTACCCTCAAAAACTATTGCGATCCCATATACTTGTGGGTTATCAAGAACGTTTTCTAGCGCCGTTGCCGGGGAGCATTGCTATATTTGCTGAGTCACTTGGGATATCCATTTATTGATCACTATGAAGAATCTGAAAGATCCAAGAACCAAGATCGTTCCCTCTAAGACGAGGGGAGGTAAGGAACTGCCATCTAGCTCTGCACTTGATTCACCCTCTGTTTTGAATAGACTTGCAACACCACCACCACATGTTAGAGAATGTTGCATGATAAAATTTTTTTTTCCTACGCACACGAAGACCTATCATGGTGATATCCATCTACGAGAGGAGATTTAGATCTACGTACCCTTGTAGATCGCTCAGCGGGAAGCGTTAAGAAACGCGGTTGATGTGGTGGAACGTCTTCACGATCCGTCCCTCGAACCGTCCCACGATCTGTCCCACGAACCGTCTCGCGATCCGTCCCACGATCCGTTCCGATCTAGTGCCGAACGGACGACACCTCCGCGTTCAGCACACGTACAACTCGACGATGATCTCGACCTTCTTGATCTAGCAAGCAAGACGAAGAAGTAGATGAGTTCTCCGGCAGCGTGACGGCGCTCCGGTGGTGGTGATGATCTACTCCTGCAGGGCTCAGCCCGAGCTCCGCAGAAATCCGATCTAGAGGTAGAACTATGTGGAATAGGCTAGAGTTGCACGTGGCAAAGTTCTGTCTCAAAAAGCCCTAAACCACCACTATATATAGGAGGAGGGGAGGGGCTAGCCTTGGGGCACAAGGGCCCCAAGGTGCGCCGACCGCCAGGAGGAGGAGGAATCCTCCTCCAATTCGGTTTGGGAAGGAGGAGTCCTCCTCTTCCTTCCCACCTCCCTCTTTCCTTTTTTTCTTCTTTTCTTTTGGTATTTTCTTACGTGGCGCCATGGCCCTCTTGGGCTGACTCCACCAGCCCAATAAGGACTTGGTGCGCCACCCTAGGGCCTTGGGCTCACTCTCGGGTGGGTGGGCCCCTCCCGATAAACATTCAGAACCCATTCGTCACTCCCGGTACACTGTCAGTAATGCCCAAAACTTTCCGGTGACCAAATGAAACCATCGTATATATCAATCTTCGTCTCCGGACCATTCCGGAAACACTCGTGATGTCCGTGATCTCATCCGGGACTCCGAACAACATTCGGTAACCACACATATAACTCAACTATACTAAAATATCATTGAACCTTAAGTGTGCAGAACCTCGGGTTCGAGAACTATGTAGACATGACCCGAGACACTCCTCGGTCAATATCCAATAGCGGGACCTGGATGCCCATATTGGATCCTACATATTCTCTGAAGATCTTATCGGTTGAACCTCAGTGCCAAGGATTCATATAATCCCGTATGTCATTCCCTTTGTCCTTCGGTATGCTACTTGCCCGAGATTCGATCGTCGGTATCCGCATACCTATTTCAATCTCGTTACCGGCAAGTCTCTTTACTCGTTCCATAACACAAGATCCCATGACTTACACTTAGTCACATTGCTTGCAAGGCTTGTGTGTGATGTTGTATTACCGAGTGGGCCCCGAGATACTTCTCCGTCACACGGAGTGACAAATCCCAGTCTTGATCCATACTAACTCAACGAACACCTTCGGAGATATCTGTAGAGCATCTTTATAGTCACCTAGTTATGTTGCGACGTTTGATACACACAAGGTATTCCTCGGTGCCAATGAGTTATATGATCTCATGGTCATAGGAATAAATACTTGACACGCAGAAAACAATAGCAATAAAATGACATGATCAATATGCTACGTTCATAGTTTGGGTCTAGGCCATCACAAGATTCTCCTAATGATGTGATCCAGTTATCAAGTGACAACACTTGCACATAGTCAGAAAACCTTGACTATCCTTGATCAACTGGCTAGCCAACTAGAGGCTTGCCAGGGACATTTTTTTGTTTATGTATCCACACATGTATCTATGTTTTCATTCAATACAATTATAGCATGGATAATAAACGATTATCTTGTAACAGGAAATATAATAATAACTATTTATCATTGCCTCTAGGGCATATTTCCAACAGTCTCCCACTTGCACTATAGTCAATAATCTAGACCTCACATCACCATGCGATTTACATTGTAATAAATCTAACACCCATACAGTTCTGTTGTTGATCATGTTTTGCCCGTGGAAGAGGTTTAGTCAGCGGGTCTGCTACATTCAGATCCGTGTGCACTTTGCAAATATTCACGTCCTCTCCTTCGACGTAGTCGCGGATGAGGTTGAAGCGTCGTTTGATGTGCCTGGTCTTCTTGTGAAACCTTTGTTCCTTTGCTAAAGCAATGGCACCACTGTTGTCACAGAACAGAGTTATTAGATTTAGTGCGTTCGACACAACTCCAAGATCCGTCATGAACTGCTTCATCCATACACCCTCCTTTGCTGCCTCCGAGGTGGCCATGTACTCCGCTTCACATGTAGAATCTGCTACGACGCTTTGCTTGGAACTATACCAGCTTACCGCACCCCCTTAAGAATAAATACGTATCCGGTTTGCGACTTAGAGTCATCCGGATCGGCGTCAAAGCTTGCGTCGATGTAACCCTTTACGACAAGCTCTTCGTCACCTCCATAAACGAGAAACATTTCCTTAGTCCTTTTCAGGTACTTCAGAATATTCTTGATCGCCGTCTAGTGATCCACTCCTGGATTACTCTGAAACCTGCCTGCCATGCTTATGGCCAAGCCGACATCTGGTCTAGTGCACAACATTGCAGACATGATAGATCCTATGGTTGAAGCATAGGGGACGGAACTCATTTGTTCTCTATCTTCCGCAATTGCTAGGCATTGAGTCTTACTCAATTTTATACCTTGTAACACTGGCAAGAACCCTGTCTTGGACTGTTCCATTTTGAACTTCTTCAAAACTTTATCAAGGTATGTGCTTTGTGAAAGTCCTATCAGGCGCCTCGATCTATCCCTATAGATCTTAATGCCTAGAATGTAAGCAGCTTCTCCTAGGTCCTTCATAGAGAAACTTTTATTCAAGTAATCCTTTACGCTCTCCAGAAACTCCACGTTGTTTCCAATCAGCAATATGTCATCCACATATAATGTTAGAAATGCCACAGAGCTCCCACTCACTTTTTTGTAAATACAAGATTCTCCAACCACTTGTATAAACCCAAATGCCTTGATCACCTCATCAAAGCGTTTATTCCAACTCCGAGATGCTTGCACCAGTCCATAAATGGATCGCTGGAGCTTGCATACTTTGTTAGCATTCTTTGGATCGACAAAACCTTCGAGTTGCATCATATACAACTCTTCCTTAAGAAAACCATTAAGGAACGCCGTTTTGACATCCATCTGCGAGATTTCGTAATCGAAAAATGCAGCTATTGCTAACATGATTCAGACGGATTTAAGCATCGCTACCGGTCAGAATGTCTCATCGTAGTCAAATCCTTGAACTTGTGAAAAACCCTTTGCCACAAGTCGATCTTTATAAACGGTCACATTACCGTGTGTGTACGTCTTCTTCTTAAAGATCCATCTGTTCTGAATAGCCTTGCGACCTTCGAGTAATACTTCCAAAGTCCACACTTTGTTTTCATACATAGATCCTATCTCGAACTTCATGGCCTTCAGCCATTTGTTGGAATTCGTCCCACCATTGCTTCTTCATAATTCGCAGGTTCATTGTTGTCCAACAACATGATTGATAAGACAAGATTACCGTACCACTCAGGAGTAGTACGTGATCTTGTCGACCTGCGAGGTCCGATAGGAGCTTGATCCGAAGTTTCATGATTATCATCATTAACTTCCTCCTCAACCAGCATCGCAATGACAAGGCTTTCCCCTTGCCCCACTCCACCATCTAGAGGGGTTAGAGGTTCGACAACCTCATCAAGTTCTATCTTCCTCCCACTCAATTCTTTTGAGAGAAACTCCTTCTCAAGAAAAGCCCCGTTTTTAGAAACAAACACTTTGCCCTCGGATTTGAGATAGAAGGTGTACCCAACTGTCTCTTTTCGGTAACCTATGAAGATGCACTTTTTCGCTTTGGGTTCCAGCTTTTCAGGCTGAAGCTTTTTGACATAAGCATCACATCCCCAAACTTTAAGAAACGACACTTTCGGTCTTTTGCCATACCACAGTTCGTATGGTGTCGTCTCAACGGATTTTGATGGTGCCCTATTTAAAGTGAATGCAGCTGTCTCTAATGCATAACCCCAAAATGATAATGGCAAATCAGTAAGAGACATCATAGATCGCACCATTTCTAACAAAGTACGATTACGACGTTCAGACACACCATTACGCTGTGGTGTTCCAGGCGGTGTCAACTCGGAAACAATTCAACATTGTCTTAAGTGAGCACCAAACTCGAAACTCAGATATTCACCCCCACGATCAGACCGTAGGAACTTGATCTTCTTGTTATGATGATTTTCAACTTCACTCTGAAATTGCTTGAACTTCTCAAACATTTCAGACTTGTGCTTCATCAAGTAGATATATCCATACCTACTCAAATCGTCAGTGAAAGTGAGAATATAACGATATCCGCCGCGCGCCTCCACACTCATCGGACCGCACACATCGATATGTATGATTTCCAACAAGTCACTTGCACGCTCCATTGTTCCAGAGAACGGAGTCTTAGTCATCTTGCCAATGAGGCATGGTTCGCACGTGTCAAGTGATTCAAAGTCAAGTGAGTCCAAAAGTCCATCGGAGTGGAGCTTCTTCATGCGCTTTACACCAATATGACCTAAGCGGCAGTGCCACAAAAACATGGCGCTATCATTGTTAACTCTAAATCTTTTGGTCTCAATGTTATGTATATGTGTATCATCGCTATCAAGATTCAATATGAACAATCCTCTCACATTGGGTGCATGACCATAAAAGATATTACTCATAGAAATAGAACAACCATTATTTGCTGACTTAAACGAGTAACCGTCTCGCAATAAACAAGATCCAAATATAATGTTCATGCTTAATACATGCACTAAATAACAATTATTTCAGTTCATAACTAATCTTGATGGTAACTGAAGTGAAACTGTGCCGACGGGGATTGCATCAACCTTGGAACCATTTCCCACGCGCATCGTCACTTCATCCTTCGCCAGCCTTCGCTTATTCTGCAGTTCCTGTTTTGAGTTGCAAATATGAGCAACAGAACCGGTATGAAATACCGAGGCACTACTACGAGAGTTGGTTAAGTACACATCAATAACATGTATACAGAATATACCTGATTTTTCCTTGGCCGCCTTCTTATCAGCCAAATACTTGGGGGAGTTGCGCTTCTAGTGACCCAGTCCCTTGCAATAATAAGACTCTGTTTCACGCTTAGGCCCAGCCTTGGGTTTCTTCGTCGGATTGGCAACAGGTTTGCTGCTCTTCTTGGAGTTACCCTTCTTGCCTTTGGCGTTTCTCTTGAAACTAGTGGTCTTATTGACCATCAACACTTGATGCTCTTTCCGGAGTTCTGACTCTGCGACTTTCAGCATCGCGAATAACTCGTCGGGTGACTTCTTCATCCCTTGCATGTTATAGTTCAATAAAAAGCTCTTGTAGCTTGGTGGCAGTGATTGAAGAATTCTGTCAGTGATAGCTTCTTGCGGGAGTTCAATACCCAGCTCAGCTAGATGGTTTGAGTACCTAGACATTTTGAGCACAAGTTCACTGACAGGCGAATTCTCCTCCATCTTGCAAGCATATAATTTATCGGAGGTCTCATACCTCTCGATCCGGGCGTTCTTCTGAAAGATAAACTTCAACTCCTGGAACATCTCATATGCTTCATGACGCTCAAAGCGACGTTGAAGTCCCGGCTCTAAGCCATACAAGACTGCACATTGAACTACTCAGTAGTCCTCCTTACGTGTTAACCAGACGTTCTTAACATCTTGGTCAGCCGTAGCGGGTGGTTCATCTCCTATCGCAACATTAAGGACATAACCCTTCTTCCCAGCTTGCAAGAGCAACTTAAGATTATGAGCCCAGTCTACAAAGTTGCTTCCATCATCTTTCAACTTAGCTTTCTCTAGGAACGTATTAAAATTCACGGTGACTGTTGCGTGAGCCATTGATCTACAACACAAATATTGCAAAGTGGACTTAGACTATGTTTAAGATAATTAGAGTTTAATTAATTAAATTACTAACAAACTCCCACTCAAAAAGTACATCTCTCTAGTCATTTGAGTGGTACATGATCCAAATTCACTAACTCAAGTCCGATCATCACGTGAGTTGAGAATAGTTTCAGTGGTAAGCATCTCTGTGCTAATCATATCAACTATACGATTCATGCTTGACCTTTCGGTCTCTTGTGTTTCGAGGCCATGTCTGCACATGCTAGGCTCGTCAAGTTTAACCCGAGTGTTCCGCGTGTGCAACTATTTTGCACCTGTTGTATGTGAACATTGAGTCTATCACACCCGATCATCACGTGGTGTCTCAAAACGACGAACTGTCGCAATGGTGCACAGTCGGGGAGAACACAATTTCGTCTTGAAATTTTAGTGAGAGATCACCTTATAATTCTACCGTTGTTCTAAGCAAAATAAGGTGCATAAAAGGATTAACATCACATGCAATTCATAAGTGACATGATATGGCCATCATCTTGTGCTTCTTGATCTCCATCACTTAAGCACCAGCGTGATCTTCTTGTCACCGATGCCACACCATGATCTCCATCAATGTGTCGCCATCGAGGTTGTCGTGCTATCTATGCTATAACTACTAAAGCTACGACCTAGCAATATAGTAAATGCATCCGCAAACACAAACGTTAGTTTAAAGACAACCCAATGGCTCCTTACGGTTGCCGTAGCATCGACGTGCAAGTCGATATTAACTATTACAACATGATCATCTCATACATCCAATATATCACATCACATTATTGGCCATATCATATCACAAGCATACCCTGCAAAAACAAGTTAGACGTCCTCTAATTTGTTGTTGCATGTTTTACGTGGCTGCTATGGGTATCTAGTATGATCGCATCTTACTTACGCAAAAACCACAACTGAGATATGAAAATTGCTATTTAACCTCTCCAAGGACCGCCTCTATCAAAACCAATTCAACTAAAGTTGAAGAAACATGCACCCGCCAGTCATCTTTACGCAACGAGGTTGCATATCAATCGATGAAACCAGTCTCTCGTGAGCGTACGAGTTATATCGGTCCGGGCCGCTTCAATCCAACAATACCGCCGAATTGAGAAAAGACTAAGGAGGGCAGCAAATCTAACTTCACCGTCCACAAAACCTTTTGTGTTCTACTCGAGATAACATCTACGCATGAACCTAGCTCATGATGCCACTGTTGGGGAACGTTGCATGGGAAACATAATTTTTCCTACGCACACGAAGACCTATCATGGTGATGCCCATCTACGAGAGGAAATTTAGATCTACGTACCCTTGTAGATCGCTCAACGGGAAGCGTTAAGAAACATGGTTGATGTAGTGGAACGTCTTCACAATACGTATCTCGAATCGTCCCACGATAAGTCCCACGAACCGTTGTTAGGGCATATTTCTCCTAAGTGGTTTTAGTGATTGATGACAATTGTTGTGCAGACGAATCTTGTGTCCTGAGCATTTCAGAATATTCTCCTTTAGGCACAAGATGACTCGACGCCCCTCCGAGGATCTCGAAGACGGATTTTTTTCTGCATTTCTCTTCCTAGTTTGAGTCATAGGAAAGTCTTCGTACCAAGAGGGGGTCCGCGTCGGAAAGGTTTGGGTGGAATCTTCACGCACACACCTCATGCACCCACCCATATTTTAGCCTCAATGGAGCACCATTGTATTTGCCTTGCCTATGTGAAAAAGGGTAAGCGGTAGTACCGCTGGCACAGTGGTAGTACCGCTCTCAGAGTGGTACTACCGTCCCAGGTGCGGTAGTAAACTTCTACTACCGCTCCAGGAGCGGTACTACCGCCCGAAGAACGGTAGTAGTTTTTTACTACCGCTCCAAGGGCGGTACTACCGCCCTCAGTGCGGTAGTATTATTTTACTACCGCACCGACGTACCTTTTCTCGCATACTTTCCCACTAAGGGGGTGGCGCGGTAGTACCCCCCGGTACTACCGTGGTTGGTGAGGAGCTGAGCGGTAGTACCGCTCCCAGGAGCGGTAGTACCGCTCGAGGAGCGGTAGTACCGCTCGTGCATTTATGTGGTAGGTGGGTAACGGTTGGATCTGCCCCACCTACTATATAAATGCATCTACTTCTTCCTTGAGCTCACCTTTGACCTCTCTAAACTCCATTGTTGCTCCACAAGCTCATTTTAGCCCGATCTCTCTCCCTAGCCAATCAACCTTGTTGATTTTCTAGGGATTGCTTGATAAGGCCTTGATCCACACTTCCACCAAAGAATATTTGATTCCCCCTACTAATCCCTTGCGGATCTTGTTACTCTTGGGTGGTTGAGCATCCTAGACGGTTGAGGTCACCTCGGAGCCACATTCCATTGTGGTGAAGCTCCGTGGTCTTGTTGGGAGCCTCCAAGCTTTGTGTGGAGATTGCCCCAACCTTGTTTGTAAAGGTTCGGTCACCGCCTTCAAGAGCACCTATAATGGAATCACGGTACCTTGCATTGTGCGAGGGCGTGAGGAGAATACGGTGGCCCTAGTGGCTTATTGGGGGAGAATTGTGCCTCCACACCGCTCCAACGGAGACGTACTTCCTGTCAAAGGGAAGGAACTTCGGTAACACATCCTCGTCTTCATCGGTTCCACTTGTGGTTATATCTTACCTTTACTTTGTATATGTTGGTGTTGTAGAGTATCGCCTACGTGCTTCGTTACTCGTTACTAAGTAGCATCATATAGGTTGTCCTCCTAGTGCCATGTTAGTGAACCTTTATGATTTCTACTCCATATTTATTTAGAAAAGCTAAAAATTGGTAGTTGCCTATTCACCCCCCTCTAGTCAACCATATCGATCCTTTCAATTGGTATCAGAGCCACATCTCTTTATTAAGGGTTTCACCACCCGAAGAGTATGGAAGGCGAAGAGGGAGTTCCCCATGGGCAACCCGAGGCCATGGACTTGACTTCGGTCACAAGGGACGACTTGAATACGGCTATGGCCGCCCTCAAGACGTCCTTGACGAACGAAGTCAAGACCATGCTTAAATAGTTAATTGAGGGATTTAAAAGTCCACCCGAACCGGCGTTAGTGGTTAAGCCCACCATCACCGATTCGGAGGCCAATTCCTCTAAGGAAGCGGCTAAAGGTATGCGACCTTCCTCATTTCACGAAAAGGATGGGACTGGAACCTATGCCTCAGTTCCACCTCCCATGGTCTATGGAGGACCCGTTCCCACACTGCGTCTTAATCCTGTTGGTCCTCCTCCTAAGCTTGTTAAGGGTGATTTTGCTAACTGGGTGTTTTCTATTAAGTCTCATTTGAATCACAACTCAACAAACTTATGGAGAATCATCGAGCAAGGCTGCTATCCTCATGACCCAAGAAACCTCACCCCAAGAGAAGAAGCGGACAATCAATATAATCACTCCGCATTGTTCATTTTACAGTCCGCAGTACCGCCTGAAGATCTTCCTCACTTGCGCCCCTTCTCTCTAGCCAAGGACTGTTGGGAGCACATTATGGTGCTATACAAGGGAAGCTCTAGCATTCAATGGTCAAACTATGAAGTGATACTTGATCAGGCTGATGAGTTTGTAATGAAGGAAGATGAGGACCCTCGTGATCTCTATCGGAGGGTGACTGCTATTACTGTTGCTCTCAAGGATCATGGGAGCAAGGATGTGGATGAAACATGGGTCAAGCGCAAGTTTCTTAAGGCCATCATGCCTTTCAACAAAGCCATGTCATCAGTCATTCGCCAACGACCGGATTTCCACTCGTTGTCTTCCAGTGAGGTGTTGGATGAATTCATTGCAATGTCAATCATGAACGAGACCGCTGACAATGCACTTGCTCGAGTTTGGTCAAAGACAGCTTCACCTAAACTTGCTTTGAAGGCAAAGGCTGCTTCTGAAGAAGAAGAGGAGGATGAAGAAGAGGAGAGCTGCCCTGAAGACACTAAGTATGCTTATCACGAGCACATGGCTCTTGCGTCAAGGCAATTCTGGGGCAACAAGAGGAACTCAAGACCCAACTTCACCAAGAACAACTCAAGTGGGTTCAAACCCAAGCAACGAGTGAGGACATGCTATAACTGTGGTAATGTGAGCCATTTCGTGGCGAAATGTCCTTATGAGAAGAGGGAAGACAACGGAGGCAAGCTCATTGGCAAGGACAAAACAAAGTCATTTCCAAGCAAGAACAACTTTGTCAAGAAACCCCATCCAAAGGGTATGGTGGCACTTGAAGAGTACCCCTCCGATGATGATGATGATGATGATATGGTGGCAAATGCGACTGTCGCCATTGCCACTCCTTCTTCCAAGAAGGTGTCCCTCTTCAACGCCCCCAACGATAATCACATCGCCAAGTGCCTCATGGCTAAAGGTATCACTCAGGTAACACCCAACATTAAGACCAACATCACTAGTGCTCCCTCATTGTTAAACGGTGTTGATGATACTGATGTTGTGGAACTTAATGAGCATGATCTTGACAAATTTCTGTGTACTATCAAAGGAGAAACCAAGAGGCACTTTGTTGCCCTTTTGGAACAATTGGGTGAGGCTAATGACCTCATCGAGTCTCATGAGGAGACCATCTCCGAGATGCAAGGTCATAGTCGTGACTATGCCGATGAGATTGCTGAACTTTCTATTGCTCTAGAAACAGAGCACACTCTTCGTTTGGCTCCTGAGGAGTCATACAACGATGACTGCGCTAAATTGCAAAAGAAACTAGATCATGCTATTGTTCTTACTCGTATGCTTAAGTCTGAAAAGGATGCTCTTGGGGTTGACCATGACAGACTCAAAATGGAGTTTGACACACTTGACAAGGCTCACAAGGCCTTGAAAGGTAGTCATTTCTCCCTGAAAGAGTCTCATGATCAACTTCAAGCAAAGCTTACCAAGGAAATCTCTACTTGTCCTCCTTTTGTTTTAATTGATAATGCTTGTACAACTAACCCTTGTTGTGAGCATGTACATCTTGTGGAGGAAAATGCCAAATTGAAGGCTAAACTTGAGAAAGGCCTTGTGTCATGCATCCAAGGCAATAAGAACCTGAACGACCTTTTGAGCAATCAAAAGGGTGTGGTAGGAAAGGAGGGGCTTGGACTTACATCTAAGTCCAAGAGAAAAAGAAAGAACAGGAACAACAGATCCCCCACCCTCATGGACATCTTTGTCAAAGAGGGCGAAGGGACTCAGGAGGTGAACAGGAACAAGGTGGAAAATGGGAGCATCAAGAAGGGCAAAACCATTCCTACCAACACGGCCGACAAACTAAATCCTTCCTATGTCTTATGTCGTGCTGGTGATGGGCATGTTTATGCCAAATTTATTGGTTCTTACTATGAGTACATTGAATGTGCTATTTGGGTTCCTAAGACCCTTGTCTCTAACGTTAAAGGACCCATTCAAAAATGGGTACCTAAAACCAAGCCTTGATCTATTGCAGGAGTTTGCTTCCGGAGGGGTGTCATGGTTGCTCGATAGTGGAGCAACAAATCATATGACCGGAAGCAAGGACTTAGTGGTGGATGTGCATCCTTCCCCATCTATGCCCACCCATGTCCAATTCGCCAATGCATCATTGTCAAAGGTATTGGGATTTGGTAAGGTGGTCATCTCTCAAGAGTTATCTATTGAGAAGGTCATGCTTGTTGAGTCCCTTGCTTATAATTTACTTTCGGTTCGTCAACTTGCAATCATGGGCTTCTCCACATTCTTTAATCTTGATACTGTGGTCCTTTTGTGGAGCAAGACTCTTAAAGTAGCCTATGTTGGACATGTCGAAAATGGTCTCCGTGTGGTGAACTTTTCAAAGCGACCCACTAAGACTGCAACATGTCTAATGGCTAAAGTTGATGTGGGCTGGCTTTGGCATCGCCGACTAGCCCATGTCAATATGAGATCTTTGCAAAGTCTCCTTAAAGGGGACCATATTCGTGGACTAACAAATGTGAGTTTTGCCAAAGATCGTGCTTGCAGTGCCTGCATTGAAGGAAAAATCCATGAGACTGCTCATCGTCCAACGACTCTCATTTACACTAAGAGACCGTTGGAGCTCCTTCATATGGATCTCTTCGGTCCTCCATCATTTGATAGTCTTGGGGGCAGAAAGTACTGTTTGGTGATTGTTGATGATTACTCAAGATACACTTGGGTATATTTCTTCAAGAGGAAGAGTGAGACTCAACAGACTGTTATCAACTTTGCTAATGAAGCTCAACGTCAAGATGAAGCAAAGATTTTGATGATCAGAAGTGACAATGGCACCGAGTTCAAGAACTACACCTTGGATGAGTTTCCAGGTGATGAGGGAATAAAACATCAATATTCGGCACCATATACCCCTCAACAAAATGGTGTGGCGGAAAGGAAGAACTGGACACTGATAGACGCTGCAAGAACTATGATGGTGGAATACAAATCTCCATATAAGTTTTGGGCCGAAGCCATCAACACAGCATGTCATGCGTCAAATCGGCTCTATATCCGCAAAGGCTTGAACAAGACCCCATATGAGATTCTCACCAGAAACAAACCCAATCTCAAGTACTTCCGGGTATTCGGGTGTAAGTGTTTCATTCTCAAGAAAGGTGCACGTTTAGCTAAATTTGATTCTAGAGCACACGAGGGCATCTTTGTTGGTTATGCTACAAACTCTCATGCTTACCGTGTCCTCAACAAGTCCATCGGACTCATTGAGGAGACGTGTAACATGGAGTTTGATGAAAATAATGGCTCCCAAGTGGAGCAAAGTGGTCTATGTGATGTAGGTGATGAAATTCCTCCCGAAGCCACAAGAAGAGTGGGGATTGGTCAAATACTCCCCATTGAAGAACCCCTTGTGGCCGAAGGAGAAGGATAATGCTCTACTCAAGTGGAGCCATCATCCTCACAAGTCCCACACGCTTCCGATGAACAAAGAGAAGACCCTCAACAAGTTGAACAAACTCAAGATCAAGACCAAGTGCCTAAAGATGGTGATGTGCCCCATGAAGTACAAGCACTCACCCAAGGTTCCGAACCGGCTCAAGATCAAGATCAAGTGCAACCACATGATCCAGACCAAATAGAAGCACAAGATCAAGATCAAGAGCAACCACAAGAACAAGGACAAACTAGTGAACCTGCTCAAGAGGAAGATCAAGTTGATCATGATGCTGTCTCTCAATTCCCTTCTGTGGCGCCTAAACGGGGTACTGGTGCCAAGGGAAGATCAAAACGCAAGGGCACGCAAAGCAATCAAGTCGATGTTCCCCAGTTATCCAATGAAGAACTCTTGGAGCGTCGCACAACCAAGATTGCGAACAAGCTGAGAGTCAAGTCACATCTTATGAAGAATGTACTTGGTAGTTTGAAAAAGGGAGTATCCACTCGTCAACAAATTTGGAATTATTGTGAGCATCACGCGTTTGTTTCGTATTGTGAACCTCATCAGGTACATGAAGCGCTCGATGATGAGGATTGGCTTATGGCCATGCATGAAGAACTCAACAATTTCGAGCGCAATCAAGTCTGGGATTTAGTGCCAAGGCCAAAGGAGGAACATAATGTCATCGGGACCAAATGGATCTTCAAAAACAAGCAAGATGCCAATGGGATTGTGATTCAAAACAAGGCAAGATTGGTGGCTCAAGGCTACTCCCAAGTCGAGGGTATCGACTACGGTGAAACCTTTGCCCCTGTTGCTCGTTTAGAATCTATTCGCATGATGCTTGCATTTGCTTCTCATCATAATTTCAAATTACAACAAATGGATGTGAAAAGTGCCTTTCTTAATGGTCCTTTAAATGAGTTGGTATATGTCAAACAACCCCCGGGGTTCGAACATCCCAAGCTCCCCAATCATGTGTACAAACTTAATAAGGCACTCTATGGCCTTAAACAAGCCCCACGTGCGTGGTATGAGTATCTTACTGAGTTATTACAAGATCGTGGGTTTGAAATTGGGAAGATTGATCCTACTCTTTTTACTAAGAGGGTCAAAGGGGATTTGTTCATATGCCAACTATATGTTGATGACATCATTTATGGTTCTCCTAACGAATCTTTCAATGAAGAATTTGCTGCACTGATGACCGAGAAATTTGAGATGTCTATGATGGGTGAGTTGAAGTTCTTCCTCGGGTTCGAGATCAAACAAGGCTTAGAAGGGACTTTCATTAAACAAGCCAAGTACACTCAAGACATGCTCAAGAGGTTTGAGCTAGAGGATGTCAAGCCGGTCAAGTTTCCCATGCCAACACGATGCAAGCTTGACAGTGATCCCAATGGTAAAGCAGTGGATCAAAAGGTATATCGCTCCATGATTGGATCCCTCCTTTATCTTTGTGCATCTAGACCTGATATCATGTTGAGTGTAGGGATTTGTGCACGGTTTCAATCCGCACCAAAGGAAAGTCATTACATGGTTGTCAAACGAATCTTTCTATATTTGGCTCATACTCCAAACTTTGGTCTATGGTATCCCAAAGGAGCAAAATTTAACCTAGTGGGCTATTCTGACTCAGATTGGGCAGGCGACTGTGTGGAGAGGAAGTCAACCTCTGGAGGATGCCAATTCCTTGGTCGTTTACTGGTAAGTTGGTCTTGCAAGAAGCAGACCGTGTATCACTATCCTCCACCGAAGCTGAGTATGTAGCAGCTGCAAGTTGTTGTGCCGAGTTGCTATGGATGAGGCAAAGTTTAAAGGACTACGGTGTCACCTGTGACAAAGTGCCTCTCCTATGTGACAACCAAAGTGCTATCAAGATTTCTCTCAATCCGGTTCAGCACAGCAAGACCAAGCACATTGATATTCGCCATCACTTCATTCGTGAACATATCAAGCTAGGTGATATTGAGATTCACTTCATCAACACTGAAGAGCAACTTGCAGATATTTTCACTAAGCCCCTAGATGAAGCAAGGTTCCGGGAGTTAAGGCATGAGCTAAATATCATTTATTCAAGTAATGTGGATCGAAACTAGGCACTCTGCACCTCACTCTACATTACATCTTGCTCTAGATGTAGGCATGGACATAGGGGGAGTGTTGTTCTCTCAATGAACTTTCCCTCCCCCCATTATGCATAAATCGATCAAGTCTTTCACTTTGGCCATCACCAAATGGCACTTGTGCTTCAAAGACGAGATATGGTCATAAACCCAAGGATAATTCTTCGCGGTGTCATTCCATTTGTCTCAAACATTGGTGGCCTAGGCCACCGCCCTCTCCCCTGGAGTCTTTGTGTTGTTTCTTTCTCTTCGGTGTGTCTTTCTTGTTTCCGTGTTTTGTGTTATCTTGGCTTGATCAAGTTTTTCCATCACCTAAGGAGTAGAGAGCTCTTTTTGGCCAGTTTTGTGACTTGAAGCACGGTACTACCGCCCCCAGCACGGTAGTAAAATTTTACTACCGCTGGGGTAGCGGTACTACCGCTCACCATGCGGTACTACCGCCCCCAGCACGATACTAATTTTTTACTACCGCTGTGGGCGCGGTACTACCGCACGTAGAGCGGTACTACCGCGCCGCCTCACCTAGGGGACTATTTAAAGGGCCGGGAGGCCTTTCTTTTTCCCCATTTGCCCCGAGTTCTTCCCTGTCTCTCTCTCTCCTCTCCTCAAAAACTTCCCTAGGGCATCGCCGGATCTCCCTATCCGGCCGTCGTCCTCCGATTCCAACCGGTGGGATTCTTCCCCACGCGCCATGGACACCAGTACTGCCCCTCATCTGCAATCTTATGCTTTGTTCGTTGATTCCTTCTAGGGATAGGGCATATGATCTCATGGCATCGTGATTGGAAGTTCATGGTAGCTTTTTGGGTATTGTGATTCCTTGCATAGGTGGTGTGTGTGCCTAGGCCTGCTTACAATCCAGATCTATGGTTTTCAATCTACTCCGCAAGTTTTTCCCTGTCAAATTTGATTAGATCTGAGATTAGGCCGTCCCGTGCGGTACTACCGCCCCTCGTGGCGCGGTACTACCGCTCGAGGAGCGGTACTACCGCTTGTAGAGCGGTAGTAAAATTCTACTACCACTCCCGAAGCGGTACTACCGCTCCCAGAGCGGTAGTAAAATTTTACTACCGCTCCACCTGCGGTACTACCGCTCCCCTTTGTGCACACACACTGATCTATTGTGTTTTATGAGGTTTTTGGTCGTTCTTGTTCATTGTCTTGACTTGTTTCTCCCTTCTTTTGTGTTTTGTGTGTTGTTTTGCGTATCCCACGTGGTGGTTCCCGTCGTTCCAACCCGTCTTGCACTGCCAGCTCCAAGCGCCCTTCCTCTGATCCGTCTGAAGGCTCCAATGCCCCCAAGCGCTTTTTCAAGAAGCCTCCTCCAAAGAAGCCCGAGTCAACTGGAACACTATGCCACTTGCCGAGTTCCAACACCGTCGCAAGCTCAATACATATGCCAGCAATAGGGAGGAGTTCCCTGGCGGTGAACAGTTCTGGACTCGCGATCAATTCTTAATCTATGAAGACGTGCTCAGATCAAAGAAGAACCTCTATGTCCTGGTGCAGTGGATAGATCTTGAACATTTGAGGAAGGACATGACTTATTTTGGGGAGGCCATTGCTATGGTGGAGCAACTTCAGATTGCAGACCTCATCTCGTTCCACCAGGATTTTGATATTTCCATTGTAGCTCACTTCTTTGCTACAGTGCACTTTCACCATGATGACGCCCGCACTATGACTTGGATGACAAATGGAATGCAGCTGACTGCTACCTGGAAAGACTTCATGGATCTTCTTCAGGTCAGGGATGAGGGCCTCACTACTGCTGTTGGCTTGCGCCCCCATGCCAAGGACCAAGCCGCTCCCAAGGAGAAGCTGCTCCCGTACCTCTCTGTGAAGCACACCCCCACTGGCGAGGTATCCTATGTGATGAACCCCTTCTTGGATGTGATGCACCAGATCTTTCACAACACAATGTTTCCCAGGGTTGGCAACAAGGACCAGGTGCACTCCTACCTGGTACACATGCTCCTCTTGTGTCAGAAAGCGAAGAATTGTCAGTGTCAACCCCTTGATGTTTCTCATGTCATGTGGACTGAACTCTACTCTGCAGTCATTAACCGTAAGGTCCCAATCTACGGTCCCTACCTCTTCTATTTTATCAAGGCTACTTGGACCAAGCTCTTCCCCGAGGTTGAGTTTGTTGCTCCTGATAGGGTCCGCCATGAGCCCATCAAGCTGCGTCAGAAAGACAAATGGGCCAACACCTCCTCGCGTCAGGCTGCCCCCAGGGATTCTGATGACGATCTGCCAGGCGCTGAGGATGAGGCCCCTCCAGCGGCTCCTAGACAGGGTGAGGGTTCCCACACAGCTGCGGCACCGTCTTGGGCCACACGGCTCACTGACAGGATGAAGACCCTGTTCTGTATGCAGGCCAAGGGCCAGTACAACACACATGTTGCTTAGAAGGAGAGTCGCGAGCGTGACAAGTTGATCATGAGGAAGCTTGACATACCCTTCTCCAGCTGTTCTGAGACTGAGATCACCCCCGAGGCGGCATGGATGGAGAAGCATCATCTTCAGTGGGCTGCATCTGAGGAGGAGGAGGACACTGACGATGGCTCCGATGAGGAGTATCGTGATGAGGAGGACACCGACTGATGTTTCTACCACCTGGGTGTTAGGGCTCCTCTCTGCCTTTTTGGAGTTTCGATGCCAAAGGGGGAGAGAGCGTAGGATTTTCTTGTTCTCTAGTTTTTCTGGTCTGTTGGTTTGAGAAAACTTTGTTGCTTTCATTCGCTACTTTTGCTTTATGGTTGAGACTGAGTCGTCAGATCCTATCTTATTGTGAGATATATGTTTTATCTTGCTTATCTTCTGTCTCGGTATTATTAGTATTATCATTTTATTTTTAACCTGTGAGACATAGTATCTTGTGCCAGTATTCCTTTGCTCACATGCTTTGCCATGCTTCAATATTCTTCATCTCTTGTACGTATGTAGTAAGTATGGCTTAGTCTATATAATCTAGGGGGAGTGTTCTCTCTGTGGTTAGTTGTTGGTATGCACATACCCAAAGGAAACTAGCCCCCCCCTTGTGATATCTTTGAAGTTTGCATATGCCTATCTCTATTTCTTTGTGCAAATCCAACATTGTCATCAATCCACCAAAAAGGAGGAGATTGTTAGGGCATATTTCTCCTAAGTGGTTTTAGTGATTGATGACAATTGTTGTGCGGACTAATCTTGTGTCCTGAGCATTTCAGAATATTCTCCTTTAGGCACAAGATGACTCGACGCCCCTCGGAGGATCTCGAAGACGGATTTTGTTCTGCATTTCTCTTCCTAGTTTGAGTCATAAGAAAGTCTTCGTACCAAGAGGGGGTCCGCGTCGGAAAGGTTTGGGTGGAATCTTCACGCACACACCTCATGCACCCACCCATATTTTAGCCTCAATGGAGCACCATTGTATTTGCCTTGCCTATATGAAAAAGGGTAAGCGGTAGTACCGCTGGCACAGCGGTAGTACCGCTCTCAGAGCGGTAGTAATTTTTTACTACCGCTCCAGGAGCGGTACTACCATCCCAGGTGCGGTAGTAAACTTTTACTACCGCTCCACGAGTGGTACTACCACCCGAAGAATGGTAGTAGTTTTTTACTACCGCTCCAAGGGCGGTACTACCACCCTCAGTGCGGTAGTATTATTTTACTACCGCACCGACTGACCTTTTCTCGCATACTTTCCCACTGAGGGGGTGGCGCGGTAGTACCCCCCGGTACTACCGTGGTTGGTGAGGAGCTGAGCGGTAGTACCGCTCCCAGGAGCGGTAGTACCGCTCGTGCATTTATGTGGTAGGTGGGTAACGGTTGGATCTGCCCCACCTACTATATAAATGCATCTCCTTCTTCCTTGAGCTCACCTTTGACCTCTCTAAGCCCCATTGTTGCCCCACAAGCTCATTTTAGCCCGATCTCTCTCTCTAGCCAATCAACCTTGTTGATTTTCTAGGGATTGCTTGAGAAGGCCTTGATCCACACTTCCACCAAAGAATATTTGATTCCCCCTACTAATCCCTTGCGGATCTTGTTACTCTTGGGTCGTTGAGCACCCTAGACGGTTGAGGTCACCTAGGAGCCACATTCCATTGTGGTGAAGCTCCGTGGTCTTGTTGGGAGCCTCCAAGCTTTGTGTGGATATTGCCCCAACCTTGTTTGTAAAGGTTCGACCGCCGCCTTCAAGAGCACCTATAGTGGAATCACGGTACCTTGCATTGTGCGAGGGCGTGAGGAAAATACGGTGGCCCTAGTGGCTTATTGGGGAGCATTGTGCCTCCACACCGCTCCAACGGAGACGTACTTCCTGTCAAAGGGAAGGAACTTCGATAACACATCCTTGTCTTCATCAGTTCCACTTGTGGTTATCTCTTACTTTTACTTTGTATATGTTGGTATTGTAGAGTATCTCCTACGTGCTTCGTTACTCGTTACTAAGTAGCATCATATAGGTTGTCCTCCTAGTGCCATGTTAGTGAACCTGTATGATTGCTACTCCATATTTATTTAGAAAAGCTAAAAATTGGTAGTTGCCTATTCACCCCCCTCTAGTCAACCATATCGATCCTTTCAACCATCTCGTGATCCGTCCCACGATCCGTTCCGATCTAGTGCCCAATGGACGACACCTCCGCGTTCAACACACGAACAGCTCAACGATGATCCCAGCCTTCTTGATCCAGCAAGCAAGACGGAGAAGTAGATGAGTTCTCCGGCAGCCTGACGACGCTCCGGTGGTGGTGATGATCTACTCCTGCAGGGCTTCAAGCGAGCTCCGCAGAAATCCGATCTAGAGGTAAAACTATGTGGAATAGGCTAGAGTTGCACGTGGCAAAGTTGTGTCTCAAAGAGCCCTAAACCACCACTATGTATAGGAGTAGGGGAGGGGCTAGCCTTGGGGCACAAGGGCCCCAAGGTGCGTCGGCCACCAGGAGGAGGAGGACTCCTCCTCCAATTCGGTTTGGGAAGGAGGAGTCCTCCTCTTCCTTCCCACCTCCCTCTTTCCTTTTTCTTCTTCTTTTCTTTTGGTATTTTCTTATGTGGCGCCATGGCCCTCTTGGGCTGACTCCATCAGCCCAATAAGGACTTGGTGCGCCACCCTAGGGCCTTGGGCTCACTCCCGGGTGTGTGGGCCCCTCCCGGTAAACACCCCGAACCCATTCGTCACTCCCGTACACTGCCGGTAATGCTCGGAACTTTCCAGTGACCAAATAAAACCATCCTATATATCAATCTTTGTCTCCGTACCATTTCGGAGACCCTCGTGACGTCCATGATCTCATACGGGACTTTGAACAATATTTGGTAACCACACATATAACTCAACTATACTAAAACATCATCGAACCTTAAGTGTGCAGACCCTGCGGGTTCGAGAACTATGTAGACATGACCCGAGACACTCCTCAGTCAATATCCAATAGCGGGACCTGGATTCCCATATTAGATCCTACATATTCTCCGAAGATCTTATCAGTTGAACCTCAGTGCCAAGGATTCATATAATCCCGTATGTCATTCCATTTGTCCTTCGGTATGTTACTTGCTCGAGATTCGATCGTCGGTATCCGCATACCCATTTGAATCTCGTTACCGGCAAGTCTCTTTACTCGTTCAGTAACACAAGATCCCGTGACTTACACTTAGTCACATTGCTTGCAAGGCTTGTGTGTGGTGTTGTATTACCGAGTGGGCCCAGAGATACCTCTCCGTCACACGGAGTGACAAATCCCAGTCTTGATCCATACTAACTCAACGAAAACCTTCGAAGATACATGTAGAGCATCTTTATAGTCACCCAGTTACGTTGTGATGTTTGATACACACAAGGTATTCCTATGGTGCCAGTGAGTTATATGATCTCATGGTCATAGGAATAAATACTTGACACGCATAAAAAAATAGCAATAAAATGACACGATCAATACGCTACGTTCATAGTTTGGGTCTAGTCCATCACATGATTCTCCTAATGATTTGATTCAGTTATCAAGTGAAAACACTTGCACATAGTCAGAAAACCTTGACTATCCTTGATCAATTGGCTAGCCAACTAGAGGCTTGCTAGGGACATTGTTTTGTCTATGTATCCACACATGTATCTATGTTTTCATTCAACACAATTATAACATGGATAATAAATGATTATCTTGTAACTGGAAATATAGTAATAACTATTTATCATTGCCTCTAGGGCATATTTCCAACACCACATGCTATTAATCCTGATATGTCACAAGTTATTGATGACGCTACCTCTGGTATGAATGATGCTTATGATGATGCTAGGTGAATTTCTTGATGGACAACTTGCTAGAGCTAAAGAAATTGAGCATGCTGAAACAAATTATGTCCTTGGTGTTGGAAATATGCCCTAGAGGCAATAATAAAGTTTTGATTATTATATTTCCTTGTTCATGATAATCGTTTATTATCCATGCTAGAATTGTATTGATTGGAAACTCAAATATAGGTGTGGATACATGGACAACACACTGTCCCTAGTGAGCCTCTATAGGACTATCTCATTGATCAAAGATGGTCAAGGTTTCGTGGCCATAGACATGAGTTGTCATTTGATAATGGGATCACATCATTAGGAGAATGATGCGATGGATAAGACCCAAACTATGAACGTAGCATATGACCGTGTTAGTTTATTGCTATTGTTTTCTGCATGTATAAGTATTTGTTCCCATGACCACGAGATCATGCAACTCCGGACACCGACATAATGCCTTGTGTGTATAAAACATCACAACGTAACCGGGTGACTATAAAGGTGCTCTACAGGTATCTCCGAGGTTGTCCGTTGGGTTGGCATGGATCGAGAATGGGATTTGTCACTCCGTATGACGAAGAGGTATCTCTAGGGCCCACTCGGTAATACAACATCACAAGAAGCTTGGGATCTTGTATTACAGAACGAGTAAGAAAGACTTGCTTGTAACGAGACTGAACTAGGTATGCAGATACCGACGATTGTATCTCGGGCAAGTAACATACCGATAGACAAAGGGAACAACATACGGGATTAACTGATGCTCCTATATATAGTGGAGGTTTTGAGGGCAGCCACCACCTAAAAAACCACATGATGCCCACTTCTCCATAGATCGTCTTCTTCCTCAAGATTAGTTTGCTAGAGCTCGACGAAGTTGTGCCGGATTAGTTCACCACCACCGCCACCACGCCGTTGTGCTGCGGGAGAACTAATCTACCTCTCCACCCTCGCTTGCTGGATTAAGGAGGTGGAGATCGTCATCGAGCTGTACGTGTGATGAACACGGAGGTGTCATCCGTTCGACACTAGATCGTGATTGGATCGCAGGACGACTTGCGATTCGAATCGCAAAGACGTTCGACTACATCAACCGCGTTTCTTAACGTTTCCCGCTTAGCGTTCTACAAGGGTATGTGGATCGAATCTCTCCTCTCGTAGATGGTCATCACCACGGATAGATCTTGTATGTGCGTAGGATTTTATTTCGATTCCCATGCAACGTTCCCCAACAGTGATATCAGAGCTAGGTCTATGTGTAGATGACATCTCGAGTAGAACACAAAGGAGTTTGTGGGTGTTGATATTCAGATTGCTTCTCTCCTTAGTCTTTTCTTGATTCATCGGTATTGTGGGATGAAGCGGCCCGGACCAACCTTACTCGTCCACGTACAAGAGACCGGTTCCATCGACTGACATGCAACTTGTTGCATAAAGATGGCTGGCGAGTGTTTGTCTCTCCTACTTTAGTTGAATCGGATTCGACAGAGGCAGTCCTTGTAGAAGGTTAAATAGGAACTTTCATACCACCGTTGTGGTTTTGTGTAGGTAAGAAGCGTTCTTGCAAGATACCCATAGCAGCCACGTAAAACATGCAACAACAAATTAAAGGTCGTCTAACTTGTTTTTGCAGGGTATGTTGTGATATGATATGGCCAAAAACATGATGATATATATTTGATGTATGAGATGATCATGTTGTAATAGTTAATATCGACTTGCATGTCAATGCTACGCAACCGATAGGAGCCATAGGGTTGTCTTTAATTATTGTATGACCTGCGTGTCAATAATTAAGCGTTATGTAATGTTTTACTTTGTTGCTAAATGGTAGCAATAGTAGTACAAGCATGGTTGGCGCGACAACCTTGATGACAACGCAATGATGGAGATCATGGTGTTATGTCGGTGAAGATGGATATCATGTCGGTGCTTTAGATATGGAGATCAAAAGCACAAGATCATGGCCATATCATTTCATTTATGATTTGCATGTGATGTTAATCCTTTTATGCACCTTGTTTTGCTTAGGACGATGGTAGAATTATAAGGTGATCCCTCACTAAAATTTCAAGATCAAATTGTGTTCTCCCCGAGTGTGCACCGTTGCGAAAGTTCGTCGTTTCGAGTCACCACGTGATGATCGGGTGTGATAGACTCTACGTTCACATACAACGGATGCATGACTCGTTTGCACATGCGGAACACTCAGGTTAAACTTGACGAGCCTAGCATGTACAGACATGGACACGGAACACAAGAGACCGAAAGGTCGAACATGAGTCATATAGTAGATATGATCAACATGAAGATGTTCACCATTGAAACCAGCTGATCTCACGTGATGATCAGACTTGGGTTGGTGGATTTGGATCATCTATCACTCGAATGACTAGAGGGATGTCAATTTGAGTGGGAGTTTTTAGTAATATGATTAACTGGACTCATTATCTTGAACAATAGTCTAAGTAATCTTTGCAAATTTATGTTGTAGATCAATGGCTCGTGCAGTAGTACCCCTGAATTTTAATGCATTCCTAGAGAGAGCCAAACTAAAATATGATGAAAGTAACTTTTTAGACTGGGCCCAAAATCTGAAGATTGTCCTCACGGTTTCCCAAAAGTCTTATGTCCTTGATGCACCGTTTGGTGATGCACCCCCAACCGTCGACTGAAGATGTTATGAACGTCTAGACTCGCGTGTGGATGACTACTCAGTAGTCCAATGTGCAATTTTGTATGGCTTAGAACCGGGACTTAAAGACGTTTTGAACGTCATGGAGCGTATGATATGTTCCAGGAGTTGAAGTTCATTTTTGAAAAGAATGCCCGGATCGAGAGGTATAGACATCCGATAAGTTCTATGCTTGCAAAATGGAGGAGAACGGGTTTGTGAGTGAACACATACTTAAAATGTGTGGGTATTCCAACCGTTTGGCTGAATTGGGAATTATTCTCCCGCCAGAGCCAATCGTTGATAGAGTTCTTCAATCACTACCACCTAGCTATAAAGGCTTTGTGTTGAACTATAACATGCAAGGGATTAATAAATCAGTCGTCGAGATTTTTGGGATGCTGAAAGTCGCTTAGTTAGAAATTCAGAAAGAACATCAAGTATTGATGGTCAATAAAACTAGTAGTTTCAAGAAAAATGGCAAGGGCAAGAAGGGTAACTCCAAGAATATTGGCATGTATTTGCCCCTCCCATGAAGAAACCCAAAGTTGGACCCAAGCCAGAAACTGAGTGCTTTCATTGCAAGGGGACTGGTCACTGGAAGCGGAACTGCCCTAAGTATCTCGCCGACACGAAGGCGGCCAACACCAAACAAGGTATATATGATATACATGTTACTGGTGCGTACCTCACCAACTGTCGTTGTAGTGCCTTTATATTTTATACCGGTTCGATTGCTCACATTTGCAACTCAAAGCAGGAAGTACGGAATAGAGGGAGGTTGGCGAAGGACGAAGTGGCGATGCGCGTGGGAAATGGTTCCAAGGTTGATGAGATCGCCGTCGGCACGCTCTCACTTCAATTACCATCGGGATTAGTGATGAACCTGAATAATTGTTATTTAGTGCGTGCGTTAAGCATGAACATTATAGCTAGATCTTGTTTATTGAGAGATGGTTACTCATTTAAATCACAAAATAATGGTTGTTCTATTTATATGAGTAATATATTTTATGGTCATGCACCAATGTGAGGTGTTTGTTCTTATTGAATCTCGATAGTGAGGACACACATGTTCATAATATTGATGCCAAAATATGTAGAGTTGATAATGATAGTAGCACTGTCTTGTGGCACTGCTGCTTAGGTCATATTGGTGTAAAACAGATGAATAAACTCCATGCTAATGGACTTTTGGAGTCACTTGATTTTGAATCACTTGACACTTGTGAACCATGCCTCTTGGGCAAGATGACCAAAACTCCGTTCTCCGGAACAATGGAGCGAGCAAGTGACTTATTAGAGATCATACATACAGATTTGTGCGGTCCGATGAGCATTGAGGCGCACGGTGGATATCATTATTTTCTCACCTTCACCGATGACATGAGTAGATATGGTTATATTTACTTAATGAAACACAAGTATGAAACTGAAAGCACAATTGCCCCCTAAGGCGGTTTTGATAATTGATCACAACATATGCATCATTGTACTAATGATTCTATACAAGTATATTTAAGAAAAGTTCAAAAGATGCATTGGCTAAAGGTTTATGTGGAGATGCCCCTTGGTGCAAGAAAGGAATAATATTGGCTCAAGCTTCAAGCAAGATGACTCTTCATTTTATATTTGTGACAAATCACTTTTGAGTCCATAGGAAAGCGAATACTATTAAAAGGGTGTGAGGTATCAAAATGAAAGGGTTGCTCAAGTGCTCACAGATAGCCACCAAAAATACTCAGTCATTTTCCCACATAACACTTGTGTCCTAATTCTAATATCCAAAATCGATGCCACCTAGTTTTCAGATTGGGCCCTACCGATTTTCAACCTACACAAAACCGTAGCCAAACCTACCATTTTGGTACAACCGATTCTGCATCGGTGCTACCAAGTTCAGGTGACCAACATTCTGTTGCCTCGATACACAAAATCGGAATTTACGAGTTTGGGTATCGGTGTCACCGAGTTGGCCCATCTGATCGTTAGCCACCTTTTTAGTTCTGCCGAGTTGTGTATATCGGTCTCACTGAGATTCAAAAGTTGCTGCCTTTCATGCAAGTAGGTACCACCGAGTTTATGACTTTGGTGTCACTGAGTTGGTCACTTTAGGTGTAACGGTTGGATTTTGCGTGCTGCCTATATATACCCCTCCACCAACCTCTCATTCGCACATGAAGCAATCAGAACACACACTTCATTGCGAGATTCATTTTTCGGAGAAAGAGCCACCTACTCATGTGTTGAGATCAAGATATTGCATTCCATCCATTTGAAACTTGATCTCTAGCCTCCCCAAGTTTCTTTCGACCAAATCAATCTCTCCTACCAATGCCTATTCTGTGAGAGAGTGATTAAGTGTTGAGGAGACTATTTTTGGAAGCACAAGAGAAAGGAGTTCATCGTCCTACCATATCTATTACCTTTTGGAGGGTGGTGCCTCCTAGATTGGTTAGGTGTCGCTTGGGAGCCTCCTACTTCGTGTTGTGGAGTTGAACCAAGATGTTTGTAAGGGCAAGGAGATCGCCTACTTTGTGAAGATCTACCGTGAGTGAGGCTAGTCCTCTGTGGGCGGAAGCCGTGGTGGAATAGACAAGGCCGCTTCTTCTTGGACCCCTTGTGGGTGGAGCCCTCCGTGGATTCTCACAGCCATTACCCTCTGTGGGTTGAGGTCTCCAGTAACATGGACGTACGATAGTGCCACCTATCGGGACCATGCCAAAAATCGCCGTGTCAGCCTCTTGCGTTTGATCTCCCTACCTTACTCCCTTTACTTTACACTTGCATGTTTTACATTCCGCTGCTATACTCTTAGATATGCATGTGTAGGGTGTACTTGACTTGCCATAATTGCTAAAACTTTCCCACAACTGAAATTGGGAAAAGGCTAAGTTTTTATTGGTCAAGTAGTCTAATCACCCCCTCTAGACATATTTTTGATCCTACAATTGGTATCAGAGCTTTGGTCTCCATTGCATTGGTTTCACAACCTAGGAGATTATGGCGTCTAGTGAGGGAAGTTATGAGCATAGAGGTCCATACTTCGATGGCACTAATTTTCCTAGTTGGAAGCATAAGATGAAAATGCACATTCTTGGTTATAAACCTTCCCTATGGGCTGTTATTCATGTTGGTGTGCAAGGTGACTTCTTTGAAGAAGGGCGTGAACCGGATCGTGATGCGACAATGGAAGAACTGAAGCTATTGCAATTCAATGCACAAGCCTGCGACATAATCTTCAACTGCCTATGCCCCAAAAAATTCAACAAAATCAACCTCCTTGAGAATGCAAAAGAAATTTGGGATACTTTGGTTGATATGCACGAAGGTACTGATTCTGCCAGAGAATCTAAGTTGGATGTGCTTCAAAGTCAACTTGACAAGTTCAAGATGAAGGATGGTGAAGGAGTCGCTGAAATGTACTCTAGGCTAGCTCTGATCACGAATGAGATTGTCGGCTTAGGAAGCGAAGAGATGGCCGACAAATTCATCATCAAGAAGATACTTAGAGCTCTAGTTGGAAATTACGACGCCGAGTGCACATTGATCCAAATGATGCCAAACTACAAAGACCTCAAGACAACATAAGTCATTGGTAGGATTGTTGCTCATGAGATGTCACTCAAGGATAAAGATGAGTTTCACAACAAGTCAAGCGATGCTTACAAAGCTTCAAGTGATTCTCCCGCTACTTCAAAGGACAACCTTGTTACCGATGAAGGGATAAGCCTCATTGTAAGAAAATTCAACAAGTTCTACAAGAGTAGAGGCAAAGACAGAAGCTCAAGCTCCAGACATGATGATAAGCGTTCGTCCAGTCGTGACCGAAACTACTAGAACCATGGGAAGCCCGGACACTACTCCAATGAGTGCTCGACTCCCTACAAACGAAGGGAAGAGTCACCTCGAAGATGAAGCTCAAGAGATGAGTCACCTCGTAGAGAGATAAGGAGTAGAGAAGATCGTTATGAACGAAGAAACTCACGAAGAGGCAAGGAATCGGAGAAGAAGGACAAATACATCAAGAGAAGCTCTAGAAGAAGACATCAAGCTCATGTTGGTGAATGGGTTTCTAGCTTCGAGCCTGACAACCAATCCGAGAGTAGCTACCACTCCGACTCCGACTATAGTCAAGATGAAGGTGTTGCCTACATTGCACTCATTTTCTCCAACTCCTACGACTTATTTGATTCACCAAATGAGGGGTTTGGAAACTGCTTCATGGCTAAAGGCCCCAAGGTATAACACCCCGAATATCTTGATTTTGATAGTGACGAGGATGACTATTAGGAGAAGATGACTTGCTTCTTGATAAGACTAGAGATAATGCTGAAAATGAACTTGCTAATATTCATGCTAGTCAAGATATCTCGAATGACGATGATAAGAAAGAGATAGAACAACGAATTAAAGAATTGAATACTCTTAAGTTAGCTCATGAAACTACTCTAGAAGATCATACAGAGCTTGCAAGAACTCATGATAAGCTACACTTCGAGAAGCTCAACTTGGAGCAAGAGCATGAGTTCCTAAAAGCAATCAATGATGATCTTTGAAAGAGGAGTTCTTCTTATCTAGACAAATGACTACTCTTGTCTACTTTTGTTCCACAAGTTAAACCTAAGAACACTAGTAACAAAGGCAAGAAAGTTTCTTCATCTAGTAACAACAATGCTAAAGTTAAATCTAATTATGTTGTTGCTAGTAGATCTCTTGATTCCCCTAATGATTCTCTTAGCCAAGTTACACTTGAGAAAGAAAACGATTTATTGAAAGGGATTATATAGAGAGGTGTCTTAAAGAGTATTGCTGGAAGTAAGCAATTTGAGGAAATTGTGCGCAAGAAAGGAGGACATCGGAAGGAACAAGGTGTTGGCTGCTTCAACGTCAACGGAGATGTTTGGGAAGAAGGTCCATATCCCATTCCCAAGTTTGTTCCTCAAGAGGAGAAGTATTATCCTACTCCTCCCAAGGGAACAAGCTCACAAGATGGCCTTCTACCACAAGAACACAACGGCAAGGGAAAGCTTCAAAAGGAGATTGACTCATTTGAAGAGGAGCCCCAAGCCAAGGTTGAGTGGATTGCCAAGGACACTACTAGCACTACCTCATCTAGTGCTACCACAACTCCAAGGATTCCCATCAAGTTGATGTGGATCCCCAAGAGGAAGAACTATAAATTTCTTGAGGGGGGACTCCGCCAATGAAATTCACTCTTATTCATTCGGGAAAGAACTATATGCAATCAACCTCAACCATATGCATTACTTCAAGGAGTCGCACATTCCCTCAAAGGCAAGCAAGGGACAAGGTAATTAATGTATCTTTGGACATCATCCCACATGTGCTTCACTCCATGTCCATAGATATTCTTGCATATGTTCCTTGTGTTTGGGACTAACCCATGTAGGTGAGAAGAGTAAGAAACAACAAGGATTGCTCCCAACTCAAGATGATCTTCATCAACATTGAGCATCCACCACTACTTCACCTACTTGAATTCTTCTACAACAAAACCCAAGGTTAGTTTATCCATCTTAGGGGGGATGTCATATCAAGGGGGAGCTTTACTCTAAACCTTGAGTATAAGCATCTCCTAAGGATATGAACACATTAATGCTTTATGTAAAAGAGATAACCTCACTTGTGCTTAAACGATGAGTATGATCTATGATCAAGTATTCTTACTTGACTCCTGTGTCAATATACTCATATATAGATGACTTCGTCATCGCCAAAGTGCTTGATAGATGCTAGGATGTTTGTGCATGTTCACTTTGTTTTGTCTATCATCATCTTGTGTGAGCATGTTGATGTGCATATTTTGCTCATTCGAGGACATCCAATTGTTGTTATTTGGCCTTTTGATTTATCTTGAAGGAGCACTCGGAGTTCCATATCGACAAAGGTTGCATTCCAAAACCCCTTAGAGTACCTCGGTGAAACCAACCCCACAAACTCGGTTCCACCTAATTTCCAAAGCTGATCAGTGTTTTCCATCTCGGTAGCACCGATACCATCATACCGGTTACACCGAGTTTCCCTGTCAACTGACAACAGAAGAACTCGGTGACACCGAAATTGTAATATCGGTGACACGGACAGTGACGGGTATAAAGCCTAGCAAACCGAGCGTTTTGAAATTACTTCTTCAAACGTCTTGAACCCAAACCCTAATCTACCGCACCTGGACCCCTAGTTGTTGCCTTTGCATCCCCGAGCACCTCCGCCGTTGGGATTCACCGCTATCGACGGATTCTTTGCCGCCGTTGCTGCCATAGTCGGACCGCCACCAAGCTCGGGTACATATCTGTTCTTCTCTTCTGCTCCATTGTTCCAATTCATGCGCATTAGAAATTTTTATCAATAGTCCACCATGTGCAAACCCTCCTCTCCACCAGAAGATCCCGTAGCATAGAGAACGATGAAATTTTGGATCTGATCCCCTGCAACATGCAGCTCGGTGATATAGAGTTGGTAAAATCGGTTCCACCGATTTGTGTTTTAAGATTCCTGAGAAACATCTCGGTGAGACCAAGTGGTTCTTTTCGGTGACACCGAAAAGACTGCCAAGTTTGTGTTATGCGAGTGATTGATCTCGGTGACTCCGAACTGACCAACCCGGTGCTACCGAATTATATTCTGCTGAAGAACATACCCTAAGTTTCTGAATTCATTTTTTTGAAAAATCTTTTGCACTTTGTGATGCTCAACCCTTCTGCTCTTCTATAATATATATTTCATAGGGCTGCTTGTCTGTTGGTCTATTGGTTGCTTGTCTGCTTGTGTGCTTTGACTGTCAGGATGTCAGGTTCTGATGATAGCTAGAACAATTTCACTAAGGTCAGTGTTGAGATGGATTCTGGCACAAGTTCTGAGAGGACACCTTTTGACCCAGGTACCCCTAGCTCCCATGGCTTGCCCAAGGTAGCTACCAGGTCAAGAAAAAAGCTTAATTGTGATGAAGAAGATTCTGACTTTGTGCTAGAGGAAATCTCTGTTCCTCAAAAATAGAAGGACAAGGCTCGTGTCAAGAAGACTGTCGGGAAAGAGTATGCAAAGCTTGCTAATCTTAGAGCCCGTGAGCCTGCAAGGCAAGGGATGGCACTTTCCCTTGACAATACTCCTAAGAAGGCTGATGTGAAGAGAGTCAAGAAGAGGGTGATTCATGTTGTTGGGAGACAAACCTCAATGTACGAAGACCCAGATGTTGCTGGTGAAGAAGAAGAGATCCCAGATGAAGCCCATCCTCCTCCTCAGAAGAAGCTCATGGCTGATGCCATGCCAAGGAAATTTGCTCCAAAGCCTCCCACTAAGGAAAATAAGGTTGTAGCCTCCAAGAGGACTACAAAGGATATTCCTGCAGCTGCCGAGGAGAAAGGCCGTGCTTCGAGTGCCTTTGCTGTAGAGGAAGAAGAGGATGCACCCATTCTCATGAAGCTCAGACCTCTTTTTCCATTGCATAATGCTACTCACCGAGTAGCTGAGGACATGAAGAAGAGGAAAGATGAAGTGATGATGAAGTGGAGAGCTATTGATCCATATGCTGTAAGGAGAAGGACTGTTGTTGATCCTAGGTTCCACACTAAGGAACAACAAGACTTTTATGAGACTGTTCTGTTTGACAAGAGTCCAACTGTTAGTGACATGAGATATGTTGACTGACTTACATCAAAGGCAATGAAAATTTGTTTCCTCATGTGCAAGAAAATTTCAATTATGTGGACATTGAGGAGTTTTTTGGGGGAGAGATGACTCCATGGAATGATGAACTTATTATGCAATTCTATTCAATTGTTAATTTCTATGGGGGTGGCTCAATTGTCTGGATGTCTGATGGTCACAAGTATGAAGCCACAATTGATGACTAGGCCACTATCAATGGTGCCCCTAAGCACAAAGAAGATGATATGGATGTTTACTCTATGTTGAAGATGAACCACAACTCGATGGTCAATATGTACAAGCCAATTCCTCACAAGTTCTTGTCAACACACAAGCTTGGCTCTATCTATTTCTTGCGAGCAGGAATACCCACTACCAATAGCATTCTGAGACACACCTTGATGCCTAAGTGAGGTGATGACAAGATGATTAGAGGTCATTACATTAACATGCTACACCATATAGACACCCACACTCTCTTTAGGGTAATGGATTTGACAGTAAAGACTATCGGAAGGACTGCTGCAAATCAAAAGAGATCTTGTGGATATGCCCCATACATTCAGATGCTTATCAATGCCAAACTTGGCAAGCATGCATATTTTCTTGATCGTCCCTGATACGCCCATTTTGCATCATGCTTTCATGTTGATATTTATCACTTTTTGGGCTGTTATTAGACTTCACGGTACAATACTTATGTCTTTTCTCTCTTATTTTGCAAGGTTTACATGAAGAGGGAGAATGCCGGCAGCTGGAATTCAGTCCTGAAAAAGGAGCAAGTTTGAGATGCCTATTCTGCGCAACTCCAAAAGCCGTGAAAATCAATGTGGATTTTTTTTGGGAATTATAAAAAATGCTGGGCCGAAGAAATGCCGGAGGGGCGCGAGCAGGAGGCCACAAGCCTGCTAGGCGCGGCCTACCCCCTGGCCGTGCCTAGGGGGCTTGTGAGCTCCCTGCTGGCCCACTGACCCCCCTCTTTTGCTACAAGAAGGGTTTCGGTATGAAAAAAATCAAGAGGAGGCTTTTCGGAGGATTCGCCGCCGCCACGAGGCAGAACTTGAGTAGAACCAATCTAGAGCTCCGGCAGGACGATCATACCGGGGAAACTTCCCTCCTATAAGACTTTGTCCAGGTTTGTCCCTTGCTACAAAAGGGATTGGGACACTTTGCTGCACTGTTGTTACTTTTGTTACTTGCTACTTGCTACGAATCATCTCACCACACAACTACTTGTTACAGATAATTTCAGTGCTTGCAGATATTAGCTTGCTGAAAACCACTTGTGAGATCCTTCTGCTCCTCGTTGGGTTCGACACTCTTACTTATCGAAAGGACTACGATAGATCCCCTACACTTGTGGGTCATCAAGACTCTTTTCTGGCGCCGTTGCCGGGGAGTGAAGCGCCTTTGGTAAGGAAAAATTTATGTAGTGTGCTGAAATTTATTGTCACTTGTCACTATGGAAACTAATCCTTTGAGGGGCTTGTTCGAGGTATCTTCACCTTGAACGGAAGCACAAAGAGTTGCTCCTCAACCTGCTGCACCTACTGAAAATATTTGCTATGAATTTCCTTCGAGTATGCTTGAGAAACTGCTGGCTAATCCTTTTACAGGAGATGGAACATCACATCCAGACTTGCATCTAATCTATGTAGATGAAGTTTGTGGTTTATTTAAGCTTGCAGGTTTTCCCGAGGATGAGGTCAAGAAGAAGGTATTTCCCTTATCTTTGAGGGATAAGGCGTTGACATGGTATAGGCTATGTGATGATACTGGATCATGGAACTACAATCGGTTGAAATTGGAATTTCATCAAAAGTTTTATCCTATGCATTTAGTACATCGTGATCGGAATTATATTTATAATTTTTGGCCTCGTGATAGAGAAAGCATCGCTCAAGCTTGGGGGAGGCTTAAATCAATTTTATATTCATGGCCCAACCATGAGCTCTCGAGAGAAATTATCATTCAAAACTTCTATGCTCGGCTTTCTCATGATGATCGCACCATGCTTGACACTTCTTGTACCGATTCTTTTATGAAGAGAGATATTGACTTCAGATGGAATTTATTGGAAAGAATTAAATGCAACTCTGAAGATTGGGAGCTTGATGAAGGTAAGGATTCAGGTATGAATTTCAAGTTTGATTGCGTTAAATCCTTTATTGAAACAAATACTTTTTGTGATTTTAGCGCTAAGTATGGACTTGACTCTGAGATAGTAGCTTCATTGTGTGAATCATTTGCTGCTCATATTGATCTCCCCAAAGAGAAGTGGTTTAAATATCATCCTCCCTTAGAAGTCAATGTAGTTAAACCCAATCCAGTTGAAGAGAAAGTCATTGCCTATAATGATCCTATTGTTCCTAGTGCTTACATTGAGAAACCACCTTTCCCTGTTAGGATAAAGGATCATTCTAAAGCTTCAACTGTGATACGTAGAGGCTACATTAGAACACCTAGACCCCCTGAGAAAATTAGAGTTGAACCTAGCATTGCTATTATCAAAGATCTCCTGTCCGACAATGTTGATGGCCATGATATTCACTTCTGTGAAGATGCTGCTAGAATTGCTAAACCCCTTGCTAGAGACAAACATAGGCCTGTTGTTGGCACGCCTGTTGTTTCTGTTAAGATAGGAGATCATTGTTATCATGATTTATGTGACGTGGGTGCTAGTGTTAGTGCAATACCTCAATCCTTATATAATGAAATCACAGACGAGATTGCACCTGTTGAGATAGAACCTATTAATTTCACTATTCAGCTTGCCAATAGAGATACTATCTGCCCTGTGGGAATTGTTAGGGATGTTGAAGTCTTGTGTGGTAAAACGAAGTATCCTACTGATTTCCTCGTTCTTGCTACCACCCAAGATAGCTTTTGTCCCATCATATTTGGTAGACCTTTTCTCAATACTGTCAATGCTCATATTGAGTTTGAGAAGCAAACTGTCACTGTTGGCTTTGAAGGTGTGTCACACGATTTCAATTTCTCCAAGTTTGGTAGACAACCTCATGAAAAAGAGTTGCCTAGTAAGGATGAAACTATTGCCTTAGCTTCTATTGCCATGCCTCCTACTGATCCCTTAGAGCAATACTTGCTTGAGCATGAAAATGATATGCATATGGATGAAAGGGATGAGATAGATAGAGTTGTCTTAGAACAATATCCTATCCTTAAGAATAATTTGCCTGTTGAACTGCTTGGGGATCCACCCCCACCAAAAGGTGATCCTATGTTCGAGCTTAAACAATTGTCTGATACTCTTAAGTATGCTTATCTTGATGAAAAAGAGATATATCCTGTCATAATTAGTGCTAGCCTCTCAGAGCATGAAGAAAAGAAGTTACTAAAAACTCTGAGGAAGCACCGTGCTTCTATTGGATATACTCTTGATGATCTTAAGGGCATTAGTCCCACTCTATGCGAGCACAAGATTAAAACCGATCCTGATTCCAAACCAGTTGCTGATCATCAAAGGAGATTAAATCCTAAGATGAAAGAGGTAGTAAGAAAAGAAATACTAAAGCTCCTGGAAGCAGGTACTATTTATCGTGTTGCTCATAGTGATTGGGTGAGTCCGGTGCATTGCGTCCCTAAGAAGGGAGGTATTACCTTTGTCCCTAATGATAAGGATGAATTGATCCCACAAAGGATTATTACTGGCTATAGGATGGTGACCGATTTTAGGAAATTGAATAAGGCCACTAGGAAAGATCATTACCCTTTGCCTTTTATCGACCAAATGCTAGAAAGACTGTCTAAACACACACACTTCTGCTTTCTAGACGGTTATTCTGGTTTCTCTCAAATACTAGTTGCACAATCTGATCAGGAGAAAACCACTTTCACCTGCCCTTTCGGTACCTTAGCTTATAGACGTATGGCTTTTGGCTTATGCAATGCACTTGCTACCTTTCAAAGATGTATGATGGCTATATTCTCTGACTTTTGTGAAAAGATTGTTGAGGTTTTCATGGATGACTTCTCCGTCTGCGGGTCTTCTTTTGATGATTTGCTCAGCAACCTTGATCGGGTCTTGCAGAGATGTAAAGACACCAATCTTGTCTTGAATTGGGAGAAGTGCCACTTTATGGTTAATGAAGGCATCGTCTTAGGACATAAAATTTCTGAAAGAGGTATTGAAGTCGATAAGGCTAAGGTTGATGCGATCGATAAAATGCCATACCCCATAGATATCAAAGGTATAAGAAGTTTCCTTGGTCATGCTGGTTTCTATAGGAGGTTCATTAAAGACTTCTCTAAGATTCTAGGCCTCTTACCAATCTCTTGCAAAAGGATATTTCTTTTGTTTTTGACGATGATTGTGAGGAATCCTTCGAAATACTTAAGAAGGCTTTGATAACTGCACCTATTGTTCAACCACCTGATTGGAACTTACCTTTTGAAATCATGTGTGATGCTAGTGATTATGCTGTTGGTGCTGTCCTAGGGCAAAGAGTTGATAAGAAGTTGATGTTATTCACTATGCTAGTAAAACTCTAGACAGTGCCCAAAGAAACTATGTTACTACGGAAAAGGAATTTTTAGCAGTCGTGTTTGCATGTGAAAAGTTCAGGTCTTACATAGTTGATTCCAAAGTCACTCTTCACACTGATCATGCTGCTATTAAGTACCTAATGGAGAAGAAAGACGCTAAACCTAGACTTATCAGATGGGTTCTCTTGCTACAAGAATTTGATTTGCACGTTGTCGACAGGAAGGGTGTTGATAACCCAGTAGCAGATAACTTGTCTAGGTTGGAGAATGTTCTTGATGACCCACAACCTATTGATGATAGCTTTCCTGATGAGCAATTGAATGTCATCAATACTTCACGTAGTGCACCGTGGTATGCTGATTATGCAAATTATATCGTTGCCAAATATATACCACCTAGTTTCACATACCAGCAAAAGAAGAAATTCTTCTTTGATTTGAGACATTACTTCTAGGATGATCCTCACCTTTATAAGGAAGGAGTAGATGGTGTTATTAGATGTTGTGTACCTGAACATCAACAGGGACAGATCCTACAGAAGTGTCACTCCGAGGCCTACGGAGGACACCATGCGGGAGATAGAACTGCACACAAGGTATTGCAATCAGGTTTCTATTGGCCCACTCTCTTCAAGGATGCGCGTAAGTTTGTCTTGTCTTGTGACGAATGTCAAAGAATAGGTAATATCGGTAAACGTCAGGAAATGCCTATGAACTATTCACTTGTCATTGAACCATTTGATGTTTGGGGATTTAATTATATGGGACCTTTTCCAAAATCCAACGGGTATACTCACATCCTAGTTGCTATTGATTACGTTACTAAGTGGGTAGAAGCTATCCCCACTAGTAGTGCTGATCACAACACCTCTATCATGATGCTTAAAGAAGTTATTTTCCCTAGATTTGGAGTCCCTAGATATCTAATGACCGATGGTGGTTCACATTTCATTCATGGTGCTTTCCGTAAAACGCTTGCTAAGTACGATGTCAACCATAGAATCGCGTCTCCCTATCACCCTCAGTCCAGTGGTCAAGTAGAGCTAAGCAATAGAGAGATTAAACTAATTCTGCAAAAGACTGTCAACAGGTCTAGAAAGAATTGGTCTAAGAAGCTCGATGATGCACTTTGGGCTTATAGAACTGCCTATAAGAATCCCATGAGCATGTATTTGTACAAAATGGTGTACGGTAAAGCATGTCATTTACCTCTTGAGCTAGAGCATAAAGCTAATTGGGCAATCAAAGAGATCAACTTTGATTTCAAACTTGCTGGTGAGAAGAGGTTATTTGACATTAGCTCGCTTGATGAGTGGAGAACTCACGCATATGAGAATGCCAAGTTGTTCAAAGAAAAGGTTAAGAGGTGGCATGATAAAAGGATAGAAAAGCGTGAGTTCAATGTAGGTGATTATGTCTTGCTATATAATTCTCGTTTAAGATTTTTTGCAAGCAAGCTTCTCTCTAAATGGGAAGGTCCCTATATTGTTGAGGAAGTATATCGTTCCGGTGCTATCAAGATCAACAACACGAAAGATAATTTTCCGAGAGTGGTAAATGGGCAGAGAATCAAGCATTATATCTCAGGTACTCCCATAAATGTTGAAAGCAATATTATCAATACCATAACTCCGGAGGAATACCTAAGGGATATTTATCAGCCTGTTTCAGAATCCAAAAACGAAGAGGTATGTGATTTGGTAAGTAAACAAACTCCAAAACTTTTCTAGTAGGAATTTTTCTCCGTTTTAGAGTTTTTGGAAAAATAGAAAAATTTGAAGCATTCCGGAAAGCGCACGAGGAGGCAACAAGCCTGCCAGGCGCGGGCCACCCCCTGGCCGCGCCTGGGGGGCTTGTGGCCACCTCGTGTGCCTCCCGAACTCCGTTTTCTTGCGGAGTACTCCTTCTGGTCTAGAAAAAATCATTATATATTCTCCCGAAAGGTGTGACCCTCGTATCACACAAATTTCCTCTGTTTTCGTTTCGAGCCTGTTTCTGCTGCAGATCTAGATTGCTATGGCTTCCCCAAAAGCTCCGAAGGACAAGATCTTCGAGAAGGTCATCAGTCCCTACCTCGCGGGAGTGCTGCAACACCCTCAATCCATCGAGATGCGTGAGGGGATGTTGCACATCCGTGACATTGAGGGGCCCAAGAAGACCGGAAGGGCGGAGGCGAGGCTCGAAGCAATGGAGCAACAGGTCTTCAAGTGCCAAGGGATGGTGGAGCGTGGACTCAACGCCAACCACATGATGATCACGGAGTTCACCAACAAGCACAAGATCGATGCCAATGACATTGGGAAGCACCTCTCGAGGCTCTATGACAAAATTGATCACCTCCAAGCCCAGATCTATGACCTGCAGAACCAAAACTATGAGTATGAGTATAGATTTAAATCAATACGGTTGGCTGCAAATTTGAGGATTCCGGAGACTCGGTCATCTTTCCATGATGGAGCACCTATGCCCTGGAAGACGGAGGATTAAGCCCATGTTGCAACAACTCCACCACCATCACCTCCAAAGGAATACAACTAAGCATGGGTATGGGAAACCCCCTTGGCTTATGCCAAGCTTGGGGGAGTTGCCCCGGTATCGTATCACCATCACATGTTTTGCCTTTACCTTTGTTTTAGTTTGTTCCTTTTCAGTTTTCTCTTTCTCTAGTAGATTAAAGGTCTTAGTGTTTTAGGCTTGAGTTTTGTTTTGTGTCACCCCCAATGTATTCGAGCTTGTGAGCCATATAATAAAGAGTGTCTTAGTTAAGGGCCTTTCCTCATGCCATGATCAAAAGGATGAGAAAATAACAAAAACATGAAAGATCATGTAATGATCTTATGGGAAGTGATGGCTTCACATATAAAAATAATGATGATTGAAACTTGTTGAGGGTAGACAAACGTAGACCTTGGTCATTGTTGCAATTAATAGGAAGTGATAAAGAAGGAGAGGTTCACATATAATTATATCATCTTTGACACCATCTATGATTGTGAACACTCGCTAAACTATTGCATGCTTAGAAGTAGATGTTGGACAAGGAAGACAACATAATGAATTGTGTTTGCTTGGTTCCGAACAATGTTATATGACTAGAGACCCCTTAGCATGTGACGATTGCTTCCACCTCATATTAGCCAAAACTCCCGCACCAAGTAGAGATACTACTTGTGCATCCATTAACCTTCAACCCAATTTTGCCATGAGAGTCCACCATACCTACCTATGGATTGAATAAGATCCCTCAAGTAAGTTGTCATCGGTGCAAGCAATAAAAATTTCTCCCTAATATGTATGATGTATTATTGTGTGGAAAATAAGCTTTGTACGAACCTGTGATGAGGAAGACATAAAAGAGAGAGACTGCATAATAAAGTTCTTTATCACAGGAGGCAATATAAAGTGACGTTCCGCCGCACTAAGAGGACACACATCCAAACCTCAAAAGCGCATGACAACCTCTGCTTCCCTCTGCGAAGGGCCTATCTTGTACCTTTACTTTTTGCCCTTGATAGAGTCATTGTGATCTTCACAATTCCTTATCTCGCTTTTATCTTGGCTAACGTCATATGCTTGGGAAAGATCTATATTCATATGTCAACTTGGAAGTAAGTATTCATGAATTATTATTGTTGACATTACCCTTGAGGTAAATGGTTGGGAGGCGAAACTATAAGCCCCTATCTATCACTCTGTCCGGCTGAAACTTTGATCTCATGAGTACCACCTGAGTTGTAGCAATTGTAGAGAACGAAAAGATGATTGAGCATGTGGATTTCCTTTACAAGCTCTTATTTCACTCTTTCCGATGTTGTGATAAATTGCAATTGCTTCAATGACTAAAGGCTATCGGTTGTTAATTCTCGGTAAGGTTCTTGATCCATACTTTACTTTGTGAAGGAATTCTCACTTTAGCATAAGAGATGATATGATGGTATTGCTGTTCTGATCATGATCATGATGCCTGCATGTTAGTATCTTGTTTTGTCTACACCACTATCTCCAAACATGTGGGCATGTTTATTGATCTCGGCTTTCGCTTGAGGACAAGCGAGGTCTAAGCCTGGGGGAGTTGATACGTCCATTTTGCATCATGCTTTCATGTTGATATTTATCGCTTTTTGGGCTGTTATTACACTTCACGGTACAATACTTATGCCTTTTCTCTCTTATTTTGCAAGGTTTACATGAAGAGGGAGAATGCCGACAGCTGGAATTCTGGCCTGAAAAAGGAGCAAATTTGAGATGCCTATTCTGCGAAACTCGAAAAGCCATGAAAATCAACATGGATTTTTTTGGGATTTATTAAAAATACTGGGCCGAAGAAGTGCCGGAGGGGCACCAGCAGGAGGCCACAAGCCTGCTAGGCGCGACCTACCCCCCTGGCCGCGCCTAGGGGGCTTGTGAGCTCCCTACTGGCCCACTGGCCCCCTCTTTTGCTACAAGAAGGGTTTCAGTCTGAAAAAAAAATCAAGAGGAGGCTTTTCGGAGGATTCGCCGCCACCACGAGGCGGAACTTGAGCAGAACCAATCTAGAGCTCCGGCAGGACGATCCTGCTGGGGAAACTTCCCTCCCGGAGGGGGAAAACGTCGCCATCGTCATCACCAACACTCCTCCCGTCAGAGGGGACTCGTCACCATCAACATATTCATCAGCACCATCTCATCTCCAAACCCTAGTTCATCTCTTGTAACCAATCTCCGTCTCGCGACTCTATTGGTACTTGTAAGGTTGCTAGTAGTGTTAATTACTCTTTGTAATTGATGCTAGTTGGATTACTTGGTGGAAGAGTTTATGTTCAGATCTTTGATGCTACTCATTACCTCTCTGGTCGTGAATATGATTATGCTTTGTGACTATTTACTTTTGTTCCTGAGGACATGGGATAAGTCATGCTATAAGTAGTCATGTGAATTTGGCATTCGTTTGATATGTTGATGTGTTGTATGTTGTCTCTCCTCTAGTGGTGTTATGTGAACGTCGACTACATAACACTTCACCATTATTTGGGCCTAGAGGAAGGCATTGGGAAGTAGTAAGTAGATGATGGGTTGCTAGAGTGACAGATGCTTAAATCCTAGTGTATGCACTACTTCGTAAGGGGCCGATTTGGATCCACTAGTTTAATGCTATGGTTAGACTTTGTCTTAATTGTTCTTTCGTAGTTCCCGTTGGTTGCGAGAGGGGTTAATCATAAGTGGGATGCTTGTCCAAGTAAGGGCAGTACCCAAGCATCGGTCCACCCACATATCAAACTATCAAAGTAACGAACGCGAATCATATGAACATGATGAAAACTAGATTGACAGAAATTCCCATGTGTCCTCGGGAGCGCTTTACCTCCTATAAGACTTTGTCCAGGTTTGTCCCTTGCTACAAAAGGGATTGGGCCACTTTGCTGCATCGTTGTTACTTTTGTTACTTGCTACTTGCTACGGATCATCTCACCACACAACTACTTGTTAGCGATAATTTCAGTTCTTGCAGATATTACGTTGCTGAAAACCACTTGTCAGATCCTTCTGCTCCTCGTTGGGTTCAACACTCTTACTTATCGAAAGGACTACGATAGATCCCCTATACTTGTGGGTGATCAGTCCCCATTTGCCCCTTCAGCCTGAATTTGAAGATAATGTGGTTGTGATGGATGACAATGATCCCAGCTCAGCCGTAGCTAGAGAGGCAGCAGAGGCAGAGGCAGCTAGGAATGTGCCACCACCGGTTCCACAGCTCAGAACTCAAGCTGAGGAAATGACATTTCTAGTGATCTCTATCCAGGGTATGGAGAAGAACATATCGGAGATTATGCTAAACCAAAATAGCTTAGAGAGGATCATGGAAACCAAATTCCATGATTTGGACGTCAAAGTGACATAGATATCTGCTAGTGTTGATCAGCGCAAGCATGAAGTTGATGGTGTGAGGACACCCAGTTTCACTAGTGATGATGAAGAGTCTCCTCCTCGCACTACCACTCAGTTCAGTACCAAGCACCGGTCAGCAGCTGTGCCAGTGTCGGAAGCAAGACCAACTTCATCAGCTCAGGCATGTGCACCTTCAGCTTCAGTCGCAGCTCCAACACCTCCAGCTCCAGGACATTCTGCCGAAGCCTTCGCTGGCACTCTTCTGTCTACTCCATCATTGACTACCGCATGAGATAGACCCTAGAGAGATGATTAGCTCTATGCTTTTTGAATTTTTTGTTAACTTGTTGTAAAAGGGGGAGAAATGTATAGATCATAGGGATGAGAGAGAGAGAGAGGGAGAGAGAGAGCTTTTGACTTTATTTGCTCTCGTTTGGTTTTTCAAAACTTTGTCTCGTTGGATGACTTTATCTAGTTACCTATGTTTGATCATATGCTTTGCTTGGTTGATACTACTACATCATTATCTTTGAGCTATTCATATGATGATAATTCACTTATTCTCTTGGTGTCATGTGCATTACTATTCATTCATATCATGTATGCGCACCATCAAGATGTATGTGACATGGAAGAGTGACCCTTGATCCTAATCGATTGTGCATTTGCATTCAAACGCAAATTGTAAATAATGCACAAATTTAGGGGGAGCTCTTGCTTTTCACATACTTCTCAAAGGGTCGATGCTAATCGTTGATTATATCTTTTGTCGAAGCTTTGATCTATATGTTGTCATCAATTACCAAAAAGGGGGAGATTCAAAGCACAATTGCTCCCTAAGGTGGCTTTGATAATTGATCACAACATATTCATCAGGACTAATGATTCTATCCAAGTATATTTCCAAAAAGTTCGAAATATGCATTGGCTAAAGGTTTATTTGGAGATGCCCCTTGGTGCAAGAAAGGAATAAGATTGGCTCAAGCTTCAAGCAAGAGGACTCTTTCATTTTATATTTGTGAGAAATCACTTTTGAGTCCATAGGAAAGCCAATTCTATTAAAAGGGGGTGAGGTATTAAAATGAACTGGTTGCTCAAGTGCTCACAGAGAGCCACCAAAAATACCCAGTCCTTTTCCCACATAACACTTATGTCCTAAGCCTAATATCCAAAATCGATGCCACCAAGTTTTCAGATTCGGCCCTACTAATTTTCAACCCACACAAAACCCTAGACAAACCTACCATTTCGGTACAACCGATTCTGCATTGGTGCTACCGAGTTCACATGACCAAAATTGGAATTTCCGAGTTTGGTTATCGATGTCAACGAGTTGGCCCATCTGACTGTTAGCCACCTTTTCGGTTCTACTGAGTTGTGTATATCATTCTCACCGAGATTCAAAAGTTGTTGCCTTTTGTGCAAGTCGGTACCACGGAGTTTATGACTTCGGTGTCACCGAGTTGGTCACTTTAGGTGTAACGGTTGGATTTTGCGTGCTGCCTATATATACCCCTCCACCAACCTCTCATTCGCACATGAAGCAATAAGAACACACACTTCATTGCGAGATTCATTTTTCGGAGAAAGAGCCACCTACTCATGTGTTGAGATCAAGATATTGCATTCCATCCATTTGAAACTTGATCTCTAGACTCCCCAAGTTGCTTTCCACCAAACCAATCTCTCCTACCAATGCCTATTCTGTGATAGAGTGATTGAGAGTTGATGAGACTATATTTAGAAGCACAAGAGCAAGGAGTTCATCATTCTACCACATCTATAACCTTTTGGAGGGTGGAGCCTCCTAGATTGGTTAGGTGTCGCTTGGGAGCCTCCTACTTCGTGTTGTGGAGTTGAACCAAGATGTTTGTAAGGGCAAAGAGATCGCCTACTTCGTGAAGATCTACCGTGAGTGAGGCTAGTCCTGTGTGGGCGGAAGCCGTGGTGGAATTGACAAGGGCGCTTCTTCGTGCCCCCCTTGTGGGTGGAGCCCTCCATGGACTCTCCCAGCAGTTACCCTTCGTGGGTTGAAGTCTCCAGTAACATGGACGTACGATAGTGCCACCTATCGGAACCATGCCAAAAATCGCCGTGTCAGCCTCTTGCATTTGATCTCCCTACCTTAGTCCCTTTACTTTACACTTGCATGTTTTACATTCCGCTGCCATACTCTTAGATATGCATGTGTAGGGTGTACTTGACTTGTCATAATTGCTAAAACATGCCCACAACTGAAATTGGGAAACGGCTAAGTTTTTATTGGTCAAGTAGTCTAATCACCCCCTCTAGACATATTTTTTATCCTACAATTGGTATCAGAGCTTTGGTCTCCATTGCATTGGTTTCACAACCTAGGAGAGTATGGCATCTAGTGAAGGAAGTTATCACCGTAGAGGTTCATACTTCGATGGCACTAATTTTGCTAGTTCGAAGCATAAGATGAAAATGCATATTCTTGGTTACAATCCTTCCGTATGGGATGTTATTCGTGTTGGTGTGCAAGGTTACTTCTTCGGAGAAGGGTGTGAACCGGATCATGACGCGGCAGCGGAAGAACTGAAGATGTTGCAATTCAATGCACAAGCGTGCGACATTATCTTCAATTGCCTATGTCCGGAAGAATTCAACAAAATCAGCCGCCTTGAGAATGCAAAAGATATTTGGGATACTTTGGTTGATATGCACGAATGTACTGATTCTGCCAGAGAATCTAAGTTGGATGTGCTTCAAAGTCAACTTGACAAGTTCAAGATGAAGGATGGTGAAGGAGTCGCTGAAATGTACTCTAGGCTAGCTCTCGCCACGAATGAGATTGCCGGTTTAGGAAGCGAAGAGATGACCGACAAATTCATCATCAAGAAGATACTTAGAGCTCTAGATGAAAAGTATGAGACCGTGTGCACATTGATCCAAATGATGCCAAACTACAACGACCTCAAGCCAACAGAAGTCATTGGTAGGATTGTTGCTCATGAGATGTCACTCAAGGACAAAGGTGAATTGCACAACAAGTCAAGCGATGATTACAAAGCTTTAAGTGATGCTCCCTCTACTTCAAAGGAAAACCTTGTTACCAATGAAGAGATAAGCCTCACGGTGAGAAAATTCAACAAGTTCTACAAGAGTAGAGGCAAAGAGAGAAGCTCAAGCTGAAGACATGATGATAAGCGTTCGTCCGGCGATCGAAACTGCTACAACCGTGGGAAGCCCTAACACTACTCCAATGAGTGCTGGGCTCCCTACAAACGAAGAGAAGAGTCACCTCGAAGAAGAAGCTCAATAGATGAGTCACCTCGCATAGAGAGAAGGAGTAGAGAAGATCGTTATGAACGAAGACACTCACGGAGAGGCAAGGAATCGGAGAAGAAGGAAAAATACATCAAGAGGAGCTCTAGAAGAATACATCAAGCTCATGTTGGTGAATGGGTTTCTGGATACGAGTCTGACAGCTAATCCGAGAGAAGATACCACTCCGACTCCGACTATAGTCAAGATGAAGGTGTTGCCGACATTGCACTCGTTTCCTCCAACTCATATGACTTATTTGATTCACCTAATGAGGGGTTCGGAAACTGCTTCATGGCTAAAGGCCCCAAGGTATCACACCTCGAATATCTTGATTTTGATAGTGATGACGATGATTGTTAGGAGAAGATGACTTGCTTCTTGATAAGACTAGTGATAGTGCTGAAAATGAACTTGCTATTTTTCATGCTTCTTTTGGCCGGGGTGTTTTGATGTTCGATTGGTAGTATGCCATTCACCTATCTTGGGCGGCCCATGGCCACCACTCGCACGATGGTGCTTGATCTTATGCCCCTGGTCGTGTCGGTTGAGAGGAATCTATCCACTGCCACCTCCTTGTTGGACTATGGCTCTAAACTGACGCTAGTAAATTCAGTAGTAACCTCGCTCGCTATCTACGCCATGTGCTCCATCAAAACTCCCCCCAAGATTTTGGAACACCTAGACAACTCAGGTGATACTGCTTGTGGGCCAAGAAGTCTGAAGATTGCATCAATAAAGCTTTGCTTGCCTCGTGGTCCTTGGTTTGTCGAACGATAAACAAAGGGGGTTTGGGGGTCGTTGACCTGTACTTGCAAAACCATGGACTACTTCTGAAACAACTGCATAAATTCTATAATCGCCTTGACAGGGTGCCACACACATGTGAGGGGTGTGGTTCCTTTTGGTGGCGAGACGTGTTGCAGCTTTCTCCGATCCAAAAAGGGGTCACAAGGGTGGAGGTGGATGACGGTGGCACGACGCTATTTTGAAAGGACCTATGGCATGATGATGTGCTTGCTGACAGCCACCCCCGTCTTTACGCCTTTGCCAAGTATGAGGACATCTTGGTGTAAGGTCTCTTAACGGCCTACTCCCCGGGCCAAAATTTTCACTTGCCGCTCACAGCTCAAGCCACAGGGGAACTGAACGATCTTCAAGCCAACAGTGCATCGACTGATCTGAATGCAAGGATAGGTGATCGATGGAGATGTGTATGTGGCTTGAATGTTTTTTGCTTCGAGTAAGTAATACCTGAACTGCTTTCGGGACATGACATCAGATGAGGCGTTTGGTTGGACCTGGAAGTCGAAGTGCACTAACAAATGGAGAGTGTTTGCTTGGCTGCTGCTGGCTGGCCGACTAAACACCCGAAACATGCTGAGGAAGAGGAACGTGCGGCTACAAGACAATGTCTATGCATGTCTCCTATGTGCTGATCCACCCGAGGAGACCGTTAAACACTTGTTTTTCAATGCCCATTTAGTGCTGCCTGCTGGGGGAGATTGGGAATCACTTGGCCCGCCCATGATGATAGGCTGCAACTGTTGCATGATGCCAGACGCAAGTGGACGAGGCCCATGTTTATTGAAATTCTTGTTATGGCCTCGTGGAGCGTGTGGAAAGAACGAAATAACAAACACTTCAGAGGGGTTCGACCGACTGAGGAAGCCTGGCTCCAGAGGTTCAAGGAAGACTTATGTATGTTGAGACATAGAGCCAAAAAGGGCCTTGAGGCATTTATCTTATAGCTTGTAGCTTCGTTGTAGTTTTCTGTTTCCTTTCATCGGTACCACATATGCTTGGTGCTTTGCTCCTCCCCATCTCCCTCTTATGTAACCCTTCAGTGTACCTGATACCGCTGCTTTAATCTAAAGTTAGTGGGGTGCGCCCCCACTATCCAGAGTTCTAAAAAAAATTCATGCTCGTCAAGAGAAATTGAATGATGATGATAAGAAAGAGATTGAACGACTAATTATAGAATTGAACACTCTTAAGTTAGCTGATGAAACCTTCGGTCGCCGAACCTTAAGTGTGCAGACCCTGCGTGTTCTCATCCGGGACTCCGAACAACCTTTGGTCACCAACATACATAACTCAGTAATACCGAATTGTCACCGAACCTTAATTGTGGAGACCCTACGGGTTCGAGAACTATGCAGACATGACCGAGACACTCTCCGGTCAATAACCAATAGCGGGACCTGGATTCCTATATCGGCTCCTACATATTCTACGAAAATCTTTATCGGTCGAACTAAGATGTCAAGGATTCAATTAATCCTGTATATTGTTCCCTTTGTCCATCAGTATGTTACTTGCCCGAGATGCGATAGTCGGTATATCCATACCTAGTTCAATCTTGTTACCGGCAAGTCTCTTTACTCGTTCCATAATACAAGATCTGGTGACTAACTCCTTAGTCACATTGCTTGCAAGCTCATTGTGATGTTGTATTACCAAGTGGGACCACAGAGACCTCTCCGTCATACGGAGTGACAAATCCGAGTCTCGATTCACACCAACCCAACAGACACCTTCGGAGATACGTGTGGAGCACCTTTATAGTCACCCAGTTACGTTATGACGTTTGATACACACAAGGCATTCCTCCGGTGCCCGGGAGTTGAATGATCTCATGGTCATAGGAATAGATACTTGACATGCAGAAAACAATAGCAATAAACTCACACGATCATATGCTACATTCATAGTTTGGGTGTTGTCCATCACATCATTCTCCTAATGACGTGATCCCGTTATCAAATGACAACTCATGTCTATGGTCATGAAACCTTGACAATCTTTGATCAATGAGCTAGTCCTTTGAGGCTCACTAGGGACAATATGTTGTCTATGTATCCACACATGTATTTGAGTTTCCAATCAATACAATTCTAACATGGAGAATACATGATTATCATGAACAATGAAATATAATAATAACTAATTTATTATTGCCTCCAGTTCATATTTCCAACAGTCTCTGAGTTGCACTAGAGTCAATAATCTAGTTCACATCATTGTGTGATTCACACCTAATGAGTTCTGGGGTTTAGTCATGTTTGCTTGTGAGAGAGGTTTTATTCAACGGGTCTGAACCTTTCAGATCCGAGTGTGCTTTAAAAATATCTATGTCATCCTATAGATGTTGCTACCACGATCCATTTGGAACTATTCCAAATGACTGCTCCATTAGACGAATCTGGTTTGCTACTTAGAGTCATCCGGATTGGTGTTAAAGCTTGCATCGACATAACCCTTTACGACGAACTCTTTTATCACCTCCATTATCGAGAAACATTTCCTTAATCCTCAAATTACTAAGGATAATTATGATCGCTGTCATGTGATCCATTCTTAGATCACTCTTGTACCCCTTGACAGATTCATGGCAAGGCATACATCAGGTGCGGTACACAACATGGCATACTATAGAGCCTATGGCTAAGGCATAGGGGACGACCTTTGTCCTTTCTCTTTCTTCTGCCGTGGTCGAGCTTTGAGTCTTACTCAAATTTATACCTTACGACACAGTCAAGAACTCTTTCCTTGACTAATCCATTTTGAAGTCCTTCAAAATCTTGTCAAGGTATGTATTCATTGAAAGTTTTATCAAGCATCTCAATCTATCTCTATAGATCTTGATGCTTAGTGTTCAAGTAGCTTAATCCAGGTTTCCATTGAAAAACTCCTTTCAAACAACCCTATATGCTTTACAGAAATCCTACATCATTTCGATCAACAATATGTCAACTACATATACTTATCAGAAATTCTATAGTGCTCCCACTCACTTTCTTGGAAATACAAGTTTCTCATAAACTTTGTATAAATCCAAAAGCTTTCATCATCACATCAAATAGTATATTCCAACTCCGAGATGCTTGCTCTAGTCCATAGAAGGATTGCTAGAGCTTGCATACTTGTTAGCATCCTTAGGAATGACAAAACCTTCTGGTTGTATCACATACAACCGTTTCCTCAAGGAAACTGTCAAGGAAACAATGTTTCGACATCCATATGCCAGATTTCGTAATCGAAAAATGCAGCAATTTCTAACATAATTCCAATAGACTTTAGCATCAATACGAGTGAGAAATTCTCATCATAGTCAACTCCTTGAACTTGTCGGAAACATATTTGCGATAGGTCGAGTTTTCTAAATGGTGACATTCACCATCGTCATTTGTCTTCCCTTTTAAAGATCCATTTGTACTTAATAGCCTTATGAACATCAAATAGTTCTTCCAAAGTCCACACTTTGTTTTCATACATGGATCCTATCTCGGATTTCATGGCCTCCAGCCATTTGTCAGAATCCGGGCCCCCATCGCTTCTCCATAGCTCGTAGTTTCATTGTTGTCCAACAACATGACCTCCAAGACAGGATTATCGTACCACTCTGGAGAAGTACGTGTCCTTGTCGACCTACTAGTTTTGGTAGTAACTTGATCTGAAGCTTCATGATCACCATCATCAGCTTCCACTTCAACTGGTGTAGGCTCCACATGAACAAATTCCTGCGCCCTTCTACTCTCTCGTTGAAGTGACGGTTTAAAAACCTCATCAAGTTCCACCATCCTCCCACTCAATTCTTTTGAGAGAAACTCTTTCTCGAGAACGGACCCGTTTTCATCAACAAAACACTTTGCTTTCGGATCTGAGATAGGAGGTATACCCAACTTATTCCTTTGGATATCCTATGAAGATGCAATTATCCACTTAGGGTTCGAGCTTATCAGACTAAAGCCTTTTGACATAAGCATCACAGCCCCAAACTTTCAGAAATGACAACTTAGGTTTCTCTAAACCATAGTTCATACGGTGTCATCTCAACAAAACTAAATGATGCCCTATATAAAGTCAATGTGGTTGTCTCTAATGCATAACCCCAAAATGATAGCGGTAATTCGATAAGTGACATCATATTATGCACCATATCTAATAGGGCACGGTTACGACATTCAGACACACCATCAGACTATGTTGTTCTAGGCGACATGAGTTGTGAAACAATTTCCACATTGTCTTAAATGTATACCAAACTCGCAACTAAGATATTCATCTCTACAATCACATCGTAGACATACCATCTTCTTGTCACGATGATCTTCAACTTCACTCTGAAATTGCTTGAACTTTTCAACACTTTAGACTCGTGATTCATCAAGTAAATACACCTCTATCTACTCAAATCATCAGTGATGTACGGACATAACGATACCCACTGCGTGCTTTAGCACTCATTGGACTGCATGCATCAAAATGTATTATTTCCAATAAGTCACTTGCTCGTTCCATCTCACTGGAAAACGAGGCCTTCAGTCATCTTGCCCATGTGGCATGATTTGCATGCCTCAAGTGATTCAAAGCAAGTGAGTCCAAAAGATCCATGTGCATGGAGCTTCTTCATGCGTTTAAACCAATAGGCATGGTTTGCATGTCTCAAAGGATTCAAAAATGAATGAATCCAAAGATCCATCAGCATGGAGCTTTCTTCATGCGCTTTATGTCAATATGACTTAAGTGGCAGTGCCACAAGTAAGTGGTACTATCATTACTACTTTGTATCTTTTGGCATCAATATTATGAATATGTGTATCGCTACGATCGAGATTTAGTAAACCATTCATATTGGGTGCATGACAATTGAAGGTATCATTCAAGTAAACAGAGTAACTATTATTCTCTTTAAATGAATAACCGTTTCACAATAAACACGATCCAATCATGTTCATTCTCAACGCAAAGACCAAACAACATTCAGGTCTATCACTAACCCCGAAGGTAGAGGGAGCATGGGATGGTGATCATATCCACCTTGGAAACACTTCCAACACACATCGTCACCTCTCCTTTAGTTAGTCTCCGTCTATTCCGTAGCTTTTATTTTGAGTTACTAACATTTAGCAACTGAATCGGTATCTAATACCCAAGTGCTACTAGGAGTACTAGCAATATACACATGAATGACGCATATATCTAATATACTTCCGTTGCCATCCTTCTTATCTGTCAAGTATCCTGGGCAGTTCTGCCTCAGTGACCATTCCCCTTATCATAGAAGCACTTAGTCTCGGGTTTGGGTTCTTGGGTTTCTTCATTGGAGCGACAAATGACTTGTCATTCTGAAAGTTTCCCTTCTTCCCCTTGCCCTTCTTGAAACTAGTGGTTTTACAAACCATCAACAGTTGATGCTCCTTTTTGATTTCTACCTTCGCGGTGTCAAACATCACGAATAGCACATGGATCATCTTCTCCATCCCTGGTATGCTATAGTTCATCACGAAGCTCAGTAGCTTGGTAGCAGTGACTTTGGAGAACTATGTAAATCACTATCTCATTTGGAAATCAACTCCCACTCGACTCAAGTAACTGTATCACCCAGACAATCTGAGCACATGCTCAACGATTGAGCTTTTCTCCTTTACTTTGTAGGCAAATAATCCTGTCGGAGGTCTCACTCCTCTCAACACGGACATGAGCTTGAAATCCTAATTTCAGCTCTTGGAACATCTCATATGTCCCCGACGTTCAAAACGTCTTGAGCACCTCAATTCTAAGTCACACACTGAACTATCACGTAGTCATCAATACGTGTATGTCAGATGTTCACAACATCCACAAACGACGCTTGGGGTAGCACACCGAGCGGTGCATTAAAGACATAAGACTGCTGTGCAACAATGAGGAAAATCCTTAGTTTATGTACCTAGTCCGCATAATTACTACTATCATCTTTCAACTTAGATTTATCTAGGAACATATCAAAAATAGGGGAGCTACAGTGCAAGATAATCATCTACTACATAATTTGCAAAGATATTCTGACTATGGTCATGATAATGAGTTCAGTTAATTATATTACTTAAGAACTCCCACTCAAATTGACATCCCTCTGGTCATTCGAATGGTACATGATCCAAATTCACCAATCCATGACCGATCATCACGTGAGATGATGTGGTTTCAATGGTGAACATCTCCATGTTGTTCATATCTACTATATGACTCATGTTCGACCTTTCGGTCTCCTATGTTCTGAGGCCATGTGTGTGCATGCTAGGCTCGTCAAATTTAACCTGAGTATTCCACATGTGCAAAACTGTCTTGCACCAATTGTTTGTGAACGTAGAGTCTATCACACCCGATCAGCACGTGGTGTCTCAAAATGATGAACTTTCGCAACGGTGCACACTCGGGGAGAACACAATTTTATCTTGAAATTTTAGTGAGGGATCACCTTATAATGCTACCGTCGTCCTAAGCAAAACAAGGTGCATAAAAAGGATTAACATCACATGCAAATCATAAGTGACATGATATGGCCATGATCTTGTGCTTTTGATCTCCATCTCCAAAGCACCGACATGATCTCCATCGTCACCGGCACCACACCATGATCTCCATCATTGTGTTGCCATCAAGGTCGTCACGCCAACCATGCTCGTAGTACTATTGCTGCCGTTTAGTGATAAAGTAAAGCATTACAAAGCGCTTAATGAGGACACGAAGGTCATACAATAATGAAAGACAACTCTACGGCTCCTGCCGGTTGCCATAGCATCAACATGTAAGTCGATATTAACTATTACAACATGATCATCTCATACATCAAATATATATCATCATGTCTTTGGCCATATCATATCACAACATACCCTGCAAAAAAAGTTAGACGCCTCTAATTTGTTGTTGCATGTTTTACATGGCTGCTATGGGTGTCTAGCAAGAACGCTTCTTACCTACGCAAAAACCACAATGGTCATATGCAAGTTGCTATTTAACCTTCTACAAGGACCGCCTCTGTCGAATCCAATTCAACTAAAGTAGGAGAGACACACACCCTCTAGCTATCTTTATGCAACAAGTTGCATGTCAGTCGATGGAACCGGTCTCTATCGAATCCGATTCAACTAAAGTGGAAGAGTAAAGTTGGTGCGGGACGCTTCATCCCACAAGACTGCTGAATCAAGAAAAGACTAAGGAGGGAATCAATCTGAATATCAACGTGCACAAACTCCTTTGTGTTCTACTCGTGATGTCATCTACGCATAGATCTAGCTCTAATACCACTGTTGGATAACATCGCATGGGAGTTTTTTTCCTACGCTCACCAAGATCAATCTATGGAGATCAACATCTACGGGAGGGGGAGTGCATCTACATACACTTGTAGATCACTATGCGGAAGCATATATAATGCGGTTGATGTAGTCGAACGTCTTCGCAATCCAATCAAGATCCGTCCCACAATGTCATCACGATCCGTCCCGCGATCCCATCACGATCCGTCCCAATCTATTGCCGAATGGACGACTTCTCCGCGTTCAACACACGTACAACTCGATGCCATTCTCCACCTCCTTGATCCAACAAGTGAGGGTGGACATATGGATGAGTTCTCCGTCAGCACGGCAGCATGGCGGCGGCGGTGGTGGAGCTGTTCCGGTAGGGCTTCGCCAAGCAATACCGAAACCGATCTAGAGGAGAAAACTGATCTATGGGAGAGACAGGGCTGCGCCATGGCATAAGTGTGTTGCATCCCTCTCTCCCCATCAATATATATAAGGGGAAGGGATAGGAGAGGTGCACCCTAGGGTTTTCCCCTAGGGGCGGCGATGGACAAAGGAGAGGTGGGGCCGCTGCCCTAGGGGTGGCTTGCCACCCAAGTCAGGGTGGCGCCCCCTCTAGGGTTGGCCCTCCACCAGCCCAGCCGCATGGGCCTTACGTGGGGAGGTGTATCCAGCCCACCATGGGCTGGTGCGCATCCCTCACAGCCCATGTGGCCCCTTCCGGTGGACCCCCGGAACCCTTCCGGCACCACCGATACGCTACGTGTGACGCCCAAACTTTTTCCGGTGACCAACGCAAAACTTCCCATATATCAATCTTTACCTCCGGACCATTCCGGATCTCCTCGTGATGTTCAGCATCTCATCCGGGAGTCCGAACAACCATAGGTCACCAACATATATAACTCAATAATACCGAATCGTCACAAAATCTTAAGTGTGCAGACCCTGCGGGTTCAAGAACTATGCAGACATGACCGAGACACTGTCCGGTCAACAACCAATAGCAGGACCTGGATGTCCATATTGCCTCTTATATATTCTATGAAGATCTTTATCGGTCGAACCACGATGTCAAGGATTCAATCAATGTCGTATACTGTTCACTTTGTCCATCGGTATGTTACTTGCCCGAGATACGATCGTCGGTATCTCCATACCTAGTTCAATAACGTTACCGACAAGTCTCTTTACTCATTTCATAATACAAGATCCCATGACTAACTCCTTAGTCACATTGCTTGCAAGCTCATTGCGATGTTGTATTACCGAGTGGGCCCAGAGATACCTCTCCGTCATACATAGTGACAAATCCCAGTTTTGATTCACACCAACCAAAGACACACCTTCGGAGATACCTGTAGAGCACCTTTATAGCCACCCAGTTATGTTGTGACGTTTGATACACACAAGGCACTCCACCTATGCCCGGGAGTTGCATGATCTCATGTTCATAGAAACGGATACTTGACATGCTTAATACAGTAGCAATAAACTAACACGACCACAGGCTATGTTCATAGTTTGGGTCTTGTCCATCACATCATTCTCCTAATGATGTGATCCCGTTATCAAATGACAACTCATGTCTATGGCAGGAAACCTTGACAATCTTTGATCAATGAGCTAGTCCTTAGAGGCTCACTAGGGACAGTGTGTTGTCTATGTACCCACACATGTATTTGAGTTTCCAATCAATACAATTATAGCACGGATAATAAACAATTATCATGAACAAGGAAATTTAATAATAACTTATTTATCATTGCCTCTAGGGCATATTTCCAATAGTCTCCCACTTGCACTAGAGTCAATAATCTAGTTCACATCACTATGTGATTCAGACCCAATAAGTTCTGGGGTTTATCATGTTTTGCTTGTGAGAGAGGTTTTAGTCAACGGGTCTGAACCTTTAAGATCCGCGTGTGCTTTGCAAATCTCTATGTCATACTATAGATGCTGCTACCACGCTCCATTTGGAACTATTCCAAAGGAGTACTCCATTATACGAATCCGATCAGCTACTCAGAGTCATCCGGATTGGTGTCAAAGCTTGCATCGATGTAACCCTTTACGATGAACTGTTTTATCATTTCCATAATCAAGAAACATTTCCTTAGTCCTCAAGTTACTAAGGATTATTTTGACCACTGTCCAGAGATCCATTCTTGGATCACTCTTGTACCCCTTGACAAACTCATGGCAAGGAAGGCATACTATAGAGCCTATGACTAAGGCATAGGGGACAACCTTCGTCCTTTCTCTTTCTTCTGCCGTGGTCGAGCTTTGAGTCTTACTCAAATTCATACCTTACAACATAGTCAAGAACTCTTTCTTTGACCGATCTATTTTGAACTCCTTGAAAATCTTGTCATGGTATGTATTCATTGAAAGTTTTATCAAGCGTTTTGATCTATCTCTATAGATCTTGATGCTTAGTGTTCAAGTAGCTTAATCCAGGTTTTCCCTTGAAAAACTCCTTTCAAACAACCCTATATGCTTTACAGAAATCTACATCATTTCCGATCAACAACATGTCAACCACATATACTTATCATAAATTATATAGTGCTCGCACTCACTTTCTTGGAAATACAAGTCTGTCATAAACTTCGTATAAACCCAAAAGCTTTGATCATCACATCAACGCGCATATTCCAACTCTGAGATGCTTGCTCCAGTCCATAGAATGATCGTTGGTGCTTGCATACTTGTTAGCATCTTTAGGATCGACAAAACCATCTGGATGTATCACATACAACCTTTCCTCAAGTAAACCGTCTAGGAAACAATGTTTTGACATCCATCTGCCAAATTTCATAATTAATTTTTTTTCATCTGCTAACTTAATTCCTTTTAAAGATCCATGTCTATTTAATAGCCTTACGGCCATTAAGTAGTTCTTTCAAAGTCCACACTTTGTTTTCATACATGGATCCTATCTCGGATTTTATGGTCTCCACCATTTGTCGGAATCTGGGCCCACCATTGCTTCTCCATAGCTCGTAGGTTCATTGTTGTCCAACAACATGACCTCCAAGATAAGATGTACCACTCTGGAGCAGTACATGCCCTTGTCGACCTACGAGGTTCGGTAGCAACTTGATCTGTAGCTTCATGATCATCATCATTGTCTTTCTCTTCTATTTGGTGTAGGCGCCACAGGAACAACTTCCTGCACCCTGCTACATTCTGTTTGAAGTGATGGTTCAACAACCTCATCATGTTCCACCATCCTCCCACTCAATTCTTTTGAGAGAAACTCTTTCTCGAGAAAGGACCCGTTTTCATCAACAATCACTTTGCTTTCGGATCTGAGATATGAGGTATACTGAACTAATTCCTTTGGGTATCCTATGAAGATGCATTTATCCGCTTTGGTTTCGAGCTTATCAGACTGAAGCCTTTTAATATAAGAATCGCAGCCCGAAACTTTAAGAAACGACAACTTAGGTTTCAACAAACCATAGTTCATAGGGTGTCATCTCAACGGAATTATATGGTGCCCCTTTTAAACTGAATGTGGTTGTCTCTAATGCATAACCCCCAAAACGATAGTGGTAAATTTAGAAGAGACATCATATTATGCAACATATCTAATAGGGCATGGCCACTGATACGTCTCCAACGTATCTATAATTTTTGATGGTTCCATGCTATTATCTTGTCAACTTTGGATGTTTTGTATGCATGAATATGCTATTTTATATCTTTTTTGGGACTAACCTATTAACTCAGTGCCAAGTGCCAGTTCCTGTTTTTCCGTGTTTTTGACCCTTTTTAGAGAAGAATATTAAACAGAGTCCAAACGGAATAAAACCTTCGGAATGATTTTTTCGTAACAGAAGATACGCAGGAAACTTGAGAACCAAGGCAAAGGACCCCAGGGGAGGTCACAAGCCCCCTAGCCGCGGCCTGGGGGGGGGCGCCTACCAGGCTTGTGGGCCCCACGTGGATCCTTTGCCCTACTTCTTCCGCATATAAATTCCCTAAAAATCCAGAACCACCAGAGGGAGCCACGAAAATACTTTTCCACAGCCGCAAGCTTCTATCTCTGCAAGATCCCATCCGGGGCACGTTTTGGTGCCCTCCCGGAAGGGGATTCAGACATGGAGGGCTTCTTCATCAACACCATTGCCTCTCCGATGATGCGTGAGTAGTTCACCACAAACCTTCGGGTCCATAGCTAGTAGCTAGATGGCTTCTTCTCTCTCTGGGATCTTCAATACAAAGTTCTCCATGATCTTCATGGAGATCTATCCGATGTGACCTTCTTTTGCGGTGTGTTTTTCGAGATCTGATGAATTGTGGATTTATGATCAGATTATCTATGAATATTATTTGAGTCTCCTCTCATCTCTTATATGCATGATTTTGTATCCTTGTAATTTTCTTCGAGTTGTGGGTTTCGTTTGGCCAACTTGATCTATAATTCTTGCAATGGGAGAAGTGCTTGGTTTTGGGTTCATATCGTGCGGTGTCCTCACCTAGTGATAGAAGGGGTAGCAAGGCACGCATCGTGTTGTTGCCATCAAGGGTAAAAGATGGGGTTTATATCTATTGCATGAATTTATCCCTCTACATCATGTCATCTTGCTTAAGGCGTTACTCTATTTGTTATGAACTCAATACACTAGATGCATGCTGGATAGCGGTCGATGTATGGAGTAATAGTAGTAGATGCAAAAAGTATCGGTCTACTTGTCTCGGACGTGATGCCTATATGTATGATCATTGCCCTAGATATCATCATGACTTTGCGCGATTCTATCAATTGCTCGACAGTAATTCGTTCACCCACCGTGATACTTGCTATCATGAGAGAAGCCTCTAGTGAACACTATGGCCCCTGGGTCTACTTCACATCCTATTTTTAGTTACACCTAATTACTTTGTTGCACTTTTCACCTTCAGGTCTCACCTTGCAAATAATCGTGAAGGGATTGACAACCCCTTTATAGCGTTGGGTGCAAGTTTGTTTGTTTTTGCGCAGGTACATTGGTGCCTCATCTTGATACTCCTACTAGATTGATACCTTGGTTCTCAAACTGAGGGAAATATTTACTGCTACTGTGCTGCATCACCCTTTCCTCTTCAAGGGAAAAACCAACGCAAGATCAAGAGGTAGCAAGAAGAATATCTGGCGTCGTTGCTGGGGAGGATCACATCAAGAATAGTCTCCCGTCAACATGCCAATTTTTGGCGCTGTTGCCAGGGAATATTCAAAGTGAAGCTTATCCAAGTAACTATCGCAAACTCATCTATTGCATTTACATTATTTGCCTTTTGCCTCTCATTTTCCTCTCCCCTACTTCTAAAAAAAAATTACAACAATATTTGCCTTTTTCGTTCGCCCTCTTCTTTCGCTTGCCTTCTGTTTGCTTGTGCGTTTGTCTGCCTGGTAAGACCTGTATGGACCAACCAAATGATTATGATGCTCACTATAAAAGGTTGGAAGAGATTGAAACTAGTGTTAAAAGCTTCATGTCTACTCAGTTTGATCATAACAGATACTTTCGTAGAGAACTAAGGGAGCAAAATTCTTTTATGGCTTATATGAATAAAGAAGTTGATGATATGACCAAAGAATTCCTTGCGTTAAATTCTCAATTTGCTCGTCTTGAGAAATTGGTAGGCCAGATTTCTGATAAACAAGCTACCTTAGTCAATAAAATGGTCGCTAAACCTGAAATATGTGATGAGAATCACGAAGATCTTAAAGTGCTTGGTGTGACACCTATTGAATCATTGTTTTCTAATGTCAATCCTAATGATGATGGGGATGGATATGAATCCACTTTGGTTGAAAAACGCCCCAATGATTCAGAGTCTATCTACCTTGATGCTAAAAGCACTGAAAATGGAGTAGAGGATGTCAAAACTTTGAGTAGTGATGAAATTACTACTTTGGATTTCAAGGAGTTCAATTATGATAGTTGCTCTTTGATTGAATGTATTTCCTTGATGCAATCCATGCTAAACTCTCCACATGCTTATAGCCAAAATAAAGCCTTTACCGATCATATCGTTGGTGCTTTGATGAAATGTCTTGAAGAGAAACTTGTGTTGGAAGTATCTATTCCTAGAAAACTTCATGATGAGTGGGAACCTACTATTAAAATCAAGATTAAAAACTAAGAATGCAATGATTTGTGTGATTTGGGTGCTAGTGTTTCCGTTATTCCAAAGTCTTTATGTGATGTTCTAGGATTCAATGAGATTGATGAGTGCTCTCTTAATTTGCATCTTGCGGATTCTACTATTAAGAAACCTATGGGAAGGATCAATGATGTTCTTATTATTGTAAATAGGAACTATGTGCCCGTAGATTTCATTATGCTTGATATTGATTGCAATCCGACATGTCCCATCATTCTTGGTAGACCTTTCCTTAGGACTATTGGTGCTATCATCGATATGAAGGAAGGGAATATTGGATTTCAATTTCCATTAAAGAAGGGCATGTAACACTTTCCTAGAAAGAAAATAAGATTTCCTTATGAATCCATGATGAGGGCTACTTATGGTTTGAGCACCAAAGATGATGACACTTGATTCTATCGCCTTATGCCTAGCTAAGGGCGTTAAACAATAGCGCTTGTTGGGAGGCAACCCAATGAATTTATCTTTGCTTTTTTTCTTTATTTTTTTCTGTGTCCACACCATCATAATTCTGTTATGATTGTGTTTTTTTGTTTCTTTTTGTGTTTGTGCCAAGTAGAACCTTTATGATCAGTTTTGGGTGATGGTTGTTTGATCGTGCTGAAAAAGACAGAAACTTTGGGCTCACGAAATTATTTTTCATTCCAATCCAGAAAGAGCTTTTGAGTTGATTCTTTTTTATGATGGTCGATATACAAATTTCCCTAATTTTCGTAATGTTTCAGAGTTTTTGGGATACTAGAGGTATACGAAGTATACGGATTGCTACAGACTGGTCTGTTTTTGACAGATTCTGTTTTTGTTGTGTTGATTGCTTATTTTGATGAAACTATGGATAGTATCGGGGGTACTAGCTATGGAAAAGTGAGAATACAGTAATATAACACCAATATAAATATAAATCAAGATTACTACAGTACCTAAAGAGGTGGTGGTTTGTTTTCTTATGCTAATGATATCACTAGTTTCTGTTTAAGTTTTGTGTTGTGAAGTTTTCAAGTTTTGGGTGATGTTCTCATGGACAATGTGATAAAGAGTGGAAAGAGCTCAAGCATGGGGATGTCCAAGGCATCCCAAGCCAAATTCAAGGACACCAAAAAGCCTAAGCTTGGGGATGCCCCGGGAAGGCATCCCATCTTTCGTCTTCAATCCGTCGGTAACTTTACTTGGGGCTATATATTTATTCACCACATGATATGTGTTTTGCTTGGAGCATCGTGTATTATAGGAGTCTTTTATTTTTGTTTTGTCACAATCTTCCTTGCTGCACACCTTTTGAGAGGTACATGCACTCATTGTGAATTTGCTAGAATACTGTAACGGCGACAGAAATCTTCTGTCGTCTCTTGAGCTTGCGTTGGTTTTTCCCTTGAAGAGGAAAGGGCGATGCAGCACAGGAGCAACAAGTATTTCCCTCAGTTTGAGAACCAAGGTATCAATCCAGTAGAAGAATCGCGTCAAGTCCAGAGTACCTGCACAAACACGAAAGAGCTTGCAGCCAACGCTATAAAGGGGTTATCAATCCCTTCAAGATTGATTGCAAAGTGAGAACTGAAGGCAGAAAGTGCAATGAAGTAAAAGTGTAAGGCTGAAAATATGATGTGAAGTAGACCTGGGGGCCATAGTGTTCACTAGAGGCTTCTCTCAAAATAGCAAATATTACGGTGGGTGAACAAATTACTGTCGGGAAATTGATAGAACCGCGCAAAGTCATGAAGATATCTAAGGCAATGATCATACATATAGGCATCACGTCCGAGACAAGTAGACCGATACATTCTGCATCTACTACTATTACTCCACACATCGACCTCTATCCAGCATGCATCTAGTGTATTGAGTTCATGATGAACAGAGTAACTCCTTAAGCAAGATGACATGATGTAGAGGGATAAAATAAAACCAATGATGAAACCCCCATCCTTTTACCCTTGATGGCAACAACATGATGCGTGCCGCACTACCCCTTCTGTCACTGGGTGAGGTCACCGCATGGTATGAACCCAAAACCAAGCACTTCTCCCATTGCAAGAATCATAGATCAAGCTGGCCAAACAAAACCCACAACTCGAAGAGAATTACAAGGATATGAAATCATGCATATAAGAGATTAGAAGAAACTCAAATAAGATTCATAGATAATTTGATCATAAATCCACAATTCATCGGATCTCGACAAACACACCGCAAAAGAAGATTACATCGGATATATCTCCATGAAGATCATGGAGAACTTTGTATTGAAGATCCAAGAGAGAGAAGAAGCCATCTAGCTACTAGCTATGGACCCGAAGGTCAATGGTGAACTACTCACGCATCATCGGAGAGGTCATGGTGTGGATGAAGAAGCCCTCCGTATCCGAATCCCCCCTCCGGCAGGGCACCAGAACGGGCCCCAGATGGGATCTTGCGGAGACAGAAGCTTGCGGCGGCGGAAAAGTATTTTCGTGGATCTCCTGCTTTTTTCTGACATTTTAGGGAATATATAGGCAAAAGACCTAGGGCAGAGGAGGCCCAGGGAGCCCACAAGCTTCGGAGGCGCGCCCCCCCTGGCCGCGGCTAGGGGGCTTGTGGGGTCCGTGGTGGCCCTCTGCCTTGGTTCTCAAGTCTCCCGATCGTCTTCTATTTCGGAAAAAATCTTTTCGGAAGTTTCATTCCGTTTGGACTCCGTTTAAAATCCTACTCTGAAAAGGGTCAAAAACACGGAAAAACAGGAACTGGCACTTGGCACTGAGTTAATAAGTTAGTCGCAAAAAAGATATAAAAGGCATACAAAACATCCAAAGTTTGACAAGATAATAGCATGAAACCATCAAAAATTATAGATACGTTGGAGACGTATCAAATACTTATTGATCTTCACTTATATCTTTTGAGTTAGGCAATTTAGCTCGCATGTGCTCACTTATATCTTTTGAGCTAGATAACTTTGCTCTAGTGCTTCACTTAGATCTTTTTAGAGAACGACGGTGTCATATTTTGGAGAAATAATAACTCTCGATCTTCACTTATATCTTTTTGAGAGTGCTCTCTCTAAGTAATTTGGTAGTTGGCGTGTGCCATGGAAGAGTCCTAAAGATGATAGGCATCCAAAGAGGATATAATAAAAACTTCCATATTCAAGTGTATTGATTATTAAAGAGAAGTTTGATTCCTCTCAATCAGTTTTGAGATATGGATATGGTAATATTAGAGCTATGTTAGTAGGGTGTTGTGAATCTTGAAATACTTGTGTTAAAGTTTGTGATTCCCGTAGCATGCACGTATGGTGAACCGCTATGTTAGGAAGTCGGAGCATAATTGATTTATTGATTGTCATCCCTTGTGTGGCGGTCGGGATCGCGCGATGGTTAAAACCTACCAACCCTTCCCTTAGGATTATGCGTTTAGCACTTTGTTTCGATTACTAATAAAACTTTCACAATAAGTATATGAGTTCTTCATGACTAATATGAGTCCATGGTATAGATGCACTTTCACCTTCCACCATTGCTAGCCTCTCTAGTGCCATGCAACTTTCGCCGGTGCACAAACCCACCATATATCTTCCTCAAAACAGCCACCATACCTACCTATTATGGCATTTTCATAGCCATTCCGAGATATATTGCCATGCAACTCCCACCGCTCTGTCTCATGACATGTGCGTCACTTTCATATTGCCATTGCATGATCGTCAGGTAGCTAGCGAGATGTTTCAATGTCATACGCTAAGCTAGATCGTTGCACATCCCGGTACACTGCCGGAGGCATTTCCTAAAGAGTCATCATTGCTCTAAGTGTTGAGTTGTAAGTAAATAAAAGTGTGATGATCATCATTATTAGAGCATTGTCCCATGTGAGGTAATAAAAAAAAGAGAGGCCAAAGATGCCCACCAAAAAAAATGAAAAAAAGAGGCCGAAGAGCCCAACAACAACAAAAAAAAGAGATAGAAAAAGAGAGAATGGACAATGCTACTATCTTTTTCCACACTTGTGCTTCAAAATAGTACCATGTTCTTCATGATAGAGAGTCTCTCGTTTTGTCACCTCCATATACTAGTGGGAATTTTCATTATATAACTTGGGTTGTATATTCCAATGATGGGCTTCCTCAAAATTGCCCTAGGTCTTCGTGAGCAAGCAAGTTGGGTGCACACCCACTAGTTTTCCTCTTGAGCTTTCACACACTTATATCTCTAGTGCATCCGTTGCACGGTAATCCCTACTAATTCAAATTGATATCTATTGATGGGCATCTCCATAGCCCGTTGATATGCCGAGTCAATGTGACCATCTCCTCCTTTTTCCTCACAACCTCCACCACACTCTATTCCACCTATAGTGCTATATCCATGTCTCACGCTCATGTATTGCGTGAGAGTTGAAAAAGTTTGAGAAAGTAAGAGTGCAAAAACAATTACTTGGCCAATACCGGGGTTGTGCATGATTTAAATTCGTTGTGTGGGGATGATGGAGCATAGCCAGACTATATGATTTTGTAGGCATAGCTTTCTTTGGCATTGTTATTTCAAAAGTTCATGATCACTTTGCTAGTATGCTTGAAGTACTATTGTTTTCATGTCAATAGTAAACATCGTTTTGAATCTTACGGATCTGAACATTCATGCCACAAGAAAGAAGTTATGAAGGACAAATATGTTAGGTAGGATTCCACATCAAAAATTCAGTCTTTATCACTTCCCTACTCGAGGACGAGCAGGAGTTAAGCTTGGGGATGCTTGATACGTCTCCAACGTATCTATAATTTTTGATGATTCCATGCTATTATCTTGTCAACTTTGGATGTTTTGTATGCATGAATATGATATTTTATATATTTTTTGGGACTAACCTATTAACTCAGTGCCAAGTTGTCACGCCCAAGATGCGACCCTATCCTCAATTTGGCACGAGGGCATCGTCAGGGATAGAAGCGCATCTCATCGTGTCGCAAGAATGGATATCATTACAAGTACATGTACTGAAAAGGAGAGATATATAAATAGAGTTGGCTTACACTCGCCACAAGCTACATCAGAGTCACATCAGTACATTACATATTCATCAAGAGTAAGAGCAGGGTCCGACTACGGACGAAAACAAACGAGAAAAAAAATAAGAACAACGTCCATCCTTGCTATCCCAGGCTGCCGGCCTCGAACCCATCCTAGATCGATGAAGAAGAAGAAGAAGCAACTCCAAATGAAAAATCAACGCGCTCGCGTCAAGTAACCTTTACCTGTACCTGCAACTGGTGTTGTAGTAACCTGTGAGCCACAGGGGCCTCAACAATCTCATTTCCAAAGGTATCAAGACTAGCAAAGCTTATTAGGTGAGGTATGGTTAAGTGGTGACGTTGCCTCAGCGGCTAAGCATAAATTTGGTGGCTACACTTACGAGTACAAGAAATAAGAGGGGGAAGATCTACGCATAGCGGACGTGAACTACTGTTGATCAAATAAATGATCCTGAACACCTACCTACGTCAGACATAACCCCACAGTGTCCTCGATCGGAGAAGGAAGTCACGAAAGAGAAAGTCACGGTTACGCACATAGTTGGCAAGTTTTAATTAAGTTAACTTTAAGTTATCTAGAACCACTATTAAACAAAGTTTCCACGTTGCCACATAACCGCGGGGACGGCTTTCCGAAAGATTTAACCCTGCAGGGGTGCTCCAACTAGTCCATCACAAATTACCACAAGCCGCATAGAAATCCTCGATCATGACACTCGCGATCTCGTCGGATTCCTAAGTGGAAAACCTCAACTCTGAGATTACCCAAAGCATCACCGGAATCCCGATGCACAAGATATCTCATCAAAGGTAAAACTAATCCAATAAGGCCGCTCGACGTGTCGACGATCCCGATAGGAGCCGCGTATCTCGTTCTCAGGACACGACGAATAAGCACAGCGTACGGTGGCCTGATAGAAATCTCTCGAGTTGCCCCGGGTTGGCCCCGCAAACGCCTCTAGTTTTGGACCAGTATACAGCACTGGCCTCCCTGTATTATGTAGAATTACTCCTCGGGTAGCGCTAACTCCCTATGCATTTCAGATTAACAGAATTATTATGTTGGGCAAATAGTACCAATGTTGGGCCTTGCCAGACTAGCTTTAGTCTAAAACGAATAATGAAGGGGGTTCCCATGACAACCCCGATCGTGTTAGGAGCGCTCAATTATGGAACATAACATCGGTAGCCGAAACTAAGGGGGCAAAGGTGGAACAAAACACCAGGCTAGAAAGGCCGAGCCTTCCACCTTTTACCAAGTACATAGGTGCATTAAATTAAATAGCATTAGTATGGTGATATGACAAGGAACCCATGTTTTCACATGGAAGCAACTGCACCTACAACTAGCAACTATAACACAGGGTTAAGCAAGCGGTAACATAGCCAATCAGTGGTTTGCTAGGATGAACATGTTGAAGGTTTCATGGCATTGTTGAGAGGCTGATATTTAACATGTGGTAGGCAGCGAGACATAATCGATAGCAGCGATAAAATTAGCATGGAAAAGATAGTAATGGTATCTGGGGAAATGGTCATCTTGCCTGAGATCCCGCTTAGAAGAAGAACACCTCCGTGAAGCAAACGAACCGACGTAGTCGAACGGGTCCTCACAATCCGGCACGATGCGGAACTCTATCGAGACGAAGCGAACCGGAAACACGAACCAACACACGAGATTCACCACACGATTCACAACACATATGATGCATGAGCAACTGAACACATGCAAGTCACGGCATGTCAAACCACACAATCAAACACTACACGGTAAGTGAAGTTCAATATGCAACGAGTTGCGTATTGACGAAACTCCACATACGAGTTATTTAGTTCTATCCTGATTGGGTACTCGACAATATTAAATGTGATTAAACATGGCAACAGGTGAAGCGCAATTAACCTACCTATCTAGGCATTTTAAATGAGGTCGGAAATGACTTATAGCACCTCCGAGACGACCTCATATGTTAATTTACAATTCTGTCCAGATCTGAACTAACACATTTAATTAGTTGTTAAACAGCAAAACAAATAGGTTCACGTGATTCTACGCGTCATATCAAGCAATCTACACATAGAGAACATCTCCAACGGAGCTACGGGTCAAAAGTTACAAGCACCGCAAGATATGATGACATGAATACAATATGTGTGCAACGACGGTCGCGAGCACTTCAAAACATACAACCAGTAAGAGAAAATGAAACTACACAAGATTCTAAGCAAGTTTCATGTAGGACACGATCAAAACGGAGCTACGGTTCAAAAACTACGAGCAAAACAAGAAATGACTACAATCTGCCAAAATCAGCCACATAGCATTTTCTACACCCCACAACTACGACTACACAACTCCGATAAACTCAAGCAAGGCATGGCACGAAAGAGGGCAAGAAGAACTATTACAAAACAACTAACAATAACTAGCATGGCATCAAGGATCACTAGAGAAAGAAGTCACAAAATGGCATCTCACACACTATTTCAGACTTAGTGAAAATTACACCTCATGAAAGTGCAGTTTTCGGTCTGAAGGCATATTGACAGCAGCAAAACCAATAGCTACAGGACTCCAAATGGCATGAAAATTTACAGCATGCTAGAGAAACACAAGGGCTACAACTAACTCCATTGGACCAACCTGAAAAGAGCTACAGATCTAAAGATAGAAGCAAAACAAAACAGCAACAAAATATAACAGATTTCAGACTTAGAAATATTTCAGCTCCTCAAAATCAGCACTATTTCTAGCAACTTGAGAGCAAGCAAACCACACCTAAACATGCATTTTTATTGCAAATAAAAATACCAGGGGCTAGACTAAACATGAAAGATCAACTCCCTAGTTGACAACTTAATCAAAGGAAGCACAGAATAAATCCTACCAAATAGACAAGAGGGCAACATAGCAAAATATCGCGCGAACTAATTTACTCAAAAGCTAAAACCAATTGCACAGAAAAATCCCATGGATTTTTCTACCCCGAAAACATATAAAATATGTGGGGTTGCACAACAAAAATAATACCACACATAAATGCGAGAAAATAACCTATACACGGGAAAATCAACTAGCGGCAATCCATACATGCAAAAATACCAATGACCGCTCTAAAATACATGGAAAAATGGTTCCTAAAACAAGGTTATTTTATCTACGGCATACGATCAATCTGGACTTGCGCGAAAATTAAATACGGGACGAAACCTATTAGGACAACACGCATTTCTATGCAAAATGTGGGTCAAACCACATCAAACATTTATGCAAGTTGCAAAAACGGATACTACGCGAAAAACTACAAGAAAACATATCTAATACGCTCCGATCCGACTAACGGATTAAAAGATAGGCGCGTTTAAATATACGGTTATTTACTGGAATTTATTAATTCCTAAAACCATCTATATTATCTACGGGCCGAATCTACCTAATTGGGCCTACACTGCCATGGGCGCCACTTAAATAAAATTGAACGCGGGCGAGAAATAGTGATAGGGGCGTGGCTTACCACCTTGGGCCGGCCTGGAGGTGCTGTGGAGATGGGCCGACGGGGGCGCCCAGTTGGAGGGTGCTGGTGGAGGAGCCGACCTGGGCTGGGAGGAGCTAGGACGAGGCCGGCCTGGAGGAGGGTCCGCGGGAGCCGGGGCCTGCTCGGGGCCGAGCCGAGCGGGGCTGGCTCGGTCGAGGCAGGCGAGCTCTCCCGTGCTCCTCACGCAGCCATGGCGGCGCAGCCAGGACATGACGGTGGCTCCGGATTCTGGCGAGGGACCTGCTGGGCCAAGGCCGCCGACGACGGATCCGGCCTCGAGGCCGCCGGATCTGGCCGTGGGGCTGGCGCAGCGACGGGCTACGCGACTGGAACGGCACGACGGCGCTGGGGCAGGGAATATCACGGGGTGGACGGAGTTGGCGAGCACTACAGGCAGGGAGAGGTGGCGGCGAGGTGCAAGGCGGCAGCGGCGGGGGCGCACCGGCCGGCGACGTGCTGGGGCGCGGCGCTAGGGGCGCGGGAGGCGCGCGCGGTGGAGCTCGGCGACGGGAGCAGGGAGCTCGAGGCGGCGACGGCTGAGGTTCGGGCCCAGATGGGTTTCAGGCGGGCCTGACCCGGGCTCGGGCGGGCCCGGCGGCCGGTGGGAGAGAGAGAGAGCGTTGGGGTGGCGGCTAGGGTTAGGTGGCGGTGCGGAAATCAAGGTGGAGGGGGGTTTGTGTGGAAATAAGCACGGGGGTCTATATATAGGCAAGGGGGGGGGGGCTAGGTTAACCGGAATTCCGTTCCGGATCCAACTGTGCGGTCGGATTTGGACGATTCCGCACGCGGGAATGGGTACGTGGCCGTGTAGAGTGGATATTCGGAGACGAGAGGGAAAACGGGCAGCGCGGCAACGGGTTTTAAAACACCGACACACGTCCGGCGGTAGTCCGAATACGGTGCCGCTACGGTCGACCGTTCGGGTACGCGACGGTTTCCGATCGCGATGAAATTCGACAGGCGGCCTAGCTATAACTAATATCGACCACATGCCAAGTTTCACGTCGATCAAAGAAAGTTTTAAACGCACTTTTAAAACAGGGTTTGACGGTGCCGCGGGCGCGTGTGAGTGCGGTCGGACTAGGAACGAACAACGACGAGAACCGGCAACTAACAACGGATGCAAGTTTTGAAAACTGGCGGCAACGGAGATGCCGATGCAATGCAGATGATGCGCATGATGGGATGATGATGCGACAAAATAAAAATAGACACACGACGAAAACGGAATAGAAGGGGAATCTTCTGGAACGTCGGCATCGAGCTGTCACAACTCTCCTACACTACAAGAGGATCTCGCCCCGAGATCGAAGAATGAAAGGGGGAGAGGATGAGAAAGCAAGAGGTAAAGACTTAGTCGCTTCTTTGACAAACGAGTGAAACCAACGACCCTTGAAGGTTGCAAAGAGATGAGGAATGATATGAGAAAGAAGCAAGAATTCACGGAAAATTTCGGCAGCACTTCGGTAGGAAAATGGGACAAAAAATTCCAAAAGGTGGAAGAAATAGACAATATTCACAACAAACAAGTAAATAGAGCAAGGGAACACCATGATCTTGATAGAACAACAAGACGGACCCAAAAGAGCAACATCACAATGCCTCCGGAACAATAGAATAGGAACTAACTCATACGGAAGAAGAGAATGACAACTACTACTCCAATGAACTTGGCAAGCATGCTTGCAAGAAAAATTGGACGGAGTTGTTGGAAAAACAACAACGAAAAGAACAAGATAGTAGTGGGCTTATGAAAACCATCTCACATTTATGAGATGGCAACCACCCACTAAAAGAAACAAGGATAGCTGCAAGCAAAGATATCAAAACTTCTTACACCAAGAGGGTGCATTGAGAACTTGGATTAATGACAAGCACCATGATAGCAACAATCCATACGAAAAGCTTTAGGTGAAATCCAAACCAAGATAGCTCAATGAAGAAATCATGGGTTGAAAATATCTCATGATCATAGAATTGGTGGATTTAATTATCTCATTCTTGAAAGGAAATCTCTTCGAGGCTCGTACACTAACAAGAAGGCTATAATACCACCTCAAAGGATAAAGGAAGAACAAATGCACTTGGGAATGCAAGAGAACGGATACTGGAGAAAAGAATTGATATCATGAGTCCTCTGGAAGAAGAATTGAAATCTCTTGGAAGAAGGAAGGAGAATAATAAGAATTATGTTATGGTCATCCTTCATCAAGTTTAATTGATGACAATCAACGGATTTAGCATACCACTTATTCTTATAGAAATGAATCTTGAAGAGGCAGAGAGATAAGCATCACTTGAAGCATAATTGAAGGAAGCACCGGTAAGAATTCACAACTGAATGGAAATTCCAATAATGCATGGAAACACATGAGAATGAAGAGATCATGATCCACCTGAAAGAAAACTTGAACAACGCACCGGATAAACGAGAGACGATGAAGAGACAACAGTGGAGAAGAATTGAGGATGAAAGCTGAAAGCTGAGAACGAAGAATCTTCTGAAATGATGGCCTTCGGAGGATCGAGAATAAAAACAACCTAGAAAAGCACCGGATAGCAAGAAAGGGATTACTCATGATTGGAACAATTAAGATGATGGTACCAAGCTGAAATGATTAATCTCCAAGAGAATGAACCTAGATTGAGAGAAATACTCCTTCGAATTGCAAGCTGAGAATGAAGACGAGAACAACACCAGGAATAACGGAGACACTCCGGAATAAAGAAGAATGCAAGGTTGAGCCAAATATGAGAATTAATTCGAATAGGTCTTGGAGAAGGGATATAACTGATGAAATTCATACTTACGTCATAGTTGAAAAGATATAGAGATCTCCGGAAAAATAGAATAGACATATAAGATCCTGGGAAAAACCTGTGGGTTATGGGCCCACTCAAAGAAACCATCGTTGAAAAGATTGCTAGAAAGAGAGATATTGCACTGGTATAAATGAAAACTAGATGAGGTTGAGCACCTCGAAATAATTACAGAATTGAAAACGAGAAACTACTGAAATATCTTTAACACTCCGGATAGAAAGAGAGAGGAATGAATAACAAGATAGGCTCATAAGAATTCCCAACATAGGAAAGAATTTAATGTTTGAAAAGGATATGATGACCCTGGATAACTGAATTAAATTCACCGGTAAGGATGACAAGAATGAACAAATATGACACGAAGCTCCTGAGAATCTTCACGATGAATCACCGGTTACGAAAGAAAGAAGAGATAGCGGAAGCATCAAGGAAATGAAATGCAGTTGGATGAAATCCAATCACTGAAGAAAAAGGGCGGGAGGGCGGGGAAAAACAAAGACAACTTGGGACGGATGAGATGAACTCTGGAATAAAATGAGAGAATGATCTTGCAAAATTGGAGAGGATAGGATTACTTGAAGAGAAACACACCGGTTGAAAAAGAATTAGCACGACGACTCCGGTTGACAAGAAATGATAAGACAATCTGATTGAGCAAAGAATTGCATTCACATAAAAATATGAGAACACATATTAGGAAAAATCTGAAATCACCATTGACATCGAAGCAACTCGCATTACCATATTCAATAAGACAAAGGGAAAGGCTTATGAATCAAACGAGAACAAACTCATGAGAAAGATTTCGTCCGATATTTTCGTGGACAGGAATCCACTAGATGTCGAACCCCAACCAAACATCATGCGTTTGTTGGAAGATTGTCCTATAAGCAATTACTTGAATTCCCACCTATGAATTCCCGAAATATCTGGTCATGCAATCTGGTACACGGATACAAGGAGTAATATCACACAACTCCTATACTAACCCGCCACCTGTATCACATCCGTCAACACACAACCAGAATCTCGGACCTTCATCTACAACAGACCCTCGTGATCACAACGATACAAAGTATGGCAGTACTCCCGAACAATCTGCACCAGTACTGGGGACATCGGGGTTATCTCGCCACTACTAGTATTGAAGCAATTACGAACATCCTTCGTTCTGAGATACTAAGGAATCTAAATGATAACGATGTGCTCAAGAATCCCCTAGAGCTCAACTCCCCTGAAACTTAAAGCAGATAGGAGGCACCAAGACAGAACTCCGTCACATCGGCATCATATAGATCTCAAAAATATCCGTGTGATCCTAATTTTTTTTGAGTGGGGAGAGGAGTAGAATAAATTATTACGTCAAGATTCCTCACCACAGCATAGAAGAGGAGAAAAAAGAATCCTACTCTCCGATATATAACTAGACTCAAAACAGTTTTTCACTAGACTCGACTCGGCCAAGTTCGATCAATCAAGGGGGCTCCTAGGTCGGTACTGCTCTGATACCAACTTGTGATGCCCAAGATGCGATCCTATCCTCAATTTGGCAAGAGGGCCTCATCAGGGATAGAAGCGCATCTCGTCGTGCCGCAAGAATGGATATCGTTACAAGTACATGTACTGAAAAGGAGAGATATATAAATAGAGTTGGCTTACACTCGCCACAAGCTACATCAGAGTCACATCAGTACATTACATATTCATCAAGAGTAAGAGCAGGGTCCGACTATGGACGAAAACAAACGAGAAAAAAATAAGAACAACGTCCATCCTTGCTATCCCAGGCTGCCGGCCTCGAACCCATCCTAGATCGATGATGATGAAGAAGAAGAAGCAACTCCAAATGAACAATCAACGAGCTCGCGTGAAGTAACCTTTACATGTACCTGCAACTGGTGTTGTAGTAATCTGTGAGCCACAGGGGACTCAGCAATCTCATTTCCAAAGGTATCAAGACTAGCAAAGCTTATTAGGTGAGGTATGTTTAAGTGGTGAGGTTGCCGCAGCGGCTAAGCATAAATTTGGTGGCTACACTTACGATTACAAGAAATAAGAGGGGGAAGATCTATGCATGCGGACGTGAACTACTGTTGATGAAATAAATGATCCTGAACACCTACCTATGTCAGACATAACCCACCGTGTCCTCGATCGGAGAAGGAACTCCTGAAAGAGACAGTCACGGTTACGCACACAGTTGGCAAGTTTTAATTAAGTTAACTTCAAGTTATCTAGAACCAGTGTTAAACAAAGTTTCCACGTTGCCACATAACCGCGGGCACGGCTTTCTGAAAGATTTAACCCTGCAGGGGTGCTCCAACTAGTCCATCACAAATTACCACAAGCCGCATAGAAATCCTCGATCACGACACTCGCGATCTCGTCGGATTCATAAGTGGAAAACCTCAACTCTGAGATCACCCAAAGCATCACCGGAATCCCGATGCACAAGATATCTCGTCAAAGGTAAAACTAATCCAGCAAGGCCGCCCGGCGTGTCGACGATCCCGATAGGAGCCGCGTATCTCGTTCTCAGGACACGACGGATAAGCACAGCGTACGGTGGCCTGATAGAAATCTCCCGAGTTGCCCCGGTTTGGCCTCGCAAACGGCTCTAGTTTTGGACCAGCACCAACAGCACTGCCCCCCTGTATTATGTAGAATTACTCCTCGGGTAGCGCTAACTCCCTATGCATTTCAGATTAACAGAATTATTATGTTGGGCAAATAGTACCAATGTTGGGCCTTGCCAGACCAGCTTTAATCTAAAACGAATTATCAAGGGGGTCCCCATAACAACCCCGTTCGTGTTAGGAGCGCTCAATTATGGAACATAACACCGGTAGCCGAAACTAAGGGGAAAAGGTGGAACAAAACACCAGGCTAGAAAGGCTGAGCCTTCCACCTTTTACCAAGTATATAGGTGCATTAAATTAAATAGCATTAATATGGTGATATGACAAGGAATCCATGTTTTCACATGGAAGCAACTACACGTGCAACTAGCAACGCTAACACAGCGTTAAGCAAGCGGTAACATAGCCAATCAGTGGTTTGCTAGAATGAACATGTTGAAGGTTTCATGGCATTGTTGAGAGGCTGATATTTAACATGTGGTAGGCAGCGAGACATAATCGATAGCAGCGATAAAACTAGCATGGCAAAGATAGTAATGGCATAGCGAGACATAATCAAATGAAGCACTGAATAAATCCTATGAAATAGACAAGAGGGCAACATAGCAAAATATCGGACGAACTAATTTACTCAAAAGCTAAAACCAATTGCACAGAAAAATCCCCGAAAACATATAAAATATGTGGGGTTGCACAACAAAAATAATACCACACATAAATGCGAGAAAATAACCTATACACGGGAAAACAAACTAGCGGCAATCCCTACATGCAAAAATACCAATGACCGCTCTAAAATACATGAAAAAATGGTTCCTAAAACAAGGGCATTTTATCTACATCGTACGATCAATCCGGACTTGCGCGAAAATTAAATACGGGATGAAACCTATTAGGACAGCACACATTTCTAGGCAAACTGTGGGTCAAACCACATCAGACATTTATGCAAGTTGCAAAAACGGATACTACGCGAAAAACTACAAATACTTTCCGATCCGACTAACGAATTAAAGATACGCGCGTTTAAATATAAGGTTATTTACTGGAATTTATTAATTCCTAGAACCATCTATATTATCTACGGGCCGAATCTACCTAATTGGGCCTAGAGTGCCATGGGCGCCACTTAAATAAAACTGCACGCGAGCGAGAAATAGTGATAGGGGTGTGGCTTACCACCTTGGGCCGGCCTGGAGGTGCTGTGGAGATGGGCCGACGGGGAAGCCCAGTTGGAGGGTGCTGGTGGAGGAGCCGACCTGGGCTGGGAGGAGCTGGGCCGAGACTGGCCTGGAGGAGGGGTCGCGAGAGCCTGGGCCTGCTCGGGGCCCAGCCGAGCGGGGCTGGCTCGGTTGAGGCAGGCGAGCTCTCCCGTGCTCCTCACGCAGCCATGGAGGCGCAGCCAGGACACGACGGTGGCTCCGGATTCCGGCGAGGGACCTGCCGGGCCAAGGCCGCCGGCGGCGGATCTGGCCTCGAGGCCGCCGGATCTGGCCGTGGGGCTGGCGCAGCGACGGGCTACGCGACGGGAACGACACGGCGGCGCTGGCGCAGGGAATAGCACGGGGTGGCCAGAGATGGCGAGCACTGCGGGCAGGGAGAGGCGGCAGCGAGGTGCAAGGCGGCGGCGGCGGGGGCGCACCGGCCGGCGACGTGCTGGGGCGCGGCGCTAGGGGCGCGGGAGGCGCGCGCGGTGGAGCTCGGCGACGGGAGCAGGGAGCTCGGGGCGGCGGCGGCTGAGGTTCGGGCCCAGATGGGTTTCGGGCGGGCCTGACCCGGGCTCGGGCGGGCCCGGCGGCCGGTGGGAGAGAGAGAGCGCTGGGGTGGCGGCTAGGGTTAGGTGGGCGGCGTGGAAATCGAGGTGGAGGGGGGGGGGGGTTTGTACGGAAATAAGCACGGGGGTCTAATATAGGCAAGGGGGGGGGGTAGGTTAACCGGAATTCTGTTCCGGATCCAACCGTGCGGTCGGATTCGGACGATTCCGCACGCGGGAATGGGTACATGGCCGTGTAGAGTGGATATCAGAGATGAGAGGGAAAATGGGCGGCGCGGCAACGAGTTTTAATACACCGACACACGTCCGACGATAGTCCGAATACGGTGCAGCTACGGTCGACCGTTCGGGTACCAGACGGTCTCCGATCGCGACGAAATTTGACAGGCGGCCTAGCTATAACCAATCTCGACCGCATGCCAAGTTTCACCTCGATCAGAGAAAGTTTTAAACGCACTTTTAAAACAGGGTTTGACGATGCCGCGGGCGCGTGTGAGTGCGGTCGGACTAGGAACGAACAACGACGAGAACCGACAACAAACAACGGATGCAAGTTTTGAAAACTGGCGGCAACGGAGGTGCCGATGCAATGCAGATGATGCGCATGATGTGATGATGATGCGACAAAATAAAAATAGACACACGACGAAAACGGAATAGAAGGGGAATCTTCTGGAACGTCGACATCGGGCTGTCACACAAGTGCCAGTTCTTGTTTTTTCCATGTTTTTGACCCTTTTCAGAGAAGAATATTAAACGGAGTCCAAACGGAATAAAACCTTCGGAATGATTTTTTTCGTAACAGAAGATATGCACGGAACTTGAGAACCAAGGCAAAGGACCACGAGGGAGGTCACAAGCCCCCTAGTCGCGGCCTGGGGGGCACCTACTATGCTTGTGGGCCCCACGTGGCTCCTTTTCCCTACCTCTTCCGCCTATAAATTCCCTAAAAATGCAGAACCACCAGAGGGAGCCACGAAAATACTTTTCCGCCGCCGCAAGCTTCTGTCTCCGCAAGATCCCATCTGGGGCACGTTCTAGTGCCCTGCCGGAGGGGGATTCGGACACGGAGGGCTTCTTCATCAACACCATTGCCTCTCCGATGATGCGTGAGTAGTTCGCCACAGACCTTCGGGTCCATAGCTAGTAGCTAGATGGCTTCTTCTCTCTCTTGGATCTTCAGTACAAAGTTCTCCATGATCTTCATGGAGATCTATCCGATGTAACCTTCTTTTGCGGTGTGTTTGTCGAGATCCGATGAATTGTGGATTTATGATCAGATTATCTATGAATATTATTTGAGTCTCCTCTGATCTCTTATATGCATGATTTCGTATCCTTGTAATTCCGTTCGAGTTGTGGGTTTCGTTTGGCCAACTTGATCTATAATTCTTGCAATGGGAGAAGTGCTTGGTTTTGGGTTCATACCGTGCGGTGTCCTCACCCAGTGTCGGGACCCCGATCCTGAGTTATAAGAACCCAGCCTGTAACACATCACATCATTTTGCGGCCTCACGCACGGTAAACTCCACGGCTGCTACCTTATCTTGGCCGGGACCGTTTGCGTATTTTGGCTCACGTATATGAATATGTTGCTAGCGTTCAAACGACAAAGAACCCGGGTCGACATGACTAGTTATAAACCCAAGCGGTACATCCGTACAAGGACATGAATACATAACCCAACAAAGCAGGTGTTGATCAACATCATGTGTAGACGAGTCGTAGCAAGCTACAAGGACTCCATTACACCACGTGACATTTCCCCGAGGGGACACACACAACAACAAACAAGGATACATGCCGGTCAATCAATCTGTCTAGAGCAGTAGCAAGCTACCAAGGCTCCATAGAAGCACAAAGAGGTATTTCCTTGTAAAGAGTACTACTAAAGGCACACAACTAGGTGTCGAATCCCACACATATAATGCATCTCATAACATACACACAATATGCACGATATGTGTAGATACAACATGGCATCACAACATAACTCTACGACTCAAGCTTTTATTAAGGACTCATAAGAATCAACAGAGTGTGTTATTACAAACAGGGGTCTCGTGACCCGACACTCAAGTCATACAAACAACAAGCGGAAGCAAAACATGTCTGGGTACAGACATCTACTAAAAGTGGCTGGAACAGCCTGAAAAGCTACTACGACCCTACCAAAGGAGCCAGACGTCTGTTTGGGATTCCCAAGCTATTCCGGTCAACATCGAACACATTGCGTAGAACCTTTTAATGAGTCTAAGTCTTCTCTGCAAAAACATAAATAAAGCAACCGTGAGTACAAAGGTACTCAGCAAGTCTTACATCAGAACTATCTACATATGCATCATGTTTCAATGAAAGGATTGTGGGGTTCGATTGCAGCAAGCCAGCTTTGACTCTTGGCTAACCTGTACTACCACTACAAGTTCTTTCTTTGAGGTGGGATAGCGCACACGAGTCCACATATTCACCAATTTAATACAACACTATGGATCCACTCTCGTCTCCCTACGAGAAAGCCTTCCATAGCACTCACACTTATCTTGCATGTTTTAGAGTATCCATTTAAATTGTCTATGTACCACGTAATGTTTCCAAGTAGTCATATCCAAGGACGCGGCTATTCGAACAGATTGAATCACCCTACAGGGGTATACTTCTTCACACACGCTCCCACCAATTATCACCATTAGCACGTCATGCATCTCGGCAACCTTCAAGCGGAAGCACTGGCGTGGGTGTCGGCCACGACCGTTAACCACACAAGACCCTAGTCCAGGTTTATCGCCTATTTGAGACTTAACCCGCAAGGAAGTCCGGCCAAGGTTTCCTATACGGCCCCAAAGGATGTGCGCAGGGTTCCCAAGCCCACCATCCGGGTGCCACTTGGTACACCGTGCCACTGTGTATCTACCATAGAGAAGCCTACCCCGTCGGGCAGAGCTAAACACGGCCGCCAACACTTTTCGTACAAACACCAGAAACTAGTTTGTCACGCCCAAGATGCGACCCAATCCTCAATTTGGCACGAGGGCCTCGTCAGGTATAGAAGCGCATCTCATCGTGTCGCAAGAATGGATATCGTCACAAGTACATGTACTGAATAGAAGAGATATATATAGAGCTGGCTTACACTCGCCACAAGCTACATCAGAGTCACATCAGTACATTACATAATCATCAAGAATATGTCACATCCCTAACCCTTAAGCAAGTTAGTCTTGTGCTCATGTCTTCTTTGCATTTGCATCTAAGAAGTTTCAACAAAAACAACAAAGTGGCAAAGGAAAAACTCAAAACCCTAGCCACTATTTCAATTAAAGGAAACCTCAAACTAGTTCAAATCAATGAACCCAAAATGGCCTCAAGAAATGTTCAAACTTTCTGATAAATCATGAAAGTAAATGAACATTGGAGAAAACTATTTTCTTGACACCTTAAGCATTTTTAAATTAATACAAAAGCCACTGGTTTCAAACTTTAAATTTGAAATCAGAATCTATAAATTTCCAAAAATGTTGAAAACTTTGGAAATGGTTGGGAATGTTATAACAATTTTTCAGGAGGTCTAAAATAGTTTTTACTTTTTGTTTTGGAGCTGAAATAATTAGCAAAACAATAACTAGTAAAACAGAAAAACAAAAACAGAAAAAAATGGGAAACCTTTACCTGTCGCCTAGCCTGGCCCGGCCCATCTCCCTCGCTCGTCCCCTCCCTCGCGCGAGTAGGCAGCACGAGGTGGCCGCCGCCTCCTCCGGCGCGGCCACGCACCTGTGCGCCTGCCTGGCCGCCGCCTCGCGCTGGCAAGGCTGGGGATAAGCCCCCTGAGGCCTCCCCTATCCATTCCCCAGCACCGTTCTCCCTCACCTCTCGGATCTTGCCTCCCTCCTGCTGCCGCCATTGGAGCCGAGCTCGAGCTCGAGCCGCAGCACCTCTAGCCATGGGATCCCGCCTCCGAGTAGTCTGTTAGCTCCGCCTCGTCGCCCTGGTCATCTCTGCAGAAGCCGAAGCCACCCCAAGCTCTGCATCGCTCCCAACACCGTCGTCTTCCACCTCCGGCCGCCGGACCTCTACCGTCGATTCGCTCCCTCCGGCACATCCCCGAGCCCCTCTTCAGCACCATCGGAACCGCCGTGAGCTCGTCGTCGTTTCCCCTCTCGCCCCACGCTCTCCCGTGCATCGTAGCCTAGTTCCCCACCAAGGCCGAGAGCTCCTCGCCACCGGCCATGTCGTCGCCGTCGCTGTGGTGTCCGATCCACACGCTCGAGCTAGGATTCGAGCTCCTGGAGCCTCCAGGGAGCGTGTCGAGCCCTCCAGCTGCCCTCCCCGTGCCCTAGAGCCGTCTCTCGTAGAAGGCAGAGCTTCGGCCGCCGCCCCGGCTCGTCGCCGGCGCCTTTTCCGGCGACCCTAGCCTCCCCTGATGCTCCTGCCAGATCGGCCACTTCGCCAGCGTGCCGTAGCTGCAAACCGCGTGCGTTTTGGTGCTGTGCAGCGCCGTTTAGGTCGCCTCTGGCGAGCCCTCCGCCGCGGGCCTGGTCGCCGGCGACCACCCTCCGATGGGGGTCGACGTGGCAAAGCTAACCCAGCAGCTCAGGGCTTAATCACTCGCTGACAAGTGGGCCCAAGGCCAAGTCAAACCTCAGTTAGGACTGGTCAGCGCGGGATTAGTCCCAGAGAGGCTGACCAGTGGGGCCCCCCCTGTCAGGTTTGACCTGAACAGGTCGGCTGACCTGCTGACGTCAGTCTGATGCAATAAATAGAATTTCCAGTATAAAACTAATTCAGGAAATTCTTAAACTTGTAAAAATCATAGAAATTAATCTGTAACTCCAGTTAAAATAATTTATATATGAAAAAGTATCAGAAAAATTCAAGGATTGTGATTATGCTATTTTCAACTATGTTTGAAAAAGTTACAGAACCCTAAATTGTGGAATAAGGAATAATTCAATTCTTATAATTACTTTTTAAATGGAATTTGGAAAATTATTCAAATTTCATCATGAATACAATGATCACCACTGTCCCAATTACAAATCAGTACCATAACATGACATTTCATGCATGTTAACATCAAGTTGATCTGAGCATCAGGTCGAATCAATTAAAACGGTATCCGAATACCCCGTTTGGAATTGATATTCGAATGCGATTCAAATCAACTCTAAATCTAATACATGTTGAAAATAATAACTTATCACCTTGCATTCTCATGCCATGCTCATGCATCATTTTGAGTGCATATGACTGTTATTGAATGTTGCCATTCATTTCGGTAGGCTCTGCACCCCCGGATTCCACCGAATATCCGTCTGACGGATATCGTTCCTCCTCTGAGCAACAAGGCAAGCAACCCCTTTGATCATCCCGATAACTCCCATGTTCTTGCTCCTGCACCTAATTATTGCATTTAAGATCAAATGCTTCAACTGCTTTTGCCATGATAGTTGAACCCAGTTCCTTTGCATGACTTAACCTTGTCACAGTAAATAGCCGAACCTTGCAACCTAGCATACCTGGTAGTTGCTTGAGCTATGATGTGCCTTATCCTGCTATGCATGCTATGCTTAGAGTTGTGTATGGTCTGTCATCTGGGAGATGAACAGAATTGTGGAATGTGTTTGGTGAGCAAAGGTTGTGTGTTGAACTTGTTTTGGTAAAGGTACCGGTGAAAGGCTGTGTAGGAGTACATGGCGGGTTGTTTCATTGGAACCGTCCATAGGAACTGAGTTCCGTGTATGTAATCCAAGACTAGATACTACCACATGCTGGGCCCTGAAATATGACCCCGCTCGGCCTATTAATCGCATAGTACTCGGTCCAGGAGTTGCAAGTAGTTTCTGGTGTTTATAGTAATGCTGGAGGCCGTGCATGGTGCTGACCTGAGAGGTGGGCCGTGATGCGGTAGGCAGTGGCACGGTGTACCAAGTGGCACCCGGATGGTGGGCTTGGGAACCCTGCGCACATCGTTTGAGGCCGTGGCGGAAACCTCGGCCGGACTTTCGTACGGGTTACTCTCTGATAGGCGATAAACCTGGACTAGGTACTAGTGTGGTTAACGGTCGTGGCCGACTCCCTCGCTGGGCTTCCGCTTGAAGGTTGCCGAGGTGCATGACGTGCACATGGCGATAAGTGGCGAGAGCGTGTGTGACGAAGTACACCCCTGCAGGGTTATGATCTATTCGAATAGCCGCGTCCGCGGATATGGACTACTTGGAGACATATGTTGTTCATAGATAACTTCAATGACTACTCATAAAATTGCCAAGATCAACGTGAGTGTCGTGGACGGCATTTCCGTACGGCGACGGAATGATTCCACGATAGTGTATTGTTGTGGTGTTAGTGGACTCGTGTGCGAGAAATCAAGTTGTCAAAATTATTTAAAAATGTAAGTGTCTAGCCACGAGTCATATGCTGGCTTCCTGCATGAAACCCCACAATACCTTTTGATACCTTGCATGAGTAGTTAGTCATCCTAAAGTCTTGCTGAGTACCTTCGTACTCATGTTTGCTTAATAAATGTTGCAGAGGTTGCTAATGACCCTAATGGAGGGTTCTTCGTAGACATCAACGACGACGAGTAGCTGGTGTCCCAGCTACGATCTGGCCCTACGTCGGCTCTGTAGTATAGTTAGGCCATGTGCCTTCTAGTTGCCCTGTCTGTACCCAGACAGTTTATAACTCTTCCGCTGGCTTGTATTTGTATGACTGCTATTATGGGTCGTGATACCCTTAATGTGTAATATTATGTGTGTGGCTCTTCCGAGCCTCTTAAATAAAGGTTGTATGTTTATGGTTATGTTGTGATGCCATCGATGTATCTATACATATCGGTATGCCATGCGTACGTGTGTCGTACTTGATATGTATGGGGTTCGATTACCTAGTCGTGAACTTTAGTAGCACTCCTTACAAGGAAATGCCCCTTTGTCATCCAACGAGCCTTGGTAGTTCGCTACTGCTCCGGACACATTGGTTGACCGGCATGTGTCCTTCTTAGCTGCTGCGTCTGTCCCCTTTGGGGAAATGTCACGCGATGTAATGGAGTCCTTGGAGCTTGCTACGACTCGTCTACATTCGCCGATGACCGACACCTGCTTTGTTGGGTCATGTATGTCTGTCCTTGTGCGGTACTGCCACTTTGGTTTATGACTAGACATGTCGATCCGGGTTCTTTGACATTGGATTGCTAGCGACACTATGGCATACGTGAGTCAAAAGACGCAAACGGTCCCGGCTAAGGTAAGGCTGCAGCCATGGAGTTAACCGTGCGTGAGACCACAAAGGGATGCGATGTGTTACAGACTGGATTCCTATGGCTTAGGATCGGGGTCCCGACAGCGTTGGTATCAGAGCCTGACTGACTGTAGGATTACTAAGCCAAACTGGTCGAAGTTGAGTCTAGAATTGCTTTAGTTATATATAAGGGAATTGTTTGTGGAAGGGAACGTAAGACTCTTGTTCTCTTCTCAAGTCATTCTATTCTGGTCATCCTCGTCTTTTCTGCGGGAATTAAGGACTAGGTTACTCATCTTCTCCTAGGCTCGTGTTTCTGATCGGTAGATTATAGGACTACGGGTCGAGAGATATTGGGTTTCTTTTATTCCTAGGAAGCAGGAAGTAAGTTTGATGATCAAAGAGTTGAACTTGATAGTTGAGTGGTTACGCTATTCCATTTTTGGGTTGTCTCAAAATTTGTTTTTAAGCATTTACAGCCGTTATGCTGCCCAATTTTGCATTCGGAGCTCTAATGCTTTTGCATTACTCTCTATTTACAGATGCCTGGCCGTCCTTCTCGTCAGGTGGTACGTCTGACCAGGTGCATTGATGTACCGGGTCATACGGCCATGCTGGTCAGGGTGATGTCGGTGTGCGGTTACCGCTGGTACCTCGAGTACACAGTGGAGGAACAGTACCGCGACTTCAACCAGAGCCAGTACATCTGCACTGTTAGGGTATTTCAAGACTACCCTGGAGCTGAGAAGCCAATCCATTGGTCCTATGGGTTGGGGGTCACCGTTGACATGGCAGTACAGGATGCTGCCTATTCAATGCTGACCATTATGAGAGCGAGACATGCACTGCTGCAGAATTCAGAGTTCTGCTATGTTCCGGCCTCTCAGCCTGGTGAAGAGGGATACCTTAGCGGAGTCTATTTTGATTTTTCTATGGAGGATCCACTTCTGCAGTCCACTGTTGAGATGCTAGAGAACAGAGACAGGGATGCTCGTGCTCTCCACATGGAGCTTTATGCTACCCGTGCTCGTCTGTGGACAGCTTTGACGCAGCTAGCACCGGTAGTCCAGACAGGGTATGGAGAGATGGAGATGCTGAACCTATTAGGAACCATCTTCCGGCCCACATCGACTGGCCAGCCATAGGAGGAGTCACACCTCTTCGGGGACCCCTCTTACCACGAGTTAGGGGACCAAGGCCACATCCGTGTCCTTATGGATCCCAGGGATCTCAGGCTAGAGTGTTTCCTGATCCGCAGGTTGAGCTTCCAGGCCATGGAGGTAATCTCTATGAGATGTTCTATGCGGATGCCTGAGCTGTGAGCGGAAGGATAGTATGGTAGTAGCCGTACTTTCACAGTCCTGCGTGACTTGTGAAGTATGGTTGTAATGTGAAATGAATTCCGAAGGCCTAGATAAATAATGTATAGGAAGCTTGTAAGCCTCTGATGAGTAGTTTCACAATTTCAGTAGTTTGCTCTTCGGTTAAGGGTGTACTGAACTATGTAAGGGTGTGTATGAACCATGGTGTATATATAGCAGTTGCTTGTTACCATGCTGTTCGGATATTCATTTCCGCATTCCGTGTGTTCAGTACATTCTTAATCCATAGTTAGTATTGATATGATATTGGTCTAAGCTATGAGTTTGTTTGTCAGGATGGTGTTCACCAGGTTGAACCGTGCCCCTGCTCATGAGCAAGGTGAGGGTAGTCAAGCGTCGTAGGAAGACCTGCCTCACCCACCTTCTCTGGTAGAAGTGATGCTTGAGGCAGAAAGAAATAAAAGGGAGACCAACCGACTGCTAGAGCGTATTGAGCAGAATACGGCTCGACAGCCTAGGAATGCTGCAGTGTCCCTCAATGACTTTGTGAAGCTGAATCCTCCAAAGTTTCATCATTCCGTCGATCCCCTCGACGCTGATGACTGGCTGTGCAGTATCTCACGCAAGATTCTCTCTGCGAATGTGTCTGAGGCCGACAAGGTGACCTTGGCGGCGTATTTCCCGGAAGGACCCGCCAATCTGTGGTGGGAGAATTTTGAAGCTATGCGTCCCGCTGAACCAGTGGCCACATGGGCAGACTTCAGTGCAGCTTTTCGTCTGCACCATATTCCAGAGGGCCTGATGGATAGAAAGAGAGAGGAGTTCTGTGCCTTCGCTCAGGGCAAGTTGTCTGTGGATGCCTATAGCCGCGAGTTCGGTAACCTCGCCCGCTATGCAACAGAGGAGGTGTCTACTGACGCCAAGAAGCAAGCAAGATTCCGTAAGGGTCTGAGCCCTGAGCTCTGTCGTGACCTGCGCCTCCATGAGTGTGCAAGTTTTCAAGCCCTAGTCAACAAGGCGATGAGTGCGGAGACTGGTCATACTGAGTTCGAAGCCACAAGGAAGCACTCCCGTGACTTTGGCTCGTCTTCTGGTTCCGCGTTTCCAAAACGCAGGCTGTGGGTTCCAAACAGTTCTCTGCCGCCATGATACACTCCGAGGCCATCCTACATGGCGCCTCAGACGAATCAGGCCAACCCCCCAGCAAAAGCTTATGGTGGTCCAGCTAGCAATGCTGCACCACGTACCAACCAGGTGATATGCTACAAGTGTGGAGAACCAGGGCACTATTCCCATGAGTGTCCTCAGAATGTGGGTGCCAAGCAACCCGGAAAGTCCGTCGGGCAGGCCAAGTCGGGCAAAGCTTATTATGTGAAGCCAACTCCTGCACGTGGCCGTGTGAACTATGTGTCAGCAGAAGAAGCTGCAGAGGATGCCGACGTCATGCTGGGTACGCTTCTTGTTAATCATCACCCAGCGTCCGTTCTCTTTGACACCGGGTCTTCTCATTCCTTCATTTCAGAAAGTTATGCACAGTTGCATAACATGTCATTTTGTGATATGCCAATCCCATTGGTTGTCCAAACCCCTGGTAGTAAATGGCAAACCTCTAGGATAACCTATGGCAATGAAATTCTAGTAGGCATGCTAGTTTTTCTAGCCTCTTTGATAGCTTTGAAATCTTCGGATATTAATATCATCTTGGGCATGGACTGGATGTCAGCTCACTATGCCAAGATTGATACTCACTCTAGAAATGTCCAGCTTACCCATCCCTCGGGTGAGATAGTAAATGTCTCTACTCGAGTTGCCAAATGCCAGCTCTATTCCCTAAATGCCAACCCTCTTCCGGAACTTGAAGACATTCCGGTAGTCCATGACTTTCCGGATGTTTTTCCAGAGGAACTGCCAGGAATTCCACCTGACAGAGATGTATAGTTTGTAATAGATCTTGTTCCGGGAGCTGTCCCAATAGCCAGGAGACCTTATAAGATGGCACCCCTGGAGCTAGCCGAACTTAAAAAGCAACTAGATGAGGCCTTGAACAAAGGTTTCATTCGTCCTAGCTCTTCTCCCTGGGCTTGCCCCGTCCTCTTCGTCAAGAAGAAAGACGGAACGGATCGGATGGTTGTAGATTACCGACCAGTTAATCTGGTCACCATAAAGAACAAGTATCCTCTCCCCAGGATCAACGACCTGTACGATCAGCTCGCTGGATCCTCAGTCTTCTCCAAAATGGATTTGAGGTTGGGATACCATCAAATCAAGATTAAGAACAGGGACATTCCAAAAATGGCTTTTGTTACTCGTTATGGCCAATATGAGTACACCGTTATGTCCTTCGGTTTAACCAATGCCCCAGCCACCTTCTCTCGGCTGATGAATTCAATCTTCATGGAGTATTTGGATAAATTTGTCGTGGTATACCTCGATGATATTCTCATCTACTCGAAGAATGAACAAGAACATGCCGAGCATCTAAGGCTGGTATTGATGAAACTTCGAGAGCATCGACTTTATGCCAAGTTTTCAAAATGTCAATTCTGGTTACCAGAAGTGACCTATCTGGGTCACGTAATCTCTGGTAAGGGTATTGCTGTCAATCCCGAGAGAGTTCAAGCTGTCCTTGATTGGACCCAACCTGAATTGGTTAAGCAAGTTAGGAGTTTTCTTGGTTTAGCGAGCTATTGTCGCCGCTTCGTCGAGAATTTCTCCAAGGTTGCAAAGCCTCTAACTGAACTCCTCAAGAAAGATAAAAAGTTCGAGTGGACACCACAGTGTGAGCATAGTTTTCAGGAACTGAAAAGACGCCTGACTTCCGCACCTGTGTTGCTACCACCAGATTTTTCTAAGGACTTTGTTATCTATTGCGACGCCTCGCGACAAGGATTAGGTTGCATTCTCATGCAAGATCGTCATGTGATCGCATACGCATCTCGACAGTTGCGTCCACATGAGGATATTTATCCCACACATGACCTTGAGCTTGCAGCTGTGGTCCATGCACTAAAAACCTGGCGACATTACCTTCTGGGTAATCGTTGCGAAATATTCACTGATCACCAAAGTCTGAAATATATCTTCACCCAGCCGGATTTGAACCTCAGGCAAAGACGGTGGGTTGAGTTGATCTCGGATTACGACTTAGGGATAACTTACACCCCGAGGAAGGCCAATGTTATGGCCGATGCGCTAAGTCGTAAATCTTATTGTAACAATTTGATGCTACAACAAGGTCAACCACATCTCCATGAGGACTTTCGGAAGTTGAATCTTCATATTGTTCCTCAAGGATTCCTTTCTACCCTGGTGGCGAAGCCTACTCTTAAGGATCAAATTATAGCTGGCCAAAAGCGTGACAAGGGTATATCACGGATCAAGGAGAATATTTTTTGCGGAAACGCTAAAGAATTTTCCATGAACGATCAAGGTGTTGTGTTCTTCCAGAATCGTTTAGTGGTTCCTAAGAACCCACATCTAAGGTAGTTAATCCTTAAGGAGGCTCATGATTCTCCTCTCACCATTCATCCCGGTAGTACTAAGATGTATCAGGACCTACGCCAGAGGTTTTGGTGGACTAGGATGAAGAGAGAAATTGCTGAGTTCGTTGCTAACTGCGACATTTGTCGTCGAGTTAAGGCAGAACATCAAAGGCCTGCTGGCACCCTTCAACCTTTAGCTATTCGTGAATGGAAATGGGATAAAGTTAGCACGGATTTCATTACCGGATTTCCCAAGACCAATAAAGGAAATAATGCTATCTTTGTGGTCATTGACCGTCTTTCCAAAGTGGCTCATTTTCTTCCTGTTCGTGAGAGTATAACAGCTAGCCAGCTAGCAGAGTTATATATCTCTCGAATAGTGTCTCTTCATGGTGTTCCCCTGGAAATTAACTCGGACCGTGGAAGTATCTTTACTTCTCGCTTCTGGGAAAGTTTTCAGAATGCCATGGGGACTCACTTATCTTTTAGCACTGCTTTCCATCCCCAATCAAGTGGTCAAGTAGAAAGAGTGAATCAAATTCTAGAAGATATGCTCCGAGCTTGTGTTATATCATTCGGTATGAATTGGGAGAAGTGTCTTCCATTCGCCGAATTCGCTTATAACAATAGTTACCAATCGAGCTTGGGCAAAGCCCCTTTTGATGTTCTCTATGGACGAAGATGTCGAACACCTCTTAATTGGTCGGAAACCGGAGAGAGGCAACTCTTTGGTCCGGATATGATCCAGGATGCAGAAGAGCAGGTTCGCATTATTCGTGAAAAGTTGAAAACAGCCCAGTCTCGTCAAAAGAGCCAATATGATCGTCATCATAAGGCTGTGACCTTTGAAGTTGACGAGAAGGCTTACCTTCGGGTTACACCTTTGAAGGGTACCCATCGATTCGGTATCAAGGGCAAATTGGCTCCTCGTTACATTGGTCCTTTTCGCATTCTTGCCAAACGAGGAGAAGTTGCTTACCAGTTGGAACTTCCTCCGCATCTTTCCAAGGTTCATGATGTTTTCCACGTCTCGCAACTCAGGCATTGCTTTTCGGATCCTATCCGTGAAGTGGACCACGAAACGCTTGATCTCCAAGATAACGTTTCATACCGAGAATACCCCGTGCGTATTCTTGATCAAGCTGAGCGTACCACTCGACGTCGAAACCTCAAGTTTCTTAAAGTTCAATGGTCAAATCATTCTGAAAAGGAGGCAACTTGGGAAAGAGAGGATCGTCTCCGACTTGAATATCCTGCGTTATTCCCGACGACTTCTAAATCTCGGGACGAGATTCTTTTGAGTGGGGGTGAGTTGTCACATCCCTAACCCTTAAGCAACTTAGTCTTGTGCTCATGTCTTCTTTGCATTTGCATCTAAGAAGTTTCAACAAAAACAACAAAGTGGCAAAGGAAAAACTCAAAACCCTAGCCACTATTTCAATTAAAGGAAACCTCAAACTAGTTCAAATCAATGAACCCAAAATGGCCTCAAGAAATGTTCAAACTTTCTGATAAATCATGAAAGTAAATGAGCATTGAAGAAAACTATTTTCTTGACACCTTAAGCATTTTTAAATTAATACAAAAGCCACTGGTTTCAAACTTTAAATTTGAAATCAGAATCTATAAATTTCCAAAAATGTTGAAAACTTTGGAAATGGTTGGGAATGTTATAACAATTTTTCAGGAGGTCTAAAATAGTTTTTACTTTTTGTTTTGGAGCTGAAATAATTAGCAAAGCAATAATTAGCAAAACAGAAAGACAAACAGAAAAAAATGGGAAACCTTTACCTGTCGCCTAGCCTGGCCCGACCCATCTTCCTCGCTCGTCCCCTCCCTCGCGCCAGTAGGCAGCAGGAGGTGGCCGCCGCCTCCTCCGGCGCGGCCACGCACCTGTGCGCCTGCCTGGCCGCCGCCTCGCGCTGGCAAGGCTGGGGATAAACCCCCTGAGGCCTCCCCTATCCATTCCCCAGCACCGTTCTCCCTCACCTCTCGGATCTTGCCTCCCTCCTGTTGCCATTGGAGCCGAGCTCGAGCTTGAGCCGCAGCATGTAACATCCCAATTTTCGTAAATTCGGATGTTAATAGATCATTCATTTGCATTCCATATTTTATGCATCATTGCGTTCTTCTGAAAAAATTTATCGTTATGTGACTGCGGGCAATTTATCGGAGTGGAGATAATATGACTTCTCCCCTGTGAGTTAAAGTCACCATTTTTGGTTTTTGCAAATTTTTCCAAACTCCGAATTATTTTGGTCGAGTTTTTTTTTCGATCGCGTTGTGTGATCCTAGTGCATAAAACTTTTTTTTAAAATTGCATTAGGTGGAACTAGGATTCCTATATATATATATTATATATATATTAGTTGTATATGTTATTTTGTTTTCTCCTAAGTTCTAGTGCATATATGTATATTAGTTCCTACTTTTTGTTAGCTAGGAATATATATATATATTTTTACTGTTTTGGTTTTCTTTCTTTTCTTTTTTGCTGTTGTTAGTTTGTTTTAAATAAAAAAAAATAGAACTGCCAGTCCGAGCCACAAGGGCTCAGCCCAGCCCCCATGCATGCACGCATGCAATTTCCATGCATGCACTCCCTCCCCACGTGAGTCCTCCCTCCCCTTTCCTTATTTCTCTCCTTCCTTCTTTCTCTCCCTCCTTTTCCTTTTACTCCCCACGTTCACCTCTCCCTCTCTTTACTATTTTCTCTCCCATGATCTCCTTCCCAAAGTTCTCCCTCTCCTTCCTTCTACTCCCCTCCCCTAAGCCTATGTAAACCCCCCCCCCCCCACCGTCACCTCTCCCCATCCCTAGCCGCCGTCTCTCCACCGCCGCCTCCACAAGCCGCCGCCGGCGCCTCACCCCACCGCCGCCCTAGCCACCGCCGCGAGCAGCGGCAGCAGCCCGAAAGCTGCTGCACCTCGGCCTCGCCGCGGAGGAGGAGCCCTCCCCGAACTCTCTCTCCATCGCCGCCTCTTCCCCGCGGAGGAGGAACCTCACCGCCGCCGCCCGACGCCCCACCGCCCGGAGCTACCCCTCCTTCCTCGCCGGCCATCTCCTTTCTTGCCGGTGCAACACCTCCAGCAGCAGGTAGCAACCTCTCTCTCTCTATTTCATGCACTCCATCTCAGCCATTAGAAGCTTGCCACGTGTGCCTCTCATTAGCACTAGCAGTTTCGTAATTTCTGTCCAGATTTCGAAAACAGAAACTTTCAATCTTGTTTTGATCACAAAGTTTTATCCCTACGTCCAATGACATTGATTCTTTTTCCAGTAGCTCACAAATTTCCTGTAGTTTTCAAAAATATATAATGTTTCTGTGTTTGGAATTTTTAAATATAAGTTAGAGCAGATTTAGTTTAAACATTGTTTTGCCTATTCCAGGAGTTTAAAAAATGATATTGAGTTGATTCTTTTTGCTACTGTTTTCTAGCGATAATACCTTACAGTAGTAGAATTTTCAGAATTTTCCAAGTATTTTACTAGTGTTTTCAACAGAAACAAGTTTCTGTCCTACCGACGCGCGATAAAATTCTTTTGCGTAGTCGTTTGCCAATCATTGCATGTGATGTTATTTTTTTACTCGTGGCATGATTGAAGTGCTTATGGTGTGCTTTGTGTTTGTATCGGTAGATCATCCGGAGTGCGAAGCGTGTTACTTAGAGACGCTCGAGCAGGACAACTATCATCAAGGCAAGTCATCTTTGATCATGTTATTTTACCTATGTTTTCAGTGCATAGTAGATCACCTTCTTTGCCCTATTTGCATGCTGCCTAGGTACTTGGAAACTTTAGTCATAGGTGTAGTATCATGTGGTAGGAACACCAACACCCCGATACTTGGCCCCGGGACGACAATGTTATATATGCTATGCTCTAGTAGACGGGTTATCGGTTGAGTGTATTCCACGAGTGATGCGAGGTTGATATAATAATCAAGACCGGACTAAGACAAGATTTTCAAGACCTCGGACGCAATGCAACACTGGGTGAAGGACGGTTGATCGGCTCCCTGGAAAACCCAGTGGATGCCCGGGATGCTGGAGAGGCCATGTCATCCTGCGGAAAGCTTCACCCAGGCTCAAAGGGACGGACGGAGACTTCAAGACTCAAGGCTTACCTGCACAGCCACAAGTCATTATGGGCTCTGGCTTGGTTGGACAACGCGGCGACTCTGGACAGGCGGTGCTAGCAGATGTAGACGAACGGTAGGAATGGATGGGCACCGACAGGGATTCAGAGGGACCCGTTGAAAGACCATGTTTTGATCATCCGGTCTTCAAACACCCTGAAGTGCGAGGACAAACCCGGAGGCGATCAAATCTTGTGGGGAACGTGTGCAAAACTCTGCAGAGTACTCAACCTAATCGATTAGCCGTGTCCACGGTCATGGACAACTTGAGCCGAAGGCATTGAATTTCCCCTGAACTCTCGACACAACTTAATAATGATGTGGGTGTTAACAACTATTCGGGTACGAGAACTGGTTGGCGGAACCATCTCGTTAACAACAAACTATGTAGTAATATTTTGCTTTCAAACCCTTTTGTTGTAGGATAAAACTAGCTTTATGCAAAAACTTAGCTCCACCGGCCAAATATGCATGTAGAGATAGTGATTATTTTACTCCCTCTCTTGATGATTTGCCAGCATATTCAATATGCTGACCTACACGGCTGCAACGTATCATGTTGCAGAGTACTTTTCCGACCAGGAGTGAGGCTACGGTTCTACGCTCAGCAACATGCCCTTGGAGTCGGATGGACTCGTCTACCTGATGCTTCCGCTTAGTCTTCGTTAGATAATCTCATGAGATGGCCTTCAGCCACTTTATTGTACTCCGTTATTGTAATAAAGTACTCTTTATGAGATTTCGATTAATAAAGATGTGTAATTGCACTCTTGAATATATACATTATGTACTGTGTGTGTACCAGCATGATCTTGGGATGGACAGAAACACCAGAGGCTTGACTCGTTGAGTTGGGTCGCTACAGATCACCAAAGACTTGAGGATTGCTGTGCCGACTATCACAGGGAAGCCAACTTCATCTTACCCGGAGGATTCATGCTACAGGATCGAGGTGCATATTCCCGGAAGGACATTCGAGCCGCGCACTGAGCCGATGGATTTCAAGTTCATCGCACCCAGCTGGATTCTCGGAAGGGACATGGCGATCCATTGTGCACTCGGACGTATCAAGGATAAATACAAAGGCTGCCCTATTTCTCCAGACCTATTCGTTGTATCCTGGAGAAATGAAGACGGAGACATCATCTCAAGCAAGACCAACGACGCTCTCTTATCTTATGCCCAGACCTTGGAGAAGCACAGCGTAACTCTAGAGTATCACGCGATCAAGGACGCCAAGAAGATCAAGCAACTGTCACTCCGCGAGCTTGAGCTTGAAGATGCAGCCCAGGAAGCCCACTATGAGCATGAGCTGGAAGTGAAGGACTTTCTGGAGCGGATCGAGAAGCTGAAGACTCGAGTTGCATACCTGGAGGAGGAACTGGACATGGGCGAGAACCTTCATCCCGAAGGAGACGTAGCCCCCGTGATCAGCAACGACGAGGACTATGAAGAAAGCTCCACCGAAGGACCCGACACTATGCTATTTTGAGGAGGACACTTAGACTAGACCACCAATTTTTACTTTATCGTTTTACGTTTTAGGCCGATGTTTAGGATTATCGAATTTTGTATCCCCGTGTGAACCTTTGTGATGATTGAATAAAATGTGTGGTGTGATATTTGTGTGTTGCATTCATATGGGTAGTGTAATTCCTCTAGACCATTGTTCTATGCTAATCTCACCCCTCTACAAACATCAGATGCCTCCAAGACGCGCCCCTACCTCCAACTTTCCGCCGGAACTCACCCAGTTGATCCAGCAACAAAACACCCTGATGCAACTGATCATCCAGAACCAGAACAACAACAACCATCATCCACCCCAGGCCGACAACCTTACCCGTTTTCTGAGGTTGAACCCTCCAACTTTCTCCAGCAGCATTGAGCCCATTGTGGTAGATGATTGGCTTCGCAAGATGGAGCGTGAGCTCGTCACCGCTGGTTGTTCTGAAGCTGAGAAGGTGCGTTTTGCCGCGCATCAACTTGAAGGCCCTGCAGCTGCTTGGTGGGAGAACTACACCACCACTTATCCCATTGCTGGAGTCACTTGGGAGCAATTCAAGCAAGCCTTCCGCACCGCGCATGTCTCAGCTGGTGCAATGAGTCTGAAGAAGCGTGAGTTTCGCAACTTACGCCAGGGGAGTCGCACTGTGGCCCAGTACGTTGATGATTTCAGCATGCTCGCCCGTTATGCACCCGGAGATGTGGCCGATGATGCGGCCAAGCAGGAAAAGTTCTTGGAAGGACTGAATGATGAGCTGAGCATTCAGTTGATGGTAGCCACCTTCAACAACTACCAGGAGCTGGTTGATAAGGCCCTCATCTTGGAGGGGAAACATCAGCAGATGGAGAACCGCAAGCGAAAGTATGGGGTTGGAAAGTTCAACTCCGGCACTCAGCAGAAGCCTCGCTACACCCCCTATTCAGGGAATACCGGGACTGGATCCGGTAAGTTTGGTGGACATGTTCAGCATAACCACCCTGTGCACAACCATGGAGGAAATGGGAATCACCGCAACAACAACAACTTCAAGAATGGCGGTACTGGCACTCAGCAGCAGTCAGCTCCAGCTCAGAAGGATCTGACTCACATCACTTGCTTCAAGTGTCAGAAGAAGGGACACTATGCCACTGATTGTCCCCAGAACAAGGAGGGAAATGGAAACGGCAACGGCAACGGCAACGGCAACTCTGCAGCAAAGAAGCCCAATCCTTTTCCTCGAGCTCAGGTGAACCACATTGATGTGGAAGAGGTCTATGATCACCCCGATACTGTGGTTGGTAAGTTTTTGCTAAATTCACATCCAGTATTGGTACTTTTTGATTCTGGTGCAACGCATTCATTCATATCAAGGGTAGTTGTGGAAAAGTATAGTTTGCCAACTAGAACCCTCAGCCAACCTATTAAGGTCAGTTCCCCAGGAGGCATGATGACAGCCGGGATAGGATGCCATGCTTTGAGTCTCAACATCGGGAACCATAATTTCCCCACCGACCTCATCGTATTAGAGTCCCAGGGATTGGATGTAATCCTAGGCATGGATTGGATGGCCAAGTATGAAGGGAATATCGATTGTGCCCTTAAGTCTATTTTGCTCACCACCCCCGAGCAGAAGCGGATTAAGTACGTGTCTCAGCGCCCGACCCGGAGTAAGCGAGTAAACTCCCTCACGGGAGTAGTCCAGGAGGAAGTACCGATTGTACAGGAGTACCCAGATGTATTTCCGGAAGAATTGCCGGGCATGCCACCCGATAGAGAGATTGAGTTCTTGATTGAGCTATTACCCGGAACAGCCCCGATATCCAAGAGACCCTATCGGATGCCCGCAAATGACTTGATAGAAATCAAGAAGCAAATTAAAGAGTTATTGGACAAAGGGTATATTCGCCCAAGTTCTTCACCTTGGGGAGCCCCAGTGCTCTTGGTTGAAAAGAAGGACAAGTCCCTGAGAATGGTTGTCGATTATCGTGCATTGAACGATGTGACCATCAAGAACAAGTACCCCTTGCCGATGATCAACGATCTGTTTGATCAGTTAGTTGGAGCTCGCATATTCTCAAAGATCGATCTTCGATCCGGGTATCATCAGTTGAAGATTCGTGAACAGGATATACCCAAGACAGCCTTTACCACTCGGTACGGCTTGTATGAGTACACGGTCATGTCATTTGGACTGACTAATGCTCCGTCATATTTTATGACTCTGATGAACAAGGTATTTATGGAATACTTGGACAAGTTTGTCGTGGTGTTCATCGATGACATACTGATATTCTCCAAGAACGAAGAGGAACACAAGGAACATCTGCGTTTAGTTCAGGAGAAGCTTCGAGAGCATAAGCTATATGCAAAGTTCAGCAAATGTGAGTTTTGGTTGAAGGAAGTCGGATTTCTCGGACATGTCATCTCAGGAGAAGGAATAGCAGTGGACCCTGCTAAGGTCGCAGCAGTCACCGAATGGGCAGCACCCACTTCAGTCAAGGAGATCCGCAGTTTCCTCGGACTTGCCGGATATTACCGGAGGTTCATTGAGAATTTCTCAAAGATTGCCAAGCCCATGACAGAGTTATTGAAGAAGGAATCCAAGTATGTTTGGACTGAGGAATGTGAAACCAGTTTTCAAGAGTTGAAGAAACGTCTTGTTACAGCCCCAGTGCTGATATTGCCGAACATTCGAAAGGATTTCCAGGTTTACTGTGACGCTTCTCGTCAAGGACTTGGAGGAGTGATCATGCAAGAAGGCAAAGTTGTAGCCTATGCATCCAGACAGCTCAGACCTCATGAGTTGAATTATGCCACACATGACTTGGAACTAGCAGCCGTAGTGCACGCTCTAAAGACTTGGAGACATTTCCTGATCGGAAATAGTTGTGATGTTTACACTGATCACAAGAGCCTGAAATATATCTTCACGCAGAAGGAGTTGAACCTCAGACAGAGGCGATGGCTAGAGTTGATCAAGGACTATGACATGAGATTGCACTATCACCCAGGCAAGGCAAATGTTGTAGCCGATGCGTTGAGCCGCAAGAGTTATGTGAACACGCTCACAGCGGGAGAATTACCCCAGGAGTTAGTCGAAGATCTCCGAGAGCTCAAATTGGAGATAGTTCCAAGAGGATTTGTTGCCACTTTGGAAATTCAGTCTACTTTGACGGAAAAGATCCGTCAAGCACAGAAAGCTGACAAAGAGATAGCCGAGATTAAGCAGAAAATGGAAGACGGGAAAGCTAAAGGTTTTCGTGAGGATGAACACGGAACTTTATGGTTTGAGGATCGCATCTATGTGCCCAATGATCCCGAACTCAGGAAGTTGATACTTCAGGAAGCTCATGATTCCCCGTACTCGATACACCCCGGTAACACCAAGATGTATTTGGATCTGAAAGAAAGTTTCTGGTGGACAGGATTGAAGAAAGACATTGCCGAGTTCGTAGCTATATGCGATGTTTGTCAGCGAGTAAAAGCCGAGCATCAGAAGCCAGCAGGTTTGCTCCAACCTCTGCCGATACCCGAATGGAAATGGGAAAAGCTTGGTATGGACTTCATCACAGGATTACCTCGGACCCGTTCTGGCTATGATTCTATTTGGGTTGTGGTCGATCGGTTGACCAAGGTAGCTCACTTCATCCCGGTGAAGACTACCTACACGAGTGCCAAGCTGGCCAAGATTTATATGACGAGGATCGTATGTCTACACGGAGTACCAAAGAGCATTGTGTCTGATAGAGGGACTCAGTTCACATCAAAATTTTGGCACCAACTGCATGAAACCTTGGGAACGAGATTGGAGTTCAGCACAGCATTTCACCCGCAGACAAATGGACAGACCGAGAGAGTTAATCAGATTCTGGAGGACATGTTGAGAGCTTGCGCACTAGACTATGGGTCTAGTTGGGATGACAATTTACCGTATGCCGAGTTCTCGTACAACAACAGCTACCAGACCACTCTGAAGATGGCCCCTTTCGAAGCTCTATACGGAAGGAGGTGCAGAACACCGTTGATGTGGGATGGAGTTGGAGACCGACAAATTTTTGGTCCCGACCTCATCCGAGATTCTGAAGAGAAGGTCAAGCTTATTCGTGACCGACTCAAGATAGCTCAGTCCAGGCAGAAGAGTTATGCCGACAGCAAACGCAAGGAAGTAATGTACGAAGTGGGAGATCGAGCATATCTTCGGGTGTCTCCACTTCGAGCAATCAAGAGATTCGGTGTGAAAGGAAAACTAGCACCACGTTTCATTGGCCCCTACAAAATTCTTGAACGTAGAGGCGAAGTTGCATACAAACTGGAACTGCCGGAAGGATTGTCCGGAGTTCATGATGTCTTCCATGTTTCCCAATTGAAGAAATGCCACGCTGAGATGGCCGATGTTCCGTTGAGAGATACAGTGCCCCTAGAGGCCATACAGCTTGACAGCGATCTGACGTATGAGGAGAAACCCGTCCGAATTCTCGAGACCGCCAACAGAGTTACCCGCAGCAAGATCATCAAGTTCTGCAAGGTGTTGTGGAGCCACCACACTGAGGAAGAAGCCACCTGGGAACGAGAAGAGGACCTTCGTCGAGACCACCCGCACCTATTTTCTAGCCAACCCGAATCTCGAGGGCGAGATTCATCTTAAGGTGGGTAGGTTTGTAACATCCCAATTTTCGTAAATTCGGATGTTAATAGATCATTCATTTGCATTCCATATTTTATGCATCATTGCGTTCTTCTGAAAAATTTTATCGTTATGTGACTGCGGGCAATTTATCGGAGTGGAGATAATATGACTTCTCCCCTGTGAGTTAAAGTCACCATTTTTGGTTTTTGCAAATTTTTCCAAACTCCGAATTATTTTGGTCGAGTTTCTTTTTCGATCGCGTTGTGTGATCCTAGTGCATAAAACTTTTTTTTAAAATTGCATTAGGTGGAACTAGGATTCCTATATATATATATATATATTATATATATATTAGTTGTATATGTTATTTTGTTTTCTCCTAAGTTCTAGTGCATATATGTATATTAGTTCCTACTTTTTGTTAGCTAGGAATATATATATATATATTTTTACTGTTTTGGTTTTCTTTCTTTTCTTTTTTGCTGCTGTTAGTTTGTTTTAAATAAAAAAAATAGAACTGCCAGTCCGAGCCACAAGGGCTCAGCCCAGCCCCCATGCATGCACGCATGCAATTTCCATGCATGCACTCCCTCCCCACGTGAGTCCTCCCTCCCCTTTCCTTATTTCTCTCCTTCCTTCTTTCTCTCCCTCCTTTTCCTTTTACTCCCCACGTTCACCTCTCCCTCTCTTTACTATTTTCTCTCCCATGATCTCCTTCCCAAAGTTCTCCCTCTCCTTCCTTCTACTCCCCTCCCCTAAGCCTATGTAACCCCCCCCCACCGTCACCTCTCCCCATCCCTAGCCGCCGTCTCTCCACCGCCGCCTCCACAAGCCGCCGCCGGCGCCTCACCCCACCGCCGCCCTAGCCACCGCCGCGAGCAGCGGCAGCAGCCCGAAAGCTGCTGCACCTCGGCCTCGCCGCGGAGGAGGAGCCCTCCCCGAACTCTCTCTCCATCGCCGCCTCTTCCCCGCGGAGGAGGAACCTCACCGCCGCCGCCCGACGTCCCACCGCCCGGAGCTACCCCTCCTTCCTCGCCGGCCATCTCCTTTCTTGCCGGTGCAACACCTCCAGCAGCAGGTAGCAACCTCTCTCTCTCTATTTCATGCACTCCATCTCAGCCATTAGAAACTTGCCACGTGTGCCTCTCATTAGCACTAGCAGTTTCGTAATTTCTGTCCAGATTTCGAAAACAGAAACTTTCAATCTTGTTTTGATCACAAATTTTTATCCCTACGTCCAATGACATTGATTCTTTTTCCAGTAGCTCACAAATTTCCTGTAGTTTTCAAAAATATATAATGTTTCTGTGTTTGGAATTTTTAAATATAAGTTAGAGCAGATTTAGTTTAAACATTGTTTTGCCTATTCCAGGAGTTTGAAAAATGATATTGAGTTGATTCTTTTTGCTACTGTTTTCTAGCGATAATACCTTACAGTAGTAGAATTTTCAGAATTTTCCAAGTATTTTACTAGTGTTTTCAACAGAAACAAGTTTCTGTCCTACCGACGCGCGATAAAATTCTTTTGCGTAGTCGTTTGCCAATCATTGCATGTGATGTTATTTTTTTACTCGTGGCATGATTGAAGTGCTTATGGTGTGCTTTGTGTTTGTATCGGTAGATCATCCGGAGTGCGAAGCGTGTTACTTAGAGACGCTCGAGCAGGACAACTATCATCAAGGCAAGTCATCTTTGATCATGTTATTTTACCTATGTTTTCAGTGCATAGTAGATCACCTTCTTTGCCCTATTTGCATGCTGCCTAGGTACTTGGAAACTTTAGTCATAGGTGTAGTATCATGTGGTAGGAACACCAACACCCCGATACTTGGCCCCGGGACGACAATGTTATATATGCTATGCTCTAGTAGACGGGTTATCGGTTGAGTGTATTCCACGAGTGATGCGAGGTTGATATAATAATCAAGACCGGACTAAGACAAGATTTTCAAGACCTCGGACGCAATGCAACACTGGGTGAAGGACGGTTGATCGGCTCCCTGGAAAACCCAGTGGATGCCCGGGATGCTGGAGAGGCCATGTCATCCTGCGGAAAGCTTCACCCAGGCTCAAAGGGACGGACGGAGACTTCAAGACTCAAGGCTTACCTGCACAGCCACAAGTCATTATGGGCTCTGGCTTGGTTGGACAACGCGGCGACTCTGGACAGGCGGTGCTAGCAGATGTAGACGAACGGTAGGAATGGATGGGCACCGACAGGGATTCAGAGGGACCCGTTGAAAGACCATGTTTTGATCATCCGGTCTTCAAACACCCTGAAGTGCGAGGACAAACCCGGAGGCGATCAAATCTTGTGGGGAACGTGTGCAAAACTCTGCAGAGTACTCAACCTAATCGATTAGCCGTGTCCACGGTCATGGACAACTTGAGCCGAAGGCATTGAATTTCCCCTGAACTCTCGACACAACTTAATAATGATGTGGGTGTTAACAACTATTCGGGTACGAGAACTGGTTGGCGGAACCATCTCGTTAACAACAAACTATGTAGTAATATTTTGCTTTCAAACCCTTTTGTTGTAGGATAAAACTAGCTTTATGCAAAAACTTAGCTCCACCGGCCAAATATGCATGTAGAGATAGTGATTATTTTACTCCCTCTCTTGATGATTTGCCAGCATATTCAATATGCTGACCTACACGGCTGCAACGTATCATGTTGCAGAGTACTTTTCCGACCAGGAGTGAGGCTACGGTTCTACGCTCAGCAACATGCCCTTGGAGTCGGATGGACTCGTCTACCTGATGCTTCCGCTTAGTCTTCGTTAGATAATCTCATGAGATGGCCTTCAGCCACTTTATTGTACTCCGTTATTGTAATAAAGTACTCTTTATGAGATTTCGATTAATAAAGATGTGTAATTGCACTCTTGAATATATACATTATGTACTGTGTGTGTACCAGGATGATCTTGGGATGGTACAGAAACACCAGAGGCTTGACTCGTTGAGTCGGGTCGCTACAGAAGGCCATGTCATCCTGCGGAAAGCTTCACCCAGGCTCAAAGGGACAGACGGAGACTTCAAGACTCAAGGCTTACCTGCACAGCCACAAGTCATTATGGGCTCTGGCTTGGTTGGACAACGCGGCGACTCTGGACAGGCGGTGCTAGCAGATGTAGACGAACGGTAGGAATGGATGGGCACCGACAGGGATTCAGAGGGACCCGTTGAAAGACCATGTTTTGATCATCCGGTCTTCAAACACCCTGAAGTGCGAGGACAAACCCGGAGGCGATCAAATCTTGTGGGGAACGTGTGCAAAACTCTGCAGAGTACTCAACCTAATCGATTAGCCGTGTCCACGGTCATGGACAACTTGAGCCGAAGGCATTGAATTTCCCCTGAACTCTCGACACAACTTAATAATGATGTGGGTGTTAACAACTATTCGGGTACGAGAACTGGTTGGCGGAACCATCTCGTTAACAACAAACTATGTAGTAATATTTTGCTTTCAAACCCTTTTGTTGTAGGATAAAACTAGCTTTATGCAAAAACTTAGCTCCACCGGCCAAATATGCATGTAGAGATAGTGATTATTTTACTCCCTCTCTTGATGATTTGCCAGCATATTCAATATGCTGACCTACACGGCTGCAACGTATCATGTTGCAGAGTACTTTTCCGACCAGGAGTGAGGCTACGGTTCTACGCTCAGCAACATGCCCTTGGAGTCGGATGGACTCGTCTACCTGATGCTTCCGCTTAGTCTTCGTTAGATAATCTCATGAGATGGCCTTCAGCCACTTTATTGTACTCCGTTATTGTAATAAAGTACTCTTTATGAGATTTCGATTAATAAAGATGTGTAATTGCACTCTTGAATATATACATTATGTACTGTGTGTGTACCAACATGATCTTGGGATGGTACAGAAACACCACAGGCTTGACTCGTTGAGTCGGGTCGCTACAGAAATGGTATCAGAGCACACGCTGACCTTAGGACGTAACCTCTAGGAATGGAAAAGCCTTAGGAAGAAAACTATTTTCTCTAAAATCTTCTATTTCCCCTTCTGATCATTTCTGACTTCTCTCTGATTTTCCAATGTTTAGATGGCCACCTTCATCCCTGTTATGTTCACGGAGTTTTGCCAGCCCGACACCACTATGCCGTTCGGAAAAGAGCTGGTACAGAAACACGAGAGGCTTGACTCATTGAGTCGGGTCGCTACACAGCACCTCTAGCCATGGGATCCCGCCTCCTAGTAGTCTGTTAGCTCCGCGTCGTCGCCCTGGTCATCTCTGCAGAAGCCGAAGCCACCCCAAGCTCTGCATCGCCCCCAACGCCGTCGTCTTCCACCTCCGGCCGCCGGACCTCTCCCCGTGCCCTAGAGACGTCTCTCATAGAAGGCAGAGCTTCAGCCGCCGCCCCGGCTTGTCGCCGGCGCCTTTTCCGGTGACCCTAGCCTCCCCTGATGCTCCTGCCAGATCGGCCACTTCGCCAGCGTGCAGTAGCTGCAAACCGCGTGCGTTTTGGTGCTGTGCAGCGCCGTTTAGGTCGCCTCCGGCGAGCCCTCCGCCGCGGGCCAGGTCGCCGGCGACCACCCTCCGGTGGGGGTCGACGTGGCAAAGCTAACCCAACAGCTCAGGGCTTAATCACTCGCTGACAAGTGGGCCCAAGGCCAAGTCAAACCTCAGTTAGGACTGGTCAGCGCGGGATTAGTCCCAGAGAGGCTGACCAGTGGGGGCCCCCTGTCAGGTGTGACCTGAACAGGTCGGCTGACCTGCTGACGTCAGTCTGATGCAATAAATAGAATTTCCAGTATAAAACTAATTCAGGAAATTGCTAAAACTTGTAAAAATCATAGAAATTAATCTGTAACTCCAATGAAAATAATTTATATATGAAAAAGTATCAGAAAAATTCAAGGATTGTGATTATGCTATTTTCAACTATGTTTGAAAAAGTTACAGAACCCTAAATTGTGGAATAAGGAATAATTCAATTCTTATAATTACTTTTTAAATGGAATTTGGAAAACTATTCAAATTTCATCATGAATGATGATCACCACTGTCCCAATTACAAATCAGTACCATAACATGACATTTCATGCATGTTAACATCAAGTTGATCTGAGCATCAGGTCGAATCAATTAAAACGGTATCCGAATACCCCGTTTGGAATTGATATTCGAATGCGATTCAAATCAACTCTAAATCTAATACATGTTGAAAATAATAACTTAGCACCTTGCATTCTCATGCCATGCTCATGCATCATTTTGAGTGCATATGACTGTTATTGAATGTTGCCATTCATTTCGGTAGGCTCCGCACCCCCGGATTCCACCGAATATCCGTCTGACGGATATCGTTCCTCCTCTGAGCAACAAGGCAAGCAACCCCTTTGATCATCCCGATAACTCCCATGTTCTTGCTCCTGCACCTAATTATTGCATTTAAGATCAAATGCTTCAACGGCTTTTGCCATGATAGTTGAACCCACTTCCTTTGCATGACTTAACCTTGTCACAGTAAATAGCCGAACCTTGCAACCTAGCATACCTGGTAGTTGCTTGAGCTATGATGTGCCTTATCCTGCTATGCATGCTATGCTTAGAGTTGTGTATGGTCTGTCATCTGGGAGATGAACAGAATTGTGGAATGTGTTTGGTGAGCAAAGGTTGTGTGTTGAACTTGTTTTGGTAAAGGTACCGGTGAAAGGCTGTGTAGGAGTACATGGCGGGTTGTTTCATTGGAACCGTCCATAGGAACTGAGTTCCGTGTATGTAATCCAAGACTAGATACTACCACATGCTGGGCCCTGAAATATGACCCCGCTCGGCCTATTAATCGCATAGTACTCGGTCCAGGAGTTGCAAGTAGTTTCTAGTGTTTATAGTAATGCTGGAGGCCGTGCATGGTGCTGACCTGAGAGGTGGGCCGTGATGCGGTAGGCAGTGGCACGGTGTACCAAGTGGCACCCGGATGGTGGGCTTGGGAACCCTGCGCACATCGTTTGAGGCCGTGGCGGAAACCTCGGCCGGACTTCCGTACGGGTTACTCTCAGATAGGCGATAAACCTGGACTAGGTACTAGTGTGGTTAACGGTCATGGCCGACTCCCTCGCTGGGCTTCCGCTTGAAGGTTGCCGAGGTGCATGACGTGCACATGGCGATAAGTGGCGAGAGCGTGTGTGACGAAGTACACCCCTGCAGGGTTATGATCTATTCGAATAGCCGCGTCCGCGGATATGGACTACTTGGAGACATATGTTGTTCATAGATAACTTCAACGACTACTCATTAAATTGCCAAGATCAACGTGAGTGTCATGGACGGCATTTCCGTACGGCGACGGAATGATTCAACGATAGTGTATTGTTGTGGTGTTAGTGGACTCATGTGCGAGAAATCAAGTTGTCAAAATTATTTAAAAATGTAAGTGTCTAGCCACGAGTCATATGCTGGCTTCCCGCATGAAACCCCACAATACCTTTTGATACCTTGCATGAGTAGTTAGTCATCCTAAAGTCTTGCTGAGTACCTTCGTACTCATGTTTGCTTAATAAATGTTGCAGAGGTTGCTAATGACCCTAATGGAGGGTTCTTCATAGACATCACGACGACGAGTAGCTGGTGTCCCAGCTACGATCTGGCCCTACGTCGGCTCTGTAGTATAGTCAGGGCATGTGCCTTCTAGTTGCCCTGTCTGTACCCAGACAGTTTATAACTCTTCCGCTAGCTTGTATTTGTATGACTGCTATTATGGGTCGTGATACCCTTAATGTGTAATATTATGTGTGTGGCTCTTCCGAGCCTCTTAAATAAAGGTTGTATGTTTATGGTTATGTTGTGATGCCATCGATGTATCTATACATATCGGTATGCCATGCGTACGTGTGTCGTACTTGATATGTATGGGGTTCGATTACCTAGTCGTGAACTTTAGTAGCACTCCTTACAAGGAAATGCCCCTTTGTCATCCAACGAGCCTTGGTAGTTCGCTACTGCTCCGGACACATTGGTTGACCGGCATGTGTCCTTCTTAGCTGCTGCGTCTGTCCCCTTTGGGGAAATGTCACGCGATGTAATGGAGTCCTTGGAGCTTGCTACGACTCGTCTACATTCGCCGATGACCGACACCTGCTTTGTTGGGTCATGTATGTGTGTCCTTGTGCGGTACTGCCACTTTGGTTTATGACTAGACATGTCGATCCGGGTTCTTTGACATTGGATTGCTAGCGACACTATCGCATACGTGAGTCAAAAGACGCAAACGGTCCCGGCTAAGGTAAGGCTGCAGCCGTGGAGTTAACCGTGCGTGAGACCACAAAGGGATGCGATGTGTTACAGACTGGATTCCTATGGCTTAGGATCGGGGTCCCGACAGAATAAGAGCAGGGTCCGACTACGGACGAAAACATACGAGAAAAGAAGAACGACGTCCATCCTTGCTATCCCAGGCTGCCGGCCTGGAACCCATCCTAGATCGATGAAGAAGAAGAAGAAGCAACTCCAAATGAGCAATCAACGCGCTCGCGTCAAGTAACCTTTACCTGTACCTACAACTGGGGTTGTAGTAATCTGTGAGCCACAGGGGACTCGGCAATCTCATTTCCAATGGTATCAAGACTAGCAAAGCTTAATGGGTAAGGTATCGTTAAGTGGTGAGGTTGGAGCAGCGGCTAAGCATATATTTGGTGGCTACACTTACGAGTACAAGAAATAAGAGGGGGAAGATCTACGCATAGCGGACATGAACTACTGTTGATCAAATAAATGATCCTGAACACCTACCTACGTCAGACATAACCCCACCGTGTCCTCAATCGGAGAAGGAACTCACGAAAGAGACAGTCACGCTTACACACACAGTTGGCAAGTTTTAATTAAGTTAACTTCAAGTTATCTAGAACAAGTGTTAAACAAAGTTTCCACGTTGCCACATAACCGCGGGCACGGCTTTCCGAAAAGATTTAACCCTGCAGGGGTGCTCCAACTAGTCCATCACAAATTACCACAAGCCGCATAGAAATCCTCAATCACGAAGCTCGCGATCTTGTCGGATTCCCTAGTGGAAAACCTAAACTCTGAGATTACAGAAAGGATCACCGGAATCCCGATGCACAAGTGTCGTGGTTTTGTCACGGCAGATGTCCTCGTGAAAGGACTTAGTACTGGAGCCATCACACCTTGGTGGCGACTCAAAAGGGTTAAGCGGGAGAGACACGGCGATTTACCCAGGTTCGGCCCCTCGAGAAGAGGTAATAGCCTACGTCCTGCTTTGTGTGTATTGATGTGGATTCGATTACAAGGAAGGCGTAACTCGCCTAAACCTAGCACTCGATGATTTCTAACCTGCCTCTCCCCCTCCAGACTCGCCTTTATATATAGGTCGAAGCCTTAGGGTTTACAAGAGTCCCTTCCTTTTTACAAATCGTGACCACCGCGGTCTCTAAGTCGCCGTCTCGCAAAACCTAGAGTCCTTCCATAAATCATAACCATCCTGCGACTTTGAACCGCCCAGGCTGAGGCCCAACTAGCCTTAAAGGATGAATCGCCTTAACAGTAACCCGGCCCGTATTCGGCGGGTCACTTTAACAGGCAATATCCCCAACATTAGGCCCCAAATTGACTTGAATCTTCACGCCAATGCTTCCATTTTAGTCGAAGGCGATTCACTCCTCTGTGTTCCTCCGTACACCAGAAATCTTAACTCGCCAACTGGTACCGGCAAAAGTCTCTGAGCCGCCAACGCATTTCCCATCAGTACTTTCCTTAGCCCTCGATTTTCGGGAACTCCAACACAATCCCAACGGATCTTTTAGTGCGTCATTATCCCAAAATTTTCGGGCGCCATCATGGCGAATCTTTCCTTCCTCGACGGTTCCCGCTCATAGCGCCTCGATCCCCGCGCCCGTCCTGATAAATAGGCGGAAGGGACAGGGCTGACACCGGCCACCTACCAGTCCCGTCAATACCTCCACCATCATCTCAGCGAGAAGAAAATGCTCCGCATCCCGAAGGCTTCGCCACCAGCCGCAAGCTCCACCCCCGTCCGAAGAACTCCAGTGCTGCCCGCAGGCCGTTGCCGTTCGAGGAGCTTCGGCGCCTCCCGCAAGCCGTTGCCGTTCGAAGAGCTTCGGCGCCGCCCGCAAGCCGCTGCCGTTTGAAGAGCTCCGACGCCGTTCGAGGAGCTCCAGCGCCGCCCGCACGTCGTCGCCGTCGCCAGGCTCCATCGCCGCCGAGGGTCCCCTCATTCTCCAACAGCCTCCACCATCACCGATCTTCTTCGACCAAGATCTTCAGGTTAGGCCACTGTTTCCCCTTTTTTAAGGGTAGATTTAGTTCTTGTTCTTGCCGCCGCCATTGCCATAGCTCCGAAGCTCTATGCTCGTCACCATCTTAACTGTTGAACTGATTAGTCCGAGCGCCATTAGGGCACCTAGTGCTTCGAACAATCCTATCCATCTGTGACCTTGCAAATCTTCTAAATAGACTAGTCTTTTCAAACACGAGGCACCATCCTGATCGCACATCGTTCATGTTTTAGCCATGTCCGTAAGCTTTTATATCTGTTGAATAGATCCATTCCTCTTTCACTATTTGCAAAAAGCTGTTTGGAAACCTCGTCCTTCCCTTAGTGTTTCGGAAAGAATAAATTTTAGCACCCACAGTAGCGTCGCTTCTGATAATAGCCCTGCTCCGGTAGGTCGCCACATCAGCCCAACCCGGCCTCCCAATCCGGCGGGTTAAGCAGAAGCTAGTCCCGACTCACATAGTAATGTTCGAGACATGTAATACCATTTTCTTGCCTATTTGTAGCATGGGTGCCGTTTTCAAGAGCGATTGGCTTCCCACCAAAGTCGATGATGCTGTTTTGGCGAATTACGTGAAAGCGGGCTGCTTGGATCCTCAAGACGTCATTGGATGGCGCACCGAGTTAGGAGAAGACCTACCCAACCCCAAGGAAGGGGAGATAGTAGTTTTTGTGGAACACTTAGAACGGGGTTTTAAGCCGCCCGGATCCAAATTCCTTAGAGACGCCCTGAATTTTATGAACGTCCGACTCCAGGATTTGGGACCCGATTCCATAAGCAACCTGAGTCAATTCCAAGTCCTCTGCGAAGCTTATTTGCGGATCGAGCCTTCCGTCCCCCTGTTTTGGTACTTTTTCCACTTGAATCGCCAGACAGAATTCCACAATGGCCCCAGTTTGGAATCGGCGGGGTCAACGTCCAGCATCGCAGGGACAGTCCGTTTCCTGCACTCAATATGCCCAGCCATCCCAAAGGCTGGGGTGAATCTTGGTTTTACTGCAAAGAAACATCCCCTGCCGGCGAGAACAAACTTCAAGGCTACAGGCCAAGCCGCCTCCCGGTCAACTTCAAGCTCCCTGACAAGCTCACCGAGGAAGAAGAGTCGGAATTCGTCCCAAGTCTGTCCGAACTGAGATCCTTGACTAACAACGGTCTCACCGGGGTTGACCTGATCCGCTGCTGGGTCGAATGGCGGATCCTTCCTCTGAGCCGCCGAGAAGGCTTGATGTGCGAATTTGACGGTACTCTGGATCATCCCCAATGCTACTTTCACACAACATTAACAGAAAAAGACATCGTCGCCATCATCAAGAAGCTGACCGGCGAGCCTACAGCAAAGTGTGGCCAAATCGGCCTTAAACCCTTCTGCAACATTAACCCGGCGCCCAAGGTAACCAAGACTAACTCGCCCTCAATTTTCATTCCATCTGTTTTACTGTCATTGTGACTTCATGCCACATCCCTTTCCAGAAAGGCGACAAGTTCTGGTCTCGGAGACCTAAGAAACAAGCCATGAAGAGTGCTAAGCCGCCTTCCAAGAAAAACAAAGGCAAAGGTAAATCGGCTGCGGCCGAGCCATCTGAAGTCGACGAATCTCAAGCTGGCGACGCACTCTCCGAGGTACCAATCCGTCCTCTTTTTCACTCGCCACCTATTACCTTTTAACTTCTATTTATCTTTCACTCCTCTTATAATAGAATGAAGATAACGAAAGCCAGGAAGATTCTGTCGAGGTAATTTCCTTCTCCTCCGATTCATCTCCTTCTCCACCTAAGCCGGCCCGGCGAATATGTGGAAAAGTACCTTTCTCACAGCCAAATGCCCATTTGGACCCAAATTTCTTACTGAAGAAAACGCAGCACGCCTCGAAACGGAAAACGCGAAGTCATTCTGGCGACCTAACACCTGGCTTGCCAACAACGAACAAAAGAAAACCAAGCGAGGTACCTCCTTTTTTTATTTGAGCAACCATTGTTCGTGTTGCTTTGGATCACAGTCATAACCCGCCTGTTATTATCGATGTACAAATTCTACAGGATTCTCCCCCTACTTCTGGCGACTCAGTGATGTCGACCCTTCCACCAATGATCCGAGTCCCGGGGTAAGTTTCTTGTCCTGATCCTTGAGAATAGCACTCTTTTTAATTTTTTAACACGCCTATCTCATTTATTAGGGCGCAAGCCAAAAAGAGGAAAACCAGTGGATCAATCCCTAATGCCGCTTCTGAACCTCCAAGGAAAGCAACTCCGACTCAAGAAGATCGGAGTCAAAACGAGCCGACAATTCAAGCAAATCCTCCTGAGTCGCCCAAAGGATCAACGGATGTCCCTAGATCACCAGTCGTAATGGCGACAGCTGATGACCCAGATGCTGTGGTCATTACTGGTTTTGGTTTCTCCAAGCCGGCAGCGACAATCCTCTCCAAACATATAGCATCCCCTTCTCCATCAAATCCCGAGTCTGGGCCTTCCAAGGCGAAACTTTCTGACTATGCAGGTCTGGAGTTTAAAGAGCTCTGTTCTGGCTTCGCAAGTCGCGTGGAAGCGAGTTACGAGATGGAAAAGAATCTGTTGAAGATGTTAAATAACAAGCACGAGGTAAAATTTATACTCTATATTATTCCCAGTAACCCCCAAGGGCCGGGTCATCAGTGAAATGATGAGCCGGGTCTTTTAAAACCTTCGCGTCCAGTAACCCCCAAGGGCCGGGTCATCAGTAAAATGATGAGCCGGGTCTTGATTTCTGTATAATTTCCCTTGAGAAATTATACATTAGCCCCCAAGTGTCAGGGGTATTGCCTTGCAATAATTCTGAGACTTATCTTTGTTTTAAATTTTGAACAGGAAAGCCTTGCCCAGACCGAACTGGCCCTGGGCGACTTAAGGAAAAACTTGGCTGACCAACAAGATGCCCGAACTCAGTCGGAAGACAAATATAAGTTGGCTCTGGTTGAACTGGAAAAGCTCAAAGCCGAGTTAGAAAGAACTCAGGCTGACCACAGCGCAGTTTTGACGAGAGCCGAAAAAGCAGAAGCAAAGCTGGCAGCTGTGCAGCAGGAGCTATCCGGCTTAAAGCGCCATATTTCCAACATGACACAAGCCATCTTTGGTAAGCTTTACCTAACTCTCCAATCTTATCCTCTTCCTTGGGCAAATTCCTTAATGTTTAACTTACCGGTTATTTAATCACAGGCTCGAGAGTCGCCAATTTGCAAGACGACAGCGTGTTGATGCTGAAGGCGATCTATACACTGAAGGAACAACTGTACACAGGCAGTGTGCTGACCGTCAAAGCTGTGATAGGTGCAAAGGAGCCCATAACTTCCATCAAGAAGGTGCTTGGATATCTATCCACACTGCCTCCCCAGATCGGCGAGTTGACCCGATCAGCCGCCCGGAAGGGTGTCCTGACGGCTCTGAGTCGCTGCCTGGCGTATGCTCCAGAAATTAATTTGGAAGAAGTAGCTGCCGGCTTCCCTCAGCTTAAAGATGACGGCTCGGAGTTCGTGGAAGAAGACTACCAGAAGGTTGTCAAGGATTCTCGACTGGCCGCGACTCAACTCGCCGCCAGCCTTGACTTGACAAAATATCAGGCGGCTTATGATGACAAGAATAAGAAAATCAGCCCGCCAACCTTCGTGGTGACCAACCTTATCCCTCGGCGACCCAAGAATCCCTTCGACTGGGAAACAGACGTGGCATCAATCTTGACCGATGAAGACGATTTTGCCTCTTTGTCCAGATGCAATTGGGTCTTGGGCGATTTACAAATCAAAGCTGGTCAGAGCTCACGCCAAGACTTAGCGGAATAGATTTTCCTTGAATTTGGCCCAAGAGCCATGTAATAGTCAGTACTATCTTTTGATGACATCTTCTGCCAAAAAACCCTTATACCGCTTTTGAGGCGGTTTAAAATATTTTGTTAATCCTTATGAGAATCGACTGAAATGCTCAATCCGCCAAGGATGAAAACCTTGAGCACATTACCTGTGAAAATAAAAGAACTACAAACAGTTTCAACGAATAAGCAGTGAGGATAAAAATCTCCATGGTCAAATCATAACACGAGTAATTTTGTCGGCTCATACGGTCGCGACAGGAGGAGGCGAGTTAGAAAACTCGTGCACCCACCCTTAATGCAAGTTTCGTCGGCTCATACGGTCGCGACAGGAGGAGGCGAGTCAGAAAAGCTCGTGCACCCACCCTTAATGCAGGTTTCGTCGGCTCATACGGTCGCGACAGGGGGAGGCGAGTCAAAAAGCTCGTGCACCCACCCCTAATGCAGGTTTCGTCGGCTCATACGGTCGCGACAGGGGGAGGCGAGTCAGAAAGCTCGTGCACCCACCCTTAATGCAGGTTTCGTCGGCTCATACGGTCGCGACAGGGGGAGGCGAGTCAGAAAGCTCGTGCACCCACCCTTAATGCAGGTTTCGTCGGCTCATACGGTCGCGACAGGGGGAGGCGAGTCAGAAAGCTCGTGCACCCACCCTTAATGCAGGTTTCGTCGGCTCATACGGTCGCGACAGGGGGAGGCGAGTCAAAAAGCTCGTGCACCCACCCTTAATGCAGGTTTCGTCGGCTCATAAGGTGGCGACAGGGGGAGGCGAGTCAGAAAGCTCGTGCACCCACCCTTAATGCATGTTCTGTCGGCTCATAAGGTCGCAACAGGATGTCATGAAATTGCTCTCTCTTTTTCTTAAAGAAGAAGCCCCCGAGTCAGGGAAACATTATATTATTCCATAATGAAAACTGAAAAACTTACAAAGCATGGAGTTTTAAGAACTCAAGTGTAATAAGGCCGAACTCAAGTGTAATAAGGCCGCAAATGGGCAATATTCCAAGGGCGAGTTGACTCAGCCCCCGTAGTCGGTCGATCAGGCCGAAGATCCATCAAGTAGTAAGAACCATTGCGGAGGTTCTTGCTGACAACGAAAGGTCCCTCCCAAGGGGGCGAAAGCTTGTGCATGCCTGCCCGATCTTGTATCAGTCGAAGCACCAAATCGCCTTCCTGGAAAGTCCGACTCTTCACCCGGCGACTATGATAACGCCGCAGATCTTGCTGATAGATCGCCGAACGAGCCGCTGCTAAGTCACGTGCCTCTTCCAAGGCATCCAAAGAGTCCTGACGCGCCAGCTCGTTGTCTTGCTCCACATATGCGGCGACTCTAAGAGAATCATGCCTTATGTCAGTAGGGAGGACGGCCTCTGCACCATAGACCAAGAAGAAAGGGGTGAACCCCGTAGACCGATTCGGGGTGGTCCGGATGCTCCATAATACCGAAGGTAACTCCTCCACCCAACATCTTGGAGTTCTTTCCAGGGGAATGATGAGCCGAGGTTTGATCCCTCGCAAAACTTCCTGATTCGCCCGCTCGGCCTGACCATTTGACTGCGGGTGAGCAACTGCAGAGATATCAAGCCGGATATGTTCACGGCGACAGAAATCCACCATCGCTCCTTGGGACAAGTTAGTACCATTGTCCGTGATGATACTGTGTGGATATCCAAAACGAAAATCAGCTTCTTCAGAAATTTTACCGCAGTCTCCGCATCGCAAGTCCCAACAGGCTCTGCCTCAATCCATTTATCAACCGCCACCAATAAGTGAGTTTTCTTGTTGGAGGGCATCTTAAAGGGACCGACCATGTCCAGCCCCCAGACCGCGAAAGGCCAAGTAATGGGGATCATCCTCAATTCTTGAGCCGGCACATGAGCCTGTCTCCCGTATCGTTGGCACCCCTCACACCGCCGTACTATATCTTCTGCATCTGCGTGAGCCGTCAACCAGAAGAAACCGTGTCGAAAGGCTTTTGATACCAAAGAACGTGACCCGACGTGATGTCCGCAGTCTCCAGAATGGATGTCATTAAGGATTGTGCATCCTTCCTCGGAGGAAACGCACCGCTGAAAGACCCCTGAAGCACTTCGTTTATATAGCTCGCCATTAATGATGACCATGGACTTGCTACGCCGAACAATCTGGCGAGCCAAAACTTCGTCAGTGGGTAACTCGCCACGAGCAAGATAAGCTAGATAAGGAAGAGCCCAATTCGGAGCGATATGAAGAGCCGCCACAAGCTGAGACTCGGGATCTGGTATCGCCAATTCCTCCTTCGTGGGTACAGTAATGGACGGTTTATGCAGGACATCCAAGAAGACATTAGGAGGGACCGGTTTTCTCTGTGAGCCGAGTCGCGAGAGGGCATCGGCTGCTTTGTTGAGTCGCCGATCAACATGATCAACCTGGTACCCATGAAAATAGCCCGCCACGTCAGATACGGCTCGCCTGTAAGCCGCCATCATAGGATCTCGAGAGTCCGAGGTGCCCGAAACCTGTTGCGCCACCAGATCTGAGTCCCCAAAACATCTGACTCGGGTTAGATTCATCTCTTTTGCTAGTCGCAAACCGTGAAGCAGAGCTTCATACTCTGCTGCATTATTTGTACAAGGGAACATGAGCCGGAGGACGTAGCAGAACTTATCTCCTTGAGGGGATATCAACACCACACCTGCCCCCGAGCCCTCCAACTGCCTGGACCCATCAAAATAAATAGTCCAATAGGTAAGGTCAGGCCGATCTTCCGGAGCCTGAAGCTCCGTCCAATCATTGACGAAATCACTAGTGCCTGGGACTTGATGGCCGTGCGGGGGGTATACTGAATGTGATGTGACCCAAGTTCTATTGCCCATTTGGCGATTCGCCCTGTTGCCTCGCTGTTTTGGATGACGTCGCCGAGGGGCGCGGAACTGACCACGGTGATTGGGTGTTCTTGGAAATAATGTTTAAGCTTTCAACTCGCCATGAACACCCCATAGACCAGTTTCTGCCAATGTGGGTATCGCTGTTTGGAAAGAGTTAACACCTCATTGATAAAGTACACCGGGCGCTGTACCGGGTATTCCTTTCCTTCCTCCTTTCTTTCAACGACCACAGCCACGCTGACCGCTTTGGAATTCGTGGCGATATACAGGAGCATAGGCTCCTTTTCAGTCGGGGCCGCCAGGACCGGCGGGTTAACCAATTGATGTTTCAAGGCCTGAAGTGCCTCGTCAGCCTCCTCTGTCCACACGACTCGGTCAGACTTCCTCAACAATTGATAGAGCGGAATCGCCTTTTCTCCGAGGCGGCTTACAAAACGACTGAGAGCCGCAATGCGACCCGCCAATCGCTGAACCTGGTTAACATTCGTCGGCTTGCCGAGGGAGGTAACCGCTTCAATTTTGTCCGGGTTAGCCTCGATGCCGCGCTCCGATACCAAGAAACCCAGTAGTTTTCCCGCAGGTACGCCAAAAACGCACTTGGTAGGATTTAGCTTCATCTGATATACCCGTAAATTGTCAAAGGTTTCCTTAAGGTCTTCCAAAAGTGTCTCCTCCCGGCGGGTCTTGATCACAATGTCGTCAACATAAGCATGGACGTTGCGGCCAATTTGGCTATGAAGACAATTCTGGATGCAGCGTTGGTAAGTCGCTCCTGCGCTCTTGAGCCCGAACGGCATGGACACATAGCAAAAGGCCCCGAAGGGGGTTATGAAAGCATTCTTTTCTTGATCTTCCACAGCCATTTTGATCTGATGATAACCTGAATAAGCGTCCAAAAAGCACAATCGTTCGCATCCCGCCACCGAGTCAATGATTTGGTCGATGCAGGGAAGAGCGAAAGGATCCTTGGGGCAAGCTCTGTTGAGGTCCGTATAGTCAATACACATATGGAACGTGCCATTCTTCTTGAGTACTAACACCGGGTTAGCTAACCATTTGGGGTGAAAGACTTCCACGATGAACCCGGCGGCTAAAAGACGGGCGACTTCCTCTCCAATCGCCTTCCGTCGCTCCTCGTTAAACCTGCGGAGGTATTGTTGGACAGGTTTGCATTTTGGGTCAATATTAAGATGGTGCTCAGCGAATTCTCTCGGTACACCCGGCATGTCAGAGGTTTCCATGCGAAGATGTCCCGATTCTCACGGATGAATTCGATGAGCGCGCTTTCCTATTTGGGGTCCAGACCCGTTCCAATGGTAAACTGCTTGGATGAATCGCCAGGGACGAAATCGACTGTCTTCGTGTCATCCGTTGGTTTGAACTTGAGGGGCGACTCGGAATCTGTAGTCGGTTTCTTGAGTGGTGACATGTCTGTCGGGTCAACATTGGCCCGGTGGTTTTTGAGTTCTTCCGCCGCACAGGCGACTTCCGCGTAGGCCGCGTCTCCTTCCTCACACTCCTTTGCAATTCTTCTATCTCCGTCGACCGTGATGGGCCCTTTAGGACCAGGCATTTTGAGCTTGAGGTAGACGTAGCACGGGCGGGCCATGAAGCGAGCGTAAGCCGGTCGCCCGAACAGCGCGTGGTACGGGCTTTTTAATTTGACCACCTCGAAGACCAGAGACTCCAACCTGTAGTTCTGTGCAGTTCCAAACGCTACTGAGAGCCTGACCCGGCCAATCGGATAAGCGGATTTGCCCGGGACGATGCCGTGGAAAACCGTGGTTGAAGGCATCAAGTCTTTCTCTAATAGATTCATCCTCCGGAAGGTGTCGAAGTATAGGATATTAATGCTGCTGCCGCCATCCATTAGTACTTTTGATAGAGTGTAACCCGCCACTTCGGGAGCCACGACCAAGGCCAGGTCGCCCGGGTTATCTATTCTCGGCGGGTGATCCTCTCTGCTCCACGTTATGGTCTGTTCGGACCAGTGGAGATATCTGGGAACTGCCGGCTCAATTACGCTGTACGCCCGGTGATTTACCTTTTTATCACGTCTGCAAGCATTAGTGGTGAAAACATGATATTGCCCATTACTTAGCTGTTTAGGATTGTTGCGGAAGCCCCCATGGTCATCCTGGTCCTGCGGAGCCCCCTGTGGGGGCGGCTGCTGGAAGACTCCCGGCGGGTTGTACTGCCGGTGGTGGTGCACCGGGTACTGGCCGCCGCCTGGCTGCGGCCCCCCCTGAGCCTCTTGTTCGGGAAAGCCGCCGAAGGGGTTGTGCCTTTGGTTGGGCGCGGCGAGTTGGTCTTGGCGACGGTTCGGGTCTTCGCTCTGGCTCTTCTTGATTGCCTCGGCCCGAAATTCCCGCATTACGAAGCAGTTCTCCCAGGAGTGGCCCGCCGGGCCGTCGGCCGTGGCGTGGTGCGGGCAAGGGCCTTTGAGCAGCTCTTCGTAGTTACGCGGTCTTTTCCCACTGAAGCCTCGATTCTTCTTTTTGCCGTCATTGGCGTTAGTGTTGGCAACCAGATCCGAGGGCTCCTCATGCGGCCTACGCTTGCCGTTGGTCCCCTGGTTATGACGGTTGCGGCCTTGGAGGCGGGTATGCTTATTCGTTGAATCGCCCTTCTTGGGCGAGTTACCCTTACCATCCTCGCCGGGATCCTTGGTATCATCGGCTTCGGCGTACCTAGTGAGGGTATCCATCAGCTCGCCCATATCCTGAACTTTCCGTTTGAGTCGCCCCAGCTTCTGGACCAGCGGTTCATAGTGGGAGTTGTGCTCGAGGATAAGCATAGCTTGCGCTGCCGTGATGCCATCCGATGAATGGATAATTTCCGCGACTCGCCGCGACCAATGATGCGCCAACTCATCCGGGCGTTGCACGCAGTGTTGCAAGTCGACGATTGTTCTCGACAGGCCCGGGCACTTGCGGGGAACCTGTAAACTTCCGGGGAACCGGTAAACTTTCGGTCGTAATCTGGGCCTGTCGAGTTTCCATCATGGCGGACTCCGTCTCAGCATCCTGATGGGCCTTTGCCACTGCCTCCCTCAGTTTTGCTAACTCCGCATTTATCTCTTCTTGGTTCTCTGGCGTGAGGGGGGTTGACATTAGTCTTGTGATTTCCGCCGCTAAATCCACCAGGACTGCTGACGCACTTCTGGACGTCCCGCTGGTTCCATCGCCTCCGGCGGGGTTCTGTGCGGGTTGAGTCGCCCCAGCCATGTAGATGGCGATCTGGCGGCGGGTTCGATCGAGGATTTCTGGATCCATGGCCAAGGACAAGCCCCCAAGACCGTCTCCGTGGAGGGACTGGATGGAATCGGAATCGCCCATGGATGACTCGTCGTCAGAGTTGATGGGGGTAACCTCCTGAGCCGCTGCGTGCTCTGGCTCCTCCGACCCCTGTGTGAAACCCGCAAAGACCGGGCGGGTCAGATTCCGGGTTATGACTGGATGAACGTACCTGGCCGGCTCGACGATGTCGGAGGAGATATCCGGCTCAGGAACGGATGACCCGATCATGCCGATGAAGATGTTGATCTTGCCGAAGGGGACCCTGTAGCCTGATTCGAGGGAATTTGCTTCGGGTCCCCATCGCCGGTTGTCAATGTAGGCTATGCCGCGTCGGCTCCAAGTCATGAGCGCCGCCGCATAACTTCCAGACCCTGGTAGGGCTCCCTTTGAGAACTCAACTCCACCGTGCGCAGGCCCCACGGTGGGCGCCAACTGTCGTGGTTTTGTCACGGGAGATGTCCTCGTGAAAGGACTTAGTACTGGAGCCATCGCACCTTGGTGGCGACTCAAAAGGGTTAAGCGGGAGAGACACGGCGATTTACCCAGGTTCGGCCCCTCGAGAAGAGGTAATAGCCTACGTCCTGCTTTGTGTGTATTGATGTGGATTCGATTACAAGGAAGGCGTAACTCGCCTAAACCTAGCACTCGATGATTTCTAACCTGCCTCTCCCCCTCCAGACTCGCCTTTATATATAGGTCGAAGCCTTAGGGTTTACAAGAGTCCCTTCCTTTTTACAAATCGTGACCACCGCGGTCTCTAAGTCGCCGTCTCGCAAAACCCAGAGTCCTTCCATAAATCATAACCATCCTGCGACTTCGAACCGCCCAGGCTGAGGCCCAACTAGCCTTAAAGGATGAATCGCCTTAACAGTAACCCGGCCCATATTCGGCGGGTCACTTTAACAGGCAATATCCCCAACAACAAGATATCTCGTCAAAGGTAAAACTAATCCAGCAAGGCTAGCCCGGCGTGTCGACGATCCCGATAGGAGCCGCGTATCTCGTTCTCAGGACATGACGGATAAGCGACGCGTACGAGTGCCAAACCTCGAGCTTCCTCGCGGTGGCCCCGCACAGTGGTCTGTTTTGGACCAGCACCATCAGCACTAGCCCTCCCTGTATTATGTAGAATTACTCCTCGGGTAGCGCTAACTCCCTATGCATTTCAATATTATCAAATTATTATGTTGGGCAAATAGTACCAATGTTGGGCCTTGCCAGACCAGCTTTAATCTAAAACGAATTATCAAGGGGGTCCCCATAACAACCCCGATCGTGTTAGGAGCGCTCAATTATGGAACATAACACCGGTAGCCAAAACTAAGGGGGCAAAGGTGGAACAAAACACCAGGCTAGAAAGGCCGAGCCTTCCACCTTTTACCAAGTATATAGGTGCATTAAATTAAAAAGCATTTAATAGGATATAGCAAGGAACCCATGTTTTCACATGGAAGCAATGCACCTGCAACTAGCAACGGTAACACAGGGTTAAGCAAGCGGTAACATACCAATCAGTGGTTTGCTAGGTTGAACAGGTTGAAGGTTTTCATGGCATTGTTGAGAGGCTGATATTTAACATGTGGTAGGCAACGAGACATAATCGATAGAAGCGATAAAAACTAGCATGGCAATGATAGTAATGGTATCTGAGGAAATGGTCATCTTGCCTGAGATCCCGCTTGGAAGAAGAATGACTTCGTGAAGCAGACGAACCGACGTAGTCGAACGGGTCCTCACATCTGACACGCTTGCGGAACTCTATCGAGACGAAGCAAACCGGAAGCAAGAATCAACACACATAATTCACCACACGATGCACAACACAAATTATGCATGAGCAACTGTATACTTGCAAGTCACGGCATGACAATTTCACACAATCAAAACTACACATTAAGTGAAGTTCAATATGCAACGAGTTGCATATTGACGAAACTCCACGTTTAATTATTTAGTTCTATCCCGATTAGATATACGGCAATATTAAATGTGATTAATCATGGCAAGAGGTGAAGCGCAAATTAAACTACCTATCTAGACATTTTAAATGAGGTCGGAAATGACATATAGCATCTCCGAGACGACCTCACATGTTAATTTACAATTCTGTACAGATCTGAACTAACACATTTAATTAGTTGTTAAACAGCAAAACAAATAGGTTCACGTGATTCTATGCTTCGAGACAAGCAATTTACACATAGAGGTCATCTCCAATGGAGCTACGGTTCAAAAGATACAAGCACCGCAAGATATGATGGCATGAATGCAATATGTGTGCAACGACGGTCACGAGCACTTCAAAACACACAACCAGCAAGATAAAAGGAAACTACATGAGATTCTAAGCAAGTTTCATGTAGGACACGATCAAATCGGAGCCACGGTTCAACAACTACGAGCAAAACAAGAAATCACCACAATCTGCCAAATTCAGCCACATCACTTTTCCTACACCCCACAACTACGAGCTACACAACTCCGATAAACTCAACCAAGGCATGACACGAAAGAGGGCAAGAAGCACTACTCGAAACAACTAACAACAACTAGCATGGCATCATGGATCACTAGGGAAAGAAGTCACAAAAAGGCATCTCACACACTATTTCAGACTTGGTGAAAATTACACCTCATGAAAGTGCAGTTTTCGATCTGAAGCCATATTGACAGCAGCAAAACCTATCCGTACAGGACTCCAAATGGCATGAAAATTCACAGCAAGCTAGAGAAATACAAGGGGTACAACTAACTCCATTGCACCAACCTCAAAAGAGCTACAGATCAAAATCTAGAAGCAAAACAAAACGGCAACAAAATATAACAGATTCCAGACTTAGAAATATTTCAGCTCCTCCAAATCAGCACTATTTCTAGCAACTTGAGAGCAATCAAACCACACCTAAACATGCATTTCTATTGCAACCAAAAATAACAGGAGCTAGACAAAACATCCAAGATCAACTCTGTAGTTGACAACTCCTTCAAACGAAGCACGAAATAAATCCTACGAATTAAACAAATGGGCAACATGGCAAAACATCACGCGAACTAACTTGCTCAAAAGTTAAAACTAATTGCACAGAAAAATCCCATGGATTTTTCTACCCCAAAAACATATAAAATATGTGGGGTTGCACAACAAAATAATACCACACGAAAATGCGAGAAAATAACCTATACACGGGGAAATAAACTACCGGCAATCCCTACACGTAAAAATACCAATGACCGCTCTAAAATACAAGGAAAATAGGATCCTAAAACATGGGCATTTCTAATACGGCATTCGGGCTATTCGAACACGCGCGGAAAAATAACACGGGACCAAGACAATATAAATAGCACACATATCTAGGCATTCGGCATGTAAAACTACATCAAACAAAAATGCAAGTTGTAAATTTGTAATCCACGCAAAATTCTACATGAGATACATATCTAAATCTTGGCGATCCGACTTACGGTTATTAAACTACGGGCGTTTTAAAATACGTCTATTTACTGGAATTATCTAAAACGAAATAAAAACCTGAAATACTAAATGGGCCGAGAGGGGCGCAAGATAAACAGAAAAAATGCAAAGCGGGGGATGGCCAGCCTCACCTTGGGCCGGTTGGGAGGCTGCAGCAAGGTGGGCCGACGGGGAAGCAGTGGGTCGAGGCCTAGCTGGGGCGAGGATGAGCTACGCGGTGATGGGCCGGCTCAGGAGCCTCCTGGCGAGGCCCAGCTGGGGCCAAGCGATGTGCTCGGTGCTCGGCCTCGTCCTCTCACACGAGCGAGGTGAACCGCGACGGCGGCTGGAGCTCACCGACGGGCTCCCGAGGGGGTCGAGGAGGCCGGATCCGGTCACGGGAAGCGAGCAGGGCAGCCGGATCCGGTGCCGGGGCCGAGGGCGGCGCGGAAGGGCGAAGCGGGCAGGCGGGAGCTGCTAGCGCCCTTGGGCTGGTTGCCGGCGGCGGCAGGCGAGCACCAGCGACGGGACTGAGGTCAACGACGGCTGTGGGGCAAGAGGCGGCGCAGGAAGGCGACTGAGAGCAGCGTGGGGAGGCGACCGGTAGTGCTCCGGCAAGGCCAGGGACAGCGGCGGGGCAAGGCAGCGTGCTGGCGGCTCGGGGCAGGAGCTCGGGCTTGGCGGCGGCGGCGGATGGGCTCAGCCGGGCCCGAGCTGGGCCTGACGGGCCCTGTCGGTGAGAGGAGACTGGTGGGAGGAGAGAGGCTAGGGTTTCGGGGTTAGGTGGAACGGATTTCGAGGCAGGGGAGAGGGGGCTGTCTAAAATGCACTCGGGGGTATTTATAGAGGAAAAGGGGGCTAGGTTAACCGGAAATTCGTTCCGGATCCAACCGTGCGGTCGGATTCGGACGATTCCGAACGCGGGAACGGTTACGAGGCCGTGTAGAGTGGTTATACGGAAACAAGAGGGAGAACAGGCGGCGCGGCAACGAGTTTTAAAACACCGACACACGTCCGACGGTAGACCGTATACGGTGCCGCTACGGTCGACCGTTCGGGTACCAGACGGACTCCGACCGCGACGAAATTCGACAGGCGGCCTAGCTATATTAAAATAAGACCGCACGTCAAATCTCAACCCGATTAGAGAAAGTTTAATGCACACCTTTAAAAACAGGGTTTGACGATGCCGCGGGCGCGTGCGTGTGTGGTCGGGCTCCGAACGGGCAACGACGAGATTCGACAACTAACAACGGATGCAAGTTTGAAAACTGGCGGTAACGGGGTGCCGATGCAATGCAGATGATGCGCATGATGCGATGATGATGCGACAAATAAAATAAGACACACGACGAAAACGGAAAGAAAGGGGAATCTTCTGGAACGTCGGCATCGGGCTGTCACATAGTTGCAACTCCTGGACAGAGATCTAGGCGATTAATAAGCCAAGAGGGTCAATTAAGTATCCCAATGTGTGGTAGTATCTTGTCTTGGATAACATACACAGAACTCAGTTCTTAAGGACGTCCCAATGAGACAACCCACCATGTACTCCTACATGGCCTCTCATCGCTACCTTTACCAAATCGAATTCACACTTTTACTCTCACACTATAGGACATGAACACAACCATTCCGATTCATCATCCAGATGGATCAGACCCGACACGACTCTAAGCATAGCAGACATTGTAAGCAAGCATGGATGAGTAAGCACAACAAGGCTCAAGCAGTTACTACTCATGCTAAGTGGTTTCAACTATTTACTGTGACAAAATCAGGTCATGCAGAGGAATGGGTTCAACCACCGATAACATGTACACTTGAATCGTGTTTGTCCTAATGCAGTAAAGAGAGCAGGAGCGAGAGAGTGGGTTTATATCAATATGCTCAAGGGGGTTTGCTTGCCTGACACGTCTGAAGATAGCAATGAGTCTTCATCAATGTCAACGATCACATGGTCGGAACTATCATCTACCGAGAGGAATCAGTACCGATAAACAGGAAAGAACAATAGTTACTTCACAGAAATGCAACACTATGATGCATGATCAAGAAATGGAAATGGAATGTGACAGGGCCAATATAGCTACCATTTCTTAGGTTGAAGCTGGGTTTGAATCAGGATTCAAACATCACTTCAACAAGGTATTTTCCGGATACCGTTTTAATTGATTCGACATGATGCTCATGCATAATTTGTTTTATCATGCAAGAGGATGGTATTTTGGGGTGATGAGTTTCCCTTGATCAATGTTTGGTCATAACAATTGAAGTGGAATTCAAATAGGAATCAAATTCCAACTCGAAACTAATTATTAAATTTATCCTATTTATCATTTTGCCTATTTGGTGATGTTAACCTTTTCAAACCAGCATGAAAATGCAATAATCAGATTCTTTGGATTTTTCTGATCCTTTTTCATATATAAATTATTTCCATCCGAGTTATATTTTAATTTCTATGATTTTTACAACTTTTAGCAATTTCATGGATTTAGATTAAATCAGAAAAACTATTACTGTGTCAGCACTGCGTCAGCATTGCGTCAGCAGTCAACTCGCCCAGGTCAGAGTCAAACCTGACCAGTGGGGTCCACTGGTCAGTGACCAGGGGCTAATCCCCGAGTTGACCAGACTCTAACTGGGTTTGACCCACCCTGGGGCCCACTGTCAGCGCCTAGGGGGGGTGTTAGCGGCTAATTAGGCTGGCCACGTCGGGCCGCACCGGAGGGTGGCCGCCGGCGACCATAGCCGCGGCGGAGGGCTCGCTGGAGTTGGCCTAAAACGCGCTACAGGGCACCAAATCGGGCGCGGTTTGCGGCTACGTGAAGCTGGCGAAGCGGCTCATCTTCCAGGGGTAGCAGGAGGGACTGAAGGTGGCCGGAGAGGCGCCGGCGATGAGCCGAGGCGGCGGCTGGGGCTCAGCCTTGTGCGGGTGGTGGCTGCAGGGCATGGGAAGGGTAGCTGATGGGCTCAAAACGTTCCTGGCGGCTCCAGGAGCTCGATCCCAAGCTCGAGCGCGTGGATGGGGTACGACAGCGACGACGACGACATGGCCGGCCGCGAGAAGCTCTCGGCCATGGTGGGGAACGGGGCTACATTGCGGGAGAGCGAGGGGAAAGAGAGGGGAAAGAAGCAGTGGCTCACAGCGATTCCATTTTTGGCATCGGGGAGGTCAGAGAGGCTCGGTGGCAGCAGATCGACGGCGGCGACCGACGGCCGGAGATGGGGAAGATGGTGACGATGGCGATGACAGGGGGGCCTCCGAGCTTGATTCTGTTGTCGAGGAGGAGCAGGGTGTCGAGGCGGTCCTTCTGAGCTTCTCGGAGAGGCGAGGGGAGGTCTGTGGCCACGTGTGCGACGAACGGCGGCGAGCTGCAGACGCGGTCGGCCATGCGAGCGGCGAGGAGGAGAGCATGGCGGGCAAAAGAGGTGGGCTCGATGGAGACGGCTCTCCCGACCTTATCCCACTCACCAGGGCAGCGGGGAGCCAGGCAGGCAGGTGTCGTGGAGCCCCTGGCCATTGGCCGTGGCGAGCTTCTCCTCTGCCTTCTGGCAGGAGGAAGAAGACGCCTGAGCCCCTAGTGGGCTGGGCCAGGTGACAAGTAAGGTTATCTCTCTCTTTTCCTATTTTGGTTTACTTCTTTCTCGCATTTAGATTTAGGTTTAAAACAAAATGTTTAAATATTTTATAAAACCCTAAATTAGTGTTATGTGACACAGATAATAATATCCAATGCCACATAAAAGTCTCAACATTTTTGAAACCTTAAAATAGAAGGAATCAAAATAATTCCATTCCAAATAGCTATTTGGTCAAATCAAAAATCCATTTCAAAATGTTTCTCTGATTAAAATTTTGGTTTGACAAATTTATTTTATGTCACTATTTTGCCAAGTATGTGGAACATTTTCTTAGTCCCTTTTAAGGTATTAATTTTTATTGCCTTGTTGTCAATTTTTCAAATCATTGGGGTTTTGATCACTTCCCAATTGTAGATCATCCCCATTGTATTAAGTTGATTTGAATGCATGCATGAATGCTCAGCAAACAAATGAAGCTAGGGCTGTGACAACTCACCCCCACTAAACAAGAATCTCGTCCCGAGATTCAAGCGTAGTCGGGAAGAGGAAAAGGGGACACTAAACTATCACAATCTTCACGATCCATTTGCTTCTCTTGAGGATGTTGATTCATCGTACCATGTAGATCTTGACATCTTTTTCTTCGAGGTCTTCATCTAACACGGCAACAAAGAAACATATAGACTCTACAAGATTTAATCTCCTCAAGATCGAGCAACTCAAGATCAAGTTTTAGAATGAGACGTGGAAACGTCCCTTGAGCTGTGACACAACACTCATGAAAGAAACAAGGAAGTGAGACATATGACAAAGGTTCAATTGGTAGGCAACAATCCCACGCTTAAATTAGATGGAGACGAGGGTTCAAAGTAGCGAGGATTAAGTTAACCATCATACCATAACGGGGCACCGTAGGAGGGTGACTCGTAGAGTTATTCCGTTAAGTGGCAAAAAGAATTACTTTTGATACAGAGATCAATGAAACTCTTCATACCAAGGAAGGCAATTCACAAATGATTGTTTCAAGGAATTTGAAAGAAGGGCATACCCAGGTTGGAAAGAAACTAGGGTTATAGAACAACTCGAAGAATGGAAGGCACATACCAGTTACTACCGAGGTTATAACTTAGTGTCTAAGCATGCTCTCAAGAACTTGAGCATTTCCATATTCATCAAAGTTTACCAACATCCGTGCCAAGGATCCTGGTGACACAACATACTACCATGATGAAAAGTGATGGAGGATGCACTTGCAAAGGAAGACAACACTTCCTCAGATTTCACCTTAGCCGTGCCAAGGGAACGAAATCTGGTTGATCGACCGAGAGACATTTAGCACTCGACTTCTAATGTTCTCCTTGATGTACTAGCACAACCCAATTATAGATCATGCTTGATATCTAGCACATCAAGTATAGGTCGGAATTCGGGGCATCAAAGGGAGTCCATGAGGAACAACTTCCAAAATAAGTCATACAAAACCTCACGGGGAGATGGCTAAGATTGCTGATACAAGATATAATATCAAATCTTCCGGCTAGGTGTGTTAGCCACAACATCACTTTACCGGGTTACATAGAGACCAATATTATAATTCTTGGGGAAAGTTCTAACCATTTTAACTGCCTGAGATTCAGCTCCGGTTGGTGACACGATGCTTCAGACTCAGCATGTCTAAAAAGAAAGTTTGCAACACAAATCGACGGGATAACGTTGCAAGATTCTCAGGAAATGAACTACGAAAGCCAACTCCAAAACATGAGCTGGGTTTCAAGACACATGTGAACATACTGCCCAAGACAATGATGACCACATGAAAAGTCTTACAACAAAACACTACCGAGTTCTGGATGGGGACCATAATTGCGGATAACGAAGCCATGTGCAAGTCCGTCTGGTACCTTCAGGAATGACACTTAACTTCTTCTCCTTGAACAAATCAATCAGTGGCTTGGTGTGCTAGGAGATACATATGGAATGGAGGTAGCTAATCTCTCAGACCATAGAATACTTTGCACGTGCATGACTAACTTGAGATGATTCCGAAGAAAACAAATTAACTTTTCTCGAATTCACGGCGGCAACTTACATCAAATGCACGTGAACTAGAGGAAGTCACTCCTTACACCTAACCATTGTTCAAGAAATCGGTAACTCGTAGCTGCTCGGTCGGCTTGGGAGTAGCGATTAATTGGTGAATCGACCTATTAACTAGATTAATCGGTCGACCATTAATCGGTAGATTAAACAGAAACTTGCCAACTTATATCTAATTTTTTTATGTATGAGACCATAATTCCATGCACCTGGCTATGTAATATACCAAAATATTCTATTGTAGGCATATAAAAATAGATAAGAGGTAAAATTAATAATCGTTATACATCTAAATATATATAATCTCAAAATTCAAAATGAGAAATTAAACATTTAAACTTATCCATATACTTGCTAACATACATCACATAATATACTACACATAACAGCCAAAACCAACAGTTCCATCTATCCATCTACAAAATTGTAATTCATGATCTACTAATATATGAATACTGGATTCTCTAGTAAGGTATGTGGGTAAGATGGTAGTACCTTGCCTGCTAGTGACGCCATTGAGGAAGAGATTGGGGAGCATCCCATGGGAGAGGATGGGGAGTGTCCAAGGGGGTGGGGTCGAGGCAAGCGACCAGAATGGTGGAGCAATTAGATCTTGCAGGTGTAGTGTGGAGACTGGCACTAGTGAGAACATGACTAGCAACCAGCCAGATTAGGAGGGGATGAAAGGAGCATGAGGAAGCGCGAGGAGGGCCAAACCCTAGGTATTTAGTAGAAAGAGGGGGTGGGAGGCATTATGTGCCAAAAGTTTGGGATTCGTTTGCCCACCAGTTAATAGGCGAGTAGTGATTAATCAGTGTGGCAACTAATTAATAGGTATGACAACTCATTAATCGGTCTAACTGGCCAATTAATTGGCATGGCAAGTTAACACGATGAATAGGTGTTATTCGATTCGGTCACCATAAGAGTAGCGATTAACTCGCAAGTTAACTGGTTAATCGGACGAATTCTTGAACAATGCACCTAACATATACCTTGTGCACGAGACACGAAGACAATGTCTACAAAGTTTCCAACACTAGCTTAATGTCCAACATAGATCATGGAACAAATGAGAATGTTGCCGATGGGCTCAACAACAATTCATCAAAATACCCATGTAAATGGATTTCCACAACTATGTGAGCAAGATAATAGCATTGGTCATATCAAAGAATACAATAGTGTAGGCTCTAGGAAAACCCTGAGTAAGACACCGTTACGAAAATCTTTGGTTCTGAGTTTGATTTGACAATAGCCCATACTCAAATCAAGATGGGACAAGACAATATATGCAACAATTGATCACACGAATCAACCCATGAAAATATCATCTTTCTTCAGACTCACACAACAGGAAAAATATCCTTTTTAAATGAGCTAAGTTTAGGCGAAGCTTTTATCTTCCAACTCTCCAAGTTGTTGTTTAGCATAACCAACTAGCTCGGGGTATCCAACACGGATTCTTGGATAAGATGGCTTATAAAGAAACCAACTTGATCACGAGCTCTATCATAACAGTCAGAAAACAACCTGGTAATACTTCCGAGAAGATATTCGGAAAATCACGAACCACCGATATGTTATTAAGCTCGGGAACAATCTTGCTTTTCAGGGCAAGATGATGTGATCAAAGAGTGAAGGATTGACACAATCCTAACCCATTGATCGAAAAGTGCACCATGAAACATGGACTAGGTAGCACGGTCAATCTTAGGATGACGATTCAATCATCATCACCATAAGAGTGAATTTGTTGTCCATTAACTACCAAACAATGGCATTGCTAGGAGTATTGATTTCACACATCATGGTTCACTTGTCGATATTCCGGTTACAACCAACATGAAAACCGAGGAATGAACAATGATAGAGAAAAGTATCACTACATCAAGAGCTCATAAGAGATGATGCAATTCTCACGACATTCTTGACAACAAGAGGGTAATACTCCATGATAGAACATAACAAAAGCTGGGTTGGCATTTTGATCTGCAGAGTATAACTACTTTGACCCAATCCAAGAAATGGATGAGGTAGTGGAGTTTACTTCTCCCAGTCAATTGGAAATAGCACAACTTGACAGACCACAGGAATAGAAGACATTGAAAACAAGAATGCACAACTACTCTTGACTAACCTCTCAATGATGAAGGTCAGAATACAACTAGATAGGGCCAACTCAAGAGCACATGATTTCTTGAGTTATGGATGCATGGATTAGAATGTCGAACGAGTTCAACATAATTCTTCCAGATAACCCATGCAGAAGGTGGAGTAGGCAGAATCACAATATGGCGTAGAGAACTCATCACGAGCACTCTTGTTATGATCCTTAATTCACGGAGAACTTCTGCCAAAGATGATTCATGGTGTTGGAAGAATGATATACCATGAACCTTGGGAGCTACAACAAGGTTACTAATCATTCTAAAGGAACTAGCAACACTATCAACAGAGATGAGAGGAATGATCCTTCGATTCAATGACCCAAAAATAGAATACCTAAAAACTAAATAACATCACGAGATGTTTTTTGAAAATGATGGCCAGAAGTATCACACTTGAAGACATAGCACACATCTAGACTATTGGGTAGTTTTTGGAGTAACATCGTTTCCTCATACTTCAACAAAACGTCGAGGTAATAAAGTACCTCATCACAATGATTAGTGTGCTTTGTCTGGCCAAAGACATTGGAAATAAGAGGAAGGAATTTGCAATTGCATCAGATTATTTGGGAACTTTGGAAAACTCGGACATCATAACGGCTACACGGCATGAAATATGAGGCAACCTGCAAGAAAACTAACAACATAACAATTGAATTCTTATGGAGACACTGATCCAGGAAGACAACAACTTTTCTATAAGTCTCCAGCATAGTAACTCGTCATCCTAATGAATAGATGAGAAAGCCTTATTCTTAAATCCCGTAGATTAAAGAAGAGGGTGACTCACAATAAGAATGACACAAGGAAAGGAGTAAAAAGAGGCTTACGTTCCCTTCCACAAACAATTCCCTTATATAACTAAAGAGTTGCTAGACTCAACATCGACCAGTTTGGCTTGGTTATCCTACATGCAGTCAAGCTCTGATACCAAAGCTGTCGGGACCCCGATCCTGAGTCATAAGAACCCAGCCTGTAACACATCACATCACTTTGCGGCCTCACGCACTATAAACTCCACGGCTGCCACCTTACCTTGGTCGGGGTCGTTTGCGTCTTTTGGCTCACGTATATGAATATGTTGCTAGCGTTCAAACGACAAAGAACCCGGGTCGACATGACTAGTTATAAACCCAAGCGGTACATCCATACAGGGACATGCATACATAACCCAGCAAAGCAGGTGTCGATCAACAGCGTGTGTAGACGAGTCGTATCAAGCTACAAGGACTCCATTACACCGCGTGACATTTCCAGGAGGGGACAGACACAGCAGTAAAGAAGGATACACGCCGGTCAATCAATGTGTCTAGAGCAGTAGCAAGCTACCAAGGCTCGTTAGAAGCACAAAGAGGCATTTCCCTGTAAAGAGTACTACTAAAGGCACACAACTAGGTGTCGAATCCCACACATATAATGCATTTCATAACATACACACAATATGCACGATATGTGTAGATACAACATGGCATCACAACATAACTCTATGACTCAAGCTTTTATTAAGGACTCATAAGAATCAACATAGTGTGTTATTACAAACAGGGGTCTCGTGACCCGACACTCAAGTCATACAAACAACAAGCGGAAGCAAAACATGTCTAGGTACAGACATCTACTAAAAGTGGTTGGAAGAGCCTGAAAAGCTACTACGACCCTACCAAAGGAGCCAGACCTCTGTCTAGGATTCCCAAGCTATTCTGGTCAAAATCGAACACATCGCGTAGAACCTTTTAATGAGTCTAAGTCTTCTCTGCAAAAACATAAATAAAGCAACCGTGAGTACAAAGGTACTCAGCAAGTCTTACATCAGAACTATCTACATATGCATCATGTTTCAATGAAAGGATTGTGGGGTTTTATTGCAGCAAGCCAGCTTTGACTCTTGGCTAACCTGTACTACGACTACAATTTCTTTCTTTGAGGTGGGATAGCGCACACGAGTCCACATATTCACCAATTTAATACACCACTATGGATCCACTCTCGTATCCCTACGAGAAAGCCTTCGATAGCACTCACACTTATCTTGCATGTTTTAGAGTATCCATTTAAATTGTCTATGTACCACGTAATGTTTCCAAGTAGTCCATATCCGCGGACGCGGCTATTCGAACATATTGAATCACCCTGCAGGGGTATACTTCTTCACACACGCTCGCACCACTTATCACCATGTGCACGTCATGCATCTCGGCAACCTTCAAGCGGAAGCACTGGCATGGGTAAAGGCCACGACCATTAACCACACAAGACCCTAGTCCAGGTTTATCGCCTATTTGAGACTGAACCCGCAAGGAAGTCCGGCCAAGGTTTCCTCTACGGCCCCAAACGATGTGCGCAGGGTTCCCAAGCCCACCATCCGGGTGCCACTTGGTACACCATGCCACTGTGTATCTACCGCAGAGAAGCCTACCCCGTCGGGCAGAGCTAAACACGGCCGCCAACACTTTTCCTACAAACACCAGAAACGAGTTGCAACTCCTGGATAGAGATCTAGGCGATTAATAAGCCAAGAGGGTCAATTAAGTATCCGAATGTGTGGTAGTATCTTGTCTTGGATAACATACACAGAACTCATTTCTTAAGGACGGTCCCAATGAGACAACCCACCATGTACTCCTACATGGCCTCTCAGCACTACCTTTACCAAATTGAATTCACACTTTTACTCTCACACTGTAGGACATGAACACAACATTCCGATTCATCATCCAGATGGATCAGACCCGACATGACTCTAAGCATAGCAGGCATTGTAAGAAAGCATGGATGAGTAAGCACAACAAGGCTCAAGCAGTTACTACTCATGCTAAGTGGTTTCAACTATTTACTGTGACAAAATCAGGTCATGCAGAGGAATGGGTTCAACCACCGATAACATGTACACTTGAATCGTGTTTGTCCTAATGCAGTAAAGAGAGCAGGAGCGAGAGAGTGGGTTTATATCAATATGCTCAAGGGGGTTTGCTTGCCTGACACGTCTGAAGATAGTAATGAGTCTTCATCAATGTCAACGATCACATCGTCGGAACCATCATCTACCGAGAGGAAACAGTACCGATAAACAGGAAAGAACAATAGTTACTTCACAGAAATGCAACACTATGATCCATGATCAAGAAATGGAAATGGAATGTGACAGGGCCAATATAGCTACCATTTCTTAGGTTGAAGCTGGGTTTGAATCAGGATTCAAACATCACTTCAACAAGGTATTTTCCCGATACCCTTTTAATTGATTCGACCTGATGCTCATGCATAATTTGTTTTATCATGCAAGAGGATGGTATTTTGAGGTCCTGAGTTTCCCTTGATCAATGTTTGGTCATAACAATTGAAGTGGAATTCAAATAGGAATCAAATTCCAACTCCAAACTAATTATTAAATTTATCCTATTCATCATTTTGCCTATTTGGTGATGTTAACTTTTTCAAACCAGCATGAAAATTCCATAATCAGATTCTTTGGATTTTTCCGATCCTTTTTCATATATAAATTATTTTCATGCGAGTTATAATTTAATTTCTATGATTTTTACAATTTTAGCAATTTCCTAGATTTAGATTAAATCAGAAAAGCTATTTCTGTGTCAACACTGCGTCAGCAGTCAACTGGCCCAGGTCAGAGTCAAACCTGACCAGTGGGGTCCACTGGTCAGTGACCAGGGGCTAATCCCCGAGTTGACCAACCTCTAACTGGGGTTTGACCCACCCTGGGGCAAATTGTCAGCGGCTAGGGGGGGTGTTAGTGGCTAATTAGGCTGGCCACGTCGGCCCCCACCGGAGGGTGGTCACCGGCGACCATAGCCACGGCGGAGGGCTCACCGGAGTTGGCCTAAAACGCGCTACAGGGCACCAAATCGGGCGTGGTTTGCGGCTACGCGAGGCTGGCGAAGCGGCTCATCTTCCAGGGGTAGCAGGAGGGACTGAAGGTGGCCGGAGAGGCGTGGGCGACGAGCCGAGGCGGCGGCCGGGGCTCGGCCTGGTGTGGGTGGTGGCTGCAGGGCATGGGAAGGGTAGCTGATGGGCTCAAAACATTCCTAGCGGCTCCAGGAGCTCGATCCCAAGCTCGAGCGTGTGGATGGGGTACCACAGCGATGACGACGACATGGCCAATGGCGAGAAGCTCTCGGCCATGGTGGGGAACAGGGCTACGGTGCGGGAGAGCGAGGGGAAAGAAGCAGTGGCTCACTGCGATTCCATTTTTGGCATCGGGGAGGTCAGAGAGGCTCGGTGGCAGCAGATCGACGGCGGCGACCGACGGCCGGAGACGGGGAAGATAGTGACCATGGTGATTGCAGGGGGCCTCCGAGCTTGATTCCGTTGTCGAGGAGGACCAGGGCGTCGAGGCGGTCCTTCTGAGCTTCTCGGAGAGGCGAGGGGAGGTCTGTGGCCACGTGTGCGACGAACAGCGGCGAGCTGGCCATGCGAGCAGACGCGGGGAGCCACGCAGGCACGTGGCGTGGAGCCCCTGGCCATGCGCCGTGCCGAGCTTCTCCTCTGCCTTCCGGGAGGAGGAAGAAGACGCTTGAGCCCCTGGTGGGCTGGGCCAGGCGACAGGTAAGGTTCTCTCTCTCTTTTCCTATTTTTGTTTTATTTCTTTCTGGCATTTAGATTTAGGTTTAAAGCAAAATGTTTAAATATTTTATAAAACCCTAAATTAGTGTTATGTGACACAGATAATAACATCCAATGCCACATAAAAGTCTCAACATTTTTTAAACCTTAAAATAGAAGGAATCAAAATAATTCCATTCCAAATAGCTATTTGGTCAAATCAAAAATCCATTTCAAAATGTTTGTGTGACTTCAAATTTTGGTGTGACAAATTTATGTTATGTCACTATTTTGCCAAGTATGTGGAACATTTTCTTAGTCCCTTTTGAGGTATTAATTTTTATTTCCTTGTTGTCAATTTTTCAAATCATTGGGGTTTTGATCACTTCCCAATTGTAGATCATCCCCATTGTATTAAGTTGATTTGAATGCATGCATGAATGCTCAGCAAACAAATGAAAGCTAGGGTTGTGACACCCAGTGACAGAAGGGGTAGCGAGGCACGCATCATGTTGTTGCCATCAAGGGTAAAAAGATGGGGTTTATATCTATTGAATGAATTTAGCCCTCTACATCATGCCATCTTGCTTAAGGCATTACTCTATTTGTTATGAACTCAATACACTAGATGCATGCTGGATAGCGGTCGATGTGTGGATTAATAGTAGTAGATGCAGAAAGTATCGGTCTACTTGTCTCGGACGTGATGCCTATATGTATGATCATTGCCTTAAATATCATCATGACTTTGCGTGATTCTATCAATTGCTCGACAGTAATTCGTCCACCCACCGTAATACTTGCTATCATGAGAGAAGCCTCTAGTGAACACTGTGGCCCCCGGGTCTACTTCACATCATATTTTTAGTTACACCAAATTACTTGTTGCACTTTTCACCTTCAGATCTCACCGTGCAAATAATCGTGAAGGGATTGACAACACCTTTATAGCGTTGGGTGCAAGTTTGTTTGTTTTTGCGCAGGTACATTGGTGCCTCATCTTGTTACTCCTACTGGAGTGATACCTTGGTTCTCAAACTGAGGGAAATACTTACTGCTACTATGCTGCATCACCCTTTCCTCTTCAAGGGAAAAACCAACGCAAGCTCAAGAGGTAGCAGCCACGATGTTCAGACACACCATCACACTATGGTGTTCTAGGCGACATGAGTTGTCTTAAATGTATACCAAACTCGCAACTCAGATATTCACGTCTACGATCACATCGTAGACATATCATCCTCTTATCGCGATGATCGTCAACTTCACTCTGAAATTGCTTGAACTTTTCAACACTTCAGATTCGTGATTCATCAAGTAAATACATTTGTATTTACTCAAATCACCAGTGAAGTAAGAACATAACAATATCCACTGCATGCTTTAGCCCTCATTGGACTGCATACATCAAAATGTATTATTTCCAATAAGTCACTTGCTCATTCCATCTTACTAGAAAACGAGGCCTTCAGTCATCTTTCCCATGTGGCATGATTTGCATGTCTCAAGTGATTCAAAATCAACCGAGTCCTAAAGATCCATCCGCATGGAGTGTCTTCATGCGTTTACACCAATATGCATGATTCGCATGTCTTAAACTATTCAAAAATGAGTGAGTCCAAAGATCCATCAGCATGGAGCTTTCTTCGTGCGTTTTATACCAATATGACTTAAGCGACAGTGCCACAAGTAAGTGGTACTATCATTACTACTTTGTATCTTTTGGCATCAATATTATGAACATGTGTATCACTATAATCGAGATTCAATTAACTATTCATATTGGCTGCATGATCATTGAAGGTATTATTCAAGTAAACAGAGTAACTATTATTCTATTTAAATGAATAACCATATCGCAATAAACATGATCCAATCATGTTCATGATCAATGAAAACACCAAACAACATTCAGGTCTAACACTAATCGCGAAGGTAGAGGGAGCGTGCGATGGTGATCACATCAACCTTGGAAACACTTCCAACAAACATCGTCACCATGCCTTTAGCTAGTCTCCATCTATTCTGTAGCTTTTATTTCGAGTTATTAACATTTAGCAACTAAACCGGTATCTAATACCCAGGTGCTACTAGGAGTACCAGCAATATAAACATCAATGACACATATATCTAATATACTTCCGTTGTGAGCCTTCTTATCTACTAAGTATCCAGGGAAGTCCTGCCTCAGTGACCATTCCCCACATCATAGAAGCACTTAGTCTTGGGTTTGGCTTCTTGCGTTTCTGCATTGGAGCGACAACTAACTTCTCATTCTCGAAGTTTCCCTTCTTTCTGTGCCCTTCTTGAAACTAGTGGTTTTACTGACCAACAACACTTGATGCTCCTTCTTGATTTCTACCTTCGCGGTGTCAAATATCGCGAATAGCTCATGCATCATCTTCTCCATCGTTGGTATGCTATATTTCATCACGAAGCTGAGTAGCTTGGTAGCAGTAACTTTGGAGAAATATGTCAATCACTATCTCATCTGGAAGATCAACTCCCACTCGATTCAAGTAATTGAAGCAACCAGATAATCTGAGCACATGCTCAACGATTGAGCTTTTCTCCTTTAATTTGTAGGACGAGAATCTTGTCGGAGGTCTCATACCTCTCAACACGGGCACGAGCCTGAAATCCTAATTTTAGCTCTTGGAACATCTCATATGTTCCCCACGTTCAAAACGTCTTGAGCGCCTAAATTCTAAGTCGTAAATCATCATGCACTAAACTATCACGTAGTCATCAAAACGTGTATGTCAGATGTTCGCAACATCCACAAACGACGGTTGAGGTAGCACACCAAGCGGTGCATCAAAGACATAAGCCTTCTGTGCAGCAATGAGAACAATCCTCAGTTTACGGATCCAGTGCGCATAATTGCTACTATCATCTTTCAACTTAGTTTTCTCTAGGAACATATCAAAAACAAGGGAGCTACATCGCAAGCTAATAATCTACAACATAATTTGGAAAGACATTTTTGACTATGTTCATGATAATGAGTTCAATTAATCATATTACTTAAGAACTCCCACTCAAATTGAAATCCCTCTGGTCATTCGAATGGTACATGATCCAAATTCACCAACCCATGTCCGATCATTGATGGGGATATGTACCTAGGGTAGGGTGAGAGGCCTGACTCGGGGCGCGGAGGAGACTTGTTTTCTTCCTCACTCTCACCCGAATCATCTTCACTCCCCTCGCTGTCTTTAGCGTAGTCGCTGTCAATGCTATCACATTCGCTTTCTCCACGAACATCCAGCTGAGCCCCGTTGGGTACGGGTGAATGCATGTTTGTGCACTCCTGCCAGATACATAAGTAGCAAAGTCAGTCGGCCGAAGATTCAATCACTCAACAAAGATATGAAAGTAATCAGAATGGAAATAACGCACCAGATTCCGTGGTTTGTTTTTGGTAGAGTAAGGCAAGATTTGCTTGGCCCCAAATGGATTGTCGCAGGCTCCGGTGATGCTTTTGAGCCACTGAGCTACGGTTTTCTCAGAAACCTCCTCCGTTTGCGACCGAGTGGAATCCTCTGGGCCCGAGTAATGCCACATGGCATGACCCCTCGCGTGGAGAGGCTGAATACGCCGACCAAGGAAGGTTTCGAGCAAGTCCATCCCCGTCACTCCGCCACGAACCAAGTTAACCACCTCATTTACCAACATCCCCACCCAAGTCTTCTCATCATCGAACACGTTTATCATCCTAGCCGCAGTCGGTCGCTCCAAGGTGAACGGGGGAAGGGTAGTCGACATGTTTGGAGATGCAATATCATTACAGTAAAACCAAGTCGACTGCAGTTCCGGACGGACTCAGGAAGGGTCATCTGAGGATACGTACTCCTACTCCTCTTTTGAATCCCCAGACAACCGCACAACTGAATGACATGAGTCCTACTATCATTCGGGTTTGCTTTACTCACTGCTTGGGAGCACACAATGAAGATGTGTTTAAACAGTCCCCAGTCAGGAGGACAGCCCAGAAAGCATTCGCACAGTGTAATGAATGCAACAAGATACACGATGGAGTTGGGAGTAAGATGATGAAGTTGCACACCAAAATAATGCAGGAAACCGTGGATGAAAGGATGATGGGGCAGAGAGAAACCTCGCTCAACGTGAGTAAGGAGGAGGACTCGTTCCCGTTCACGGGGCTCTAGCTCAACCTCCCCTTCAGGCAACCTCCATGACTTTTCAGCCACCATCCAGTGTTCAAGAAGGTCCAGAAAGTCCTCCATCCAGACAGTTGATGGGAGAAAGTCTCCCTGGATCCACCCTGGCGGTAGCGCAGATCGGCCGCCTCCCTTCTTCGGCCTTCCACCCTTCTTGGCGCGCTCGAGCTGGCTCGTCTTGCCCTTCGTCATTGCCGTGGCGGTGGGGACGGATCAAAGCAGCATCTGCGAGGAAGAGGAGGAGAGGAAGCAGGGGGGAATCAGGGAAAGGCACTGCTTCAACCCTAGCGGCGACCAGATTTATAACCGCCCGAGTTAGTCACTGACTCGTGGACCCGCCGGATCTCTGTCTATCCCCATAACAGAGGAGACGCCATACGTGGCGATAAGAGCGACGCGATAATCGAGGCATCGCTGCCCCACTTGCCGTGGTTGTTGCATCATCATTGTGCAGTGCGCGTTAACCGAAATTCTGAATCCAGTGAAATCCGGACCTGATGAAGTGATCCATTACATCTCAAGTTCTCGTTAACCTCTCGGATCAACCTAAACGCTTAAATTCATTCGGACGTGCTTCACAACAGAATCGATCAGGGTGAATGAAGAATACTTCAGTCGAGACATAGTTCTATCAAGCTCGAAAGTACGATCAAGATCGGTATGCCTCGACAGAATTTGCATCGACCCCTTCCTCACTCGAACCCCGATCCATTCGGGGGCTAATGATGGGGATATGTACCTAGGGTAGGGTCACATGCCTGACCAAGGTGTCCTACCTAAGGGTACCTCATTATTAACTTGAAGGTCACATGGAGGATTCTGACTGGATATCTATGGTGTCTAGGTCACTCGGTAAGCAATTACTCGGAGTATGTTCCCCTTCACTCGACAATCAACTTCCACTCGGAAGAAACCATTCGACGCAAAAGACCAGAGGCCACTCCATGGAGGCCAATAGGCGAGCGTTCGTCTGGTCATCATGAATAGCAGTAATTACGCACGTTATCAGTAACATACACCTTTAAACTCTATTAATCGACCCTTAGATGCTGGGCCTTGATGAGGGGTAGGGCACTCTATATAAGCCACCCCTCCCCTCTGGCACAAGGGTTCGCACCCCCTGTAATACACATTCCACACCGCAAGAGCTCCAAAGCACTGAGACGTAGGGCTGTTACCTCCAAGAGAGGGGCCTCAACTCATACATCTTGCGTACAAGCTTGCTGTAGCTAGGACTCTGCCCTCTCCTTTCGTACCCTACACCTCTACTATCAGGTTCATCCCCACGACAATCATCACGTGAGATGAGGTGGCTTCAATGGTGAAATATCTATGTTGACCATATCTACTATATGACTTATGTTCGACCTTTTGGTCTCCTGTGTTCCGAGGCCATGTCTTTACATGCCAGGCTCGTCAAGTTTACACCGAGTGTTCCGCGTGTGCAAAACTGTCTTGCACCCGTTGCATGTGAACATGGACTCTATCACACCCGATCATCACGTGGTGTCTCGAAACGACGAACTTACGCAACGGTGCACACTCGAGGAGAACACAGTTTTATCTTGAAATTTAGTGTGGGGTGACCATATAATGCTACTGTCGTCCTAAACAAAATAAGGTGCATAAAAAGGATTAAGATCACATGCAAATCATAAGTGACATGATATGTCCATGAACTTGTGCTTTTGATCTCCATCTCCAAAGCACCGACATGATCTCCATCATCACCAGCGCCACACCATGATCTCCATCATTGTGCTCCCATCGAGGTTGTCGCGCCATATATTTTTGTACTACTATTGCTACTAATTTAGCGATAAAGTAAAGCATCATTTAAGCGCTCAAAATAAAGACAACCCTATGGCTCGTGCCGGTTGCCGTAGCATCGACATGCAAGTCGATATTAAGTATTACAACATGACCATCTCATACATCAAATATATCACATCATGTCATTGGCCATATCATATCACATGCATACCGTGCAAAAACAAGTTAGATGTCCTCCAATTTGTTGTTGCAAATTTTACGTGGCTGCTATGCGTATCTAGCAATAACGTTTCTTACCTACGCAAAACCACAATAGTGATATGCAAGTTGCTATTTAACCTTCTACAAGGATCGCCTTTTGTCGAATCCGATTCAACTAGAGTAGGAGAGACGGACACCCGCCAGCCATCTTTATGCAACAAGATGCTTGTCAGTCGATGGAACCAGTCTCTCGTACGTGGACGAGTAAAGTTGGTCCGGGCCGCTTCATCCAACAATACTGCTGAATTAAGAAAATATTAAGGAGGGAAGCAATCTGAATATCAATGCCCATAAACTCCTTTGTGTACTACTCGAGATGTCATATACGCATAGACCTAACTCATGATGCCACTATTGGGGAATGTTGCATGGTAAACAAAAATATCCTACATGCGAACACGATCTATCCATGGTGATGGCCATCTATGAGAGGAGAGATTGAATCTACATACCCTTGTAGATCGCTAAGCGAAAGCGTTCAAGAACGCGGTTGATGTAGTTGTACGTCTTCGTGATCGAGTTATGAACCGTCCCGCGATGTCCCGATCACATGCTGAACGGATGACACCTCCACGTTCAACACACGTACAACTTGGTGACACCTTCCTCGATCCAGCGAGCGATGGTGTATTAGCCCGAGTCCTCCGGCAGCATGACAACGTGGTGAGGTGTTGGTGATGACAGCTTAGCAGGGCTTTATTATTGCATGTTTTACATTCCGCTACTATACTCATAGATATGCATGTGTAGGGTGTAGTTGACTTGCCATATTTGCTAAAACTTGCCCACAACTAAAATTGAGAAAATGCTAAGTTTTTTATTGGTCAAGCAGTCTAATCATCCCCATCTAGACATACTTTCGATCCTATAGAAATGTTTGAAAAGTTCAAGCAATTTTAGAGTGAAGTGGAGAATCATCGTAACAAGAAGATCAAATTCCTACGATCTGATCATGGAGGAGAATATCTGAGTTATGAGTTCGGCACTCACCTAAGATAATGTGGAATTGTTTCACACTTGACACCGCTTGGAACACCACAGTGTAATGGTGTGTCCGAACGTCGTAATCGTACTTTATGGATATGGTCTGTTCTATGATCTCTCTTGCCAATTTGTCATTATCATTTTGGGGTTATGCATTAGAGACAACTGCATTCACTTTAAATAGGGCACCATCAAAATCCATTGAGATGATGCCATACAAGTTGTGGTTTGGCAAGAAACCAAAGTTGTCGTTTCTTAAAGTTTGGGGATGTGATGCTTATGTCAAAAAGCTTCAGCCAGAAAAGCTAGAACTCAAAGCGGAGAAATGCGTCTTCATAGGGTACCGAAAAGAGACAGTTGGGTACACCTTCTATCTAAAATCCAGAGGCAAAGTGTTTGTCACTAAAAACAGAACATTTCTTGAGAAAGAGTTTCTCTCGAAAGAATTGAGTGGGAGGAAGATAGAACTTGATGAGGTTGTAGAACCGATACTTCAACTAGAGAGTAGCGCAGCACAGAAAGATGTTTGTGTGGAGCATACACCAGTTGAAGAGGAAGCCAATGATGATGATCATGAAGCTTCAGATCAAGTTGTTATCGAACCTCGTAGGTTGACAAGGGCACGCACCGCTCCTGAGTGGTACGGTAACCCTGTCTTAAGCATCATGTTGTTGGACGACAATGAACCTACGAACAATGAAGAAGCAATGGTGGGCCTGGATTCCAACAAATGGTTAGAGGCCATGAAATCCGAGATAGGATCCATGTATGAAAATAAAGTGTGGACTTTGGAAGTATTACCTGAAGGGCAAAAATAAATGGATCTTTAAGAAGAAGACGGACACAGACGGTAATATCACCGTCTATGAAGCTCAACTTGTGGCCAAGGGTTTTTGACAAGTTCAAGGAGTTGACTATGATGTGACTTTCTCACCCGTAGTGATGCTTAAGTCCATCAAAATAATGTTGGCAATAGATGCCTTTTTCGATTATGAAATTTGGCACATGGATGTCAAAACAACGTTCCTTAACGGTTTCCTTAAGGAAGAGTTGTATACGATGCAACCGGAAGGTTTTGTCGATCAAAGGAATGCTGACAAAGTATGCAAACTCCAGTGATCCATTTACGTACTGGTGCAAGCATCTCAGACTTGGAATCAATGCTTTGATGAGGTGATCAAGGCGTTTCAGTTTATTCAATTTTATGGAGAAGCTTGTATTTACAAGAAAGTGAGTGGGAGCTCTATAGCATTTCTAATATTATATGTGGATGACATATTGCTGATTGGAAACAATATATAATTTTTGGAAGTGTAAAGGGTTATTTGAATAGGAGTATTTCAATCAAGGACCTAGGAGAAGTTGCTTACATATTAGGCATCAAGATCTATAGAGATAGATCGAGACGGTTAATAGGACTTTCACAGAGCACATATCTTGACAAAGTTTTGAAGAAGTTCAAAATGGACCAGTCCAAGAAAGGGTTCTTGCCTGTATTCCAAGATGTGAAGCTGAGTAAGACTCAATGCCCGGTGACTGAAGAAGATAGAGAAAAGATGAGTGTCGTCCCCTATGCTTCAGCCATAGGCTCTATCATGCATGCAATGCTGTGCACAAGACCTGATGTCATCCTCGCCACAAGTATAGTGGGAAGGTTTCAAAGTGATACATGAATGGAACACTCGACATCGGTCAAGAATATTCTGAAGTACCTGAAAAGGACCAAAGATATGTTTCTCGTGTATGGAGGTGATCAAGAGCTCATCGTAAAGGGTTACGTCGATGCAAGCTTTGACACTGATCCCGAGTCGAGTCTCAAACCGGATACGTATTTATTCTCAATGGTGTTGTGGTAAGCTGGTGCAGTTCCAAGCAAAGCGTGGTAGCTGATTCCACATGCGAAGCGGAGTACACAGCTGCCTTAGAGGCGACTAAAGAAGGTGTCTGGATGAAGGAGTTCATGACAGATCTTGGAGTTGTGCTGAGTGCACTGGATACAATGACTCTGTTCTGCGACAACGCTGGTGCCATTCTCTAGCCGAGGAACCAATGTTCCACAAGAGGACCAGACACGTAAAGCAATGCTTCAATTCCATCTGCGGTTATATCAAGGAGGAGGACATAAGATTTTGCAAAGTGCACACGGATCTGAATGTTGCAGACCCGTTGACAAGAACAATATGGGTGTTAGATTCTTCCACGAGTGAAACATTATAAACACAAGAACAATATGGGTGTTAGATTCATTACAATGTAAATCACATAGTGATGTGAGCTAGATTATTTACTCTGGTGAAAGCGGGATATTGTTCGAAATATGCCCTAGAGGAAATAATAAAGTGGTTATTATTATATTTCTTTGTTCATGATAATCGTTTACCATCCATGCTATAATTGTATTAATTGGAAATTCAAATACGAGTGTGGATACATAGACAACATACTGTCCCTAATGAGCCTCTATAGGACTAGCTCGTTGATCAAAGATGGTCAAGGTTTCCTGGCCATAAACATGAGTTGTCATTTGATAACGGGATCACATCATTAGGAGAATGATGTGATGGACAAGACCCAAATTATGAACATATCGTATGTTCGTGTCAGTTTATTGCTATTGTTTTCTGCATGTAAAAGTATCTGTTCCTATGACCATGACATCATGCAACTCCCGGACACCGGAGGAATGCCTTGTGTGTATGAAACATCACAACATAACTGGGTGACTATAAAGGTGCTCTACAGGTATCTTCGAGGGTGTTTATAGGGTTGGAATGGATCAAGACTAGGATTTGTCACTCCGTATGACGGAGAGGTATCTCGAGGGCCCACTCGGTAATACAACGTCACAAGAAGCTTGCAAGGAATGTGACTAATGAGTTAGTCACGTGATCTTGTATTACGGAACAAGTAAAAGAGACTTTCTGATAACGAGATTGAACTAGGTATGCAGATACCGACGATCGTATCTTGGAAACTAACATACCGATCAACAAAGGGAACATTAGACATGATTAATTGAATCCTTGATATAGAGCTTCAACCGATAAAGATCTTCATAGAATATGTAGGAACCAATGTGGCCATCCAGGTCCCGCCGTTGGTTATTGACCGGAGAATATCCCGGTCATGTCCGCATAGTTCTTGAACTCGCAGGGTTTGCACAATTAAGGTTCAACGATGTTTTGGTATTATTGAGTTATGTGTTTTGGTAACCGAAGGTTGTTCAGAGTCTCGGACATCACGAGGAGCTCCAGAATGGTCCGAAGGTAAAGTTTTATATATAGGAAAGTGGTATTCGGGTTCAAGAATAGTTTTGGGGATTTCCGGTGTTGTACCGGGAGTGCTGAAAGGGTTCTCGGGTAGATCTCCATGAAGATCATGGAGAACTTTGTATTGAAGATCCAAGAGAGAGAAGAAGCCATCTAGCTACTAACTACGGACCCGTAGGTCTGAAGTGCACTACTCACCAGTCATTGGACGGGCGATGATGTTGATGAAGAGGCCCTCCAACTCCAAAGTACCCTCCGGAAGGGCACCGGGAAGGGTCTCCAGATAAGATCTCGCGGAAACAGGAACTTGCGGCGGCGGAACTCCCGATCTTGGTTTCTTTCTGGAGGTTTCTGAATTTATAGGACCATATGGCGGTGGAGTTGCATCAAGTGGGCCCCCGAGGGGCCCACAAGCTTGGTTGGCGTGACCTAGGGGGTGGGGGGCGACAGGGCTTGTGGCGCCCTTGTGGCCCCCCTCCGGTATCTTTTTCTTCGGTATTTTTGATATTTTCCACAAAAAATCATCGCGAAAGAATTATTCCGTTTGGACTCCGTTCCAAAATCAGATCCGGAAAGAGTAAAAAACATAGAAAAAACAAGAACTGGCGCTTGGCACTGAGTTAATAAGTTAGTCCCAAAAAAGATATAAAAGGTAAACAAAACATCCAAAGTTGACAAGATAACAGCGTGAAACCATCAAAAATTATAGATACGTTTGAGACGTATCAAGCATCCCCAATCTTAACTCCTGCTCGTCCTCGAGTAGGGAAGTGATAAAGAATGAATTTTTTATGCTTTCATGCTACCTAGCATAGATGTCCTTTGTAACTCCTCTTATCTGACGTGAATGTTCAGATCCATTAGATTCAAAACAATAGTTTGCTATTGACGTGGAAACAATAATACTTCAAGCAAACTAGCAAAGTAATCATGAACATTCAAAATAACAAGGCCAAAATAAAGTTATCCCTACAAAATCATATAGTCTGGCTATGCTCTATCATCATTGCACAACGAATTTAAATCATGCACAACCCCGGTATTGGCCAAGTAATTTTTTAACACCTTTATTTTCTCAAACTTTTTCAACTCTCACGCAATACATGAGCGTGAGCCATGGTTTTAGCACTATAAGTGGTGTGGAGTGTGGTGGAGGTTCCAAGACAAACAAGGAGAAGATGATCACATTTACTAGGCATATCAATGAGCTGTGGAGATGCTCATGAATAGATATCAATGTGAATGAGTAGGGATTGCCATACAAATGATGCACTAGAGCTAAGGGTATGTGAAATCTCTTAAAGGAAACTAGTGGGTGTGCATCCAACTTGCTTGCTCACGAAGACCTAAGGAAATTTTGAGGAAGCCTATCATTGGAATATACAAGCCAAGTTATACATAATGAAAAACTCCCACTAGCTATATGGTGGTGACAAAACGAGAGACTCTCCATCATGAAGATCATGGTTCTCAATACGCACAAGTGTGGAAAAGTGGTAGCATTGTCCCTTCTCTCTTTTTCTCTCATTTTTTTGGATGGGCTCTTTGGGCTCTTTTTTTAGGTGGGCATCTTTGGCCTCTTTTATTTCCTCACATGGGACAATGCTCCATCAATGATGATCATCACACTTACAACTCAAAACTTAGAGCAATGATGACTCTATATGTAATGCCTTCGGTAGTGTACCGTGACAATGATCTAGCATGGCATAGACATAAATGAAGACATCATGCTAGCTAATTATGATCATGCAATGGCAATGTGGACTTGGTTGCACATGTCATGGTGGTAGTTGCATGGCAATATATCTCGGAATGACTTTAAAAAGCCATAGTAGGTAGGTATGGTGGTTTTTTTGAGGGAGGCTAATGGTGGGTTTTGTGCACCGGCGAAAGTTGCACTGCACTAAAGAAGATAATGATGGTGGAAGGTGAAAGTGCATCTAAACCATGGACTCAACATTAGTCATGAAGAACTCATATAATTGTTGCAAAAGTTTTATTAGTAATCGAAATAAAGCATTCAACGCATACTCCTAGGGGAAGGGTTGGTAGGTATAAACCATCGCGCGATCCCGACCGCCACACAAAGGATGACAATCAATAGACTAATCATGCTCAGACTTCATCACATAGTGGTTCACCATACGTGCATGCTACGAGAATCACTAACTTCAACACAAGTATTTCTAGATCCACAACACCGTACTAGCATAACTTCAATATTACCATAACCACAACACAAAACTAGTTGAGATGAATCAAACTTCTCTAACTATTCAATGCACATGAAGGTGGAAGTTTTCGTATCCCTTTGGATAACTACCCCTTTTGAGACTACTTTCAAAGCATAGATCAACTACCAAGCTATGCACCGCCGTGCTCTAAAAGATATAAGTGAAGCACATAGAGAAAAATCAACTAGCTCAAAAGATATAAGTGAAGCACATGTGAGCTGAATTGTCTACCAAAGGATATAAGTGAAGCTCGACAAAATCACGGTGAGTGCATGTCTCTCTCTCTAGGTGTGCAGCAAGGATGATTGTGACACAACAAAAATAAAAGACTCCTACGATACAAGACACTCCAAGCAAAACACATAACATGTGGTGAATAAAAATGTAGCCCCAAGTAACGTTACCGATGGATTGAAGACGAGAGAGGGGATGCCTTCCCGGGGCATCCCCAAGCTTAGGCTTTTACGGCATCCTTGAATCTCTTGGGGTGCCTTGGGCATCCCCAAGCTTGAGCTCTTGCCACTCTTTATCTTTTTGTCTATAAGAACTTCACCCAAAACTTGAAAACTTCACAACATGAAACTTAAACAGAAACTCGTGATAACATTAGTATAAGAAAGCAAACCACCACTTCCTTAGGTACTGTAGCAAACTTAAATTCTACTTATGCTGATGTTGGGTTACTGTATTTTCAATCTTCCATGGATAATACTGTAACAACCAAGATGCGGTCCTTTCCGATCTGGGGATCGAGGCCCCGAATTGGAAAGGAGCGCATCTAAGCGTCTCACAAACAGGTAACACAGCACATACATAATAATAAAAGATAGACAATCAGGGGTTCAATTGCCTTCTCATAAATATATCAGAGTACATCACGCATACAACCAAAGTAGTTCCACTACGGACTTCAAAACAGAGAAAAGGCTATGCTACCCTACCTGCTGGCCCACGATCACGACAATGCCTCAATCTTCTGGATAGTTCACGTATAGGCGGTCGGTCTCCTCATCGTACTGCCACGCCAGCTGCGTGTCGTCGGGATCACCTATCTCTGGGGTACCTGAACCTGTTGGTGTTGTGAAGGAATCTGTGAGCCATGGGGACTCAACAATCTATGACCTCGGTGCCAGAACTAGTCAAGTTATTAGGTTGGATAGGGTGGAGTGTTTAAGGTTGCAGCATCCTAAGCTTGATATGGTGGCTAACTTACGTAGAACATATATATGAAGCTGGTCTATACTAGCGGTCGAGAATACTTGATCACTAAGTGATCCTGAACACCCACCTACGTCAATCATAACCCCACCGTGTTCCCGATCGAAGAGAGATCTTCGAGGGGACAGTCACGGTTACGCACACGGTTGGCAATTTTATTAGCTTATGTTTAAGTTATCTAATACCGGATGTTAACAAAATATTCCAAGTTGCCACATAACCGCGGGCACGGCTTTCCGGAAGATTAAACCCTGTAGGGGTGCTCCAACTAGTCCATCACAAACGTACGCAGGCGGCAAAGTAATCCTCTATCACGAATCTCGTGATCTCGTCGGATTCCTTAGAGGAAAACCTCAACACAGGGGAGAACCAAAGCTTCACCGGGATTCCTATACGCAAGATATATCGCTAAGGTAAGACAAGACTAGCAGGACCTCCCGTCATGTCGACGACCCTGATAAGAGTCGCGTATCTTAGTCTCAGGACACGACGGATGAGCTAGACGTCGGGATGGCTAAACCTGTGGGTGACCATTGGGGCCCCGGACATCGCTCAGCTGGGACCAACACTCAAGAGGAGCACTGGCCCGGGTTGTTGATTAAATTCCTCGGGGTAGCTATTCCCTATGCAGATTATTATTAGGTGATTAGCAGATTAAAACCAATGTTGGGTCCTGCCGGACAAGTCTTAACACTACGCGATTTATCAAGGGGGTCCCCATAACAACCCCGAACGTGTTAGTAGCGATCAATATGGAATCAAACACCGGTAGCCGGTAACTATGGCGGCAATAACAGAACAAAGCACCCGACAAAAGGCTAGGCCTTCCGTTATTTACCAAGTATATAGGTGCATTAATTAAATAACAGAATTTATGATAATGATATCAAGCTCATGTTAACACATGAGACAAAGCACCTGCATCTAGCAACGCTAACATTAGTAGCTGAGCAGAGCCTACTTAGCCATTCAAGTTTGCTAGGAAGGGATCAGTGTTTGGGTTCATGGCATATCGAGAGGCAAATATTTCAGTGGTAGGCAGCGAGCATATGACAAGGAAACGTAATCTAGCATAACAAGTCTAGAGATGGAATCAAGGTCATATCATCTTCATGTGAGATCCTCAGCTTGGAATGGTTCTTGATCGTCCTGCACGTAATCTCCTGACTCCACATATTCGTTCTCCGATCCCGGTGCTACCCAACATAAGAATAACATCCAATGAACAACAGCACCTCAAGATGCAACAATCACATGATGCATGAGATGAATATGAGCATGCATCAGTATTTCTATCACTAGCACAAGCTTAAGGAGTTAAAACAAGTTCCTGGACATAACTTTGTGCTAACCTATTTTTACATGCACAAGAATGATATGATCAGATGCGTCTCGTGAAAACGATGCAAAACCATATAAAGAACATTACAATCGGAGCTACGGATCAACGGGAATCAACGAAACAAGATATGAAGCCCTACGTGTCAAAATCATCACCACACACTCAAATGGCACAAATCTGGTATTCCCAGGTTTCCAAGACATAAAACAAACCAACATGAATGGGCTGGAGCAAATAAGAACACCACAACATCAACTAAGCACTCACAAACATCAAAATGTCAAAACTACACAATCTGCCATAAACTGCATCATAGCACATTGTGAGCTACATGCAAAGCACCTACAACCACCCAACTATGACAAATAATATATGTGGCTGTAGCTAGCCAAGAGTACTACAAGCACAGGCAATAATCACACCAAAAGGAATTAAACACAGAAAGTTACAAGGCTGCAAACTTGCCCAAAAACATCCGTTTTCAGGGACTTAGTGAAAATTCCAGATTCTCACTTTGTGCCTATGCCCTGAAGCATTTTGACAGCAGCCAAAACAATATCTACACGACTCCAAATGACATGAAATTTTACAAGGAGATAGAAAAACATATCAGGTCCCACTTTCTAGTTGAAAGCTAAGGCTATATCACAATACATTGACCTGCACAACCTCATCTACAGGAGTCGAAAATATAAACAGATTCTCAGACTTAGTGAACATGATTTTCACTAATCTGGAATTTCAGCCACATGCCTACTTTGAGTGGGCCTAACTTGCACATATGGAATCCTAATGATGAGATGAAACCAACATGAGGTAGAGGGGGTCACCCTCTACTAGCACAACCAAGAAAGAATCACAAAGGCTCACCAAAACTCATGGAACCAAGCTCCAAACATGGAAGAAAATGAAAATATGTCATCTCCAGAAAATGTTTCAATGGCAAAACAGAGTTCACTAATGGATTCCTTGGGAGATTCTACCCCAAAAACATATAAAATAAGCATACACTTTCTTGGAGCAAGTGACCACAAATTAAGAAGGAAGAAGCTACTCCAAATCATGTATAGTGAATAGTGCAACAACTCATGTGACTATCACTAGAACAACTACTACATAGATATGCTCATGTGCACAAGACAATAGTGACATGAGGGTTTGAACCCCATGTATGTGTTATGCACATCAACAAGCTCATCTACCCAACTATCCACACACACACAACACCATGCCCTCTCACCTATGGTCATGTGAAGGTACATAGTTTGCAAAGGTGGGAAAGTTCCACACACACACATCTACTCCATAATCACCCACAACACCTCATGCTCTTGATCAAAACACAAACGTACACATTCTTTCATAGCAATCATCACTAGAACAAGCTCACATACACAAATTATATGTGGTGAGGGGGAAACCACCCACACACATACACACACTCCACTATGCTTGCAAGCACAAGATTATACTAGCACATGCACCTACATATGCATCATCTCATGGTGCCAATCACTCACAAGGTACACACACACACATGATACTTGCACACACATGCATCACACAACCTACACATGCTTATGCAACTACCAAGCCAGCAATACTAGCAACACTTGCTGTTGGGAGCAAGCAAGAAAAAAAATACCCACATGAAGAACTAACAACCTCTTCCATCTATGCAAGCCAACAATGCAAAAACATAAGTAATGCAACAAAAAAATAAAAGTACTCGTAGGGAATCGAACCCCAGAGCTCCTGGTTGCTGGCCTGCGGTGCAACCACTCTGCTACTGTCATGGTTTTGACAAAGAGAGGGGAACATAGCAGTTTACCCTCCTGCTGTTGCTACAACTAATGAACAGGGAAAATAAAACCCAAAAAGGGGCGGTGCACCACCGGGGACTCGAACCCTGCACCTGACAGATCACACAAACATGCTGACGCGCTACACACCACTAGGATACATGACACGAGCTTGACAGAGAAGGGCGATCTTGCAAGATATAACACCACTACTGCGTGCTCTGCTCTGCACAACACAGAGATGCGTCTCGACAGGGAAGGAACGCCGGCTGCCTCGCCGTGCTGCTGCTGCTGCTGCACCATGATAGAGAGGCGGGCCCCTAAACCAAACGCTACCGGGGGGGAGAAGCCCCTGCTATGCCACTCCCTACCGGCGAGCCCCTGTTCGATCTAAGCGGCAAGAAGGAGGGAGGAAGGAGGGAGGAGCTCCTGCTCACCTAGGGGAAGGAGGAAGGGCGCCGATCAATGGAGAAGTCGCTGGAGGGGAAGAAGATCGCCGATGAAGAAGCCCCTGTCGTTGAACCGAAGCAGAGGAACAGGGAGGGAGTCCTGTTGGAATTATGCCCTAGAGGCAATAATAAATATAGTTATTATTATAATTCCTATATCAAGATAATAGTTTATTATCCATGCTATAATTGTATTGAATGAAGACTCATTTACATGTGTGGATACATAGACAAAACACCGTCCCTAGCATGCCTCTAGTTGGCTAGCCAGTTGATCAATGATAGTCAGTGTCTTCTGATTATGAACAAGGTGTTGTTGCTTGATAACTGGATCACGTCATTAGGAGAATCACGTGATGGACTAGACCCAAACTAATAGACATAGCATGTTGATCGTGTCATTTTGTTGCTACTGTTTTCTGCGTGTCAAGTATTTGTTCCTATGACCATGAGATCATATAACTCACTGACACCGGAGGAATGCTTTGTGTGTATCAAACGTCGCAACGTAACTGGGTGACTATAAAGGTGCTCTACAGGTATCTCTGAAGGTGTTAGTTGAGTTAGTATGGATCAAGACTGGGATTTGTCACTCCGTGTGACGGAGAGGTATCTCGGGGCCCACTCGGTAATACAACATCACACACAAGCCTTGCAAGCAATGTAACTTAGTGTAAGTTGCGAGATCTTGTATTACGGAACGAGTAAAGAGACTTGCCGGTAAACGAGATTGAAATAGGTATGCGGATACTGACGATCGAATCTCGGGCAAGTAACATACCGAAGGACAAAGGGAATGACATACGGGATTATACGAATCCTTGGCACTGAGGTTCGAACGATAAGATCTTCGTAGAATATGTAGGATCCAATATGGGCATCCAGGTCCCACTATTGGATATTGACCGAGGAGTCTCTCGGGTCATGTCTACATAGTTCTCGAACCCGCAGGGTCTGCACACTTAAGGTTCGACGTTGTTTTATGCGTATTTGAGTTATATGGTTGGTTACCGAATATTGTTCGGAGTCCCGGATGAGATCACGGACGTCACGAGGGTTTCCGGAATGGTCCGGAAACGAAGATTGATATATACGATGATCTCATTTGATTACCGGAAGGTTTTCGGAATTACCGGGAATGTACCGGGAATGACGAATGGGTTCCGGGAGTTCACCAGGGGGGGCAACCCACCCCGGGGAAGCCCATAGGCCTTTGGGGAGACACACCAGCCCTTAGTGGGCTGGTGGGACAGCCCACAAGTGCCCTATGCGCCAAGGAGAAGAAAATCAAGAGAGAAAGAAAAAAAAGGAGGTGGGAAGGAAGGTGTCCAACTCGGTTTGGGGGGGAGAGTCCTCCCCCTTGGACTCGGCCGACCCCCTTGGGGCTCCTTGAGCTCCAAGGCAAGGCCCCCTCCCTCCCACCTATATATACGGAGGTTTTAGGGCTGATTTGAGACGACTTTTCCACGGCAGCCCGACCACATACCTCCACGGTTTTTCCTCTAGATCGCGTTTCTGCGGAGCTCGGGCGGAGCCCTGCTGAGACAAGTTCATCACCAACCTCCGGAGCACCGTCACGCTGCCGGAGAACTCTTCTACCTCTCCGTCTCTCTTGCTGGATCAAGAAGGCCGAGATCATCGTCGAGCTTTACGTGTGCTGAACGCGGAGGTGCCGTCCGTTCGGTACTAGATCGTGGGACTGATCGCGGGATTGTTCGCCGGGCGGATCGAGGGACGTGAGGACGTTCCACTACATCAACCGCGTTCTCTAACGCTTCTGCTGTACGATCTACAAGGGTACGTAGATCACTCATCCCCTCTCGTAGATGGACATCACCATGATAGGTCTTCGTGCGCGTAGGAAAATTTTTGTTTCCCCATGCGACGTTCCCCAACAAGTCCATCGAGAACGCGACGTTGACGTGGAGCTGCCCGTGGATGAGGTCGCTCCCAGACCTCACCGAGGATGGGAATGGAGCGCGGGCTCCTAACCCGTGCCCTTGGACATGGCCGCCGGTGCTGCTCGACGGAGACGGCGGGGTAGACGCGGCGGGGCTGATCTCTCTCTCTCTCTGCTACTCGTACAGAGGCTTACCAGAGGGGGAGGAAGAAGAAGAGAGAAGGTGGTGACGCACTGGAGGAAGGAGAGGGAAACCTAGGGAAGGAGGAGGGTTCCCTGCGTCTTATATTACCACGGGGGAGGCGCTTGACCACTGGATCGCGCTATGGAGGAATGGGAGGAGGAGATGCAGTCGTACAGCTGACGTAGCTCGAGGAGGAAGGAGGGACGCGGTACTAGGCTTCCCTGCGCGAGAGAGAGGGAAAATGGGTCGGCCTGTGGGAGCAAGCCCACAGGTGGCGACGGATAGAGGGAAAGGTATTCCCTCATTTCCCATTTACAGAAAAACACAGAGAAGAAATTAAAGCACAGAATAAAATACTGGGGATTAAATCGAACAAAAATATCCCCTGGTCATAGAAAAATATGACCTATTTGAATAAAATGCAAAATGAATATTAGGGCCAAATGTATATTTACAAAACAGCATTATGTGGGCTGTTTTGTACTTATTTTGCACCTTTTGAAAACCCCTTTTTAATCAGCAACTCCACATTTCAAAATCACCACAATTCATGCTAACACAATAGCATTTTTAACAGAGGAAAGGAAGAATTGATTCTTAACATAGAAGAAATAGAGAGGGAGTGAAGATGGTTTTGAAACCTAAGCATTCACATGGTATCCTACTAGCACAAGCAACCTAGTAGAGTTGCACCACACCACACATATGTCAACAAGATCACAAACACCACATGAAAGCATATGACCACAATGCAACATCACAAGACATGGGCATGAAATGTTATGTTATGAATGAATGAATGCAAGGGAAGGAAAAAGTTAAGGGACACACATGAAATCATGGCATAGACCTCTCTCATAGCATTGACATGGTGGTCCCACATGGAAGGTTACAAAAAGGGGAAGCTTTACATTTGGGGCACTACCAACTCTCCCACACTACAAAAAAGATCTCGCCCCGAGATCTACGCCTGAAAGAACTTCGGATATTCAGAACGGAGGTGATCCTCGCGTTCCCACATAGCCTCTTTATCGGAATGGTGTGACCACTGCACTTTGAGAAATTTGACAGTCTTGTTACGGGTCTTGCGCTTAGTCGCCTCGAGAACCGCAACTGGATGCTCACGATAAGAAAGGTCAGGCCGAAGGTCGATGTCTTGAAGATGCACAGTGCGCTCGGGGGTCTTGAAACACCTCCGAAGCTGAGAAACATGGAACACATCATGGAAATTTGCAAAGTTTGCCAGAAGCTCGAGCTGGTACGCAAGGTCGCCTCTCTTGCCAACCACTATGAACGGACCAATGAAACGAGGCGCAAGCTTGCCTTTGATGCCAAAGCGTTGCATACCCTTCGTAGGCGACACTTGAGATAGACGAAGTCATCAAGCTCATAAGACATGTCACGGTGCTTGCTATCATAATAGCTCTTCTGAATGGACTGAGCAATCTCGCGCTTCATACGAGTCCACCAGAAGGTCTGCTTCAAGTCATGGTACATTTTGGAGCTTCTAGGATGAATAGAGAGCAGAGAGTTATGAGCTTCCTCCATGATTACCTTCCTGAGATCACCTTTTGGGACGACAAGGCGATCCTCAAAGAACAACGTGTCTCTGGCATCAATAGTGAAGCACTTATACTTGGGAAGACTCTTTCCCATGCCAATCTTGACCTTCTTCACCATAGCGTCCAGAAGCTGTGCTGCTCGGACCTGATCTTCCAAGGTAGGAGAGATCTGAAGGTTTGCAAGAAATCCCTGAGGTACTAGCTGAAGGTTGAGCTTCCTGAAAGACTCACAAAGACCAGGCTGGAGAGGTTGCAGAATCAGACTGTTGCAATATGCCTTCCTGCTCAAACCATCCGCCATGACATTAGCTTTGCCTGGCGTGTACTCAACACTCGGATTGAAATCCTGGAGCATTTCCACCCAACGTGTCTGCCGAAGATTCAAATTAGGCTGAGTGAAGATGTAATTGAGACTCTTGTGATCGGTGAAAACTTCAACCTCACGTTCCAACAAGAGGTGTCTCCAAGTCATCAGAGCGTGAACCACAGCTGCTAGCTCGAGATCATGCACAGGATAGTTCTTCTCCGCTGGCTTCAACTGCGTGGAGGTATAAGCAACCACCTTCTTATCTTGCATCAGGACTGCACCAAGACCCTGGAGAGAAGCGTCGAAGAAGACCTGGTAAGGCTTGGAATCATCCGGAGGGACCAAGACTGGAGTGGAGGTAAGCTTCTCTTTGAGTGTATCGAAGGCCAGTTGACACTCTGGAGACCAAGCATACTTAACACCCTTCTGAAGAAGACTTGAGAGCAGCTTGGCGATCTTGGAGAAGTTCTCAACGAACCTTCTGCAATAGCCAGCAAGCCCGAGAAAGCTTCGAAGCTGCTTCACATTCTGCGGAGGCTCCCATTCAACAATGGCCTGAACATTGGACGGATCAACTTTAATGCCCTCGGCAGAGATAATGTGCCCAAGATACACTACTTCTTTCAGCCAAAACTCGCACTTGGAAAACTTGGCATACAGCTTGTACTCTCTCAGCTTATCAAGCACCAACCTGAGATGTTCTTCACGTTCTTCCTCAGTTTCAGAAAAGACCAGAATGTCGTCGAGATAGAGCAAGACAAAGTCATTCTTGAACAGAGAGAATATATAGTTCATCAATCGACAGAATGTCGGAGGAGCATTTGCCAGACCAAAAGACATGACCATGTACTCATACGAGCCAAAACTAGTCCTGAAGGCAGTCTTCGGAATATCTTCCTCGCGAATGCGAATTTGATGATAGCCCATCCTGAGATCAAGCTTGGAGAAGACCTTAGCACCTTTCAACTATTCGAACAACTCAGTTATGTTCGGAAGTGGATATTTGTTCCTGATTGTCTTCTTATTCAATGGACGGTAATCGACACGCAGTCGGTCCGTGCCATCCTTCTTCTTGACAAATAGAACACCACAGCCCCATGGAGACGAGCTCGGTCTGATCAAACCCAAACGCTCCTCCTCATCGAGTTGCCTCTTAAGTTCCTTCAATTCTTCTGGACCCAGCTTGTACGGCCGTTTGCACACTGGCTCTGTGCCTGGCTCTAGCTCAATCACAAACTCAACTTCTCTGTGTGGAGGCATGCCTGGCAGCTCTTCAGGAAACACATCTTCATATTCGCAGACCACTCGGACTTGCGCAATAGGATTGATCTCACCCTTTTAATTCAAAGAGAACAGACGGATTGTATCATCGCGCGCCACGAATATAATCACAACCTCCGAAGAGTGGGTAAGCTTCACTTCTTTGGCTTCACAATCAATCCATGCCTTGTTCATGGCCAACCAGTCCATACCAAGGATCAAGTCCATGTCGATCTTGCCCAAGACATACGGAGACGCCAGAAAGGAATAACTGCCCAACTTGACAGAAACATCGGGAGCACGAGTACTAGCATGCATGAACTTGCCTGGAGAAACTACTGACAACGGACTAGAAAGCTCTTCAATAGGAACATTATGCTTGGATGCAAATGGAATGGAGAAGAACGAATGCGAAGCACCAGAATCGAATAACACTTTAGCAGGAATATCATTGACGAGGAGGTTACCCATGATCACATCAGAGGAGTTGTCTGCTTCAGCTGCGTTCACCATGTTGACTCGAGCTGATCTGGGGTTGAACTTGACAAGAGCGTTTCTTGGAGGTTTGCCTGGAGGAGGAGGCAGCAGTCGGAGCTGAGAAGTACACTTGTTGGCATAGTGACCCTTCTGGCCACACTTGTGACAAGTGACATCTGCTGGCTGCCGGTACTGAGTCTGAGGAGGCCCTTGCTTCTGATGCTGGTATCTCTGCTGGAAGACACGGTTGGGTGGGTGGGAAGAACCATGACCACCAGAGTGCTTGAGCTGCTGCGACTGTCGAGGAGGAGGAGGATACACCCAGAACTTCTGTTGCTTCTGAACCACCTGAGTCGAGGAAGAGCTGGAATCTCTGAAGCGCTTCTTAGAATTCTCCACCCTGAGCAAGGCTGCCTGTGCTTTGAGAGCTAGATTGTAGAACTTGTCGAACTCCTCAGGATCGTGCAAGGCAAGAGCTAACTGCAAATCTTCTTTCAAGCCACCCCTGAAATGATAAATCTTGCTCTTGTGATCCGGGATATCCTGCAGCGCGTAACGGGCGAGCTCGTGGAACTCAATGTTGTACTTGTACACGGAATTGCCACCCTGCTTCAAACGCCTGAACTTCTCACGCATCTCCTCCACAAAGCTGGAAGGGATGTAGTGGGACCTGAAATCACGATAGAACTCATCCCAAGAAATCACCCTGGCGCCTCTGGAGTCCTTCAGCTGCTGCCACCATATAGAAGCCTGCCCCTTCAACTCGAACGTTGCAAACTTGACATAATCCTTCGGACGCACATTGCTACACTCGAAATGTTTGTTCATATCACGGATCCAATCTTCTGCATCAAATGGTTGGTCGCATGAAGTGAACGTCTTTGGCTGGTTCGACAGGAACTGACTCAGACTCGTAAACTGATTTCCACCATGCTGAAAATTGCCTTGCTGTTGTTTGGCTCTCTCTTGCAGCAACTGTATCAGAATCTGGGTGTTCGCATTAGTAGCAACCATCACCGCTTGCCAGGCCTCTGCAGGAGGAGGCAGCGGCGGCGGAGGGTTCTCTGGAGGAGGAGGTGGAGGCGGCATATCCTCACGCCCTGGGTTCTGACGAGTAGGTGGAGCCATCGTGAAGACGGACAACATATTAGCCCACTAATAAATTGAAGATATTGTTGAATCAAAAGACAGGAATATCTAAACAGGAATAAGCAATTGTACTCGAACAAAATAGTAAGAATGCTTCCTCAAAGTGACGGTCGACAAAATTCCGATTAAGACCACTGCAAACAAGTATGAGCTAAAACTGCTCGGAACAAACATATGATCGAGATTTCCCCAACCTCAATCATGCATCTGTAGGAAGATAGTCCTATAAGATACTACTTGATATCCCACCTATGAATTCCCAAAATAACTGGTCATGCAATCTGGTACACGGATACAAGGAGTATATCACACAACTCCTAAACTAACCCGTCACCTGTATCACATCCGTCAACACACAACCAGCATCTCGTACCTTCATCTACAACAGACCCTCGTGATCACAACGATACTAAGTATGGCAGTACCCCCGAACAATCTACACCAGTACTGGGGACATCGGGGTTATCTCGCCACTACCAGTATTGAAGCAATAACGAACATCCTTCGTTCTTAGATACTCAGAAATCTGAATGATGGCGATGTGCGCGAAAATCCCCTGGAGCTCAACTTCCCCGGAATAAAATCAAAGCAGACAGGAGGCACCAAGACAGGACTCCGTCACATCGAAATCATATAGATTTCACAAATACCCGCGTGATCCTAAATTTTTTTTTGAGTGAGAAGAGGAGTAGAGTTAAAGATTTCCTAAGTCGGGAACCTCACCACAGCATAGAAGAGGAGAAAAATAATCCTACTCTCCGATATAACTAAGACTCAAAACATTTTACTAGACTCGACTCGGCAAAGTACGATCACACAAAGGCTCCTATGGTCGTAAGGCTCTGATTATCAACTTGTAACGACCAAGATGCGGTCCTTTCCGATCTGGGGATCGAGGCCCCGCATTGGAAAGGAGCGCATCTAAGCGTCTCGCAAACAGGTAACACAGCACATACATAATAATAAATGATAGACAATCAGGGGTTCAATTGCCTTCTCATAAATATATCAGAGTACATCACGCATACAACCAAAGTAGTTCCGCTACGGACTACAAAACAGAGAAAAGGCTATGCTACCCTGCCTGCTGGCCCACGATCACGACCACGCCTCAATCTTCTGGATAGTTCACGTACAGGCGGTCGGTCTCCTCATCATACTGCCACGCCAGCTGCGTGCCGTCGGGATCACATGTCTCTGGGGTACCTGAACTTGTTGCTGTTGTGAAGGAATCTATGAGCCACGGGGACTCAGCAATCTATGACCTCGGTGCCAGAACTAATCAGGTTATTAGGTTGGATAGGGTGGAGTGTTTAAGGTTGCAGCATTCTAAGCTTGATATGGTGGCTAACTTACGTAGAACATATATATGAAGGTGGTCTATACTAGCGGTCGAGAATACTTGATCACTAAGTGATCCTGAACACCCACCTACGTCAATCATAACCCCACCGTATTCCCGATCGAAGAGAGATCTTCGAGGGGACAATCACGATTAAGCACACGGTTGGCAATTTTATTAGCTTATGTTTAAGTTATCTAATACCGGATGTTAACAAAATATTCCAAGTTGCCACATAACCGCGGGCACGGCTTTCCGAAAGATTAAACCCTGCAGGGGTGCTCTAACTAGTCCATCACAAACGTACACAGGCCGCAAAGTAATCCTCTATCACGAATCTCGTGATCTCGTCGGATTCCTTAGAGGAAAACCTCAACTCTCGGAGAACCAAAGCTTCACTGGGATTCCTATACGCAAGATATATCGCTAAGGTAAGACAAGACTAGCAGGACCTCCCGTCGTGTCGACGACCCTGATAAGAGTCGCGTATCTCAGTCTCAGGACACGACGGATGAGCTAGACGTCAGGATGGCTAAACCTCTCGGTGACCAGTGAGGCCTCGGACATCGCTCGGGTGGGACCAATACTCATGAGGAGCACTGGCCCGGGTTGTTGATTAAATTCCTCGGGGTAGCTATTCCCTATGCAGATTATTATTAGGTGATTAGCAGATTAAAACCAATGTTGGGTCCTGCCGGACAAGTCTTAACACTACGCGATTTATCAAGGGGGCCCCATAACAACCCCGAACGTGTTAGGAGCGATCAATATGGAATCAAACACCAGTAGCCGGTAACTATGGCGGCAATAACGGAACAAAGCACCCGACAAAAGGCTAGGCCTTCCGTTATTTACCAAGTATATAGGTGCATTAATTAAATAACATAATTTATGATAATGATATCAAGCTCATGTTAACACATGAGACAAAGCACCTGCATCTAGCAACGCTAACATTAGTAGCTGAGCAGAGCCTACTTAGCCATTCAAGTTTGCTAGGAAGGGATCAGTGTTTGGGTTCATGCCATATCTAGAGGCAAATATTTCAGTGGTAGGCAGCGAGCATATGACAAGGAAACCTAATCTAGCATAACAAGTCTAGAGATGGAATCAAGGTCATATCATCTTGCCTGTGAGATCCTCAGCTTGGAATGGTTCTTGATCGGCCTGCACGTACTCTCCTGACTCCACGTATTCGTTCTCTGATCCCGGTGCTACCCAACATAAGAATAACATCCAATGAACAACAGCACCTCAAGATGCAACAATCACATGATGCATGAGATGAATATGAGCATGCATCACTATTTCTATCATTAGCACAAGCTTATGGAGTTAAAACAAGTTCCTGGACAGAACTGCATGCTAACCTATTTTAACATGCATGAGAATGACATGATCAGATGCGTCTCGTGGAAACAATGCAAAACCATATAAAGAACATTACAATCGGATCTACGGATCAACCGGAATCAACGAAACAAGATATGAAGCCCTACGTGTCAAAATCATCACCACACACTCAAATGGCACAAATCTGGTATTCCCACGTTGCCAAGACATAAAACAAACCAACATGAATGGGGTGGAGCAAATAAGAACACCACAACATCAACTAAGCACTCACAAACATCAAAATGTCAAACTACACAATCTGCCATAAACTGCATCATAGCACTTTGTGAGCTACATGCAAAGCACCTACAGCCACCCAACTATGACAAATAATATATGTGGCTGTATCTTGCCAAGAGTACTACAAGCACAGGCAAGAATCACACAAAATGGAATTAAACACGGAAAGTTACAAGGCTGCAAACTTGCCCAAAAACATCAGTTTTCAGGGACTTAGTGAAAATTCCAGATTCTCACTTTCTGCCTTTGCCCTGAAGCATTTTGACAGTAGCCAAAACAATATCTAGAGGACTCCAAATGACATGAAATTTTACAAGGATCTAGACAAACATATCAGGTCCCACTTTCTAGTTGAAAGCTAAGGCTATATCACAATACATTGACCTGCACAACCTCATCTACAGGAGACGAAAATATAAACAGATTCTCAGACTTAGTGAAAAACTCAGATTTTCTGGAATTTCAGCCACATGCCTACTTTGAGTGGGCATAACATGCACATATGGAATCCTAATGATGAGATGAAACCAACATGAGGTAGAGGGGGTCACCCTCTACTACCACAACCAAGAAACAATCACAAAGGCTCACCACAACTCATGGAACCAAGCTCCAAACGTAGAAGAAAATGAAAATATGTCATCTCCAGAAAATGTTCGAATGGAAAAACTGAGTTCACCAATGGATTCCTTGGGAGATTTTACCCCAAAAACATACAAAATAAGCATACACTTGCTTGGAGCAAGTGACCACAAATTAAGAAGGAAGAAGCTACTCCAAATCATGTATAGTATATAGTGCAACAACTCATGTGACTATCACTAGAACAACTACTACATAGATATGCTCATGTGCACAAGACAATAGTGACATGAGGGTTTGAACCCCATGTATGTGTTATGCACATCAACAAGCTCATCTACCCAACTATCCACACACACACAACACCATGCCCTCTCACCTATGGTCATGTGAAGGTACGTAGTTTGCAAAGGTGGGAAAGTTCCACACACACACATCTACTCCACATCACCCACAACACCTCATGCTCTTGATCAAAACACAAACCTACACATGCTTTCATAGCAATCATCACTAGAACAAGCTCACTCACACAAATTATATGTGGTGGGGGGGGAACCACCCACACACATACACACACTCCACTATGCTTGCAAGCACAAGATTATACTAGCACATGCACCTACATATGCATCATCTCATGGTGCCAATCACTCACAAGGTACACACACACATGATACTTGCACACACATGCATCACACAACCTACACATGCTTATGCAACTACCAAGCCAGCAATACTAGCAACACTTGCTGTTGGGAGCAAGCAAGAAAAAAAAATACCCACATGAAGAACTAACAACCCTCTTCCATCTATGCAAGCCAACAATGCAAAAACATAAGGAATGCAACAAAAAAATAAAAGTACTCATAGGGAATCGAACCCCAGAGCTCCTGGTTGCTGGCCTGCGGTGCAACCACTCTGCTACTGTCATGGTTTTGACAGAGAGAGGGGAACATAGCAGTTTACCCTCATGTTGTTGCTACTACTAATGAACAGGGAAAATAAAACCCAAAAAGGGGCAGTGCACCACCGGGGACTCGAAACCTGCACCTGACAGATTACTCACAAATGCACACGCCCTACACACCACTAGGATACACGATAGGAGCTTGACAGAGAAGGGCGATCTTGCAAGATATAACACCACTACTGCGTGCTCTTCTCTGCACAGCACAGAGATGCGTCTCGACAAGGAAGGAACGTCGGCTTCCTCGCCATGCTGCTGCTGCTGCGCCATGACAGAGAGGTGGGCCCCTAAACCGATCGCTGACGGGGGGAGAAGCCCCTGCTATGCCACTCCCTACCGCACACAAGCCAACAGACACTCATCACCAAACACTACGCCGGATCTCTCCCTGACAGAGGCTACTCCAGCGAGACCCTGTTCAATCTAAGCGGCGAGAAGGAGGGAGGAAGGAGGGAGGAGCTCCTGCGCACCTAGGGGAAGGAGGAAGGGTGCCGATCGGTGGAGAAGTGGCTGGAGGGGAAGAAGATCGCCGATGAAGAAGCCCGTGTCGTTGAACCGAAGCAGAGGAACCGGGAAGGAGTCCACCGAGAGCGCGCTGTTGACGTGGAGCTGCCCGTGGATGAGGTCGCTCCCCGACCTCACCGAGGATGGGAATGGAGCACGGGCTCCTACCCCGTGCCCCTGGACATGGCCGCCGGCGCTGCTCGACGGAGACGGCGGGGTAGACGCGGCGGGGCTGATCTCTCTCTCTCTCTCTGCTACTCGTACAGAGGCTTACCAGAGGGGGAGGAAGAAGAAGAGAGAAGGTGGTGACGCACTGGAGGAAGGAGAGGGAAACCTAGGGAAGGAGGAGGGTTCCCTGCGTCTTATATTACCTCGGGGGAGGCGCTTGACCACTGGATCGCGCTATGGAGGAACGGGAGGAGGAGATGCAGTCGTACAGCTGACGTAGCTCGAGGAGGAAGGAGGGACGTGGGACTGGGCTTCCTTGCGCGAGAGAGAGAGGGAAAATGGGCCGGCCTGTGGGAGCAAGCCCACAGGTGGCGACATATAGAGGGAAAGGGATTCCCTCATTTCCCATTTACAGAAAAACACACAGAAGAAATTAAAGCACAGAATAAAATACTGGGGATTAAATCAAACAGAAATATCCCGTGGTCATAGAAAAATATGACCTATTTGAATAAAATGCAAAATGAATATTAGGGCCAAATGTATATTTACAAAACAGCATTATGTGGGCTGTTTTTTACTTATTTTGCACCTTTTGAAAACCCCTTTTAAATCAGCAACTCCACATTTCAAAATCACCACAATTCATGCTAACACAATAGCATTTTTAACAGAGGAAAGGAAGAAGTGATTCTTAACATAGAAGAAATAGAGAGGGAGTGAAGATGGTTTTGAAACCTAAGCATTCACATGGTATCCTACTAGCACAAGCAACCTAGTAGAGTTGCACCACACCACACATATGTCCACAAGATCACAAACACCACATGAAAGCATATGACCACAATGAAACATCACAAGACATGGGCATGAAATGTTATGTTACGCATGAATGCAAGGGAAAGAAAAAAGTTAAGGGACACACATGAAATCATGGCATAGACCTCTCTCATAGCATTGACATGGTGGTCCCACATGGAAGGTTACAAAAAGGGGAAGCTTTACACTTGGGGCACTACAAATACCCCCCCCCCCCCGATACTATCCATAGTTTCATCAAAATAAGCAACCAACACAACAAAAACAGAATCTGTTAACAGCAGACCAGTCTGTAGCAATCTGTATACTTCGTATACTTCTGGTACTTCAGAAATTCTGAACAATTACGACAGTCTGAAGAATTTGCGTAGCAATCAGCAGAAAAAAGAATCAACTCAAAAGCTCTTACATAAAAAAATGAAACTTCTTTTCGTGAGCAGAAAGTTTCTGTCTTTTCCAGCATGACCAGACGATCATCCCCAAGACTAATCATAACGGTTTTGCTTGGGACAAACGCAAAAAGAAACACAAAAAACACAATCATAACAGAATTATAAAAAGGATAGATTCATTGGGTTGCCTCCCAACAAGCGCTATTTTTTAACGCCCTTAGCTAGGCATAAGGTTATGGAATCACGTATAGTCATCGTTGGTGCTCAAACCATAAGTAGCCCTCATCATAGATTCATAAGGCAATCTTATTTTCTTTCTTGGAAAGTGCTCCATCCCCTTCTTTAAGGGAAATTGAAATCTAATATTCCCTTCCTTCATATCGATGATAGCACCAATAGTCCTTAGGAAATCTCTACCAAGAATAATGGGACATGAAGGATTGCAATCTATGTCAAGTACAATGAAATCCACGGGTACATAGTTCTTATTTTCAACAATAAGAACAGCATCGATCCTTCCCATGGGTTTCTTGACAGTAGAATCCGCAAGATGCAAATTAAGAGAACACTCTTCAATCTCATGAAAACCAAGAATATCACATAAAGATTTTGGAATCGCGGAAACACTAGCACCCAAATCACACAAAGCATTGCACTCATAGTTTTTGATCTTGATTTTGATAGTAGGTTCCCACTCATCATGAAGTTTTCTAGGTATAGAGACTTCTAGTTCGAGCTTCTCTTGAAGAGATTTCATCATAGCATCTACGATATGCGCGGTAAAGGCTTTGCTTTGGCTATAAGCATGTAGAGAGTTTGCTACTCCACTCTCCACACCTTTATCATCAAGATAGGTGGACTCCGAATCATTGGGTCATTTTTCAACCAAAGTGGATTCATATCCAGCCCCTTCATCAATAGGTTTGACACGCAAAAACAAAGATTCAATAGGAGACACACCAAGCACTTTAAGATCTTCGTGATTTGCGTCACAAATTTCAGGTTTAGCTGCCATCTTATTGACTAAGGTAGCCTGCTTGTCAGAAATTTGGCCCACCAATTTTTCAAGGTGAGCAAGCTGAGAATTAAGTGCAAGGAAATTGTTGGCCATATCATCAACTTCTTTATTCAAACAGACCAAAAAGGAATTTTTCTATTTTAATTCCCTACGGAAGTAACTATTTTGGTCGAACTGAGAAGACATGAAACCTTTGACATTAGTTTCAATCTCCTCTAATTTTCTGAAATAGTTTGGTTTGGCCATGAGCAAAGGTCTCTCACGAACAAGCCTAAGAGCAGGCAAGGAAAACGGGCGAAAGGGAACGGCAAAAAGCAAAAGAAAACGGCAAAGGAAAACGGCAAATGTGAAGTGGGGGAGAGGAAAACGAGAGGCAACTGGCAAAAAAGTAAATGCAAGAGATGAGTTTGTGAGACCTACTTGGATAGATCTCCCCTTCCCCGGCAACGGCGCCAAAAATTCTTCTTGCTACTGCGACAATAGACCTTCCCCGGCAATGGCGCCAGAAATTCTTCTTGCTACTGCGACAACAGACCTTCCCTGGTACGGCGCCAGGAATCCTGCTGCAGCGCCTACGCCTTAGGGACTTCCTAGGAAAATATGCAAAGGATTCCCCCGTGGCCTTGGAGCCTTGCGTTGGTGTTCCCTCGAAGCGGAAAGGGTGATGTAGCACAGCGACAGTAAGTATCTCCCTCAGTTTTCAGAACCAAGGTATCGATCCAGTGAAGGAGTATCACAAGTGCGTGCAAAACACAAAGAGCTTGCTCCCAACACTATGAAGGGGTTGTCAATCCCTTACAGATTGTTTGCCAAGTGAGAACTGAAAGCAACAAAGTAACAAAGCAAAGTAAAAGCGGAGGTGTAAACGATGGGTGTGAATAGACCTGGGGGCCTTAGTGTTTACTAGTGGCTTCTCTCATGAAAGCAAGTAGACGGTGGGTGAACGAATTACTGTCGAGCAATTGATAGAACTGCGTAAAGTCGTGACGATATCTATGGAAATGATTATATCTATAGGCATCACGTCCAAAACAAGTAGACCGATACTTTCTGCATCTACTACTATTACTCCACACCTCGACCGCTATCCACCATGCATCTAGTGTATTAAGTCCAAAAGAACAGAGTAACGCCTTAAGCAAGATGACATGATGTAGATGGACAATCTCATATCTACGACAAAGCCCACCTTGTTACCCTTGATGGCAACTACACGATGTGTGCCTTGCTGCCCCTACTGTCACTGGGAAAGGCCACCACACGGTAAGAACCCAAAACCAAGCACTTCTTCCATTGCAAGAATCATATATCTAGTTGGCCAAACAAAACCCAAGACTCGGAGAGACTTACAAGGATACCAAATCATGCAAATTAGAAATCAGCAAAGACTCAAATATATATCATGGATAATCTGATCACAAATCCACAATTCATCGGATCTCGACAAACACAACACCAAAGAGGATTACATCGGATAGATCTCCATGAAGATCATGGAGAACTTTGTATTGAAGATCCAAGAGAGAGAAGAAGCCATCTAGCTACTAACTACAGACCCGTAGGTCTGAAGTGAACTACTGACGAGTCATTGGAGGGCGATGATGTTGATGAAGAGGCCCTCCAACTCCAAAGTCCCCTCTGGCAGGGCACCGGGAAGGGTCTCCAGATGAGGTCTCGCGGAAACAGGAACTTGCGGCGGCGGAACTCCCGATCTTGGTTTCTTTCTGGAGGTTTCTGAATTTATAGGACCATATGGCGGTGGATTTGCATCAAGTGGGCCCCCGAGGGGCCCACAAGCTTGGTTGGCGCGACCTAGGGGGGCCGCGGCGACAGGGCTTGTGGCGCCCTCGTGGCCCCCCTCCGGTATCTTTTTCTTCCTGTATTTTTGATATTTTCCATAAAAAATCATCGCGAAAGAATTATTCTGTTTGGACTCCATTCCAAAATCAGATCTGAAAAGAGTCAAAAACACAGGAAAAACAGGAACTGGAGCTTGGCACTGAGTTAATAAGTTAGTCCCAAAAAAGATATAAAAGGTAAACAAAACATCCAAAGTTGACAAGATAACAGCATGAAACCATCAAAAATTATAGATACGTTTGAGACGTATCATTCGACAGTACCTCTGTCGTTTCAACGAGGATAGGCATAAAGCAATCGGGGAAGAGGTAGCCCAGCTCTTGGCTGCTGGGTTCATTGTAGAGGATTTTCACCTTGAGTGGTTGGCCAACCCAGTCTTGGTCCTCAAGAAGAATGGCACCTTTCACATGTGCATTGACTACACTGACCTTAACAAGGCCTGCCCGAAAGACCCTTTTGCTCCCCCTCGTATCGATCAAATCAGTGACTCTACGGCGGGTTGTGAGCGGCTGTGTTTTTTGGATGTATACTCAGGTTATCACCAGCTCAAGATGGCTCTGGCGGATCAAGAGAAGACGGCTTTCATATCTCCTTTTGGTGCCTTTTTCTATGTCTCAATGTCATTTGGGCTCAAAAGTGCAGGGGCGACTTGTCAGAGCTGTATTCAGAATTGCCTGCACAATCACATCGGGTGCAACGTTCGCACCTATGTTGATGACATAGTGGTGAAATGCCAGAAGAAAGAGTCACTTCTAGAGGATCTCAAGGAAACATTTGACAGTTTGCGGGTGTACCAGATGAAGCTTAACCCGACCAAGTGTGTTTTCGGTGTCCCGACAAGGAAGTTATTGGGCTTCTTGGTGTCAGAGCAAGGTATTGAGGCCAACTCGGACAAGATTAAGGCGATTACTTCACCTGGCAAGCAGGCTAATATCAACTAGGTCCAGCGCATGGCGGGTCGTATCGCAGCTTTGAGTCGCTTCATAAGCCGCCTTGGCGAGAAGGCCATCCCCCTTTATCAGCTACTCAAGAAAACAAACCATTTTGTGTGGACAGATGCGACCAACGAAACCTTTGAAACCCTGAAGAAGCAATTAGCTGAGCCGCCTGTTTTAGCCGCCCCCACCGACAAAGAACCTATGCTCGTGTACATTGTTGCTAACTCTAAAGCAGTAAGTGTGGCAGTAGTTGTCGAACGCAAGGAAGAAGGAAAAGAGTATCCGGTCCAGAGGCCTGCATAATTTGTCAGTGAAGTCTTGACCCTCTCCAAAGAGCATTATCCACACTGGCAGAAGTTCTTTTTCGAGATCTTCATGGCGAGTCAGAAACTGAAGCACTACTTCCAGGAGCATCCGATCATGGTGGTAAGTTCTGCGCCACTTCACGATATCATACAAAATCGTGAAGCGACTCGGCGGATTGCTAAGTGGGCCATTGAACTTGGTCCTCATCACGTGAAGTATATGCCCCGCACGACCATCAAGTCTTAGGCCTTAGTTGATTTCATCAAGGACTGGACCGAGTTGCAAATTCCACAAGACAGACCAGATCACACATATTGGATCATCCACTTCGACGGGTCCAGGCAGTTGGAAGGTGTAAGTTCATCTAGTGCCCTTAGTGATTTTGGTGGTTTGAAGACTTATAGGTTAAGTGACTAATGTGTTTGTAAGTGTACACAGGCTCTATAAGTCGTTGAGAATATTGAGTTATACGATGAATACCGACCCTTAAAAATGAATATCTTTGGCTGAAGAAATTGGTCTTACCTTGAAGACTTTGAACGCGAATAAATTGTGATGAAATTGATATTCCTCATGAAGATATTGAAGAAGAGGAATTTGGTGTATCCTGAAGAAAAACTGTCTGAAGACTTTGAAGCATGAAGATTTACTCTTTCTGTTTCATTTTCTTTACTCTTGAGTCATAGGAACACCGTATTGTTAAAGGGGGGCGAACTAATACTACGGAATGAATTTCCTCATGATGCTCAACCCAAGCCTAAACCTACAAAATCCCCAAGTGAGGAATATGAGAGACATGATGACTTTTAGAGTTGAAAGTTCCGACCGTTGCCGCGACACGCGCAAACTCACTAATCGTATCCACCCAACGGTCACAATAGTTAATGGCATTTATGTCAAATCATGTCAGGATGCTACGAGGTGATACGTCCATTTTGCATCATGTTTTCATGTTGATACTTATCGCTTCTTTGGCTGTTATTTCACTTCACGGTACAATTCTTATGCCTTTTCTCTCTTATTTTGCAAGGTTTACATGAAGAGGGAGAATGCCGGCAATTGGAATTCTGGCCTGAAAGTGGATTAAGTTGAGATACCTATTCAGCGCAACTCCAAACGTCGTAAAAATCAACGAGGATATTTTTTTCGGATTTACAAAAAATACTGGGCCAAAGAAGTGCCAGAGCGGCGCCAGGGGTTGGCCACAAGCCTGCACGGCGCGGCCACCCCCCAGGCCGCGCCATGAGGGCTTGTGGCCAACCTACTGGCCCACTTGCCCCCCCCCCCTCTTTTGCTATATGAAGGGTTTCGTCCAGGAAAAAATCAAGGAGGAGCTTTTTCGTGGTTTCGCCGCCGCCACGAGGCGCAACTTGAGCAGAACCAATTTAGAGCTCCAGCAGGATGATCTTACCGGGGAAACTTCCCTCCCGGAGGGGGAAATCATCGTCATCGTCATCACCAACAATCCTCTCATGGGAGGGGACTCGTCACCATCAACATCTTCATCAGCACCATCTCATCTCCAAACCCTAGTTCATCACTTGTAACCAATCTCCGTCTCGCGACTCCGATTGGTACTTGTAAGGTTGCTAGTAGTGTTGATTACTCTTTGTAGTTGATGCTAGTTGGATTACTTGGTGGAAGAGTTTATGTTGAGATCCTTGGTGCTACTCATTACCTCTCTGATCATGAATATGATTATTCTTTGTGAGTAGTTACTTTTTTTTCCTGAGGACATGCGATAAGTCATGCTAATAGTAGTCATGTGAATTTGGTATTCGTTCGGTATTTTGATATGTGGTATGTTGTTTTTCCTCTAGTGGTGTTATGTGAATGTCGACTACATAACATTTCACCATTATTTGGGCCTAGAGGAAGGCATTGGGAAGTAGTAAGTAGATGATGGGTTGCTAGAGTGACAGAAGCTTAAACCCTAGTTTATGCGTTGCTTCGTAAGGGGCTGATTTGGATCCACTAGTTTAATGTTATGGTTAGACTTTGTCTTAATTCTTCTTTCGTAGTTGCGAATGCTTGCGAGAGGGGTTAATCATAAGTGGGATGCTTGTCCAAGTAAGGGCAGTACCCAAGCACCGGTCCACCCACATATCAAACTATCAAAGTAACGAACGCGAATCATATGAACATGATGAAAACTAGCATGACAAAAATTCCCGTGTGTCCTCGGGAGCGTTTTTCCTCCTATAAGACTTTGTCCAGGCTTGTCCCTTGCTACAAAAGGGATTGGGCCACTTTGCTGCACCGTTGCTACTTTTGTTACTTGTTGCTTGCCACGAATCATCTCACCACACAATCACTTGTTACCGACAATTTCAGTGCTTGCAGATATTTCCTTGTTGAAAACCACTTGTGAGATCCTTCTGCTCCTCGTTGGGTTCGATACTCTTACTTATCGAAAGGAATACGATTGATCCCCTATACTTGTGGGTCATCAAGACTCTTTTCTGGCAGCATTGCCGGGGAGTGAAGCGCCTTTGGTAAGTGGAACTTGGTAAGGAAACATTCATATAGTGTGCTGAAATTTATTGTGACTTGTCACTATGGAAACTAATCCTTTGAGGGGCTTGTTCGGGGTATCTTCACCTCGAACGGAAGCATGAAGAGTTGCTCCTCAACCTGCTGCACCTACTGAAAATATTTGCTTTGAATTTCCTTCGGGTATGCTTGAGAAAGTGCTGGCTAATCCTTTTACAGGAGATGGAACATCACATACAGATTTGGATCTGATCTATGTAGATGAAGTTTGTTGTCTATTTAAGCTTGCAGGTTTGCCTGAGGATGAGGTCAAGAAGAAGGTCTTTCCTTTATATTTGAAGGATAAGGCGTTGACATGGTATAGGCTATGTGATCATACTGGATCATGGGACTACAATCGGTTGAAATTGGAATTTCATCAAAAGTTTTATCCTATGCATTTAGTACATCGTGATCGGAATTATATTTACAATTTTTGGCCTCGTGACAAAGAAAGCATCGCTCAAGCTTGGGGGAGGCTTGAATCAATGCTATATTCTTGCCCCAATCATGAGCTCTCGAGAGAAATTATCATTCAGAACTTCTATGCTCGGCTTTCTCATGATGATCGCACCATGCTTGACACTTCTTGTAGCAGTTCTTTTATGAAGAGAGATATTGACTTCAAATGGAATTTATTGGAGAGAATTAAACGCAACTCTGAAGATTGGGAGCTTGAAGAAGGTAAGGAGTCAGGTATGAATTTCACGTTTGATTGCGTTAAATCCTTTGTTGAGACAAATACTTTTTGTGACTTTAGCGCTAAGTATGGACTTGACTCTGAGATAGTAGCTTCATTGTGTGAATCCTTTGCTTCTCATATTGATCTCCCCAAAGAGAAGTGGTTTAAATATCATCCTCCTTTAGAAGTCAATGTAGTTAAACCCACTCCAGTTGAAGAGAAAGTCATTGCCTATAATGATCCTGTTGTTCCCAGTGCTTACATTGTGAAACCACCTTTCCCTGTTAGGATAAAGGATCATTCTAAAGCTTCAACTGTGATACGTAGAGGCTATATTAGAACACCTACACCCCCTGAGAAAATTAGAATTGAACCTAGAATTGCTATTATCAAAGATCTTCTGTCCGATGATGTTGAGGGACATAATATTCACTTTTGTGAAGATGCTGCTAGAATTGCTAAACCTCACGCTAGAGACAAACATAGGCCTCTTGTTGGCATGCATGTGGTCTATGTTAAGATAGGAGATCATTGTTATCATGGCTTATGTGATGTGGGTGCTAGTGTTAGTGCAATACCTCAATCCTTATACGATGAAATCAAAGATGAGATTGCACCTGTTGAGATAGAACCCATAGATGTCACTATTCAGCTTGCCAATAGAGATACTATATGCCTTGTGGGAATTATTAGGGATGTTGAAGTCTTGTGTGGTAAAACGAAGTATCCTGCTGATTTCCTCGTTCTTGCTACCGCACAAGATAGCTTTTGTCCCATCATATTTGGCAGACCCTTCCTCAATACTGTCAATGCTCATATTGATTGTGAGAAGCAAACTGTCACTGTTGGCTTTGAAGGTGTGTCACATGAGTTCAATTTCTCTAGTTTTGGTAGACAACCTCATGAAAAGGAGTTGCCTAGTAGGGATGAAACTATTTCCTTAGCCTCTATTTTCGTGCCTCCTACTGATCCCTTAGAGCAATACTTGCTTGAGCTTGAAAATGATATGCATATGAATGAAAGGGATGAGATAGATAGAGTTGTCTTAGAACAATATCCTATCCTTAAGAATAATCTGCATGTTGAACTGCTTGGGGATCCACCCCCTCCAAAGGGTGATCCTGTGTTCGAGCTTAAACAGTTGCCTGATACTCTTAAGTATGCCTATCTTGATGAAAAGGAGATATATCCTGTCATTATTAGTGCTAGCCTCTCAGAAAATGAAGAAAAGAAGTTACTAAAAACTCTGAGGAAGCACCATGCTGCTATTGGATATACTCTTGATGATCTTAAGGGCATTAGTCCCACTCTATGCCAGCACAAGATTAAAACTGATTCTGACTTCAAACCAGTTGCTGATCATCAAAGGAGATTAAATCCTAAGATGAAAGAAGTAGTGAGAAAAGAAATACTAAAGCTCCTGGAAGCAGGTATCATTTATCCTGTTGCTCACAGCGATTGGGTGAGTCCGGTGCATTGCGTCCCTAAGAAGGGAGGTATTACCGTTGTCCCTAATGATAAGGATGAATTGATCCCACAGAGGATTATTACTGGCTATAGGATGGTGATCGATTTTAGGAAATTGAATAAAGCCACTAGGAAAGATCATTCCCCTTTGCCTTTTATCGACCAAATGCTAGAAAGGCTGTCCAAACACACACACTTCTGCTTTCTAGACGGTTATTTTGGTTTCTCCCAAATACCAGTTGCACAATGTGATCAGGAGAAAACCACTTTCACCTGCCCTTTCGGTACCTTTGCTTACAAACGTATGCCTTTTGGCTTATGTAATGCACCTGCCACTTTTCAAAGATGTATGATGGCTGTATTCTCTGACTTTTGTGAAAAGATTTTTGAGGTTTTCATGGATGACTTCTCCGTTTACGGGTCTTCTTTTGACGTTTGCCTCGGCAACCTTGATCAAGTCTTGCAGAGATGTAAAGACACCAATCTTGTCTTGAATTGGGAGAAGTGCCACTTTATGGTTAATGAAGGCATCATCTTAGGACATAAAATTTCTGAAAGAGGTATTGAAGTCCATAAGGCTAAGGTTGATGCAATCGAGAAAATGTCATATCCAACAGATATCAAAGGTATATGAAGTTTCCTTGGCCATGCTGGTTTCTATAGAAGGTTCATTAAAGACTTCTCTAAGATTTCTTAGACTCTTACCAATCTCTTGCAAAAGGATATTCCTTTTGTCTTTGACGATGATTGTGAGGTAGCCTTCGAAATACTTAAGAGGGCTTTGATAACTGCACCTATTGTTTAACCACCTGATTGGAACTTACCTTTTGAGATCATGTGTGATGCTAGTGATTATGTTGTTGGTGTTGTACTAGGGCAAAGAATCGATAAGAAGCTGAATGTTATTCACTACGCTAGTAAAACTCTAGACAGTGCCCACAGAAACTATGCCACTACGGAGAAGGAATTTTTAGCAGTCGTGTTTGCATGTGAAAAGTTCAAGTCTTACATAGCTGATTCCAAGTCACTATTCACACTGATCATGCTGCTATTAAGTACCTCATGGAGAAGAAGGACGCTAAACCTAGACTTATCAGATGGGTTCTCTTGCTACAAGAATTTGATTTGCACGTTGTCGACAGAAAGGGTGCTGATAACCCAGTAGAAGATAACTTGTCTAGGTTGGAGAACGTTTTTGATGACCCACAACCTATTGATGATAGCTTTCCCGATGAGCAATTGAACGTCATCAATGCTTCATGTAGTGCATCGTGGTATGCTGATTATGAAAACTATATCGTTGCCAAATACATACCACCTAGTTTCACGTACCAGCAGAAGAAGAAATTCTTCTTTGACTTGAGACACTCCTTTTGGATGATCCTCACCTTTATAAGGAAGGAGTAGATGGTGTTATTAGACGTTGTGTACCTGAACATGAACAGGGATAGATCCTACAGAAGTGTCACTCTGAGGCCTACAGAGGACACCATGTGGGATATAGAACTGCACACAAGGTATTGCAATCAAGTTTCTATTGGCCCACTCTCTTTAAGGATGCCCGTAAGTTTTTCTTGTCTTGTGACGAATGTCAAAGAATAGGTAATATTAGCAAACGTCAGGAAATGCCTATGAACTATTCACTTGTCATTGAACCATTTGACGTCTGGGGCTTTGATTATATGGGACCTTTTCCAAAAATCCAACGGGTATACTCATATCCTAGTTGCTATTGATTACGTCACTAAGTGGGTAGAAGCTATCCCCACTAGTAGTGCTGATCACAACACCTCTATCAAGATGTTGAAAGAAGTTATCTTCCCTAGATTTGGAGTCCCTAGATATCTAATGACCGACGGTGGTTCACACTTCATTCATGGTGCTTTCCGTAAAACGCTCGCTAAGTACGATGTCAACCATAGAATTGCGTCTCCCTACCACCCTCAGTCCAGTGGTCAAGTAGAGCTAAGTAATAGAGAGATTAAACTGATTCTGCAAAATACTTTCAACAGGTCTAGAAAGAATTGGTCTAAGAAGCTCGATGATGCACTGTGGGCTTCTAGAACTGCCTATAAGAATCCCATGGGCATGTCTCCGTATAAAATTGTGTACGATAAAGCATGTCATTTACCTCTTGAGCTAGAGCATAAAGCTTATTGGGCAATCAAAGAGCTCAACTTTGATATCAAACTTGCCGGTGAGAAGAGGTTATTTGATATTAGCTCGCTTGATGAGTGGAGAACTCAGGCATAAGAGAAGGTTAATTGGTGGCATGATAAGAGGATACAAAAGCGTGAGTTCAATGAAGGTGATTATGTCTTGCTATATAACTCTCGTTTAAGATTCTTTGCAGGCAAGCTTCTCTCTAAATGGGAAGGTCCCTATGTTGTTGAGGAAGTATGTCTTTCCGATGCTATCAAGATCAACAACACGGAAGGTAATTGTCCGAGAGTGGTAAATGGGCAGAGAATCATGCATTATATCTCAGGTACTCCCATAAATGTTGAAAGCAATATCATCAATACCATAACTCCGGAAGAATACCTAAGGGATATTTATCAGCCTGTTTCATACTCCGAAAACGAAGAGGTATGTGATTCGGTAAGAAAACAGAGTCCAAAACTTTTCCAGTAGGAAATTTTATCCAGTTTGGAATATTTGAAAAAATACAAAAATTGGAAGTAGTCCGAAAAGTGCGCGAGGAGGCTACAAGCTTGCACGGCGCGGGCCCACCCCCTGGCCGCGCCGTGAGGGCTTGTGGCCACCTCGTGCGCCTCCTGGACTCCGTTTTCATGCAGGGTACTCCTTCTGGTCTGGAAAAATCATTATATATACTTCCTTTTGGTCTGACCCCTGCATCACGTAGATTTCCTATGTTTTTCGTTTCGAGCCTGTTTCTGTTGCAGATCTAGATCGCTATGACTTCTCCAAAAGCTCCGAAGGACAAGATCTTGGAGAAGGTCATCAATCGCTTCCTCACGGGTGTGCTGCAACATCCTCAATCAATCGAGATGCGTGAGGGGATGTTGCACATCCGTGATGTTGAGGGGCCTAAGAAGACCGGAAGCATGGAGACGAGGCTCGAAGCAATGGAGCAACAAGTCTTGAAGTGCCAAGGGATGGTGGAGCGTGGACTCAACGCCAACCACATGATGATCACGGAATTCACCAACAAGCACATGATTGATGCCAATGACATTGGGAAGCATCTCTCCAGGCTTTATGACAGGATTGATCAACTCCAGGCCCAAATCTATGACATGCAGAACCAAAACTGTGAGCATGAGTATAGATTTAAATCAATACGGTTGGTTGCAGATTTGAGGATTCCGGAGACTCGTTCATCTTTCCATGATGGGGCACCTATGCCTTGGAAGACGGAGGATCAAACTCATGTTGCAACAACTCCACCATCACCACCAAAGGAAGACAACTGAGCATTGGTATGGGCAATCCCCTTGGCTTGTGCCAAGCTTGGGGGAGTTGCCCCCGTATCGTATCACCATCACATCCTTTGCCTTTACCTTTGTTCTAGTTTTCCTTTTTTAGTTTTCTCTTTCTCTAGTAGATTAAAAGTCTTAGTGTTTTAGTCTTCAGTTTTGCTTTGTGTCACCCCTGATGTATTCTTGCTCGTGAGCCATATAATAAAGAGTGTCTTAGTTGAAGGGCTTTGCCTCTTGCCATGATCAAAAGAGTGAGAATAGAACAAAAGCATGAAAGATCATGTAATGATCCTATGGGAAGTGATGGCTTCACATATAAAAAGAATGAGGATTGAAACTTGTTGAGGGTAGGCAAATGTAGACCTTGGTCATTGTTGCAATTAATAGGAAGTCATAAAGAAGGAGAGGTTCACATATAAATATATCATCTCTCACACCATCTATGATTGTGAACACTCACCAAACTATTGCATGCCTAGAAGTAGACGTTGGACAAGGAAGACAACATAATGAATATTGTTTGCTTCCGAACAATGTTATATGATTAGAGATCCCTTAGCATGTGACGATTGCTTCCACCTCATATTAGCCAAAACCTCCCGCACCAAGTAGAGATACTACTTGTGCATCCATAAACCATCAACCCAGTTTTGCCATGTGAGTCCACCATGCCTACCTATGGATTGAATAAGATCCCTCAAGTAGGTTGTCATCGGTGCAAGCAATAAAAATTGCTCTCTAATATGTATGATCTATTAGTGTGTGGAAAATAAGATTTGTACGACCCTGTGATGAGGAAGACATAAAAGTGACAGACTACATAATAAAGTTATTTATCACAGGAGGCAATATAAAGTGACGTTCCTCCGCACTAAGAGGACACGCATCCAAACCTCAAAAGCGCATGACAACCTCTCCTTCCCTCTGCGAAGGACCTATCTTGTAACTTTACTTTTTGCCCTTGAAACAGTCATGGTGATCTTCACCAATTCCTTATTTTGCCTTTATCTTGGCTAACGTCATATGCTTGGGAAAGATCTATATTCATATGTCAACTTGGAGGTAGGCATTCATAAATTATTATTGTTGACATTACCCTTGAGGTAAGCCGTTGGGAGGCAAAACTGTAAGCCCCTATCTTTCTCTGTGTTCAGCTGAAACTTTGATCTCATGAGTACCATGTGAGTTGTAGCAATCGTACAGAACGAAAGAATGATTGAGTATGTGGATTTGCTTTACAAGATCTTATTTGACTATTTCTGATGTTGTGATAAATTGCAATTGCTTCAGTGACTAAAGGCTATCGGTTGTTACTTCTCGGTAAGCTTCTTGATCCATGCTTTACTTTGTGAAGGAATTATCACTTTAGCATTAGAGATTATATGTCTGTATTGCTGTTCTGATCTTGATCATGATGCATGCATGTTCGTATCTTGTTTTGTCGACACCTCTCTCCCTAAACATGTGGACATATTTATTGAGCTAGGCTTTCGCTTGAGTACAAGCGAGGTCTAAGCTTGGGGGAGTTGATACGTCCATTTTGCATCATGTTTTGATGTTGATATTTATCGCTTCTTTGGCTGTTATTTCACTTCATGGTACAATTCTTCTGCCTTTTCTCTCTTATTTTGCAAGGTTTACATGAAGAGGGAGAATGACGACAACTGGAATTCTGGACTGAAAGTGGAGCAAAGTTGAGATACCTATTCTGTGCAACTCCAAACGCCGTAAAAATCAAAAAGGATACTTTTCCGGATTTATAAAAAATACTGGGCCGAAGAAGTGCCACACGGGCGCCAGGGGTTGGCCACAAGCCTGCACGGCGCGGCCACCCCCCCAGGCTGCGCCATGAGGGCTTGTGGGCAACCTGTTGCCCCACTTGCCCCCCTCTTTTGCTATATGAAGGGTTTCGTCCAGGAAAAAAATCAAGGAGGAGCTTTTTCGTGGTTTCGCCGCCGCCACGAGGCAGAACTTGAGCAGAACCAATCTAGAGCTCCGGCAAGACGATCCTGCCAGGGAAACTTCCCTCCCGGAGGGGGAAATCGTCGCCATCGTCATCACCAACACTCCTCTCATCGGAGGGGACTCGTCACCATCAACATCTTCATCAGCACCACCTCATATCCAAACCCTAGTTCATCACTTGTAACCAATCTCCGTCTCGCGACTCCGATTGTTACTTGTAAGGTTGCTAGTAGTGTTGATTACTCTTTGTAGTTGATGCTAGTTGGATTACTTGGTGGAAGAGTTTATGTTCAGATCCTTGATGCTACTCATTACCTCTCTGATCGTGAATATGATTATGCTTTGTGAGTAGTTACTTTTGTTCCTGAGGACATGGGATAAGTCATGCTAATAGTAGTCATGTGAATTTGGTATTCGTTTGGTATTTTGATATGTTGTATGTTGTTTTTCCTCTAGTGGTGTTATGTGAATGTCGACTACATAACACTTCACCATTATTTGGGCCTAGAGGAAGGCATTGGGAAGTGGTAAGTAGATGATGGGTTCCTAGAGTGACAGAAGCTTAAACCCTAGTTTATGCGTTGCTTCGTAAGGGGCTGATTTGGATCCACTAGTTTAATGCTATGGTTAGACTTCGTCTTAATTCTTCTTTCGTAATTGCGGATGCTTGCGAGAGGGGTTAATCATAAGTGGGATGCTTGTCCAAGTAAGGGCAGTACCCAAGCGCCGGTCCACCCACATATCAAACTATCAAAGTAACGAACGTGAATCATATGAACATGATGAAAACTAGCATGACAGAAATTATTGTGTGTCCTCGGGAGCGTTTTTCCTCCTATAAGACTTTGTCCAGGCTTGTCCCTTGCTACAAAAGGGATTGGGCCACTTTTCTGCACCGGTGCTACTTTTGTTACTTGTTGCGTGCTACGAATCATCTCACCACACAATCACTTGTTACCGATAATTTTAGTGCTTGCAGATATTTCCTTGCTGAAAACCACTTGTCAGATCCTTCTGCTCCTCGTTGGGTTCGACACTCTTACTTATCGAAAGGACTACGATTGATCCGCTATACTTGTGTGTCATCACCAGGCTATAAATAGTCGCCTCACAACCACTAGCTGGTTGGCTGCTCCGAGAGAAACTGACACGTGTCATTTAGAGAAACCCAAATTCCTCATAGTCTTCGAGAGAAAATCATCAAGTGAGGATATACCCCAAACACCGAACCCCAAACCAAAAACCAAGTGATTGAGCATCACTGAAGAATTTGTTCATGTGTGGAACTGAAGCCTTTTACCACAAGTGTTGGGCGAGGACTGTGTGCCCTTAGCTCAAGGAGAATACGGTAGAGCATCCAGCAATCAATTGTCGATCGCCGGGTGACCGAGTTTGTGAGGTGTTGGAAGTATGCCCTGAAGACTTACCACGAGTGTTGGGCGAGGACTGTGTGTCCTTAGCTCAAGGAGAATACGGTAGGGACTGTGTGTCCCGGGACTATGTGTCCTTTGGTTTCAATAACAAGCCGCTCCAAACCAGACGTACGACTGTCACAACAGTTGGAACTGGGTCATCAACAATTGTCTTCATTGTGATACGGGTTGTATTTCTTCAACTGTTTCATTTCCTCATAATTGTATGTTGAAGAGTTTCATCTGTGTTGTTTGAAGAATTTGTCTGAATACTTTCTTCGAATTTCCTGAACCTCAAATTCTTCATTCGAGTTAATCTTCACCCACGTTCTATTTACCTGCATACTATGCAAACCGACTCTCATAATCTTCACCAAGTAATCTGCTGAAGTCGTCTTTGCATTTCTGATCCTGCGCTATTTCTGTTGTACGTAATTCATGAGTGAGGAAATTCCTCAAAAGGAATTTCCTCAGTGAGGACATTCTAAAAATCGCCTATTCACCCCCCCCTAGTTGATATAACACACTTTCAATTGGTATCAGAGCAAGGTACTCCCTTGTTCTGTGTGATTTTGGTTTAACCACCTAGAGTTTTAGTTATGTCGACCGCAGGTATGATCAAGGTTACCGCAGGATGTCCTACCTTCGAAAGAAAGGACTTTCCCTACTGGAAGACTGATACGTCCATTTTGCATCATGCTTTGTTGTTGATATTTATCGCTTTTTGTGCTGTTATTTCACTTCACGGTACAATACTTATGCCTTTTCTCTCTTATTTTGCAAGGTTTACATGAAGAGGGAGAATGCCGGCAGCTGGAATTCTGGCCTGAAAAAGGAGCAAGTTTGAAGTGCCTATTCTGCGCAACTCCAAAAGCCGTGAAAATCAACGTGGATTGTTTTTGGGATTTATAAAAAATACTGGGCCGAAGAAGTACCGGACGGGCGACAGCAGGGGGCCACAAGCCTGCTAGGCGCGGCCACCCCCCTAGTCGCGCCTACGGGGCTTGTGGGCTCCCAGCTGGCCCTCTGGCTCCCCCCTTTTGCTACAAGAAGGGTTTCGGTCTGGAAAAAATAAAGAGGAGGCTTTTCGGAGGATTCACCTCCGCCACGAGGCGGAACTTGATAAAAACCAATCTAGAGCTCCGGCACGACGATCCTGCCGGGGAAACTTCCCTCCCGGAGGGGGAAATCGTCGCCATCGTCATCCCCAACACTCCTCTCATCGGAGGGGACTCGTCACCATAAACATCTTCATCAGCACCATCTCATCTCCAAACCCTAGTTCATCTCTTGTAACCAGTCTCCGTCTCGCGACTCCTATTGGCACTTGTAAGGTTGCTAGTAGTGTTAATTACTCTTTGTAGTTGATGCTAGTTGGATTACTTGGTGGAAGAGTTTATGTTTAGATCCTTGATGCTACTCATTACCTCTCTGGTCATGAACATGATTATGCTTTGTGAGTAGTTACTTTTGTTCTTGAGGACATGGGATAAGTTTTGCTATAAGTAGTCATGTGAATTTGGTATTCGTTCGATATTTTGATGTGTTGTATGTTGTTTTTCCTCTTGTGGTGTTATGTGAACGTCGACTACATAACACTTCACCATTATTTGGGCCTAGAGGAAGGCATTGGGAAGTAGTAAGTAGATGATGGGTTGCTAGAGTGACAGAAGCTTAAACCCTAGTTTATGTGTTGCTTCGTAAGGGCCTAATTTGGATCCACTAGTTTAATGCTATGGTTAGACTTTGTCTTAATTCTTCTTTCATAGTTGTGGATGCTTGCGAGAGGGGTTAATCATAAGTGGGATGCTTTTCCATGTAAGGGAAGTACCCAAGCACCGGTCCACCCACATATCAAACTATCAATGTAACAAACGAGAATCATATGAACATGATGAAAACTAGCTTGACAAAAATTCCCATGTGTCCTCGGGAGCGTTTTACCTCCTATAAGACTTTGTCCTGGCTTTTCCCTTGCTACAAAAGGGATTGGGCTACTTTTCTGCACCGTTGTTACTTTTGTTCCTTGCTACTTGCTACGAATCATCTTGTCACACAACTACTTGTTACCGACAATTTCAGTGCTTGCAGATATTACCTTGCTGAAAACCACTTGTCAGATCCTTCTGCTCCTCGTTGGGTTCGGCACTCTTACTTATCGAAAGGACTATGATAGATCCCCTATACTTGTGAGTCATCAAGATTCTTTTCTGGCACCGTTGCCGGGGAGTGAAGCGCCTTTGGTAAGTGGAACTTGGTAAGGAAACATTCATATAGTGTGCTGAAATTTATTGTCACTTGTCACTTTGGAAACTAATCCTTTGAGGGGCTTGTTCAGGGTATCTTCACCTCGAACGAAAGCACAAAGAGTTGCTCCTCAACCTGCTGCACCTACTGAAAATATTTGCTTTGAATTTCCTTCGGGTATGCTTGAGAAACTATTGGCTAATCCTTTTACACGAGATGGAACATCACATCCAAACTTGCATCTAATCTATGTAGATGAAGTTTGTGGTTTATTTAAGCTTGCAGGTTTGCCCGAGGATGAGGTGAAGAAGAAGGTCTTTCCCTTATCTTTGAGGGTTAAGGCATTGACATGGTATAGGCTATGTGATGATACTGGATCATGGAACTACAATCGGTTGAAATTGGAATTTCATCAAAAGTTCTATCCTATGCATTTAGTACATGATGATCGGAATTATATTTATAATTTTTGGCCTCGTGACAGTGAAAGCATCGCTCAAGCTTGGGGGAGGCTTAAATCAATGTTATGTTCATGCCCCAACCATGAGCTCTCGAGAGAAATTATCATTCAGAACTTCTATGCTCAGCTTTCTCATGATGATCGCACCATGCTTGACACTTCTTCTACCGGTTCTTTTATGAAGAGAGATATTTACTTCAAATGGAATTTATTGGAGAGAATTAAACGCAACTCTGAAGATTGGGAGCTTGATGAAGGTAAGGAGTCAGGCAAGCTTCTCTCTAAATGGGAAGGTCCTTACATTGTTGAGGAAGTATATCGTTCTGGTGCTATCAAGATCAACAACACGGAAGGTAATTGTCCGAGAGTGGTAAATGGGAAGAGAATCAAGCATTATATCTCAGGTACTCCGGTAAATGTTGAAAGCATTATTATCAATACCATAACTCCGGAGGAATACCTAAGGGATATTTATCAGCCTGTTTCAGACTCCGAAAACAAAGAAGGATGTGTTTCGGTAAGTAAACAGACTCCAAAACTTTTCCAGTACGAATTTTTCTCCGTTTTGGAATATTTAGAAAAATAGAAAAATTGGAAGTAGTCCGGAAAGCGCGCGAGGAGGCGACAAGCCTGCCACGCGCGGGCCACCCCCCTGGCCGCGCCTGGGGGGCTTGTGGCCACCTCGTGTGCCTTCCGAACTGTGTTTTCGTGCGGAGTACTCCTTCTGGTCGAAAAAAAATCACTATATATTCTCCCCAAAGGTCTGCCCTCGTATCACGCAAATTTCCTCTGTTTTCGTTTCGAGCCTGTTGATACGTATCTATCGTATCTACTTTTCCGAACTCTTTTGCCCTTGTTTTGGACTCTAATTTGCATGATTTGAATGGAACTAACCCGGACTGATGCTGTTTTCAGCAGAATTGCCATGGTGTTGTTTTTGTGCAGAAACAGAAGTTCTCGGAATGTCCTGAAAATTTACGGAGATTTTTTGTGTAATAAAATAAAAATACATGCGCAAAGATCCATCGGAGGAGGTGGACAAGTGGGCCACAAGCCCACAGGCCGCGGCCACCCCCCTCGCCGCGCCGTGAGGGCTTGTGGGGCCCACGTGGCTCCACCGCCCCAAAACTCAGCTCTATATCTTCTGTTTCGCCCGGAAAAAATCGAAGAGAAGGTTTCATTGCGTTTTGCGATACGGAGGCGCCGCCACATCCTGTTCTTCATCTGGAGGGCAGATCTGGAGTCCGTTTCGGGCTCCGGAGAGGGGAAATCGTCGCCATATAACTTAAAGTAACAATCCATTCACAACTATTGGTGTATGAAGCATAAACTTTATTCAAAGTCAACAAACCATATTCTCACTTATTGGGGCAATCATTATTCATCCTTACTCACAGGAGAGTCTATGTAAGAGCTTTCTTTTTGGCAAGTTCACATAGTCAACTATCATTCAATCTTCCATGATTACTTATGCTCAAGGCATATTTTTGGAGCTCATGTTTCCATATGACACATAGGAAGATAGGGGCTTATTGGTTCGCCACCCAACCTCTAGGATAATGTCAACAATAACGAATCATGATCATCTACATCCACTTGGATGATGTTTTATATCATTTTGGGGAACTAACCTATTGACCAAGTGCCCAGTGCGAGTTGCAATTTTCCGAGTGTTTTTGGCTTTTCAAGAAATCAGTACCAAACAAAGTCCAAATGCACCAGAACTTTTTGATAAAAAATTTGGACAAAAATAAGACCTGGAAGCTTCGGAGGGAGACCTAACGCCACACGAGGTGGCGCCAAGCTAACAGGGCGCACCTAGGGGGTGGCCATGCCCTGATGGCTTGGGACCACCTACACATGCCTCTTGCCCTAACTCCGCCTGTAAAAATCCTAATATGTTGGGAAAACACCAGGGAGCCGCCCGAAATAATTTTTCTGTTCAAGCAAGTCTGTGTTCCACCGTGATCCCATCCGGAGCCCTCTTTCAGTGCCCTGTCGGAGTGGGGATCGATCATGGAGGGCCTCTACATCAACCTTCTTGCTTTGATGGTGATGTGTGAGTAGTCTACCACACACCCACAGGTCTGTAGTCAGTACCTAGATGGCTATCTCTCTCTATGTTCGTCAATGCAAAGATCACCGCGATTCCCGCGGTGATCTATCCTTTGTGGTCCTCTTTGCGGTGTGTTTACCGGGATCCGGTGAATTGTGGTTTTATGTACAGATTATTCATGAAAAGTATTTGTAACATCTCTGAATTTTTATATACTTGATTATGATAGCTTTGTATTTCTCTTCGGTCTATCGGTTTGGTTTTGTCAACTAGATTGATTTATCTTCAGTGGAGAGGTGCATTGTGATGGGTTCAATCTTGTGGTGCTCAATCCCAACGATACAAAGGGACATGACATATATTGTATTGCTGCCATTAAGGGTAAAACAATGGATTTTACTCATATTAGTTGAGTTTACTTCGTCTACATCATGTCATCTTGTTTCAAGCATTACCCTGTTTTGACTTAATACTCCCTCCGTTCCTAAATATAAGTCTTTCTAGAGATTCTACTAGAGGATTACATACGTATGTATATAGACATACTCTAGATTATAGATTCATTGATTTTGCTTCATATGTAGTCACCTAGTGAAATCTCTTAAAAGACTTATATTTAGGAACGGAGGGAGTACTCTAGATGCATGTTGGATAGCGGTCGATGAGTGGAGTAATAGTAGTAGATGCAGGCAGGATTCAGTCTACTAGCTTATGGACGTGATGCCTATATGTCTGATGATTGTCGTGAATAAATATTACATAACTATGAGCTTTTCTATCAATTGTCCAATAGTAATTTGTTTACCCACCATATTCTTTCTTCGATAGAGAAGCCTCTAGCGAAAACTATGGCCCCCGGGTCCTCACAAATCATATTACAAAGACTCTAATTTATTATGCACTTTTATTTCTGTTATTTTATTTTATATTTATATTATCTATCTCTCACTATGTATCCCTTGCAAGTAATGAGTTCAAGGGGATTGACAATCGTCTTGCTCGCGCTGGGTGCAAGTGTGTGCTCTTTTGTGTGTAAGTGCTCATGATGGGTATTTGAGTGGTCCTCCTATTGGTTCGATAACCTTGGTTCTGAAAGAGGAAAATACTTATCTCTAATGTGCTTCATCTCCCCTCCTCTTTGGGAAAATCCCAACTCAATTTACAAGTAGCATTACTGCTCAAGCTCTATGTACCATGTGATCAATTTAAGAGGGGTACAACCAATGTTTGTTCGTGTCGTTTAAAAATATGTATCCCTCCTAGAATCCATGTTTTCCTTTGGTTATTTTCTATTAACAAATTGATGAGTAGAGACAATCAAAGGAATAGACACACTATTAAACCTTTAGACTGTGTGTTCTATGTAGAGGAAGAATCTATCTTTCACCTATTCTTTGATTGCACATTTGCTAGAATCTTATGGACTTTCAGTGGTGTATACTTTAAAATATTTGTTGGTAATGGTTATGAATCATTCACTAAATTTGGATCTCTAATAAGAAACAAGTTGTCCTGAACATTGTTAGTTCACCTGTTGAAAGCACATATGCTCTCTTGGTGATTTTGATAATTCATGACAACATACAGTGTCTCTTAGACTAACACTTTGACCTAGATATTTCGGAAAAGTCCATTGAGAGCTATGGCTTGAGGTTTATGTGGATATGCCCCTGGATGCAACAAAGGAACAATGTTGGCTCAAGCTTCAAGCTAGAAGACTCTTGACTTTATATTTGTGAGAAATCACTTTTGAGTCCATAGGAAAGTCAATACTATTAAAAGGGGGTGAGGTAGTAAAATGAACTGATTGCTCAAATGCTCAAAGTTAGCGACCAAAACACTCAGTCATTTTTCCCACATATCAACTCTATCAAGATCCACATACACAAATTCGGTGTCACCAACATTTCCATATCGGACCCACCGAGTTTGACCTCACACAGAAACCCTAGCCATTCCCACCAAACCGGTGCAACCGAAACCAAGTTGGTGCTATCGAGTTCACTGTGAGCAACATTCTGTTGCCAAGATACACAAGATCGGAATTTCAGAGTTTGAGTATCGGTGCCACCGAGTTTGTCCATCTGACCGTTAGTCACCTTTTCGGTGCCACCGAGTTTCGTATATATGTCTCATCGAGATTCAAAAGTTCACACTTCTAGTGCTAATCGGCACCACCAAGTTTTCAACTTCTCTGTCACCGAGTTTTTCTTTTCGTGTGTAATGGTTGGATTTTGGCTGATGCCTATATATACCCTTTCACCCATCTCTTATTCGTGGGAGAAGCACTCAGAACACACACTTCATTGCCAGATCCATTTTCTGAGAGAGAACCACCTACTCATGTGTTAGAGACCAAGATATTCCAATCCTATCATTTGAAACTCGATCTCTAGCCTCCCCAAACTGCTTTCCACCAAATAAACCTCTCCTACCCATGCATATTCTATGAGATAGTGATTTGTGTTGAGGACACTATCTTTAGATACACAAGAGCAAGGAGTTCATTGATCTACCACATCTATTACCTTTTGGAGGGTGGTGCCTCCTAGATTGGTTAGCTGTCGCTTGGGAGCCTCCTACTTCATGTTGTGGAGTTGAACCAAGATGCTCTTAAGGGCAAGGAGATTGCCTACTTCGTGAAGATCTAACGTGAGTAAGGCCAGTCCTCCGTGGACGGAAGCCCTGGTGGAATAGACAAGGCCGCTTCTTTGTGGACACTCCGTGGACTCTCGTAGTCGTTGCCCTCCTTGGGTTGAAGTTTCCACTAATATGGACGTACGGTAGCACCACCTATCAGAACCATGCCAAAAATTGTTGTGTCAACCTCATGTGTTTGATCTTTCTAACCTCTACTCCTTTACATGTGCAAAGTCTTTACTTTTCTGCTGCCATATATGTTGACTAGCATGTGTAGGGTGTAGTAGACTTGTTAGAACTGCTGAATTTCTGCCTTCCTAGAATTTGGGTTAGGCTAGAAATATTATCTTGAGAAGTAGTCTATCCAACCCCCCCCCCTAGACACATCTTATATCCATCCCTCAATTGGTACAGAGCAAGGCCGCCAACACCTTGGTTTAACCCCCATTGGAGGAAGATGAATGTGACTAGTTTCCAGATTTTTAGTTGTGGAGTGCCTATTCTTGATGGGACTACTTTAGACAATGGAAACATGAAATGCTTGTTATATTTGATGAGTTCCATTTGCGCAAGTATGTTGAATATCCCTATGTGTCTCCCATTGATCCCATACATACCTCTCATGATGATGAAGTTAATATGATTGGTAACCTTAACAGTGTCAATCTAATCATTAGAGGTTTACCAAGAAAGGTGCTTAATCCGTTGCAAAACTTTGAGTGTGCTCATACCTTGTGGAAAGACTTAGAGAGAACATGTCCAAATTATTCCTTGAAAAATCTTGATATCATTGTACACAAATGCATTGCTTTTCACAAAATGAAGCCAACCGATCCTAAGTTTGATAAATGCCTATCTGAGCTTCATGACCTCATGCGTGCTAAAGGGGATGTCATTACTATTAACAATATCACTGTTGAAGCCATTCGAATGCATAAGCATGAACATTGTCATAGTCAAATTTCTGATGAAATTCTTGTTTCTTATGACTAGGGAACTTCATCCTATGATGACAATGTGGAGCATGGCTACTACAATGAAGATGAAGAGTTTGACATCAAGTATGATAGGACCATGAGGAACCTTAGTCTTATGGCTAACCTTAAAGACTACATGGCCGGTGGAAAAGAGTGGGTTCTCAATAGTGGATGCACCGATCACATGGCCGGAGATAAAGACATGTTCCATGAAATTACAGCAAACCGTGGACCTCAGAAGTATGTGAATTTTGGATTCAACTCCAAAGGTAAGGTAATTGGTCTTGGTAAGGTGACCGTATCTCATGACAGTTCCATTCAGAATGTCATGCTTGTTGAATCCCTTGGCTACAATCTTCTTTCTGTATCTAGACTAGCAGACTTCGGTTTCAATGTGTTATTTATGAAAGTTGAATGTCGAGTGTTTCGTAGCAACAATCATAACATCGTATTTACTGGTTTCCGTAGAGGAGATCTATACATTGTTAATTTCACTAAGATATCCAAACCCCGTACATGTCTTATCGCAAAATCTTCTAAAGGTTGGTTATGGCATAGAAGGCCTGGACATGTTGGTATGCGTAATCTTGACAAACTTATCAAAGGTGATCATATTCTTGGTGTTAAAGATGTTATCTTTGACAAAGATAGACTTTGTAGTGCTTGTCAAGCAGGAAAGCAAGTTGTTGGAAGTCATCCCGTGAAGAACATCATGACCGCAAGAAGACCCCTCGAGCTGCTTCACATGGATCTCTTTGGTCGCAATGCTTACAAGAGCCTCGGTTGAAAATCTTATGGTTTAGGCATTGTTGATGATTTTTCTAGATTTACGTGGGTGTTCTTTCCCAATGATAAGTCGCGGGTACAAATTATCTTCAAGAACTTTGCTCAGAAAGCTCAAAACCAATTTGAAGTGAAGATCAAGAAGGTTCGGAGCGACAACGGAGCGAAGTTCAAGAACACTAATGTGGATACTTTTCTTGATGAAGAAGGTATCTTACATGAGTTCTCGGCGACGTACTGATACGTCTCCATCGTATCTACTTTTCCAAACTCTTTTGCCCTTGTTTTGGTCTCTAATTTGCATGATTTGAATGGAACTAACCCCGACTGACGTTGTTTTCAGCAGAATTGTCATGGTGTTGTTTTTGCGCAGAAATAAAAGTTCTCGGAATGACCTGGAAATTTACGAGGATTTTTTTTGGAATATATAAAAATACTCGCGCAAGAATCAACTGGAGGGACGGAGCCAGGAGCTCACAAGCCCACCAGCCCCCCCCCTGGCCGGACCTGGCAGGCTTGTGAGCCCCTCGGGGCTCCGCCTCCTCCAATTCCAGCCCTATATATTCTCTATCGACCGGAAAAAATCACGGAGAAGAGTTCATCGTGTTTTACGATAAAGAGCCGCCGCCACCACCTGTTCTTCCTCTGGAGGGCAGATCTGGAGTCCATTCTGGGCTTCGGAGAGGGGGAATCGACACCTTCATCATCACCAACCATCCTTTATCGCCAATTCCATGATGCTTTTCACCGTTCGTGAGTAATTTCATCGTAGGCTTGCTGGACGGTGATGGGTTGGATGAGATCTATCATGTAATCGAGTTAGTTTTGATGGGGATTAATCCCTAGTATCCACTATTTTCTGAGATTGATGTTGCTACTACTTTGCCATGCTTAATGCTTGTCACTAGGGCCCGAGTGCCATGATTTCAGATCTGAACCTATTATGTTTTCATCAATATATGTGTGTTCTTGATCCTATCTTGCAAGTTGTACTCACCTACTATGTGTTATTACCCGGTAACCCCGGAGTGACAATAGCCGGAACCACTCCCGGAGATGACCATAGTATGAGGAGTTCATGTATTCACTATGTGCTAATGCTTTGTTCCGGTTCTCTATTAAAAGGAGAACCTTAATATCCCTTAGTTTCCATTAGGACCCCGCTGCTACGGGAGGTATGGACAATAGATGTCATGCAAGTTCTTTTCCATAAGCACGTATGACTATATACGGAATACATGCCTACATTACATTAACGAACTGGAGCTAGTTACATATCCCCCCATGTTATAATTGTTACATGATCAATGTCATCCGGCATAATTATCCATCACCGATCCAATGCCTACGAGTTTTTCCTTCTGGTCCTTGCTACGTTACTTTGTTGCTACTGCTGTCACTGCTGCTACTGTTACCGCTACTGTTGTCACTGTTGCTACTGTTACCATTGCTACCGTTTCTATCACACTACTTTGCTACTGAAACTTTGCTGCAAATACTAAGTCTTTCAGGTGTGGTTGAATTGACAACTCAACTGCTAATACTCGAGAATATTCTTTGGCTTCCCCTTGTGTCGAATCAACAAATTTGGGCTGAATAACTATTGCGATCCCCTATACTTGTGGGTTATCAAGACTATTTTCTGGCGCCGTTGCCGGGGAGGCCTAGCACTATTCTCTAAGTCACTTGGGATTTACGTCTGTTGATCACTATGAGTAATCCGAGAGATCCAAAAACTAAAGTCTTGCCCTCAACTACGAGGACAGGTAAGGAACTGCCATCTAGCTCTGCACTTGATTCACCTTCAGTTATGAGTAAGTTTGCGACACCACCACCTCCTAGAAATTTTGATGTGTCGCCTGTGCTTGATGATGCTACTTCTTCTATCCATGATGCTTGTGATGATGCTTTCCTTGATACTGCTTTGCCACTAGGTGCATTCCTAGATGCACAAATTGCTAGAGTTGCTGCTGAATGTGATGATACTTCTGAAACTGCTGAGATTATTGAAGTAGAACCTGTTGTTTCGCCTGTTAGAACTAGCTCTCCTAGATATGAATTGACTGATATACCTGAGGGTTATGTTATGGAGGGAGAGGTAGCTGAGGACTTTCTTGCTTGTAAGGATAGCTATGATCTTGAGAATTTACTACGCAAGTGGAAGGAAAAATATCTGAACGCTAGAATGAAATACGATCCTATGTTTGCTACTTCACCCATCTTTGTGACTGATAAGGATTATGAATTCTTTGTCGACCCTGAGTTAATCACTTTGGTCGAATCTGATCCTTTTCATGGTTACAAGTCTGAAACGGTTGTAGCACATCTTACTAAGCTGCACGATATAGCCACCCTATTCACGAGTGAGGAAAAGATCCGCCACTAATATATCCTTAAGTTGTTTCCTTTCTTGCTAAAGGATGACGCTAAGACTTGGTTCACTTCTCTTGCTCCTGGTTGTGTGCGTAGTCCCCAGGATATGATCTACTACTTCTCTGAGAAATATTTTCCTGTCCATAAGAAACAAGCTGCCTTGCAGGATATATAAACTTTGTGCAAGTTGAAGAAGAGAGTCTCCCACAAGCTTGGGGGAAGCTTGTCCAGTTACTGAATGCTTTGTCTGATCACCCTCTTGAGAAAAATGAAATACTTGATATCTTCTATAATGGACTAACTAATGCTTCTAGGGACCACCTAGATAGTTGTGTCGGTTGTGTTTTCAGGGAACGAACTGTGGAACAAGATGAGATTTATTGAATAATATCTTGTGCAATGAGAATGGTTGGACTATTCCCGAAACACCTCCGAAGCCAACTCCGAAGAAAAGAGGTATCCTATTCCTCAGTCCTGAAGATATGCAAGAAGCTAAGAAATCTATGCAAGAGAAAGGCATTAAATCTGAAGATGTCAAGAATCTACCACCTATCGAAGAGATCCATGGTCTTGATAACGAGACACAGGTAGTAGAGGTAAATTCTCTTTGTAGATTCAATGAGAGTGATATTCCTTTTGATAAACCTTCTAGCTTATGCTTAGATGAATTTCATAACTTTGTTGCCAAACAAAAAAAATTCAATGATTATGTTAGCAGACAATTGGAACAGAATGCTCATATGCTTAGTCATTTAAGTGCTTGTGTGGATAGAAATGTCAATGACCTTAAGCTTTTGAGTAAACATGCCTCTATGGTCACCACTCAGGTAGAATGGGTACTTAAGGCTCAAAATGATTTGCTCAATGAGTTGAATGACAATTCTATTAGAGTCATCACTAGAGGTGGTAGAATGACCTAGGAACCTTTGTATCCTGAGGGTCATCCTAAGAGAATTGAACAAGATTCTCAAGGAGTTAGCACTGATGCACCTAGTCATCCTAGTGATAGGAAGAAAAAGAAAGATGATAGGAACTTGCATGCTAGCAAACCAGCTGCTGTTACACCCGAGAATCCAAACGATATCTCTGTTTCTGATGTCGAAACACAATCCGGTGATGAACATGAGCCTAGTCATAATATCGATAGTGGTGTTCATGTTGATGCTCAAGCTCAACCTAGCAATGATAAGGATGTGGAGATTGAACCTGTTGATCTTGATAACCCACAACCTAAGAATAGGAGATACGATAAGAACGACTTCATTGCTAGGAAGCATGGTAAAGAAAGAGAACCATGGGTTCAGAAACCCATGCCCTTTCCTCCCAAACCATCCAAGAAAAAGGATGATGTGGATTTTGAGCGCTTTGTTGAAATGATTAGACCTGTCTTTCTGCAAATGCGTTTGACAGATATGCTCAAATGGCTCCTTATGCTAAGTACATGAAGGATATTGTGACTAATAAGAGGAGGATACCTAAGGTTGAGATTTCCACCATGCTTGCCAACTACACCTTCAAGGGTGGAACTCCTAAGAAACTAGGTGATCCCGGAGTGCCCACTATACCTTGCTCCATTGAAGGAAACTATGTTAGAATTGCTTTATGCGATCTTGGAGCCAGTGTTAGTGTTATGCCTCTCTCTCTTTATCGTAGACTTAAATTGGATAATTTGACTCCCACTGAAATCTCCTTGCAAATGGCCAACAAATCAACTGCTTTTCCTATCGGCATCTGCGAGGATGTGCCTGTTGTGGTTGCTAACGTTACTATCTTAACGGACTTTGTTATTCTGGATATTCCCGAGGATGATGCCATGGCGGTCATCCTTGGAAGACCCTTCTTAAACACTGCAGGGGCTGTTATTGATTGCCACAAAGGCAATGTCACTTTCCATGTTAACGGTAATGAGCATACGGTGCATTTTCCGAAGAAACAATATCGAGTACATTACATCAATGCTATTGAAAAAACATCATCAATTCTTATTGGGAGCTTTGAATGCCCTATACCTACTGTCAAGATGAAGTATGATTTACTTGTTGGGGATATGCACATCCCCATTGAGGTAACCTAGTGACTATTCGAAAATTCTTCGGTTTTATTTGATTCGAAAAAAGTTTGTCAAGGAGACTTGATCAACCTCATTGACGGATTTCTTTTGATGACCATGAGATGGATGAATCTAGGAGTCACAACCCTCTCTTCCAAACTTCTACTTTCGGTTCTTTAGAACAAAAATGATAAATTTAGCTTTAGTTTTTCTTGTTTTCTGCTTTCTCTGTCCCTTAGAAAAGTGTCCCGAAAATAAAAGTTCTTCAAATGCCCTGAAGTTCAAGTATGATTTTTTCTGGAATTTTTTAAAAATTATGAGATAGAGAGCTAGTCAGGGGGATGCGCCAGTGGGTCACAAGCCCACCAGGCCCGGCCACCCCCCCTAGCCAGGCCTGGCAAGCTTGTGGGCCCCACGTGGCCCCCTCCACTTATTCCAGCTCCCATCTCCTTCTCCTACCTCTAGAAAAAAGCATTCCGTAGCTCAAACCCGTGTTCTTGCTCCTCTTGCTGCATTTTTCGATCTCCTTGTGCAAAGCCCCATTCACCAAACTATTTTGGGGAAATTGTTCCTTGGTATGTGACTCCTCCATTGGTCCAATTAGATTTTTCTCTAGTGCTTTATTCGTTGCGTATTTCTGCTGCCTTGGTGACCATGTTCTTGAGCTTTGCATGTTCATTTTAGTTGGTCCCAAGTAGTTTTGATGTGTGATATTGCCTCTAGGCACTTGAAGGAGTAGTTGCTATGAGTTTTGTTGAGCCTCGTTCACTTTTCTCTTGAGTCACTAAAATTTTTAGAAATTTTCAGAGAAAGAAAAAGGGAAAGATGAGGAGGTTCCTAAGAGGCTCTTCAAGCCGTAACCCCCAAGGAAGATGAAAATGAGAAGAAGAAACCCAAGTATCCGATCCCCCGAGTTGCAGAAGTTCGAGCATGCGAGTGGCCAAGCGATGTGTTCTTATGTGCCGCCGGTCTTTATGAGGATTTTTATTACTTGGTGGAGAACGTAGGCATTACCGCATTTGTTGAAGATAAGTGTCCACAATACCTCCTCCTCACTATTATTTTCGTGCAAAGCTTTAATTTCTATCCGAGGAAGGATCCTCCTATGGTTGAGTTCAAGTTATATTATATCCCCCAGCGCATGTCACTTCAAGATTTCTGAAATGTTTGCAAATTACCTTATGTTGGGGATATTCATGAACCTCGTCCACGGGACTTGGAGCCTTTCATTGATACTATTGTTGCAGGAGAGGAGAGAGGATTATCTTGCGCTAGAGTTGCCAGCATACATTTTCCCGTGCTTCGGTATTTCTCATTATTTGTGGGAAAATGTTTGATTGGCCGTGGGAAAGCTGGGGCTCTTAGCTCCCCAGATCTTGCGGTTTTGCGTGAAGCTCTTTATAATGATAAAACTTATAGCTTGGGCGCTATAGTGGCTCAACGATTGAACACAAACCGTACTAAAGGCGTTGTTTATGGAGGTATCTATGATACCCGTCTTGCTAGACATTTTGAGATACCTATTAGACTGCAAGAGGAAGAAGAGATGCTTCTTCCTGAGAGATATCTAGATTATGATAGCATGGTTTGCCATGACTTTCTTGATAGAGATAATAATAAGAGGATGATTTATAACTTGGTGTTTAGCCAGGATACTCGTGAGACTATTACCTTGCCTGCTCCTTCTTTGTTCAGTCTTCATCTAGGCAGGTACATTATTATGCCCTCGGACATCTACGCATATTGGGGCATAGCACCACCACAGGCGCCTGTGCCCGAGCTATCAGTCGAGTACCACACGCCAGTTTATCAGTGGGAGCCAAAGGAGCTCACCCAACAGTGGCACCCTCAGTACACTCCGGAGTACCCCGGAGACGGTTATTTCCCTCCGTGGGAGTAGACCAACTTAGGCCAAAAGCCTAAGCTTGGGGGAGTACGTGTTTCTCACCGACTTTATATTCATGCTCATACTTTCACTTTGTTAGTCGGTGTTCACACCTTGCCATTGTGTCATCCATGCTAGTTTATTTATTTTTCTCGCTTTCTTCTCGTGTGTTTGTTTAAACTGAGAAAAACACAAAAAAAATTAGTTGTAAGTTTACTTTTCTGCTTGCTTTGTGGTGTTTTAAAAAAAGAAAACCCAAAAAAATTCCCTTTCTTCTTTTGCTTGTTGGGAGCTTTCCCGTGTAAATAGTTTTCTTTTTCTTTGGGTCAAGATAGAAGACCATGGTTACAATGTTTAGTGGCTCTCGCATGCATATATGTTTATGTGTCAAAGAGCCATATTACTTTGTCTTCTCCTTTGTGTTTGCTTGCAGATTCCAGCGTAGTCCAATGCACGAGCACTCTTATTATTGTTCACATCATTCGTTCGTGCAAGTGAAAGGCAATAATGACGATATATGATGAAGTGACTGAGCCTGGAAAAGCTGGTATGAACTCGACCTATTTTGTTTTTGTAAATATGACTAGCTCATCATTCTTAATTCAGCTTTGTTATGAGAGAAACATGTTTGCAATGACAACTTAGAGATCATAGTTTCTGATGCCATGCTTAATTAGCTAGCAGCTTATAATGGTTTGTCTTGGATGCCAACATGAATTTCAAGATGATTATTATGTAGTATGATAGGATGGTATCCTCCTTTGAATGATTCAAGTGGCTTGACTTGGCACATGTTCACGCATGTAGTTGAAACAAAATCAACATAGCCTCTATGATATTCATGTTCATGGTGATTTATATCCTACTCATGCTTGCAATCAATGTTGGTTAATTTCAATGCATATTGATGACTGTTGTCGCTCTCTAGTTGGTCGCTTCCCAGTCTTTTGCTAGCCTTCACGTTTACTAAGCGGGAATACTGCTTGTGCATCCACTTCCATAAACCCAAAGTTGCTCCATATGAGTCCACCATACCTACCTATATGTGGTATCTACCTGCCATTCCAAGTAAATTTGCATGTGCCACTCTCTAAACCTTCAAGTAATAATCTGTTTTGCATGCCCGAACCGCTCATGTGGTGACAAGGGGCGGTCAGTATCTTCCATGCTAGGCGTGTTATCCTCGATACATGTTTATTCACTATCACTCACGAGAAAGGGGCCGGTAATTGGAATGCCCAGTTCCATGATCAAATCGAAAAGATAATTGCAAACAAAACTCCCCCTGGATTGTTGTTGGTATGGATGGCACTCGAGGATTCGGCTAGTCGGGGAGTGTGATTGATCGGTGGTGGGGGAGTCAAAACTTTACTTTTCTGTTTGGAAACCGCCTATAGTATGTGTAGCATGGAAGATGGTGAAAACTCTTGGTCATCGCTTTGACAATGAAAGCATGCCACCCAAAATTATTTATCTGTGTCTTAAAAGCTTGAGCTCTGGCACCTGTGCAAATCAATGCTTCCCTCTGCGAAGGGTCTATCTATTTACGTTTCTGTTGAGTCGTTCTCTTCTAATAAAAGGCACCAATTAGAGAGCACCTCTGTCATTTTCATGCTTTGATATTAATTGATATTGAGTGTGACTGTGACTGGATCTTCTTTGCCATGAATTACAATGTTCAGTCAGCCTTGGTCTTTGAAGGTGCTCTGCATTTATGTTTTGCGGTCTCAGAAAGAGCTAGCGAGATACCACCTGCTCATATTGCTTCATGATTGTTTTGATTGAAGTGTTGACGTTTGAAACTTATTATTATTGCTTGCTAGTTGATTATGCTATTGATATGAGTACATCTTGAGACCTAAATGTCATTCTTATGTGGTTAGCTTATGATCTTGCTGACAATCTGAATATGAGTTAGACATAATTACGACAACAAGATCAAATAGAGTTTGTAAAAGTTTTCTTTTGTCTCTTTCAGTTTGTCAACTAAATTGCTTGAGGACAAGCAAGGCTTTAAGCTTGGGGGAGTTGATACGTCTCCATCGTATCTACTTTTCCAAACTCTTTTGCCCTTGTTTTGGTCTCTAATTTGCATGATTTGAATGGAACTAACCCCGACTGACGTTGTTTTCAGCAGAATTGCCATGGTGTTGTTTTTGCGCAGAAATAAAAGTTCTCGGAATGACCTAAAAATTTACAAGAATTTTTTGTGGAATATATAAAAAATACTGGCGCAAGAATCAACTGGAGGGACGGAGCCATGAGCTCACAAGCCCACTAGGCCCGCCCCCCTGGCCGGGCGTGGCAGGCTTGTGAGCCCCTCGGAGCTTCGCCGCCTCCAATTCCAGCTCTATATATTCTGCTTCCACCGGAAAAAAATCAAGGAGAAGAGTTCATCGCATTTTACGATGCGGAGCCGCCGCCACCACCTGTTCTTCCTCTGGAGGGCAGATCTGGAGTCCGTTCTGGGCTCCGGAGAGGGTGGATCGATGCCTTCGTCATCGCCAACCATCCTTCATCGCCAATTCCATGATGCTCTTCACCATTCGTGAGTAATATCATCGTAGGCTTGCTGGACAGTGATGGGTTGGATGAGATCTATCATGTAATCGAGTTAGTTTTGATGGGGATTGATCCCTAGTATCCACTATGTTCTGAGATTGATGTTGCTACTACTTTGCCATGCTTAATGCTTGTCACTAGGGCCCGAGTGCCATGATTTCAGATCTGAACCTATTATGTGTTCATCAATATATGTGTGTTCTTGATCCTATCTTGCAAGTTGTAGTCACCTACTATGTGTTATGACCCGGCAACCCCAGAGTGACAATTGCCGGAACCACTCCCGGAGATGACCATAGTATGAGGAGTTCATGTATTCACTATGTGCTAATTCTTTGTTCCGGTTCTCTATTAAAATGAGAACCTTAATATCCCTTAGTTTCCATTAGGACCCCGCTGCTACGGGAGGGATGGACAATAGATGTCATGCAAGTTCTTTTCCATAAGCACGTATGACTATATATAGAATACATGCCTACATTACATTGACGAACTGGAGCTAGTTACATATCTCCCCATGTTATAACTGTTACATGATCAATGTCATCCGACATAATTATCCATCACCGATCCAATGCCTACGAGTTTTTCCTACTAGTCCTTGCTACGTTACTTTGTTGCTACTGATGTCACTGATGCTACTGTTACCGCTATTGTTGTCACTGTTGCTACTGTTACCATTGCTACCGTTGCTATTACACTACTTTGCTGCAGATACTAAGTCTTTCAGGTGTGATTGAATTGACAACTCAACTGCTAATACTCGAGAATATTCTTTGGCTTCCCCTTGTGCTGAATCAACAAATTTGGGTTGAATACTCTACCCTCGAAAACTGTTGCGATCCCCTATACTTGTGGATTATCACGTACACACCTCAACAAAATGGAGTTGTTGAGAGGAAGAACAGGACGCTCATAGAGATGGCGAGAATGATGCTTGACGAATACAAGACTCCAAGATACTTTTGGGCAAAAGCCGTGGAAACAGCTTGCCATGCCATAAACTGACTGTATGTGCACAAGCTTCTCGGTAAAACAGCATACGAGCTACTCACCGGTAACAAACCCCAAGTTGGATGATTTCGAGTATTCGGCTCTAAGTGTCATATTCTTGATAAGCATTGTCGCTCTAAATTTGCACCTAAATCTTATGAAGGTTTCCTTCTTGGTTACTGATCAAACTCATGCTTACCGTGTCTACAACAACTTCGCTCAAAAAGTTCAAGAGACGGTAGATGTGAAGTTTGATGAGACTAACGGTTCGCAAGTCGAACAATTGCCAATTGATGTAGGAGATAAAGAACCTTCGGAAGGTATCAAAGACTTGTCCGTTGGAAAGATTTGTCCCATGGAGGTGAAGGAAAGCACTTCATCAACTCAAGTGGAAGCTCCCACTTTGCGTCAAGGTGAACCGCAAAATGACATGGAAGCATCCACAAGTGGTACACGACATGATGAAGAAGAGGAAGAAGTACATCATGATGATCCACCTCAACCTTCCTCACCACCACCCCAAGAAGATGATGACATCAACGACAACACTCAAGATGATGAAGATGATGAAGAAGAAGCTCCTCCATCCAACAAGAAGAAGTTGTCAAGAATCAAAGCAAGAGTGGAGAGAGATCATTCGTTGAAACAAATCTATGATGACATAAAAACGGGAGAATCACTCGCTCTAATCTCGTTTAGCTAACTTTTGTGAGCATTATTCTTTCATCTCTAGTACTGAACACTTGAAGGTAGAAGAATCTCTTCAAGATCCGGATTCGGTGAACGCTATGCACGAAGAGCTACACAACTTCGAGAGGAACCAAGTATGGACACTTGTTGAAAAATCTGAAGGCAAGCAGAATATCATTGGTACAAGATGTTTTTTTTGGAACAAGCAAGATGAATACGGACAAGTCGTATGCAACAAATCACGTCTCATATCCCAAGGACAAATGCAAGTCAAAGCTATGTACTATGGTGAGACTTATGCTCCTGTTGCTAGACTTGAAGCCATTTGTATTCTTCTAGCTTATGCCAATCACCATTATATAAATTTTTACCAAATGGATATCAAAAGTGCCTTTCTCAATGGAGAAATTGAAGAGGAAGTTTATGTTAAACAACCTCCTGGTTTTGTGAACCCTAAGAAACCTGATCATGTTTACAAACTTCGTAAAGCTTTATATGGTCTTAAACAAGCACCTAGAGCTTGTTACAAATGCCTAACGAAGTTTCTCATTGAAAAGGGTTTTGAGATTAGTAAAATTGATGAAACCTTATTCACTAAAATAGTCAATTGAGTACTATTTGTTTGCCAAATATATGTGGATGATATTATGTTTGGTTCCACTAACCCACATTTTAGTGAAAAGTATGGAAAGTTGATGTCAGAGAAGTATGAGATGTCTATGATGAGTGAACTGAAGTTCTTCCTTCGATTTCAAATCAAACAATCGAGACAAGGTACATTTATCTCTCAAACCAACTACACCAAGGATTTAATCAGAAAGTTCAACATGCAAGAATGCAAACGTATGAGAACCCCCATTCCTACTAGTTGACATCTTGACCTCACAAAGTAGGACAAACCCGTTGATCAAAAGGTTTATCAATCAATGATTGCTTCATTGTTCTATCTATGTACCTCCCATCTTGACATCATGTTGAGTGTTTGCATGTGTGTCCGCTATCATGCAGCACCTAAAGAGTGTCGTCTATTGGCTGTGAAAACGATAGTGAGATACCTTACACATACACCAAACTTTGGCATATGGAATCCCAAGGGGTCTTCTTTTAATCTTGTTGGCTATTCCGACTCGGATTATGCTGGAGGCAAGGTTGATAGAAAATCCACCTCGGGTACATGTCAATTTCTTGGGAGATCTCTTGTCTCTTGGACATCCAAGAAACAAAACTCGGTATCCTTATCCACTTCCAAAGTTGAATACATTGTCGTTGGATCATGTTGTGCCCAATTACTATGGATGACTAAAATGCTTAAAGATTATGGCATTCATGTTAGAAAATTTCCATTCTTGTGTGACAATGAAAGTGCTATTAAGATCGCATGTAATCTTGCGCAACATTCTAGAAAAAAAAACACATCCAAATGCGACATCATTTCATTCGCAATCATGTTGCTAAAGGAGATATCGATCTCAAGAATGTTCATAATGACAAACAACTAGCTGATATATTTACCAAACTACTTGAGGAGAAAGTGTTCTGCCATTTGAGGAGTGAGTTCAACATCATTGATGCTTCAAATGTGAGCTAGACTCAGTCGGAAGCATGCAAGGGCATGAGCTTGACTGACTATTCCTTGATGCCATTGATTTGATTATCTTATATCTTGGAAACTATGCTCCCTTGTATTGCATCTAACCTTTTTTAGGTACTTGGAAGAAATACACTCCACAAGATTGCAATAAACTCACATCAAAAGAAATCTTGACATGGCCAAGTATCAACAACCTTTTCTTCGGAGATGGAGGAAGAAGACAACAAAATCATATCCTTGACTATCATTATGGTCTTCCTTGAATGACTAACCATTGTAGGTGAAAAGTGAACCAAAACTACATGGATTGCTCCCAACTCAAGATGATCTTCATCAACTTTCAGCATCCACAACAAATTCACCTACATGCCACATCACCAACATCATTCGAAGGTATGTACGCATATCCTTGATAAAGCTCTACACCAATTCATGGAGTGAAGCAACTCAAGTAATATTAAGACATTGTAAAGCTTAATCGAAAAATGGTAACCCCATTTTTGTGCTTAACGATGAGTATGAACTATGATCAAGCATCCTTGCTTGACTCCTCAAGTCAAATACTCTAATATAGGTGACCTTGTCACCGCCCCACATCTAGATGGAGATTATCATATGGTTCACATTCGTCATTTCATATACTCTTGGAACCATCCAACTCTCATCTAAATGTATGTATATATTTCTAAAAACACAAAAAAAATCATTGCTATTTTATGTTTTCTTTCAATTAGTACCTTCTTTTACAATTGGAATCTTGAAACAAATCTTCCGACCAACCTATTCTTATGTTAAAGAGTTCACTATCATTGCAACTCAGTTTCATCGAATTGGGAAACTCGGTCCAACCGATTTCACCCAAGAGGCCTAAATATCATTCTCGGTTCTACCGAACCATTTTGCCCCGGTGACTCCAATTTTTCTGACAAACATTATTGCTCTGAAAATTTCTTCGAAACGTATGTTTTAGGGGGAGAAAACTTCTCTAGGGGGGAGAAAAACCTGAGTGATCACATGCAATATAATAGGGAGAATCATCTAGAATCCCTAACTTAGGGGGAGATAATTCAAGGAACTCTTATTCATACCAAAAGAAAAAACAAATTCAAGGAGCCCATGTAAAAGTGAGAAGTATCCAGGATCCCTTTCTCTCAATGAGCCCTTACCCTCTAACCTTCTTTTTGGTAATTTATGCTAAAGGAGAGAAATATCAAAGTATCAAAGCTTCCATTCAATAAACCTATTCACAGGGGAGAAATATCACCAAGAAGCTTCTAGAAAAGAGGGAGAAACAACACTAAGGGGAGATATTTGTTCCTAAAGGGAGATGTATCAAACCTTACACATTAAGGGGGAGAGAGATAAATACGGCTTTATTGGTTTGAACTTATTTTCCCTGCCTACTTCCAATATCTACATGCTATGATTCAGGGAGAGAGCAAACCTTACATATTCATCTTTAGGGGAGAAAAGTTCTTGTTCTTTGGAGACATATCCTTTTATCAAAACCTATCTTCAATATTTCTTCAATTTCTTGGTATTTTTTAGGCTCTTTGCATATTTACAACATGGTACTCTTGTGTTATCTAATATTTTTTCCCAAGGGTACTCCTATGTCAAGACGCTCAAGATCCTCAAGGTAAGTATATGCATCATATCCTTGTTCATGATGACCTCTTGTTTCTTGCACATACTGTTTGCAAAGGGAGTCTTGAACATGGAACTTCTTCATTTACATATGTTTGATGCATATATCCAGGATGTCTATGACTTGTCTTGTCCTTCTACCTTGTGTGTGCCCATGTATTCCAAAGCAACTATCCTTTAAAAGGAATTGCACACATTTAGGGGGAGCTTGTACTAGTCATGTTTCTTTCAAAGTTGTCATATCCTTATGATTATCTTTATTTGAAGCTTTGATCGTATGTTGTCATCAATTGCCAAAACGGGGAGATTGAAAGCATATATGCTCCCTTGGTGATTTTGATAATTCATGACAACATACAGTGTCTCTTGGACTAACACTTTTACATAGATATTTCAGGAAAAGTCCATGGAGGGCTATGGCTTAAGGTTTATGTGAAGATGCCCCTGGATGCAAGAAAGGAACAATGTTGGCTCAAGCTTCAAGCTAGAAGACTCTTCACTTTATATTTGTGAGAAAACACGTTTGAGTCCATAGGAAAGCCAATACTATTAAAAGGGGGTGAGGTAGTAAAATGAACTGGTTGCTCAAATGTTCAAAGTTAGCGACCAAAACACCCAGTCATTTTTCCCACATATCCACTCTGTCAAGATCCACATACAAAAATTCGATGTCACCAACATTTCTATATCGGACCCATCGAGTTTCACCTCGGACAGTAACCCTAGCCATTCCCACCAAATCGGTGCAACCGAAACCAAGTCGGTGCTACCGAGTTCAGTGTGACTAACATTCTGTTGCCAAGATACACAAAATCGGAATTTCCGAGTTTGAGTATCGGTGCCACCGAGTTTGGCCATCTGACCGTTAGTCACCTTTTCGGTGCCACCGAGTTTCGTATATCGGTCTCACCGAGATCCAAAAGTTCACACTTTTAGTGCTAATCGGTACCACCGAGTTTTCAACTTTGGTGTCACCGAGTTTTCCTTCTTGTGTGTAACGGTTGGATTTTGGCTGCTGCCTATATATACCCTTTCACCCACCGCTCATTCGTGGGAGAAGCACTCAGAACACACACTTCATTGCCAGATCCATTTTCTGAGAGAGAACCACCTACTCATGTGTTGATACCAAGATATTCTAATCCTATCATTTGAAACTTTATCTCTAGCCTCCCCAAACTACTTTCCACCAAATCAACCTCTCATACCCATGACATTCTATGAGAGTATGATTTGTGTTGAGGAGACTATTTTTAGAAGCTCAAGAGCAAGGAGTTTATTTATCTACCACATCTATTACCTTTTGGAGGGTTGTGCCTCCTAGATTGGTTAGGTGTCGCTTGGGAGCCTCCTACTTCGTGTTGTGGAGTTGAACCAAGATGTTTGTAAGGGCAAGGAGATCGCCTACTTCGTGAAGATCTACCGTGAGTAAGGCTAGTCTTCCGTTGACGGAAGCCCTGGTGGAATAGACAAGGCCACTTCTTTGTGGATCCTCCGTGGGTGGAGCCCTGTGTGGACTCTTGCAGCCCTTCGTGGGTTGAAGTCTCCACTAACATGGACGCACAATAGCGCCACCTATCGGAACCATGCCAAAAATCGACATGTCAACCTCATGCGCTTGATCTTCCTAACCCCTACTCCTTTACATGTGCAAAGTCTTTACTTTTCCGCTGCCATATATGTTGACTAGCATGTGTAGGGTGCACTAGACTAGAACTGCTGAATTTCTGCCCTCCTAGAATTTTGGTTAGGCTAGAATTTTATCTTGACAAGTAGTCTATTCACCCCCCCCCTCTAGACACATCTTCTATCGATCCCTCACGTGTCCTATGGTGCTTGTGGAAGTATATGAACTCTATAATCTTTAACAACATAAATTGGATATCTCTTGAACAGGTGTGAGGAGTGATCCTCGGGACTCTCAAATCCTGGGAGATCCTCACACCAGAACATGGCAAATTGAAGATGATAGACTTCTTGTTGGCGCTGACAAGATAGACCCAGTTGCCCTCCCTGAGGATCCTAAGTGGCTAATGCTGAAAATAGTTTCAAATGAAGGGATCCATAAACTCAAGATATGTGATGATGATGACTTCTACCACTCCCCGGTCAAGAAAAGAACCCGTGGGGACAAATGCACACTGAGCAGCCCCATCTCGATTCTCTCTACTTGCTAGTCACCGCAAGCCATTGGTGCACTTCCTCTAAAACTCACACGTTCATATGAAGTTGTGGTGATATGAAGTGAAACCAGAACAAGCCTAGTTAAGTTTTTGTCCCAGAATTGCATGTCTTTCATCCCCTACTAAGGAGGCATTTTTTATGTTTCCTTTTATCTCTGTTTTGTGTTTGAACAGCTCCTCTAAGTTAGTTGTTGTACGACACTATGTTTTGTTTCATTCTAAGTAATGGAGCCGGGTAGAGTAGCTCCATGTTCATCTAAAATTAGAAATGAAGAGAGGACATATATAATATAGTAAGGTGATTCCAAGTGTATTTTTTCTGCCACTGAACTGTATTCAAGTGTGTTGTGTTGTGTACTTACCAATAATTTTATGTCAAAATCTAGCCGAAAGTAGATGAAATTTGGGTCGAATAAATACGAATAAATCACTATGATAATCCACAACAACGACAAACACAAGATAAGTCAATAGTCATGCCCATCTATCTTCTCATGATACAACCATGGGTAAATCTTCAAATGGACACACTAGAGGGATTAGGTCATTCACTTGGATATGGAAACCTCGACACTTACATTTAGCATGACATAATTGTGCATGTGTTGCAATGAAATCATAAATGTTCTCCTTGATTAGTCTATGATTTAACTGTCCATATCAATTTGATTGTGTAAAAAATATTTTTATTTGATAGTATTGTTGTTTACGAGGTAAACACTTGTTTGGTAAGCATTTATTTGCTTATTAACAAACATAATTTATTTGGTAACTAAATGAGCGGTGGACCGGTTGACGCGGTCAAGAAAAACATGTGAAAACACAAAGATGGAAGAAATAATCAAGAAGGGGTGGGGGACATATGTGAAGTTGGACAAAGGAGAAATTGATAAGAAAATTTTTGTTCTTTTTAAGTACTAGAGGAAGTAAATAAGAAGTGGGACAATTGATGAGATTTTCATAAAAAACATGAAAGAAACCATAGATGAAAAAACCAAAAGATAGAAAGATAGGTAAATTTGGATGTAGAAGGAGTGAATGACATGGCCTTATGTTTGTCAAGTAGAAGAGTAAACCATTGTTATTGTTAGATTGTATGGATCTCAGCCCACTAAACTGTGTAACACGACCTAGTTAAAATTCTCAAATATCAAAGGTCCATTTGAGTTGCATGGCAAGTGTGTAAGTTTAGTACATAAGTGCTAGTGAAGTGGAAGAAATACCAATATAAAAGATGAGTTGTTCTACTACTTTTAGCATCAGAAAAGAGATCAATAGCGCACGCTCACTCACTTCATGCCAAGAAATGCGATGCGTGCATGTCGCATTTTGTGAATCCAGTTCGGGCTAATGTTATGTGCCTTGCTGAAATAACTAAATTTCTCTCGGCAGTGCACGACCTAATTCTGTTTGTACATGTCAATACTTGAACTCAATATGGACATGTTTTATACCCTTGGAATTCTTCCACCACATATAAGCTGCATAACACATAAAAGAAAACACATAAGGTTTTTGGGGAGCGTCTCAATGCAATTGCTCACTCAAGTTCGACTACATCCTCGACATTTGTATGCTTTCTTTGAGTACTTCATCTATGGTAAATGACCACCTTTTGTCGACCACCATGGCCGAAGATGGTGCTATACCGGAGTTTCATGTTCCCTCGTATGTTCTACTCCCCTCTCTCTCTCTCCCTCTCTCCATCCCTCATATGTTCTAGCCCTCTCTCTCTCTCTCCCTCTCTTTATCTCTCTCTCTCTATCTATCTATCTATCTATCTATCTATCTCTCGGTTGGCATGTGTTGTTGTTCCATATTTGTATGTGCTAGGTACTCCTAGTATGTCATATGTGATTTTCCATGTAAATTATCTTATGTTGATGCCAATGTGGAACAAGCTTAAAAGAAATCTGCCTAATTCCCCAACAATCTGAAAACCTTATGTGCTTAGGAAATTTTATTGACTTGTTTTGTTATTGATCTGAAACCGAGCCCATTTACAGGTGCTCACTTCAAGAGATTGTAGACCAAAACTATCCTATGGCTCACTGCTATGAACGTGTACTAGGTTTTAGTTAACACTTTGAGTGGACCACTTACTTCTCATCAAGAGAAAGCATTCTTAGAGGCCAGTGTCGTATCTATGTGTGTTGTCATAAGTGTGTTTGGTGATAGGTTATTTACATATGTGAAATGACAAAGAACCATGGGGTGCACTTGAATCCAAGTTCGGCACCACCGATGTCGGTGGCAAACTATATGTTATAGAACACTCCAATGTCTACTAAATGGTTTAAAACCGTCCCATAGTTGAACAGAATCATGAACTGCAGTGGATGACAAAAAACTTGATCTCCTTAAGTGTGTGTTGCCAGGCAAGTTTGTTGTCGGGTTGCTAAACTTCCTCATTCATTGGGGAACTTTGCAACTTATGTGAAACACCTATGGAGAGGGATCTTTGTTAAACATCTCATTGGACTTTGGATGTCGAAGAGAAGGCAATGGAAAAGGACACACGAGCTAGAAGAGTAGAGGGACATCTTGCTGCCAATGTTGTGTAGAAAAATGTCCACAAGTTCAAGGGAAAGATCAAAGTCTCCAACACTACCAAGTAAAGAAGGCCCTGAAAGGGTAAAACAAGGATGATAAGAAGGATGTTTGCTAGTGTTGCAATGCAAATGGTTATCGATGTACCCAGTGTTTGAACCGCTATGGCTGAGAAAAGGACCCTCGATAGAATTTCGAATTTGTTGGCATGATAATTGGCAATAGTGAAGGGCGAATATCTTGGTATGGTAATGTACCTATTGTTCTTTCAGTATGTCAAATGTACCAATTGGTGGGTTGACACGAGTGCTAATATTCATGTGTGTCTAGACATATCCTTGTTTACTTCTTATCGGGGACACTAGGATTCCATCATCCTAATGGGAAGGGTTACCTGCTTCAGTTCATGACATTGGTACGATCGACCTAAAGGTTACTTTGAGAAAGATCGTGCGGCTGAAGAACATGCAACATGTCCCTATTATCAATAAGAATCTAGTTAGTGGATCTTGTCTCCTCAAATATGGGTTCAAGTTGGTACTTGAGTCCAATAGAGTTGTACTATTTAAGTATGTATTTTTTGGAAAGGGCTATGAGTGTGGAGGCTTGTTTCATCTTTCTGTGGAGGATTGTTTTAATAAAGTTGTGAACGATGTATGCACAAGTGTTGCTGAAAACAATGTTTATCATTCATGAATTTGCCGCATCAAGGTTGTATGTCAGACTAGCTAGCATGAACTTAATTTTGAAATCAACCCAAATCAAAAGCTCTAAGTGCCAAGCATGTCTGTAAGCTAAGAAACCACGCAAGATTCACAATGATGTGGAGGAAAGAAACATAGCACCATTAAGGTTCATACATTTAGATATGTGTGAGATGAATGGTGTGTTGAAAAAGGCGACAAGAAACATTTCAGTTTTCATTAATGATTCCACAAAATATTTTTATATGTACCTATTCAAAACTAAAGATGAATCTCTAAATTACTTACAAATCTATGATGTTGAAGTATAAAATCAGCTTCAAAGAGAGATCAAAGGGATTCAGACTAATCATGGAGGAGAGTACTTTATAATGAGTTGAATTTATATTGTTTGAAAGATAGTATAATCCATGAGAGGACTCCTCCCAATTCCCCTCAATCAACTTGAATTACAGAAATGAAAAACCACACTCTAACTAATTTGGTTAACGTCGTGATAGACACTTTTGGTTTATCTAGGGAATGATGGGGGTGCTATATTGACTCCGGGTAATGTCCTAAACCAAGTTCCGACAAAGAATAAAGAGATAACTCCCTTTAAAAATCAGGAAACAAAAATATTAACAATATCCCACTTGCATACATGGGGTTCTTTGGCGAAATTCAGTGTACCATTTCTGAAGAAACGCAAGCTTGGACCAAAGGCTGTTGATTGTGTGTTTCTTGGCTATGTTGCACATAGCATTGGTTATAAATTTCTAGTGGTGAATTCTGAGTACCTGCCATGAAAATTGGCACCATCATTGAGTCTAAAGATGCAACTTTTGTGAACATATTTTTTCCTATGATAGATATGCCTAGCTTGCGTGGTTAGGAATCACATTCTAGATTTCTCAATCGAGTGGAGGATTCTGAACATTCTAGTAACGAAAGTTGTGCTAAGGATGACAATATAGCTCTTTTAAGGAGTAAAAAACAAAGGAACATGACATGTTTTGGCAATGAATTCATGGTGCACCTCATGGATGATACTCCAGATACCATTTCAAAAGCTTATGCATCTTCAGATTCAGACTACTCGAAGGAAGTTGTTCAAAGTTTGGTGGATTCCATCTTAGCTAATGGGACTTGGGAGATCGCCAATCGTCCTTATAGTTGTACACTGGTAGGATGTAAATGGGTATTCAAAAAAAACTCATACCATATGATAGTACTAAAAAGTAAAACTATGGGCATGTACTCGGCATAACTAAATATTGGGCCACTTGTTGCACGATTGCACTTTTGTTACTATTTACTTCTTGTAGTTACTCTTGCTTTCAGACGAACCATCAAACACTCTTTGTAGCTTTTATAGTGCATCTTGTTAGTTTCCATCAACAAATTCCTTGTCATCCTTGTTGGGTTTGACACTCTTACTGATAAAAAAATGCTACGATAGATCCCCTACACTTGTCGGTTATCACATGTCTTCAACATCATACTAGCTCACTACCTCATTGCGATCGCCTTCAATAAGTCGATCCTCAAGCACGTGAACTGAGTCATTCGCAACATCCTTTTGGCCCATTGCAAGGACGTTCGTGGTGGCTAGTGCCTCGTCAACTTACAACGAGTCTGCCAATCGACTTCTCTTGGTGGACCCGAGATCCAAGATCTCCAGCGCTCTGCATTGCCTCTCGACCTCTATGGGTTTGGATCTGGAAATTGGACCCATCCCGCTATTGACGACATCTGCATGTAACTTGTAAACCTAAGGTCCAGGCGGCATTTTGAGCCCCCACTTCCTGAACGATTGGTGATGGTAGCTCCTACCTAATCTGGATGGGTTACTGGTCTTTGCACTAACTCCCACCTCTGAGTTGGCTCCCTTGGTCTTTGCATCGGTTTCCTACCATTGTCGGAAGACCCACTTGGTCTAGGATGGTCTTCTTCTCCACTCTTGGCTCCGGGACACCGTACATGCATGGCACGCTTGGTCCCGTTGCTAGGGTCCAATACGATGACCTTTGGCACCGGCTCTGAAATGTTCCCCTCCCGGCTAGCCCTTACGTGCTTCATTGGTGTTGAACTGCCTCATGTCAGTACGACACTAGATCCTGCTACAACAGGTTATTCCTAGGTGCCACACATGCCCCAAATTGGCACCTCGCATGGAAGACGTGGGCACATGGGCGTGCTAACATATTTATCCGACTCACCCTCCAAAGAAATGTTGGGCTGCGGACCGCCTTTCCCGTAGGGCTCTCCCTATGCTAACTGTCATATCCTTTGTGACCAGGAGACCGAGGACATGCATCACATCCCCGCAGGTTGCTCCTTCTCCCATCAGGTGCGGCATGGGATCCTTTCGGACAATTTTTTGGTTGTGACCTATGATGCTAACAAAATTCAGATTTGACCTCACTTTTATTTATTTTTCCAATCTAACCTCTTTACGTGACGCCAAAATTCCTAGCGTCTGGGTTGCATGGGAGACGCCAGGGACCATGGCGTATGGTGCGGGGCTGCTCGATCGCCTGCTGCGTTGACTGGCTCACGTGGCAAAGGGCCAGACACGAGGGGCCCTGGCGTCTGGTCTCCATACCCACACGCCGCGGACCCAAGCGCCTCACCCTGGTAACTACCCATGGGAGAGTGGGTGGGACCGACCCCACTCACTCTCCCCAATCCAGCCCGAGCTTTCTCCTCTCACTCTCCTCTTCCCCTCTCTCCAACCCTCAAGCCCCTCCTCAAATCCTCTCCAAAAGGTGGTTCCCTTTGGTGGATCTTTCCATCACTTTGTTCCTTGTGGTAATCTCCCTTGAATCATCCAATTTTTTTTGCTTAAAACTTGTTATTTTGATAGACTTTTTACATCTTGGAGAAAGCCTAGATCATGCTTTTCCCCCTAATTTTGGTGTGTTTTAGTATCTTGTCTATCTTTGGTAATATGAACGAGATAGGTGTAGTAGCAATATTTGCTTCATGAGTAGAAAGTTTGTGGTTTAGGGTTAATTACATTTGAGGGTAAACATTCATTAGTGTATCTTAACTAATGTCATTTTTTAACATCATTTATAATGTAGTGTTGATATGATGTGGGTATAATGGATTGTTTTTAGACAACCCACAATTGTCATTGATGGGATTGTGTTTAATTCATTATTGTTGTTTTTAGGTGGGGATACTTGTTAATGTTTAGTATATGGACAAGGAGGCATTTTTTACTAACAATGACGATGGGGATGAGAAAGCCATTGTTATAAGGAGCTTGTTACAAAAGTGAAACATTTCTTAGAGCGGATGGACCTCAATGATGGTGTTAAGTTAATAGGAAGGTATGATGTTGGAGTTGGAGACAAATCTTACTTGAAAAGTATTCCTATCACCTCTGACTAGCATTGGGATGTGTACAAGGAAAAAATTGACCAATCATAAGACAAGTCACTTGAATTGTTTGCCACCAAGGTTGAGCCTCCTCGGTTTGCAATTGACTTGAACCGGCTTGTCTCTTCCTGATGATAGAGAGGACAAGTGTGCCTTTTGTTGAGCAAAGGATTATGATTGATGCCTCCAATGCTTATAGCCAACCACCAATTAGCAAAGAAAGTGAGGTTGAATTGTATGCCCCTACTGCTTGTAGCCAACCACCAACCAGCCAAGCAAATGAAGTTGATGTGATTGTTAGTGAGAACGTAATTCAAAAGGATGGTGATGGTGATGCTCATGGTGATTTGGATGAGGTAGAGGAAGGGTTTCATGGTATTGATGTTGGTGACTTAGATGCGTATATGGCACAAAAGGAGATGGATCATGAGTTACCTTTTAGGCGTCTATATGGGTATGACTCAGATGACGAAGATCTTGAGGAAGAATTGGACGAGGATGGATTCACGAAGGAGGAAAACCAAATTCACTTTGAGTTGACGGGCTTGGAAAAAAGAACTCACTTGTTTCGATATCTCAACCTTGCCCATAAAGCCATAGTTGATGGTGGCATGAGGAACACGGCGATTGAGCCAACACCTTGCCCTGATCCAGGTGAACCAAGGGATGAGGAGGAGGGAAAGAATGCTTATTTGAATAAAGGAGTGAAGTTCCCAACTTTGGCTGTCATGAAGGTTTGGTTGTCTGACTATGCCATTCAGAACCATAGGCCATTTTATGTTAAGCACTCCGACATAAATTTGCATTACAGCGTGAAGTGTGAAAAGGAGATGAAGGATGCCCATGGAAGGTTCGTGCAAGAAAGTTAGAAGAAACCGGAGAATGGGTGTTAAGAAGTTGTGTTCCCACTCATTTTTGCAGACCACCAAAGAAATGTGATCGTACGACACACCATCAGCTCACGTGTGAGTACCTCAGATACAAATTTATGAGAGAGATAGTTGTTGATCCCACTGTCAAAGTGAGGTTTCTCATTAGGACGGCGAAGAAGCTATATGGTTATGAACTCATGTATGGGAATGCATGGAGGTCCAAGGCAAATGCTATTAGAATGTTGTATGGTAGTTACGAAGAAATATACAACCAGCTCCCGGATTGTTGGGAGCGATTGCACATAGGAACCCGGGCATGTATCATGTCGTCGATGATAACCATGGAGTATTCCACCATGCCTTCTGGAGTTATGGACAATGTGTGCAAGCATTTAAGCATTGTTGTCCGGTGTTGTCTGTAGATGGATCCTTCTTGACCGACAGATACAAGGGCAATTGCCAGTTGTCCACTAATGGTACAAGCGCACTAATGGTAGCAATGGCCCACTCGTTGAATGACAATGTGTTGCCAGTTGCATTCTCTTTGGTCCCTTCGGAGCACCAAGAAAACTGGGAGTGGTTCATGGGTCATGTGAGGCACAAGGTGATTGTTGATAGGGAGGTATGCATCATATCGGATCAGCACCATGGCATGCTCAAGGCAGTCGACATTGTTATTCCAGGCTTTCCAAAGCTTCACCACATATGGTGCATGAGGCATTTCGTGGCCAACTTTTACCGGGCATGTAAGAGCAAGAAGTTCAGTAAAGACCTTAACCATGTATGTGTGGCCTTCACTACCCAAGCTTTCGATGCTCGATACAACAAACTCTTTGCAGCGGTGAATGACAGGGGAAAAGAATTCTTAACCAGGAATTTCAGCGAGAAGCACAAGTGGGCACGCGCTCATGATGATGGAGGAAGGTGGTATGGCGACATGACGAGCAACTTGGTTGAATGTTTCAACAACGTGCTCAAGGGTGCCCGTTCATTACCGGTGACAGCAGTAGTGGAGTATACCTTCTTCAAGCTTAATGAGTACTTTCAGAGTCATTCGGAAGAGACTGCCAACTGGATAGGTGAAACAATGGATTATCCGGCGAAGGTTGATGAATGGCTTCAGTTACAAGCAATCAAGTATTTGCAACAACAAATTATCACATTTGACAGAACTGAAATGAAATATCAAATCGACGATCCAGGTGGCACAACATGAGGCGGTCATTCATATGGTGGTGTCGCATTTTAGGTGCACCTCAAGACACGGTGGTGCCAGTGCGAGAGTCCTAGTAAGTATCATGGGACATGCTCACATTTGATAACAGCGGTGAAGGCGGCACACATATCAGTTTGCGATGGGAAAACCGTGCGGATGCAAGAGTTCCATGTGGAAGCTACTAGGTTGACATGGGCGCCTAGGTTTCAACCTTTCTTAGACTAATCACAATGGCCTGAGTATCATGGCACCCATATTGAGCCAGACACTCATATGAAGGTGGAGACCAAGGGTATAAGGAGAACTAAGAGGTTCAGGGGTGATATTGATGACCTTGTTGGATACACTGGCATGAATCAATTTGGTAGTGGTCATTTCATGGAGGCTCCTGATAATATCAACTGTGGGGTTTGCGATCAAGGGCGACACAATATGTGAACATGCAAGAAACTGAGAACGTAGAAGGAGGGCATTCCTAGAAATAGCCGTAGAAATAGGACAAATTGTGGAGGAGGATCGGATGGTGGTGGTCGAAGAGGAGGGGCAAGTGCTAGAGGTGGTGGTGGTGGTGGTCGAAGAGAAGGGGCAAGTGCTAGAGGTGGTGGTGGTTGTGATGGTCGAAGAGGAAGCACAAATGCTAGAGGTGGTGGTGGTGGTGGTCCTACAGGAAGCACAAGTGCTAGAGGTGGTGGTGTTCGTACAGGAAGAACAAGTGCTAGAGGTCGTGGTGGTGGTCATAGACGAAGCACAAGTGCTAGAGGTGGTGTTCCTCGTAGAGGACATGTTGATAATGGATCAGCATTTGATTATTTGCTTAATACAGATGGTTGATAGAAGAAGAATGGTATATTATGTGTTCATACAAGTCATTTGATTTCTTGTTTTATTTTGTTGTATATAATATTTTGTTTTTGTATTTTGCTAACAATTATTTATTTTTTAAGCATGGCTTCATCCGGTTCCATGACGAGGCCGTCGTGTGTCGACCAAGAGGACATGCCAAAGAAGTGGATGGTGGCCAAGTTGGACAAGACCAAGGAGACGTATGTGCCCACACTACCATGTTGGTGCGGTGATGTTTGCAAGGTGAAGGTGTCCATTGACCATAAAAAGAATGGACAAAAGGCACAATATTTTTCGTGTGTCCCAACTACGCACATGATCGTGCGCGGCCAACTAACGCATATGACTTACCACCGGTATGTTAGATGTGACATTCAAATATGTTTAATTTGTTTGAACTCATATTACTAATTCAAACATGTCTTTTATGTAGTCGCCTCCGCCTCTTTGCAAGTACTTCACTTGGATAGATCCAGAACTACCCCAACGTGTCCAAGAGGACCAATATTGAGACGACATGTGGAGGCAACGCCTTTTCAATGAATCTTCGGCACATGAGGAGGAGAGGGGGCATAGTGAGAATGAGAAGAAGGAGCGCAAGAAGCATGAGGAAGAGAAGAAGCGCAAAGAGAAGCCAGAAACCCTACAATAGGACGAGCTGAGATATTAGGTACACATTCTCATAAGGCCGCCAGAAAACCTACAATAGGAGGAGCTGAAATGTTGGTACCTGCTCAATAGTTAAGGTGTCCAGCTCGTTCACATAACATTTGTATCACACATGAGAGCTTCGGTGTAAACAGACACATGATCCCAACAGTACGCAATTGTGGGGCGTCGATATGGATCTTGGTCATGAAGCCCTTCATGCGGATTGGGGTTTGGGTTATCGGGGTTCTTTAACACGGGCCGCCCAACCGGCAACTGCTCCCACATCCACATAGAGAGGCTCCACACAAACCCGTACAATGAAGATGTGTCTTTTGTCATCGTTGACGCCTGGTACAACTGCGATTAAACATACATGTTAGCAATGTGTGGCCCATGGCAAATGAAAGATAAATGTTTGCAGATAGCTCTTACCTGACAATACAAGTATGCTAGTGCTGCTAAACCCCAGCTATACTGAGTATCCCAGTCCCTGAGTAGCTCGAAAAAATCCAGAGGGTGAGTTCCCGGTTGCGTCTGTGAAGACTACTTTGGTTAGTACATACCAAAGATAGGCCCAAGCATACTGCTGCACAACCATCTCATTGGCATCCGCGGGGCACATATTGTTTTCTTCTCTGACTTCTTTTAGCCAGGAATGCTTCACTTTAGAGCTATCATCCTTGCCTCGCAGCGGCGGAGGGGGTTGAACACTAATTAAAAAGCCAAACAGGTCTCGCGAGTTAACGCCACTAACATGACCAGTAAGAGCAAAGTCGTTGATAGGAAGGCCGCTTATCATGGCCATGTCCTCTAGGGTCATCGTCATCTCCCCACATGCAAGGTTGAGTGTGTCTCAGGCCTCCAACGTTCCATAACCGTGGTGAGCGCTGCATGGTTCACCGGTGGTGGGGTTCGCTTCAATTGCAACACAAAGGGGAGAAGACTCAATCTTGGAATGTACGCCTCCTATCGCACGTCATACGGAAAGTCATTCACACCATGACCCCTCATGCGCATAGCTACTACATGCTGCAAAGAATGTGAGCTTCATATGAGTACGAGAAACACACATGAAAAACACGAATAATTGATAAGTCAAAATTCTTACCTTACGATTCTCAATGGCACGAGTGTGGTGCTCTTTGTCAAACTCTTTGATTAACCCGTCATACCAAGGACTATCATCATCCACCATCCTACCAAAAAATAACAAACATCAAATTTCATCATCTCTTTTGCAAAAAAAAATTGCCAACAATATGTCCATCTATATCATCATCCAACATATAAAAAATGCCAACAATATGTCCATCTATATCATCATCCAACATATTAAACAACATGTCCATCTGTCAAAATCTACAACTACACAACTATATCATCTAACATATTTGAACTACACAAAAAAATAAAATGACCCAAAGGCCAAAATAAAATCTATCTAACATATTGAACTACACAAAATATTATCATCTAACAACTACACAACTATATCATCTAACAACTACAAAACAATCCCTAAAACTAAGACAAAATCATCTAATCTAATATAACCTAATATTCAAAAAAATACTCTCAAAATAAGATGTTAAAAAAATTGTAGGGATTGGGGGAGATTACCTCAAGGAAGCTTGGGGGGATCGGATCGATGAATTTTGGTGGAGGAGCGAGTAGATCAAGGGGGTGTGAGGGGGAAGAGGGGGGTGAGAGAGGGGCAGATGCGTTCTGGTGGAGGAGGAGGAAGAAGATGGCCGGGTGGGAAAGGGCTCGCAGGCTGCGGAAGTTACCCGGACCAGACGCCATGGTGCGTGGCGTGTGGGTCTGGTGACCAGACGCCGCGGTCCCTCACGCCTGGCCCTTTGCCACGTCAGCCGGTCAATGAAGCGGGTGATCGAGCGGCACTGTATCAAACGGCAGGCGTCATGGTCCCTGGTGTCTCCCGTGCAACCCAGACGACAGGGATATTGGTGTCACGTAAAGAGGTTAGATTGAAAAAAAAAGTTAGGTCAGATCGGGGTTTTGTTAGGCTTTTAGGTCAAAACCAAAAAAGTATCTGATCCTTTCATTGTGTGGTACTTCAATGAACCCTCCCCGTTCGGAGTTTTCCTTCTTGGACTGGCGAGCAGTCTCTTGCGACCATGCCCCTGCTCCACGCTAGGGACTCTCCTGGCTTCTTCTATTAACTCCTTGGTGGCTTTGGAAGCATCAGAATTGATGCGTCTTCGATGGATTGGCGCCCTCTGTTGTGTACCTTGTTTGTACTATCTAGGAGAAGGCTACACTTTGGGCTAGAGTTGGAACCAAGGGGATCTACCTACTGTTACTCGGGATATAGACCTTGTAACTATTGGGCCAGCATCCATTTTTCTTGTTCTGCTCATGTGCACATAACCACGACAGTTTGTGTGCGTGGCTTGTGCGACTCCCATCTTGCAATTGTGTAATCTTGTGTATTCAGAAAACAAGTCATGGTACGGTTGCCATATATAAAAATAGATCACGGGTAGTTGATGTTGAATTATTCTTGATTAATGTTCATCTAGGTGCATCGCAAGTGGTGGCAAGTTAAGTATCATGCTTCTAGTTTAGGAGTGTTGAGACTTTTTATAAGGACTGCTCTATCACGTGCCTTTGAAAGCTTGGGAAGAGGAGTTGTATACGTGTGCTCCTCCTCCGTCGTACACCACGTCACATGTGTCGCGTGGGAATCGGCCGAACCGAGCTCACACCCACGTGTTTATTTTTATCGGGTTGCGGAAATGAACCAAACCGAGTTCATACATATGCATTGTCTGAGACGTTGGACCGTGGGATGTTCACGGACTCGGTCATGGGCCTAAGCTCAGGCCCATCTTCGTTCTCCTTTGCTTCGACTATTTCCCCTCCATTGGCTCCATGACGAACAACGATGAAGCTGCCAAAGAAAGACAACAGACGACGTCAAAGATGCTGCTGCCGCCGCTGCATTTGCTTGATTAATTGAAGGATATGATTTGTTCATCCCCTACTTGCTTGTTCTACGTATTGGACATGCTTACATGTTTATGTTTTACCCGTGAATTAGATAAATCGAAAATGTGCTAATATATCCGAGAGTGCACCGTCGGGAAAATGCGATGCCTTCCATGGCCGGTGTCGTACCTGAGCATCAAGCTGCTACGTAGACGGATTTCGATGTTTCCCAAGTACTGTAGTAACTGCCAACAAGGGACAGAAACCGAATAAAACTGCCAACTACTCCTCTTTCAGAAACAAAAATTTAAAACGGTACACCAGGGCATATCAGCAGGATTCTATTCATTGGACTGGGACACTTGCGCACCAGGTGTTGTCTGTAGAAAGCTCTAGAATCGGCAAAAGGGAGGCGTACGCCTACGCGGGAGCTCCATCCGTCCATGCATGCATCATGGAACGCATTATTTCACTGCATTTTGCTATCGAAAACGAGCTGTCGACTTTTTTGGCTCTCCCCAACTTTTCTTCTTCGTTGGTGCACCGGTTGCACACCGTGTCTGTCTGACCCGTGTTAGCTTTGCTGCGTCCATAACTCCATATCACGGTTTCAAAAGCGTTTAATGCTGGTGAACTTGGAAGAATCGAATCAAAGCATCAAAGATGGCTTTTCCACCAGATTTCGCAGCATCATCGACCGCCTTACAATCAGCTGTTTCTTCCCTGCACGAAACCCTGGCCTCACCACAAAGATATCACGCACGTACTATAAAGATGCGTGCGGCCATGCTTGAGAAGATATATATAATAGGAGAGGTGCTACTCGTCGGGGTCATTCACGATTTGACCGCTCGCGCTGACGATCGATCGCCTCGAAATAATCTTGTTCAGTTCACTGGCAGAAGACCGCACGCAACGCTCGATTCGAGGCGAAACCATGGTGATCTACGTTGCCGTACCTTGTTGGTTGTGAGTTGTGACTGGTGAGGTGAGGGTGAGGCTGGCTACCGGCCGCGGGTGAAAAGACGAACTCGAAATGGTAGATCTCACAACGTTTTTTCCCAGCCGCTCCGACGTACGTTACCTACGCTCCACCCCGCGCGCGCCGGCCACGGTTGGTTTCACGGCGTGCCGACGCGACGGCGACGGCGACGCCTCGCCGCAAAAAGGGAGCTTGGCGTGAAAGCAAAAGAGCACCGTGTCCAAGCCAAGCCAATCGAAGGCAGGCCGCACGCGTCTCTGAAAGTAAAAGAAGGGCATGGCACCACAATGCAGAGCCAACCAGATGGATACAGCTCCCGTGCGGCGTCAGCGTCCCACCTCTCCTCTCTCCCAGATGAGACGACGACGGCGGAGATGGTGTTGCGTTTCTCCTGTCGTTTTCTCTCGCGGGTGGGATGATGGCACCGCCGCTCTTTCCGACGTGGGAGTGGGAGTGGGAGCAAGTAGCCAGGCACAGGTGATAGGTCCGTCCGGACAGAATGATGCTAGTGATGAGCTCGAGACTATTGGAGTTGGACGCAAATCCTTCTTCAAAGTTGGCAGCGAAACTCAACTTTATATAGGTCGGCAGGTAGCCAAATCCTCTAGAGTCTGTCTGTTGACGGACAGATAGGTGGCATCCATTTCCTTCCAGCAATGCTCCAACTTTGCCTTTCTGCACGGAGGAGCCCATCTGAATTCTGAAACTGGGACGGAGTCCTTTTTCTTTCATGGACTTTCTGACGGGCTGAGAATTAAGTTCAGTGACTTCTTGTCTGTGTTTAAGCTGCTAATTGTCGTGGAATTCAATTCAGATGGCTTGGCTCATTCAAACTATACCCCCCATGTCTTTCAGGCTTTGGGAGATCGCCAGTTTTCTGATGCTGCTGACTGCACAAAGCTCGGACAGAGGTTCACACATGCCCCCTATCCGGGTTGATCATGTCTGGAAAATGGGGTACAACTCACAAACCAACTCAGGCTCATATCTAGTCATCTTCCATCACAGATGATTAATGTGACACCAAGAGCTGGAACTATCAGTGCGCCGTCTACTTTAGTCTTTAGCATCATTATATCAGCAGCACAGTAGCAGACTAGCAGCACCTGTTCCTAGTCCTACCAATTCAGGCTGATATAAAGCTTGCACCTCTGCAATTTCTACACGGCATAAATTCAGAACCATTTTTCTGCACCCTGAAGTGTCATCATAACTATTTTTCTTGTTATTCGCAAGATAAGCTTAGACTAGTTGTTAGTATAAGGAAAGGCGGGCTCCTCCAGAACAAATATCTCAACGGAGAAGGACCACAGAAATGCAGTCTCATCATACATTTGATACATGTCATCCACAACAGAGTTGCATGTAGCAAACTACTCCATTTAGCCCACACTATGGAACAGGGCAATCTCCATTCTAACTTGCCAACATGCATGACGGCCACATTAGACTTGCAACTGGCCCTTCCATCATCTAGTCTAGAAGAAAGAACTTAAAACTTGCAACTAGCTACAAATTGCACAACCATGCAATTAACCTAATTAATTAAAAACTGCTAGTACTCAAACTCTCAAACTCAAGTGCTGATGATCAACAGCAGCGAACCACACCGCGCCTCAGGTTCAGTTACGTTAGTAACTTTTCTGAGACCTAACTGACTTAAGATGCGGTTGATTTACCCTAACTGTTAGCGAGGTGGGTGAGGCGGGCCGTGGCCTACACCTTGATAAAAGTCTGATACGGGCTCTGCAAGGCCTGGGCCGCGAGCGCGGCCCGGAGCTTGATGTCCTTGAGGGCAGGGTCCTCGAGGAGCAGCACCTTGTCCTTGTCCCTCACCCCAACCATGTGGAGGTGGTCGCCGTCCTCCCTCTCCTTGCCCTTGAACAGCAGCCTCTGCTCCCTCGGCTCCAGCCCCGTCACCATGGACACTACCACCTTCAGCTCACCTGCACAAATTAATTTTGCAAGACACATGTTAAACCTTGATCCACACAAGTATACTTAACTTAATAATTTCAATGATAAGAGAACACAATTCTTTGTACTACTAGCAAACAAGATGTAGGAAAGTTCCACTGAGGTTCCTAGTCTGAACCATCGTGTGGGCGCTGGCAGGGCAGGAAGCCTGCCACATTGCACGCCGTTGTTCAGACATGTTCGTGCATCTTTTTTAAGAAAAAATTACAGGAACAACGCAATGAGTTAGCACTCTAGTGTACTCGTGGAGCTGTTAGGAAGAAGAGGCTGGCACAGCACTGGTTATTGTCAGTTGTTTTATAACTTAAGTCAGGAGGAGACCATGCTAATGGATGTGCATATCTCCACATCACCATGAGAAGGTTCAGGAGCTCGCACGGGTCAACCACTCAACTTGGAGAAAAAGAAGTACAATTGAAAGCTACAGGCTGTGTGAACAGGGACGTGCAGACTTCTTTTGAAAATGCTTAAACTGTCGAGTTGTTCTTGCAGAGATGGTACATTGGTACTTAACTAATTTCAGTATTTAGTATACCATACTTACAAACCGGTTGCGCAGTGAAACAACTGAACTAGCATTACTGAACTTGTCTGAATTTTTTGCAGTTTATGATGCCTCGCAACTGAATGAATTATGTAAAGGAGTGCCAGTGTGTGCATGGATGCCACTCCCACGATCAGTCCTCAAGCCTTTGTCGTGCTTAAAGAGCTTGGGAACATTCAATTATTCATTCAACTTTGGCACGAAATGATGGGCTTACTGCTTAGCACATGAGAGAAGCTCCAATCAAAAGGAATCATGACCAGATGAACCACTTTCGAAGAACACGTTCATTTCTACCAATCACACACTAGCTAGTCATGTCCATATAGACATAGTACTACCCTCTGAAAAATGTAATCAACTTTTGTTATTTAGCTTTGCAAGACGAGAGTCGAGGGTATTACTCACCAAAAGTGCAGGTGGCTCCAATGGAGACCTCGTGCCAGGAGTAACCGGTGGCCACCCTGACGGTGATGACCTCGACGTCCCCCCTCCCATCCCTCCTCTGCACCAGCATGCCCCCCGGCCGCACCTCCCACTCGATCTCCCCGCTGCCGCCGCCCCCACGGATGCCACCGGAGGCATCGCTGCCGTCGTCACTGCTGCGGCTGGTGCTGCTACCAGAGCTGCTGATCTTGGAGGAGCTCCTCCTGAAGAGCCTCTTTGGGTTAGGGCACCTCAGCTTGATCATGGTCGCTCGGATGACTCTGCTGTCGTTCCTTGCAGTTGGTGTCGTTGAAGCAGTTGAGCTGGTGGTTGTTGTAGCAACAGGGCCTTGGTGTGTGTATATAGGATAGGAGGCGAGCAAACTATTGGGAGGCAGATTAAGGTGGTGGCACGCAATGGAGCAGGACAAGCTTTGGAAGCGTGCGGCTGTTTGTCAAAGGCGTCAACGTAGGGGACACTGCGACAGGCGAACTTGGCACAGTCTAATGCGGCAAGAGCTTGTGAAAGTGAAAGTGTTCCTCGACAGAAGAAAAAGGGAGGTGAACAGAGCTTAGTGCGATCAAGTAGTTCTACTTTCCAAAAAATAAAAAATAAAACCAGTTCTCCACATTTCTGCCCCAGCTAGCTAGGAGCTACTGGATGATCCACTCGATGCGTGTGTTCACGTCGCAGTGGTCAACCGGGGGTTGGCACTTGGGGTCAGGCCACTGCTTTGTAACCCTAAAGTGAGTGAAATGTTTTGGGAGTTGCATCACATCCATCAGCCATGGATATTACGAGTAGTAGTAGAATACTAGTGATACTTAGTGCAGTGTGAGCGCAATGGAACCAATTAAGCCCTTTCTTTAAAAAGTCCTAGGACTTTTTTTTTTTGTCCCAACTAAAAGTCTCTAGTCTTTACCCGTTTTTTTTTAAAGACTAAGAGGATGATTGGATCCAAGAGACTAAAACTAGTCTGATTAAAACTAGTCTTTTTAAGAGGCTAAAGTTCCAAGCACCCCTGACTAAAGAGAGGCTAAAACTAGTCTTGAGGCTAAAATCTTTTAGTCAGGGGTACCCCTACTAAAATGTGCATTAGTCCTCTCTCTCCTCATTTAACTCCTCATGCAAGTTCTGGATTGGAGGGTTTGGAGGATAATAAATGTTCATTAACTTGATTTTAGTCTTTTTAGTACTTGGATCCAAGCATGGGTGAGGCTAGCAAGTTTTAGTCTCACTACTTTTAGTCATGAGAACTTTTAAACATGGACTAAAGGTCATCAAATGACATGCAAACACTCTCTACTTCAAAACGTATCCAAACACCCTCTAAACATGGACTAGAGGTCATTAAATGACATGCAAAAAGATCATGTTACCCCTAGTAATGTACTACTCCCTCCGTTCCGAAATATAAGACATTTTAAAGTGTTGACTATAGACTACATACGGAGTAAAATGAGTGAATCTACACTCTAAAATATGACTACATACATCCGTATGTAGTATATAGTGTAATATCTAAAAGGTCTTATATTTAGGAATGGAGGGAGTAGAAGTTATTAAGGCCCTGTTTGGAACCACAATAGATTATAATAATCTGAATGATGAAGATAGATTATATAATCTGGTTTATAAAAATAATCCAGGTAGGCATGTTTGGAGGCCAGATTATATAAACTGTAATTCAGGTTTTACATTGTACAATGACATGTCTGTCCTGTTTATAAAAATAGGACGATGGCGGTGGCAGTAGGTAATTATCTCTATGTTTACAAGGGTAATAGGTCATTAGTAATCCATAATCTGATTTTAGCTGGGGTGGAGTAGCTTATGAGTTTTTAATAATCTGATCATCTAGTTTTTAAAATCTACAATATAAAGTATCCTATTTGAAAACATAATAGATTATAAAAACCAGATTATATAATCTGGGTGGTTCCAAACAGGGCCTAAATGACATGCTAAAAGTAGGGGCACTGTTGAAAAAAGTGTCAAAAAGTCCCAAAAAGTCACTCTCATAGGGACTTTTTTCTTTAGTCCCAAATACCTCATTTTAGTCCCTAAAAGTCCCTCCTATTTCTTTTACATGGGATTAAGAGGAATTGTTTTAATCCATACATCAAAAAGTACCTGGAAAGAAACATCCCCTAAGCACATGGGACGCTTGCATGATGCGATGATTAGGACGGTCGGTTACGACACAAAGCTAGCGGGATTAATGTAATGGCGGTTGGTCGCAAGTTTTCCCGGCTCGTGTCTCGCGGCTGATGAGCACGCACAGGCAGCACAGGAGCAAAAAGTGTTTGATTGATGGCAGGATGGTGTGATGATTGAGATAAGACTCTACGTGCAATTTCTACTCTGGAATTATTATCCCACTTGCTACTTATAGGGCTACATAGCCAGGGGTTGCATTTGGTTGGATTCTCAGGTTTTGGGGCGTCTAAAGCGGTGGTTAAGCCAACATCTAGGGCTGCAAGTATATAATTAGGGAGTTTGGACCTTAGAATTGTCCAAAACATCTGAAATTGCTTAAGTCTCATCCTTTTTATACTGTTTTGATCTTTTTGTGTCAATCAGTTATAGGCGTAAAGGCATAGCTCGACTGGCTTGCACTGTATAAAACAAAGATGATATGTATAAGCAAATTAATAAAAGATGTTATTGTTAAACCATTTAAAGTTCAGATTAGAACGGCTGACGGAGCCAACCATACTCGGTTAGGTAGTTAAAGATATACTCCCTCCGTTCCTAAATATAAGTCTTTTAAGATATTTCACTAGAAGTCCACATACGGAGCAAAATGAATGAATCTACACTCTAAAATATGTCCATATACATCCGTATGTAGTCCACTAATGAAACCTCTTTAAAGACTTATATTTAGGAACGGAGGGAGTATTTCGGTTTAACTTGTACTTATCTCTTTCAGTTCAAAAAGCTCCCCATTTTTAAAATGGACTCAGGAGATCGCATCAGACCCTCCCAGGTCGCTCCCGTGGGCGACGGGGAGGGCTCCCCAGCCACCACCTCGAGCAGCCTCTTCTCCCTCCCTCCTTCCTCGCCGCCGCCTAAGGACGCGGTCAGGCAAAGCCTGACCGGCGTCGCCGATCCGGTCGGCGTAGGCGGCGGCGGGGATTTCCCTTCTCCTCGTTCGATGTCGTGCGGTGCGGGACGGCGGCTTCGACAACGGCGTCATGCGGATCCAAGGCATGGCGGCGTAGCAGCTTCCGGCGGCGGCGCGTGGCGGCGCGGGTGGAGATTGGCTGGGTGTGGCGTGTCGGTCGGCTGGACGTGGCTAAAAGATGAAGGTGGAGCTGGGCGTGGCCGGTGGCGGTGGCAGCGGCGGCGTTCAGCCCAGATCCGGTCTTGGCGATGGCAACGGCGACGGCTAACCCGGGTCCGACCATGGTGGCGGCGGCGTCCCCTCTGCCGGGGATGACGGACCAGGTGGTCGGTCTTTGTGGCGGCACCAGTGACGGCGGATCTTGGTATCCCATGACTAGGCTCGTCGTAGGATTCAGTACTCGCTGCGAGTCGGGGAGACATAGTTGCCGGTAAAAACCGAGCCGACGGCGGACGATGGCGGCGTTCTGCGCCTTTACCTTGATGAAGGCTTCGTCGTGTAACTACTGTCGATCCACTCGTGCTGCTCCAGGGGAAACCCTAGGATCTGGTTTTCCAGATCGGACGATGGCGGCATTGCGGTGTCGCTCCTCTCTAGGGAGCATCGTTTGTGGAGCAACGCTGGAAGACAGAGGCAGGAGGTGGAGCGTCTTCGTCCTGCACGGAGCTTCGGTTGTGATGTCAGGTCATGCCTGGCCGACAGGTGCTACGCTTTGTCATGCCTGTTCGGAAGGTGCTACGCACGACATATCTTACGAGTCTTCGTGTCTGGATGGATTAGCGCAGGGAGATCGATCCACTCATGCTGCTCCAGGGGAAACCCTAGGATCTGGTTTTCCAGATCCGACGATGGCGGCATTGCAGTGTCGTTCCTCTCTAAGGAGCATCGTTTGTGGAGAAGCGCTGGAAGACAGAGGCAGGAGGTGGAGCGTCTTCGTCCTGCATGGAGCTTCGGTGGTGATGTCAGGTCATGCTTGGCCGACAGGTGCTACACTTTGTCATGCATGTTCGGTAGGAGCTACGCACGACAGATCTTACAGAGTCTTCGCGTCTGGATGGATGAGCGCAGGGAGGTGGCACCGTTGGGCGCCGTGGTGGCGTCGACGGATGGCCGGACTGGCATGGATGATGCGGATTTCTCTCTTGAAGATGGGTCAGCGGTTGGATGATGATGGCAGCTTCTAAAACGTGTGCGTGTGGTGTACGCTTTAGGTCTGCTGCACCGGCTGTTAGTTCCCATACGTTATGTGGATGGATCGGCGACGACACCGGTTTTAGATATGGGGAGTGAGAGCACTCCACATTATCGTGTTCTGTAGGTGTGAGTGGGGGCTTCGGGTGGCTTGATGTATGTTCTTGTCAGACCTTTGTTGCGTAAGTAATAAAGATGGTTGTATGCATTGATTGATGCAGAGGCCGGGGGTCTTAATCTCCTTTTCCAAAAAAAATTCTCTTCCTTGTATCTCTCTGGTTGTTGATCAACCGACTCATGTAACCTAAACCTCATATCAATATAAATACCGCGGGCCTCTCTGTATAGAGGTTGAGACGCTTCATAATCTTGACATGGTAATCAGAGCAGGCCTCTTCCATAGCATCTAGCGCTCTTTTCCCATCTCCGTTATCTTCCCCGATCATCACCACACCAGCGCCCCTGCCATGGCCACCTCCAGCGCCGCTGCCTCCTTTGGCCTCAAGTACAATATCTCAGAGCCTCTCACCCAGACGAACTACGTTCTCTCGCGAGCCCAAGCACGATCCCAGATACTGGGCGCCGGCTTGTATGGCTATATTGATCAATCCATCGCACATCCTCCACAAACAATCTCCACCAAAGACAAAGATGGCAAGGATCAACTAGTTCCCAATCCCGCCTATAACCCTTGGCTAGTCCAAGATCAACAGATAGTAGCATATCTCCTTCAAAATATGTCCAAAGAAGTGATGGTTCAGGTAGCTTCGCTCGAGTCATCGCATGCCATCTGGACTGCTTTGGCAAACATGTTCTCTGGCGTATCTTTATCTCGTGTCAACAATATTCGATCTGCTCTAACCAATGCACAGAAAGGATCTCAATCGGCCTGTGCGTATTTTGGTCATATGCGCTCTCTCTCTCCGATGAACTTGCTGCAGCAGGCAAACCTCTCGGAGATGGGGAGCTCATCTCCTTCATCGTCGCCGTACTGGACATGGACTACCAGCCCATCATCTCCGCCCTCGACGTCCGCACTGAACCTATCACCATCGACGCTCTCTTCTCGCTGGTAGCGAACTGAGTCGAGATGTTCCATGGAAACGGCGGCTTCAAGTCGTCAGCAAATGCTGCCTCAAGGGGTCGCGGTGGCGGCAATAGAGGAGGCTACCGCAACCAATCCAGTGGCGGCCGCGGTGGCGGCTACAACAACGGCTACAACAACGGCGGCTACAACAATGGCTACAACAACGGCGGCTACAACAACGACGGCTACAACAACGGCGGTGGCCGTGCCAGCGGCAACGGAGGCGGATACTTCAATTGTGGTGGTGGCAACGGCCACTACTACCACCAGAACAACCCGAGCAACAACAACAACTCTCGCCCCCACCCCCCCCCCACCCCGGCAACAACAACAGGGGGCGCACCTCCAATTTCCAAGGGTATGATGGCTACGAGGGTAAATGTCAAATCTGCAAAAAAACAATCACATTGCCAAAGACTGTGACTAGCGCTATGCCGATAACAATTCCCAAAAGAAGAAGGTTGCAGCTGAAGCCGATGTGTCCTACAGCGTCGATACTAACTGGTATATGGACATGGGGGCAACAAATCACATCACCGGGGAGCTTGAGAAGCTAACCATGCAGGAAAAATATCGTGGCAATGATCAAGTCTACACTGCAGAAAATGGTGCAGGTATGGAGATTAGTCATACTGGTCGTTCTATTATCAAAACCCCTCACAAAAACTTGGGACTCAATGAAATCTTGCATGTACCTAATGCCTCCAAAACCCTTCTTTCTGTCCATCGTATTGCTCTTGACAATAATGTGTTTCTAGAATTTTACCCTTTATTTTTTTATCAAGGATCAGGTCATGAAGAAAATTCTTCATAGGGGTGTTTGCTTGCAAGGCCTCTATGCGCTGCTTCCTCGGTACTACCAATACAATAAACAAGTGTATGGTGCCATCAAGCTTTCTGTTGAACGATGGCACAATCGTCTAGGTCATCCCTCGTTTGCTACTGTTCATCAAATTCTTAGTAAAAATAACCTCCCAGTTGTTGGTGAGAGAAATTCAGAAACTGTGTGTGATTCATGTCAACGTGCAAAAAGTCATCAATTGCCTTATCTTGTATCCACTAGTGTGTCTACAAAACCTTTGCAACTTATTTTTACCGATGTATGGGGACCAGCACCCACTTCTGTTGGTAGACATTCTTACTATGTGAGCTTTGTTGATGACTTTAGCAAATACACTTGGATCTATCTTTTAAAGAAACGTTCTCATGTGTTTCAAGTGTTTCATAATTTTCAAGCCCTTGTCGAACGAAAGTTTGACAGAAAAAATACTTGCAGTACAGTCAAATTGGGGTGGAGAATATGAAAAACTAAACTCTTTCTTTCAAAAGATAGGTATCTCTCATCACGTTTCATGCCCACATGCACATCAACAAAATGGCTCTGCCGAACGCAAACTGAAAAGGACGTGGATGTCGCCTAGAGGGGGGTGAATAGGCGCTTTAAAATAGTTAAGGTTTAGGCTTGAACAAATGCGGAATAAAACTAACGTTTAATATGTCAAGCACAAAACCTACAAACAACTAGGCTCACCTATGTGCACCAACAACTTATGCTAAGCAAGATAAACAACTAAGTGATAGCAAGATATATTACAATAAACAATATGTCTATCACAAAGTAACGTGCATAAGTAAAGGGTTCGGGTAAGAGATAACCGAGGCACGGGGAGACGATGATGTATCCCGAAGTTCACACCCTTGCGGATGCTAATCTCCGTTAGAACGGTGTGGAGGCACAATGCTCCCCAAGATGCCACTAAGGCCACCGTAATCTCCTCACGCCCTCGCACAATGCAAGATGCTGTGATTCCACTAAGGGACCCTTGAGGGCGGTCACCGAACCCGTACAAATGGCAACCCTTGGGGGCGGTCACCGGACCCGTACACGTGGCAACCCTTGGGGGCGGTTACCGGTACCCGTACAAATTGCTCGGGGCAATCTCCACAACCTAATTGGAGACCCCAACGCTTCCCGGAGCTTCACACCACAATGATTGAGCTCCGAGACACCACCAAGCTTCTAGGACGCCAAAGCATCCACGAAGAACAATATCAAGGGTACTAAGTACGAAAGGTAGTAAGCTTCTCAACTTCTCACTTCCACGTATCACGTGGAGAACTCAAACCGATGCCACTAATGCAATGGCAAGAACACACGAAGTGGTCAAGTCCCTCACACTCAAATCCCTCCACAACAACAAAAGCTATGGAGAAATATGAGAGGAAGAACAAGGAGCTCACAAAGAACTCCAAGATCAAGATCCAAGGGGTTCCCCTCACATAGAGGAGAAAGTGATTGGTGGAGATGTGGATCTAGATCTCCTCTCTCTTTTCCCTCAAGAACAAGCAAGAATCATTGGAGGGATTGAGAGTAAGCAAGCTCTAAGAATGTCAACAATGGAGGTAGAACAAGAGCTCAACGGATGGATAAGACCAAGGGGGAAGTAGACCCCCTTTATATAGTGGGGGAAGGAATCAGACCGTTACCCCCACTTTCTGCCCGAGCTCCAGCGGTACTACCGCTGGCTGCGGCGGTACTACCGCTGGCACTCCAGCGGTACTACCGCCAGCTAGCGGTACTACCGTTGGCCCCAGCGGTACTACCGCTGGGCCCCTGGTAGTGCAACGGCACTACCACCGCCAAGAAAGTCTTCGCAAAAAGGTCCGTCCACGAACAACCGCTAGGCAGGCGGTACTAAGCTCCTGGAGCGGTACTACCGCTGACCAGGGGCGGTACTACCGCCAGCCAGCGGTACTACCGCTAGGGCAAGCGGTACTGCCGCCAACTCTAGCGGTACTACCGCTAGGTCCAGCGGTACTACCGCTCGCCACTGAAACAGCCATAACTTTCGCATACGAGCTCCGAATCGAGCAAACCCAAGCTTGTTGGATTTAGGACGACAAGGGATATCCAAACAGCGACTGGAAATCTTAAGACCATGCGGTTATAAAAATGCCAAAGATATAGAGATGTGAGTCCTCTATGAATGAAGAACCGGCAAAAACTCCAACATCGAAAACATCATAGTAGATGCATATGGACTCCGTTTTCGATGAACTCGAGCTTGTCACGAAGATGACCATAAGCTCTAAAACTCACAAAGAGAAACACCAAACAAGAACCAAGAAGTATGATGCAAGGATGCAAATGGTTTGAGCTCTCAACGAATGATACGATCAGGCTACTCACTTGAGAGCCCCCTTGATAGTACAACAATCTATCCTAAACAGAAAACCTATCAAGGGCAAACCTATACCTTGCACCTCGTCCTCTTGAGCTAGATGATGATGATTTTGGCTTCCTCCAGATGGACCACCTTTCTTGATTGTGTTGGATTGATGAAGACTAGTTGATTGCTCCCCCATACTCACTATGGGTGAGCCACTCTTCAGCATATCTTCACAAGTCCATTGCCACCACAATGGACGGCAAGCTTCAAGCATGATATCTTCGTGCTGATCCACTTGAACTTGCACATCGCAATCTTGATGACGATCACAACTTGACGTCATACTTCATGGGTTGTATGAAATCTTCCCTTTGACGCAAGCCCATGGAAACACACCTAACCCCCACATAGAACTCTCACGAAGACCATGGGTTAGTACACAAATACGTAATGGACAATGCTTACCATACCATGGGATCACTTGATCCCTCTCGATACATCTTGTACGCTTCGTGTGTTGATCATCTTGATTTGCTCATGGGTTGTATGAGATCTTCCCTTTGACGCAAGCCCATGGAAACACACCTAGCCCCCACAAAGAACTCTCACGAAGACCATGGGTTAGTACACAAATACGTAATGGACAATGCTTACCATACCATGGGATCACTTGATCCCTCTCGGTACATCTTGTACGCTTTGTGTGTTGATCATCTTGATTTACTCTTTGTCTGAGATCTTGATCAACCATGTGTCTCTATGACCATTCTTTGGATAATACCTTGAATACCATCTTGGTCATCATATAAACTCCTTGAACCCAACAGATGGACTTCAAGAAGTGCCTATGGACAAATCCTATAAATGTAACTTAATGCAACCATTAGTCCATAGGAATTGTCATCAATTACCAAAACCACATATGGAGATATATGCCCTAACACAAACATCGTCACATTGTTGAAGTAGGCTTAGCCATTCTTGCTTCAGCCTCCATGCCAATAAAGTTTTGGGATGAAGCATTTCTAACTGTTGTTCATCTTATTAATATGTGGCTCAGTTGCACTATCTCCAATGAAACCCCTACAGAACGTCTTCTCCATGTCATGCCTAATTATACCACTCTTAGAGTCTTTGGCTATGCCTGCTGGCCAAATCTTCGTCCCTATAACACTCGTAAACTCATGTATCGCTCCACAAAATGTGTCTTCCTTGGGTATAGTGCTCAACACAAAGGGGTCAAATGCCTTGATGTCTCTACTGGGCGTGTGTATATTTCCCGAGATGTTATCTTTGATGAAACCCAGTTTCCTTTTTCCCAACTTCATCCAAATGTCGGTGCTCTCCTTCGTAAGGAAATCCTCCTCCTTCCTTCTCATTTGTCTGGTATGTCTCGTGAGGGTAATGATGATATTGCTGACCAAGAATTGACTAATATCTCCTCTGCTATATCTGCATATGATGTTTCAGGCATGCCGAGTCAAACTCTGCAGGAACCAGGTGCTCCAGAGGAGCTTGTCGCCCCACCAGGACAACCGGCGTCATCCTCCTTGGGTTCTGCTTCGCTGACTACGTCAGTCCCGCTTGTGGTTTCACAACCGGTGGCTGAGGTCACCTCACCATCAGCTGCTTCACGCCCTACATCTACTGCCACCGATCGGTTTGGTCCGGTACCACAGGTCTACACCATACGCCGTCCTTGTGATCCTACTGCCCCTGCTGGTGGTGAGCCAGGTGCAGGCTCCGAGGCTGGCGCGTCACCTGGCACTGATGCTCCAGAGGACTTGGGATCGACTGCATCTCTTGAACAGCCTTCAACAACACAGTCTTTAACAACACCTCCACGAACCCGTCTTCGAGCAGGCACCATTCAACCTGTTAACTACAGGACTAAGTATGGTCTGGTCTTTGCTCTTTCCACCAAAGAGCCTCGTACTGTCACCGAAGCTTTGGTTGATCCTAAGTGGAAACAGGCAATGGATGAAGAGTTTCATGCTCTCCAAAAGAACAACACCTAGCATCTTGTTCCTTCATGCCCAGGTAAAAATGTGATTGATTGCAAGTGGGTGTTTCGCATCAAACGGCGTTCAGATGGCACTATTGATCGTTATAAAGCCAGGCTCGTTGCAAAAGGGTTTAAGCAAAGGTATGGTTTGGATTATGAAGATACCTTTAGTCATGTTGTTAAAGCTGCCACTATCCGTCTTGTGTTATCAATTGTTGTGTCCAGAGGCTGGAATCTCAGACAACTAGATGTGCAGAATGTGTTCCTTCATGGTGTTCTGGAAGAGGAAGTTTATATGAAGCAACCTCCCGGTTTTCAGGATCCGCACAAACCATCTCATATTTGCACGCTTGATAAATCTTTGTATGGCTTAAACAGGCCCCTCGAGCCTAGTATTCTCATCTGAGTATGAAGCTGCAAGCTCGTGGTTTTGTTCCTTCCAAGTCTAACACATCCTTGTTTATTTACAACATGTTCAACACAGCAATTTTCGTGCTTATATATGTTGATGACATAATTGTTACCAGTTCTTCCAACACAACTGTTACAGCTCTCTTGAAAGACTTAAACTCAGAATTTTCTCTCAAGGACCTCGGTGATCTGCATTTTTTTCTTGGTATTGAAGTCAAAAGGAATCAAGATGATAGTCTTCACTTGTCCCAAGAGAAATATGTAGCTGATCTTTTGAGCAAGGCCGGATTACAGGGATGTAAGCCTTCTCCAACTCCATTATCCAACTTAGAAAAATTGTCTCTTATGGTAGGAGATCCCTTGAATCAAGAGGATGGCACTAAATATAGGAGTTTAGTGGGTGCTTTGCAGTACCTAACACTCACCAGGCCTGATATCTCCTTTGTTGTGAACAAAGTTTGTCAGTTCCTTCATGCACCTACTACAACTCATATGACTGCTGCTAAGCGTATCTTGCGATACGCAAGCATACTTTAAGTGTTGGACTTACTTTCAGCAAGTCTTCATCCACTCCTGTTTGTGTGTTTTTAGATTCTGATTGGGCAGGATGTCTTGATGACACAAGGTCCACAGGTGGGTTTGCGGTTTTCTTTGGTCCTAATTTGATCTCATGGTGTGCAAAGAAACAACCTACAGTGTCAAGATCAAGTACCGAGGCAGAGTATAAAGCTTTGGCAAATGCAACGGCTGAGATCATATGGGTTAAGTCAATGCTCAAAGAGCTTGGGATATGCAACACACCAGCTCCATGTCTTTGGTGTGATAACCTTGGTGCTACATATCTATCTGTAAATCCTGTTTTTCATGCACGAACTAAGCACATTGAGATTGACTATCATTTTGTGCGAGAAAGAGTTGCCAGCAAAGAGTTGGAAATTCGCTTTGTTTCCTCGAAAGATCAAGTTGCAGATGGCTTTACAAAGGCTCTATCCACAGGACCATTTGAAGAATTCAAACGTAATCTAAACTTGCGAAGTTCAGATTAAGGGGGAGTGTTAAACCATTTAAAGTTTAGATTAGAACGACTGACAGAGCCATCCATACTCGGTCAGGTAGTTAGAGATATGTTTCAGTTTAACTTGTACTTATCTCTTCTATCTCTTCCTTGTATCTCTCTGGTTGTTGATCAACCGACTCATTTTACCTAAACCTCATATCAATATAAATACCGCGGGCCCCTCTGTATAGAGGTTGAGACGCTTCATAATCTTGACAGTTATGACCACTTTTAAATAAGATCCAGCCAAATGTCTATAAGATCCCCCAAAACCTGAGAATGCAACCTGCCCCCTTTCAGTTCAAGAAATAATTGATTGTCAAAATCAAACTGAGTGTTGCACGCCTACATTTATCAACATGATTGTAATGATACGTACCATACATTATCCAAATTGAGGGAGCACTTGAAACTTGAATGGATATACTACCTTAGGTCTTCCATTAAGTAGTACGAATTAGATTTAGTGGTTGTACATCATGAAGCTCCACTGTAAAAAAAAAACAGCTCAACCTAAGAAATATTAAAACAGCTCAACCTAAGAAATATTCAACATTTTGTATCATACAAGAAAAAAAAGGAAGGGATTAAAACAGCTCAACCTAAGAAATATTAAAACAGCTCAACCTAAGAAACATTCACCATTGACCACATCTGATGGTAGATCAAGTCCTCCTGGGTTCTCTCCCAATCTCATTTAGTATATCATTGTACTCTTGGTCAACATTATGACCATGTTGGCAAGGACACTACATGCTTCGTTTTTGCCAACAATAGTCCTTTTGAATTTTCGATACAATTAAACTAGCTAGTTTCAGTGCTTCCAATTTTCTAGAAGTACATGTGCAGGTCAAATATAATTTATTAGCTTTTTCAGATATCAAAACCCATATAGAACCAGTAAACTCCAATTAGAAGAAACCTCCCTTTTAAGTTGCAATCATCGCAAATAGGCGACGTCAAAGTCATTTTTGTAATGTTTCATACTCGGTCTAGATTATGTCCAGTTATCTGCCTACAATAATAATAATTCAGTCAAAATTCTGTGGCCATGCAGTTTCTTGATTATAATGTAAAATGTGTCTAAATGGTCAAGCATATAATTCTTATATCATGTCGACGGAGAAAGAATAAATTAAGGTGATTATATTTTGTCAACCAAAGTTGTAGAACTGATCGAGTACGGACAAAAATATATTGGACGATAGATAGATAATGCATGCATCAGTAGTAGACAATGGAGACGCTTGCACGTGCTGCGTCACAGAGACCTCGTTGAAGTAATAATGCGTCACTGTCATGTGTCATCTAGCTAGACCAAAGATGGTAATCAGGAGTCCCTGTCATTTACTAGCAGAAAGATGTACACGCATGGCGTATTCGTCGTGCGCCCTCTGGAGCCAATCGAGCCTCCCTTCTCTTGTTCTGATAAGAGCAAACAACTCTCTGTACTCGGGGTTCATGACAACGGTCCTGGTGGCTGTATAGAAGAGGTCGGTTGCTTCTGATACTCCGCATTCCCGAATGAGCCTTACTGCTTCCCTCATAGTCGGGACCGTGCCAGAATCGCAAGAAAACGCATCAGCGGTTGCAGTACGATCATCATTGCGTGCCTTTTTGTAGTTCCCTGGAAGCAGGTGCTTGTCCTCCGTCATCGACGCAGCAGCAACCGTTGGGGAGGAGTCCTCACGCTTTACCAGTTTCAATTTCCTCATGGCAGATGTTGGGAGTTCAGCATCCTCGTCTGAGCCGTCAACACTAACCTGAGTAGCCTCATCCTTGTCTTCACCTAAGTCTTTCTGAAAAGAACAGCAAAAAGAAATTAGTTAGTTAGGACAGAAACAAGTAATGAGGAACTCAGAATTAGTACAATTTCATTCTAATGCTTCAGCAGTTGCAATTAAATCGTTCCATGCCTTTTTGTACACCAGCAGAAGTGGTTTGTTGTCCTCCTTTGTCAACATATCACCCATCGGGGAGGAGACCTTGCGCTTCCCCAAATTTGTTTTCTTCATGGAAGATAGTGTGAGTTCAGCATCCTCATCCGACCTGCCAATGTTAATTCGAGCAGCCTCCTGCTTGTCTTCGCCGAAGTTCTCCTGAAAGAATAGCAGAAACGAATTAGTTAGTTAGAACACAAACAAGTAATGAGGAACTCAGAATTAGTACAATTCATTCTAATCCTTCAGCAGTTGCAGTAAGATCATTGCATGCCTTTTTGTACTCCAGCAGAAGCGGGTCCTCGCCCTCCTTCATCGTCAACACATGGACCACTGGGGAGGAGACCTTACACTTCGCCAAGCTTGGTTTCCTCATGCCAGATAGTGTGAGTTCAGCATCCTCGTCCGAGCTGCCAATGCCAACTCGAGCAGTCTCCTGCTCACCTTCACCCAAGTCCTCTACTAAGGGGATGTCGAGCAATTTACCGACATGTGCCTTCCCGAATAGTTCTTCCAACACAGATAAGTTGTCCGGCGGATTTGTGAACCTCGTGTACTGGTACTTGAGCGAGTTCCATCTATACTTGAAATGCTCCTTAACATACCCTCTCTGGGTTATATCGTTGAATTTGAGCTGGAGGTTACTGTAACCCTGGGCATTCAGGCACCCGTCGACCGTTGTGTTGCCCGCGTCGATCTCTTCTTTGCATATCTCGCAGAAAACATCGGTGTCATGTTGGTTCCAGAACGCCGCCCCGTTGCGCATCTGTCAGTCAAAGAAACTCCCATGAGATTAATAACTGCAGTTAAGCTGCAGGAAGTTGTTGACTAGTACTCCCTCCGGTCCTTTTTACTCCATGTATTAGATTTATGTAAGTCAAACTTTACAAAGTTTGACCAAATTTATATCAAACAAATATATACACCTACAGTATGAAACATATATACTACTTATGAAACAACATTTCATATTAATCTAAGAATATTGATTTGGCATTGTGAATGTTGATATTTTTTAAACAAGTTTGGTCAAAGTAGAGATACTTTGACTTTGAACAAAATTTATATGCAAACTAAAAATGACCGGAGGGGGTACAATCAAATCAACAGCAGGCTATTCTAGAAGCAATATGTAGTGAATGGAAGCAATCCAAGTATCCAACGACCATCAGCGATGGCTGGAGCAATACACATACACCCACCATATATACGCATTTGTTCCGCCATTGAGCACCTGCTAATAAACCACGACTTCACAAGTACAGTGAGGAGGACGGATGGCGGCATACCGTGGTCGGGGAGGATGCTGGCCAGAAGGACGGGTAGGTCAGGGGCAGGAAGCTGCAGATCCGGCCGCCGGCGTTCTGCTGTGGAGGAGACGCACGGTGATGTGCGGCTGCGAGCTGGGGACGACGGACTCGGCCGGGCGGTTTGGGGAGGCGCTTGGAGCTCCGGGTCGCTGGCGGGGCGGGGCGGAGTAGGGGATCTGGCGGCCGGCGGCGGTCTAGCGGATCTAAAACCTAAAACCACCGAGAAACGAGAAAACCCAAAAGCCTAGGCGTCGCACAAAGCTGTTTAGAATTGGATTTGTTGATTCCCGATTTTCAGTTTGGAGTTCTCAATTGAAAAGATGGGCGGGAGGGCGCCCTCCCCTAGACACAGCGCGCGCGCGCGAGGGCGCATGGAAGTTGGAATTGTCCAAAACTTCCGAAATTGTTGAAGTTTCATCTTTTTTTTTTGGGAAAAGGTTTCATCTTTTTCTAATAGTGTTTCGATCTTCCCTTTGTGTGTCATTCATTTTACAGACGTAAGAGCGTCTTCAACACGCGTTCAAAAAAAACTTCACGTGCTAAATATCTTTTTTTAAACGCCGAACAGCTCTAACAGATGCTGTAAAATACTGCGTGCGTTAAATTTTTTGGACACGTACTAAAAACGCTATCGCGTGCAGCATATTTTAGGCGCCGGAATGCGCACGCTTCACAATTTGCACTGCATGCTTTTTTGAATGCGCGATTTTAGATGTGTGCTAGAGCAATGTTGGTCACGTCGCATTAAAAATGCTACACTCACGCGTTGTGACTTTTATTGGACGCGAATTTTTTATTCAAATGATGCAGATGCTCTAAAGGTATGCCCCGACTGGCTTGATATTTTTTCGTAAATACGCTAGGATGTGTATCATTTCATTGATAAGAAAATTAGAGTGCAAGTAGTACAAGAGAGATGACGGTAAAAGGCAAGTCTAATAGGATTTCTGGCCGAACTAAGTTATGTATAGTTGAAGTCGGTTTTCCTCTCGCGACTCGAACCCTAGCCGCCGCTAGAGGGACAATCTTCCAGTGTCGTTCTCCGGTGGCTCCCCTTTGCCAGCGACCTCGCTCGTCGACAGTGAGGGGTGTCGTCGGATCCATACGTGTGGATTGTTTTAGTCTTCATAGTCTAGATATTTTAGGTTGTTCATCGTCTTCGTTTCGACGGCGACTATGGCAACGCTGAATAAAGATTCTTTGGATCCTTCCATGACGAGGCCATCGGTCCTATGGTTGGGGATGAATTTGGAAACCAGGATGTTCAATTAAGGATGGTGTGGCGGCCACGACATTCTCGTGGTGGACCTGTGTCCTCGGGCTTCACCATTGCGACGACGTTTGCTCCAACGTCGGTGAGGAGCTTGGGAGGTAATCGAGGAGCGGATGCAGATTGTGGTATGCATCAACGACGTGTGGAAGACAAAACATGTGATGGGTTCATGGTTCGTGTATGGCAGGTATGGTTTCCTCCTTCGACGTCTTAGTCGTGGTGAGGTACGAGATCTGAAGTTCGATGGCGTGTTCGGGGTGTTGCCTCGGTCTTATTCATTCAACGACAAGATCTTCACTTTTGGTGGGCCACCTTGTAGGTCCGCAAAGCTGCATATCAGTGATGTAGCCGCATCGAGCTCGGGTGAGGAGGTGATTCGTCATTCTTTTCTTTGGTGGTTGTTGTGGCAATTTCGGAGGCAGGTGACGGTCGTTGGTATCAAACTCATAGTTGTCCTGCTATGTTTTCAGTTTTGTATGTCGGTCCTTACGTGACTTGTACTTTGATATTTATGGTATGAATGAGACACGTATTACCATGCAAAAAAAGAGGTGGTGGTGCAAGCTCAGTGTCTTGTGCACAAAAGGCAAAACAAGAAGATGCAGAGCATTTGCGATGGGATGCTCAACCTGGGAACACAACTAGTTGACTACGCAAGCAACGATCTAAGTCCGTGCGCGCCACTCAGCCCATGATCTAGCTTTGTCTTGGATGGACGCGATGAACGAGGTCTTGTCGTAGAATACACACCTGTTGTGCTGGTGCCAAATTGTGATAGCCCGAGACCGACGCTCCAGAAGATTCCTCTTTTATTCCGTTGTCGTCGTGTTGTTAGATTGTGTATCGCAGTCATCATCGCATCATGCATATCATCTGCATTGCATTGGCACTCCATTGCCGCCAACTTTCAAAACTTCGATCCGTTATTAGTTGCCGGTTCTCCCCATGTTTGTTGGTGGCTGTTTTGAGCCCAACCACACATGCACGCGCCCGCAACATCGTTAAAATATTGTTTTTAAAGGTGCGTGGAAATAATCTCGGATTTGGTTGAAACTTGGCATGCGGTCTTATTTTATTGTAGGTAGGTTGCGTGCCAGATTTCGTCGCAATCGGAGTTCGTTTGATACCCGAACGGTCGACCGTAGCGGCACCGTCATCTGATTATCGTCGGACATTTTTTGATGTTTTAAAATATTGTGTCGGGCCGCAACCTCCCTCTCTTCCCCACTTAGCCTATTCTACACAGCCACTAAGCCTTAACCTAGCCCCTACCCGCAGCGGAGCAGTCCGATCAAGATCGGAGGGTCCGGAAACGCCCCAAAACTGCTAACCCTAACCCCTTTCTATAAGTAGACAGCCCGATCCGGCCTCTCCTCGAAATCTGTGCTAACTCTAACCCTAACCCTAACTGTAGCTCTCTCCCACCGCTCTTCCACCTCCAGCCGCCAAGCCCGTCGGCCGAACCAGGCCCTCTCGGGCCTATCTCGCAGGTCGCCCCGCTCTGCCCCGAGAGCAGCTCGAGGGGAGGAGTCCTCGAGCCGGGTCCCGCACCCGACCAACTTCCCCAAGCAGCCTGGCCGCAACTCCTCCCGCAGGTCTCTGCGCCGCCGCCTCTACGCCCCACTGCTGGCCGCAGGTCGCCGGTGCGCCGTCGCCCCGCACCGCTGGAGCCCATTCTCTAGGCGCCACCCTCCTTCCTCCCTCTTCCTTCTTCTTCATTCATTCCTCTCCCCCTCACAATATCTCTATCTCTCTCTCCCGCACGTGTCCCTGCCATGGACGCTCGAAGCTTCTATCATCGCTGGATCTGAGATCTCAGAGCCTGGATCCACCGTTTCCCGTCGCCCCCATGCCGTTTCGGCCACCGTGGAGCCTCGCGACGTCACGTGCAATCCGCCTCCAGCGCGGGAGCTCGAGGAGATTGACTCCTCCCGCTCGTCGTTGACCAGCGCCAGGAGGTCTGCGCCAACGCCTCGCCCCATGGGCCGCGTGCCTGCCCAATGACTAGCCAACAGCCGGCCCAGCTCCCCCTTTTGGCATGCCTCGCCCTGCTGTAGCAACATGGGCCGAGCCCACTCTGGTGAGCATCCCCCTGTTGGGTAACGTAGCATAAATTCAAAAAAATTCCTACGCATATTCAGATCTTCCTATGGAGAGACCAGCAACGAGAGAGGGGTGAGTGCATCTTCATACCTTTGAAGATCGCTAAGCGGAAGCGTTGCAAGAAGGCGGTTGATGGAGTCGTACTCGCGGCGATTCAGATCGCGGTGTGATTCCGATCTAGTGCCGAACCACGACACCTCCGCGTTCAACACACGTGCAGCCCGGTGACGTCTCTTGCACCTTGATCCGGCAAGGAGGAGGGAGAGGTTGGGGAAGATCTCCGGCAGCAGGACGGCGTGGTGTCGATGGAGAGACGAGGTCTCCAGGCAGGGCTTTGCCAAGCACCGGCAGAGAGGAGGAGAAAGAAGAGCAGGGTTGCGCCGAGGGAGAGGGAAAACTGTATATCCAAAAGCCCAAAAGTGCCCACTATATATAGGAGGAGGGGAGGGGGGTGCCACCCCTAGGGTTCCCACCCTAGGTGGTGCGGCGGCCCCCCCAAATGGGAGGTGCGGCGGTCAGGGCAGGGGGGGGGGGTGGCGCACCCCTAGGTGGGCCTTAGGCCCACCAGCGCCTAGGGTGTCCCCCCTCTCCACCTCCTACGCCTTGGGCTGAGTGTGGGGGGCGCACCAGCCCACCTAGGGGCTGGTTCCCTCCTGCACTTAGCCCATCTAGCCTCCCGGGGTCGTTTCCCCTTTCCGGTGGACCCCGGGGCCACCTCCGGTGGTCCCAGTACGTTACCGGTGACGCCCAAAACACTTCCGGTGTCCGAAACCATCCGTCCTATATATCAATCTTTACCTCCGGACCATTCCGGAGCTCCTCATGACGTCTGGGAACTCATCCGGGACTCCGAACAACTTTTGATAACCTCGTATGACAATTCCTTATAACCCTAGCGTCATCGAACCTTAAGTGTGTAGACCCTACGGGTTCGGGAGATAGGTAGACATGACCGAGACACCTCTCCGGCCAATAACCATCAGCGGGGTCTGGATACCCATGGTGGATCCCACTTGCTCCACGATGATCTCATCGGATGAACCACGATGTCAAGGATTCAATTAATCCCGTATACAATTCCCTTTGTCTGTCGGTATAGAACTTGCCCGAGATTCGATCGTCGGTATACCTATACCTTGTTCAATCTCGTTACCGGTAAGTCTCTTTACTCGTTCCGTAGCACGTCATCATGTGACTAACTCCTTAGTCACATTGAGTTCGTGATGATGTTCTACCGAGTGGGCCCAGAGATACCTCTCCGTCACACGGAGTGACAAATCCCGATTTTGATTCGTATCAACCCAACAGACACTTTCAGAGGTACGCGTAGTGCACCTTTATAGTCACCCAGTTACGTTGTGATGTTTGATACACCCAAAGCACTCCTACGGTATTCGGGAGTTGCACAATCTCACGGTCGAAGGAAAAGATACTTGACATTGGAAAAGCTTTAGCATACGAACAATACGATCTAGTGCTACGCTTAGGATTGGGTCTTGTCCATCACATCATTCTCCCAATGATGTGATCCCGTTATCAATGACATCTAATGCCCATGACCAGGAAACCATGATCATCTATTGACTAACGAGCTAGCCAACTAGAGGCTTGCTAGGGACACATTGTGATCTATTTATTCACACATGTATTACTGTTTCCTGTTAATACAATTATAGCATGAACAATAGACGATTATCATGAACAAGGAAATATGATAATAACCATTTTATTATTGCCTCTAGGGCATATTTCCAACAGTCTCCCACTTGCACTAGAGTCAATAATCTAGTTACATTGTGATGTATCGAACACCCATAGCATTATGGTGTTGATCATGTTTTGCTCGTGGAAGAGGTTTAGTCAACGGGTCTACAACATTCAGATCCGTGTGTGCTTTACAAATATCTATTACTCCACTCTCGACATGGTCCGGATGGAGTTGTAGCGGCGTTTGATGTGCTTCGTGTTCCGGTGAAACCTGGGCTCCTTGGCTATGGAAATGGCCCCAGTGTTATCACAGAAGAGTGTCATCGGACCCGACGCGCTTGGAACCACTCCAAGGTCGGTGATGAGCTCCTTCATCCAAATTCCTTCATGAGCTGCTTCTGAAGCAGCTATGTACTCCGCTTCACATGTAGATGCTGCCACGACTTCTTGCTTGCTGCAGCACCAACTCACCGCCCCACCATTCAAAACATATACGTATCCGGTCTGTGACTTAGAGTCATCCGGATCTGTGTCGAAGCTAGCGTCGACGTAACCCTTTACGACAAGCTCTTCGTCACCTCCATAAATGAGAAACATTTCCTTAGTCCTCTTCAGGTACTTAAGGATATTCTTGACCGCTGTCCAGTGTTCCATACCGGGATCACTTTGGTACCTCCCTACCAAACTTATGGCAAGGTTTTATCAGGTCTGGTACACGGCATGGCATACATAAGAGAGCCTACGGCTGAAGCGTAGGGGACAAAACTCATCTTCTCTCTATCTGCTGCCATGGTCGGCGACTAAGTCTTACTCAATCTCATACCTTGCAAAACTGGCAAGAACCCTTTCTTTGAGTTTTCCATATTGAACTTCTTCAATATCTTGTCAAGGTATGTACTTTGCGAAAGACCTATGAGGCGTCTCGATCTATCTCTATAGATCTTGATGCCTAATATGTATGCAGCTTCTCCAAGGTCCTTCATTGAAAAACTCTTGTTCAAATAGGCCTTTATGCTCTCCAACATCTCTATATTATTCCCCATCAATAATATGTCATCCACATACAGTATGAGGAAAGCTACAGAGCTCCCACTCACTTTCTTGTACAGACAGGCTTATCCGTAAACCTGTATGAACCCAAACGCTTTAATCACCTCATTAAAGCGAATGTTCCAACTCCGAGATGCTTGCACCAGCCCATAGATGGAGCGCTGGAGCTTGCACACTTTGTTAGCACCCTTAGGATCGACAAAACCTTCTGGTTGCATCATATACAACTCTTCCTTAAGGTTCCCATTAAGGAACGCTGTTTTGACGTCCATTTGCCAAATTTCATAATCATAAAAGGCGGCAATTGCTAACATGATTCGGACCGATTTCAGCTTCGCTACGGGAGCGAAAGTCTCTTAGTAGTCAATTCCTAGAATTTGTCGAAAACCCTTTGCGACAAGTCGAGCTTTATAAACGGTTACATTACCGTTTGCATCAGTCTTCTTCTTGAAGATCCATTTATTTTCTATGGCTCGCCGGTCATCGGGCAAGTCCACCAAAGTCCATACTTTGTTCTCATACATGGATCCTATCTCAGATTTCATAGCTTCAAGCCATTTGTTGGAATCCGGGCCCGCCATCGCTTCTTCATAGTTCGAAGGTTCACCGTTGTCTAACAACATGATTTCCATTACAGGGTTGCCGTACCACTCTGGTGCGGAGCGTACCCTTGTGGACCTTCGCGGCTCAGTAGTAACTTGATCCGAAGCTTCATGATCATTATCATTAACTTCCTTTTCAGTTGGTGTAGGCGCCACAGGAACACCTTCCCGCGCTGCGCTACTATCCTATTAGAGAGGGGGTGTAATTACCTCATCAATTTCTACCTTCCTCCCACTTACTTCTTTCGAGAGAAACTCTTTCTCTAGAAAGGATCCATTCTTGGCAACAAAGGTTTTACCTTCGGATCTAAGATAGAAGGTATACCCAATAGTTTCCTTAGGGTATCCTATGAATACGCATTTCTCCGCTTTGGGTTCGAGCTTTTCTGGCTGAAGTTTCTTCACATAAGCATCGCAGCCCCAAACTTTAAGAAACGACAACTTAGGTTTCTTGCCAAACCATAGTTCATACGGTGTCGTCTCAACGGATTTGGACGGTGCCCTGTTTAAAGTGAATGCTGCAGTTTCTAATGTGTATCCCCAAAATGATAGCGGTAAGTCGGTAAGAGACATCATAGATCGTACCATATCTAATAAAGTGCGATTACGACGTTCAGACACTCCGTTGCGTTGCGGTGTGCCAGGCGGCGTCAGTTGTGAAACGATTCCACGATCAGATATTATCCTCCACGATCAGATCGTAGACACTTAATTTTTCTGTCACGTTGATTCTCGACCTCACTCTGAAATTCCTTGAACTTTTCAAATGTCTCAGATTTGTGCTTCATCAAGTAGATATACCCATACCTACTCAAATCATCGGTGAGAGTGAGAACATAACGATAGCCACCACGAGCTTCAACGTTCATTGGACCACACACATCAGTATGTATTATTTCCAATAAGTCAGTTGCTCTCTCCATTATTCCTGAGAATGGAGTCTTAGTCATCTTGCCCATGAGGCACGGTTCGCATGTGTCAAATGATTCAAAGTCAAGAGACTCTAATAGTCCATCAGTATGGAGCTTCTTCGTGTGCTTAACACCGATATGACCAAGGCGGCAGTGCCACAAGTATGTGGGACTATCATTATCAACTTTACATATTTTGGTACTCACACTATGAATATGTGTAACATCACGATCGAGATTCATCAAGAATAAACCATTCACCAGCGGAGCATGACCGCAAAACATATCACTCATATAAATAGAACAACCATTATTCTCTGACTTAAATGAGTAGCCGTCTCGCATTAAGCAAGACCCTGATACAATATTCATGCTCAAAGCTGGTACTAAATAACAATTATTAAGGTTTAAAACTAATTCCGACGGTAGATGTAAAGGTAGCGTGCCGACGGCGATCACATCGACCTTGGAGCCATTCCCGACGCGCATCGTCACCTCGTCCTTGGCCAGTCTCCGTTTATTCTGAAGTTCCTGCTTTGAGTTGCAAATGTGAGCAACAACACCAATATCAAATACCCAGGAGCTACTACGAGCGCTGGTAAGGTACACATCAATAACATGTATATCACATATACCTTTAACGTTGTCGGCCTTCTTGTCCGCTAAGTATTTGGGACAGTTCCGCTTCCAGTGACCTTTTCCCTTGCAATAGAAGCACTCAGTCTCAGGCTTGGGTCCATTCTTTTTATTCTTCCCGGCATCTGGCTTACCAGGCGCGGCAACGGCTTTGCCGTCTTTCTTGAAGTTCTTCTTACCCTTGCCCTTCTTGAAACTAGTGGTCTTGTTGACCATCAACACTTGATGCTCTTTCTTGATTTCTACTTCTGTAGACTTGAGCATCGAGTACAACTCGGGAATGGTATTCTCCATCCCTTGCATGTTGTAGTTCAACACAAAACCTTTGTAGCTTGGTGGGAGAGACTGGAGAATTTTGTCAATTATAGCATCATCTGGAAGTTCGACTCCAAGTGAAGTCAGACGACCGTGTAACCCAGACATTTTGAGTATGTGCTCACTGACAGAACTGTTCTCCTCCATCTTACAGCTAAAGAACTTGTCGGAGACTTCATATCTCTCGACACGGGCATGAGCTTGAAAAACTAGTTTCAACTCTTGGAACATCTCATATGCACTTTGCTGCTCAAAACGCCCTTGGAGCCCCGTTTCTAAACTATACAACATGCCACACCTAACGAGAGAGTAGTCATCACTCCGCGTTTGCCAAACGTTCAGAATGTCATGGGCTGCTGCGGGAGCAGGAGGGTCACCTAGCGGCGCATCAAGGACATAAGCCTTTTTAGCTGCTTCAAGGATGAGCTTCAAGTTGCGAACCCAGTCCGCATAGTTGCTACCATCATCTTTCAGCTTGTTTTTCTCTAGGAATGCGTTGAAATTGAGGTTGACGTTGGCCATCGACAATATTTATAAAGACAACTTTTAGACTAAGTTCATGACAATTAAGTTCATTTAATCAAATTAAGTATGAACTCCCACTTAAATCGACATCCCTCCAGTCATCTAAGTGACACATGATCCATGTTGACTAACCCGTGTCCGATCATCACGTGAGACGGAGTAGTCATCATGGTGAGCAACTTCATGCTGATCGTATTCAACCATATGACTCATGTTCGACCTTTCGGTCTCTTGTATTAGAGGTCATGTCTGTACATGCTAAGCTCGTCGAGTCAACCTAGGTGTTTCGCGTGTGTAAATCTGGCTTACACCCGTTGTATGCGAACGTTAGAATCTATCACACCCGATCATCACGTGGTGCTTCGAGACAACGATCCTTCGCAACAGTGCACACTTAGGGGAATAGGTTCTCGAAATTTTAAGAGGGATCATCTTATTATGCTACCGTCGTTCTAAGCAATAAGATGAAAAACATGATAAACATCACAATGCAATCATATAGTGACATGATATGGCCATTATCATCTTGGCTCTTTCGATCTCCATCTTCAGGCATCGCATGATCATCATCGTCACCGGCGTGACACCATGATCTCCATCATCGTGTCTCCGTGAAGTCGTCACGCCAATTACTACTATCACTACTACTATAGCTAACCGTTAGCAATGAAGTAAAAGTAGTAAGCACATGGCGTTGCATCTCATACAATAAATTAAGACAACTCCTATGGCTCCTGCCGGTTGTCATACTCATCGACATGCAAGTCGTGAAACCTATTACAATAACATGATCATCTCATACATCATACATGCAACATCACAACTTTGGCCATATCACATCACATGTCAAACCCTGCAAAAACAAGTTAGACGTCGTCTAATTGTTGTTGCAAGTTTTACGTGGCTGATTTGGGTTTTTAGCAAGAACGCTTTCTTACCTACATGACAGCCACAACGATGATATGCCAAAGCTATTTACCCTTCATAAGGACCCTTTTCATCAAATCCAATCCGACTAGAGTAGGAGAGACATACACCCGCTAGCCACCTTTATGCACGGTGTGCATGTCTGTCGGTGAAACCAGTCTCACGTAAGCGTACGTGTAATGTCGGTCCGGGCCGCTTCATCCCACAATACCGCCGGAAAAGAATAAGACTAGTAGCGGCAAGCAATTGACAAATCATCGCCCGCAACCTTTTGTGTTCTACTCGTGCATAGAATCTACGCATAGAAAACCTGGCTCGGATGCCACTGTTGGGTAACGTAGCATAAATTCAAAAAATTTCCTACGCATATTCAGATCTTCCTATGGAGAGACCAACAACGAGAGAGGGGTGAGTGCATCTTCATACCTTTGAAGATCGCTAAGCGGAAGCGTTGCAAGAACGCGGTTGATGGAGTCGTCCTCGCGGCGATTCAGATTGCGGTGTGATTCCGATCTAGTGCCGAACCACGGCACCTCCTCGTTCAACACACGTGCAGCCCGGTGATGTCTCCCGCACCTTGATCCAGCAAGGAGGAGGGAGAGGTTGGGGAACATCTCCGGCAGCACGGCGTGGTGTCGATGGAGAGACGAGGTCTCCCGGCAGGGCTTCGCCAAGCACCGGCAGAGAGGAGGAGAAAGAAGAGCACGGATGCGCCGAGGGAGAGGGAAAACTGTATCTCCAAAAGCCCAAAAGTGCCCACTATACATAGGAGGAGGGGAGGGGGGTGCCACCCCTAGGGTTCCTTCCCTAGGTGGTGCGGCAGCCCCCCAGATGGGAGGTGCGGCGGCCAGGGCACGGGGGAGGGGTGGCGCACCCCTAGGTAGGCCTTAGGCCCACCAGCGCTGTGACAGCCCGATGCCGGCGTTCCAGCAGATTCCCCCTTTATTCTGCTTTCGTCGTGTGTCTGTTTTCTTTTTCGCATCATCATCGCATCATGCGCATCATCAGCATTGCATCGGTATCCCGTTGCTGCCCGTTTTTTCAAACTTGCATCCGCTAGTAGTTGCCGGTTCTCGTAGTTGTCCGTTCTGAGTCCGACCGCACACGCACGCGCCCGCGGCACCGTCGAAACCCTGTTTTTAAAGTGTGCGCAAAACTTTCTCTGATTGAGCTGGAATTTGTCGTGCGGTATTATTTATATATAGGTAGGCCGCCTGTCGAATTTCGTCGCGATCGGAGTTCGTCTGGTACCCGAACGGTCGACCGTAGCGGCACCGTAATCGGTCTACCGTCGAACGTGTGTTGGTGTTTTAAAATTCGTTGCCGCACCACCCATTCTCCCTCTCGTCTCCGGTAAACCACCCTACACGGCCACGTACCCATTCCCGCGTGAGGAATCGTCCGAATCCGACCACACGGTTGGATCCGGAACGCGATTCCGGGTAACCTAGCCCCCCATATGCCTATATATAGACCTCCCATGCTATTTTCAGCAACCCTACCCATTTGCCTCGAAATCCGTGCCCCGAAACCCTAGCCAGCCTCCACCCGCTCTCTCTCTCGTCCCCTCCAGCCGCCGGGCCCGCCGAGCCCAGGTCGGGCCCGGACGAGCCCATCCGCCGCCGTCGCTCGCATGCGCCCCCCTGCTCCCATCGCGACCTCCTCCTGTAGCGCGTTCCGGGCCCGCCCCGCCCCCAAGCTCCACCTGTGCCCCGCCGCCGGCAGCAGCTCGCCGGAGCACCTTCGTGGGCCGGACCATCGCCGAGTTCTTCCCCCACCTCGCCATGGCGCCTCGTTCCCGCAGCGCGCCGCCCTGCTGCATCGCCGGCGGGTCGACGGAGGCCAGTCCCGTGCCAGCGGCCTCCCTCTCCCCCGTTGACCGCGCCGGATCCCGACCTCGCAGGACCTCACCGGGACCCCCTCGCCTCCGTGCGTCGCCGACAGGTCCACCGCTGCCGCCATGTGCTCCAGCGGGGAGAGAGATGAGGACAGCGCTCGGCCTCTCCCCCCGTTGACCGTGTCGCTCCCCTGCCTCATGTCGTGGGCCGCATCAGGCCGGCCCAGCTAGGCCGCCTCGACCAGGCCGCCTCCCCGTGGGCCCGTTCGGTCTCCAGCCGACCTAGGCTGGCCCAAGAGGCCACGAGGTGAGCACCCCCGAGCCCACTATCCCTCGCCGCGGGCGACATTTAGTTGTATTGCGTTCGGGCCATGCTGTAATTCGGCCCGTGGAAGTTTTTTATTTCTTTCGGCGATTTAGTTAATTTCAGGGATATCAGTTAATTTCTTTTCTCCATATCTTTTTAACCGTGTATCGGATCGGAGTGATTTAGATATGTACCTTGTGTAACTTTTCACGTAGATCACAAATTTACAACTTGCATAGTTGTTTGATGTAGTCTTGCGTGCCGAATGCATAGATTAGTGTGCTGTCCAAATAGAATATAGCCCGTATTATTTTTCCGCACGTGTTCGTATAGCCCGAATGTCGTATTAGAAATTCCTATGTTTTTGGAACTATTTTTCCGTGTATTTTAGAGCGGTCACTCGTATTTTTGCGTGTAGGGATTGCCGGTAGTTTATTTTCCCGTGTATAGGTATTTTTTCCCGCATTTTCGTGTGACATTATATTGTTGTGCAATCCCACATATTTTATATGTTTCCGGGGTAGAAAAATCCATTGGATTTTTCTGTGCAATTAATTTTAGTTCTTGAGGAAGTTAGTACGCGAGATATTTTGCTATGTTGCCCTTTTGTTTAATTCGTAGGATTTATTCCGTCCGTCGTTTGACGGAGTTGTCAACTAGAGAGTTGATCTTGGATGTTTTGTTTAGCCCCTGGTATTTTTGGTTGCAATAGAAATGCATGTTTAGGTGTTGTTTGCTTGCTCTCAAGTTGGTAGAAATAGTGCTGATTTGGAATCTGTTATTATTTTGTTGCTGTCTTGTCTTGCTTCTATCTTTTGATCTGTAGCTCTTTTGAGGTTGGTCCAATGGAGTTAGTTGTAGCCCTTATGTTTCTCTAGCTTGCTGAGAATTTTCATGCCATTTGGAGCCCTGTAGCTTATGGTTTTGCTGCTATCAATATACCTTCAGGCTGAAAACTGCACTTTCATGAGGTGTTATTTTCACTAAGTCTGAAATAGTGTGTGGGATGCCATTTTGTGTCTTCTTTCCCTAGTGATCCATGATGCCATGCTAGCTGTTGTTAGTTGTTTGTAGTAGTGCTTCTTGCCCTCTTCCGTGTCATGCTTTGCTTGAGTTTATCGGAGTTGTGTAGCCCGTAGTTGTGGGGCGTAGAAAATGCTATGTGACTGATTTTGGCAGATTGTAGTCATTTCTTGTGTTGCTCGTAGTTGTTGAACCGTAGCTCCGATTTGATCGTGTCCTACATGAAACTTGCTTAGAATCTCGTGTAGTTTCATTCTCTCTTGCTGGTTGCATGTGTTGAAGTGCTCGTGACCGTTGTTGCACACATATTGCATTCATGCCATCATATCTTGCGATGCTTGTATCTTTTGAACCGTAGCTCCGTTGGAGATGATCTTTATGTGTAGATTGCTCGAATTGACGCGTAGAATAACGTGAACCTATTTGTTTTGCTGTTTAACAACTAATTAAATGCATTAGTTCAGATCTGGACATAACTGTAAATTAACATGTGAGGTCGTCTCGGAGGTGCTATATGTCATTTCCGACCTCATTTAAAATGCCTAGATAGGTAGATTAATTGCGCTTCACCTCTTGCCATGTTTAACCATATTTAATATTGCCATGTATCTAATCGGGGATAGAACTAAATAATTAAACGTGGAGTTTCGTCAATATGCAACCCGTTGCATATTGAACTTCACTTAATGTGTAGTTTTGATTGTGTGAAATTGTCATGCCATGACTTGCATGTATTCAGCTGCTCATGCATCATTTGTGTTGTGCATCGTGTGGTGAGTTCCGCGTGTTGATTTGTGTTTCCGGTTTGCTTCGTCTCGATAGAGTTCCGCAGCGTGCCGAATTGTGAGGATCCGTTCAACTACATCGGTTCGTCCGCATCACGGAGGCATTCTTCTTCCAAGCGGGATCTCAGGCAAGATGATCATTTACCTAGATACCATTACTATCATTGCCATGCTAGTTTTACCGTTGCTGTCGTTTATGTCTCGTTGCCTACCACATGTTAAATATCAGCCTTCTCAACAATGCCATGCAAACCTTCAACCTGTTCAACCTAGCAAACCACTGATTGGCTATGTTACTGCTTGCTTAACCCTGTTGATAGCGTTGCTAGTTGCAGGTGCAGTTGCTTCCATGTCAAACATGGGTTCCTTGTTATATCACCATATTAAATGCTATTTAATTTAATGCACCTATATACTTGGTAAAAGGTGGAAGGCTCGGCCTTTCTAGCCTGGTGTTTGTTCCACCTTTGCCCCCTTAGTTTCCGACTACCGGTGTTATGTTCCATAAATGAGCGCTCCTAACACAATCGGGGTTGTTATGGGGACCCCCTTGATAATTCGTTTTAGATTAAAGCTGGTCTGGCAAGGCCCAACTTTGGTACTACATTTGCCTAATAACCTAATAATAATGCATAGGGACCCGCCGGCACCCGCGGACTAATTTAATCAACCCCTGGGCCAGTGCTCCTCATGAGTGTGGGTCCCACCTAAGCAATGTCCGGCGCCCCTCTGGTCACCCGGAGGTTTAGCGATCCCGACGTCTAGCTCATCCGTCGTGTCCTGAGAACGAGGTACGCGACTCCTATCGGGATCGTCGACACGTCGGGCGGCCTTGCTGGATTAGTTTTACCTTTGACGAGATATCTTGTGCATCGGGATTCCGGTGATGCTTTGGGTAATCTCAGAGTTGAGGTTTTCCACTAGGGAATCCGACGAGATCGCGAGCTTCGTGATTGAGGATTTCTATGCGGCTTGTGGTAATTTGTGATGGACTAGTTGGAGCACCCCTGCAGGGTTAAATCTTTCGGAAAGCCGTGCCCGCGGTTATGTGGCAACGTGGAAGATTTGTTTAACACTGGTTCTAGATAACTTGAAGCTAATTTAATTAAAACTTGCCAACTGTGTGCGTAACCGTGACTGTCTCTTTCGTGAGTTCCTTCTCCGATCGAGGACACAGTGGGGTTATGTCTGACGTAGGTAGGTGTTCAAGATCATTCATTTGATCATCAGTAGTCACGTCCGCTATGCGTAGATCATCCCCCTCTTATTTCTTGTACTCGTAAGTTTAGCCACCAAATATATGCTTAGCCGCTGCTGCAACCTCACCACTTAACCATACCTCACCCATTAAGCTTTGCTAGTCTTGATACCTTTGGAAATGAGATTGCTGAGTCCCCTGTGGCTCACAGATTACTACAACACCAGTTGCAGGTACATGTAAAGGTTACGTGACGCGAGCGCGTTGATTGTTCATTTGGAGTTGCTTCTTCTTCTTCTTCTTCATCGATCTAGGATGGGTTCCAGGCCGGCAGCCTGGGATAGCAAGGATGGACGTCGTTCTTATTTTTCTCGTTTGTTTTCGTCCGTAGTCGGACCCTGCTCTTACTCTTGATGATTATGTAATTTACTGATGCGACTCTGATGTAGCTTGTGGCGAGTGTAAGCCAATTCTATATAAAACTCATCTTTTCAGTACATGTACTTGTAACGATATCCATTCTTGTGACACGACGAGATGCGCTTCTATCCCCGACGAGGCCTTCGTGCCAAATTGAGGATAGTGTCGCATCTTGGGCGTGACAAGTTGGTATCAGAGCAGTACCGACCTAGGAGCCCCCTTGATTGATCGAACTTGGCCAAGTCGAGTCTAGTGGAAAACTACTTTGAGTCTAGTTATATATCGGAGAGTAGGATTCTTTTTTCTCCTCTTCTATGCTCTGGTGAGGAATCTTGATGTAATAATTTACTCTACTCCTCTTCTCACTCAATTTTTTTTAGGATCACGCGGATATTTTTGGAATCTATATGATGCCGATGTGACGGAGTTCTGTCTTGGTGCCTCCTATCTGCTCTAAGTCTGAGGGGAGTTGAGCTCCAGGGGATTCTTGAGCACATCGTTATCATTCAGATTTCTGAGTATCTCAGAACGAAGTATGTTCGTAATTGCTTCAATACTTAGAGTGGCGAGATAACCCCGATGTCCCCAGTACTGGTGCAGATTGTTCGGGAGTACTGCCATACTTTGGATCGTTGTGATCACGAGGGTCTGTTGTAGATGAAGGTCCGAGATTCTGGTTGTGTGTTGACGGATGTGATACAGGTGACGGGTTAGTATATGAGTTGTGTGATATTACTCCTTGTATCAGTGTACCAGATTGCATGACCAGAAATTTCGGGAATTCATAGGTGGGAATTCAAGTAGTTGCTTATAGGACAATCTTCCAACAAATCCTCACCCTTTGTTTTGTTTTAATGTGGTAATTCAAGTTGCTTCGATGTCAAGCGGTGACTTCTGATCTTTTCTAAGCAGTGTTCTCATATTCATATGAGAGTGCAATTTTTTTTTGCTCAATCAATTGTCATATCAATTCTTGTCAACCGGAGTCATCGTATCAATTCCATTCAACCGGTGTGTTTCTCTCCAAGTGGATCCAATCCTCTCCAATTTGTCAAGAACATTCTCTTATTCCAACCGGAGTTCATGTCATTTGTCCCAAGTTGTCTTTGTTTTTTTTCCCACCCTCCCGCCCTTTTTCCTCAGTGATTCAGTTTTCATCCAAGAGTTTTCTCTTCGTTGTGCTTCCGCTGTCTGTTCTTTTCTCTCTTATCCGGTGAATTTAATTCAGTTGTCCGTGTTCATCATATCCTTTTCATCCTTGTAATTCTTTCCTATGTTGGAATTTTTATCAGTCTATCTTCTTGCTGTCGTTTCTCTCTATTCTATCCGGAGCATTGAAGTTATCTCAGAATTCTTGTTCTCAATTCTTTAATTGTTCTGAGGTGCTCAACCTCATCTAGTTTTCATTTGTACCGGCGCAATGTCTCTCTTTCTAGCAATCTTTTCAACGGTGATTTCTTTGAGTGGGCCCATAACCCACAGGTTCTTTCCCAGGATATTTCCTGGCTCTTTTAATCTTTTCCCGGAGATCATTAAATCTTTTCAACTATGACGTAAGTATGAATTTCATCAGTCATATCTCAAGATCCATTTATATTAATTCTCATATTGGCTCAACCTTTCATTCTTCTTTATTCCGGAGTGTCTCAGCTATTCTTGGTGTTGTTCCTCGTCATCATTCTCACTTTGCAAATTCAAAGGAGTGTTTATCTCAGTCTTTTTCCATTCTTGTGAAGATTGTCATCTCAGCTTCGTGTTATCATCTTGAATTTGTTGTCAATCATGAGTAAATACTTTCTCGCTATCCGATGCATTTCTGAGTTGTTTTCATTCTCGATCCTCTGAAGGCCATCATTTCAGAAGATTCTTCGTTCTCAGCTTTCAGCTTTCATCCTCAATTCTTCTCCGTTGTTGTCTCTTTGTTCGTCGCTCGATTATCCGGTGCCTTGTTCAAGTTTTCTCTTAGGTGGCTCATGATTTCTTCATTCTCAGGTGTTTCCACGCATTCTTGGAATTCCCATTCAGTTGTGAATTCTTACCAGTGCATCCTGCAATCATGCCTCTAGTGGTGCTTATCTCTCTGCCTCTTCAAGATTCATTTCTAGTGGAATAAGTGATATGCTGAATCCGTTGCTTGTCATCAATTAAACTTGATGAAGGATGAGCATAACATAATTCTTATTCTTGTTCATAGTAATCTGAATTCTTCTTCCGGAGCGGCTCATTATGTCAATTCCTTTTTCTCAAGTGTTCTTCAAGATTCTTGTTGGAGTACCTCAAGCATTCTTTCCCTTGCATTTCAGTGCATTTGTTCTTCCTTTATCCTTTGAGGTGGTATTATAGCATTCTTGTTAGTGTAGGAGCCTCGAAGAGTTTTTCCTTTCAAGAATGAGATAATTAAACCCACCAATTCTGTGATCATGAGATATTTGCAACCCATGATTTCTTCATTCAGCTATCTTGGTTTGGATTTCACCTAAAGCTTTTCCTATGGATTGTTGCTATCATGGTGCTTGTCATTAATCCAAGTTCTCAATGTATCCTCTTGGTGTAAGAAATTGTTCATATCTTGTTTCTCCCAATCAACCCTTGTTTCTGTTAGTGGTTGGTTGTCACTTCATTAGTTTGAAAGGTTTCCATAAGCCCACTACTATCTGGTTCTTTTCGTTGTTGTTTTTCCAACAACACCGTTCAATTCTTCTCGCAAGGGTGCTTGTCAAGTTCATTTGAGATAGTAGTTGTCATTCTCTCTTCAGTCTCTTCTTCCGCATGAGCTAGTTCCTATTCTATTGTTCCGGAGGCATTGTGATGTTGCTCTTTTGGATCTTGGTTGTTCTATCAAGATCATGGTGTTCCCTTGCTCTATTTACTTGTTTGTTGTGAATATTGTCTATTTCTTCCATCTTATCGAATTTTTTGTCCCATTTTCCTACCGAAGTGCTGCCGAAATTTTCCGTGAATTCTTGCTTCTTTCTCATAGCATTCCTCATCTCTTTGAAACCTTCAAGGATCGTTGGTTTCACTCGTTTGTCAAGAAGCGACTAAGTATTACCTCTTGTTCTTTCTCATCCTCTCCCCCTTTCATTCTTGGATCTCGGGGCGAGATCCTCTTGTAGTGTAGGAGAGTTGTGACAGCCCGATGCCGGCGTTCCACAAGATTCCCCCTTTATTCTGTTTTCGTCGTGTGTCTGTTTTCTTTGTCGCATCATCATCGCATCATGCGCATCATTAGCATTGCATCGGCATCCCGTTGCCGCCCGTTTTTCAAACTTGCATCCGCTAGTAGTTGCCGGTTCTCGTCGTTGTCCGTTCTGAGTCCGACCGCACACGCACGCGCCCGCGACACCGTCGAAACCATGTTTTTAAAGTGTGCACAAAACTTTCTCCGATTGAGCTGGAATTTGTCATGTGGTATTATTTATATATAGGTAGGCCGCCTATCGAATTTCGTCGCAATCGGAGTTCGTCTCGTACCCGAAGGGTCGACCGTAGCGGCACCGTAATCGGTCTACCGTCGGATGTGTGTCGGTGTTTTAAAATTCGTTGCCGCGCCGCCCGTTCTCCCTCTCGTCTCCGGTAAACCACCCTACACGGCCACGTAACCATTCCCACGTGCGGAATCGTCCGAATCCGACCACACGGTTGGATTCGGAATGCGATTCCGGATAACCTAGCCCCCCCATATGCCTATATATAGACCTCCAATGCTATTTTGAGCAACCCAACCCATTTGCCTCGAAATCCATGCCCCGAAACCCTAGCCAGCCTCCACCTGCTCTCTCTCTCGTCCCCTCCAGCCACCGGGCTCGCCGAGCCCAGATCGGGCCCGGCTGAGCCCATCCGCCGCCGCCGCTCGCATGCGCCCCCCTGCTCCCATCGCGACCTCCTCCTCTAGCGCGTTGCCGGATCCGCGCCGCCCAAAAGCTCCACCTGTGCCCCGCCGCCGGCAGCAGCTCGCCGGAGCACCTCCGTGGGCCGGAGCAATCACCCAGTTCTTCCCCCACCTCGCCATGGCGCCTCGTTCCCGCAGCGCGCCGCCCTGCTGCATCGCCGGCGGGTCGACGGAGGCCAATCCCGTGCCCGCGGTCTCCCTCTCCCCCGTTGACCGTGCCGGATCCCGACCTCGCAGGACCTCACTGGGACCCCCTCGCCTCCGTGCATTGCCGGCAGGTCCACCGCCGCCGCCATGGGCTCCTGCGGGGAGAGAGATGAGGACAGCGCTCGGCCTCTCCCCTCGTTGACTGCGTCGCTCCCCTGCCTCATGTCGTGGGCCGCATCAGGCCGGCCCAGCTAGGCCGCCTCGACCAAGCCGCCTCCCCGTGGGCCCGTTCAGTCTCCAGCACCGACCTAGGCTGGCCCAAGAGGCCACGAGGTGAGCACCCCCGAGCCCACTATCCCTCGCCCCGGGCGATATTTAGTTGTATTGCGTTCGGGCCCTGCTGTAATTCGGCCCGTGGAAGTTTTTATTTCTTTCGGCGATTTAGTTAATTTCAGGGATATCAGTTAATTTCTTTTCTCCGTATCTTTTTAACCGTGTATCGGATCAGAGTGATTTAGATATGTATCTTGTGTAACTTTTCACGTAGATCACGAATTTACAACTTGCATAGTTGTTTCATGTAGTCTTGCGTGCCGAATGCATAGATTAGTGTGCTGTCCAAATAGAATATAGCCCGTATTATTTTTCCACGCGTGTTCGTATAGCCCGAATGCCGTATTAGAAATTCCTATGTTTTAGGAACTATTTTTCCGTGTATTTTAGAGCGGTCACTCGTATTTTTGCGTGTAGGGATTGCCGGTAGTTTATTTTCCCCTGTATAGGTATTTTTTCCCGCATTTTCGTGTCGCATTATATTGTTGTGCAACCCCACATATTTTATATGTTTCCGGGGTAGAAAAATCCATTGGATTTTTCTGTGATATTAGTTTTAGTTTTTGAGGAAGTTAGTTCGCGAGATATTTTGCTATGTTCCCTTTTGTTTAATTCGTAGGATTTATTCCGTGTGTCGTTTGACGGAGTTGTCAACTAGAGAGTTGATCTTGGATGTTTTGTTTAGCCCCTAGTATTTTTGGTTGCAATAGAAATGCATGTTTAGGTGTTGTTTGCTTGCTCTCAAGTTGCTAGAAATAGTGCTGATTTGGAGGAGCTGAAATATTTCTAAGTCTGGAATCTGTTATTATTTTGTTGCTGTCTTGTCTTGCTTCTATCTTTTGATCTGTAGCTCTTTTGAGGTTGGTCCAATGGAGTTAGTTGTAGCCCTTATGTTTCTCTAGCTTGCTCTGAATTTTCATGACATTTGGAGCCCTGTAGCTTATGGTTTTGCTGCTGGCAATATGCCTTCAGGCTGAAAACTGCACTTTCATGAGGTGTTATTTTCACTAAGTCTGAAATAGTGTGTGGGATGCCATTTTGTGTCTTCTTTCCCTAGTGATCCATGATGCCATGCTAGTTTTTGTTAGTTGTTTGTAGTAGTGCTTCTTGCCCTCTTCCGTGTCATGCTTTGCTTGAGTTTATCGAAGTTATGTAGCCCGTAGTTGTGGGCCGTAGAAAATGCTATGTGACTGATTTTGGCAGATTGTAGTCATTTCTTGTGTTGCTCGTAGTTGTTGAACCGTAGCTCCGATTTGATCGTGTCCTACATGAAACTTGCTTAGAATCTCGTGTAGTTTCATTTTCTCTTGCTGGTTGCATGTGTTGAAGTGCTCGTGACCGTCGTTGCACACATATTGCATTCATGCCATCATATCTTGCGATGCTTGTATCTTTTGAACCGTAGCTCCGTTGGAGATGATCTTTATGTGTAGATTGCTCGAATTGACACGTAGAATCACGTGAATATATTTGTTTTGCTGTTTAACAACTAATTAAATGCATTAGTTCAGATCTGGACATAACTGTAAATTAACATGTGAGGTCGTCTCGGAGGTGCTATATGTCATTTCCGACCTCATTTAAAATGCCTACATAGGTAGATTAATTGCGCTTCACCTCTTGCCATGTTTAACCATATTTAATATTGCCGTGTATCTAATCGGGATAGAACTAAATAATTAAACGTGGAGTTTCGTCAATATGCAACCCGTTGCATATTGAACTTCACTTAATGTGTAGTTTTGATTGTGTGAAATTGTCATGCCATGACTTGCATGTATTCAGCTGCTCATGCATCATTTGTGTTGTGCATCGTGTGGTGAGTTGTGTGTGTTGATTTGTGTTTCCGGGTTGCTTCGTCTCAATAGAGTTTCGCAGCGTGCCGGATTGTGAGGATCCGTTCGACTACATCGGTTCGTGTGCTTCACGGAGGCATTCTTCTTCCAAGTGGGATCTCAGGCAAGATGATCATTTCCCTAGATACCATTACTATCATTGCCATGCTAGTTTTACCGTTGCTGTCGTTTATGTCTCGTTGCCTACCACATGTTAAATATCAGCCTTCTCAACAATGCCATGCAAACCTTCAACCTGTTCAACCTAGCAAACCACTGATTGGCTATGTTACTGCTTGCTTAACCTTGTTGATAGTTTTGCTAGTTGCAGGTACAGTTGCTTCCATGTGAAACGTGGGTTCCTTGTTATATCACCATATTAAATGCTATTTAATTTAATGCACCTATATACTTGGTAAAAGGTGGAAGGCTCGGCCTTTCTAGCCTGGTGTTTGTTCCACCTTTGCCCCCTTAGTTTTCGACTACCGGTGTTATGTTCCATAAATGAGCGCTCCTAACACGATTGGGGTTGTTATGGGGACCCCCTTGATAATTCGTTTTAGATTAAAGCTGGTCTGGCAAGGCCCAACTTTGGTACTACATTTGCCTAATAACCTAATAATAATGCATAGGGACCCGCCGGCACCCGCAGACTAATTTAATCAACCCCCGGGCCAGTGCTCCTCATGAGTGTGGGTCCCACCTGAGCGATGTCCGGCGCCCCTCTGGTCACCCGGAGGTTTAGCGATCCCGACGTCTAGCTCATCCGTCGTGTCCTGAGAACGAGGTACGCGACTCCTATCGGGATCGTCGACACGTCGGGCGGCCTTGCTGGATTAGTTTTACCTTTGACGAGATATCTTGTGCATCGGGATTCCGGTGATGCTTTGGGTAATCTCAGAGTTGAGGTTTTCCACTAGGGAATCCGACGAGATCGCGAGCTTCGTGATTGAGGATTTCTATGCGGCTTGTGGTAATTTGTGATGGACTAGTTGGAGCACCCCTACAGGGTTAAATCTTTCGGAAAGCCGTGCCCGCGGTTATGTGGCAACGTGGAAGCTTTGTTTAACACTGGTTCTAGATAACTTGAAGCTAATTTAATTAAAACTTGCCAACTGTGTGCGTAACCGTGACTGTCTCTTTCGTGAGTTCCTTCTCCGATCGAGGACACGGTGGGGTTATGTGTGACGTAGGTAGGTGTTCAGGATCATTCATTTGATCATCAGTAGTCACGTCCGCTATGCGTAGATCATCCCCCCTCTTATTTCTTGTACTCGTAAGTTTAGCCACCAAATATATGCTTAGCCGCTGCTGCAACCTCACCACTTAACCATACCTCACCCATTAAGCTTTGCTAGTCTTGATACCTTTGGAAATGAGATTGCTGAGTCCCTTGTGGCTCACAGATTACTACAACACCAGTTGCAGGTACAGGTAAAGGTTACGTGACGCGAGCTCGTTGATTGTTCATTTGGAGTTGCTTCTTCTTCTTCTTCTTCTTCGATCTAGGATGGGTTCCAGGCCGGCAGCCTGGGATAGCATGGATGGACGTCGTTCTTATTTTTCTCGTTTGTTTTCGTCCGTAGTCGGACCCTGCTCTTACTCTTGATGATTATGTAATGTACTGATGTGACTCTGATGTAGCTTGTGGCGAGTGTAAGCCAATTCTATATAAAACTCATCTTTTCAGTACATGTACTTGTAACGATATCCATTCTTGCGACACGACGAGATGCGCTTCTATCCCTGACGAGGCCTTCGTGCCAAATTGAGGATAGGGTCGCATCTTGGGCGTGACAAGCGCCTAGGGTTTCCCCCCCTCTCCACCTCGTGCGCCTTGGGCTGAGTGTGGGGGGCGCACTAGCCCACCTAGGGGCTGGTTCGCTCCCGCACTTAGCCCATCTAGCCTCCCGGGGTCGTTGCCCCCTTCCGGTGGACCCCCCGGGCCACCTCCAGTGGTCCCGGTACGTTACCGGTGACGCCCGAAACACTTCCGGTGTCCGAAAACATCCGTCATATATATCAATCTTTACCTCCGGACCATTTCGGAGCTCCTCGTGACGTCCGGCAACTCATCTGGGACTTCGAACAACTTTCTATAACCTCGTATAACAATTCCCTATAACCCTAGCGTCACCGAACCTTAAGTGTGTAGACCCTACGGGTTCGGGAAACAGGTAGACATGACCGAGACACCTCTCTGGCCAATAACCATCAGCGGGGTCTAGATACCCATAGTGGATCCCACATGCTCCACGATGATCTCATCGGATGAACCACGATGTCAAGGATTCAATTAATCCCGTATACAATTCCCTTTGCCTGTCGGTATAGAACTTGCCCGAGATTCGATCGTCGGTATACCTATACCTTGTTCAATCTCATTACCGGTAAGTCTCTTTACTCGTTCCGTAGCACGTCATCGTGTGACTAACTCCTTAGTCACATTGAGCTCATGATGATGTTCTACCGAGTGGGCCCAGAGATACCTCTCCGTCACACGGAGTGACAAATCCCGATTTCAATTCGTACCAACCCAACAGAAACTTTCAGAGGTACCCGTAGTGCACCTTTATAGTCACCCAGTTACGTTGTGACGTTTGATACACCCAAAGCACTCCTACAGTATCCAGGAGTTGCACAATCTCACGGTCGAAGGAAAAGATACTTGACATTGGAAAAGCTTTAGCATACGAACAATACGATCTAGTCTACGCTTAGGATTTGGTCTTGTCCATCACATCATTCTCCCAATGATGTGATCCCGTTATCAATGACATCTAATGCCCATGACCAGGAAACCATGATCATCTATTGACTAACGAGCTAGCCAACTAGAGGCTTGCTAGGGACACATTGTGATCTATTTATTCACACATGTATTACTGTTTCCTGTTAATACAATTATAGCATGAACAATAGACGATTATCATGAACAAGGAAATATGATAATAACCATTTTATTATTGCCTCTAGGGCATATTTCCAACACCCCTACCCCTCCATCCCTCGCCCGTGCGCGACATAGTTGCCCTGCGATCATGCCCTGTTGGCCCAGCTACTCACATTCGGTCCGTTGTACTTTTTTTAGGATGTGCAATTTAATTTATTTTTAGGAAAAAATGCATATTTTCAAACGCCCGTAGATTTTAAACCATACGTCGGATCGCGACAAATTATATATGTGAAACGTGTAGAATTTCGCGTAGAATAATATTTCCAACTCTCATGCATAATTAAAATTGTTAACCTTGTTGATTGCCTCAGTTTGCGTGACAACGTGTTAAAACGGTTTAGTTCGTAGTTAATTAATCGTAGCTCGGTTGGAGATGAATCATATATGTAAATGGACTAGAACGACGAGTAAATCACATGAACCACTTTGTTTTGTCGTTTAACAAACATAAAATGTGATTAGGACAAATCTGCACATATTTCAAAGTTAATGTGTAGGGCCGTTTCGGAAATGCTATATGTCGTTTCCGGCCTCATTTAAAATGCGTAGATAGGTAGTTTATTTGTGCTTCACCTCCTGCCATGTTAACAACATTTAATATTGACATGTACCAAAACGGAAGTGAACTTAGTAATTCAAATGTGGAGTTTCGTCAATATGCAACTCGTTGCATATTGAACTTTACTTAATGTGTAGTGTTTGATTGTTGTGATTGCCATGCCATGCCTTGCATATTTAAAGCCGATCATGCATCATATTAGGGTGTGCATCATGCTGTGCATGTGTCGTGGTGAATATTGTGTGTTGATTGTTGTTTTGGTTTGCTTCGTCTCGATAGAGTTCCGCAAGCGTGTCGGAATGTGAGGATTCATTCTTCTTCCAAGCGGGATCACAAACAAGATGATCATTTCCCTAGATACCATTACTCTCATTGTCATACTAGTTGTTTCGTTTCTATCACTATGTCTCGATGCCTACCACCCGTTTAAAAGCCTCTCAACATTGCCATGAAAACCTTCAACCTTTCTACAACCTAGCAAACCACTGATTGACTATGTTACCGCTTGCTTAACCATTGGATAGCGTTGCTAGTTGCAGGTGCAGTTGCTTCCATGTGATAACATGGGCCCCTTGTTATATCACCATATTAATATCATTTAATTTAATGGACCTATATACTTGGTAAAAGGTGGAAGGCTCAACCTTTCTAGCCTGGTGTTTTGTTCCACCTTTGTCGCCTTAGTTTCAGCTACCGGTTTTATATTCCATAATTGAGCGCTCCTAACATGATCGGGATTGTTATGGGGACCCCCTTGATAATTCGTCTTACTTAAAGCTTGTCTGGCAAGGCCCAACTTTGGTACTACATTTTCCTAATAACTAATAAATAGCATAGGGATCCGTCGGCACCCGCGGATAATTAATCAACCCCCAGGCCAGTGCTCCTCATGAGTGTTGGTCCAAAAAGGGAAGAATGCAGGGCCACCACGGGGCAACTCGAGGTTTGGTTTTACTCGTGGTGTGACCCATCCGGTCGTGTCCGGAGAACAAGATACGCGGCTTCTATCGGGTTGGTCGACACATCGGGCAGCCTTGCTGGATTAGTTTTACCTTTGACGAAATATCTTGTGCATCCGGATTCCGGTGATGCTTTGGGTTATCTCAGAGTTGGGTTTTCCACTAAGGAATCCGAGGAGATCACGAGTTTCATGATCGAGGCTTTCTATGCGGCTTGTGGTAATTTGTGATGGACTAGTTGGAGCACCCGTGCATGGTTAAATATTTCGGAAAGCCGTACCCGCGATTATGTGGCAATGTGGAGACTTTGTTTAACATTAGGTTCTAAATAACTTGAAGTAAGCTTAATGAAAATATGCCAACTGTGTGCGTAACCGTGACGGTCTCTTTCGTGAACTCCTTCTCCGATTGAGGACACAGTGGGGTTATGTCTGACGTAAGTAGGTGTTCAGGATCATTCATTTGATCATTATTAGTTCATGTCCGATGTGCGTAGATCATCCCCCTCTTATTCTTGTACTCGTAAGTTAGCCACCTTAAATAAATGCTTAGTCGCTTGCTGCAGCCTCACCACTTAACAATACCTCACCCATTAAGCCTTGCTAGCCTTGATACCTTTCGAAATGAGATTACTGAGTCCCTATGGCTTACAGATTACTACAACACCAGTTGCAGGTGCAGGTAGAGTGATATTACGATGTGAGCATGATGATTGTGCTTTTTGAGTTTCTTCTTCTTCTTCATCATCGATCTAAGATAAGTTCCAGGCCGACATCCTGGATAGCAAGGATGGACGTCGTTCTTTTATCATTTGTTTCCGTCCGTAGTCGGACCCTGCTCTTCTACATGATGATTGTATATTATTGTATTGATGTGACTCTGATGTAGCTTGTGGCAAGTGTAAGACAATTCCATATACGCATCTACTATGTACATGTACTTGTAACGATATCCATTCTTGCAAAACGACGAGATGCGTTTCTATCCCTATTGAGGCCCTCGCGCCAAAAATAAGGATAGGATCGCATCTTGGGCGTTACACAAATGGACCATGCCGTCAGAATGGACAACGTGGCGAGCCCCTTGCGGTGGACGTGGGGGAGTTCGTGATGGCCGACATGCACCATGGGAGGAACTCCTCGTTGTTAGATGGTGTATGGATGGTGGAACATACCGAAGCTAGTACATCATGCCAGATCTGTCTAGAGAAGGGACAAACGATCAGAATGTGTTGCATAGTCTCCTTGGCCCAATCACAGAGGGCATAGTGATTGTTGTGTGGTAGACCATGTGGAGCGAGCCTCGTGGCGGTCCAACAACGATCAAGGTCAGCAAGCCAAGTGAAAATCTTGACACGAAGTGGTGCCCAACACCTCCAGGTGATGCGCCAAAAGGGGGCAACAGTCGATCTGGTGAATAGAGTGCGACAACATGACTTGGAGGAATATTTGGCATCGACCATCCATCTCCAGGAAAGGCGACCGGGGTGGTCGAAAGGTGATGGGTCAAAGTAGTCTCCATGAGAGCACGTACTCGACCAACGCTCCGGGTGCCAGGGCACAATGGAGTTTAGCCACTCGGCTGCAACCGGCTAGTCCGTCGGCGACCGTACAAGACTTGTGGTGTCGACGGGGAAACAATCATTGGAGCAAGGGGAAAGATCAGCAATAGATTTTCCATCCAACCAATGATTCGTCCAGAATCGGTAAGATCGATTCCTTGCCCACTGACCAAGAAGTGGATGCATAAAATACGGTCACAACATCAGTGTCACACTACTACAGGAATGCCTAGCAGTGGCAGGCACAAAATGCCTCGTAGTGGTGGCGAGGCACCCAAGGGCGCCCACCACTGACCTCCTGCCACTGCTATTACGACATTAGTGACCAGCGAGCGCCCGACACGGTTAGAGCTTATCTAGTGGAGGGCGCTGCTAATCACCCACAATTGGTGCATGTCAACAGTTGCGTCAAGCAGTCCCTATCACCCGCCACTGCTACCTCTTCAGCCTGCAACCCTAGGAGCTCCTACACATTACATCGTACAACTACCGTTAGTGATCATACACATTACATTGAACATAGAATTAATCTAAACTCCATACAAATAGATGTACACATTACTATACAACAACTGATGTTGCATCATTACTACGTACACATGCATACAAGACCTCATGATAACAACAATACCATAATGACAATGAGCAGGATAAAGATATTGAAATTCTTTACTCGTCCACTTGTCCAGACGGTCTTGCATACTTCATAGTTGATTTTCTCTTCGTGAACGTAGTTGGCATAATGACCCTTAGCTTCTATGCGTATGTAGTTGGCATAATGACTATCAACTTCTCTGTGGACGTAGTTGGCATATGACCTTCAGCTTCTTTTTTAGCCTTATATCCTTTGCAGCAGTTGTTTTTGTGATCGTTCACTTGCTCCTTGCATATCTCCCATGAATCATAAATTCCAGGATTCCTCTCGGTGTACAACACATATCAGTTCCACTTCATCTACGTAAATAAATAAAGAGGCCAAAAATTCAATTTCATAGTTATCCAATCACATCGAGCTAAGTCACATGTTAATCTTCATAGCATCATGGACGATACAAGTCACCACTTGCATGGTTTATTAGTAGTTCAGAAGATCATGTTTAGCTCCATCATAGCAACTTAGAAATTTAGTTCACAAGCATTGATCATATAGATCACATGAAAGAAGCGCACTAGTTGTTCAACTCCATCACAGCTTCGACGGCTTCTCAAGCACACTCCACGACTGCTCTAGCGCTCACAGCGGCTGAATATGACTGAGCGCTCTCGGTGGCTACTCAAGCACTCTCGACATAGGCGAGCATGATCTTGGTGTACTAAGCTACCCTCGTGACGATATCTACGGCAGTAGGAATTGTGTATACGGTTGTAGGAGTCCTAACAAGGCGTCTTAGCTTCTTCATCTAAATCACATTAAACAATTTGACATTTAGATATGACATTTATAAGGAAAAAAACAACATGACCTTTAACAGAAATTGAACATATTGGGTGCCATAAATTAAGCAAAACTGAACTTAATCCATGCTTCACAAAAACATTGGCACTCACTATGAATACACATGCATCATGAAAAAACTCATGTACCATATGCTCATCCATATTTAATTGCATTCACTTATGAATATTTAATGGTACATTTTAACTACATTAATAAAATATTGTATGAATATTGTAGACATTGGCACTCAAAACAAATTTTAGCTATACTAATAAAATATTGTACTAGACTTCTATTCATATATTTTACGTTTTAAATACACTAATAAGCTCATACCGCAATCAACATTAACAAACAAAAGGGATGAGTGCTTACTGATGGCAAACGTAGCATGGGAAACAAAAAAATTCCTACACACACGCAATACCTATCCATGGTGATGATCATCTACGAGAGGGGAGAGTGAATCTACATACCCTTGTAGATCGCTAAGCAGAAGCGTATATAACGCGGTTGATGTAGTGGAACATCTTCACGATCCAAATCACAGCCCATCCCGCGATCTCATCACGATCCGTCCCGTGATCCCATCACGATCCATCCCGATCTAGTGCCGAACGGGCGACACCTCCGCATTCAGCACACGTACAACTCGATGACGATCCCCGCCTTCTTGATCCAGCAAGAGTGGAGGAGAGGTAGATGAGTTCTCCAGCATGAGGGCGTAGTGGTGGTGGTGGTGAACTAATCCAGAAGGGCTTCGCCTAAGCACCGCCAAACTAGACTAGAGGAGAAACAGATCTAGAGAGAAGTAGAGGGAGCACGTGGCAATTAGGTTAGCCCTCACCTCTAAAACCTCTAGTATATATAGGAGGGTGGAGGGGAGGAGGCAGCCTCAAACCCTCAAGGTTTGGCCAAAATTGGAGGTGGATGAGTCCTACTTAATCCTACTAGGAGTAGGATTCCTCCTCTCCACTTGGAAACCCTTTCCACCTTTTCCACCTTTGGGTTTCTTTCCTTCCCACCTCAAATCCGCCTTGGTATTTAGTGGAGGCTTAGGCCAGCCCACTAAAGAATAGTCCACTTCCTCCCACAACCCATGAGACCCTTTGGGGTGGGTGGGCCCACCTGGTGGATCCCCAGAACCCATTCGTCACTCCCAATACACTGTCGGAAATGCTCAAAACTTTTTCAGAGTTCAAAACCCACTTTCCTATATATCAATCTTTACCTCCGGACCATTCCAGAGCTCCTCGTGATGTACGGGATCTCATCCGGGGCTTAGAACAACTTTTGATTACCAAACACACATAACTCAATAATACCGAAACGTCACCGGACCTTAAGTGTGCAGACCCTGTGAATTCGAGAACTATGCAGACATGACCTGAGACACTCCCCGGTCAATAACCAATAGTGGGACCTGGATGTTCATATTGGCTCCTACATATTCTATGAAGATCTCTATCGCTTGAACCTCTATGTCAAGGATTCATTTAATCCCGTATGATGTTCCCTTTGTCCTTCGGTATGTTACTTTCCCGAGATTCGAACGTCGGTATCTCCATACCTAGTTCAATCTCATTACCGGCAAGTCTCTTTACTCGTCCCGTAATACAAGATCCCGTAACTAACTCCTTAGTCACATTGCTTGCAAGGCTTGTTGTGATGATGTATTAACGAGTGGGCCCCGAGATACCTCTCCGTCACACGGAGTGACAAATCCCAGTCTTGATCCATGCCAACCCAACAGACACCTTTGGATATACATGTAGAGCACCTTTATAGTCATCCAGTAACGTTGCGACGTTTGATACACATAAGGTATTCCTCGGTGTCCGGGAGTTGCATAATCTCATGGTCATAGGAACACATACATTGACATGCACAAAACAGTAGCAATAAACTGACACGATCATATGCTAAGTTTATAGTTTGGGTCTTGTCCATCAAATCATTCTCCTAATGATGTGATCCCGTTATCAAGTGACAACACTTGCCTATGGCCAGGAAACCTTGACCATCTTTGATCAACGAGCTAGTCAACTAGAGACTCACTAGGGACAGTGTTTTGTCTATGTATCCACACATGTATTCAAGTTTCCAATCAATACAATTCTAGCATGGATAATAAACTATTATCCTGAAAAAGGAAATATAATAATAACTAATTTATTATTGCCTCTAGGGCATATTTAATCACCTCCATAATCGAGAAAAATTCCTTAGTCCACTAGTTACTAAGGATAACTTTGACCGTTGTTTAGTGATTCAGTCCTGGATCACTCTTTGTACCCCTTGACAGACTCATGGCAAGGCACACATCAGGTGCGATGTACATCATGGCATACTTTAGAGCCTACAACTAAGGCATAGGGGACGAACTTCGTCCTTTCTCTTTCTTTTGCCATGGCCGGGCTTTGAGTCTTACTAAAATTCACACCTTACAGCACAACCAAGAACTCCTTCTTTGCTGATCTATTTTGAACTCCTTCAAAAACTTGTCAAGGCATGCATTTCATTGAAAGTTCTATTAAGCATTTTGGTCTATCTTTATAGATCTTGATGCTCAATGTTCAAGTAGCTAAATTCAGGATTTCTTTGAAAAACTCCATTCAAACAACCCTTTATGCTTTCCAGAAATTCTACATTATTTCCGATCAACAATATGTCAACCACATATACTCATCAGAAATTCTATAGTGCTCCCACTCACTTCTTTGGAAATACAAGTTTCTCGCAAACCTTGTATAAACCCAAAAACTTTGATCATCTCATCAAAGCGTATATTCCGACTGCGAGATGCTTCCTCCAGTCCATAGAAGGATCGCTGGAGTTTGCATACTTGTTAGCATCCTTAGGATTCACAAAACCTTCTGGTTGTATCACATACAACCTTTCCTCAAGGAAACCGTTGAGGAAACAATATTTTGACTTCCTATCTGCAAGATTTCATAAATAATGCAACAACTGCTAACATAATTCCAACAGACTTTTAGCATCGCTACAAGTGAGGAAGTCTCATCATAGTCAACTCTTTGAATTTGTCGAAAACATCTTTGCAACAAGTCGAGCTTTCTTGACGGTGTCATTCACCATGATTGTCTATCTTCTTTTAAAAATCCATCTGTACCCAATAGCCTTACGACCATCAAGTAGTTCTTCCAAAGTCTACACTTTGTTTTCGTACATGGATCCTACCTCGGATTTCATGGCGTCTAGCCATTCGTCAAAATCCAGGCCCACCATCGTTTCTCCATAGCTCGTAGGTTCATTGTTGTCCAACAATATGACCTCCAAGACAGGGTTGTCATACCACTCTGGAGCAGTACGTGACCTTGTTGACCTACGAGGTTTGTAGTAACTTGATCTGAAGTTTCATGATCACTATCATTAGCTTCCAGTTCAATTGGTGTAGGCACCACATGAACAACTTCATGCGTCCTTCTACACACTGGTTGAAGTGACGGTTCAATAACCTCATCAAGTTTCCACCATCCTCCCACTCAATTCTTTCGAGAGAAACTTTTCCTTGAGAAAGGATCCTTTTCTAGAAACAAACACTTTTCTTCCGAATCTAAGATAGGAGGTATACCCAACTATTTTGGGTGTCCTATGAAGATGCATTTATCCGCTTTGGGTTCGAGCTTATCAGGCTGAAACTTTTTCACATAAGCGTCGCAGCCCCAAACTTTTAAGAAATGACAGCTAAGGTTTCTCCAAACCATATTTCCTATGGTGTCATCTCAATGGAATTACGTGGTGCCCTATTTAAACTGAATGCGGTTGTCTCTAATGCCTAACCCGATAGTGGTAATTCGATAAGAAACATCATAGTATCCACCATATCAAATAGGGCGTGGTTACAACGTTCGGACACACCATCGCTATGGTGTTCCAGGTGGCATTAGTTGTGAAACAATTTCCACAATGTCTTAATTGTGTACCAAACTCGCAACTCAGATATTCATCTCTACGATCATATCGTAGACATTTTATGCTCTTGTCCCGATGATTTTCAACTTCACTCTGAAATTACTTGAACCTTTCAATAATTCAGACGTGTGTTTCATCAAGTAAATATACTAGTAACTACTCAAATCATTTATGAAGTAAGAACATAACGATATCCACTGTGTGCCTCATCGCTCATTGGACTGCACACATCAAAATGTATTACTTCCAACAAGTTACTTTCTTGTTCCATCTCACAGGAAAACGAGGACTTCAGTCATCTTGCTCATGTGGTACGATTTGCATGTCTCAAGTGATTAAAAATCAAGTGAGTTCAAATGATCCATCTGCATGAAGTTTCTTCATGCGTTTATACCAATAGGCATGGTTCGCATGTCTCAAACATTTAAAAAACGAGTGAGTCCAAAGATCCATCAGCATGGAGCTTCTTCATGCGTTTTATACCAATATGACTCAAGCGGTAGTGCCAAAAGTAAGTGGTACTATCATTACTACTTTGTATCTTTTGGCATCAATATTATGAGCGTGTGTATCACTAAGATAGAGATTCAATAAACCATTCATTTTAGATGCAAGACCATTGAAGGTATTATTCAAATAAATAGAGTACCATTATTCTCTTTAAATGAATAACCGTATTGCGATCAACATAATCTAATCATGTCTATGCTCAACGCAAACACCAAATAACAATTATTTAGGTTCAACACTAATCCCGACTGTAGAGGGAGCGTGCGATGGCGATCACATCAACCTTGGAAACACTTCCAATACACATCGTCACCTTGCCTTTAGCTAGTCTCTGTTTATTTTGTAGCTTTTATTTCGAGTTACTAACACTTAGCAACCGAACCGGTATCTAATACCCTGGTGCTACTAGGAGTACTAGTAAAGTACACATCAATATTATGTATATCCAATATACTTTTGTCGACTTTGCCAGCCTTCTTATCTACCAAATATCTTGGGTAGTTCCGCTTCAGTGACCGTTCCCCTCATTACAGAAGCACTCAGTCTCGGGTTTGGGTTCAACCTTCGGTTTCTTCACTAGAGCAACAATTGGTTTGCTGTTTTATGAAGTATCCCTTCTTGCCCATGCCCTTCTTGAAACTAGTGGTTTTACTAACCATCAACACTTGATGCTCCTACTTGATTTCTACCTTCGTGGTGTCAAACATCACGAATAGATCAAGGATCATCATATCTATCCCTGATATGTTATAGTTCATCACGAAGCTCCAGTAGCTTGGTGGCAGTGGCTTTGGAGAACCATCACTATCTCATCTGGAAGATTAACTCCCACTCAATTCAAGCGATTGTAGCACTCACACAATCGGAGCACATGCTCAATGATTGAGCTTTTCTCCCTTAATTTGTAGACAAAGAATCTTGTCGGAGGTCTCATACCTCTCAACACGGGCACGAGCATGAAATCCCAATTTCATCTATTGGAACATATCATATGTTCCATGACGTTCAAAATGTCTCTGGTGCCTCAATTCTAAGTCGTTAATAATTACGCACTGAACTATCACGTAGTCATAAAAAATGTGTATGTCAGATGTTCGCAACATCCACACACGACGCTCGAGGTTCAACACATGATACGTCCCAAACGTATCTATAATTTTTGTTTGTTGCATGCTCTTTTGGGTGACATTGTTATATGTTTTGCTACACTTTCATACCTTTTTACACATATTTGGACTAACCTACTAACTTAGTGCACCGAGTGCCAATTTCTGTCTGCTGATGTATTTTAATTGCACGGACTTTACTCAATTTTCAGAGTCCCAAAAATCCTGAGAAAAATATATAAAAATCATCGTGACGGAAGCTTCACGAAGCACCAAGGTGGGCCAGATGGGAGCCAGGCCTCATCGAGGCGGCCACCTGGCGCGTCCCCCCTCCTGGCCGCGCCACCAGGTCACCTAGGTGGGTGGTCCACCCCCTGGCGCCCTCCTTTGGCCTATATTTACTCCTCGGACGGAAAACCCTAAAGATATATCCAGAATCGCGAATTTCTCCACCGTTCCGCCGCCATAGCGCTTCCGAGATCAGGAGCACCACAAGACCTCTTCCCGGCACCCTGCCGAAGGGAGGATTGACCTCCGGGAGCTTCTCCACCACCATGGACGCTTTCCGGATGTGCCGTGCGTAGTCCTCCTTGGACCGTGAGTCCATGACCAGTAGCTATGTGATGTCTTCTATCCAATCTTGTGCTTCAATGCTTAGCCCTTGTGAGCTGCCCTACATAATCAAGGCATCTATGTAATTTACCTGTTGTTGCTATGCTAAGTTTGCTGGGATCCGATGGATTATGAGATTATGTTTAGATTGTGATGAGTTATATATTTGGTTCTTCTTTTATATTATGTTCTTGAGTAATTCATGCATGTTCTCCGTTGATTTTTATTGCTTTGGCCGAGTAGTAGATTGTTACTCCAAGAGGGAGCGTTATGCATGATTGTGGGTTCACGCCCCGTGATGTCTAGCTTGAGTGACAGAAACATGAGACTAGGGGATGTGCTGTTGCCACCAGGGAGAAAACAACGGTGCTTGTAGCCACGGTTGCAAGGATTGTTTACCTTATGCAAAGTTCGTTAATGCAGTTGTCCGTTGCTTTGAGTTTACACTTTGGGTGGGGCTCACAACTTAATACCAGTGAGATGTTCTGGATAGATATCTCAAGGTGGATTATTAGTGAGTAGATGGTGATGGATAAACGGTCTACTTGTCTTGGCGTACTGCCCATTAGTTTTGAGCCTCTAACTTTCTTGTAGCATGATTAGCATTGCGGTGCGTTTATAATTCTGTCAATTGCCAACTGTATTTTTTTATCCAACATAGTTTTTTATCGTCTTTTGGGAGAGAGACATCACTAGTGAACATCTTGGGACTCTGGTCCATATTACAACCATTGTTTACACCTCCACCATTTACTACTTTTATTTACTTTTCTATTGCAATCACTATCGCTATTCCCGCTTGTGTTTATTCCTTTGCAAACGACAAGGCCGGAGAGATTGACAACCTCTCTGAACTCGTTGGGAGCAAAGTTATTGGTTGTGTGTGTAGGTCCACGTCTTCTGCTACCGTGCGAGCAGCGGACACCTACTTGTTGATCCTCGGAGTCCTCCTAGTTCGATAAACCTTACAGTCCCCGTGTAAGAGAAATCTGCTACTGACTACATCTCAACCTTCCACTTGGGGTAACCAACGAGGGGCAAGAAGTATACCCATCAACTCGTCATCAAGAAAATTTCTGGCGCCGTTGCGGGGGACTCCAATCTTCAAGATAGGGGATTTACACACTATCTTTTACCTTTGCTTTTTAGTCTTGTTAGTTGGCTTTCTTGCTTTATCTTTATAGTCTTATAGCAAAAACCACAAAAAAATTAGTTGCTTTGTTCTTAGTTGTTGCTGCTGCTATGGGTTCCAGTGAGAACACCAAGTTGTGTGACTTCACTATTCACAACAATAAGGATTTGAACTTCACTTCTATTGCTCCAATTGCCACTGTGGGTATTTATAGAAGTAATAGACCTTGTGACTATGTTACTTATTATGGAGAATTATGCCCTTGGCATGGTCTCCCCGGGAAGGAACCAGATCTTTGGTTTGAAGTTGCTCCTAAACGTCCCCAAACTTGGGAAGACATCCAAACTTTTATAACAGAGAGCAAATAAAATATATAGGATGACACTACAATTTTACTTAATAGCGATGATATTAATTTTGATAATTGTAGTCTTTCCGAAGTTATCACTTTTTTTGCAAAGAATGGCTAAAGACCCCCCCCACACTAGTACGCTCAATATTCCCTTCACCGAGCATATTACCAATGTTCTTATCAAAGCTAGGGAGGAGAAGCTCAAGCTAGAGACTTATATTCCTAGAAAACTAGAAGATGCTTGGGATCCTATGGTCAATATTAAATTGAATAATTTCTCTTGCTTTGCTTTATGTGATGTTGGAGCTAGTGCCTCCGTTATGCCCAAAAGAATGTATGATATGCTTGATTTGAAACCTTTTGATCAATGTTCTTTTGGTGTTCATCTTGTTGATTATTCCATAACGAAACCTTTAGGGAGAACTGATGATGTTAATATTGTTGTCAATGATAATTATGTTCCCGTTGATTTTCTTATTATGGACATTGAGTGTGATCCTTCATGTCCAATTTATTTTGGGACGTAATTTTTTCCGAACCGTTGGTGCTATCATTGACATGAAAGAAGGGACCATTAGATTCCAATTTCCCCTTAAAAAGGGAATGGAACACTTCCCTCTAAAGAAGATTAAGTTACCTTATGATTCCGTTATTCGGGCAAGTTATTCTTTTGGAGTTGATAATACTTGATCTTTTTGCAGCATGCCTAGCTCAAAGGCATAAAAGAAAGCGCTTGTTGGGAGGCAACCCAATTTGTTTTTACTTTTAGTTTTAGTGGTCTTGATGCTTTTTAGTGCTGTAGCAATATCATTGTTTCTTTATTCAAGCTTTGGGCCAAGTTTTAGCCTCCGATTGCAAGAAAGTTCAAAAGTTGTGACATGCTGTCCAGAAAAATTCGCCAAAAATCATCAGATCATCTTTTTGATCTGAAAGTTTTTGACAGTATGCTCTATATAATTGTCTTTCTGGTGTCCGTTCTGAAGTTTTTGATTTGAGTTCCGGAAGTGCCCCGGAAAAATTATTTACTACCTGCTGTTCTGTTTTTCCTAGATTCTGCCATGTTTTGCGTTTTCATTGTTTTACAAATCTTAAGCTTGCTTTTTCTTTGCAAAAACCTTTTGTAAATCTTGAGAAACAGTATCTCCTCCTTAAAATCTTTATTTCTAGTAGAGAATAAATTATTTTACTATGGGCACTAACCACTCTAACAAGCTTATGATGAGTTTCGTATGAAGTGAGTTGTCAAGTATGCGACGGAAGTGTTGGAATTATGCCCTAGAGGCAATAATAAATGTATAGTTATTATTATAATTCCTGTATCAAGATAATAGTTTATTATCCATGCTATAATTGTATTGAATGAAGACTCATTTACATGTGTGGATACATAGACAAAACACCGTCCCTAGCATGCCTCTAGTTGGCTAGCCAGTTGATCGATGATAGTTAGTGTCTTCTGATTATGAACAAGGTGTTGTTTCTTGATAACTGGATCACGTCATTGGGAGAATCACGTGATGGACTAGACCCAAACTAATAGACGTAGCATGTTGATCGTGTCATTTTGTTGCTACTGTTTTCTGCGTGTCAAGTATTTATTCCTATGACCATGAGATCATATAACTCACTGACACCGGAGGAATGCTTTGTGTGTATCAAACGTCGCAACGTAACTGGGTGACTATAAAGATACTCTACAGGTATCTCCGAAGGTGTTAGTTGAGTTAGTATGGATCAAGACTGGGATTTGTCACTCCGTGTGACGGAGAGGTATCTCGGGGCCCACTCGGTAATACAACATCACACACAAGCCTTGCAAGCAATGTAACTTAGTGTAAGTTGCGGGATCTTGTATTACGGAACGAGTAAAGAGACTTGCCGGTAAACGAGATTGAAATAGGTATGCAGATACTGACGATCGAATCTCGGGCAAGTAACATACCGAAGGACAAAGGGAATGACATACGGGATTATCCGAATCCTTGGCACTGAGGTTCAAACGATAAGATCTTCGTAGAATATGTAGGATCCAATATGGGCATCTAGGTCCCGCTGTTGGATATTGACCGAGGAGTCTCTCGGGTCATGTCTACATAGTTCTCGAACCCGCAGGGTCTGCACACTTAAGGTTCGACGTTGTTTTATGCGTATTTGAGTTATATGGTTGGTTACCGAATGTTGTTCGGAGTCCCGGATGAGATCACGGACGTCACGAGGGTTTCCGGAATAGTCCGGAAACGAAGATTGATATATAGGATGACCTCATTTGATTACCGGAAGGTTTTCGGAGTTACCGGGAATGTACCGGAAATGACGAATGGGTTCCGGGAGTTCACCGGAGGGGGGCAACCCACTCCGGGGAAGCCCATAGGCATTTGGGGGGGTCATACCAGCCCTTAGTGGGCTGGTGGGACAGCCCGCCAATCCCCTATGCGCCAAGAGAGAAAAAATCAAAGGAAAGGAAAAAAAAGGAAGAAGTGGGAAGGGGGAAGGACTCCCTCCCACCAAACCAAGTAGGACTCGGTTTGGGGGGGGGGGAGAGTCCTCCCCCCTGGCTCGGCCGACCCCTTGGGGATCCCTTGGACCCCAAGGCAAGGTCCCCCTCCCTCCTCCTATATATATGGGGCTTTTAGGGCAGATTTGAGACGACTTTCTCACGGCTGCCCGACCACATACCTCCATAGTTTTTCCTCTAGATCGCGTTTCTGCGGAGCTCGGGCGGAGCCCTGCTAAGACGAGATCATCACCAACCTCCGGAGCGCCGTCACGCTGCCGGAGAACTCTTCTACCTCTCCATCTCTCTTGCTGGATCAAGAAGGCCGAGATCATCGTCGAGCTGTACGTGTGCTGAACGCGGAGGTGCCGTCCGTTCGGTACTAGATCGTGGGACTGATCGCGGGATTGTTCGCGGGGCGGATCGAGGGACGTGAGGACGTTCCACTACATCAACCGCGTTCTCTAACGCTTCTGCTGTACGATCTACAAGGGTACGTGGATCACTCATCCCCTCTCGTAGATGGACATCACCATGATAGGTCTTCGTGCGCGTAGGAAAATTTTTGTTTCCCATGCGACGTTCCCCAACAGGAAGATGATGAAAGAAGATCCAGGATTGTCAAGCGCTCAAGCTTGGGGATTACCCCATGCACCCCAAGAAATATTCAAGGAGACTCAAGTGTCTAAGCTTGGGGAGGCCCTCGTGCATCCCCTTCTCCATCAACAATCATCAGTTCGTCCTTCTCCATGCTATATTTTTATCACTTCATATGTTATGTGCTATGCTTGGAGCGTCCCGCTCTTTACTTTTTAGTTTGTTTTAGTTTTGCTTGCTGTTCATAACAAGTTGGAACCTAGCCTTCTTTGTTTGGGAGAGAAACACGCTCCACTCCACCCTAGAACACAACATAGGTTTTCATGCTTATCTTTTTTGTGTGTTCTTTATCTTTTCATAGCTGATGTCATGCTTAGCTCTTATTTTTCATGCTTTATCTTTTTAAGATCTTTTATTTAGCTTGATTTTGGAACTCTCTTGAGTTATCATGCTTATCTTGTTTAGAGAGTTGGCTTGTTGCAGTGAGTTGTGTGTCTTGCATGAGTAGGTAATTGAGGTTGCTATTTAAGTATAGTAGTAACTTGCAATAGTTTTGAGGTATTGATTTGAGTAATGTTTGGACTATTGGTGTCAAGAGCTTGATCCTATTAGTGATAGGTGTCGTATTTTGGGAAATCCGTGTGTATTTTCAAAAACTAAAAAGATTAGTTGAGAACTCTAGCTACTAGATGGATTGCTAACCTCTTGAGGGGTTGGAATATATAGAGTACTGATACGTCTCCGTCGTATCTATAATTTTTGATTGTCTCCTGCCAATATTCTACAACTTTCATATACTTTGGCAACTTTATATACTATTTTTGGGACTAACATATTGATCCATTGCCCAGTGCCAGTTCCTGTTTGTTGCATGTTTTTTGTTTCGCAGAATATCCATACCAAACGAAGTCCAAACGCAATAAAAAACCTACGGGATTTTTTGGAATATTTATGATATTTGGGAAGAAGAATCAACGCGAAACGATGCCTGCTACTGCAACAAAAGACCTTCCAATGGCGCCAGAAATAGGCACGTTGACGGGAGAATACTTGACTTGATCCTTCTGCTGCGGCTACGCCTTACGGGACTTCCTAGGCAAGTATGCAAAGGATTTCCCCCATGGCCTTGGAGCCTTGCATTGGTGTTCCCTCGAAGCGGAAAGGGTGATGTAGCGTAGCGGTGGTAAGTATTTCCCTCAGTTTGAGAACCAATGTATCGATCCAGTGGAGGGGTATCACAAGAGTCTGCACAAACACAAAAAGCTTGCTCCCAACGCTATGAAGGGGTTGTCAATCCCTTATAGATTGTTTGCCAAGTGAGAACTGAAAGCAACAAAGTAACAAACCAAAGTAAAAGCGGAGGTGTAAACGATGGATGTGAATAGATCCAAGGGCCGTAGTGTTTACTAGTGTCTTCTCTCATGAAAGCAAATAGACGGCGGGTGAACAAATTACTATCGAGCAATTGATAGAACCGCACAAAGTCGTGACGATATCTATGGCAGTGATTATATCTATAGGCATCACGTCCAAAACAAGTAGACCGATACTTTTTGCATCTAGTACTATTACTCCACACGTCGACCGCTATCAAGCATGCATCTAGTGTATTAAGTCCATAAGAACAGAGTAACGCCTTAAGCAAGATGACATGATGTAGAGGGATAATCTCAAACCAATGATGAAAACCCCATCTTTTTACCCTTGATGGCAACTACTTAATGTGTGCCTTGCTGCCCCTACTGTCACTGGGAAAGGTCACCACATGGTAGATCCCAAAACCAAGCACTTCTCCCATTGCAAGAATCATAGATCTAGTTGGCCAAACAAAACCCAAGACTCGGAGAGACTTACAAGGATATCAAATCATGCATATAAGAAATCAGCAAAGACTCAAATATATATCATAGATAATCTGATCACAAATCCACAATTCATCGGATCTCGACAAACACACCGCCAAAGAAGATTACATTGGATAGATCTCCATGAAGATCATGGAGAACTTTGTATTGAAGATCCAAGAGAGAGAAGAAACCATCTAGCTACTAACTATGGACCCGTAGGTCTGAAGTGAACTACTCACAAGTCATTGGAGGGGCGATGATGATGATGAAGAAGCCCTCCAACTCCAAAGTACCCTCCGACAGGGCGCCGGGAAGGGTCTCCAGATGAGATCTCGCGGAAACGGAAGCTTGCGGCGGCGGAAAAGTATTTTTGAGGCTCCCCTGATTTTTTGCTGAATTTTTGGGAATTTATAGACCAAGGATCTAGGGCAGGGGGCGGCCAGGGAGACCACAAGCCCTGACACGGCCGCCTCCCCCTGGTGGCGGAGTGGGAGCTTGTGGGCTCCCTGGAGCCCACCTGGCTTGGCCCAGAGACCCCGTGATCTTCTTCCGTTCGGGAAAAAAACATTTCGGGGTTTTTATTCCGTTTGGACTCCGTTCCAAAATCAGATTTGAAAAGAGTCAAAAACACAGAAAAAAGGAACTGACACTTGGCACTGAATTAATAACTTAGTCCCAAAAAAGATATAAAAGGTACATAAAACATCCAAAGATGACAAGATAACAGCGTGAAACCATCAAAAATTGTAGATACGTTTGAGACGTATCAAGCATCCCCAAGCTTAACTCCTGCTCGTCCTCGAGTAGGGAAGTGATAAAGAATGAATTTTTGATGCTTTCATGCTACCTAGCATAGGTGTCCTTTGTAATTCCTCTTATGTGACATGAATGTTCAGATCCATTAGATTCAAAACAATAGTTTGCTATTGACATGGAAACAATAATAATTCAAGCAAACTAGCAAGGTAATCATGAACTTTCAAAATAACAAGGCCAAAAGAAAGTTATCCCTACAAAAGCATATAGTCTGGCTATGCTCTATCATCATTGCACAACGAATTTAAATCATGCACAACCCCGGTATTGGACAAGTAATTGTTTCACACCTTTACTTTCTCAAACTTTTTCAATTCTCACGCAATACATGAGCGTGAGCCATGGTTTTAGCACTATAGATGGTGTGGAATGTGGTGGAGGTTGCAAGACAAAAAAGGAGAAGATAGTCACATTAACTAGCCATATCAATGAGCTGTGGAGATGCTCATCAATAGATATCAATGTGAATGAGTAGGGATTGCCATACAAATGATGCACTAGAGCTACGAGTATGTGAAAGGTCTTAAAGAAAACTAGTGGGTGTGCATCCAACTTGGTTGCTCACGAAGACCTAATGCAATTTTGAGGAAGCCTATCATTGGAATATACAAGCCAAGTTATATAATGAAAATTTCCCACTAGCTATATGGTGGTGACAAAACGAGAGACTCTCAATCATGAAGATCATGGTGCTTAATATGCACAAGTGTGGAAAAAGTGGTAGCATTGTCCCTTCTCTCTTTTTCTCTCATTTATTATTTATTTTTTTGGTGGGCTCTTTGGCCTCTTTTTTTTGGTGGGCTTCTTTGGCCTCTTTTATTTCCTCGCATGGGACAATGCTGCATTAATGATGATCATCACACTTTCAACTCAAAACTTAGAGCAACTATGACTCTATATGGAATGCCTTTGGTAGTGTACCATGGCAATGATCTAGCATGGCATAGACATCAATGGAAACATCATGCTAGATATCTTACGATCATGCAATGGCAATGTAGACGTGGTGGCACATGTCATGGTGGTAGTTGCATGGCAATATATCTCGAAATGACTTTGAAAAAGCCATAGTAGGTAGGTATGGTGGCTGTTTTGAGGGAGGCTAATGGTGGGTTTTGTGCACCGGCGAAAGTTGCACGACACTAAGAAGATAGTGATGGTGGTAGGTGAAAGTGCATCTAAACCATGGACTCAACATTAGTCATGAAGAACTCATATACTTGTTGCAGAAGTTTTATTAGTAATCGAAACAACGCATTCAACGCATACTCCTAGGGGAAGGGTTGGTAGGTATAAACCATCGCGCGATCCCGACCGCCACGCAAAGGATGACAATCAATAGACTAATCATGCTCAGATTTCATCACATAGCGGTTCACCATACATGCATGCTACGGGAATCACTAAGTTCAACACAAGTATTTCTAGATCCACAACACCTTACTAGCAAGACTTCAATATTACCATAGCCACAACTCAAAACTAATTAAGATGAATCAAACTTCTCTAACTATTCAATGCACACGAAGGTGGAAGTTTTCGTATCCCTTTGGATAACTACACCTTTTGAGACTACTTTCAATGCATAGATCAACTACCAAGCCACGCACCGCTGTGCTCTAAAAGATATAAGTGAAGCACATAGAGCAAAAGTATCTAGCTCAAAAGATATAAGTGAAGCACATGTGAGCTGAAGTGTCTACCGAAAGATATAAGTGAAGCTCGACAATATCACGGTGAGTGCATGTCTCTCTATCTAGGTGTGCAGAAAGGATGATTGTGACACAACAAAAATAAAAGACTCCTACGATACAAGATGCTCCAAGCAAAAACACATAACATGTGATGAATAAAAATATAGCCCCAAGTAACGTTACCGATGGATTGAAGACGAGAGAGGGGATGCCTCCCCGGGGCATCCCCAAGCTTAAGATTTTACGGCATCCTTGAATCTCTTGGGGTGCCTTGGGCATCCCCAAGCTTGAGATCTTGCCACTCTTTATCTCTTTGTCCATAAGAACTTCACCCAAAATTTGAAAACTTCACAACACGAAACTTAAACAGAAACTCGTGATAACATTAGTATGAGAAAGCAAACCGCCACTTCCTTAGGTACTGCAGCAAACTTAAGTTCTACTTATGCTGATGTTGGGTTACTGTATTTTCAATCTTCCATGGTTAATACCCCCCGATACTATCCATAGTTTCATCAAAATAAGCAACAAAAAAAGAATCTGTTAACAGCAGACCAGTCTGTTGCAATCTGTATATTTCGTATATCTCTGGTACTCCAAAAATTCTGAAACATTACGACAGTCTAAAGAATTTGCGTAGCAATCAGTAGCAAAAAGAATCAACTCAAAAGCTCTTACATAAAGAAAATGAAAATTCTTTTCGTGAGCAGAAAGTTTCTCTCTTTTCCAGCATGACCAAACGATCATCCCCAAGACTAATCATAACGGTTTTGCTTGGCACAAACGCAAAAATAAACACAAAAAACACAATCATAACAGAATTATGAAAGTGTGGAAAACACAAAACAGAAATAAAAAGGATAGATTCATTGGGTTGCCTCCCAACAAGCGCTATTGTTTAACGCCCTTAGCTAGGCATTCAATGACGCTCTCACAAAAGACAAGAATTGAAGCACAACGAGAGCATCCTAAAGCATGTGAAAATCACATCTAAGTATAACACACTTCCTATGCATAGGCATTTTATAGGAAAACAAATTGTCAAGACAACCAATAGCTGCCATATGCAAGGAAGAAGAAAAAGACAAGAGCAATCTCAACATCACGAGAGGTGATTTGGTAACATGAAGGTTTCTACCACAATATTTTCCTCTCTCATAGCAATTACATGTGGGATCATATTCAAATTCAACAATATAGCTTGATGCTTCATATTATTATCCAATGATGTGTTGCCATCCTATGATGTCTCAGTAGATTTTCGTTGTCCTATCGGTGATTGATGAATTGCTATGATTGGTTTAATTTGCTTGTGGTTATGTTGCTGTCCTTTGGTGCCCATCATATGAGCACACGCGGGGATCACACCATAGGGTTAGTAGTATGTTGATAGGACTATGTATTGGAGGGCAAGGGTGACAGACGCTTCAGCCTAGCATAGAAATTGATGCATACGGGATTGAAGGGGGACCGATATATCTTATTGCTATGGTTGGGTTTTACCTTAATGAACGTTAGTAGTTGCGGATGCTTGCTAATAGTTCCAATCATAAGTGCATAGAATTCCAAGTAAGGGATGACATGCTAGCAGTGGCCTCTCCCACATAAAACTTGCGATCGGACTAGTAACGTAGTCAATTGCTTAGGGACAATTCCGCAACTCCTACCACCACTTTTCCACACATGTTAAACTAACGTAATTGTTTCTTTATCTTAACAGCCCCTAGTTTTTATTTACGTGTTCTTTATTATCTTGCAAACCTATCCCATCACACCTACAAAGTACTTCTATTTTCATACTTGTTCTAGGTAAAGCGAACGTAAAGTGTGCGTAGAGTTGTATCGGTGGTCGATAGAACTTGAGGGAATATTTGTCCTATCTTTAGCTCCTCGTTGGATTCGACACTCTTACTTATCAAGAAAGGCTATAATAGATCCCCTATACTTGTGGGTTATCAAGACCTTTTTCTGGCGCCGTTGCCGGGGAGCAATAGCGTGGGGTGAATATTCTCGTGTGTGCTCGTTTGATTTATCGCTAAGTAGATTTATTTGCTGTTCTAAGTTGTTCTCTATCTTTATTTATGGATATGGAACACGAAATACCAAAAAAATTAGATGTACTTGCTACTCATGGAGATGGGGAACCTCCTAAAACCCTCGATGCTCGTTATGTGGAAAATATTATGCACTTCTTTAATAATCCTGAGAAGACCCCATTCAATTATATAATGGGATACACGTTGGATCAACGTGAATACTTTAGGGATTATCGCTTGACTCAAAAAGGGAAAGTATTAAATTGATATGTTGAAATGGTATGCTTGGGATCTATGCTTGAGATATGATATTACTTGTTGTTCTAGGATGAAGGCTCAACACCTTCCCTTTTCTTGTAAATTTAATGCTAATGAAACCTTGGCTTCTTATGCTAATGGTATATATGATTACTATGATGTGGAACAAATAGAAGAGTTTGTTGCTTTTATGGGTGCTTATGAAATTGAAGCTCTGTTTAAAAAGTGTGATGATAATGATGATGCTGTTTACCGATCTAAAATTTTTGTTATGCCTCATTATTGTTATACTAATTATGAATATAATGCCCATATTTACCGATTTATCGAGAAATTCTTCGCTTCCCAAGAAGAGACTAATATTTTGTAGGAAACTATGGAAGAAGAAAATGCTGAAACTGTGAGCTCATTAGATGAAAAAGATGACGAGGAGAGCGAAGAATAAAAGGAGGAAGAGCGTACTAGCTACCCGTGCCCACCTTCTAATGAGAGTAACTCTTCAACTCATACATTGTTTAATTTTCCTTCGTTCTTACCGAAGGATGAATGCTATGTTGATTGCTATGATCCCTTGGATTCGTTTGAAATATCCCTTTTTGATGAACTTGATGCTTGCTATGCTTGTGGCCATGATGCCAATATGAATGATGCTTATGAAGATGAACTTGCTATAGTTCCTTATGTTAAACATGAAATTGTTGCTATCGCACCCACTTATGATAGTCCTATTATCTTTTTGAACTCTCCCAACTACACTATATCAGAGAAGTTTGCTCTTATTAGGGATTACATAGATGGGTTGCCTTCTACTATTACACATGATGATTTTGATGAATATAATATGCATGTGCTTTCTGCTCCTACTTGCAATTATTATGAGAGAGGAACTACATCTCCACCTCTCTATGTTTCCAATAGGATAAAATTGCAAGAAACTGCTTATACTATGTATTGGCCTTTACTTGATGTGCATGAATTGTTCTTTTATGACATGCCAATGCATAGGAAGAGAGTTAGACTTCGTCATTGCATGATATATGTTACCTTGTGCTCACTACTAAATTACAAATCATTGTTAATTAAAATTGACTTTGATATACCTTGGGATCCGGGTGGATCCATTACTTGAGCACTTTATGCCTAACTTAATGGCTTTAAAGAAAGCGCTGCCTGGGAGACAACCCGGAAGTTTTAGAGAGTCATTTATTTCTGTTGATTTCTTTTGTATAGTTTAAAAACAAAAAATATAGAGGGGAACTTAAAACTTTTTCAAAAAGAGAAGCGATTGAAAGGTGATGCATTGCGGAAGTGAGGGTCGACCTTGAACACTTGTTTTCATGCTCATGGAAACAATTTAGAATTTTTCATGGAAGTTTCTTGCAAAAATAATTATACCCTTATAAAATTCCATTGTATTATAAAAATAATGTGCCAAGTAAAGCCTTTATGATTAGGTTGGGTGATAGTTGTTTGATCATGCTGAAAAAGACAAAAATTTTGCACTCACAAAATCATTTCTTATTTCTATACAGAGAGCGCTATTGAGTTGATTCTTTTTTGCTTCTAATTGATATACAAATTGACTTAATTATCATAATTGTTTCAGAATTTTTGGAGTGTCAGAAGTATGGTATGTTTTCAGATTACTAAACACAGTTTTGTTTTTGACAGATTCTGTTTTCTATGCATTGTTCTCTTATTTTGATGAATCTATGGGTAGTATCGGGGGGTATGAACCATGGTGAAGTTGGATTACAGTAGATATAATGCTAATATGAATTTAGAATGAGTTCACAACAGTACTTAAAGTGGTGATTTACTTTATTATACTAACGGATCTCACGAAGGTTTTGTTGAGTTTTGTGTGATTGAAATTTTCAACATTTGGGTGAGACCATGATGGATGAAGGAATAAGGAGAGGCAAGAGCCTAAGCTTGGGGATGCCTGAGGCACCCCAAGGTAATATTCAAGGAAGACTCAAGCGTCTAAGCTTGGGGATTCCCCAGAAGGCATCCCCTCTTTCGTCTACAATCTATCGGTAATTTTACTCGAAGCTATATTTTTATTCGTCACATGATATGTGCAAATGCTTGGAGCGTCTTTTGTGTTTATTTTTCCGTTTTCTTTTATGCACCATGCCGGTATGAGATAGTCCTTGGTTGATGTATAGAATGCTCTTTGCACTTCACTTATATCTTTTGAGTATGGCTTTATAGAATGCTTCATGTGCTTCACTTATATCATTTGAAGTTTGGATTGCCTGTTTCCCTACACATAGAAAGCCGCCATTTGTAGAATGCTCTTTTGCTTCACTTATATTTGTTAGAGCGGGGAATGTCTTTTGTAGAAAGAATTAAACTCTCATGCTTCACTTATACCTATTTAGAGAGTTAACAGGAGTTGGTCATTCACATGGTTAGTCATAAAATCCTACATAAAACTTGTAGATTACTGAATATGATATGTTTGATTCCTTGCAATAGTTTTGCGACATGAAGATGTGATATTAGAGTCATGCTAGTGAGTAATCGCGTATTCGTAGAAATACTTGTGATAAGGTTTGTGATTCCCGTAGCATGCACGTATGGTGAACCGTTATGTGACGAAGTCGGAGCATGTTTTATTTATTGATTGCCACCCTTTGTGTGGAAGTCGGGATCGCGCGATGGTTAACTCCTACCAACCCTTCCCCTAGGAGCATGCGTGTAGTACCTTGTTTCGATGACTAATAGACTTTTGCAATAAGTATGTGAGTTCTTTATGACTAATGTTGAGTCCATGGATTATACGCACTCTCACCCTTCCACTATTGCTAGTCTCTCTAGTACAGCGCAGCTTTCGCCGGTGCATTACACCCACCATATACCCTTCCTAAAAACAGCCACCATACCTACCGATTATGGCATTTCCATAGCCATTCCGAGATATATTTCCATGCAACTTCCATCATTCCGTTTATTATGACACGCACCATCATTGTCATATTGCTTTGCATGATCGTAAGATAGCTAGCATGATGTTTTCATGGCTTGTCCGTTTTTGATTTCATTGCTACTCTAGATCATTGCACATCCCGGTACACCACCGGAGGCATTCATATAGAGTCATATCTTTGTTCTAAGTATCGAGTTGTAAGTAAATAAAAGTGTGATGATCATCATTATTAGAGCATTGTCCCATGCGAGGAAAGGACAGAAGCTATGATTCCCTCAGAAGTTGGGATGAGACTCCGGACTTCAAACAAAAAGAAAATAAAAGTGGCCAAAGAGCCCACCAAAAAAATGAATGAAAAAAATATGAAAAAAGAGAGGCCAAAGAGCCCAAACAAAAAAAAGAGAAAAAGAGAGAAGGGACAATGCTACTATCCTTTACCACACTTGTGCTTCAAAGTAGCACCATGATCTTCATGATAGAGAGTCTCATATATTGTCACTTTCATATACTAGTGGGAATTTTCATTATAAAACTTGTCTTGTATATTCCAATGATGGGCTTCCTCAAATTGCCCTAGGTCTTTGTGAGCAAGCAAGTTGGATGCACACCCACTTAGTTACTTTTTGAGCTTTCATACACTTATATCTCTAGTGCATCCGTTGCATGGCAATCCCTACTCACTCACATTGATATCTATTGTTGGGCATCTCAATAGCCCATTGATATGCCTAGTTGATGTGAGACTATCTCCTCCTTTTTGTCTTCTCCACAACCACCATATTCTATTCCACCTATAGTGCTATGTCCATGGCTCACGCTCATGTATTGCGTGAAAGTTGAAAAAGTTTGAGAACACTAAAGTATGAAACAATTGCTTGGCTAAAACCGGGGTTGTGCATGATTTAAATACGTTGTGTGGGGAAGATGGAGCATAGCTAGACTATATGATTTTGTAGGGATAACTTTCTTTGGCCATGATATATTGAGAAGACATGATTGCTTTAATAGTATGCTTGAAATATTATTGTCTTTATGTCAAATGATAGACTATTGCTTCGAATCACTCTGTTTTAGTATTCATGCCATGATTAGATTATATGATCAAGATTACGCTAGGTAGCATTCCACATCAAAAATTATCTTTTTTATCATTTATCTACTCGAGGACGAGCGGGAATTAAGCTTGGGGATGCTCATACGTCTCCGTCGTATCTAAATTTTTTGATTGTTTCATGCCAATATTCTACAACTTTCATATACTTTTGGCAACTTTTTATACTATTTTTGGGACTAACATATTGATCCAGTGCCCAGTGCTAGTTCCTGTTTGTTGCATGTTTTTTGTTTCGCAGAATATCCATACCAAACGAATTCCAAACGAAATAAAAAACCTATGGGGATTTTTTTGGAATATTTAAGATTTTTGGGAAGAAGAATCAACGAGAAACGATGCCCGAGGGGGTCACGAGCCCAGGAGGTGTGCCCTACCCCCCACGCGTGGCTCGCAGGCTCGTGACCAACCCCTAAGGCGGTTGGGGCCCTTCTTTCATTGCAAGAAAGCTAATATCCGGTATAAAATCATGTTAAAAAGGACACCTCAAGCGGAGTTATGGATCTCCGGGAATTTAAGAAATGGTGAAAGGCGAGAATCTGGAGCGCAGAAACAGAAGGACACACAAAGAGAGAGATCCAATCTCGGAGGGGCTCTCGCCCCTCCGCCGCCATGAAGAACATGGAGAAGAGGGGAAACCCTTCTTCCATCTAGGGAGGAGGTCAAGGAAGAAGAAGAAGAAGGGGGCTCTCTCCCCCTCTCTCCCGGCGGCGCCGGAATGCCGCCCGGGACATCATCGTGTGACGGCGATCTACACCAACACCTCCGTCATCTTCACCAACACCTTGATATGTCTCCAACGTATCTACTTTTCCAAACTCTTTTGCCCTTGTTTTGGACTATAATTTGCATGATTTGAATGGAACTAACCTGGACTGACGCTATTTTCAGCAGAATTGCCTTGGTGTTATTTTTGTGCAGAAATCAAAGTTCTCCAAACGTCCTGAAAATTTACGGGAGCAGTTTTGGAAAATATCAAAAATACCTGTGCCAGAATCCACCTGAGGAGGTGGGCCAGTGGGCCACAAACCCCTGCTCCGCCACCACCCCCTGGTGGCAGTGGGCAGGCTTGTGGGGCCCACAGGCCTCTGCCGCCCCCAACTCCAGCTCTATAAGTTGTCTTTCGTCCCAGAAAAATAAAAAACAGAAGTTTTCGTCGCGTTTTCGATACGGAGGCACCGCCACCACCTGTTCTTCATATGGAGGGCAGATTTGGAGTCCGTCTTGGGACCCGGAGAGGGGAAATCGTCGCCATAGTCATCATCAACCTTCTTCCCTCTCCAATTCCATGAAGCTCTTCGACGTTAATCTATTCGTAGGTTCGCTGGACGGTGATGAGTAGGATGAGATCTATCATGTAATCGAGTTAGTTTTTACGGGGATTGATCCCTAGTATCCACCATGTTCTGAGATTTGATGTTGCTACTACTTTGCCATGCTTAATGCTTGTCACTAGGGCCCGAGTGCCATGATTTCAGATCTGAAATTATTATGTTGTCACCAATATATGTGTGTTTTAGATCCGATCTTGCAAGTTGTAGTTACCTACTATGTGTTATGATCCGACAACCCCGGAGTGACAATAACCGGAACCACTCCCGGTGATGACCATAGTTTGAGCAGTTCATGTGATCACCAAGTGCTAATGCGTTGGTCCGGTTCTTTATTAAAAGGAGAACCTTAATATCCCATAGTTTCCTTTTGGACCCCGCTGCCACGGGAGGGATGGACAATATATGTCATGCAAGTTCTTTTCCCTAAGCACGTATGACAACACACGGAATGCATGCCTACATCACATTGACGAACGGGAGCTAGCCACATATCTCTCCATGTTATAGCTGCTGCATGATGAATATCATCCAAACAAATCACCGATCCAATGCCTACGAGTTTGTCCTACTGTTACCACTGCCGTTACTTGTCTTGTTCTGCTACTACTGTTGCTACTGCCGTTACTTGTCTTCCTCTGCTGCTACTACTATTGCTACTGCCGTTACTTGTCTTGCTCTGCTGCTACTGTTACTACTGCCGTTACTTGTCTTGCTGCTGCTGCTACTATTGTTGCTACTGATGTTACTTGTCTTTCTCTACTGCTGCTGCTGCTACTGTTGCTACTACTGTTGCTACTTGCTACTGCTGTCACTACTGCTGTTCCTTGTCACTGTTATTGCTCGTTACAATGCCGATACCCGCTACTTTGCTGTTACTATTGTGCTTGCAGATACTAATCTTTCAGGTGTGGTTGAATCTGACAAATTCAGCTACTAATACTTGAGAGTATACTCTCACCTCCTGTCTGGCGTACCTACAAATTGGGTCGAATATTCTACCCTCGAAAACTGCTGCGAACCCACACGCTGGTGGGCCATCAACAACATTCTTCCAGTTTCATTGCCGGGGAGTGCTATGAGCATTCTTCTGGTGCCATTGCAGGAGAAGGTTAGTTGTTTATAAGCATTCGTCTAGCTAACACTAGAGATTGCAGGATTAGCCCTTTTCTGGATCCATTGCCAGGGAAGCACAACTGACGTCATCACTTTTCTGGCGCCGTTGCCGGGGAGGTATTGCTATATTCTCTGAGTCACTTGGGATTTATATCTGCTGATCACTATGAAGAATCTGAAGGATCCGAAGACCAAAGTCTTGCCCTCAACTACGAGGGGAGGTAAGGAATTTCCATCTAGCTCTGCACTTGATTCACCTTCAGTTATGAGTAAGTTTGCGACATCACCTCCTGCTAGAAATCTTGATATGTCGCCTGTGCTTGATGATGCTTGTGATACTACAGCTAGAGATGCTATGCTTGATACTATGCTTGATACTGCTAGAGATGCTATGCTTGATACTGCTAGAGATGCTATGCTTGATACTGCTTTGCCTGATGATGCTAGAGATGCTATTATGCCTGATGATGCTATGCTTGATACTGCTAGAGATACTCCTTTGCCTGATGTTCCACTCGGAGCGTTCCTTGATGCTCATATTGCTAGAGTTACTGCCAATGCTTGTGATGCTTCTGATACTGCTGATGCTATTGAGATAGAACCTGCTTTTGCTCCTGTTAGACCTAGCTCTCCCAGATATGAATTGCCTGTTATACCTGAGGGTTACGTTATGGAGGGAGAGATAGTTGAGGATTTTCTTGCGTGTAAGGATGCCTATGACACTGAGAAATTAATTCTCAAGTGGAAGGAAAAATCTCGGGAAGTTAGGATGAAAAATGACCCAAAGTTTGCCACTTCGCCTATCTTTGTCACCGATAAGGATTATGAATTCTCTGTCGACCCTGAGATAATCTCTCTAGTCGAATATGATCCTTTTCACGGTTATGAGTCTGAGACGGTCATAGCCCATCTTGCCAAACTATCCGAAATAGCCAACCTCTTCACTAATGAGGAGAAGATCCACCACTACTATATCCTTAAGCTGTTTCCTTTCTCTCTAAAGGATGACGCTAAAGCCTAGTTCACCTCTCTTGCTCCTGGATGTGTGCGTAGTCCCGAGGAGATGATCTATTACTTCTGTGAGAAATATTTCCCTGCCCATAAGAAGCAAGCTGCCTTGCAGGAAATATACAACTTTTCTCAACTCCAAGAAGAGAGTCTTCCACAAGCTTGGGGGAGGCTCGTCCAACTACAGAATGCTTTGCCTGATCACCCTCTTAAGAAGAACGAGATACTTGATATCCTCTATAATGGACTTACCGATGCCTCTAGAGACTACCTAGATAGTTGTGTCGGTTGTGTTTTTAGGGAACGAACTGTAGAACAAGCTGAGACTCTACTGAATCACATCTTGATCAACGATAATGCTTGGACTATTTCCGAACCACCTCCTAAGCCAACTCCTAAGAAAAGAGGTATTCTATTCCTTAGTCCCGAAGATATGCAAGACGCCAAGAAATCTATGCAAGAGAAAGGCATTAGATCTGAAGATGTCAAAAACCTACCACCTATCAAAGAGATCCATGGTCTCGATAACCCGATACACGTAGTAGAAGTGAATTCTCTGCGTAGGTTTGATGAGAGTGATATTCCTTTTGATAAACCTGCTAGCCTATGCTTTGATGAATTTGACAACTTTGTTGCCAAACAACAGAGTTTCAATGATTTTGTTAGCAGACATTTGGAACAAAGTACTCGTATGCTTAGCCATTTAAGTGCGTGTGTAGACAGAAATGTCAATGCTCTGAAGCTTCTGAGTAAACATGCCTCTATGATTACTACTCAGGTAGAACAAGTACTTAAAGCTCAGAATGACCTGCTCAATGAATTAAATGACAACTCTGTCAGAGTCATTACTAGAGGAGGCAAAATGACTCAGGAACCTTTGTATCCTGGCGGTCATCCTAAGAGAATTGATCAAGATTCTCAAGGAATCAATGCTGATTCACCTAGTCATCCTAAAGACAAGAAGAAGGATGATAGAAAACTGCACGCCAGTTCACCAAATACTATCACACCTGAAGAACCTAATGATATTTCTGCGTCTGATGCAGAAACACAATCAGGTGATGAACATGAACCTGGTGACAATATGGACAGTGATGTTCATAATAATGCTCAACCTAGCCATGATGAGGATGTGGAGATTGAACCTACGGTTAATCGTGATAATCCACAACCTAAGAGATACGACAAGAATGACTTTACTACTAGGAAACATGGTAAAGAAAGAGAGCCATGGGTTCAGAGACCTATGCCCTTTCCTCCTAAGCCATCCAAGAAAAAGGATGATGAGGATTTTGAGCGCTTCGTTGAGATGATAAGATCCGTCTTTCTGCAGATGCGGTTAACTAATATGCTCAAGATGTCTCCGTATGCCAAGTACATGAAAGATATCGTGACTAATAAACGGAAGATACGAGATCTTGAGATCTCCACCATGCTTGCCAATTACACTTTCAAAGGTGGAACTCCTAAGAAACTTGGTGATCCCGGAGTGCCCACTATACCTTGCTCCATTAAAGGAAACTACGTAAGAACTGCCTTATGTGACCTTGGAGCCGGTGTTAGTGTTATGCAAATTTATCTTTATCGTAGGCTTGAGTTGGATAAGTTGACACCCATTGAAATTTCTGTGCAAATGGCCGGCAAATCAACTGCTTTCCCTATCGGTGTTTGCGAGGATGTGCCTGTTGTGGTTGCTAATACCACTATCTTAACATACTTTGTTATCTTGGATATTCCCGAGGATGATGCCATGGCTATCATCCTCGGAAGACCCTTTTTAAACACTGCAGGGGTTGTTATAGATTGCAACAAAGGCAATGTCACTTTCCATGTCAACGGTAATGAGCACACAGTGCACTTTCCGAAGAAGCGATATCCAGTACATTGCATCAATGTTGTCGAAAAGACTTCATCTATTCTCATTGGGAGCTTTGAATGCCCTATTCCTCGTGTCAAGATGAAGTATGATTTTCATGTTGGGGACATTCATATCCCCATTGAGGTGACTTAGTGGCTATTCGGAAATTCTCCGTTCTCTCTTGCGATTCGAGAAGGTTTTGTCATAAGGACTTGATCAATCCCATCGACGGATTTCTTTCGATGACCATAAAACGGATGAATCAAAGAGTCACATACCTCTGTTTTGAGTCTTCATTTTCTGTTGCTTAGAAGAAAAATGATAGAATTAGTTTAGCTTTTCCTGTTTTCTGTTTTAGCGTTCCGGAGAAAAATACCTCGAAAATAAAAGTTCTCCGATGGTTCTGAAAATTTAGTATGATTTTTTCTGGAATTTTTGAAAATTTCTGAGCCTGGAGCTGGTTATTTCCCACCTTGGGAGTAGACCAAGCTAGGCCAAAAGCCTAATCTTGGGGGAGTACGTGTTCTCACCGACTTTACATTCATGCTTATGCTTTCGCTTTGTTAGCCGATGTTCACACTTTGCCACTGTATTATCCATGCTAGTTTCTTTTCGTTTTCTTGTTTTCTTGTTTTGTGTCCTTTTGAGAAAACCCAAAAAGATTTTTCTTTCTTCTTTTGCTTGTTGGGAGCTTTCCCATGTAAATAGTTTTCTTTTTCTTTGTGTCAAGGTAGAAGATATTGGTTACAATGCTTGATGGTTCTTACATGCTTACCTGTTTAGCTTTCAAAGAGCCATATTACTTTGTCTTCTCCTTTGTGTTTGCCTGCAGATTCAGCTTAGTCCAATGCACTTATTATCATTTTCATCGTTCGATCGTGCAAATGAAAGGCAACAATGATGATATATGATGAAGTGACTGAGACTGAAAAGCTGGTATGAACTCTATATATTTTGTTTTTATAAATATGACTAGCTTGTCGACCCAGATTTAGCTTTGTTGTGAGAGAACCATGTTTGCAATGACAACTTAGAGATCATTGTTTCTGATGCCATGCTTATTTAGCTGAGAGCTTATAATGGTTTGTCTTGATTGCCAACATAGATTTTGAAATGACTATGATGTAGTATGACAGGATGGTATTCTCCTTTGAATGTTTCAAGTGGCTTGACTTGGCGCATGTTCATGCATGTAGTTGAAACAAAATCAACATAGCCTCTATGATGTTCGTGTTCATGGTGATTTATATCATGTTCATGCTTGCATTCAATGTTAGTCAAACTCATTGCATCTTGATGACTGTTGTTGCTCTCTAGTTGATCGCTTCCCAGTCTCCAGTCTTTTACTAGCCTTCACTTGTACTAAGCGGGAATGCTGCTTGTGCATCCACTTCCATAAACCCAAAAGTTTTTCCATGAGAGTCCACCATACCTACCTATTTGCGGTATCTAACTGCCGTTCCAAGTAAATTTGCATGTGCCATTCTCTAAACCTTCAAGAAATAAATCTGTTTTGCATGCCCAAACCGCTCATGTGGTGATAGAGGGCTATTGGTATCTTCCATGCTAGGAGTGTTATCCTCGACATGTGTTTATTCACAGTCATTCACGAGAAAGGGGCCGGTATTTGGGATGCCCAGTTCCATGCTTAAATCGAAAACATAACTGTAAAACAAGATTCCCCCCGGATTGATGTTAGTATGGACGGTACCCGAAGATTCGGCTAGCCATGGAGTGTGATTGATTGGTGGTGGGGGAGTTAAAAGTTTACTTTTCTGTTTGGGAACCGCCTATAGCATGAGTAGCATGGAAGATATGGAGAACTCTTGGTCATTGCATTGACAATGAAAGCATGCCACCCAAAATTATTATCTCTCTTTTCAAAGATTGAGCTCTGGCACCTCTGCAAATCAATGCTTCCCTCTGCGAAGGGCGTGTCTATTTATTTTCCTGTCGAGTCATCCTCCTCTTACATAAGAACCAATTAGAGAGCACCTCTGTCATTTTTATGCTTTGCTTTTGATTGATATTGAGTATGACTATGACTGGATCTTCGTTGCTATGAATTACAATGTTTAGTCAGCCCTTGATCTTTGAAAGTGCTCTACATTTATGTTTTGCGGTCTTAGAAAGAGCTAGCGAGATACCACCTATTCATATTGCTTCATGCTTGTTTTGATTGAAGTGTTGGTATTTGAAACTCATTATTATTTGCTCGTTAGTTGATTATGCCATTGATATCAGTTTACCGTGAGACCTTTGTGTCATTTGCTTATGTGGTTAACTTGTGATCTTGCTGAAATTCTGGTTATGAGTTAGACATAGTGCAACAACAAGATCAAACAGAGTTTGTCAAAGTTTTTCTTTCTCTCTCAGTTTGTCAACTGAGTTGCTTGAGGACAAGCAAGGTTTTAAGCTTGGGGGAGTTGATACGTCTCCAACGTATCTACTTTTCCAAACTCTTTTGCCCTTGTTTTGGATTATAGTTTGCATGATTTGAATGGAACTAACCTGGAGTGACGATGTTTTCAGCAGAATTGTCTTGGTGTTATTTTTGTGTAGAAATCAAAGTTCTCCAAACGTCCTGAAAATTTACGGGGAGCAGTTTTGGAAAATATCAAAAATAGCTGCGCCAGAATCCACGTGAGGGGGTGGGCGAGTGGGCCACAAGCCCCTGCTCCGCCACCACCCCCTGGTGGCGGTGGGCAGGCTTGTGGGGCCCACAGGCCTTTGCCGCCCCCAACTCCGGCTCTATAAGTTGTCTTTCGTCCTAGAAAAATTAAAAAAAAGAGAAGTTTTCGTCGCGTTTTTGATACGGAGGGGCCGCCACCACCTATTCTTCATCTGGAGGGCAGATCTGGAGTCCGTCTTGGGCTCCGGAGAGGGGAAATCGTCGCCATCGTCATCATCAACCTTCTTCCCTCTCCAATTCCATGAAGCTCTTCGTCGTTCGTGAGTAATCTATTCGTAGGCTCGCTGGACGGTGATGAGTAGGATGAGATCTATCATGTAATCGAGTTAGTTTTGACGGGGATTGATCCCTAGTATCCACCATGTTCTGAGATTTGATGTTGCTACTACTTTGCCATGCTTAATGCTTGGCACTAGGGCCCGAGTGCCTTGATTTCAGATCTGAAATTATTATGTTGTCACCAATATATGTGTGTTTTAGATCCGATCTTGCAAGTTGTAGTTACCTACTATGTGTTATGATCCGGCAACCCCGGAGTGACAATAACCGGAACCACTCCCGGTGATGACCATAGTTTGAGGAGTTCATGTGTTCACCAAGTGCTAATGCGTTGGTCCGGTTCTTTATTAAAAGGAGAACCTTAATATCCCGTAGTTTCCTTTTGGACCCCGCTGCCACGAGAGGGATGGACAATAGATGTCATGCAAGTTCTTTTCCCTAAGCATGTATGACGACACACGGAATGCATGCCTACATCACATTGACGAACGGAAGCTAGCCACATATCTCTCCGTGTTATAGCTGTTGCATGATGAATATCATCCAAACAAATCACCGATCCAATGCCTACGAGTTTGTCCTACTGTTACCACTGCCGTTACTTGTCTTGTGCTGCTACTACTGTTGCTACTGCCGTTACTTGTCTTGCTGTGGTGCTACTACTTTTGCTACTACCGTTACTTGTCTTGCTCTGCTGCTACTGTTGCTACTGCCGTTACTTGTCTTGCTCTGTTGCTACTACTGTTGCTACTGCTGTTACCTGTCTTGCTCTGCTACTGCTGCTACTGTTGCTACTACTTTCGCTTGCTACTGTTGCTACTTGCTACTGCTGTCACTACTGTTGTTCCTTGCCACTATTATTGCTCGTTACACTGCCGATACCCGCTACTTCGCTGTTACTACTTCGCTGTTACTATTGTGCTTGCAGATACTAATCTTTCAGGTGTGGTTGAATCTGAAAAATTCAGCTGCTAATACTTGAGAGTATACTCTCACCTCCTGTCTGGCGTACCTACAAATTGGGTCGAATACTCTACCCTCGAAAACTGTTGCGAACCCACGCGTTGGTGGGCCATCAACAACATTCTTCCAGTTTCATTGTCGGGGAGTGCTATCAGCATTCTTCTGGTGCCGTTGCAGGAGAAGGTTAGTTGTTTATAAGCATTCGTCTAGCAAACACTAGAGATTGCAGGATCAACCCTTTTCTGGAGCCATTGCCAGGGAAGCACAGCTGACGTCACACCTCCATCACCTTCCCCCATATATGTTCAGTAGTCCACTCTCCCGCAACCCGTTGTACCCTCTACTTAAACATGGTGCTTTATGCGTCATATTATTATCCAATGATGTGTTGCCATCCTATGATGTCTTAGTAGCTTTTCGTTTTCCTATCGGTGATTGATGAATTGATATGATTGGTTTAATTTGCTTGTGGTTATGTTGCTGTCCTTTGGTGCCCATCATATGAGCACACGCGTGGATCACACCATAGGGTTAGTAGTATGTTGATAGGACTATGTATTGGAGGGCAAGGGTGACAGAAGCTTCAGCCTAGCATAGAAATTGATGCATACATGATTGAAGGGGGACCAATATATCTTATTGCTATGGTTGGGTTTTACCTTAATGAACGTTAGTAGTTGCAGATGATTGCTAATAGTTCCAATCAGAAGTGCATAGAATTCCAAGTACGGGATGACATGCTAGCAGTGGCCTCTCCCACATAAAACTTGCTATCGAACTAGTAACATAGTCAATTGCTTAGGGACAATTCCGCAACTCCTACCACCACTTTTCCACACATGTTAAACTAAAGTAATTATTTCTTTATATTAACAGCCCCTAGTGTTTATTTACGTGTTCTTTATTATCTTGCAAACCTATCCCATCACACCTACAAAGTACTTCTAGTTTCATACTTGTTCTAGGTAAAACGAACGTAATGTGTGCGTAGAGTTGTACCGGTGGTCGATAGAACTTGAGGGAATATTTGTCCTACCTTTAGCTCCTTGTTGGGTTCGACACTCTTACTTATCGAGAAAGGCTACAATTGATCCCCTATACTTGTGGGTTATCAAGTACCCCCAAGTTATCACGGGTCGAGGATGCGCAAGGATAACCAAACCCCCAAACACACCTCCTCGGGGTACTTGTCTATTTTTGAATCTCCTGACTAGATAGAGAGTTACCAATAATAACTGCATGAGTTCTTCGGACTAATGCGAGTATTCGATTGTTGGCACTTCCACCATCCATATTTTGCTAGCCTCTTCGGTACCGTGCATTGCCCTTTCTCATCTTGAGAGTTGGTGCAAACTTTGCCGGTGCATTCAAACCCTTGGCATGATACACTCTGTCATCATAAGCCTCATTATATCCCTCCTTAAAACAGCCACCATACCTACCTATTAAGGCATTTCCATAGCCTTTCCGAGAAACATTTCCATGCAACATCCACCATCTCATGACTTGATCTTCATGTCATACATGCTTTTGCTTGATCGAGGAGCGACATGCTAGTTGGGCCTTGCCCTTATTATTGCTACATGACATGCTAGTTTCATTGCATATCCTGCTACACTGGCAGAGGCATATATTTGCATACATCATGATAGTTTTCATTTGTCTTTATGTTGAGTACTTCTTATAAAGTGTGAATATCTTTTTTATTCTTGTAAAACATAGAGTGTTGCCCTTAAGTGAGGAAAAGGTCCCAAAGAGGACAAATTAAAAGATCCCAAAAGAGGACACATGAAAAGATCCCAAAGAGGACAAATGAGAGATAAATAGAAAGAGCCAAAGAGGCCACAAAAATATAAAAAAAATAAAGAAATAAAAAGAGAGAAGAGGGCAACACTACTATTCCTTTTGAAAGATTCACACTCGTACTCCATTGTTATATTTGTACTCCATAGATATTATCATTCATGCATAACTATGTGGGGATCCTTACACTATAGAACTTGGCTTGTATATTCCAATGATAGGCTTCTTCAAATGATCTCTAGGTCTTCATGAGCAAGCAAGTTGGATGCACCCCCACTAGTTCCATTGGAGAGATTACCTTACCTCATATGTGCATCCATTGCATGGCAATCCCTACTCCTCACATCATATCTATCATTTAGCTTTCTCTCGCCTATGATTGTCCTCATTGATGTGAGCCTTTCACATTTTTTTGTCTTCCTTCCCCATCATTATTCTCTTTCCCATCCTAAGTGCCAACATATCTTGCTTGCGCTCATCCATTGCATGAGTGCTCAAAGTCGAAAGGGGAGAGGATCATTTTGATTTGTGCCTGACTAGTGGTCTGGGGATGAGTCAAAATAAGATTCCGAACGAGACCAAGTGTGAAGTTTTAGTAGATTGAGTTATCAATTAAACTATATAATATTTCTATGCTCTAAACCCATCTCCCACTTCTTGCACGCAAACACCATTTGGAGACATTCGAGTCACGGACAGCGAGAGCTCTTGCACCTTTATGTTCTTACTTTGCTTATTTAAATACTAGATATAGACTCTTGCTTGTTATTGTCTTGACTTGAATTGCGTATCTTACTTGCTTTACTTTGAAGTTATTATATGTGTGTTAGCATGTCACCACAGAAATTATTTGTGTTATCATTTACCTACTCGAGGACGAGCAGGAATTAAGCTTGGGGATGTTGATACGTCCCAAACGTATATATAATTTCTATTTGTTCCATGCTTTTTTGGGTGACATTGTTATATGTTTTGCTACACTTCCATACCTTTTTACACATATTTGGACTAACCTACTAACTCAGTGCACCCAGTGCCAGTTTCTGTCTGCTGATGTCTTTTAATGGCACGGACTTTACCCCAATTTCCAAAGTCCCAAAAATCCCGAGAAAAATATATAAAAATCAGCATGGCGGAAGCTTCACGAAGCACGAAGGTGGGCCAGAGGGGAGACATGCCTCACCCAGGCGGCCACCTGGCGCAGCCCCCCTCCTGGCCGCGCCACCAGGTCGCCTAGGCGGCTGGTCCACCCCCTGGCACCCTCCTTTGGCTTATATTTACTCCTCAGATGGAAAACCCTAAAGATATATCCAGAATCGCGTATTTCTCCACCTTTCCGCCGTCGTAGCACTTCTGAGATCAGGAGCGCCAAAAGACCTCTTCCCGGCACCCTGACGGAGGGAAGATTGACCTCCGGGAGCTTCTCCACCACCATGGATGCTTCCCGGACGTGTCGTGAGTAGTCCTCCTTGGACCATGAGTCCATGACCAGTAGCTATGTGATGTCTTCTCTCCAATCTTGTGCTTCAATGCTTAGCCCTTGTGAGCAGCCTTACATGATCAAGGCATCTATGTAATTTACATGTTGTTGCTATGCTGAGTTTGCTGGGATCCGATGGATTATGAGATTATGTTCGGATTGTGATGAGTTATATATTTGGTTCTCCTTTTATATTATGTTCTTGAGTAATTCATGCATGTTCTCCGTTGCTTTTTATTGCTTTGTCCGAGTAGTAGATTGTAACTCCAAGAGGGAGAGTTATGCATGATTGTGGTTTTATGCCCCCTGATGTCTAGCTTGAGTGACAGAAACATGATACTAGGGGATGTGCTGTTGCCACCAGGGAGAAAACAATGGTGCTTGTAACCACAATTGCAAGGATTGTTTACCTTACGCAAAGTTCGTTAATGCAGTTGTCCGTTGCTTTGAGTTTACACTTTGGGTGGGGCTCACAACTTAATACCAGCGAGATGTTCTGGATAGATATCTGAAGGTGGATGATTAGTGAGTAGATGCTGATGGATAAACGGTCTACTTGTCTTGGCGTACCGCCCAATACTTTCGAACCTCTAACTTTCTTGCGGCATAATTAGCATTGCGGTGCGTTATAATTCTGTCAATTGCCCAGCTGTAATTTGTTTACCCAGCATAGTTGTTTATCGTCTTTTGGGAGAGAGACATCACTAGTGAACATCATGGTACTCTGGTCCATATTACCACCATTGTTTACACCTCCACCATTTACTGCTTTTACTTACTTTTCTGTTGCAATCACTATCGCTAGTCCCGCTTGTTTTTGATTCTTTGCAAAATACAAGGCCGGAGAGATTGACAACCTCTCTGAACTCGTTGGGAGCAAAGTTATTTGTTGTGTGTGTAGGTCCACGTCTTCTGCTAGCACCAGAGCAGCAGACACCTACTTGTTGATTCTAGGAGTCCTCCTCGTTCGATAAACCTTACACTCCCCGTGTAAGGGAAATCTGCTGCTTACTACATCTCAACCTTCCACTTGGGGTAACCAACGAGGGGCGAGAAGTATATCCATCAACTTTCATCAGCACACCGAGGGGTGCATTAAGGACATAAGCCTTCTACGCAGCAATGAGGACAATCCATCAACTAGTCCGCATAATTGCTACTATCAACTTTCAACTAAATTTTCTCTAGGAACATATCTAGAACAGTAGAGCTACAACGCAATCTACAACATAATTTGCAAAGACCTTTTGACTATGTTCATGATAATGAGTTCAATTAATTATATTACTTAAGAACTCCCACTCAAATAGACATCCCTCTAGTCATTCGAGTGGTGCATGATCCAAATCCACTAACTCAAGTCCGATCATCACGTGAGTTGAGATAAGTTTCAATGGTGAACATCTCCATGTTGATCATATCAACTATATGATTCATGCTCAACCTTTTGGTCTCTTGTGTTCCGAGGCCATGTCTGTACATGCTAGGCTCCTCAAGTTTAACCTGAGTGTTCCGCATGTGCAACTATTTTGCACACGTTGTATGTGAATGTTGAGTCTATCACACCCGATCATCACGTGGTGTCTCAAAACGACGAACTGTTGCAACGGTGCACAGTCGGGGAGAACACAATTTTATCATGAAATTTTACTGAGGAATCACCTTATAATGCTACTGTCCTTGTAATAAAAATAAGGTGCATAAAAGGATTAACATCACATGCAAATCATAAGTGACATGATATGGCCATGAACTTGTGCATCTTGATCTCCATCACCAAAGCATCGGCATGATCTCCATCATCACCGGCACCGCACCATGATCTCCATCATCGTGCCGCCATCGAGGTTGTCGCGCTATCTATGCTATTACTACTAAAGCTACAACCTAGCGATATAGTAAAAGCATCTCGAAGCACAAACGTTAGTTTAAAAACAACCCTATGGCTCCTTTCGGTTGTCGTAGCATCAATGTGCAAGTTGATATTTAACTATTACAACATGATCATCTCATACATCCAATATATAATATCATGTCTTTGGCCATATCACATCACATGCATACCTTGCAAAAACAAGTTAGACGTGCTCTAATTTGTTGTTGCATGTTTTACGTGGCCGCTATGGGTATCTAGTATGATCGCATCTTACTTACGCAAAGCCACAACGATGATATGCAAATTGCTATTTAACCTTCTCCAAGGACCACCTCGGTCAAATCCGATTCAACTAAAGTTTGAGAAACAGACACCCGCCAGTCATCTTTATGCAACAAGTTGCATGTTAGTCGATGAAACCTGTCTCTCGTAAGCATACAAGTAAAGTAGGTCCGAGCCGCTTCAATCCAACAATGCCGTTGAATCAAGAAAAGACTAAGGAGGGAAGTAAATTGAACATCAACGCCCACAAACTCTTTTGTGATCTACTCGAGATATCATCTACGCATGAACCTATCTCATGATGCTACTATTGGGAAACGTAGCATGGGAAACAAAAAATTTCCTACGCACATGCAATACCTATCCATGGTGATGATCATCTACGAGAGGGGAGAGTGAATCTACATACCCTTGTAGATTGCTAAGCAGAAGCGTATATAACGCGGTTGATGTAGTGGAACATCTTCGTGATCCAAATCGCAGCCCGTGCCGCGATCTCATCACGATCCGTCCCGCGATCCCATCACGATCCATCCCAATCTAGTGCCGAACGGACGACACCTCCGCGTTCAGCACACGTACAGCTCGATGATGATCCCTGCCTTCTTGATCCAGCAAGAGGGGCAGCGAGTTAGATGAGTTCTCCAGCACGACGGCGTGGTGGTGGTGGTAGTGAACTAATCCAGCGGGGCTTTACCTAAGCACCGCCGAACTAGACTAGAGGAGAAACAAATCCAGAGAGAAGTAGAGGGAGCACGTGGAAATTAGGGTTAGCACTCACCTCTAAAACCCCTAGTATATATAGAAGGGAGGGAGGGGATAGGCAGCCTCAAACCCTCAAGGTTCGGCCGAAATTTGAGGTGGAGGAGTCCTACTCCAATCCTACTAGGAGTAGGATTCCTCCTCTCCACTTGGAAACCCTTTCCACCTTTTCCACCTTTGGGTTTCTTTCCTTCCCACCTCCAATCCGCCTTGGGCTTTAGTGGAGGCTTTGGCCAGCCACTAAGGGCTGGTCCACTTCCTCCCACAGCCCATGAGACCCTTTGGGGTGGGTGGGCCCACTTGGTGGACCCCCGGAACCCATTCGTCACTCCCGGTACACTGCTGGAAATGCCCAAAACTTTTCCGGAGTTCAAAAGCCACTTTCCTATATATCAATATTTACCTTTGGACCATTCCGAAGCTCCTCCTTATGTCTGAGATCTCATCCGGGACTCCGAACAACTTTCGGTTACCAAACACACATAACTTAATAATACCGGAACGTCACCGAACCTTAAGTGTGCAGACCCTGCGGGTTCGAGAACTATGCAGACATGATCTGAGACACTCCCGGGTCAATAACCTATTGCGGAACCTGGATGTCCATATTGGCTCCTACATATTCTACAAAGATCTCTATCGGTTGAACCTCTACACCTAGTTCAATCTCATTACCGGCAAGTCTCTTTACTCGTTCCGTAATACAAGATCCCGTAACTAACTCCTTAATCACATTGCTTGCAAGGCTTGTTGTGATGTTGTATTACCGAGTGGGCCCAGAGATACCTCTCCGTCACAGGGAGTGACAAATACTTGTCTTGATCCATGCCAATCCAACATACACCTTTGGATATACATGTAGAGCACCTTTATAGTCACCCAGTAACGTTGCGACGTTTGATACACACAAGGTATTCCTCCGGTGTCAGGGAGTTGCATGATCTCATGGTCATAGGAAGAGATACATTGACATGCAGAAAATAGTAGCAATAAACTGACATGATCATATGCTACGTTTATAGTTTGGGTCTTATCCATCACATAATTCTCCTAATTATGTGATCCCATTATCAAGTGGCAACACTTGCCTATGGCCAGGAAACCTTGACCATCTTTGATCAACGAGCTAGTCAACTAGAGGCTCACTAGGGACAGTGTTTTGTCTATGTATCCACACATGTTTTTGAGTTTCCAATTAATACAATTCTAGCATGGATAATAAACGATTATCATGAATAAGGAATATAATAATAACCAATTTATTATTGCCTCTAGGGCATTTTTCCAACACTTACCGGGGCGGAGTCGGACGGCGGCCTCGACGAGGCGCATGTCGATTGCATCACCGTCGGTGGAATGCGAGTTCGACGGAGACAATAACGACATTGGATGTGGGCACGTGGAAGTAGTTCAAGGTAGCATTGCACGGCGACACCGATGAACTTCGAGGCAGGGACGAACGATGCATGTGATGGGGAAGATTAGGTCCTCGATGCCGTTCGAGGTGGTGGACAGTGACCTCGCCGGTGGCGACGAATAACACCATGATACTGGCGGCAGCGAGAGAGGAGGGAGAAAGATTGGGAGTTTAGAATCAAATCCGGCTTCCGGGGGTGTAGGTGAAGTGTTGTTTAGCAGTGACATGCATGAAGCGACGACTGTCACCACAATATAAGTATTGGAGGCAGCTACGTGACCAAATATAGAAGTGGCGAGCGGCAGCCAGGATGCACCGCCCGACCCATGAAAATATATTAAACCGTTTGGCGCGAGGGTGCCCAAATATGGTTGTGACTGTCAAGGAAGGAAGCCCGCCACTGGTATGGAAGCTAGTTGTGGCAAGCTGTGATCTGCACCCGCCACAATAGCTTGTCAGCCAGACACGAATTGGAAAAACATAGACATGTGTAGCACTAGTGGCTGGCTTTTAGTACTCGCCACTTCCTGCTTTCAAAATTAGCAATGGCAGGTGACCCGCGCGTGCCACTTAAGGGGTTTCACCTATATGCCTTTTCCCAGTAGTGTCACTTGGGAGATGCAGGTGTACCCAAGGCCTGGATGGGTTCGTGTGCTACAACCAAAACCAACGGACACAGAGGGCGACACCTTGGCGGTGGAGTTCGGTGATTTCAAGACCAGCAAGCTTCAAAGGACGAAATAGACACTACTAGTGAACAAGCTCATGGTCGTTACTAGCACCCCTCCGGTCATACCAGAGGAACTCGTGAAGGATTCAGTTGATCTGTTTGACCACGGGAGGGCAAAGAGCCAGAACCACCATGATGTGGGAGGGCATCAAAGATAACACGTGACACACCAGTTGGAAATATGCCCTAGACGCAATAATCAATTGGTTATTGTTATATTTCCTTGTTCATGATAACCGTTTATTATCCATGCAAGAGCTGCATTGATTGTAAACTCAAATACATGTGTGGATACATAGACAACACACTGTCCCTAGTGAGCCTCTAATGGACTAGCTCGTTGATCAAAGATGGTCAAGGTTTCCTAACCATAGACAAGAGTTGTCATTTGATAATGGGATCACATCATTAGGAGAATGATGTGATGGACAAGACCCAAACTATGAACGTACATGTGATCGTCTCAGTTTATTGCAATTGTTTTCTGCATGTCAAGTATCTGTTCCTATGACCATGAGATCGTGCAACTCCCGAACACCGGAGGAATGCCTCATGTGTATCAAACGTCACAACGTAACTGGGTGACTATAAAGGTGCTCTATAGGTATCTCCGAGGGTGTCTGTTGGGTTGGTGTGAATTGAGACTGGGATTTGTCACTCCGTATGATGGAGAGGTGTCTCTAGGGCCCACTCGGTAATACAACATCACAAGAAGCTTGCAAGCAATGTGACTAAGGAGTTAGTCATGAGATCTTGTATTACAGAATGAGTAAAGAGACTTGTCGGTAACAAGATTGAACTAGGTATAGAGATACCGAGGATCGAATCTCGGACAAGTAACTTACCGATAGACAAAGGGATTAGTATACGAGATTGATTGAATCCTTGACATCGTGGTTCGACCGATAAATATCTTCGTAGAATATGTAGGAGACAATACGGACATCTAGGTACCGCTATTGGTTATTGGCCGAAGAGTGTCTCGGTCATGTCTGCATAGTTCTCGAACCCGCACGGTCTGCACACTTAAGGTTTTGTGAAAATTTGGTATTAATGAGTTATTTGTGGTAGTAACTGAAAGTTGTTCAGAGTCCCTAATGAGAACCCAGACATCACGAGGAGCTCCGGAATTGTCCAGAGGTAAAGATTTATATATGGGAAGTCATATTTTGGCTATCGGAAAAGTTTTGGGTTTTTTCGGTATTGTACCGGGAAGCTTCTAGAAGGTTTTGGGAACTTCCGGAGGAATCTAGAAGTCCACCAAGGGTTCCACCACGTCCCTAGGGTTCGCATTGGGTGAGGGGAGATGTCGTGGACTTATTGGGCCAAGCGCACAAGTCCCTCAAGGCCCATGCACTTTGGAAAGGTGGAAAGTCCACCTTTGTATGGAAGGGAAGGAAGGGGACTAGGATTCCACCTCCTCCCACCTTGGTTGCACCCTAGGGCTTGGAGGGGTTGTTCCCCACGCCCCTCCACCTACATATTGAGAGGAAGGGATGCCCCAAGAGCACCTCTCTCTCTCCCTATATTGTTTTCTCCTCCATTCGCGATTTCGGTAGCGCTAGGCGTAGCCCTGCAAGGACAGCTACACCACCACCATCACGCTGCCGCGCTGCCAGAGAACTCATCTACCTCTTCGTCCTCCCTCTTTATGGATCAAAAAGGCGGAGATCCACATCGAGCTGTACGTGTGCTCGGAGGTGTCGTCTGTTCGGCACTAGATCGGGATGGATCTTGATGAGATCTTGGGACGGATCATGATGGGATCGCAGAATAGATTGTGATTTGGATCGCGAAGATGTTCGACCGCATCAAACGCGTTATATACGCTTTCGCTTAGTGATCTACAAGGATATGTAGATGCACTCTCTCCTCTCATAGATGGTCATCACCATGGATAGATCTTATGTGCGCGTAGGAGATTTTTTTGTTTCGCATGCGACGTTCCCCAACAGTGGCATCATGAGCTAGGTCTATGCGTAGATGACATCTCAAGTAGAGCACAAAGGAGTTTGTGGGCATTGATATTCACATTGCTTCCCTCCTTAGTATTTTCTTGATACGACGGTATTGTTGGCTGAAGCGGCCTGGACCAACATTACTAGTATGCTTACGAGAGACCGGTTTCATCGACTAACATGCAACTTGTTGCATAAAGATGACTAGCAGGTGTCTGTTTCTCCAATTTTAGTTGAATCGGATTTGACAAAGGCAGTCCTTGGAGAAGTTTAAATAGCAATTTGTATATCACCGTTGTGGCTTTGCGTAAGTAAAATGCGATCATAGTAGATACCCATACCAGCCACGTAAAACAAGCAACACCAAATTAGAGGACGTCTAACTTGTTTTTGCAAGGTATGTTGTGATATGATATGGCCAAAGACATGATATGATATATTTGATGTATGAGATGATCATGTTGTAGTAGTTAAATATCGACTTGCACGTCAATGCTACGGCAACCGACAGGAGCCATATGGTTATCTTTAATTATTTAGCGCCTGGTGATGCTTTGCTTTATCGCTAGTTTAGTAGCTTTCGTAGTAACAACATAGATGGAGCAACAACCTCGATGGCAGGACAATGATGGAGATCATGGTGTGGCGCCGGTGACAATGGAGATCATGCCGATGCTTTGGTGATGGAGATCAAAAGCACAAGATGGTGGCCATATCATGTCACTTATGATTTGCATGTGATGTTAATCCTTTTTATGCACCTTATTTTGCTTAGGACGACGGTAGAATTATAAGGTATTCCCTCACTAAAATTTCAAGATAAAATTTTGTTCTCCCCGAGTGTGCACCATTGCGACAGTTCATCATTTCGAGACACCACGTGATGATCGGGTGTGATAGACTCTATTTTCACATACAACGGGTGCAAGACAATTTTGCACATGCGGAACACTCGGGTTAAACTTGACGAGCCTAGCATGTACATACATGGCCTCGGAACACAAGAAACCGAAAGGTCAAACATGAGTCATATAGTAGATATGATCAACATAGAGATGTTCACCATTGAATCCAACTCAACTCACATGATGATCAGACTTGAGTTGGTGAATCTAGATCATGTGTCACTCGAATGACTAGAGGGATGTCAATTTGAGTGGGAGTTCTTAAGTAATATGATTAATTGAACTTATTATCATGAACATAGTCAATATGTCTTTGCAAATTATGTTGTAGCTTGCGCTGTAGCTCCACTGTTTTTGATATGTTCCTAGAGAAAACTTAGTTGAAAGATGATACTAGCAATTATGCGGACTGGGTCCGTAAACTGAGGATTGTCCTCATTGCTGCATAGAAAGCTTATGTCCTTAATGCACCACTCGATGTGCTACCCCCAAGCATCGTCCGTGGATGTTGTGAACATCTGACGTACACGTTTTTTATGACTACGTGATAGTTCAGTTAGTAATGCTTAGCAACTTAGAATTGAGGTGCCCAAGATGTTTTGAACGTCACAGAACATATGAGATGTTCCAAGAGCTGAAATTACCATTTTAGAGTCGTGCCCGTGTTGAGAGGTATGAGACCTCCGACAATATTCTTTGCTTGCAAAGTGAGGGAGAAAAGCTCAATTGTTGAGCATGTGCTCAGATTGTATGGGTGCTACAATTGCTTGAATCGAGTGGGAGTTGATCTTCCAGATAAGATAGTGATTGACATAGTTCTCCAAAGTCATTGCCACCAAGCTATCGAGCTTCGTGATGAACTATAACATATCAGGGACAGAGATTATAAGCCTTGAGCTATTTGCGATGTTTGACACCGCGAAAGTAGAAATCAAATAGGAGCATCAAGTGTTGATGGTTAGTAAAACCACTAGTTTCGAGAAGGGTAAGGGCAAAAAGGATACTTCATGAAATGGCAAACCAGTTGCCGCTCTAAAAGAATAAACCCAAGGTTGAACCAAACCCGAGACTAAGTGCTTCTAATATGAGGGGAACGGTCACTGAAGCAAACTACCCTAGATACTTGGTAGATGAGAAGGCTGGCAAAGTCGACAAAAGTATATTGGATATACATGATATTGATGTGTGCCTTACTAAGTACTCCTAGTAGCACCAGGGTATTAGATACCGGTTCAGTTGCTAAGCGTTAGTAACTTGAAATTATAGCTACGAAATAAACGAATACTAGCACGGGTGAGGTGACGATGTGTGTTGGAACTAATTCCAAGGTTCATGTGATCAACATAGCACGCTCCCTCTACCTTCGGGGTTAGTGTTAAACCTGAATACTGATTGGTGTTTGCGTTGAGCATGAACATGATTGGATCATGTTTATAGAAATACGATTATTCATTTAAATAGAATAATGGTTACTCTGTTTACTTGAATAAAACCTTCAATGGTCATGCACCTAACATGAATGGTTTAATGAATCTCGACTGTAGTGATACACATGTTCATAATATTAATGCCAAAAGATACAAGGTAGTAATGATAGTACCACTTATTTGTGGCACTGCCGCTTAAGTCATATTGGTACAAAACACATGAAGAAGCTCCATGCTGATGAATCTTTGGACTCACTCGATTTTGAATCGTTTGAAACATGTGAACCATGCCTATTGGTGTAAACGCATGAAGAAACTCAATGCAGATGGATCGTTTGGACTCACTTGATTTTGGATCACTTGAGACATGCAAATCGTGCCACATGGGCAAGATGACTAAATACCTCGCCTCCATGTGATGGAACGAGCAAGAAACTTATTGGAAATAATACATTTGATGTATGTAGTCCAAGGAGTGCTGAGGCACGTAGTGGATATCGTTATGTTCTTACTTCACTCGTGATTTGAGTAGAAACATGTCTATTTGCTTGATGAGTACAAAGTGTGAAATATTGAAAAAGTTAAAGCAATTTCAAAGTGAAGTTGAGATCATCGTAACAAGAGGATAATATGTCTATGATGTGATCATGGAGGTAAATATATATCCGAGTTGCGAGTTTGGCACTCATTTAAGACAATGTGAAAATTGTTTCACTAATCATGCCACCTAGAACACCATAGTGTGATGGTGTGTCTGAACGTCATAGCCGCACCCTATTGTATATGGTGCATACCATGATGTCTCTTATCGAACTACCACTATCGTTTTGGGGTTAGGCATTAGAGACCACATTCACTTTAAATAGGGCACCACGTAATTCCATTGAGATCACACCCTATGAACTATGGTTTGGAGAAACCTAAGTTGTTGTTTCTTAAAAGCTTGGGGCTATGATGCTTATGTCAAAAGGATTTAGCCTGATAAGCTCGAACCCAAAGCGGATAAATGCATCTTCATAGGACACCCAAAACAGTTGGGTATACCTCCTATCTCAGATCCAAAAGCAAAGTGTTTGTTTCTAGAAATGGGTCATTTCTCGAGAAAGAGTTTCTCTCGAAAGAATTGAGTGTGAGGATGGTGGAACTTGATGATGTTACTGAACCATCACTTCAACCAGAGAGTAGATAGGCACAGGAAGTTGTTCCTGTAGTGCCTACACTAGTTGAAGTAGAAAGCTGATGATGGTGATTATGAAGCTTTGGATCAAGTTATTACCAGACCTCGTAGGTCGACAAGGAAACGTATTGCTCCAGAGTGGTATGATAAATCTGCCTTGGAGGTCATGTTGCTAGTCAACAATGAACCTACGAGATATGGGGAAGTGATGGTGGGCTCAGATTCCGACAAATGGCTGAAGGCCATGAAATCCGAGATAGGATCCATGTATAAAACAAAGTGTAGACTTTGGAAGAACTACTTGATGGACGTAAGTATGTTCGGTACTGACGGATATTTAAAAGGAAGATGGACAATGATGGTAAATATCACCATTAAGAAAGCTCGACTTGTCGCAAAATGTTTCCGACAAGTTCAAGGAGTCGACTACGATGAGACTTTCTCACCCGTAGCGATGCTAAAGTCTGTTGGAATTATGTTAGTAGTTGCTGCATTATTTATTATGAAATCTTGCAGATAGGATGTCAAAACATTGTTTCCTCGACGATTTCCATGATGAAAGGTTGTATGTGATAAAACCAGAAGGTTTTGTCGATCCTAAGGATGCTAACAAGTATGCAAGCTCCAACAATCCTTCTATGGACTCAAGCAAGCATCTCGGAATTGGAATATACGCTTTGATGAGATCATCAAAACTTTTGGGTTTATACAAAGTATAAGAGAAACTTGTATTTAAGAAAGTGAGTGGGAGTGCTATGAAATTTCTCATAATTATATGTGGTTGACATATTTTTGATCGAAAATAATGTAGAATTTCTCAAAAGCATAAAGGGTCATTTGAAAGGTGTTTTTCAAAGGAAAACCTGAATTAATCCTACTGGAACATTGAGCATCAAAGATCTATGGAGATAGATCAAGATGCTTGATAAAAGTTTCAATGAATGCATACCTTAACAAGTTTTGAAGGAGTTCAAAATAGATCGGTCAAATAAGGAGTTCTTGGCTGTGGTGTAAAGGTGTGAAATTTGAGTAAGACTCAATGCTCGACCATGGCAGAAGAGAGAGAAAGGATGAAGGTCGCCCCCTATGCCTTAGCTGTGGTGTCATGCTGTGTATTGCACCTAATGTGTGCCTTGCCATGAGTCTGTCAAGGGGTACAAGAGTGATCGAGGAATGGATCGCTGGATAGCGGTCAAAATTATCCTTAGTAACTTAAGGACTAAGGAAATGTTTACCAATTATGGAGGTGTTAAAAGAGTTCATAGTAAAGGGTTACGTCGATGCAAGCTTTGACACTAATCCAAATAACTCTCAGTAGTAAACCGGAATCGTATAGTGGAGCAGTCATTTGGAATAGTTCCAAATGGCACGCACACACGGATCTGAACATTTCAGACCCGTTGACTAAAACCTCTCTCACAAGCAAAACATGATTAAACCCCAGAACTTATTGGGTGTGAATCACATAGTGATGTGAACTAGATAATTGACTCTAGTGCAAGTGGGAGACTGTTGGAAATATGCCAGGCAATAATAAATTGGTTATTATTATATTTCCTTCCTCATGATAATCGTTTATTATCCATGCTAGAATTGTATTGATTGGAAATTCAAATACATGTGTGGATACATAGACAATACACTGTCCCTAGTGATCCCCTAGTTGACTAGCTCGTTGATCAAACATGGTTAAGGTTTCCTGGCCAGGGAGAAGTGTTGTTACTTGATAACGAGATCACATCATTAGGAGAATGATGTTATGGACAAGACCCAAACTATGAATGTAGCATATGATCGTGTCAGTTTATTGCTACTATTTTCTGCATGTCAATGTATCTATTCCTATGACCATGAGATCATGCAACTCCCAGACACCGGAGGAATACCTTGTGTTTATCAAACGTCGCAACGTAACTGGGTGACTATAAATGTGCTCTACAGGTATCTCCGATGGTGTCTGTTGGGTTGGTGTGAATCAAGACTGGGATTTGTCACTCCGTGTGACGGAGAGGTATCTCGGGGCCCACTCGGTAATGCAACATCACAATAAGCCTTGCAAGCAATGTGACTTAAGAGTTAGTTGCAGGATCTTGTATTACATAATGCGTAAAGAGACTTGCCGGTAACGATATTGAACTAGGTATGGGGATTGTCGGGACCCCGATCCTAAGCCATAGGAATCCCGCCTGTAACACATTGCATCCCTTTGCGGTCTCACGCACGGTTAACACCACGACTGCCACCTTACCTTAGCCGGGACCGTTTGCGCCTTTTGACTCACGTATGCATTTGTGTCGCTAGCATTCCAATGTCAAAGAACCCGGGTCGACATAACTAGTCATAAACTCAAGTGGCTCGACTATACAGAGACATGCATACATAACCCAACAAAGCAGGTGTCAGTCATGAGTGAGTGTAGACGAATCGTAGCAAGCTACAAGGACTCCATTGCACCACGTGACATTTCTCCGTAGGGACAGACACATCAACTAAGAAGGATATATGCCAGTCAACCAATGTGTCCGGAGCAGTAGCGAACTACCAAGGCTCGGTGGAAACACAAAGGGGGCATTTCTCTGTATAGAGAGCTACTAAGGGCATACGACTAGGTGTCGAATCGCATACATATCATAGTGCATCACACGTACGCATGGCATACTCGATATGCATAGATACAACAATGACATCACAACATAACCATACAACAACACAACATTTATTTAGAAGACTCGTAAGAGTCTTGCATAATACGTTCATACAGGTAGGGCTCACATGACCCGACACTCAAGTCATACAAGCAGAGTCATACAAACCAAGCGGAAGCATTAAAGCTGTCTAAGTATAGACAATTGGAAGGAAAAGGAATAAAGCCTGACTATATACAGATCCCTTCTGAAAGGGGCTAGGTCGTAGTTGGGACATTAACTACTCGTCCTCATCGAGGTCTAGCTAGAACCCACCTTTTGGCTTATGGGTATCCTCTGCAACATTTATTAAGAAAACGTGAATATGAAAGTACTCAACAAGACTTTAGAACAGATCTATCTACTGATGCACATCTATCAATAAAGGGGGTTGTGGTGTTTCATGCAGCAAGCAAATTTTGACTCTTGGCTAGACTAAACTACAATTTTAAATGGTTTTAACAACTTTTTAAGCCGTACACGAGTCCACTACCACCACAACAATACACTATCATGGATTCCTTTCCGTCTCCCTACGGAAATGCCATACATGATACTCACACTTATCTTGATAATTTTATGAGTAGCCATTAAAGTTATCTATGAACAACATATGTCTCCAAGTAGTCCATATCCGCGGATGCGGCTATTCGAATAGATCATAACCCTGCAGGGGTGTACTTCTTCACACACGCTCTCACCACTTATCGTCGTGTGCACGTCATGCACCTCGGCAACCTTCAAGCGGAAGCCCAGCGAGGGAGTCGGCCACGACCGTTAACCACACTAATACGTAGTCAAGGTTTATCGCCTATTTGAGAGTGAACCCGCACGGAAGTCCGGCCGAGGTTTCCGCCACGGCCCCAAACTATGTGCGCGAGGTTCCCAATCCCACCATCCGGGTGCCACTTGGTACACCGTGCCACTGCCTACCGCATCATATCCCACTTCTAAGGTCAACACTATGCACGGCCTCCAGCATGACTATAAACACCAGAAACTACTTGCAACTCCTCGGCCGAGTACTAGGCGATTAATAAGCCGAGAGGGTCAATTAAGTATCCCAACGTGTGGTAGTATCTAGTCTTGGATTACATACACGGAACTCAGTTCCTAAGGACGGTTCCAATGAAACAACCCGCCATGTACTCCTACATAGCCTTTCATCGATACCTTTACCAAATCAGGTTCCACACTTATTCTTTGTCACTAGAACACATTCATCCATTCCTGTTCATCACCCAGATGAAAGAGACCTGACACAACTCTAGGCATAACAATCATAGCAGGATAAGACACATCATGGCTCAAGCAACTACCAAGTATGATAGGTTGCAAGGTTTGGCTATTTACCGTGACAATGAGAGGTCATGCAAAGGAATAGGTTCAGCTACCGAAGTAAAGCATTTTAAATATTTTGTCCTTATCCAATAAGTGGGAGCAGGAGCAAGAACATGGGATTATATCGGGATGATCAAAAGGTGCTTGCCTTTTTGCTCAGCAGAAGGATTAAATCTGTCAGTCGGATATTCGGACGTATCCGGAAGGGCAGAGCCTACTGAAATAATAGCGACAATCAATATCATTCATATGCAACAATATGATGCATGATCATGGCATGAAATGAAAAGTAGCATGAGCTAGTGTAGCTATCAAAACCTTAGTATGAAACTGATTTGAATTCAAAATTCAAATATTAATTGAAGTAAGATATTTATCAAATTCGTTTAATTAATTTGACATGATGTTGTTCCATAACTTTGTTTGTCATGCATGAAAATAGCACCATTGTGTTCATTGAATTTTCCTGATCAATTTACATATCTTATTTGTCAAATTTGGAGTTATATTTAATTTTCCATGAATTTCCAAAGTTTTGCACTTATTCTGAATTGTTTTAAAACAAAAATAGTATTACTGCATCAGCATGACATCAGCAGGTCAATCTGGCCGTTGAAAGTCAAACCTGACCAGTGGGACCCACTAGTCAGTGACTCTAGTTAGATTTTAATTAAACTTTGAGTTAAATAGGTAATTAACAGTGGCTGCCCCACATGTAAGTGTCTGGTTAGGGATTTAATTAATTATTTATTTTTATTATCTTAAACATAATTAGTCAGGGGCTGGCCCCACCTGTCATAGGCTCAAGGGGGTTAAACCCACCGGAGACGAGGTTGATCTCGCCGGCGGTGAGCCTCCGGCAGCACCAGAGACGGCGGAGAGCATCGGAAACGCGTCTCCGATGACCAAACGAGCTGCGGAGGGCACTCGGAGAACGGCCACTCGATGGCGCGCACCATGGAGCAAACCCAGGGGCTGGGGTGGCCGGAACCGACGCCGACGACGAGCTTGGCGGCGGCCGAAGCTCGGGCCTCGTCGGGACCACTTCTACGGGGCTCAACACGCACGAGGCTGGGCTCCTACGGCACCTACGCGACGAGCTGGAGCCGATGGTGGCCTCAGAACGACCAACCGATCACCGGAGCGTCACCGGCGACGAGCTCCCGTGGCGGATCTCGTCGGGCTACAGTGCAATCGGGGCCTAGACCTCGGAATCGAGGGGGAAAAGAGGGGGAAAAGCACCCTGAGCTCACGGGGGTTGCAGAGGCGTCGAGAGTGGGCTCGGAGATGGCCTGGAGAGGAAGAACGACAACGGCAAACTTCAGTGATCCGAGGAAGAAGACGACGGCGATGAGGCGATGCAGGGCTCGGGGGTCTCATTTCCTTTGGCGGCGACGACGTGCTCGACGAGGCGGAGAGGAAGGCGTGCTCGGGGAAGCTTGAGGTGGCAGGAAGAAATGGCTAGCTCGAGCTCGAGCTCGGCTCTAATGGTGGCCGAGAGGAGGGGGCGCAGGAGAGCGGATGGGGAGAGTGAGAGGGAAGGAATGGGTTCGGGAGGCTTATCCCATCGCGGCCACCGTGAAGGAGAGGCCAGGCAGTCACTCAGGTGCGTGGCCGCGCCGGTGGAAGCAGCGGCCACCTCCTGCTGCCGACTGGCGAGGGGAAGACGACAGAGGGGAGCTGGGCTGGGCCAAGGTGAGCGTCACGTAGATTTTTTTCATTTTCTTTCTTTTATGTTTCTGTTAATTCATATCTGACACTTGTTTGATTTTATTTTTGGCACCAAACTATTCCTAAAATAGTGAAAATAATGTTACGGTGTTATTTGGAATATTTCCAAGCCCATATAAAAGATTCAACATTTTATAATAACCACAGATATTTAAAACCCCTTAATTGAATCTTATGAGAGGCTTTTGTGTTTTAAATAAAATGCCAAATGTATTTTAAAATTAAGTTCGACCCCTGAATTATTGTTTCCAATATTTATCAAAAATGATGGACTTTTATGAAGGCCATTTTGGGTTCATTGATTTGTCACAAGTTTTGAATTGGGTTAAATATGAAAGTGCTAGGGTTTTTCTTTGATTTCTATTTTCATTTTTAATGCAAGAATAAAACATGAGCACAATCTTGCTAATCATCAAATGGAAACTAGGGATGTGACAACTCACCCCCACTCAAAAGAATCTCGTCCCAAGATTTGGAAGTCGTCGGGAATAGCGTGGGATACTCAAGTCGGAGACGGTCCTCTCTTTCCCATGTTGCCTCTTTTTCAGAATGATTTGACCATTGAACTTTAAGAAACTTGAGGTTTCGACGTCGAGTGGTACGCTCTGCTTGATCAAGAATACGAACAGGGTATTCTTGGTATGAAAGGTTATCTTGGAGATCAAGCGTTTCGTGGTCCACTTCACGGATAGGATCCGAAAAGCAACGCCTGAATTGCGAGACATGGAAAACATCATGAACCTTGGAAAAATGCGGAGGAAGTTCCAACTGGTAGGAAACTTCTCCTCGTTTGGCAAGAATGCGAAAAGGACCAATGTAACAAGGAGCCAATTTGCCTTTGATACCGAAACGATGGGTACCCCTCAAAGGTGTAACCCGAAGGTAATCCTTCTCGTCAACTTCAAAGGTCACAACCTTATGATAACGATCATATTGGCTCTTTTGACGAGATTGGGCTGTTTTCAACTTTTCACGAATAATGCGAACTTGCTGTTCTGCTTCCTGGATCATATCCGGATCAAAGAGTTTCCTTTCTTCGGTTTCTCACCAATTAAGAGGTGTTCGACATCTTCGTCCATAAAGAACTTCAAAAGGGGCTTTGCCCAAGCTTGATTGATAATTATTGTTATAAGCAAATTCGGCGAATGGAAGGCACTTCTCCCAATTCATACCGAACGATATAACACAAGCTCGAAGCATATCCTCTAGGATTTGATTCACTCTTTCTACTTGACCACTTGATTGAGGATGGAAAGCAGTGCTAAAAGATAGGCGAGTCCCCATGGCATTCTGAAAACTCTCCCAGAAACGAGAAGTAAAAATACTTCCACGATCTGAATTAATCTCCAATGGAACACCATGAAGAGACATTATTCGAGAGATATATAGCTCTGCTAGCTGGCTAGCTGTTATACTCTCACGAACTGGAAGAAAATGAGCTACTTTGGAAAGACGGCCAATGACCACAAAGATAGCATTATTTCCTTTCTTGGTCCTGGGAAATCCAGTGATGAAATCCATACTAACTTTATCCCATTTCCATTCAGGAATAGCTAAAGGTTGAAGGGTGCCAGCAGGCCTTTGATGTTTCACTTTAAATCGACGACAAACGTCGCACTTAGCAACGAACTCAACAATTTCTCTCTTCATCCTAGTCCACGAGAACCTCTGGCGTAGGTCCTGATACATCTTAGTACTACCAGGATGAATGGTGAGAGGAGAATCATGAGCCTCCTTAAGGATCAACTGTCGCAGACGTTTGCTCTTAGGAACCACTAAACGGTTCTGAAAGAACACGACACCTTGCTCATTAGTAGAGAAATCCCTATCATTTCTGTTAGCAATATTCTCCTTGATCCAGGATATACCCTTATCATACTCCTGCACAGCTATGATTTGATCCCCAAGAGTAAGTTTCGCCACCAGGGTAGAAAGGAATCCTTGAGGAACAATGTGGAGGTTTAAATTCCGAAATTCCTCATAGAGACGTGGTAGACCTCGTTGTAACATCAAATTGTTACAATAAGACTTACGACTTAGTGCATCAGCCATGACGTTGGCCTTCCCCGGGGTGTAAGTTATCCCTAAGTCATAATCTGTGGTCAAATCAACCCACCGTCTTTGCCTGAGATTCAAATCCGGCTGGGTGAAGATATATTTCACACTTTGGTGATCAGTGAATATTTCGCAATGATTACCAAATAGGTAATGTCGCCAGGTTTTTAGTGCATGGACTACAACTGCATGCTCAAGATCATGTGTGGGATAATTATCCTCATGTGGACGCAACTATCAAGATGCGTATGCAATCACATGACGATCCTGCATGAGAATGCAACCTAATCCTTGTCGCGAGGCGTCGCAATAGATAACAAAGTACTTAGAGAAATCTGGTGGTAGCAACACAGGTGCGGAAGTCAGGCGTCTTTTCTGTTCCTGAAAGCTATGCTCACACTGTGGTGTCCACTTGAACTTTTTATCTTTCTTGAGGCGTTCAGTTAGAGGCTTTGCAACCTTGGAGAAGTTCTCGACAAAGCGGCGACAATAGCTCGCTAGACCAAGAAAACTCCTAACTTGCTTAACCTATTCAGGTTGAGTCCAATCAAGGACGACTTGAACTCTCTCGGGATTGACAACAATACCCTTACCAGAGATTACGTGGCCTAGATAGGTCACTTCTCATAACCAAAATTCACATTTTGAAAAATTGGCATAAAGGCGATGCTCTAGAAGTTTCATCAATACCAGCCTTAGATGCTCGACATGTTCTTGTTCGTTCTTCGAGTAGATGAGAATATCATCGAGGTATACCATGACAAATTTATCGGAATACTCCATGAAGATTGAATTCATCAAGCAAGAGAAGGTGGTTGGGGCATTAGTTAAACCTAAGGACATGACGGTGTACTCGTACTGGCCATAACGAGTGACAAAGGCCGTTTTTGGAATGTCCCCATTCTAGATCTTGACTTGATGGTAACCCAACCTCAAATCCATTTTGGAGAAGACTGAGGATCTAGCGAGCTGATCATACAAATCGTTGATCCTGGGGAGTGGATACTTGTTCTTTATGGTGCCCAGATTAACTGGTCGATAATCTATAACCATCCGGTCCGTTCCATCTTTCTTCTTGACGAAGAGGACGGGACAAGCCAAAGGGGAAGAGCTAGGACGAATGAAACCTTTATTCAAGGACTCATCTAGTTGTTTCTTAAGTTCGGCTAGCTCTAAGGGTGCCATATTATAGGGTCTTCTGGCTATTGGGACAGTTCCTAGAACAAGATCTATCACAAACTCTACATCCATGTGAGGTGGAATTCCTGGCAGTTCTTCTGGAAAAACATCCAGAAAGTCACGGACTACCGGAATGTCTTCAAGTTCTGGGAGAGGACTAGCACTGAGGGAATAGAGTTGGCACTTGGAAACTCGAGTTGAGACATTAACTATCTCACCCGAGGGATGGGTAAGCTGAACATTCCTAGTATGGGTATCAATCTTGGCGTAATGAGCTGACATCCAGTCCATACCCAAGATGATATTGATATATGAGGATTTAAGGGCTATCAATGATGCTAGGAAAACTAGCGTGTCTACTAGGATTTCATTGTCATAACTTATCCTAGAAGTTTGCCATTTACTACGAGGGGTTTGGACAACTAATGAGATTGGCATATCACAGAAGGACATGTTATGCAACTATGCATAACTTTCGGAAATGAAGGAATGAGATGACCCAGTGTCAAAAAGAACAGACGCTGGGTGATGATTGACAAGGAGCGTACGCAAAATGACGTCGGGATCCTCTGCAGCTTCTTCTGCTGAAACATAATTCACGCGGCCACGCGTGGGAGTTGGCTTCACATAATATGCTTTGCCCGACTTGCCTTGCCCAACGGACTTCCCAGGTTGCTTGGCAGCTATATTCTGAGGACACTCTCGTGAATAGTGCCCTGGTTCTCCACACTTGTAACAGATCAGCTGATTGGCACGTGGCGCAGCATTGCTAGCTAGACCACCATAGGTATTTGCTGGAGGGTTGGTCTGGTTCGCCTGAGGCGCCATATAGGATGGCCTCGGGGTATATCTTGGCGGCAGAGAGCTATTCGGGACCCACAACCGGCGCTTCGGAAACACTGAACCGGATGAGGAGCCCGAATCGCGAGAGTGCTTCTTCGTGGCTTCATAGTCGGTATGACCAGTCTCGGCACTGATCGCCTTATTGACAAGAGCTTGAAAGCTTGTACATTCATGAAGGCGCATGTCACGACGAAGTTCGGGGCTCAGACCCTTGCAGAATCTTGCTTGTGTCTTGGCATCAGTTGACACCTCTTCAGTTGCGTAGCGAGCGAGATTACCGAACTCACAGCTATAAGCATCCACGATCATCTTTCCCTGGGTGAAGGCACAAAGTTCCTATCTCTTACGATCCATCAGACCCTCTGGAATGTGGTGTAGATGGAAGGCTGCACTGAAATCTGCCCATGTGGCTGCTGGTCCGGCAGGACGCATAGCTTCAAAATTCTCCCACCACAGATTGGCGGGGCCTTCCAGAAAGTACGCAGCGAAGTTTACCTTGTCAGCCTTAGAAACATTGGCAGAGCGTATCTTGCGCGATATATTGCACAACCAATCATCAGCGTCGAGAGGATCGATGGAGTGATAGAACTTCAGGGGATTCAGCTTCACAAAGTCGTTGAGGGACACCGTGTCATTTCATGGCCGACGAGCCGTATTTTTCTCAATACGTTCTAGCAGACGGTTGGTCTCTCACTTATTTATTTCCGCCTCGAGCATAACCTCCGCCAGAGAAGGCGGGTGAGGCAGTTCCTCATGTGCTGCCTGACTACCTTCTCCCTGCTCATGGCTAGGGGCACGGTTTTGCCTGGTAAACACCATCCTGGCAAACAAACTCACAGCTTAGACTAGGTCAAACATTAATACTAACTATGGATTAAGAATGCACTGAACACATGGAATGCGGAAATGAACATCCGAACAACATGGTAACAAGCAACTGCTATATATACACCATGGTTCATACACACCATTACATAGTTCAGTACAACCTCAACTGAAGAGCAAACTACTGAAAAGATGATACTACTCATCAGAGGTTTTCCAAGCTTCCTATACATTATTTATCTAAGCCTCTGGAACTTATCTCACAACATAGTCATTATCCACAAGACACACAGGACTATGGAAGTACAACTACTACCATACTACTCTTCCACTCACGGGTTCAATCATCCGCATAAAACATCTCATAAAGGTTGCCTCCATGGCCTGGGAGCTGAACCCGCGGATCAGGAAATACTCTAGCCTGAGACCCCTGGGAACCATAAGGACACGGATGTGGCCTTGGTCCCCTGACTGGTGGTAGTAGAGGTCCCCGAAGAGGGGTGACACCTCCTATAGCAGGCCAGTCAACATGAGCTAGAAGATAAGTCCTAACGGGGTTCAACATCTCCATATCCCCATAACCTGTTTGAACTACAGGTGCCAGCTGTGTCAAGGCTGTCCACAAATGGGCACGAGTAGCATAGAGCTCCATACGAAGGGCACAAGCATCTCTGTCTCTATTCTCTAACATCTCAGTTGCAGACTGCAGCAGTGGATCCTCCAAAGAGGAATCAAAGTAGAACCCACTGAGATATCCTTCTTCTCCTGGCTGAGAAGCGGGAACATAACAAAACTCTGAATTCTGCAGCAGTGCATGTCTGGCTCTCATGATGGTCAACATTGAATAGGCGGCATCTTGTACCGCCATGTCAACGATAACCCAAATCCATAAGACCAATGGATCGGCTCCTCGGCTCCAGGGTAATCTGGGAATACCGTAACAGTGCACAGGTACTGACTCTGGTTGAAATCCCGGTACTGCTCCTTGATGTCTACTACACAACCTTCTCCTTGTAGACGTTGTTGGGCCTCCAAGTGCAGAGGTTTGTAGGACAATAGCAATTTTCCCTCAAGTGGGTGACCTAAGGTTTATCAATTCGTGAGAGGCGTAGGATGAAGATGGTCTCTCTCAGGCAACCCTGCAACCAAATAACAAAGAGTCTCTTGTGTCCCCAACACACCCAATACAATGGTAAGTTGTATAGGTGCACTAGTTCGGCGGAGAGATGGTGATACAAGTGCAATATGGATGGTAGATATAGGTTTATGTAATCTGAAATTACAAAAACAGCAAGGTAACAAATGGTAAAAGTGAGCACGAACGGTATTGCAATGCGTGGAAACAAGGCCTAGGGTTCATACTTTCACTAGTGAAGTTCTCTCAACAATGATAACATAATTGGATCATATAACTAGCCCTCAACATGCAACAAAGAGTCACTCCAGAGTCACTAATAGCGGAGAACAAACGAAGATATTATTGTCGGGTACGAAACCACCACAAAGTTATTCTTTCTGATCGATCTATTCAAGAGTCTGTAGTAAAATAACACGAAGCTATTCTTTCCGTTCAATCTTTCATAGAGTTCGAACTAGAATAATGTTGGAATTGTGCCCTAGAGGCAATAATAAATATAGTTATTATTATAATTCCTGTATCAAGATAATAGTTTATTATCCATGCTATAATTGTATTGAATGAAGACTCATTTACATGTGTGGATACATAGACAAAACACCGTCCCTAGCATGCCTCTAGTTGGCTAGCCAGTTGATCGATGATAGTCAGTATCTTCTGATTATGAACAAGGTGTTGTTGCTTGATAACTGGATCACGTCATTGGGAGAATCACGTGATGGACTAGACCCAAACTAATAGACGTAGCATGTTGATCGTGTCATTTTGTTGCTACTGTTTTCTGCGTGTCAAGTATTTATTCCTATGACCATGAGATCATGTAACTCACTGACACCGGAGGAATGCTTTGTGTGTATCAAACGTCGCAACGTAACTGGGTGACTATAAAGATGCTCTACAGGTATCTCCGAAGGTGTTAGTTGATTTAGTATGGATCAAGACTGGGATTTGTCACTCCGTGTGACGGAGAGGTATCTCGGGGCCCACTCGGTAATACAACATCACACACAAGCCTTGCAAGCAATGTAACTTAGTGTAAGTTGCGGTATCTTGTATTACGGAACGAGTAAAGAGACTTGCCGGTAAACGAGATTGAAATAGCTATGCGGATACTGACGATCGAATCTCGGGCAAGTAACATACCGAAGGACAAAGGGAATGACATACGGGATTATACGAATCCTTGGCACTGAGGTTCAAACGATAAGATCTTCGTAGAATATGTAGGATCCAATATGGGCATCCAGGTCCCGCTATTGGATATTGACCGAGGAGTCTCTCGGGTCATGTCTACATAGTTCTCGAACCCGCAGGATCTGCACACTTAAGGTTCGACGTTGTTTTATGCGTATTTGAGTTATATGGTTGGTTACCGAATGTTGTTCGGAGTCCCGGATGAGATCACGGACGTCACGAGGGTTTCCGGAATGGTCTGGAAACGAAGATTGATATATAGGATGACCTCATTTGATTACCGGAAGGTTTTCGGAGTTACCGGGAATGTACCGGGAATGACGAATGGGTTCCGAGAGTTCACCGGGGGGGGCAACCCACGCCGGGGAAGCCCATAGGCTTTGGGGAGACACACCAGCCCTTAGTGGGCTGGTGGACAGCCCCAAGAGGGCCTATGCGCCAAGAGAAGGATATCAAAGGAAAAGAAAAAAAAAGAGGGAGGAAGTGGGAAGGGAGGGGGACTCCTCCCACCAAACCAAGTCCAACTCGGTTTGGGGGGGGAGTCCTCCCCCCCTTGGCTCGGCCCACCCCTTGAGGGTCCCTTGGACCCCAAGGCAAGGTCCCCCTCCCTCCTCCTATATGTATGGGGCTTTTAGGGCAGATTTGAGACGACTTTCTCACGGCTGCCCGACCACATACCTCCATAGTTTTTCCTTTAGATCGCGTTTCTGCGGAGCTCGGGCGGAGCCCTGCTGAGACGAGATCATCACCAGTCACGCTGCCGGAGAACTCTTCTACCTCTCCGTCTCTCTTGCTGGATCAAGAAGGCCGAGATCATCGTCGAGCTCTACGTGTGCTGAACGCGGAGGTGCCGTCTGTTCGGTGCTAGATCGTGGGACTGATCGCGGGATTGTTCGCGGGGCGGATCGAGGGACGTGAGGACGTTCCACTACATCAACCGCGTTCTCTAAATGCTTCTGCTGTACGATCCGCAAGGGTACGTAGATCACTCATCCCCTCTCGTAGATGGACATCACCATGATAGGTCTTCGTGCGCGTAGGAAATTTTATGTTTCCCATGCGACGTTCCCCAACAGTGGCATCATGAGCTAGGTTCATGCGTAGATGTCTTCTCGAGTAGAACACAAAAGTTTTTGTGGGCGGTGATGTGCGTTTTGCTGCCCTCCTTAGTCTTTTCTTGATTCTGCGGTATTGTTGGATTGAAGCGGCTTGGACCGACATTACTCGTACGCTTACGAGAGACTGGTTTCATCGTTACGAGTAACCCCCTTTGCTCAAAGATGACTGGCAAGTGACGGTTTCTCCAACTTTAGTTGAATCGGATTTGACCGAGGAGGTCCTTGGATGAGGTTAAATAGCAACTCATATATCTCCGTTGTGGTGTTTGCGTAAGTAAGATGCGATCCTACTCGATACCCTTGGTCACCACGTAAAACATGCAACAACAAAATTAGAGGACGTCTAACTTGTTTTTGCAGGGTATGATTGTGATGTGATATGGCCAACGATGTGATGTGATATATTGGATGTATGAGATGATCATGTTGTAATAGAAATATCGACTTGCACGTCGATGGTACGGCAACCGGCAGGAGCCATAGGGTTGTCTTTATACTAACATATGTGCTTGCAGATGCGTTTACTATTTTGCTAGGATGTAGCTTTAGTAGTAATAGCATAAGTAGCACGACAACCACGATGGCAACACGTTGATGGATGATCATGGTGTGGCGCTGGTGACAAGAAGATCGTGCCGGTGCTTTGGTGATGGAGATCAAGAAGCACGTGATGATGGCCATATCATGTCACTTATGAATTGCATGTGATGTTAATCCTTTTATGCACCTTATTTTGCTTAGAACGACGGTAGCATTATGAGGTGATCTCTCACTAAAATTTCAAGACGAAATTGTGTTCTCCCCGACTGTGCACTATTGCTACAGTTCGTCGTTTCGAGACACCACGTGATGATCGGGTGTGACAGACTCAACGTTCACATACAACGGGTGCAAAACAGTTGCGCACGCGGAACACTCGGGTTAAGCTTGACGAGCCTAGCATGTGCAGACATGGCCTCAGAACACATGAGACCGAAAGGTCGATCATGAATCATATAGTTGATATGATTAGCATAGGGATGCTTACCACTGAAACTATACTCAACTCACGTGATGATCGGACTTGGGATAGTGTAAGTGGATCATGAACCACTCAAATGACTAGAGAGATGTACTTTTTGAGTGGGAGTTTAGCATATAATTTGATTAAGTTGAACTCTAATTATCTTGAACATAGTCTAAGTCCACTTTGAATATATTTGTGTTGTAGATCATGGCTCACGCAAGTGTCATCCTGAATTTTAATACGTTCCTAGAGAAAGCTAAGTTGAAAGATGATGGAAGCAACTTTGTAGACTGGGCTCGTAATCTTAAGCTAATATTACAAGCTGGAAAGAAGGATTATGTCCTTAATGCTGCGCTAGGAGATGAACCACCCGCTACGGCTGATCAGGATGTTAAGAACGCTTGGTTAGCACGTAAGGAGGACTACTCAATAGTTCAATGTGCAGTCTTGTATGGCTTGGAACCGGGACTTCAACGTCGCTTTGAGCGTCATGGAGCATTTGAGATGTTCCAGGAGTTGAAGTTTATCTTTCAGAAGAACGCCCGGATCGAGAGGTATGAGACCTCCGATAAATTCTATGCTTGCAAGATGGAGGAAAACTCGTCTGTCAGTGAACATGTGCTCAAAATGTCTGGGTACTCAAACCGTCTTGCTGAACGGGGGATTGAACTCCCGCAAGAAGCTATCACTGACAGAATCCTTCAATCACTGCCGCCAAGCTATAAAGGCTTTGTGTTGAACTACAACATGCAAGGGATGAACAAGTCTCCCGGCGAGTTGTTTGCGATGCTGAAAGTCGCAGAGTCTGAACTCCGTAAAGAGCATCAAGTGTTGATGGTGAGCAAGACCACTAGTTTCAAGAGAAACGGCAAAGGCAAGAAGGGCAATTCGAAGAAGAGCGGCAAGCTTGTTGCCAATCCGCCAAAGAAACCCAAAGCTGGACCTAAGCCTGAAACAGAGTGCTTCTATTGCAAGGGTATGGGTCACTGGAAGCGCAATTGCCCCAAGTATCTGGCAGATAAGAAGGCGGGCAAAGAAAAATCAGGTATATTTGATATACATGTTATTGATGTGTACTTAACCGGCTCTCGTAGTAGTGCCTGGGTATTTCATACCGGTTCTGTTGCTCACATTTGCAACTCGAAGCAGGAACTGCGGAATAGACGAAGGCTGGCGAAAGACGAAGTGATGATGCGCGTAGGAAACGGTTCCAAGGTTGATGCAATCGCCGTCGGCACAGTGTCACTTCAACTACCATCGGGATTAGTGATGAACTTAAATCATTGTTATTTAGTGCCTGCGTTGAGCATGAACATTATATTTGGATCTTGTTCATTGCGAGACGGTTACTCTTTTAAGTCTGAGAATAATGGTTGTTCTATTTCTATGAGTAACATCTTTTATGGTCATGCACCGAATGTGAGAGGATTGTTCATATTGAATCTTGATAGCGATACGCATATACATAACATTGAGACCAAAAGAGTTAGAGTAAACAATGATAGCGCCATATTTTTGCGGCACTGCCGCTTGGGTCATATTGGTGTAAAGCGCATGAAGAAACTCCATGCTGATGGACTTTTGGAGTCACTTGACTTTGATTCACTTGACACGTGCGAACCATGCCTCATGGGCAAGATGACTAAGACTCCGTTCTCCGGAACAATGGAGCGTGCAAGTGACTTGTTGGAAATCATACATACCGATGTGTGTGGTCCAATGAGCGTGGAAGCACGCGGCGGATATCGTTATTTTCTCACCTTCACTGACGATTTAAGTAGATATGGTTATGTCTGCTTGATGAAGCACAAGTCTGAAACATTTGAAAAGTTCAAGCAATTTCAGAGTGAAGTGGAAAATCATCGTAACAAGAAGATCAAGTTCCTACGGTCTGATCGTGGGGGTGAATATCTGAGTTTCGAGTTTGGTACTCACTTAAGACAATGTGGAATTGTTTCGCAGTTAACACCGCCTGGAACACCATAGCGTAATGGTGTGTTCGAACGTCGTAATCGTACTTTGTTAGAGATGGTGCGATCTATGATGTCTCTTACTGATTTGCCGTTATCATTTTGGGGTTATGCATTAGAAACAGCTGCATTCACTTTAAATAGGGCACCATCGAAATCCGTTGAGACGACACTATACGAACTGTGGTATGGCAAAAGGCCAAAGTTGTCGTTTCTTAAAGTTTGGGGATGTGATGCTTATGTCAAAAAGCTTCAGCCTGAAAAGCTGGAACCCAAAGCGGAAAAGTGCATCTTCATAGGTTACCCAAAAGAGACAGTTGGGTACACCTTCTATCTCAAATCCGAGGGCAAAGTGTTTGTTGCCAAGAACGGAACTTTTCTCGAGAAGGAGTTTCTCTCGAGAGAATTGAGTGGGAGGAAGATAGAACTTGACGAGGTTGTCGAACCTCTCATCCCTCTGGATGGTGGTGCAGGGCAAGGGGAAACCTCTGTTGTTGCGACACCGGTTGAGGAGGAAGTTAATGATGATGATCATGAAACTCCAGTTCAAGTTTCTGTTGAACCACGCAGGTCGACGAGATCACGCGCTGCTCCAGAGTGGTACGGTAATCCCGTCTTATCAATCATGTTGTTAGACAACAATGAACCTGCAAATTATGAAGAAGCAATGGTGGGCCCAGATTCTAACAAATGGCTAGAAGCCATGAAATCCGAGATAGGATCCATGTATGAGAACAAAGTATGGACTTTGGAGATACTACCTGAGGGCCGCAAGGCTATTCAGAACAAATGTATCTTTAAGAAGAAGACGGACGCTGACGGTAATGTGACCGTTTATAAAGCTCGACTTGTGGCAAAGGGTTTTTCACAAGTTCCAGGAGTTGACTACGATGAGACCTTCTCACCCGTAGCGATGCTTAAGTCCGTCAGAATCATGTTAGCAATAGCTGCATTTTTCGATTATGAAATCTGGCAGATGGATGTCAAAACGGCGTTCCTTAACGGTTTCCTTAAGGAAGAGTTGTATATGATGCAACCCGAAGGTTTTGTCGATCCTAAAAATGCTGACAAGGTGTGCAAGCTCCAGCGATCCATTTATGGACTGGTGCAAGCATCTCGGAGTTGGAACAAACGCTTTGATGAGGTGATCAAAGCATTTGGGTTTATACAAGTGGTTGGAGAATCTTGTATTTACAAGAAAGTGAGTGGGAGCTCTGTGGAGTTTCTAATATTATATGTGGACGACATATTACTGATTGGAAACAACGTAGAGCTTTTGGAGAGCATAAAAGGTTACTTGAATAAAAGTTTCTCTATGAAGGACCTAGGAGAAGCTGCTTACATTCTGGGCATTAAGATCTATAGGGATAGATCAAAGCGCCTGATAGGACTTTCACAAAGCACATACCTTGATAAAGTTTTGAAGAGGTTCAAAATGGAACAGTCCAAGAAAGGGTTCTTGCCAGTGTTACAAGGTACGAGATTGAGTAAGACTCAGTGCCCAGCAACTGATGAAGATAGAGAGCATATGCGCTCCGTCCCCTATGCTTCGGCCATAGGTTCTATCATGTATGCGATGCTGTGCACTAGACCGGATGTTAGCCTGGCCATAAGTATGGCAGGTAGGTTCCAGAGTAATCCAGGAGTGGATCACTGGACAGCGGTCAAGAATATCCTAAAGTACCTGAAAAGGACTAAGGAGATGTTTCTCGTGTATGGAGGTGACGAAGAGCTCGCCGTAAAAGGTTACGTCGATGCAAGCTTTGACACAGATCCGGACGACTCTAAGTCGCAAACCGGATACGTATTTATTCTTAATGGGGGTGCAGTAAGCTGGTGCAGTTCCATGCAAAGCGTCGTAGCAGATTCTACATGTGAAGCAGAGTACATGGCTGCCTCGGAGGCAGCTAAGGAGGGTGTCTGGATGAAGCAGTTCATGACGGATCTTGGAGTGGTGCCAAGTGCACTGGATCCAATAACCTTGTTCTGTGACAACACTGGTGCCATTGCCTTAGCAAAGGAACCGAGGTTTCACAAGAAGACCAGACACATCAAACGACGCTTCAACCTCATCCGCGACTACGTCGAGGAGGAGGACGTAAATATATGCAAAGTGCACACGGATCTGAATGTAGCAGACCCGCTGACTAAACCTCTTCCACGGCCAAAACATGATCGACACCAGAACTGTATGGGTGTTAGATTTATTACAATGTAATTCACATGGTTTTGTGAGGGCTAGATTATTGACTCTAGTGCAAGTGGGAGACTGTTGGAATTATGCCCTAGAGGCAATAATAAATATAGTTATTATTATAATTCCTGTATCAAGATAATAGTTTATTATCCATGCTATAATTGTATTGAATGAAGACTCATTTACATGTGTGGATACATAGACAAAACACCGTCCCTAGCATGCCTCTAGTTGGCTAGCCAGTTGATCGATGATAGTCAGTGTCTTCTGATTATGAACAAGGTGTTGTTGCTTGATAACTGGATCACGTCATTGGGAGAATCACGTGATGGACTAGACCCAAACTAATAGACGTAGCATGTTGATCGTGTCATTTTGTTGCTACTATTTTCTGCGTGTCAAGTATTTATTCCTATGACCATGAGATCATGTAACTCACTGACACCTGAGGAATGCTTTGTGTGTATCAAACGTCGCAACGTAACTGGGTGACTATAAAGATGCTCTACAGGTATCTCCGAAGGTGTTAGTTGATTTAGTATGGATCAAGACTGGGATTTGTCACTCCGTGTGACAGAGAGGTATCTCGGGGCCCACTCGGTAATACAACATCACACACAAGCCTTGCAAGCAATGTAACTTAGTGTAAGTTGCGGGATCTTGTATTACGGAATGAGTAAAGACACTTGCCGGTAAACGAGATTGAAATAGGCATGCGGATACTGACGATCGAATCTCGGGCAAGTAACATACCGAAGGACAAAGGGAATGACATACGGGATTATACGAATCCTTGGCACTGAGGTTCAAACGATAAGATCTTCGTAGAATATGTAGGATCCAATATGGGCATCCAGGTCCCGCTATTGGATATTGACCGAGGAGTCTCTCGGGTCATGTCTACATAGTTCTCGAACCCGCAGGGTCTGCACACTTAAGGTTCGACGTTGTTTTATGCGTATTTGAGTTATATGGTTGGTTACCGAATGTTGTTCGGAGTCCCGGATGAGATCACAGACGTCACGAGGGTTTCCGGAATGGTCCGGAAATGAAGATTTATATATAGGATGACCTCATTTGATTACCGGAAGGTTTTCGGAGTTACCGGGAATGTACCGGGAATGACGAATGGGTTCCGGGAGTTCACCGGGGGGGTGGGGGCAACCCACCCCGGGGAAGCCCATAGGCTTTGGGGAGACACACCAGCCCTTAGTGGGCTGGTGGGTCAGCCCCAAGAGGGCCTATGCGCCAAGAGAAGGAAATCAAAGGAAAAGAAAAAAAAAGAGGGAGGAAGTGGGAAGGGAGGGGGACTCCTCCCACCAAACCAAGTCCAACTCGGTTTAGGGGGGGGGGAGTCCTCCCCCCCTTGGCTCGGCCCACCCCTTGAGGGTCCCTTGGACCCCAAGGCAAGGTCCCCCTCCCTCCTCCTATATATATGGGGCTTTTAGGGCAGATTTGAGACGACTTTCTCACGGCTGCCCGACCACATACCTCCATAGTTTTTCCTCTAGATCGCGTTTCTGCGGAGCTCGGGCGGAGCCCTGCTGAGACGAGATCATCACCAACCTCCAGAGCGCCGTCATGCTGCCGGAGAACTCTTCTACCTCTCCGTCTCTCTCGCTGGATCAAGAAGGCCGAGATCATCGTCGAGCTGTACGTGTGCTGAACGCGGAGGTGCCGTCCGTTCGGTGCTAGATCGTGGGACTGATCGCGGGATTGTTCGCGGGGCGGATCGAGGGACGTGAGGACGTTCCACTACATCAACCGCGTTCTCTAAACGCTTCTGCTGTACGATCTGCAAGGGTACGTATATCACTCATCCCCTCTCGTAGATGGACATCACCATGATAGGTCTTCGTGCGCGTAGGAAAATTTTTGTTTCCCATGCGACGTTCCCCAACAAATAACACCTTAAGATACATATAAACCAAGACCCTAATGTCACCTAGATACTCCATTGTCATCTCAAGTATCCGTGGGCATGATTATACGACATGCATCACACAATCTCAGAATCATCTATTCAACAAACACATAGAACTTCAAAGAGTGCCCCGAAATTTCTACCGGAGAGTCAAAACATGTGCCAACCCCTATGCATAGGTTCCCAATGTCACGAACCCGCAAGTTGATCACCAAAACATACATCAAGTACTCACATGAATCCGCGTGTGCCAACCCATATGCATAGGTTCCCAATGTCACAAACCCGCAAGTTGATCACCGCAGATAGACACGTGCAAGACATACATCAAGTGTTCTCAAAGACTCAATCCGATAAGTTCATTTCAAAGGGGAAACTCAATTCATTACAAGAAGGGAGAGGGGGAAGAACATCATAAGATCCAACTATAGTAGCAAAGCCCACGGTACATCGAGATCAAGACATCTCAAGAACACGAGAGAGAGAGATCAAACACATAGCTACTCGTACATACCCTCAGCCCCGAGGGTGAACTACTCCCTCCTCGTCATGGAGATCGCCGGGATGATGAAGATGGCCACCGGAGATGGATTCCCCCTCCGGCAGGGTGCTGGAACGGGCTCCAGATTGGTTTTTGGTGGCTACAGAGGCTTGCGGCGGCGGAACTCCCGATCTAGGTTTCTTTCTGGAGGTTTCCATATTTATAAGACCAGATGGCATCGAGAACAAGTCAGAGGGACCCACGAGGAAGTCACAAGCCCTTGACGCGCGACCAGGGGGGTGGGGGCGCCTTCCTGGCTTGTGGCTTCCTCGGGACTTTTCTCCGGTATCTTTTTCTTCCGGTATTTTTGATATTTTCCATAAAATATCATCGCGAAAGATTTATTCCGTTTGGACTCCGCCTGAAAAAAGGGTCAAAAACACGATAAAACAAAAACTCGCACTTGGCACTGAGTTAATAGGTTAGTCCCAAAAAAGATATAAAATAGCATATTCATGCATATAAAACATCCAAAGAATACAATATAATAGCATGGACCATCAAAAATTATAGATACGTTGGAGACGTATCACTCCTCCACTGCATACTTTGGGTACCAGCGGTAACCGGCTACTGACATCATCCTGACAAGCATGGTCGTGTGACCCGGCAATCAATGCACCTAGTGAGACGGACCACCTGACGAGAAGGACGGCCAGGCATCTGAAATAGAGAGTAATGCAAAAGGCATTAGAGCTCTGGAGATAAAATTGGGCAGCATAACGGTTGTAAATGCTCAATTTTTTTTGAGACAACCCACAAAAGATAGGATAGCATAACCACTCAACTATCAAGTTCAATCCCATGGTCATCAAATACATATTTTCTTTTCTTTGAAACAAAAGAAAAACTCGGAGTAACTCTCGAACCATTTTCCTACAATCTACCGAATAGTAACACGCGATCCTAAGAGATAGATAAGTAACCTAGTTCTTAATCCCCGTAGAAAAGATGAGGATGACCAGAATAGAAAGACATGAGAAGAGAAGCAAGAAACTTACGTTCCCTTCCACAAACAATTCCCTTATATATAACTAAAGAATTTCTAGACTCAACTTCGACCAGTTTGGCTTGGTAATCCTACAGTCAGTCAGGCTCTGATACAAACGCTGCCGGGACCCCGATCCTAAGCCATAGGAATCCAGCCTGTAACACATCGCATCCCTTTGCGGTCTCACGCACGGTTAACCCCATGGCTGCCACCTTACGTTACCCGGGACCGTTTGCGCCTTTTGACTCACGTATGCATTTATGTCGCTAGCATTCCAATGTCAAAGAACCCGGGTCGACATAACTAGTCATAAACTCAAGTGGCTCGACTATACAGAGACATGCATACATAACCCAACAAAGCAGGTGTCGGTCATCAGCGAGTGTAGACGAATAGTAGCAAGCTGCAAGGACTCCATTACACCGTGTGACATTTCCTCGTAGGGACACACACAGCAACTAAGAAGGATACATGCCGGTCAACCAATATGTCTGGAGCAGTAGCGAACTACCAAGGCTCGGTGGAAACACAAAGGGGCATTTCTCTGTATAGAGAGCTACTAAGGGCATACGACTAGGTGTCAAATCCCATATATATCACAGTGCATCACACGTACGCATGACATACTCGATATGGATAGATACAACAATGACATCACAACATAACCATACAACAACACAACATTTATTTAGAAGACTCGGAAGAGTCTTGCATAATATGTTCATACAGGTAGGAGTCACATGACCCGACACTCAAGTCATACAAGCAGAGTCATACAAACCAAGCAGAAGCATTAAAGCTATCTGAGTACATACAGTTGGAAGGAAAAGGCATAAAGCCTGACTATCTACAGATCCCTTCTGAAAGGGCCCAGGTCGTAGCTGGGACACCAACTACTCGTCATCATCGAGGTCTAGATAGAACCCACATGTTGGCTCGTGGTATCCTCTGCAACATTTATTAAGCAAACATGAGTACGAAAGTACTCAAGACTTTAGAACAAATATATCTACTCATGCACATGTATCAATAAAGGGGGTTGTGGGGTTTCATGCAGCAAGCCAACTTTGACTCTTGGCTAGACTAAACTACAATTTTAAATGGTTTTAACAACTTTTTAAGTCGTACACGAGTCCACTACCACCACAACAATACACTATCATGGATTCCTTTCCGTCTCCCTACGGAAATGCCATACATGATACTCACTTATCTTGATACTTTTATGAGTAGCCATTAAAGTTATCTATGAACAACATATGTCTCCAAGTAGTCCATATCCGCGGACGCGGCTATTCGAATATATCATAACCTTGCAGGGGTGTACTTCTTCACACACACTCTTGCCACTTATCTCCATGTGCACGTTATGCACCTCGGCAACCTTCAAGCGGAAGCCCAGCGAGGGAGTCGGCCACGACCGTTAACCATGTTAATACCTAGTCTAGGTTTATCGCCTATTTGAGAGTGAACCCGCACGAAAGTCCGGTCGAGGTTTCCACCACGGCCCCAAACGATGTGCGCAGGGTTCCCAAGCCCACCATCCGGGTTCCACTTGGTACACCGTGCCACTGCCTACCGCATCATAGCCCACCTCTAAGGTCAGCACTATGCACGGCCTCCATCATGACTATAAACACCAGAAACTACTTGCAACTCCTGGACCGAGTAATAGGCGATTAATAAGCCGAGAGGGTCAATTAAGTATCCCAACGTGTGGTAGTATATAGTCTTGGATTACATACACGGAACTCAGTTCCTAAGGACAGTTCCAATGAAACAACCCTCCATGTACTCCTACATAGCCTTTGATCGGTACCTTTACCAAATCAGGTTCCACACATATTCTTTGTAACTAGAACACATTCATCCATTCCTGTTCATCACCCAGATGAAACATACCTGACACAACTCTAGGCATATCAAGCATAGCAGGATAAGACACATCATGGCTCAAGCAACTACTAGGTATGCTAGGTTGCAAGGTTTGGCTATTTACTGTGACAATGGCAGGTCATGCAAAGGAATAGGTTCAGCTACCGAAGTAAAGAATTTGAAATATTTCGTCCTAATGCAATAAGTGGGAACAGGAGAAAGAACAAGGATTATATCGGGATGATCAAAAGGTGCTTGCCTTGTTGCTCAGCAGAAGGATTAAATCCGTCAGTCGGATATTCAGACGTATCCGAAAGGGCAGAGCCTACCGAAATAATAGCGACAATCAATATCATTCATATGCAACAATATGATGCATGATCATGGCATGAAATGAAAGTAGCATGAGCTAGTGTAGCTATCAAAACCTTAGTATGAAACTGATTTGAAGTCAAAATTCAAATATTAATTGAAGTAAGATATTTATCAAATTCATTTAATTGATTTGACCTGATGCTGTTTCATAACTTTGTTTGTCATGCATTAAAATAGCACCATTGTGTTCATTAAATATTTATGATCAATTTACATATCTTATTTGTCAAATTTGGAGTTATATTTAATTTTCCATGAATTTCCAAAGTTTTGCACTTATTCTAAATTGTTTTAAAACAGAAATAGTATTACTGCATCAGCATGACATCAGCAGGTCAATCTGGCCGTTGAAAGTCAAACCTAACCAGTGGGACCCACTGGTTAGTGACTCTAGTTAGATTTTAATTAAACTTTAAGTTAAATAGCTAACTAACAATGGCTGGCCCACATGTGAGTGTCTGGTTAGGGATTTAATTAATTAACTATTTTTATTATCTTAAACTTAATTAGTCACGGGTTGGCCCCACCTATCATAGACTCAGGGGGGTTGAACCCACCGACGACGAGGTCGATCTCGCCAGCGGTGAGCCTCCCGCAGCACCAGAGATGGCGGAGAGCGTCGGAAACGCGTCTCCGATGACCAAACAAGCGGCGGAGGGCACTGGGAGAACGACCACTCGATGACGCGCACGATGGAGCAAACCCCAGGGGCTAGGTTGGTCGGAATCGACGCCGGCGACGAGCTTGGCAGCGGCCGAAGCTCGGGCCTCATCGGGATCACTGCTACGAGGCTCAACACGTGTGGGGCTGGGCTCCTACGGCACCTAAGCGACGAGCTGGAGCCGATGGTGTCCTCAGAACGACCAACCGATCATCGGAGCGTCACTCGCGACGAGCTCCCGTGGCGGATCTCGTCGGGCTCCGATGGAATCGGGGCCTAGAGCTCGGGATCGAGGGGGAAAAGAGGGGGAAAAGCACCCTGAGCTCACGGGGGTTGCAAAGGCGCCGAGAGTGGGCTCGGTGATGGCCTGGAAAGGAAGAACGACGGCGGCGGACTTCGGTGATCCGAGGAAGAAGACGACGGCGATGAGGCGATGCAGGGCTCGGGGGGCTTGTTTCCTTTGGCGGGGACGATGTGCTCGACGAGGCCGAGAGGACGGCGTGCTCGGGGAAGCTCGAGGTGGCCAAAAGCAACGGCTAGCTCGAGCTCGAGCTCGGCTCTAATGGGTGCCGAGGGAGGGGGCGCAGGAGAGCGAATGGGGAGAGGGAGATGGAAGGAATGGGTTCGGGAGGCTTATCCCATCGCGGACAGCACGACGGAGAAGCCAGGGAGGCACTCAGGTGCGTGGCCGCGCCGGAGGAAGCGGCGGC